>NC_138295.1:85250000-86502500 GCF_965601325.2 Salmo salar
GTTGTTCTCCTCTACATGGTGATGTCCTGTGTTGTTCTCCTCTACATGGTGATGTCCTGTGTTGTTCCCCTCTACATGGTGATGTCCTGTGTTGTTCCCCTCTACATGGTGATGTCCTGTGTTGTTCCCCTCTACATGGTGATGTCCTGCCTCTACATGGTGATGTCCTGTGTTGTTCCCCTCTACATGGTGATGTCCTGTGTTTTTCCCCTCTACATGGTGATGTCCTGCCTCTACATGGTGATGTCCTGTGTTGTTCTCCTCTACATGGTGATGTCCTGTGTTGTTCCCCTCTACATGGTGATGTCCTGCCTCTACATGGTGATGTCCTGTGTTGTTCTCCTCTACATGGTGATGTCCTGTGTTGTTCCCCTCTACATGGTGATGTCCTGTGTTGTTCCCCTCTACATGGTGATGTCCTGTGTTGTTCTCCTCTACATGGTGATGTCCTGTGTTGTTCTCCTCTACATGGTGATGTCCTGTGTTGTTCCCCTCTACATGGTGATGTCCTGTGTTGTTCTCCTCTACATGGTGATGTCCTGTGTTGTTCCCCTCTACATGGTGATGTCCTGTGTTGTTCCCTCTACATGGTGATGTCCTGTGTTGTTCTCCTCTACATGGTGATGTCCTGTGTTGTTCCCCTCTACATGGGGATGTCCTGTGTTGTTCTCCTCTACATGGTGATGTCCTGTGTTGTTCCCTCTACATGGTGATGTCCTGTGTTGTTCCCCTCTACATGGTGATGTCCTGTGTTGTTCTCCTCTACATGGTGATGTCCTGTGTTGTTCCCTCTACATGGTGATGTTCTGTGCTGTTCCCTCTACATGGTGATGTCCTGTGTTGTTCTCCTCTACATGGTGATGTCCTGTGTTGTTCCCTCTACATGGTGATGTTCTGTGCTGTTCCCTCTACATGGTGATGTCCTGTGTTGTTCCCTCTACATGGTGATGTTCTGTGCTGTTCCCTCTACATGGTGATGTCCTGTGTTGTTCCCCTCTACATGGTGATGTTCTGTGTTGTTCCCCTCTACATGGTGATGTCCTGTGTTGTTCCCTCTACATGGTGATGTCCTGTGTTGTTCTCCTCTACATGGTGATGTTCTGTGCTGTTCCCTCTACATGGTGATGTCCTGTGTTGTTCCCTCTACATGGTGATGTTCTGTGCTGTTCCCTCTACATGGTGATGTCCTGTGTTGTTCCCCTCTACATGGTGATGTTCTGTGTTGTTCTCCTCTACATGGTGATGTTCTGTGTTGTTCCCTCTACATGGTGATGTTCTGTGCTGTTCCCTCTACATGGTGATGTCCTGTGTTGTTCCCCTCTACATGGTGATGTTCTGTGTTGTTCTCCTCTACATGGTGATGTCCTGTGTTGTTCCCCTCTACATGGTGATGTCCTGTGTTGTTCCCCTCTACATGGTGATGTCCTGTGTTGTTCTCCTCTACATGGTGATGTCCTGTGTTGTTCCCCTCTACATGGTGATGTCCTGTGTTGTTCTCCTCTACATGGTGATGTCCTGTGTTGTTCCCCTCTACATGGTGATGTTCTGTGCTGTTCCCTCTACATGGTGATGTCCTGTGTTGTTCTCCTCTACATGGTGATGTCCTGTGTTGTTCCCCTCTACATGGTGATGTCCTGTGTTGTTCCCCTCTACATGGTGATGTTCTGTGCTGTTCCCTCTACATGGTGATGTTCTGTGTTGTTCTCCTCTACATGGTGATGTTCTGTGTTGTTCCCCTCTACATGGTGATGTCTCTGTGTTGTTCCCCTCTACATGGTGATGTCCTGTGTTGTTCCCCTCTACATGGTGATGTTCTGTGCTGTTCCCTCTACATGGTGATGTCCTGTGCTGTTCCCCTCTACATGGTGATGTTCTGTGCTGTTCCCTCTACATGGTGTTGGGAGAGAATGATCCTAAAAGGGCCACTGAATGAATCATGCTTCTCTGTTCTGTTAGGAACCCTGGTCATAACCTGAGGATTATTTCTCAAGACTTGGTACTGCAATTACCAGTTCAAACACAACTCCCCACTTCTGTGGCTTAATCAATGCAGACTGCTCTCTCTCTCTCCAGCTCCCTCTCTCCCTCTAACGCTCTTTCTTTCTCAATTCAATTCAAAGGGCTTTATTGGCATGGGATACATATGTTTACATTGCCAAAGCAAGTGAAATAGATAATAAACAAAAATGAGTAAAAAAAACAATAGAAAATACAGTCATGTCCTGGGGCTCTGTGGGGTTTGTTTGTGTTCGTGAACAGAGCCCCAGGACCAGCTTGCTTAGGGGACTCCTCTCTCTCTCGTGTGTGTGTGTGTGTGTGTGTGTGTGTGTGTGTGTGTGTGTGTGTGTGTGTGTGTGTGTGTGTGTGTGTGTGTGTGTGTGTGTGTGTGTGTGTGTGTGTGTGTGTGTGTGTGTGTGTGTGTGTGTGTGTGTGACAAACAGAAATTATGATGAAACCCAGCAGGAAGCCAGGCCCAGTATGTAAGGAGGAAGACTAAGTGTTGCAACACCAACAATGGACAAACATAACATGTCTCCTCTACCCTCATATGATCCCACTTCTAAATGTTTTGTTCTTAACCGATGATCCATGCATGGGAGGATGGGAGGAGGAACTGTTTTTCCTGAGTTCAAAGAGTCCTGTTATCTCAGACATAGAAGGTTTTATTATGTCAAACACATTGATTAGGAGGACAGAGAGAGTGTATCTCACAGCGATGTTACATCATCTCAAGATTCCAGATCAATATGAATCACCAACACTGATCACCAACACTGGACAATTGAGGAGTGGAAAAACACTGCCTGGTCCGACGAATCCCGGTTTATGTTGTGTCATGCTGATGGCAGAGTCAGGATTTGACGTAAGCAGCAGGAGTCCATGGACCCATCCTGCCTGGTGTCAACGATACCATATGCTGGCGGTGGTGTAATTGTGTGGGGAATGTTTTCCTGGCACACGATAGGTCCCTTGATACCAACTGAGCAATGTTTAATGCCATGAAGAATTCAGGCTGTTCTGGAGGCAAAGGGAGGGGGGGGGGGGGAATATCAGCGTACTTGTACGTGTGTTATGCGTACGTGTGTCTCCCATGACCTGTTTGATTAAGCATTTCTACATTTGAATGTGTATCTATTTATCTTTATGTCCACGGATTGAACATAGTTTTATCATACTACTCAGGGATGTTACAATTTGAACATAGTTTTATCATACTACTCAGGGATGTTACAGATTGAACATAGTTTTATCATACTACCCATGGATGTTACAGTTTGAACAGTGTTTCATCATACTACCCAGGGATGTTACAGTTTGAACATAGTTTTATCATACTACCCAGGGATGTTACAGTTTGAACATAGTTTTATCATACTACCCAGGGATGTTACAGTTTGAACAGTGTTTCATCATACTACCCAGGGATGTTACAGTTTGAACAGAGTTTTATCATACTACCCAGGGATGTTACAGTTTGAACATAGTTTTATCATACTACCCAGGGATGTTACAGTTTGAACATAGTTGTATCATACTACCCAGGGATGTTACAGTTTGAACAGTGTTTCATCATACTACCCAGGGATGTTACAGTTTGAACATAGTTTTATCATACTACCCAGGGATGTTACAGTTTGAACAGAGATTCATCATACTACTCAGGGATGTTACAGTTTGAACAGAGTTTTATCATACTACCCAGGGATGTTACAGTTTGAACAGAGATTCATCATACTACTCAGGGATGTTACAGTTTGAACAGAGTTTTATCATACTACCCAGGGTTGTTACAGTTTGAACAGAGTTTCATCATACTACCCAGGGATGTTACAGTTTGAACATAGTTTTATCATACTACCCAGGGATGTTACAGTTTGAACAGAGATTCATCATACTACTCAGGGATGTTACAGTTTGAACAGAGTTTTATCATCCTACCCAGGGATGTTACAGTTTGAACAGAGATTCATCATACTACTCAGGGATGTTACAGTTTGAACAGAGTTTTATCATACTACCCAGGGTTGTTACAGTTTGAACAGAGTTTCATCATACTACCCAGGGATGTTACAGTTTGAACAGAGATTCATCATACTACTCAGGGATGTTACAGTTTGAACATAGTTTTATCATACTACCCAGGGTTGTTACAGTTTGAACAGAGTTTCATCATCCTACCCAGGGATGTTACAGTTTGAACAGAGTTTCATCATACTACCCAGGGTTGTTACAGTTTGAACAGAGTTTTATCATACTACTCAGGGATGTTACAGTTTGAACAGAGTTTTATCATACTACCCAGGGATGTTACAGTTTGAACAGTGTTTTATCATACTACCCAGGGATGTTACAGTTTGAACATAGTTTTATCATACTACCCAGGGTTGTTACAGTTTGAACAGAGTTTCATCATCCTACCCAGGGATGTTACAGTTTGAACAGAGTTTCATCATACTACCCAGGGATGTTACAGTTTGAACAGAGTTTCATCATACTACCCAGGGTTGTTACAGTTTGAACAGAGTTTTATCATACTACTCAGGGATGTTACAGTTTGAACAGAGTTTTATCATACTACCCAGGGATGTTACAGTTTGAACAGTGTTTTATCATACTACCCAGGGATGTTACAGTTTGAACATAGTTTTATCATACTACTCAGGGATGTTACAGTTTGAACAGAGTTTTATCATACTACCCAGGGATGTTACAGTTTGAACAGAGTTTCATCATCCTACCCAGGGATGTTACAGTTTGAACAGAGTTTCATCATGCTACCCTGGGTTGTCACAGAGGATGTAAATATGACCAGGTGACAACCTCCCTAACCACTAGGGACCATCCCTAGGTGGAGGTGCCTGGTAACAGGGCTTTCTGAGGTAACAGTCCCCCGTCCCTCCTCAGCCCTAAGAGGAGACACAGCCCTGCTGGGAAATGACCTCCACACACCAATTACCAGTGTAACTGGGAGCCTCGGGAGCCTGCAACATTACATCAGCTCTCTGACGGTGACTCACCACGGCATGGAGAGACCAGGAAAAGCCCCCTAGCCTAGACTACCTGCTGAGGTGTATGGGTAAGATAGGATAAAATCACTTTCAAAAAGAAAGAAAGTCCATTTTCCCTGACTGTAGCATACTTTTGCGGCTGGGCCTCATAAAAGCACAAAGGCATTAGAACTGTTGATTTGATGTCTATATCCAATTAGCTTACATCTGGACGCGTTATGGGAGTGAGTTTCCCCGGCTAATGATTGGGCGCTCTCACTTTTATTAGGTTAGCCTGTCTGGCGTCCTGTGGTATTTCCTGTTGGACTTTCTGGGTGATACAGAGGGCACTTTACAGGTTGGATCAAATAACACACAAAAAGCTTTTAAAAGGCAGTAATGTTTGGTTCCTCAATTTAAAACAATGTTTGGCGATGAAACTAATTATAATGCAATAATGCAAGGGAACCCCTGGGAGTCTAGGACACGCCTGTGGAAGTAAAATAACAGTTTGGGTTTTTGTGTGTAATTTACTTTTTTAGAGTGTGTGTTTGCGTGTGTGTGTGCACTGTGTGTGTGTGTGTGCATGTGTGTGTGTGCAGTGTGTGCAGTAAGTGTGTGTGTGTGTGTGTGTGTGTGTGTGTGTGTGTGTGTGTGTGTGTGTGTGTGTGTGTGTGTGTGTGTGTGTGTGTGTGTGTGTGTGTGTCTGTGTGTGCATGCATATATACATGTACATAGAGAGACCTACTGTATATATTCAACAGAACAACACAGTAATGTACTCTTCTCCTGAGTGCTGCAGCTACTAGAACATAGCTTTGATCAAGCTGTAAAACAGGCTATTCCCCTTATTTTCATCTTACATTTGAAAGACTAACCTGAATGCACAAAACATTAAGAACACCTGCTCTTTCCATGACACAGACTGACCAGGTGAATCCAGGTGAAAGCTATGATCCCTTATTGATGTCAATTGTTAAATCCACTTCAATAAGTGTAAATGAAGGGAAGTCTTGAGACAATTGACACATGGATTGTGCATGTGTTACATTCAGAGGGTGAACGGGCATGACAAAAGTTTTAAGTGCCTTTGAACAGGGTATGGTAGTAGATGCCAGGTGCACTGTTTTTTTTATTTTTTATTTATTTAACCTTTATTTAACTAGGCAAGTCAGTTAAGAACAAATTCTTATTTTCAATGATGGCCTAGGAACAGTGGGTTAACTGCATTGTTCAGGGGCAGAACGACAGATTTGTACCTTGTCAGCTCAGGGATTCAAACTTGCAACCTTTCGGTTACTAGCCCAACATTCTAACCACTAGGCTACCCTGCCACCCCCCAGCGGGCTGCATTGCTAGGCTTTCTAACCACTAGGCTACCCTGCCGCCCCCCAGCGGGCTGCATTGCTAGGCTTTCTAACCACTAGGCTACCCTGCCACCCCCCAGCGGGCTGCATTGCTAGGCTTTCTAACCACTAGGCTACCCTGCCACCCCCCAGCGGGCTGCATTGCTAGGCTTTCTAACCACTAGGCTACCCTGCCACCCCCCAGCGGGCTGCATTGCTAGGCTTTCTAACCACTAGGCTACCCTGCCATTTGTGTCAACAACTGCAAGCTGCTGGGTTTTTCACGCTCAACAGTTGTGTATCAAGAATGGACCACCACCCAGAGGACATCCAGCCAACTTGCCACAACTGTGGGAAGCATTGGAGTCAACATAGGCCAGCATCCCTGTGGAACACTTTCAACAACTTGTAGAGTCCATGCCCTGACTAATTGAGGCTGTTCTGAGGGCAAAATGAAACTCAATATTTCCTGGTTAAATAAAGGTTAAACAAAAATAAAAATATTAGGAAGGTGTTTCTAATGTTTTGTACACTCAGTGTATACTCTTGTGTTAAATGTGAAACCCCATTTTAAAAGCATCCTAGCTGCATTGTATCCTGACCTACAGGTCAGCATTCTATCTTTAGCCAGGTCCCTGATGCTGTGCTTTCAGCGGGCTGCATTACTAGGCTTTCTAAATATAGCAGTGGTAGCCAGCAGCCAAACACAAAGGACCACTGAAACTGAGGCTGCCGCTCCGCCTCTCCGCCTCTCCGAAATCATCTAACTGATCAATGTGTTCATCTCTGTAGGAAACCATTGATCCACTATTTATACAGATTGACAGATCATGCTCTCTTTTATAATAATAACACATTTTTGCTAGGTAGCGTCAGCTAGCGCTAGTCGGCTGGCTACCTGCGCCAAAAATCTGGTATTTTTCATCCTATAGCTTGTTCTCCATCTTCTTTTTAAATAGTGAGCCAACAGTACTGTATATCAAAATGTGTCCTTGATTACGCAAAATTATAGATTGGGAATAATATAGAGTTAGGAAGCGAAATAGGGATGAAGACAGTATTTTCAACAACTGCTCAATTTTGAAACATTCTAAATATTATACATACTATTCAATTCTATTAATTAAAATAAAACATAAAAATATGACTAAACTTGTTATATACTCAACTAATGATGGATAATCAACAGTACATACCCTGGAAGTAACAGTAGTTAACTTGACTTGACATTTTCTCAATGACCTTTAAAGCAGCAAGGATTCCATTCATAGACTTTCAAAGGTCAACAGAAAAAACGGACCAGGAAATCAGATTGCCTATAGGAAGGGGTGGCTGTCGCTCATTGTCCCAGCGACTTCCACCTACGCCACAGTTTCTTTTCTTGACCACGGTGAGTGTGTCCTCTCCTGCTGTGTTGTCTCAGAGGTCCCAGACACAACAATGCTGCTGAAAAAAACACCTCTTCCTCTGACTATTAACTAAAACAGTGCAGTATTATCTAGGGAATAGTCTACACAGACTTGACTGCCACCACTGTAAAAATAGTTAATTTCTGTGTTCCAATTTCCAAATAGCACCCTATTCCCTATCTAGGGCTCTGGTCTAAAGTAGTGCACTAAATAGGGAATAGGGTGCAATTTGGGACGCACCCATGTCTGTAAAAACCTGGAGGGCTAAAGATTGAGGACCTTGCTTGCTACAGGTGACCTTATTGAGGTCTGGGATGTTATTTCAGTATCATATACAGCCTACCATACTTACAAATTCACACAACCAACATGTTTTAGTTGAGCTACGGGCATTTACGAACTACTTGTAAATTGCTGGGCCTGGGATAACTTTTTTCAAAAAATGTAATAATCACTCCTGAGAGAGCGTCTGACCTTCTATTTAAATTGCACCTAGAGCTCCCAGCTTCCTGTGTTCCTCTCTTGAGAGTGATGAGGCAAGAGGTCAGGGGTCATCCCACTTGTTTGGTAGAAAAACAATGGCAGACCTCTTACAGAACGTTCACTTCCACCACTGATGAGTCCCTAGTCTCCCAGTCTCCCAGTCTCGTCTCCATCCCCTTGACTACATCAATCACCACCACCACCAGCATCTCCTTGTCCTCACAGCATAGACTTTCTCAAGCTGAATTGCTATGTTTCTATGGTCAGAAGAGTAATTCAGTGGAGCTTGTCGATGGACTTCAGCCAAAACGTTCCACTACATTAACCACGTTTCCATCCACAGCTTTAATGCGAAGTCCATAGACATTATAAAATACTGTATAAAAACAAATCATGACAGCTGTGATGGAAACAGGAAGTTTTGGTACAATTTTATGAATGCCGACAGATCATTTGTTCGTTCGACATTGAGGGGTCTTTTTGTGTCGGTATAATTTATTATGTGGAAAAATGGCAGTGGCAATGCCTTTATGCACAAATATTGATATAATAAACATCATATCGAAGTAAACTTGGAGTCAAGCGATGATATGGTGTGTGGTCCTTCCACTACGACTCGGGAAACCATGCAGTTAATTAGGCTACAAATGAAATAAGTTATGATGAACTTTCACAGGGTGGTGAAAGTGCACTGTGATCTTGATGCTCATTTCCAATAAATATCCAGGGTCTTATTCTGGTGACATGATGATCGATGCTTGACTGCCGTTTGACAAATAAAAATATTCTCGCTCTTCTCCATAATAATGTAATCATGTAGAGTCGAGACTACCCGCACAGCCTACCCTCACTGTATCTGTGAGCTGTTGGCTGGAGCGCACGTGCCAAGACCAGAGTAGGGACATTTGCTATTTAACGCAACCGTTTTTGTGACAAAACTATCGCTACAGTTGAAATGTGATGGAAACCTATTGAACTTTAAATTTTAATTCGGTACATGAACATTTAAGGGAAAAAGTACATAACCACACACTGATTTAAAAAAAAAACGCATATTTTCTTTATTTAGAGTATTCGCATGACAATCTGTCGCCAATCGGATGGGAACCTAGCTACCGATTCTAAACTATATATTTTTGTGTGTTTGTCCCTTGTGGTGGATCAGAGTACAGTGAACTGACACAGCAGGACTAACGACTCGTGTACACTAGCACACTGTAAATTGCTGCAACAAACTCCAAATGCATTTGTAGGTAGCTAGCTAACAGCCATGGAGGGTGAAAGGATAGCAGCCCCAACTGTCAGTGAGAGAGGAGGCTATTCTGGATAGGGCAGGTATGTTTGTGTAGTTCCTGTCCCTAGAAGTGAGGACGGAGATAATAGTAACATAATATTCAGTGCAGTCTAATTTGAGTATAATGAAGTCTGTTTCTTGTGAGGTTTTCTGTCCTCAGATACAGAGATCTGTGAAAGCCTGTCTGCAGATGAAGAGGTCCCAATGAAGAGCAGTGGTTCTCAGTCCTGGTCCTGGGGACTCAAAGGGGTGCACATTTTACTTTTTGCCTTAGCACTACACAGCTGATTCAAATGATCAACTCATCATCAATATTCTAGTGGTATATATGTATTAATTTCTGATGCTTTCCTTGATATGATCCTGCTATTGTCACATGCTACACATGCACATGTGTGTGCACATCTATCTATCTATCTATCTATCTATCTATCTATCTATCTATCTATCTATCTATCTATCTATCTATCTATCTATCTATCTAATGTTATCATGATTTGTTATCAGGGATATTATACTTTAGTAATCCACAATGACCTGGTGATGTAAAGTCTAATAATTACATTATCTTCCATATTCCTACAGGGTCCAACAACGCAGCAAGAGAGGCAATCCGTGTGCGGGAGATCTGCACCTCCTACTTCTTTGACGAGGGTGCTGTTCCCTGGCAACACCATAGACTACACTATGCACAACCAAAGGCTCTTTTAAGAGCCATCCACATTGCAATAAGAGTATTCTTCCATTTACTGAGCTATGTCAACTGTAGTTATTCATTTCCCAGTTTCTCTCCCTTTGATTTCTACTTCTCAGGTGAGGGTGCTGTTTAGGTAAGGATGTGTGATGTCCGTACAAAAACAAAAGAGGCTGTTTTAAGAATTTGAACAATTAGACACCTTATAACCCACACCTACACAGCCATGTATCAATCTGATTGACGGATTGTGTTGTGCAGTAAGCAGGCTCAGGTGTATAACTGTGGCTCCTTCCACCTTCAAAGAATAGGCAAGAGGGCCAACCATGGAGAATAGTAAGACACTTCATTATTTCTGTAACTACGCTGTATTGTTTGTCCTCGTGTGTCTGTGCATGTTTTTCAGTATTAAATACTCTGCAGCCACTTAGTGTGGACACCAGGTGAGGCCACACACACATATTCCTTTTGAACACTGTCTCTTTAACTACCGTATTTTCTCAATAACAGTCTCTCTCCTTCACTTCATCCCTCTCTCCCCTTCTCCCTAAATCTTCTAGGTTATATCAGCTGTGTCGGTGAACCCCTCCCGCATCTGAACTGGCTACATAGAGGACACAGCATGATCAGAGGTGAGAGGTCACTCGGTCGGGTCAACAGGAAGTATTATTAAAGAGATGCTTTACATTGAAATACAGATAGAGATGTAGTAGTCCCCAAAGTCAGTTTTGCATTTACCTCCTGATGATTATGATGACTGACAGTGTTAGAATAAAAAAAAACACAAGACTTAAACATGCTATCTCTCTCTCTCTCCATCGGTCTCTCGACTGCAGGTATGTTTTGATGTGAGAGAGGATGCCAACCCTGAGTCCTGTCATCTCCACCTCATCCGCTCTTAAGATCACATTCAGGCCGACTGGGAGCCAAAGGCTGGTTTGGAGACACCACTAGAGACACTTTTATGTAATTGTGATGAACTGAGAGAATATTAGGGTAGCAATGTGATTCATTAATCATATGCTGTCTTCCCTGCTCCTCTGTTCTCACCTCTTTCCCTTTCTGTCTTTTACATCTCTATCGCCACCTCCTCTTTCTTCCTCTGTTTATATAATGCACAACAAATGTGCATTGAAGTACAGATTGAACTTGCATTCATAAAATAATATTACAAGTATAATATTTATAATGCATGTATTACGTATTTATAACACTTGGATAATAAACTTCTTTCAATAAAGCGTTTCACACTCTACTGGTTTAAATTAAGTCTCTAATGTGATGAAATACTCCACCTATCCTGTGTTGATCAGATCAACGCAGATAAAGGAAATTAGATATTGAGATGAACCGGTTTTACAGTATTTACATGATGCATAGGAAGTGTAGTGTACTGATGCATAGGAAGTGTAGTGTACTGTTTTTTCATGGTTGTAGTCTATTTGATAGTTACAATGTGTAACCATTGATGTCTCAGGACCAGGATTGGTAAACACTGTTGAAGTGTATAATTGTAATACATACATGCAGACACAGCATCATTCAAAGACTGAAATTTGATACTCCTGGTATTGGATATGACTGAAAAATAATCTCACAGGCGTTGGACTAGTAACCGAAAGGTTGCAAAATCGAATCCCCGAGCTGACAAGGTAAACATCTGTCGTTCTGCCCCTGAACAGGCAGTTAACCCACTGTTCCTAGGCCGTCATTGAAAATAAGAATGTGTTCTTAACTGACTCGCCTAGTTAAATAAAGGTAAATGAATTCATTAAATACCTGAACTGCACCTTTAGTTGCCAAGGTAGAGTACATGATCAGTGAATATATTAAATGTACAGGCTACAATACCGTGGAAAAAGTACTCAATTGTCATACTTGAATAAAAGTAAAGATACCTTAATAGAAAATGACTCAAGTAAAAGTGAAAGTCACCCAGTAAAATACAGCTTGAGTAAAAGTCTAGAAGTATTTGGTTTTAAATATACTTAAGTATCAAAAGTAAAAATATAAACGATTTCAAATTCCTTATGGTGCCGTCTTAAAATGGTGCCGTCTTATCAAGCCAGACGGCACCATTTTAAAAAATGGGCACACTTCAACACTAAGACATAATTTACAAACAAAGCATTTGTGTTTAGTGAGTTCCCCAGACCAGAGGCAGTAGGGATGACCAGGGATGTTCTCTTGATAAGTGTGTGAATTGGACCATTTTCCTGTAAAATTTTAACAAGTACTTTTGGGTGTCAGGGAAAATGTACGGAGTAAAAGTACATTATTTTCTTTAGGAATGTAGTGAAGTAAAAGTAAAAGTTGGCAAAAATATAAATAGTAAAGTACAGATACCCCCCAAAAAACAAATTAAGTAGTACTTTAAATATTTTTACTTAAGTACTTTACACCACTGCTACAACGTGGGGATCTCATGCATGGTAATAACTACATGTATATAGGACTTGCATCCTTGGCACAAAGTTATATTATATTCTACTCAATCCATAGGCTTCATTAATGTCATTCAGACTGTTTTGAAGTTGATACAACTGGCTATGATTTTTTATTTATTTAACCTTTATTTTACTAGGCAAGTCAGTTAAGATCAAATTCTAATTTACAATGACGGCCTACACTGATAGCTGAGGGTCATCGCTAGGTTCTGAAAAAATATGTATTCCAAACGTTTTTGGATCCATACACAGATCGGCTACATAGCTAGCTACACATCCATAGGCATACAGGTATTTTTATCCTCCACTGCACAATAAGCAAGAAAATAGTTAGCAAGCTACGTTACCTTGGCCTCATTGCATGGAAAATATTAGCAAGGCAAGCATACACAATTGTACATTACATTTGCAGTAAATGCTTTAGCTAGCTATATTCTTTACATCCACTTTACATCTATTTCACAATACGACAGCCTGGTTAGCTGTTTGTTTCAGGAGTCGATAAAACATTAAACAACCAGAATTACAATTTCCTACTCATGTCACAACACCCATAGAGCTATCCAGGTAGCTGGCTAACGTTAGCTAGTCAGCTAGCTTGCTAAATAGTGATTTTCATAAATTAACTTAATGACAAAAAAATGCATAATTGTTTGTCTCTACATTAACTAACATATTCCTCTCAATTGCACATTTTTTGCATGATTCGTTATGACGATATAATTACTTACATTTGCTCCCATCCTAGTATTTTTGTCAGCCATCTTTGCTGAAGAAAGTCTCCAGCCTTAGGTCGCATACAGTAGCGTCAAATTCATAATGGAAACCACTCAATATGATTGGTCATCGCCCAGTGGTCGCCGCTGGTGATTTGCATAAAGTTGGGAAATATTTAACTTTTTCACTGCCTCCCACGCCACCTACGCGCCGCACAAAGGTCCCCCGCCCTCTCCGCTTCTCACCGCTTTCCTTCCATTGAAATGAATGGGAAGCGGTGTTTCACAGTGTGGCACCGCGTGCTAGTGTACAAGGTGCATAAGGGTAACGGTAGGTAGGACAGTGGGTCCATTTGGGATAGAAACCCAAATCCCTCTGCAACAGTGCCCCCTGGAGGTACACTGTGAATGCATTACTTACCTGCAAAAAATGTCCCACCCTGCAGTAAAGACAACACACCAACACACACACATACACACACACAGATACACACAGTTACAGTGAGGGGAAAAAGTATTTGATCCCCTGCTGATTTTGTACGTTTGCCCACTGACAAAGAATTGATCAGTCTATAATTTTAATGGTCGGTTTATTTGAACAGTGAGAGACAGAATAACAACAAAAAAATCCAGAAAAACGCATGTCAAAAATGTTAGAAATTGATTTGCATTTTAATGAGGGAAATAAGTATTTGACACCCTCTCAATCAGAAAGATTTCTGGCTCCCAGGTGTCTTTTATACAGGTAACGAGCTGAGATTAGGAACACACTCTTAAAGGGAGTGCTCCTAATCTCAGTTTGTTACCTGTATAAAAGACACCTGTCCATAGAAGCAATCAATCAATCAGATTCCAAACTCTCCACTATGGCCAAGACCAAAGAGCTCTCCAAGGATGTCAGAGACAAGATTGTAGACCTACACAAGGCTGGAATGGGCTACAAGACCATCGCCAAGCAGCTTGGTGAGAAGGTGACAACAGTTGGTTCGATTATTCGCAAATGGAAGAAACACAAAAGAACTGTCAATCTCCGTCGGCCTGGGGCTCCATGCAAGATCTCACCTCGTGGAGTTGCAATGATCATGAGAACGGTGAGGAATCAGCCCAGAACTACACAGGAGGATCTTGTCAATGATCTCAAGGAAGCTGGGACCATAGTCACCAAGAAAACAATTGGTAACACACTACGCCGTGAAGGACTGAAATCCTGCAGCGCCCGCAAGGTCCTCCTGCTCAAGAAAGCACATATACATGCCCGTCTGAAGTTTGCCAATGAACATCTGAATGATTCAGAGGACAACTGGGTGAAAGTGTTGTGGTCAGATGAGACCAAAACGGAGCTCTTTCGCGTCAACTCAACTCGCCGTGTTTGGAGGAGGAGGAATGCTGCCTATGACCCTAAGAACACCATCCCCACCGTCAAACATGGAGGTGGAAACATTACGCTTTGGGGTTTTTTTCTGCTAAGGGGACAGGACAACTTCACTGCAACAAAGGGACGATGGACGGGGCCATGTACCGTCAAATCTTGGGTGAGAACCTCCTTCCCTCAGCCAGGGCATTGAAAATGGGTCGTGGATGGGTATTCCAGCATGACAATGACCCAAAACACACGGCCAAGACAACAAAGGAGTGTCTCAAGAAGAAGCACATTAAGGTCCTGGAGTGGCCTAGCCAGTCTCCAGACCTTAATCCCATAGAAAATCTGTGGAGGGAGCTGAATGTTTGAGTTGCCAAACGTCAGCCTCGAAACCTTAATGACTTGGAGAAGATCTGCAAAGAGGAGTGGGACAAAATCCCTCCTGAGATGTGTGCAAACCTGGTAGCCAACTACAAGAAACGCCTGACCTCTGTGATTGCCAACAAGGGTTTTGCCACCAAGTACTAAGTCATGTTTTGCAGAGGGGTGAAATACTTATTTCCCTCATTAAAATGCAAATCAATTTATAACATTTTTGACATGCGTTTTTCTGGATTTTTTTGTTGTTATTCTGTCTCTCACTGTTCAAATTAACCTACCATTAAAATTATAGACTGATCATGTCTTTGTCAGTGGGCAAACGTACAAAATCAGCAGGGGATCAAATACTTTTTTCCCTCACTGTAAACAGACACCAGACACACATGCACGCACAGACACACACGCACATGCACACACACCCCATGCTGTGTTTGGGAGCGGCTGCAACTTCACTGACCTCTCCTTTCATCTCAGATCCAGTAACAACTATGTTGACTTTTCAACCCAGCCCCAGCAATAACACTGGGACTAACAAGCTTTAGACTGATATCCCTAACATCCACAGACTGGGAGCAACAAAAACCATTACATTCGTCTCAGAGCTATGGGATCTGATGAAGCTGAATGGGAGATATTTCAGTTTTATGCCTCTACTGCCTAAAACACATGCAACGTGTGACAAATCTGTTGAGCCACAGAACAACATGATGAAAAAAGAGAAGATTTCATCAAACATTTCAACCCTGTTCCCTGTACTAAACAAGGCATGTCAGAATAAGCCAGTGTACCTTTAACATTCTGAACATAGAAAAGAGAAATCAGAAACTGAGGAAAAACGCTAAAGATCAAAAGAGCCTTTTCATGTTATCGTATTTCTGCTCTGCCTGCTGATGATGCTAACTGATGTTGAAATGCACCGCATTCTTGGTGTTTATAGAAAACCTTTCTTCTTTCCTTTCCTTTCCAATAACTTCAGAAGCCTTTAACACATTTCTCCCCTCTCTCTACAACATACATGATTGATTGACATTTTCCATTGCCTTTAATGTGAACACGATGGATCTTCCCCATTGGGTTCTCCACCGCTTCTGGGAAATGGTCAATTCAGTCAACGTCCTGATGGAGAAGATCAGACCGTCGGAACACACCCAGTTAAAGGAGAGAAAGCAGAGGATGATCCCAGGTTGTCACCTCAAAGGGAGGAAGATTATGTTGAGGAAACAGATGGGCTGGTAACCTCTTTCACACCTATCTGAACAGAGGGTCTTTACGAGGGGTTGTGGGGGGACTCTTATGTCCTTGGATCTCCAGGGCTAGTCCGAGTCAGTGTGTCCAATCCCTGTGTAATTCCCCAGACCCGTTTGCTCTGCACATTTCACGCCAGGTGGGGGGAGGGGCATAACTCACAGGCCCCATAACTCACAGGATGGGGTCTGGCTGCTTCAGGCGGGGTGCAGGTACCCCTGTCAGATGAAAGAAGACAACAAAGACAACCCCTTTGGACACGGAGTGTGGCAGCCCAGGGGAAAGCGGGCACCCCAGTGGCTGATGGGACGAGATGGGGCGGAGTGACACCTCGTGACTCTGTGAAGTCTGTTGAGGGTCTGTTCCTGCCATCAGGATCAGTAGACGTCTCAGTGACAGCATCACATCAGTCTGAAGATCCAAGTCATCATCAACCTGGGCTCCATGTTTTTACAGGACAGATAGGAGTGGCTGACTAACTGGGAGAAGAGGATATGGGGCAAGGGCATTCTGAATCTCTACAGGCCCTTGTTATGATATGGGGGGAAGGTTAGTGTTATAGACAAACACACTACCATGATACACTTCCACACTCCATCCCCAGGTGGCAGCACTAAAATGGTCTATCTGCTGAACCAAGCTTTTATTTGCACACAGGTGCTGCCAATTAAGATGATTGTCAGTCCGGGAGAGAGAAGAGGTAGGAAACCTCTCAGAGGCCTTTCTTTGTGTTAGTCAACCTCTGAAGTTGGGAATGCTTTTAGTTTTTTTGTACATATTTATATTGTCATCATGAATAATCTGCTTGGACTGGCCGACCATTGGAGTCATGACGGAGCTGGCCCTGGCCCTAAGGTGGCTGTCTCCTGGGCACATTCAACACCTGGTCGCATATACTTACTTCTCACATTTATGCACACATCAAATCTGAGCACTGCTGCACTAGGGAGAGAGGCTTGCTCTCTATTGCTGCAGCTGCGGAGGGGCCAGTGTTTGTGAGATGGGAGCGTGCAGATGGAAGGAGAGAGAGGGAGACGCTGCAGCCAAGGCAACTCGGCGACAGCCAAGACTTGCTAACTTGTAGCAGCCACAACGTTATTTATCATCCCATATAACAGTGCCTGTCTTGACTGGAGTAGGCTAGAGAAGTTAGCTACACAGTATGGCTAGCTAGGCTAATTGAAGCTAAATGCTGCACCCATTCCGATAAACCTCAGCCGCCTTCGGATAAACCACAACCCCATTCATATAAAACACAACCCCATTCACATAAACCACAACCCTATTCAGATAAACCACAACCCCATTCATATAAACCACAACCCCATTCATATAAAACACAACCCCATTCACATAAACCACAACCCCATTCAGATAAACCACAAACCCATTCAATAAAACACAACCCTATTCAGATAAACCACAACCCCATTCATATAAACCACAACCCCATTCAATAAAACACAACACTATTCAGATAAACCACAACCCCATTCATATAAACCACAACCCCATTCAATAAAACACAACCCTATTCAGATAAACCACAACCCCATTCATATAAACCACAACCCCATTCAGATAAACCACAACCCCATTCAATAAAACACAACCCTATTCAGATAAACCACAACCCCATTCATATAAACCACAACCCCATTCATATAAAACACAACCCCATTCAAATAAACCACAACCCCATTCAAATAAACCACAACCCCATTCAGATAAACCACAACCCCATTCAAATAAAACACAACCCCATTCATATAAAACACAACCCCATTCATGTAAACCACAACCCCATTCAAATAAACCACAACCCCATTCGGATAAAACACAACCCCATTCATGTAAACCACAACCCCATTCAAATAAACCACAACCCCATTCAGATAAATCAACAGCCTACCTGTTGGTTGCTCGTTGTAGCCTA
The DNA here is from genome assembly GCF_965601325.2 of Salmo salar. Lineage (NCBI taxonomy): Eukaryota > Metazoa > Chordata > Actinopteri > Salmoniformes > Salmonidae > Salmo > Salmo salar. The sequence continues at coordinate 85,268,300 of NC_138295.1, forward strand.
CTCCTGTTCATTTCACTAAATTTTAATTCTGTCATTTTATTCCAAGTTGCATTGCATTAGTGAACTCTGCTACACACTTGCTACACATTGAGCCTCTTTGCTGCTTTGACTGGGAAATGTAAACAACAAGCTCCACATGGGTCGGCCACAGGTCTATTTATGGGGCGCACGTCATTGAAAAGTGTGTTGTTTTATTTTTTTACAATTTCACATGTATACTGAAATTTTATTTAGAAAAAGCCTTTCAGCTTTAAAATATATGAAAGTATATGAAAATACAGTGACATAGCAGACATTGTTTGTCAAATAAAGTTAAAGTCAAATTATAGTTTAAAATTAAACAAACAAAACAAACACCTTCCTTTACCTTTTTTTTAATATATATTACAGAACAAGAAAAACAAGAAAAAAACACAACATTAATCTAACATAAACACTTGCGACAGCCTCTTCATTTCTTCCATTTCTCATCAATACAGGATGAGACATGAATGATTCATGGCCCAGCATGCACTGGGACAGGAAATGGAAACAAATAGAGAGAGGCTTAGGTTGCGTCCTAAATGGCACCCAATTCCTTATAAAACACACAGCTTTTGACCAGGCCCGGGGAATATGGTGCCATTTAGGACGTAACCCAGGCTAAAACCCCAGCCAGCCAGGTCCCCCAGCCCCAGTCCCCCAGCCCACCTTTCAGCTGCAGCCTGTCTGAGTGACTGAGAGAGCCCCTCTGTGGCGCAAGGCTACTCCCCCGGTAAGTGCAATGGGGAGTATCAACATTCCTCCAACTAGGCTATACAGCAGTACAGCACTGCCCACTCATTTCTAAAAGAGAAGCTGTTGTAGGAGAAATGTCGTGGTCTGTCTGTAAGGACTGCTCTGACCCTCTCTCCCTCAGTGTGGCTCCAGCTGCAGGTGATGTTGCGTGGGGAACATTGGAGTAGAGGAGTGACGAACATGACTGGAAATGAGGGATGAGTTACCCTACATACAGTACTGTGTAGAATGTTCTCCACTAACAAACCTGAGGGATGAGTTACCCTTCATACAGTACTGTGTAGAATGTTCTCCACTAACAAACCTGAGGGATGAGTTACCCTACATACAGTACTGTGTAGAATGTTCTCCACTAACAAACCTGAGGGATGAGTTACCCTACATACAGTACTGTGTAGAATGTTCTCCACTAACAAACCTGAGGGATGAGTTACCCTACATACAGTACTGTGTAGAATGTTCTCCACTAACAAACCTGAGGGATGAGTTACCCTACATACAGTACTGTGTAGAATGTTCTCCACTAACAAACCTGAGGGATGAGTTACCCTACATACAGTACTGTGTAGAATGTTCTCCACTAAGAAACCTGAGGGATGAGTTACCCTACATACAGTACTGTGTAGAATGTTCTCCACTAACAAACCTGAGGGATGAGTTACCCTACATACAGTACTGTGTAGAATGTTCTCCACTAACAAACCTGAGGGATGAGTTACCCTACATACAGTACTGTGTAGAATGTTCTCCACTAACAAACCTGAGGGATGAGTTACCCTACATACAGTACTGTGTAGAATGTTCTCCACTAAGAAACCTGAGGGATGAGTTACCCTACATACAGTACTGTGTAGAATGTTCTCCACTAACAAACCTGAGGGATGAGTTACCCTACATACAGTACTGTGTAGAATGTTCTCCACTAACAAAACCACAGTGTCAGAAATAGGTGTTTTCTAAGGTTGCATCCCACATCAGTAGTGCGCTATATAGGGAATAGGGTGCCATTTGGGATATACGTAAATAATGTACTGTATGTATGGCATATAGCTAATGTATTTATAAAATATATATATATAATAAGAATAAGAATTATTGTCTAGAGACAGTGACAAAAGGACAGGAAGTTAAGAGAGACATTATGTTAGAAGGCCGGATTCAAATCCACTCCAACACAGTACTGTAGATGTGCTGTAGGTAGCAGCAGTGTAACCTCTAGATCACCTGACCAGCGCTCCACGCCACGTCTCTGGTGTTCCTATCATGACAACACTGAGATAGACTCCAGCGCTCCACGCCACGTCTCTGGTGTTCCTATCATGACAACACACTGAGATAGACTCCAGCGCTCCACGCCACGTCTCTGGTGTTCCTATCATGACAACACACTGAGATAGACTCCAGCGCTCCACGCCACATCTCTGGTGTTCCTATCATGACAACACACTGAGATAGACTCCAGCGCTCCACGCCACGTCTCTGGTGTTCCTATCATGACAACACACTGAGATAGACTCCAGCGCTCCACCCCACATCTCTGGTGTTCCTATCATGACAACACACTGAGATAGACTCCAGCGCTCCACGCCACGTCTCTGGTGTTCCTATCATGACAACACACTGAGATAGACTCCAGCGCTCCACGCCACATCTCTGGTGTTCCTATCATGACAACACACTGAGATAGACTCCAGCGCTCCACCCCACATGCCTCTGTTTAACTTCACACACACACATAATGCATACACAAACACACACACTCACGCACACACACACATACAGTAGATGTATATACGCAGGACCCTTCGTCCCCTTGACCCAGCTGCATTTTTCATGCTCTGAAAACAGCCGTTCTTTCCTCTGTTATCCCCTGCTAACATTATACTGTAGCAAGATAGGAGGGATGCTGACATCCCTCAGACAGACAAAATGTAATCAGAACACATCAGAGCATAAAAGCCAAATATAGACAGCCCCAGGAGGACACGTCCCAAATGGCACCCTATTCCTGATATAGTGCACTACTTTTGACCAGAACTGATTTCGGCCATGGTCAAAAGTATTGCACTAAATAGGGAACAGGGTGCAGTTTGAGATGCAGCCCCAAAGCTCTGAGGCCATGCACTATAAACCTGTCTCTCACCTCTCAGCCTCCCTCCTTTCTCTGAGCCTCTGTCTGTCTCCACTTCTTCCCAATCTGGCAATACAGTACATATTAACTGTCCCAATCTGGCCCTGCCAAGCACTACATATCAACAGTCCCAATCTGGCCCTGCCAATCACTACATATCAACAGTCCCAATCTGGCCCTGCCAAGCACTACATATCAACAGTCCCAATCTGGCCCTGCCAATCACTACATATCAACAGTCCCAATCTGGCCCTGCCAATCACTACATATCAACAGTCCCAATCTGGCCCTGCCAAGCACTACATATCAACAGTCCCAATCTGGCCCTGCCAAGCACTACATATCAACAGTCCCAATCTGGCCCTGCCAAGCACTACATATCAACAGTCCCAATCTGGCCCTGCCAAGCACTACATATCAACAGTCCCAATCTGGCCCTGCCAAGCACTACATATCAACAGTCCCAATCTGGCCCTGCCAATCACTACATATCAACAGTCCCAATCTGGCCCTGCCAAGCATTACATATCAACAGTCCCAATCTGGCCCTGCCAAGCACTACATATCAACAGTCCCAATCTGGGCCTGCCAAGCACTACATATCAACAGTCCCAATCTGGCCCTGCCAATCACTACATATCAACAGTCCCAATCTGGCCCTGCCAATCACTACATATCAACAGTCCCAATCTGGCCCTGCCAAGCACTACATATCAACAGTCCCAATCTGGCCCTGCCAAGCACTACATATCAACAGTCCCAATCTGGCCCTGCCAATCACTACATATCAACAGTCCCAATCTGGCCCTGCCAATCACTACATATCAACAGTCCCAATCTGGCCCTGCCAATCACTACATATCAACAGTCCCAATCTGGCCCTGCCAATCACTACATATCAACAGTCCCAATCTGGCCCTGCCAAGCACTACATATCAACAGTCCCAAATCCCTCTAAACACCATATATACCATAATGTATACATAACTTACTCAATATAGGAAAGCTATTACTATCATGTATTACATTGTTTTGCAGGTAAAGTGGTGATTAAATAAATGAAGATCCTACATCTGTAATACGTACATTTAGGTAGGAAAAAAAGAGTGTCCGGTGTCCGTGTGTGTGTGGGGTGGGGGGTCTGGGGGGATTGCGTCATCTATGAATCTGTTGGGGCAGTATGCGAATTGGAGTGAGTCCAGGGTGTCTGGGATGGGTGTTGATCTGAGCCATGACCAGCCTTTCAAAGCATTTCATGGCTATAGATGTGATTTCTATGGGGCGATAGTCATTTAGACAGGTTACCTTGGCGTTCTTGGGTACAGGGACTATGGTGGTCTCCTTGAAACATGTAGGTATTACAGACTGAGACAGGGAGAGGTTGAAAAAGACACTTGCCCACTGGTCAGCGCATGCTCTGAGTACGCGTACTGTATCCTGTATCAAATTGTACTGCAAAGTAGGTGAAATGTGAAATGTGCTGTATAAAACATGCATGTATGGAAAGTTATGGAGAGATGATTTCAGCTTCAATCATTTCTGAGGAGATACTGTGAAAAGTACCGAGCGTGAATGGAAAACTACATTACATTTGATCATAAGAGCATGACACAGTTTATCAAGTGATTTGTTGGCGTATAGCTAATATTCTTGTTTATTGCCAGACAGGCATGAAATCATTTACTTCCCGCCCTCATAACTAAATGCAAAGTAGGTAAATAAATAAATACAATAAGTATTTGACAGAAGAGCACACTGTTGCCTGGTAACCTAATGGCATGCTGAGGATTAATCTTGGTATTAAACAGAACAACTATCACAGCCTACAAGCCTTTCAAATGATGTATAGTAACTGTATGATACATAGTAAGTGTATGATGCATAGTAACTGTATGATATATAGTAACTGTATGATGTATAGTAACTGTATGATGTATAGTAACTGTATGATGTATAGTAACTGTCTGATATATAGTAACTGTCTGATATATAGTAACTGTCTGATATATAGTAACTGTCTGATGTATAGTAACTGTATGATGTATAGTAACTGTCTGATGTATAGTAACTGTATGATGTATAGTAACTGTATGATGTATAGTAACTGTATGATGTATAGTAACTGTATGATATATAGTAACTGTATGATATATAGTAACTGTATGATATATAGTAACTGTATGATACATAGTAAGTGTATGATGCATAGTAACTGTATGATGTATAGTAACTGTATGATGTATAGTAACTGTATGATGTATAGTAACTGTATGATGTATAGTAACTGTCTGATATATAGTAACTGTATGATGTATAGTAACTGTCTGATGTATAGTAACTGTATGATGTATAGTAACTGTATGATACATAGTAACTGTATGATATATAGTAACTGTATGATGTATAGTAACTGTATGATATATAGTAACTGTATGATGTATAGTAACTGTCTGATATATAGTAACTGTATGATGTATAGTAACTGTCTGATGTATAGTAACTGTATGATGTATAGTAACTGTCTGATGTATAGTAACTGTATGATGTATAGTAACTGTATGATACATAGTAACTGTATGATATATAGTAACTGTATGATGTATAGTAACTGTATGATATATAGTAACTGTATGATGTATAGTAACTGTATGATGTATAGTAACTGACTGATATATAGTAACTGTATGATGTATAGTAACTGTATGATGTATAGTAACTGTCTGATGTATAGTAACTGTCTGATATATAGTAACTGTATGATGTATAGTAACTGTATGATGTATAGTAACTGTATGATGTATAGTAAGATATTAATTGACCATAAACACATTCTATTAGTCAAAAATTGCATTATTTTGATATTGTTACAGCCTATATATCTAATGTACGTATGAAACTTACAGTAATAAGGTTAACTGCTATATGTTGTTGCAACTGGTTCTAAAATGCATTCAAATTAATCAAGTGAAAACTGATTACTGCTGGCGAAAATGCTGGTTAAATTGACGGCACACATTTTCATCGTGTGAAATATGACTAACGTCAGAGCTTCTCATTTCGGTTCACATATGGGCAATAATTACATAGCAAATTATGATGTGTTTTTTTTCCTCCCAATTTTCAAATGTTTGGATTAGTAATGTTATTTTTTTACACAGTCATGTTATAAAGCACATGACTGTTGACTACTGTGCTGTATATCATTCCTCTGACCAGTGTCATCATACATACTTCCTCTTCCTCCATCCCAAATGGCACCCTATTCCCTATATAGTGCAACTACTTTTGACAAGAGCCCTTTGGGGAATAGGGTGCCATTTGGGACGCATCACTGGTGTGAACCTCAGCACTCCCAAACCCTACACTCTCACATCACTTTAACTGTCATTAGTCTGGTGAAAAGGCAAACAAGGGGGCTCCCAAAGGCCATTTCATATCAATAGGAGAATAATAAAATTAACTAAATGTTCAGCAGTTCTTCTTTCAGTTCCCTTACATGTCCCTCTCTACATTACAGGTCAGGTTTCAGTAACATGTGAGGAAAAACACAGCCAGACACACTGTATAACAAGGCATCAAATAAATTCTGCTATGGAGACATCTACTATATCAAAGGAGTGTTTGTGGAACAGAAACTATGATGACCAAGTCATTCAACAACAGGCCTTTAGTTTCAATTCCCTCTAAACTACAAGGCAATGCACACTTCTCTTTACTGTAACAAGTCCCATTTGAAACAATATCTACGTCCTAAATGGCACTCTATTCACTCGACAGTGCACTACTTTTGACCAGGGCCCATGTTCAACAAGTGCTGTTCTAACTGGTTGAATGAACACATTCAAAGGCATTATTCTTTCCTGTGTACAATGTGTCAAAACAATAAACAATTATCATCAAACTCAGTAAACACATTACATTACATTCACTTTGCATTCATGGTGTTATGGCAGAATTGGACAAGTAAAATATCCAACTAGACATGAATATATTGTTAGTGTGTGTTGACTAGCAGCGCGTACTGTGCTGTGCCTCATTGGATCTGACTTGCCAATATGCTCAGTAATATGGTCACACCTATGGACGTACATTATCAGAATCTAGAAGTCACTAACAATACATGTTTCTTCCCTCTGTATTTAATCAAATTATTGTTGTTAATCTAAGCAACATTTTGGTACCATGAAACTGAGGCTGCATCCCAAATGGCAACCTATTCCTTATATAATGACCAGCTCTGTCAAATGCAGTGCACTATATATGGAAAAGGGTGCCAATCAGGATGCACTGTGTCAAACCTACTGTAAGTACATGGAGCTGTTAAAATGACTCGGTCCATCCATGACACAGCTCAGATGGTACCTGCCCCCTCAAGCCATCTGAACAGCACAGAGTGGACATCTGTGAGCCCTCGCACTGCCAAGAACAAGTGTGATGTAAAAATATCATCAATATTCTGAGGTGGGGAAAAGACTGAAGGGTCGTTTGCTCGTGGTCTGAGAAGGGCTTTCATATCAAAACACATGAGCATTTTTTTCTTGTCACAGTTGAAAATGTCAAGTGTATACTGGCAAGCCCCCGCTTCCTGTGTTTTCTCATTACCACGCCGAAATAAGAGTTGGATTTAGTCAACATCTGACACCTCGAGACAGAACATTGGCAGAGACAAAAGCTTCATAAAACCTGAAATTTACTCAAACATCCAATCAAAGCCATCAAGCAGCATGTCTGCAATAGGTTACCATAGGAAACAAAGCAACGCAAACACTGGGGTCAACAAGACAGTCAAATATGTCCTTTCACCAACATCACAACATCCCAACAGTCAATGCTGATTGATATTTCACTGAGCTGTCCACTCTTGGATTTAGAGTGGCAAGGAATGGCAAGGAATCAATGTTGACAACCTGTTTTTGTATCTTAAGATACTTTTTATTGTGTGGGGGGAATGGGGGGGGGGGGGGGGGGGATCACTTACCACTAGCTGGATCTGTTGGTCGTATGGTTGTCTGTGAGACGTAACGCTCGTAGACGATCAGCCAGGATGACCGTGGTGGGTTTATAACTGTGCTGTTTTTTTCTTCTGTGCTGTTGTCCTGTCTTTGCTCTTTGGCTATTTGACTAGAGAAGCTGACTGTAGAACAAGAGATCCACAGATATTATGATACTGATGAGAATGGACCATCCCTGTAACCAACAGGTGAACAATCTAGATAAGGGATAATACAGATATACTGTTAGTGTGTATTGTAAAGCCACATAGACACACACACACACACACACACACACACACACACACACACACACACACACACACACACACACACACACACACACAGCCACAAACACATACACACACACACACACACACACAAACAGCCACACACACACACACACACACACACACACACACACACACACACACACACACACACACACACACACACACACACACACACACACACACACACACACACACACACACACACACACACACACACACACACACACACACACTCACCACCTTAATTGGGGTTGGGAAGGAAAGGCTTGTGGTAATGACTGGGGCAGAATTAGTGGAATGGTATAAAATACATCAAACACATAGTTTCCAGGTATTTAATGCCATTCCTCCCCTCAGCAGCCTCCACTGACATACATAGCCATATAAACCTTATGAAAATGCATTTAAACAACCACTTTTTAAGTCAGCTGCTAAACACCATGTCTATCTATCTGTGGAGATAATAGCAGAGATGGTACTGTAGCAGGCAGCTAACTCATTGTTACTTCAGTCACGTCTGGTGGTGAGATCATACATGTGGGCATTGGTCTATTTATAGTATGGCTGTGGTACTGCTTGGAGACAGAATCAATGCGCATGGCATTTTATCTGTCTACCAGCGTAAAACAATAAGGGGGACAATATAGGCTAGTTTATGGTCATGCAGATTCATGTGAAGTATGTGCAATATGAATACAGTTAGATTATTATTAAGTAAAACATTTTGTATCATGTAATAAACAGCCTCTTACATAAAAAAGCAAGTGGCAAGATACAGGTGGGCTATGAATGAAAACATGGAAATCACTTTTGAACTGTGATAAAATATAATTAAGTTCAGACCAAGCTAGAGTTGATATTAATAGGCTAAATAACAGTAATACATTCCGATTCAAATTAGTAAATTCTCTACTAAAAACATGATCAGGTTTGCTACTGTACCAACCTGATGCACTGTTGTATCTCATTGCAAAGATTTGACACTAGCTATCTTACCTTCTGTACAACAAAACCACGTTGAGTTGAGAAGAAACTCGGTTGGATCAATTTGGAAACGGTAAAGTGAATTTAGTACCCTGCTCGAAGGCAGATAGAGGGCTTCGGGTCAGGCAAGCGCTGTGTTTTAAAATTGAAGCGATAAGAAATGCTCAGTGTCTAAAAGCGGTATGACGAATGGGCTAAAAATAACTACGAGGAGAGAGCAGGAGCGGTACAATCAAAATTGTTGCCTATGCGGTATTGAGGGATGGTAGACATAGCAACGGTGTTTATAAATACGTGTGGATATAAGGTGATGTTATATTTCAACCTCTACACGATTGCACTGGATAAAGAAGAACGAGTCTTAAAAATCATGCCTTGTTACAGGTGCCAGTGAATATCTTGATAACAGATTACCCTACATACATTTCAATAATACTAGACTACCTTGTGATTGTGTTTTTACTTTGTACCGCAATTACAATAGATTGCATGTCACAGAGAAATGTTATTAATGAGTGATAGGGGTTATATTGAAGTTTGTCTTTGTGAGAAAGTGCAGTGAGTTAGCTGCAGGTGAGCAGGCTGCTTATGTTCTGTTGGTTTGGGCTGTCTGAGGTCCACTGTGGTGGGCGGGAAGCTGTTGTCTGTAGGTGTGTATGTGTGTGGGTGGCGGGGGTGGTTGCCCTCAGGGCCACTGAAGAGAACTTTCTCCCCTAGGTGTCTTGTGGCAACCTGGTCTCAGAGCATATCGTATTATTCTGTAGGATGATATGTTACGTTTCGTATGGTATGTATTAATTTGTGGCTGTCCATCACTCATTTCGTATGATATGGTACCAATTACAATTAGTATTATACGTTACGAATTTGCAAAATGTACAATGTGTTATAGATTTGCAAATGTATAATATGTTACGAATTCTAGCTAGGTGGCTAGGTGGCTAACGTTACCTAGCTCACTAACATTAGCTAGGCTAGCGGTTGGTATTAGGGTTAGGGTTAAGATTAGGAGTTAGGTTAAAGGGTTAATGTTATGGTTAGGTGAAAGGTTAGCTAAAAGGTTTTTAAGGTAAGGGTTAGGGGAAGGGTTAGCTAACGTGCTCCACAAGCACTTCGTATTATTCTGTATGTAAATCCGAGGCTAGCATTTTTCAAACATAAGTTTTCATCCTGTGGCTCTAACTCCAAAAGGTTTTGGGACACTGTAAAGTCCATGGAGAATAAGAGCACCTCCTCCCAGCTGCCCACTGCACTGAGGCTAGGTAAAAATGTCACCACCGATAAATCCACAATAATCGAGAATTTCAATAAGCATTTTTCTACGGCTGGCCATGCTTTCCTCCAGGCTAACCCTACCTTGGCCAACAGCTCCACACCCCCCACAGCTACTTGCCCAAGCCTCCCGAGATTCTCCTTCACCCAAATCCAGATAGCAGATGTTCTGAAAGAGCTGCAAAACCTGGACCCGAACAAATCAGCTGGGCTAGACAATCTGGACCCTCTCTTTCTAAAATTATCCACCGCCATTGTTGAAACCCCTATTACCAGTCTGTTCAACCTCTCTTTCGTATCGTCCGAGATCCCTAAAGATTGGAAAGCTGCCGCGGTCATCCCCCTCTTCAAAGGGGGTGACACTCTAGATCCAAATTGTTATAGACCTATATCCATCCTGCTCTGCCTCTCTAGTCTTCGAAAGCCAAGTTAACAAACAGATCACTGACCATTTCGAGTCCCACCGTACTTTCTCCACTGTGCAATCCGGTTTCCGAACTAGTCACGGGTGCACCTCAGCCACGCTCAAGGTACTAAACGACAGCATAACCGCCAACGATAAGAAACAGTACTGTGCAGCCGTCTTCATCGACCTGGCCAAGGCTTTTTACTCTGTCAATCACCGTATTCTTATCGGCAGACTCAACAGCCTTGGTTTCTCAAATGACTGCCTCGCCTGGTTCACCAACTACTTCTCAGATAGAGTTCAGTGTGTCAAATCTGAGGGCCTGTAGTCCGGACCTCTGGCAGGCTCTATGGGGGTGCCACAGGGTTCAATTCTCGAGCCGACTCTTTTTTCTGTATATATCAACGATGTCACTCTTGCTGCGGGTGATTCCCTGATGTACCTCTACGCAGACGATACCATTCTGTATTCATCTGGCCCGTCTTTGGACACTGTGTTAACAAACCTCCAAACAAGCTTCAATGCCATACAACACTCCTTCCGTGGCCTCCAATTGCTCTTAAATGCTAGCAAAATTAAATGCATGCTTTTCAACCGTTCGCTGCCCGCACCCGTTCGCTCGACTAACATCACTACTCTGGACGGTTCTGACTTAGAATATGTGGACAACTACAAAGACTTAGGTATCTGGCTAGACTGTAAACTCTCCTTCCAGACTCATATTAAACATCTCCAATCCAAAATTAAATCTAGAATCGGCTTCCTATTTTGCAACAAAGCATCCTTCACTCATGCTGCCAAACATACCCTCGTAAAACTGACTATCCTACCGATCCTTGACTTCGGCGATGTCATTTACAAAATAGCCCCCAACACTCTACTCAGCAAACTGGATTCCATCTATCACAGTGCCATCCGTTTTGTCACCAAAGCCACCCACCACTGCGACCTGTATGCTCTCGTCGACTGGCCCTCGCTACATATTCGTCGCCAGACCCACTGGCTCTAGGTCATCTAGAAGTCTTTGCTAGGTAAAGCTCCGCCTTATCTCAGCTCACTGGTCATGATAACAACACCCACCCGTAGCACGCGCTCCAGCAGGTATATCTCACTGGTCATCCCCAAAGCCAACACCTCCTTTGGCCGCACTTCTCTGCTACCAATGACTGGAACGAATTGCAAAAATTGTTGAAGTTGGAGACTTATATTTCCCTTACTAACTTTAAACATCAGCTATCTGAGCAGCTAACCGATCATTGCTGCTGTACTTAGCCCATCTGTAAATAGCCCATCCAATTTACCTACCTCATCCCCATATTGTTTTTATTTACTTTTCTGCTCTTTTGCACACCAGTATTTCTACTTGCACATCATCATCTGCACATCTATCACTCCAGTGTTAATTTGCTAAATTGTAATTACTTTGCTGCTCTATGGCCTATTTATTGCCTTACCTCCTCACGCCATTTGCACACACTGTATATAGACTTTCTTTTTTTCTATTGTGTTATTGACTGTACGCTTGTTTATTCCATGTGTAACTCTGTGTTGTTGTTTGTGTCGCACTGCTTTGCTTTATCTTGGCCAGATCGCAGTTGTAAATGAGAACTTGTTCTCAACTAGCCTACCTGGTTAAATAAAGGTGAAATAAAAAAATAAACACTCCATTTAGTATGATATGTTATGTTTAGTATGGTTACATAAGACAGATGGTTACTTAAGACAAAAAAATGGAAGGAGGGTGGTTGGGTGGGCATTTAACATGAACGTCTATAAGTAGTTGCAAAGTAGCTAAAAAGTAGGAAGTAGTTGAAAAGTTGCTACTTAGGTAAAATGCTAAAGTTGTCTGTGATGAGATTTGAACTCGCAACCTTTCGGTTGCTAGACATTCGCGTTAAAAGTCCATCCAACCACCATCCTTTAGTTGTTTCTGTCTTATATAACCATACCAAACAAAGTATAGCATACTAAATGAAGTGTCTCGGCTTTACGTACAGATTAATACGAAGTACTCTGAGACCAGGTTGCTTGTGGAGGCTCTACTGCTGTGTTCCCCTTGTTAGAGGAGGGGAGCCACGATGAGGGATGAACTCTGATTTACTGAGGATTGATATGATTTATGGCTGCAGTGTAAAGTATGTGAGGTATTTGTCAGAATCAATTGTCATGGGAGTGTCATGACAAAAACTTACCTGAGGATTTCAGTAATACTGCCTGTCTCCTAAATGGCACCCTTTTTCCCATAGAGCTCTGGTCAAAAGCAGTGCACTATGTATGGAATAGGGGTGTCATTTGGTACACAACCAATGTGTTGAGGTATTTGTCAGAATCGTCATGGGAGTGTAATGTCAAAAGTGTACCTGAAGATTTAAGTAATACTGTTTGCCTAATTTTGACCACAAAAATATGCAACCTATATCATTTGTCGTATAAAACAATCACTCAGAGTTATGTGAGGAAGGAAGGGTTATACAGAGAAGCACTTGAACAAATAAACAGTGTTGCTGTCTGTCTAGCTGCAGCAGGGTGCAGCAGGAAGGAACAGATAAAACACTGGTGTTCACTCTTCACCTTCTAGGAAACAGCTTCCCCTGCTGCCTACGTCTGAAGTTGCATGGAGTTCCAACAACTGTCTTACAACACGTCTACCACTTCCAACAGTTGTGGCTATCTACCAACCAATAATCTATCACCACCAGCTAAGCCTATGCTCCACCAGAGATACCCCTACATATGTATGATTCTCTGCTGTAGCCCATTCTGCACTAGAGATACCCCTACATATTTATGATTCTCTGCTGTAGCCCATTCTGCACTAGGGATACCCCTACATATTTATGATTCTCTGCTGTAGCCCATTCTGCACTAGAGATACCCCTACATATTTATGATTCTCTGCTGTAGCCCATTCTGCACTAGAGATACCCCTACATATTTATGATTCTCTGCTGTAGCCCATTCTGCACTAGGGATACCCCTACATATTTATGATTCTCTGCTGTAGCCCATTCTGCACTAGAGATACCCCTACATATTTATGATTCTCTGCTGTAGCCCATTCTGCACTAGAGATACTCCTACATATTTATGATTCTCTGCTGGAGCCCATTCTGCACTAGAGATACTCCTACATATTTATGATTCTCTGCTGTAGCCCATTCTGCACTAGGGATACCCCTACATATTTATGATTCTCTGCTGGAGCCCATTCTGCACTAGGGATACTCCTACATATTTATGATTCTCTGCTGTAGCCCATTCTGCACTAGAGATACCCCTACATATTTATGATTCTCTGCTGTAGCCCATTCTGCACTAGAGATACTCCTACATATTTATGATTCTCTGCTGTAGCCCATTCTGCACTAGATATACCCCTACATATTTATGATTCTCTGCTGTAGCCCACTTCTGCACTAGAGATACCCCTACATATTTATGATTCTCTGCTGTAGCCCATTCTGCACTAGGGATGCCCCTACATATTTATGAGTGATGTACTACACATATAACTGAAGTGGTAGGTGTATGGTGTGAATCACAGATCGTACATTTATATTGTCCAGTAAACATCATGAATTCATGCAATAGCATATGTGGATGTGTTTGCCCTTCCCTAATGTGTTTAGGGCCAGGTATCAATGGTGAGGGTTGCGTCCAAAATTGCACCCTATTCCCTATGTAGTCAACTACTTTTGACCAGAGCCCTGAGGGGTGAAATTAGTGTATATGGGCCCTGGTCAAAAGTAGTGCCCTATATAGGGAATAGGGGCCCATTTGGTACACAACCAGGGTCTTCTCTTGTTCCCCATCGAAGTATGGGGTAGGGTGGGTTGGGGTGGGGTATGTCACGGTGTGTCACGGTGTGTCACGGTGTGTCACAGCAGCCGGTTGCTCACTTCAAAGCCAGTCAGGGAACCAGAAGCTGTGGGCCCTCAGACCTGACACTTTCCCACTCCTCTGGTGACATCACCGGTCATTGCTGGGAATGTAGGGAGAAGAGAGATGCTTTTATCTTAACCAGGAGCAAAGGCATGCACGATTAGGGCAGATTATATGCAGATTTGTCATCGTCATAAATCCACAGCTGTCCAGGGCCTCACATTTTTATTTGTCACTTCAAAGGCATTCTTCACTGTCTCTCTTTGGTTCATTGTTTTGGCCATGGACTGCCGGTGGACAAATGCATTTTCAGTCAGTCAGTGTGAAAGTTGTTTTTCAACAATGCATATTGAAACAATGTTTTTGTGACATAAAAGTAGTGTTCTGTAGGGTCCAATGATTTGGATGTCCAGGGTGAATGGTCACTACAGAGCTGTCCATTAAATTCCCTCTGCTGAGTGACTGCTGGTGACCCAAAACTAAAGAGGAGAATGTAAGACGTTCCAAGACCACACGAGCATGTCTCCAGTGACCACCTGAAGCACCAGTAGCAGCCATGGCAAGACATTATCAGAAAGGTCTTGTGGCCCATAACCATTACACCCCTGCAGCGATGGGAAATGACTGGTGAGCTGATGCAGTTCCTGTTCTTCTTCTTCTTCTTCCCCTCTTCCTCCTGTTCCTGCTCCCCTCCACCTCCTCCTGCTCCCCTCCTCCTCCTCCTCTCCTCCTCCTCACCATGCAGCAGCAGCAGTAACAGCTGAGTGACCTGGTGGGTGACAACTCTTTCATCTGAGGTTCTCCTCTCTCCACTGGCCAGCTGTTTGCTGTTCCTCATTCTGACAGCCTGAGACAGAGGACCAATGCTTCCATGCAGAATCTCTCACACTCACTCACACACACACTAGCACTGCGCGGGTCAGCAGTTTTTTCACCTGCAACCATCTGCAGTTGCTAATAACTATTAGCAACCGCCCGACTATAATGTGATGAAGTGGAAATCTGAGGCCAGCACCAGACCTAACCCGCTAATAAAGAAAATGCGCTGTAGTCAGAGACGGCGGAACGATTTTTGCAGGATTTTTTTGCTTGATTTAGATATGTTTCTGCTTATAATTTTTAACATTTTGGTAGACTATTTGTTAGTCAACTTGTCTGTAATTAAATACATGCAGCTTCTCTTCTGTCATTATATGTTGCCCTAGAAGACTAACCTTGCTCACCAAAACAATGTCATGCATTGATAGAATGAATGATTTAATCTAGTTGACATTGGTAAAGTTTTCTCTGTGATCTCTGCTTCTTTCATGGAGAAAAGACGTTTAGGGACCGGGGAGGAAATCCAATAACAAAAAAATGGGAAACGTTTGACCGGTTGTAAGGAAATATAAAGCTGGGAAAACGACCCAACATATTTCTGATAAGATTTCAGTTCGGCTTGGATGTACATTTTATATGGTTGAAATACTAACGGCTTTTATGACACTGATAAAGATGGATACTGTCTGTAGAGGCAATATCTGCACATTCACCATCTGCCCCGCTCAAGATCAACATTTCTCCACTCCTGTTCCTGAGTAAAAATGTAGCCTATAATTGGTGTAGGCCTGTCATTAAACTGTAAGAAATGCTTGGTTCTGCAGGAGTTAATATTAAGGCTATGTGAGAGGTTATAGACCGACAGTCAGTGTCCAGATTTCAGTATCTATTTAACCCATCTGAACAGTAGGATACAGTTCCCTTGACGTGCCCTAGGCCTATTTAAGTCACTGTCTTGTGACTGTTGAATTTATAGCACCTCACAATCATCACACATAACACATTCGGCACTGCTATCATCCTCTTTTACCACTTCACCAAATCTTTCCTAAACATTACTGCTCTGGCCCTTCATTGTCTTCACTTTCAACTCTCCATTTTACAGCATTTCTCTTATTGAATTAAACTCTGACGTTGTCCTTTTTCCTTCTGTGTATCAACCCCTTTCCCAAAAAGGGCCATAAAGATTAGGTGTATGCACTAATGCCACTGATAAAATAATTACAGAAAAACCTCAATGTAGCCTAGAGATACACATTTCACTAAAATTATACATGCATTTTTTAAGGTATTGTTTTCTCTTTATTCAATTCGCCCGCCACCAAACTGCCTTTCGTCCACACAATATTTCATGATCACCCGAAACCCGCCCACCGTGCGGATATAACTGCAGGAATTGCAGGTTATTAGTCAGCCCGCGCATCACTAACACACACACAGACACACACACGCCACTGTGGCCCACTGCAAAACAGGATACAACCACACCTGGACTGAGTAGACCAACCATCAGATCCTAGTGCCATAGATCCCTGCATTAGCAGAATAAACAAGCTGGCCTGGGCTTCCTCAGTAGTCAGGGAGAGAGGGTAGAGCACAGGTGCTACAGGTCAGTGTACACACATTACAGAGTCCAGGGATGGGGTGGAAGGGGGAGGGTGGAGGGGGTTAGGCTGCTGTTCAGGAGAAAGGGGTTGGGGGGGGGGGGTTAAGATCAGGGTGAGGCATGTGAGAGCGAAGGGCATCTGTTTTCTCCATCTCCCTTTTTGACTCCCCTTCTCCCTCTCACCCTCCTTTCTGCTCCTCTCTTAATTCAATTTGTGGGAACCCCCATCCCTCTGCTCTCCCCTCCCTCCCATCCAGCTGTCCCCTGTGAGAGTGCATTCCAGCTGGGGTTACCAGGGCCTTAGGGGAGCTTAGGGACAGATCCTGGAGGATTACCTCTGGCTAAAAGGGACCAACCCACCCAAAACCATCAATACAGTGGTGGAACTGCACACCATGGCTGCCATACCCACCACCTTTCCTCTCTCCCCTCTCTTTCTCTCGTTTCCTTGAAATGTGAGACCGCCAGGCAAAGCTGGTGAGCATAACCCACAAGGAGCTCTCTCTCTCACTCTCTCATTCTCTCTCTCATTCTCTCTCATTCTCTCTCTCTCTCTCATTCTCTCTCTCATTCTCTCTCTCTCTCTCATTCTCTCTCTCATTCTCTCTCTCATTCTCTCTCTCTCATTCTCTCTCATTCTCTCTCTCTCATTCTCTCTCTCTCTGCCTACTACTTGAACAGAAGTACATTCACCAGAGAGTGATAATGAGTGTGTTCAGTCTTCAGTCTCCCCAGACAGATGAGAGTTGACACTGCATCCTGACCTGGCTGCTCATGGCTCAACTGTGGAAGGAAGAGGCTAGACTTGATCTGTAATGTAATGGCCACCCAATGGGACAACTATACAGGCTGTATCACAATCGGCCGTGATTGGGAGTCCCATAGGGCGGCGCACAACTGGCCCAGGGTGGTAAAGGTTAAACAATTGGCCCAGGGTCGTAAAGGTTAAATAAATGAAAAAGTCTCATCAAGAGATTGGCTGTTTGGTTCACAATATGTCTGTATTTGCTGTGTGGTTATTTAACCCTCATTTTACCAGGTAAGTTGACTGAGAACACATTCTCATTTACAGCAATGACCTGGGGAATAGTTACAGGGGATAGGAGGGGGATGAATGAGCCAATAGTAAGCTTGGGATGATTAGGTGACCGTGATGGTATGAGGGCCAGATTGGGAATTTAGCCAGGACACCAGGGTTAACACCTCTACTCTAACAATAAGTGCCATGGGATCCTTAGTGACGACAGAGAGTCAAGACACCCGTTTAACGTCCCATCCAAAAGACGGCACCCTACACAGGGCAATGTCCCCAATCACTGCCCTGGGAAATTGGGATCTTTTTTTAGACCAGAGGAAAATGGCCCTCCAATACCACTTTTTTTGTAATGGCTGATTGATACTTTGTGAGTTAAAGTTGAGTGTGGTAACTTAATTATAATACCATTCACGCTATCATGAGTTACTTCAACTATTCTAATATTGCTTTTCAATGTTAAGGAATATGGGACATTTTTGTATCAAGAATTTTTCCGTCAAGGATTCATTAGCACTCTTGAGAGAGTGAAAAGGTCATATTTAAGTTAACATATCATCATGAGCACAGAGGAGTGTGAAAGTCTCCTAACATGGAATGTTACCCACAGCAGCTGACGATGCAGGACAATAATCTCCTCTGGATGGACAGTGGAAATACCTCCGACAGGAATGGCAAAGAATGGAATGCCAGTGTGGCTTAGAGCCAGACAGGACTAGCGGGGCACCAGCGTGGCACAGCGCCAGATGTTTGGACACAAGACTGGCAGTGTGTGGAGCACAATAGACCAGTTCCCACAAACCAAATCCATCCTGACTCCAATGGTTCCAATGGTCATGTCACATTCCTAGCATGGCCAAAATCCCTGTCATTGATAGCTTGGCATATTAGAATTTTTTTTGGGGAAAGAAATCTGCAGTTGTTCCCCTCTCTGGAAAGAGATGCCTCACTCTGTCAACCTGTTGTGTAATTTAGACCTACATATTACACATGCTCTCATGGCGCTGGTGCTGTAGTGGTTTTAGGGAGAGTAGACAGCAGGGGGGAGTGTTATACCACATTTCAGAGAGATCAGCCCAAGAAATTACAAGACAATACTAAGACCTATTATATCTGTCTAAAATGAGGAAAATACACTCAGCAACTCTAAAATCAAATATATACAATAATGTTTATTGTCTACAAAAACAAATACTTTTCTGTATCTACAGATTTTCACAGAAAAAGCTGTGAGAACAGAATGCCACCAAACTAGACCATTCACATTCCTCAACAATCAACCGAATTAGACATGTCAGTTAAGCCGCAAATAAAAAGTCCCATTTTAATGTCCCATAGACAACAAGCCTCATGTGTGTTTCAACATGACATAACACATAACCAATGGGGTTAACAGCTTGTTACTACCAGTCGATAGAAACTTCTGGAACGGCTATCCTTTCTGCCTACCTACTTCACATATGGTGTTAGTGTAAAAACACCCTCAGAACTGGGACATCGCTGGTTGATTTATGTTAAGTCTCATCAAGAGATTCCAGGAGCCAAGTTATAAACATTCCCTGAGGAGCGCGGTAGTGGTGATCTATATAGGTTAGTTACCGTCATAGTGGTGATCTATATAGGTTAGTTACCATGGTAGTGGTGATCTATATAGGTTAGTTACCGTCATAGTGGTGATCTATATAGGTTAGTTACCGTCATAGTGGTGATCTATATAGGTTAGTTACCGTCATAGTGGTGATCTATATAGGTTAGTTACCATCATAGTGGTGATCTATATAGGTTAGTTACCGTCATAGTGGTGATCTATATAGGTTAGTTACCATGGTAGTGGTGATCTATATAGGTTAGTTACCGTCATAGTGGTGATCTATATAGGTTAGTTACCGTCATAGTGGTGATCTATATAGGTTAGTTACCATGGTAGTGGTGATCTATATAGGTTAGTTACCATGGTAGTGGTGATCTATATAGGTTAGTTACCATTGTAGTGGTGATCTATATAGGTTAGTTACCGTCATAGTGGTGATCTATATAGGTTAGTTACCATGGTAGTGGTGATCTATATAGGTTAGTTACCATGGTAGTGGTGATCTATATAGGTTAGTTACCATGGTAGTGGTGATCTATATAGGTTAGTTACCATGGTAGTGATGATCTATATAGGTTAGTTACCATCATAGTGGTGATCTATATAGGTTAGTTACCATCATAGTGGTGATCTATATAGGTTAGTTACCATGATAGTGGTGATCTATATAGGTTAGTTACCATGATAGTGATCTATATAGGTTAGTTACCATGGTAGTGGTGATCTATATAGGTTAGTTACCATGGTAGTGATGATCTATATAGGTTAGTTACCATGGTAGTGGTGATCTATATAGGGTAGTTACCATCATAGTGGTGATCTATATAGGTTAGTTACCATCATAGTGGTGATCTATATAGGTTAGTTACCATGGTAGTGGTGATCTATATAGGTTAGTTACCATCATAGTGGTGATCTATATAGGTTAGTTACCACCATAGTGGTGATCTATATAGGTTAGTTACCATCATAGTGATTATCTACTGTATATAGGTTAGTTACCATGGTAGTGGTGATCTATATAGGGTAGTTACCATGGTAGTGGTGATCTATATAGGTTAGTTACCATTGTAGTGGTGATCTATATAGGTTAGTTACCATTGTAGTGGTGATCTATATAGGTTAGTTACCATCATAGTGGTGATCTATATAGGTTAGTTACCATTGTAGTGTTGATCTATATAGGTTAGTTACCATCATAGTGTTGATCTATATAGGTTAGTTACCATCATAGTGTTGATCTATATAGGGTAGTTACCATGGTAGTGGTGATCTATATAGGTTAGTTACCATTGTAGTGGTGATCTATATAGGTTAGTTACCATTGTAGTGGTGATCTATATAGGTTAGTTACCATCATAGTGGTGATCTATATAGGTTAGTTACCATGGTATTGATGATCTACTGTATATAGGTTAGTTACCATCATAGTGATGATCTACTGTATATAGGTTAGTTACCATCATAGTGATGATCTACTGTATATAGGTTAGTTACCATCATAGTGATGATCTACTGTATATAGGTTAGTTACCATGGTAGTGATGATCTACTGTATATAGGTTAGTTACCATCATAGTGATGATCTACTGTATATAGGTTAGTTACCATCATAGTGATGATCTACTGTATATAGGTTAGTTACCATCATAGTGATGATCTACTGTATATAGGTTAGTTACCATCATAGTGATGATCTACTGTATATAGGTTAGTTACCATGGTATTGATGATCTACTGTATATAGGTTAGTTACCATCATAGTGATGATCTACTGTATATAGGTTAGTTACCATCATAGTGATGATCTACTGTATATAGGTTAGTTACCATCATAGTGATGATCTACTGTATATAGGTTAGTTACCATCATAGTGATGATCTACTGTATATAGGTTAGTTACCATCATAGTGATGATCTACTGTATATAGGTTAGTTACCATCGTAGTGATGATCTACTGTATATAGGTTAGTTACCATCATAGTGATGATCTACTGTATATAGGTTAGTTACCATCATAGTGATGATCTACTGTATATAGGTTAGTTACCATCATAGTGATGATCTACTGTATATAGGTTAGTTACCATCATAGTGATGATCTACTGTATATAGGTTAGTTACCATCACTGGGGAACAACAGTGATATTGTAGCTGTGTTATAATGGTTAAGACACAGTTATCCATCATTATGGACTGCTTCCCAAATGGCACACTATTCCCTTTTGTGTACACTACTTTTGACCAGGGCCCATAGGGTGCCATTTGGAATGCATACCATGACTTTAGACCTCTGTCAGAATCAATCCTCCTCCTTCAGACTGATCTCTGTGTCTGGACTCACCCCTCACTCTAATACTGACTACATGTCATGTTGCTGGCCTCATCCCAGAGTCTGATACTGACTACATGTCATGTTGCTGGCCTCATCCCAGAGTCTGATACTGACTACATGTCATGTTGCTGGCCTCATCCCTCACTCTGATACTGACTACATGTCATGTTGCTGGCCTCATCCCAGAGTCTGATACTGACTACATGTCATGTTGCTAGCCTCATCCCAGAGTCTGATACTGACTACATGTCATGTTGCTGGCCTCATCCCTCACTCTGATACTGACTACATGTCATGTTGCTGGCCTCATCCCAGAGTCTGATACTGACTACATGTCATGTTTCTGGCCTCATCCCAGAGTCTGATACTGACTACATGTCATGTTGCTGGCCTCATCCCTCACAGTCTAATACCCAATGGCACCCAATTCCCTTTATTGTGTACTACTTTTGACCAGAGCCATAGAGAATACATGTATAAAGCTGAGGATGAGTGGGCTTGAAGGAGGATGCCTGCGAGGAGAGGACTCAACATGCTCTGCAGTCCATGGGTACTGCTCTGACTGTCAAAGCTACAGTGCAAAGGAAGAAACGCCTTGGCTTGCAGTCTAATCAAGGTTCATTAATTGAGGATTTGGAGCAAGCTAGATGTGTGAGAGTCACTCTAGGACAGTGGAAGTTGAATCAAAAATGTTTATTATTGAATGGTGCATTTCATCCTTCTTCAGGGTGTTATAAAGCTGCATCAGCTGTACTGTGTATCTGTCTGTCCAGTGTTGGGGTTTTACTTAGGGGCACTCCAAAAAGGTTTGGAACTTTCAAGAATCTTATCACATCTAGTGGCCATTTTGGGTACTTCAGATTATTACAGGTGTCTCATCATCTCTGGCCCACTGTGTGGCCTTATCACATGTAAAATATATGAAATAATTAAATAAGATAACACTAAAACATTTTCCTAAATATCAACCAAACTTAGCAAATACCATCAGTGTTAAATATGAGGGCTTCAGCATAAAATATCCTTTATATATTTTGCTACTATGTCAATATGTATTTGTTATCAATGTTTTGCCATCAAACTGGTGGCAGCTGTGATAAAAGTCAATTGTTGAAAGAGTTGCAGAGTTAAATGATGCCATTGTTGATTAGATGCTTTTTTCCTTAGTTAGGCTATTTTCTCTAAATACGCTTGAGGCATCACTACAGATCTGGGCTCCATCCCCATCGGTGTCGCAGACGGCCATGACCGGGAGACCCATGAGGCAACGCACAATTGGCCAAGCGTCGTCCGGGTTAGGGAGTTTTTTTGTTGTTGTCCGGGATGTCCTTGTCACATCGTGCTCTAGCGACTCCTGTGGCGGGCCGGGCGCATGCACGCTGACACAGTCACCAGATTTTCCTCCAGAAACATTGGTGTGGCTGGCCCCCGGGTTAAGCGAGCAGTGAGTCAAGAAGCAGTGTGGCTTGGCAGGGTCGCGTTTCAGAGGGCTCTCGACCATCGCCTCTCCCGAGTCCGTACGGGAGTTGCAGCGATGGGACAAGACTGTAACTACCAATTGGATATCACAAAAATTGTGGAGAAAAAGGGATCCAAAGTACAAAAAAAAGAAAAAAAGTATAAATGACTGAACTTAGCATAGACTGCAATAAATTCTGTTAATTACCAAAATTATAGAAGATTCCAGTAACTTTGGTAAATTACCTGTATTTTTACAAGCCTACCTGTGACAACATTTAACCAACTTATTTGTGACAGAAAACCTACCCTGTACAGCAGTATAAATAAAACCCTTCAACTGTATTTGGTCAAGGGCTAGTGTAAATAAAACCCTTCAACTGTACTTGGTCAAGGGCTAGTGTAAATAAAACCCTTCAACTGTACTTGGTCAAGGGCTAGTGTAAATAAAACCCTTCAACTGTACTTGGTCAAGGGCTAGTGTAAATAAAACCCTTCAACTGTACTTGGTCAAGGGCTAGTGTAAATAAAACCCTTCAACTGTACTTGATAAACATTTATCATCGTGTGAAAGAACAGAACAGTAAACTTTCTCTTCCTGCACTGTCATGATTTATTTATTATTATTTCATGTTAACTAAAACTGCTCATTACATAAATTGTACACAATTTCATACAAAATACAAACAAATGCAAAACTGAACATTTTCATTGATTGAATTTGAACACATTCAAAGTCTGATTTGTCTTTTGACAAAATAAATTAAATAAACCCTGACTTTCACTGAATTATGTCAATGAAGTGACAGACCTCCAAACAACAAGGGGTCTACCGTTCCACTGCACTATTCTGCATAGCAACATGAACATGATTGGCTCAGTTAAACAAGGTACATTTTTTAAAGTGCTACATACAACAGTCTTCTAATTTCACTAAGAGTGCAATAGGTTATTTTGCCATAAATAAGTGCATAGATTTTCTTCAAGTTAGATGTGTTTGATCTACATATTGATCTGCCACTTGAACGCAATGGCAATGACCCAGATGGCACCCTATTCACAATATAGTTCACTACTTTTGACAAGAGCCCTATGGGCCCTGGTGCACTACATAGGGCATAGAGTGCTATTTGAGATGTAGAAAATGTAATTGGGTCTTGGACTACTAACTCATCTATAAATTATGATTACTTTGCCTGTCTTGCAATGCAAGCGAGTAGGCTGAAGAACAGATTGACAGGATCCATAAAGCTGGTTGAAGTCCACTAAAGTGATCAAATTGCTCATAAAATTACTTAATGATTTAGTAGGATTGTCAATGCATTTTGTACAAAAATATCAAGCACAGTGTAGACAGATACTCCATCTCATCGATAGCTCAAATAGCTTATGGTCATTCAACTGCACCTTTAAATGCAAGTGATTATTTCTAAGCAAACAATGGCTTATATATATATATTCACAATAAATGCTGTCAAAGTAAATGCTATAGTACTGGGACTTTAAAAGCCAGAATGCTATAGTACAGGGACTTTAAAAGCAAGGCTCCGTATTCATAAAGTGTCTCAGAGTAGGAGTGCTAATCTAGGATCAGATCCACCCCCCTTCTCCATATAATCATATTCTTTATGATCTAAAAGAAAACACTGATCCTAGTTCAGCAGTCCTACTCAGAGATACTTTATGAATACGGGCCCAGAGGATTGGTAACATTTGAGTTCTGCATCATCTCATCTTACTCACTGACCAATGAAAGAACTGGTTGTTCAGTATTACATCAGGTTCATGACATGGCATGCTGACACACTGACCAGTAAACCATGACTGTTTTTCTGGATGAACAAAATGGCTGACAAGAGTTTTCTTTTTAAAGCAAGTCCACATTCAAACAGGTCATTAGTCCATTACATTTCTATACACTACCTGGCCTGATGACTCTGGACTGTCCCCAGTCCACCTGGTCTTAATGCTGCTCCACTTCCATCTGTTCTGCCTGCGGTTATTGATACCTGACCTGTTCACCGTACGTGCTACCTGTCCCAGACCTGCTGTTTTCAACTCTCTAGAGACAGCAGGAGCGGTAGAGATACTCTGAATGATCAGCTATGAAAAGCCAACTGACATTTACTCCTGAGGTGCCGACCTGTTGCACCCTCAACAACCACGGTGATTATTATTATTTGACCCTGCTGGTCATCTATGAACATCTTGGCCATGTTCTGTTATAATCTCTACCCGGCACAGCCTAAAGAGGACTGGCCACCTCTCAGAGCCTGGTTCCTCTCTGGGTTTCTTCCTAGGTTCCTGCCTTTTTAGGGAGTTTTTCCTAGCCACTGTGCTTCTACACCTGCATTGCTTGCTGTTTGGGGTTTTAGGCTGGGTTTCTGTACAGCACTATGACATCAGCTGATGTAAGAAGTGCTTTATAAATACATTTGATTGATCATCCACTTCCTCTGGTCTCCCTCCGTCTGTCTGTCACAATCTCTGTCTCTGACTGTCCCTCTGCCTGCTGTCTGACCTTCAGACAGTCTCTCTGGATGTGAATCTCACTTTTACATTTTAGTAATTTGCAAATGCTCTGATCCAGAGCGACTTATAGTAGTGAGTGCATACATTTTCATACTGGTCCCCCGTGGGAATCGAACCCACAACCCTGGCGTTGCAAGTGCCAAGCTCTAACAAAATGATCCACATGGGAACTCTCCAGTCCAAGTCCTCCATACTCCCAGACATGCCCTGGTTCCTGTTTTAGACTGCAGCCCAAATTGTACCCTATCCCCTATATAGCGCGCTACTTTTGACAAGGGCCCATTTTGGAAACAGTCTTAGTGGTCTCAGGGGAGCCATGTGCAGCTGGGTGCCAGACAGGAGGAGCCTTATCCCTCTAGCCTCTGTTGTGTGGTGCTGTCGTCAGTCAGGGCTCTGCTCCCTCCGGGGGACCGGGGGCAGCTGGCTGGCCTTGGAACGTCTGGCTCTGGAGCCTCCAGGGAGGAGGGCCTTCAGTCTCACATGAATCCACTCAGAGGGAGGTCAGGGTAGGGCCTGCTCTCAGCAGAGGGAGGAGGAGGCTGGTGCTTTGGCTGCCCTGCTGCTGCATGTCCATGGTCTGCCCCCCTGGAGGACCCAGGGTTGGGTACAGGGCCAGGGGCTGGACCAGCCTCCTTCAGGCTCCCGTTCTGGAACAGAGGAAATGGCCGACTTAGCTAAGCCTCCCTTTTCTGGTCTAAATTGCCTTGATGTGTAAATACCCACTGGCTTTCAATGGTCAAATGACTTTCTGTTTCTAAAGTCTCATTGCCTTGGTAAATCTGATGCGCGAGTAAGTATGTGCCAATGGTATTCAACGTTCACATGATGAGCATATAGCTAGAGGAAGTAAAGCACATAGGTCTAACATTTTCCATCATTAGTTCAGGGCCCTAGCCCCCGTGCTTCTACATCTGCATTGCTTGCTGTCTGTGGTTTCTGGCTGGGTTTCTGTATAAGCAGTTTGTGACATCTGCTGATGTAAAAAATGATTTTATAAATACATTAGATCTTGTTCCATGGGGCACAATATTTTATTTATTAGCGTTTTTATTAGACCAGTTCAGGTAGGCCCCCTTTTACGCTTCACAATATTTTACCCGTTTGATACCTAATGAACACTACCCAGGTTAGTGTCACCTTTCTTACCTGTGTGGTGAATGGCCACTCTGCTCTGTTGACCTGGCTGAGTCCCATAGCCAGGGGATAGGCATGCTGAGCCCAGCCCTGGCTGGTGGCCTGAGACTGAGCCAGGCCGTCAGGGCGGTGCCTCTGCTGCTGGAACACACCTAGGGCCTCCACCACACTCCACTGGGACGCTCCCCTACCATCCTCTGTCGGCCGGGGACCACTGGACTCCAGGCTGCCCAGCAACTCCTCCAAATTCTGTGGCGTGAGCTCTCCGTCCACCCCCTGGCTCTGGAGGCCCGTGGTGGGTACATAGGAGGAGAGCACTGAGGAGCGGTTCCTGTAGGGGAGGCCCAGGGCCAGGGAAGCTTCCCCCAGGCAGAGGTTCCCGTGCTGGGGGTGGCCGTGGTGAGTCTGGAGCCCCCCTGGCTGCTCCACGTTGAACAATGGAGGAATCCGCTGCTGCTGCTTGGCGATGTCTTTCTGTCTTTGTGTTATTGAACCCATCCCAGTCACCTGCATGTGCTTCAGTCTGTTACACAGCTGCTGCTGCTGTTGGGTTGGCAATACCTGTCCATTTAGATGGCTCTGTTGCTGCTGCTGTGTTGCCTGCAATGCTGTCTGTGGGTGGGGCTGTGTGTGTAAACAATGCTGCAGTATTGGCTGCTGTGGGTAGTGGGGCGGAGACTGATAGTGGTGAACTGATAGGGGATGGGGATGGACTACAGGCAGCTGTATCTGTGACTGCCACTGAGGCACTGTAGTAGAATGTGGTTGTGGGGTTAGTGGTTGTTCCATAGATGGTTGGTGTAACAGCGTGGTAGGACAGCTATAGTCCTGATCCCCTAACTTAGCCCCCCTGCAAGAGAACACAGTCTGACCCCAGTCCGACCTCTTCCTCAGAGACTCCTGTACGTAGGAGAGAATCTCGTCTGTCAGGTCAGGAAGGAGGCCGTCTCGGCCAGCGTCCAGATCCACATCGAGGAACATCTCATCCTGCTGGAACAGCTCCAGGTCCTCCCTACTGATGCCCAGGTTCATCATGAAGCTCCACAAATCCCTGTCTCTGTCAATCAAATCAATATCTTTATAGTCACAATTGGGAAATGTGTAGCGCAGTCAAGGTTAGATTATTAAAAACAGTAGCAACCACACATATACACATAAGATAAATAGTAAGTGATCAGTTACATGTCCTCCGATGAGAAGCCGTGGATCCCCCCGCCATCCCCCAAGGGCTCCTGCTTGAAGAGGACTCTCTCCGACAGAGAGAGGATGCTGCCCTCCTGCCAGCTGCTGGAGAAGATGTCCCCACACTCCTCCTGTGGAAGCCCTGCCACCTCCTCCTGTGGAAGCCCTGCCACCTCCTCCTGTGGAAGCCCTGCCACCTCCTCCTGTGGAAGCCCTGCCACCTCCTCCTGTGGAAGCCCTGCCACCTCCTCCTGTGGAAGCCCTGCCACCTCCTCCTGTGGAAGCCCTGCCACCTCCTCCTGTGGAAGCCCTGCCACCTCCTCCTGGAGTTGGAGCTGGTTCTGAGTCTGAGGGGAGCAGCAGTAGACAGACTTGTCCTGTTTCAACAGAGAGCCCAGCAGTGAGTCAGGGTCCAGGGTTCCATCCTGGTTGCTGGTGGTGTTTCCTGCAGAGCCGATGGTGTCGCCTGCTAAGGAGTCCCCTGTTACCAGAGTCTTGGGGAAGCTGGTGTTGTAGAGAAGAGCCTCCCCAGTGGTGTAACTGAAAGGCAGCTGGAGGCTCCGCTTCCTTAGGTTGTCCTCTCCCTCTTCATCACTAAAAAACTATTACATTTTAGTCATTTAGCAGACGCTCTTATCCAGAGTGACTTGCAGGAGCAATTAGGGTTAAGTGCTTTGCTCAATGGCACGTCAACAGTTTATTCACCTATTCAGCTCAAGGATTCCAACCAGCAAACTTTTGGCCCAATGCTCTTAACCTTTAGGCTATTTGCCACCCCAATGGAATGACATTAAACAATGAGGTTGTGTGTGTGCGTGTCGAGACGTACGTGAGGACTCTTTGGGATGCGATGATACACTCAGGCCGTCCGTTCTTATAGACCAGTCTGGCGTTAGCCTGCACCCATACCCAGCCTGTCAGCTTGGTCAGCAGCCTGAATACTGTCATCCCACTCTCTCCGGTCTTTATCACTGGGCATGGAGAAACACAGACACACATTATTAACCAAGTTACACAGCAGAAATATGTATAGGACATTCATGCAGTTTTACTAATAAACTAAAAATGTCACCAAAAGTCACTAGGGATGTGGCATAAGGTAAAAAAAAAAAAAAAGACATTTAAACAGAATTTTTCTCCTTGCGGTTTCTGTAAAAAAGATACAGAAAATTCATAACGTTTCATGTGAATTCACCATGCAACTGTGCTGCTGCCAGCAACGGTTTGGGTCTCACGGTGCGTCCCTTTCAGATGGTGAAGCATTGCACCTGTACTACAATTCCTGTACCTCAATTCCACTTCGCAAAGTTGCCATTTCCTTCTCATTTAACGGGACTTCGCTGCTGCCGCTTGCATTTCTTAGGCATTTTTCAAAAGTTAACGACAATGACGTAGTGGTGGAGAGTCGACTCCAAAATAATAGATTCGACTCCTTACACGACGACTCCAGGTGTCGACTCCCGTTTCTGAGTGTTAAGATTAGATTGCGCTAAGAATCGACCCCTAAGATACAGTATTTTTGGAACGGAGGAGAATTATTAGTTGCCAAACTTCTGAGAACACAAACACTGGCATCATTCATAGAGAGCTAGCGAGGGCCAGGGAGACAGGAGGCGCACATTATAGGCAGGTCGGCCACCAGGCAAACAGTCAGAACCACGCGCTAGGCCTATCTATCGGTAATCAAACAGTCAGAACCACACACTAGGCCTATCTATCGGTAATCAAACAGTCAGAACCACGCACTAGGCCTATCTATCGGTAATCAAACAGTCAGAACCACGCACTAGGCCTATCTATCGGTAATCAAACAGTCAGAACCACGCACTAGGCCTATCTATCGGTAATCAAACAGTCAGAACCACGCACTAGGCCTATCTATCGGTTATCAAACAGTCAGAACCACGCACTAGGCCTATCTATCGGTAATCAAACAGTCAGAACCACGCACTAGGCCTATCTATCGGTAATCAAACAGTCAGAACCACGCACTAGTCCTATCTATCGGTAATCAAACAGTCAGAACCACGCACTAGTCCTATCTATCGGTTATCAAACAGTCAGAACCACGCACTAGGCCTATCTATCGGTAATCAAACAGTCAGAACCACGCACTAGTCCTATCTATCGGTAATCAAACAGTCAGAACCACGCACTAGGCCTATCTATCGGTTATCAAACAGTCAGAACCACGCACTAGGCCTATCTATCGGTAATCAAACAGTCAGAACCACGCACTAGTCCTATCTATCGGTAATCAAACAGTCAGAACCACGCACTAGTCCTATCTATCGGTAATCAAACAGTCAGAACCACGCACTAGTCCTATCTATCGGTTATCAAACAGTCAGAACCACGGACTAGGCCTATCTATCGGTAATCAAACAGTCAGAACCACGCACTAGTCCTATCTATCGGTAATCAAACAGTCAGAACCACGCACTAGGCCTATCTATCGGTAATCAAACAGTCAGAACCACGCACTAGTCCTATCTATCGGTAATCAAACAGTCAGAACCACGCACTAGGCCTATCTATCGGTAATCAAACAGTCAGAACCACGCACTAGGCCTATCTATCGATAATCAAACAGTCAGAACCACGCACTAGTCCTATCTATCGGTTATCAAACAGTCAGAACCACGCACTAGTCCTATCTATCGGTTATCAAACAGTCAGAACCACGCACTAGTCCTATCTATCGGTAATCAAACAGTCAGAACCACGCACTAGTCCTATCTATCGGTAATCAAACAGTCAGAACTCCGCACTAGGCCTATCAATCGGTAATCAAACAGTCAGAACCACGGACTAGGCCTATCTATCGGTAATCAAACAGTCAGAACCACGCACTAGTCCTATCTATCGGTAATCAAACAGTCAGAACTCCGCACTAGGCCTATCAATCGGTAATCAAACAGTCAGAACCACGCACTAGTCCTATCTATCGGTAATCAAACAGTCAGAACCACGCACTAGGCCTATCTATCGGTAATCAAACAGTCAGAACCACACACTAGTCCTATCTATCGGTAATCAAACAGTCAGAACCACGCACTAGTCCTATCTATCGGTAATCAAACAGTCAGAACCACGCACTAGGCCTATCTATCGATAATCAAACAGTCAGAACCACGCACTAGGCCTATCTATCGGTAATCAAACAGTCAGAACCACACACTAGTCCTATCTATCGGTAATCAAACAGTCAGAACCACGCACTAGGCCTATCTATCGGTAATCAAACAGTCAGAACCACGCACTAGGCCTATCTATCGGTAATCAAACAGTCAGAACCACGCACTAGGCCTATCTATCGGTAATCAAACAGTCAGAACCACGCACTAGTCCTATCTATCGGTAATCAAACGGTCAGAACCACGCACTAGTCCTATCTATCGGTAATCAAACAGTCAGAACCACGCACTAGGCCTATCTATCGGTAATCAAACAGTCAGAACCACGCACTAGGCCTATCTATCGGTAATCAAAAGCTGTATCTCGTAATGGAATGATGCATCTTGCCATTTCTTGGCTTGCAATGTTTCGTAACTTCAGCAAAGCAGGGCTGGGCGCTATACCGTATTTGACGATATACCGGTATTGATGCAGGGACCGGTTTGGGTTTTTACTTTAGCTTCTATAACGGTATTTGAATGTTTGGTTTGTTAAATGTGATACGCCTTGTGTAACGTCTATTTTTATAGTTTACTTCACTACTTGAGTCATCTCTATCCACTCTCTCCATGCCGCTGTTCAGACAGACCTAGGCCTGCACCCTGTCACTCAAGGAGAGCATTCACTGTTCCTCAACCAGGCTGCATGGGCAATGCAGCACATGCAACAATGTTGATGACAACGATGCTGTTTTCACTTTGCTTCTTACTATAAACCCAATAGCGTTCTACAATTACACTTATTGGTTTGTGTTTCTTACATCTGCAAACAGCTAGTTTTGTCTTTTCTTAGCAATTTGTCCCTAAATCCTGTTAGCCGCTAATGCTAATCGTTAGCTAGCTAATAAATGTACTGAGTCAGAGGAAACATAATTAGCTATACAGCCTGATAATACCAGTGATGGTGTAGACCTAAATCAGCATGTTGTCTAAATCAGAGGAATACGCGAAGCAAGAATATGTTAGCTACATGAAGTAGCTAAGAGAGAACAGTCAATGTAGCCAAAGATTATAGGGTCCCCTAGGAAACACTTAACACTTTCTACCCTGTCACAATAACTCTTCCCTGGCATTTTCATTCGTTGTCATGTCAAACACTGAATTCAAATTGACCACTATTATATTCTAACTATAGAATTAGAATAATCCTATTTCCATGATGCCAACAGTTCACTCATTTGTTTTGGTTGAAGTTGAATTGAACAGTATAAACCAATCAGAATGGAGAAAGACCCATTGAAATCACTTAGAATGTATGTGTTGCCACCCTAGGGTCACACTACTCAAAGAAAACTTTTATTATTCAAAAACATCAATTATCGTCATACCGTACAATTTAAAAAAAAATACCCTGATATGATATTTTGCCCATATCACCCAGCCTTACCTATCACCAATGAATAGGCTAGGATATCCTACACACAACAGACCGAAGACTGAACAAACAATTGCGTCATTAATAAAGAGCAGGCGAGCCAGCGTGAGGGGGAGAGGAGAATAACACTTTAACTGCACTGTGATTTTAGCGAAAAAACAAGGATTTTTCATAACGTTAAGGATCCCAATTTTGCATAAAAGTTTGAATGTTTAAACGTTCACACCTCTGCTTGTCACTAAAATTCACTAAATCAAATTGCAATCAGGGATTAATAAAGCGCAGTCTTGTTTTATCATCTTATCTTAAAGCACCATTCATTTTTTAGAAGTTGTAGGAATGAATCTGTTCAGAAAGTCCCCTCAGGACACTGGCTGTAGAATGAACTACTCAACATGTAGAATGTGCAACTCAACATGCAGTACACTATGCAGTGAGCGCTGCACGTTTTTTTATCTCAGTCTGTCAGTCTCCATGAACTACACTACATAACAGGACTGTGTGCAGCAGGAGAGCAGTCTTACTCCTCATGTGGTTCTCAGCACAGTGCAGCATGTCAGCAGCATGGATGAACTGGTATCCTGAGCCACAGTTGCACAGCTCAGCCTCAGTGTAACCCAGTACCATCATCCCTCTGTACAGGAGGACAGGACAAACACAGAAAGCACAATGAAAACATGATCAAAACATGTCTCTTCCTTACTTCTCAATAGATCACACTTGTGATCTAACCGCATAATTAATCAATAAGGCACGAGGGGGTGTGGTATATGGCCAATATACCACGTCTAAGGGCTGTTCTTAGGCACGACGCAAAGCGCAGTGCCTGGATACAGCCCATAGCCGTGGTATATTGGCCATGTGCCTTATTGCTATTATAAAGTGGTTACCAATGTAATTAGAGCATTAAAAATATATGTTGTCATACCCGTGGTATACGGGCTGTCATACCACGGCTGTCAGCCAATCAGCATTCAGGGCTCGAACAACCCAGTTTATAATCTCAAAAATGTTGATTGCGCTGACGGTTCCACTTAAAATGTATAAATGATTAGGTTTATTTGACAGGGACCACATACAATTAAAACATACATCTCACAAGAAATGTGATGCATTGTACTAGATTTAACTAAATAGCTCGTTCACAACTCCAGTACCCGGGGAGGTGAACAATAAAATGACTTACCATTCAAACGGCAAGCTTTGAATTCAATGTAAAATATTGTAGTGAAGTGGTCATGTTCCCTATGTATTGAAGGTGCTTAGCAGCAGTAAGGCTCACTAGACAGGCCCACTGCTGTTATCGTCACTCACTTGGCATCGCAGGCAGTGGGGGTGAAGTCCAGCTTGTGCTTGGTCTTGAAGATTAAGTTCTTGGTGCGGATCTCCAGGATGGTGGGGGGCTGCAAGGGCGAGGCCAGGGCGAACAGAGCCAGCTGAGGCGGGATGGCCTTGCCCTCCTTGGTCCTCTCGCTCTGGCCATGGAGGAACTTTAGACGCCCCTGGATGTTCAGGGCCTGGAGAACGCAGAATAGCCATTAAACATAGTCAGGGCTGTGTCCCAAATGGCCCCCTATTCCACAGTGATGGTCGATTCAGACAGGAACATTGGTTAAATAAGATCCCATTAAACTGTTGGAAGAAGCGTCAAGATTATCAATGAGCTGGAGCTCTTTTTATTGAGTACACTTTTTTCTCCATGCAACTGGTAGCACCTTAAAGGAACTTCCTATTCATCATCAACATAGGTGAAAATAGCATCTATGTTCTGTAGTAAAAAATATGGAGGAAGATAAGTGTTTCCAATGACACCCTCGGTGCGCATCATGTGATTTTAACCAATTATGAGGAGGCATTACCTACTAATTGCCTCCTAATTGTCTACGAATTGGTTGATGTCATTGGAAACACATCTTCCTCACTTTTTTTACTACAGAACATAGAAACACGCCATTTTCACATATATTGATGTTGGGGTGGTGCTGGAGACGATGAATATGAAGTTGAATTTTCTTTTTAATGTTCCTTTAATAAGGTATGTAAGTGAAAGTTTACTTTCTAAAATGTGTAAATCTAAGTAACAGAAAAGACTGAAATAAGAACTCAATGGGTCTTTCTGATTTAATTATTATTATTTATTTTTATCCGTTTCCCTGCCTGTACAGAATTTGACACAGATTTGATTTGTGTTCAGGTCATCCAACACGGGTGTTATTTTTCTGCAGAGTTGAAAAGTTCAGAGGGAGAATTGAGGCTAGCCAGAGGACAAAGGCATAGTTAACCACGTCATTTCCCATATTAGATTTGAGAAATCAGTAAGTGACTTGTGACAGAGGATTTATTTAGCTCTGTAACAATCAGCCCACTCAGAAAAACTCAAACACCATCTATATTCTAAGAAAATCTAGAAAATGTAAATGAAATCAAATTAGATTTTCAAATAGACTTCTAGGAAAATGTCCATAAAATCTAACGAGATTGAAAATGTTTGATTTTATGGAAAAACTAGTAACATTTTTTAACTAGCCTAGTTAAAACACCAAATGGTCATTGATCAAATGGGCAAAGTCAATTTAATTTACCGTAATTTCCGGACTATAAGCCGCAACTTTTTTCCCACGCTTTGAACCTCGCGGCTTAAACAATGACGCGGCTAATATATGGATTTAATTATTCAGTGATTATAACTTGACATTCACAAAACTGTAGAGAAATGCAAAAACATTACAAAAAGTAGAGAATATTTTTGTGTTCTCAAAGCTTGACTGCAAACGCTATCTGTAGGATAATTTCCTGGTCTGGATAAGCAGTCTTTGGCCCCACCCTTCCCTGAACTCAAAGGGGAATTGGAGAAGCCTCACACTGATTCCCCCACTTCAGGGCAACACATATTTAAACCCCTTCCTGACACTCCACTCATCCTCAAAGAAAGTGACTTCAGTGGCTGTCATAATGCAATTACAATCTCAAGAGTATCAGCGAGAGATGAGTTGATTTCCATTGCGCTCTAGTACACTGTTTACAAGTAATCTTATAAAATAATTATTTTAAATGATTAGGGTTGAAAAATCCTTTCCTAAAATTCCCTACATTCTCCAGAAATTGCAAAGATTTCCTCCATGAACTTACTAGGAAGCCAGTGGAGTTGTCCAGGAGACATCTTAACCTGCAGACAAAGTTGCGTTCCAGGAAGGTGGAATTCTCTGGTGGGAGTGCCTCTGGCTTGTAGACTGTGACAGCCTGTGGCGAGACTGAATCTTCAAAGGCCAGAGAGGTGGGGGGGGGGGGTCATAAAATTACACATACAGCACACTATAGCTATAATAATGAATTACAGGATGTCTAGAGAAAATAGTCTCTTCATATAGTAGACTAACTCCTAGCAGCGGCCCTCACCCCGAGCTGCAAACCTCACCCAGAGCTGCACACACTACAAACCAGAATGTTATGCCACATCTCATTAGCCATTTCCTACTGAGGAAAGACAGAATGCTAGGTAATACTCCCAAATGTAGATTTTATCTTATCCAGGGCTGGGCCTAGGTCAGGCTCACCCCAGCCAGGTGCCACTTCTGGTCCAAGGTGCTAAAACGCCCCTGGCTCACAGGGTACGGGGTCTCTCAGGGTGCAAGGTGAAACACTGCTCCACACTACGATATGGAGAGTGAATACAGTGACAGACTGTCTGGATAATATCAAAGGTAGAGGACTGGTAGGGAGCTGGTGGTTTACTATGATTGGTGTAACAGAGTTACGGTTACACGAGTAGGGCAAAGGACCCGTACAAAAAATATGGTTCTCCCCATGGAAACAACGTCGTTACTCGTATGACCAGAGAACGTGAAATACCCCTCGATTTTAGAAAGACAAGCTGAGTGGATAGGTAGAGGGTGTTTTATGGCTTTATAAAAGTGTTGAAAAAAAAGTGTTGACAGTGCTGAATAACATCTTAAACATGAACTCACTCATAAAAACAGCAGCTCTTCACTGTACTTGTTGACAGTCTCTCTAGTCATGATTTTGTTTCTCAGAGTAGTTTTGAAATATCACAGTAGTTGACTATCAACTTCACTGTGGGCTCGTGGAAGCTGTGACACAGTGATCTGAGATATCTGATTGGCCAGCGGTAGGCCTATAGGTACACTTGATTTGCTATCCGGACCTGCCAGGTAGGTGGAGTTTGTACCTTCAGACACATGAAATGGGAAAAAATAGGAATACTTCAACTACCCGGCGTGCAGGACAGCTGAATCAAGTGCACCTAAAACAAACATTGTAAAAGTAATACAAAAATAGGAACGCAAGGCTTTATTGTTGGGCTTTTTACAGAAATGTTTGGCGATCTACTAGGAAAGCCTTGGAGATGGACCAGTCGACTGCAATAGACCGGTTGGTGACCACTGGACTAGAACATCTAGGCCTACATTCCTGGCTGACACAGCAGAGATACTGTACATTCAAGGAGGTTTACTTTTCACAAGTGGTTATTTCCTTCTGTGGCTCTTTACTTCCTAGTAGATACCATGTTTCCCTGTGCTTCACCAGCATACATGGAGCTGCTGGGCTTAATGTCATATTAGAACATTAGGTAGCAGACACCCTAGGACTAATGTATATAATGAAGAACCTGCCAAAGCAGGGGGAGCTCAATTAATATAAGATCTGGTGCAAGATAGGTTAGATAGTGTGGATTGGAGAGTGACAGTCTATAAGAAACAGACGTGCTGGTACAAATTGCATGTCGGCTGTCTGTGTGGTGAAAAACTTGGAGGTACCGTCCCGTTCCAGCGCAGGTGAAAAATACAGCTTTACCTGAGACCAGCAGTCCAGTGTCAGGGGTGAGGGTAGGGTTGGAGGTTACCTGAGACCAGCTGTCCAGTGTCAGGGAGGAGGGTGGGGTTGGAGGTTACCTGAGACCAGCTGTCCAGTGTCAGGGAGGAGGGTGGGGTTGGAGGTTACCTGAGACCAGCTGTCCAGTGTCAGGGGTGAGGGTGGGGTTGGAGGTTACCTGAGACCAGCTGTCCAGTGTCAGGGGTGAGGGTGGGGTTGGAGGTTACCTGCGACCAGCTGTCCAGTGTCAGGGAGGAGGGTGGGGTTGGAGGTTACCTGAGACCAGCTGTCCAGTGTCAGGGGTGAGGGTGGAGGTTACCTGAGACCAGCTGTCCAGTGTCAGGGTTAAGGGTGGGGTTGGAGGTTACCTGAGACCAGCTGTCCAGTGTCAGGGGTGAGGGTGGGGTTGGAGGTTACCTGAGACCAGCTGTCCAGTGTCAGGGAGGAGGGTGGGGTTGGAGGTTACCTGAGACCAGCTGTCCAGTGTCAGGGTTAAGGGTGGGGTTGGAGGTTACCTGAGACCAGCTGTCCAGTGTCAGGGAGGAGGGTGGGGTTGGAGGTTACCTGAGACCAGCTGTCCAGTGTCAGGGAGGAGGGTGGGGTTGGAGGTTACCTGAGACCAGCTGTCCAGTGTCAGGGAGGAGGGTGGGGTTGGAGGTTACCTGAGACCAGCTGTCCAGTGTCAGGGGTGAGAGTGGGGTTGGAGGTTACCTGAGACCAGCTGTCCAGTGTGAGGGGTGAGGGTGGGGTTGGAGGTTACCTGAGACCAGCTGTCCAGTGTCAGGGTTAAGGGTGGGGTTGGAGGTTACCTGAGACCAGCTGTCCAGTGTCAGGGGTGAGAGTGGGGTTGGAGGTTACCTGAGACCAGCTGTCCAGTGTGAGGGGTGAGGGTGGGGTTGGAGGTTACCTGAGACCAGCTGTCCAGTGTCAGGGTTAAGGGTGGGGTTGGAGGTTACCTGAGACCAGCTGTCCAGTGTCAGGGTTAAGGGTGGGGTTGGAGGTTACCTGAGACCAGCTGTCCAGTGTCAGGGAGGAGGGTGGGGTTGGAGGTTACCTGAGACCAGCTGTCCAGTGTGAGAGTGGGGTTGGAGGTTACCTGAGACCAGCTCTCCAGTGTCAGGGATGAGGGTGGGGTTGGAGGTTACCTGAGACCAGCTGTCCAGTGTCAGGGAGGAGGGTGGGGTTGGAGGTTACCTGAGACCAGCTGTCCAGTGTGAGGGAGGAGGGTGGGGTTGGAGGTTACCTGAGACCAGCTGTCCAGTGTCAGGGAGGAGGGTGGGGTTGGAGGTTACCTGAGACCAGCTGTCCAGTGTCAGGGGTGAGGGTGGGGTTGGAGGTTACCTGAGACCAGCTGTCCAGTGTGAGGGGTGAGGGTGGGGTTGAGGGCCCAGTGGAGCTGTCTCTGTAACTCTGCTCGGTCCTCCATATGAATGATGTCATAAACACTCTGATGGACGACGTCTGACTGAGGAGCAAAAACATCCACCATCATCAAAATACATGTCTATTAAACTACAAGAAAACAATGCAAACATTGACATTATTGTTGCTAGACAATACATTCTTCCTCTTCCCATCACTTATCTCATGGATGTTAGTCCTGACTTGTACTCTGCAAACATGCTCTGTACTGGGCCTTAGATTCCACCTGGGTTTAGTTCCGATACCCAAACGGACTTATTAGACTTGGTATTTGTTTAGGTCCTGGCTTTCGTTCATGTTGAGGAAATACCAGAGCAATCAACTTTGTCCGGTGTGACCGGAGAAATTCGCACGCAAACCGTTAGGTAACACAAATAATGATATTGACACTAGTAAATAAGCAGTGCTTACGCATTAGTCAGATGTTTTAACCCTATAAACTAATGACTAATGTTTCAAGTTTTAAAGTCACATGCACAAGTACAGTGAAATGCCTTTCGTGCAAGCCCTAACCCCAACAATGCAGTATTCAATACCAATGTAATACTAAAAATAAAAAATGGAGGAGGGTACCACTAGTTAATAGCACGAAGTGAATGTGGATGTGAGGTGAGTGATTATAGTGAATGTGGATGTGAAAGTTGTGTGAGTGTGGATAGTATTAAGCTAATTGAAATAACAACAGGATTTACATTTGGCTATTAAGCTAATTGAAATGTGGATAATATGTACTGAGTGAATGTGTGGAAGTGTGTGTGTTATTCTATATGTATGCAGAAAGACGATAGAGTCTATAGAGACCATAGCATTTATGACTATATAAACTATTGATAGTATGGATGCTGAGGGTCTATAGATACTATGGATGCTATAGGGACTGTGATGCTCAGGGACTATAGATGCTGTAGAGACTATGGGGACTGTAGAGGATCCGTGGCAGTGATACATATGACTGAAGAAAGATGGCGCTAGTCTTAGAGATTACCGAGTGTGTTTGGGAATAGTACTAAGTGAATGTGGATGTGAGAGTTGTGTAAGTGTGGAAAGGTTGTGTTGAGCTGATTGAAATTTGGATAAGAGTTTGAAATTGAGAATAAGAGATATTATTACTATTAAGTGCTGAGTGAATGAGAGCTGTCAGGGGACTGGCTCCAGTGTGAAAGAGGTAATGTGGGAGATTGCCGAGTACGTGTTTGAATGGATACCCCAACTTGTTCTGTGAGCAGAGTTTTTCGATCTATAACGTTTTCTACGGTTATTATATATGTATAGGAAGTAGCGGCAAGCTAGTCTTAGGAGAAGGCTAGAGTGAGGCCAGAGAGGCCTCACTGACAATTGTCTGTAGGCATTTATAAGGAGGTGTCTACGTGGTCAGAGATCCACTGAAACCATTGAAGTTACATATGGTTAATAACTATGAAGTGTCTACATGTGTCTGCAGCCACTACTCATGTGTGTAACGATAGTCTACATGGTCTGAGAACCACTGATAATAGCACAAGGTGTTATTGTAGGCATTTAGAGTCGTTGATGCACATGAGTGGTATGGATGTATGTAGGCATTTATGATCTGTAACGTTACATAGGGAATCTGTGAGAGATATGCTGTTAAATAGAACTAGTGTAAATATCTAAACCCATGTATGAATAGAACACTAGTCTAAAGGAGAAATTGGCGAAGAAAAGTATACTGGGTTACTAGAGATTTGATAGTAACAATGTGGAAAAATAATATTAATTATATACAACTTGCACACCCAAACGTAGACGTACGTAAGTGGTGTACAAAATAGAGAAATTAATAGTATAATGGGTTACTAGATTTGATAAAGTAACAAAAGTATAATTGGTTACTTGAGTTTAACTTGCTAGGTAGAGACTTATTATGGATAGAGCGCGCCATCTACAGCGCATTACATGTTCATCTTAAAATAGACATTTAATAAGTGTGAAGTCCTAGTTGAGGGAAACAGATATGGAGGTTAGTGAAAGTAAGAAAGTGAATGGTAATATGTGGCTTTCAGATAGCACTCTAATAATGCAATATCGTAGTAATTTGAAGAGTAAATGTTTCAAGATAAGGTCACATGACGAGCAGATGGATTGTGCATTGGGACTGATATTAAATTAGAGGCCACCATCTGGTGTTTGGGTTAGAGATAAGTTTCCTGTGGAACAATAGATAGCAGCCAGTACTAAATGAACTCAAACAGGCTGTAAGGGACACAGTGGGGAAATTTGGACCAGAGGTATGAATAAAACACATTTTTGACAAGTTAAATTATTATTACTCAATTTAATAGTTAGGGTAGCACAAATGATTTAGGTAAGGTAATGTCATCTAAAACAATATGTTTCCATTGCGTGGAACTGTGACCAGAATTGAAGTAGATTCAAGTAAATGTTTTTAGTAACAAATATTCAGCTGATAAGCCAGCACCAACTCTTTGAAGGTCCCAGCAGATTTGTTAAACAACAGGTTTCATATTTTGACAAGTTTATGTCCCAGGGACAGTTAGGACAGAATTGTATGTCAATGCAACAGGTCAAAAAGACTAAGATTACAAGAGATGGGCTCTAGGATTGTTTACTTTAGGTGCCTATTCAGCTTTACGGGACACTGTATCATCTGATGTGTCTGAAGTATAATTCTGTAAACACATGCTTTTGTCAAGACTTCCTGCCTAAGATGCAGTAAACTCGATTAACGATTAAGAATTTTTAGGACTGATTAAAATCTAACAGTGAAAACTAAGTACGTTTATTTTCTTTGTTCCAGGACAATTTAATTTTTTTTTTTTTTTTTTTACATGTTTACCAATGATTCTGTATCTCTCCCTTTGAAATGCTTTCTGAGGCAGGTGCCTTGGGAGTTAGTATAAAAGGTACCTGAATCCGGCTGTTAAAGGAGCCCCAAATGAAGTAAGACCTGGCCATTGTTTATTTTTACCTGTTTTTGAATATATGTTAGTGGTGTTATTCTCTTGATAAAGAAATGTAAAACCCAATGTAAACCTGATACACAAAATGTTTTAAATAATTGAAATATCTTGAAGTAATGTCTGAGGTACAGGGAAAGAAACACTCACTTACCCAATAGAGGTTATGTGGGACGTGACCGTCCCACCTGCGGAACACACTATTCAACAGCCAGTGAAATAGCAGGGCGGCAAATTCAAAACAACCAAAATCTCATAATTCAAATTTCTCACACATACAAGTATTATACACCATTTTATTGATAAGACTCTCGTTAATCCAACCACATTGTCCGATTTCAAAAAGGCTATACGGCGAAAGTAAAACATTAGATTATGTTAGAACACCACCTAAACAAGAAAAGCCACACAGCCATTTTCCAAGTAAGAGGCATCACAAAAAACAGAAATACAGCTAAAATTAAGCACTAACCTTTGATGATTTTCATCAGATGGCACTCATAGGACTTCATGTTACACAATATATGTATGTTTTGCATATTTATATCCCCAAATGTTTTTTTACATTGGCCCGTAATATTCAGAAATGTTTTTCCTTCAAAAACTTCCGGTGAATGAGCACATCAATTTATAGAAATACTCATCATAAAATATTAAACTGTTATTCGAAGAATTATAGATAAACATCTCCTTAATGCAACCGCTGTGACAGATTTCAAAAAAGCTTCACGGGGAAAGCACACTTTGCAATAATCTGAGTACGGCGCTCAGAAAACAACAGCAGGCAATACAGATACCTGCCATTTTGGAGTCATCTAAAATCATAAATAGCATTATAAATATTCACTTACCTTTGATGATCTTCATCAGAATGCACTCCCAGGAATCTTAGGTCCACAATAAATGCTGTTTTGTTCGATAAAGTCCAAAATGTATGTCCAAATACCTCCTTGTTGTTTGCGCGTTCAGTAAGCTACTCCAAATGTAGGAAGCGTGCTGAAAATTTCACGACGAAAAGTCAAAAAAGGTTCTATTTACGTACGTAGAAACATGTCAAACGATGTATAGCATCAATCTTTAGGGCCTTTTTAACATAAAACTTCAATAATATTCCAACCGGACAATTCCAATGTCTTGAAAAATGAATGTAATGGAACACAGCTACCTCTCACGTGAACACGCGCCAATGAACTTATGTCCTTTCTTGAGTCAACAACTTACAACCTTGTCTTTGTCTTGCTTCAATACAAATCTCACCAGATTGGGCCTGCTAGATGGTCGGGATTTCTCTCTAAGGATTAGCACTCAGATCGCTTGACCCTGTAACTCTGCGGTGAGATCGCCAAGATGATAGGGGAGTATAAGCCAATTTGGGGGGGAAATAGAATAAGAATAACAACTGTGTGTTGTTATTCTCTTTGACATTTGTCTTAGACATTTGTATTTCTACTTGCACATCCTCATCTGCACATATATCACTCCAGTATAAATTGCTAAATTGTATTTACTTCGCCACTATTGGCCTATTTATTGCCTTACCTCCTTACTTCATCTGCACACATTGTATACAGATTTTCTATTGTGTTATTGACTGTACATTTGTCGCACTGCTTTTTGTCGCACTGCTTTGCTTTATCTTGGCCAGGTCGCAGTTGTAAATGAGAACTTGTTCTCAACTGGCCTACCTGGTTAAATAAAGGTGAAATAAAAATAGAAAATTAAGAATATTGGTAGTAGTAATAATTTGTCATACAGTGAATAATTTGCCTGGATTTCCGGAATCAGATATGCCCTAAACTAAACGATTGTTCTGGCCTGTCCTCTCTCAAGGTTATGGTGAAGGTGACCAATGATGGTATCTAGATGCATAGAAGGTATAATTCGGCTGAGAACAGAGTGAATATCACCCCCACTAACCGGCTGAAGTAATGGCGACAATGGCGTTTACTACGGTCCTTCACCATCTGAGTCCGAGCCAGCAACCTGTACACAGCATCCAGTCGAAACTATCAACTGCCTTTTCTCTCATGCCTTTTCTCAGGAGTGCAACATGTGTCCATGTGGAGTGAGCATGGAGAGATCCCGTCCAAACTTCTCTCATGCTGCTGGAGTACTGGTAGGAAAATGGACAAGACATAATGGACTGGAAAGAACAGTGGCGGCTCAGGTGAGAGAAATCGGGACATGATCAAGGGCCATCCATTTTGAACATGTGCCATTGGGAGGACAAACTGAAAACGCCAGAAGAATGAGTGCCAGGGGGGGGGGGGGGGGGGGGGGGGGGGGGTAGTCAACCGTGGCCGTAATTAATTGAGGGTTATCCTAAAATTGTTTATTTGGGGTATCAGGTTGATTGTGGAGGTCTGCACACAGCAAATGTATAGTACTTTAGACTAGAAATGCATTGAGATAATCTGTCATTACCACAAATGAAGGCAGTGATGAAAAAAGTTAATGCTAGAAATATAAGATGAATATACTGTGTCAATGTAAATTCTGCCTGTATAGGGGTGTGCTAAATTGAGGGTCTTCAAATGTGAGTGAGAGAACCAACGTGAAGCATTAAGGGGGGACTGTCATTTTAAATTTGTGCTGGATAATTTTTCAATAATTCTAATTAT
The DNA here is from genome assembly GCF_965601325.2 of Salmo salar. Lineage (NCBI taxonomy): Eukaryota > Metazoa > Chordata > Actinopteri > Salmoniformes > Salmonidae > Salmo > Salmo salar. Next base: position 85,313,091 of record NC_138295.1, read on the forward strand.
GATTTGGAAAGGCTTCTAGAGACAAAGCTATGCCCAGAAAATGTGATGAGAGCCACTAGATTATAGCTTGGGCTAATCTCATTCGTATCAAGGTTGGTGTGAATCTGTTAATTTTTTTTTAACCTTTATTTAACTAGGCAAGTCAGTTAAGAACAAATTCTTATTTTCAATGACGGCCGAGGAACAGTGGGTTAACTGCCTTGTTCAGGGGCAGAACGAGAGATTTGTACCCTGTCAGCTCTGGGATTCGAACTTGCAACCTTTCGGTTACTAGCCCAACGCTCTAACCACTAGGCTACCCTGCCGCCTCAAACCCTAGGCTACCCTGCCGTTATAACACGTGTGCGCTCTCTTCCCTGTTAAATTCAATATGCATGTGCCCTAGACCAAATTCTGGAGATCTCTAGAAACGTAGATGCTAAAATAATTGTGTAAATTGGCCCTGCAAAACAGAGAGGCTTTTGACTATCTTTTGGTAGGTAAAGGGGGCACTTGTGCAATCATTGGCGATGAATGTTGTACTTTTGTCCCAGATCACTCTTCTAATATGACTGATCTCTCCGAATACATTGCCACTGTTGCTAAGAATAATTCCCCACAGAGTGGACGCCTGCAACTTGGTTGGAATCCCTGTTTGGAAGTTGGGGATCCCAAATTACCAAATGGGCTGCAGTGTACGTTTTTTTTCTTAGTTTGCCTAATTATGTTATTTAACATGCTGTGCATGTGTGTGTATTTTATACAAATTCACTCCCGTTAATAGAAGTATAACCTTTATTATGATGATAGTATTACCATACTAATTAGATTGTATAACCCAGAATGAAGGGTTTTAAATGATGAAGTGTCTGGTTTTGTGTGTGGATTTCCCTTACTTTAACCTGTTGGGGGTAGGGGGCAGTATTGACACGGCCGGATAAAAAACGTACCTGATTTATTCTGGTTACTACTCCTGCCCAGTAACTAGAATATGCATATAATTATTGGCTTTGGATAGAAAACACCCTAAAGTTTCTAAAACTGTTTGAATGGTGTCTGAGTATAACAGAACTCATATGGCAGGCAAAAACCTGAGAAAAATTCAACCAGGAAGTGGAGGATCTGAGAATTGTAGTTCTTTCTAGTCCCTTTCGAAACTACAGTATCTGTGGGGTTACGTTGCATTTCCTAAGGCTTCCATTGGCTGTCAAAAGCCTTCAGAAAGTTGTTTCAGCATTCTCCTGTCACTGGGCAGAGTATAGGAGCTCAGTTACTGAGTGGACTGCCTGGCAACAAAGGGGTTGGATATGCACGGTCCCGCGAGCGCGCTGTTCCTTCTTTTTCTCCTTGAATGAATACGCTATTGTCCGGTTGGAATATTATCGCAATTTTAAGTTAAAAATACCATAAAGATTGATTTTAAACAGCGTTTGTCATGCTTCTAAGTACGGTAATGGAACATTTTGACTTTTCGTCTCTGGTACCGTGGTCGTGCGTTATGTCTTTGGATAGTGCTCTGAACGCACAAACAAAATGGAGGTATTTGGCCATAAATATGGATTATTTAGAACAAAAACAACATTTCTTGTGGAAGTAGCAGTCCTGGGAGTGCATTCTGACAAAGACCAGCAAAGGTAAAATAATATTTCTAATACTAGTTCTGAGTATAGGTTGCCCCGAACTTGGCGGGTGTCTGTATAGCTCGCCGTGATGGCTGAGCTATGTACTCAGAATATTGAAAAATGTGCTTTCTCCGAAAAGCTATTTTAAAATCTGACACAGCGGTTTCATCCAGGAGTAGTCTATCTATAATTATTTAAATAATTGTTATATATTTTGTCAACGTTTATGATGACTATTTTTGTAAATTGATGTGCTCATTCACTGGAAGTTTTGGTGGGAATACATTTTCTGAACATCACGTGCCAATGTAAAATGCTGTTTTTGGATATAAATATGAACTTTATCGAACAAAACATACATGTATTGTGTAACATAATGTCCTAGGAGTGTCATCTGATGAAGATCGTCAAAAGGTTAGTGCTTCATTTAGCTGTGTTTTGGGTTTTATTGACATGTCCTTGCTTGGAAAATGGCTGTGTGATTATTTTTGTCTATGTACTCTCCTAACATAATCTAATGTTTTGCTTTCGCTGTAAAGCCTTTTTGAAATCGGACAATGTGGTTACATCAAGGAGAAGTGTATTTTTAAAATGGTGTAAAATAGTTGTGTGTTTGAGAAAGTTGAATGATGACATTTTGTTGTTTTTGAATTTGCCACCCTGATATTTCACTGGCTTTGTCCCGTAGCGTCCCACGTAGCCCATAGAAGTTAACAAGTTGTAGTTCTCCAATATGTCACTTGTTTTAGTATAGAAGGGTTTTTATAACGTTTGGAAAATGTGTGTGATGATTTATGCACCCTATTCATCATGTTAGCGGCAAACGATGTCCAAACTCCGAAGGTTTGCGCTAGCTACAGTATGTTTTTGCTTTCCTGGAAGGGTTGGCTGGAAGCTGAAGGGCGGTCCAATGTAAAACAACGATCATGATTCATTCAATTTGAAATATGGATATTCAACCAGCGTATGGTGCCGCCTTGAAGTCTGAGGGCACAACCCTTTCATTATTGATGCTTCATGCCTACACATCAAAGCAGCCATTCCAAACTCTGGAAGACACAGAGCTGATGTCAGCCAGACTACATTTATAGAACGCTAAAGAGAGACCATTTACTTGGTGAAAGCCCAGTTGTAGAGAGGTTAAACGAGCCTTTATCAGGTGAAAGCCCAGGTAAAGAGAAGTAAAAAGAGCCTTTACCTGGTGAAAGCCCAGGTAGTCCTGGATGGTGGAGGATGCATAAAAGATTGTGCCACCAGCCGTGACAACCAGAACAAAGCCATTCAACACCTGAGAGGAGAGTGGAATAGAACTGAATTAGTATATCTTTATACACTGAACAAAAATATAAACGCAACATGTAAAGTGATGATCCTATGTTTCATGAGCTGAAATAAAATCATCCGTGTTAGTGAGCATTTCTCCTTTGCCAAGATAATCCATCCACAAGTGTGGCATATCAAGAAGCAGATTAAACAGCATGATCATTACCCAGGTGCACCTTCTGCTGGGGACAATACAAGTCCACTTTAAAAAGGTGCAGTTTTGTCACACAACACAATGCCACAGATGTCTCAAGTTGAGGGAGCGTTGTAATTGGCATGCTGACTGCAGGAATGTCCACTTGAGCTGTTCCCAGATAAATTAAATGTTCATTTCTCTACCATAAACTGCCTCCGTCATTTTAGAGACTTTGGCAGTATGTTCAAGTGGGTGGGACTATGCCATCCCAGGCCTACCCATGGCTGCACCCCTGTCCAGTCATGTGAAATCCATAGATTAGGGCCTAATTAATTTATTTCAATTTACTGATTTCCTTATGTGAACTGTTATGCAGTAAAATCTTTGATATTGCGGCATTTATATTTTTGTTTAGTATAAATGTTTCCACACATCTAGACTACATGTGGTCATATGAAGTAGGCCTACAACTGTAAAGAGCAAACAGCAAAACCAAAGAGCAAAATGTCAAAGGAACTGAAAGGCCTATAGAGTTTTGTCTGTGTCCCAAATGGCACCCTATTCCCTATGTAGTGCAATACTTTTGGTCAAAACGTATGACTCAATAATCCATGCTTTCTGGGAATGTTCTAAAGTTATGGGCAGAGTTAGAATGTTGGCTGTCAGAAGAATTACAATGTAAATGTACTTTTAATCCGTCTGTCTGCATATTTCAAACATGGCATATGAGGGTGGGTTCTCTCACTGCACCCTCGTCATTCATCTTAAAAAAAACATGCTTAAAAGCTGGAAATCAACCAAAATTTGGGAAATGTACCTTTCCATTGTTGTTACCACAATGGAAAGGTAAAATTCTTTATTATCTAAATGTTGAAAGTGTGTGGGTGACTCAGAAACAAAATGGTGCAGTTTGAGGCCATGTGGCGAGAGTGATGCGGGCGCTGGAGATGGGGGTGTCTCGGCCAGTGTGATATAGTCGATGTTTGTGTGATGTTGTCGTTTGTATGTGTATGTTTTGTATTGTTTGAAAAAATAAAATCAACATTAAATTATTTTTTTTAAGGATTAGGGTGCTTTTGGTCAAAAGTAGTGCACTATACAGGGGATAGCGTTCCATTTGGGAAGCAAACATTGTGTTTGTATCTACCCTATTTCATGTAGAGTCAGCTCAAGGTTCAGACACGCAACAGTATATGATTAACTCTGTAATTATTTGGACAGGAAAAGCTAACATGCCACATGGCCATGCATGGTGTGGTCAACTGCAGTTCATCTCAACTTAAACCAATAACTTTCCAATGTAAAAATAAAAACATTTAAAAAAGGGGCTAGTGGATGGCCCGTATTCACAAAGCGTCTCACAGTCGGCGTGCTGATCTAGAGTCAGGTCCGTCCTGTTAATGTAATCTTACTCATTAAGATCTAAAAAAGGACAAACTGATCCTAGATCAGCACTCCTACTCTGAGACGACAAAAATATGTTGTCCTTTGTTGTGTTTTATTGGGGTATGTACTGGCTGGTGCAATCAAATGTACCCTGTGTGGGATTAATAAAGTATTTACCTTATCACGAATACAGGCCCTGGAGTGCTATGGTAACAGACAGGGTGGCAACTGAACAGACCCCACTAACCTGTAGTAACAGACAGGGTGGCTACTGAACAGACCCCACTAACCTGTAGTAACAGACAGGGTGGCTACTGAACAGACCCCACTAACCTGTAGTAACAGACAGGGTGGCTACTGAACAGACCCCACTAACCTGTAGTAACAGACAGGGTGGCTACTGAACAGACCCCACTAACCTGTAGGAACAGACAGGGTGGCTACTGAACAGACCCCACTAACCTGTAGTAACAGACAGGGTGGCTACTGAACAGACCCCACTAACCTGTAGTAACAGACAGGGTGGCTACTGAACAGACCCCACTAACCTGTAGTAACAGACAGGGTGGCTACTGAACAGACCCCACTAACCTGTAGTAACAGACAGGGTGGCTACTGAACAGACCCCACTAACCTGTAGTAACAGACAGGGTGGCTACTGAACAGACCCCACTAACCTGTAGTAACAGACAGGGTGGCTACTGAACAGACCCCACTAACCTGTAGTAAGATCTCTCCCTCTGGAACGTGAAGTTCTTGCTTCTTCAGAACATTACTCTCTGGGCGCTGGGAGGCTGTGGATTGTAGGGTCACTGCAACACAATACAATAAAATCAAGATCAAGATTGCTGTACCATAGAGGATTTCCACCACACACTGAAGGACTGCAGAGGAACCAGTTACAGTGCATCACTACAGACAGAGACCCATTCACAATAATGTGAGATAGCGCCATTAGCGGTGTACACATTAGTCCTATTTTGTTCCTGTGGAAGAGAATTTGATGGGCATTTTAAATCAACCAAAGACAATAACGTTCTATTTGTGTGTACTGTGGTAGCCATATAGGCTAGTCAACGGCAAATCATCTTCAGATAGATTGTGCAGTGTGATGCCTTATGATTCAGTGTGATTAAGAGAACAGACCCCAACAGTGCTGGTCGGGCCCTATAGCCTAGCTACAGTAGGAGAGTTGTGTCAGTAGAACGTGGACAGGGAACTCAAAGTCCTCAGGGGCCAGAGTGGTGTCACTTTCTCCCCGTCCATAGTAAACACAGCTGATTAAACTCATTACATTTTAAACTTATGATCATGATTAGCTGATTATTGGAGTCAGGTGTGTTAGTTGAGGCTGGAGTAAACGTGTGACACCAATCAGGCCCCCGAGGACTGGAGTTGCCCATCCCCGCAGTAGAATGACGTCCTCTCTCAGGTAGTCCCATCGCCGCAGTAGGATAACTCAGGAAGTCTGCAACCACAATTATTTTCCCCCTTTTATTCATACAGGTAAGTCATTTAAGAATGTATTCTTATTTACAATGACGACCTGTCCACAATCTTGATTGTATTCTCATACGATGGCCAAAATAATCCCTCTCACATCAACCTACACCCATCCCCTTATCAGAGCCCAGTCAATGCTTCTCACTCATCTAAACAAGTCAAAGTTTAGTTGTTGGCTCATACTACAGACTATCAAACACTCAGCACCCCAAATGGCATCCTATTCCCTATATAGTGAACTACTTTTGACCAGAGCCCATGCCCTTGGCAAACGTAGTGCACTAAACAGGGAATAGAGTGGCATTTGGGATGCAGAAGACCACTGTTTTATAACCCTCCTCAGGAGTCTGTGGAGTCAAGAGTTCAACAAGTCTGTGCTAATATAGATTACTCAAGCAAACACCCCCCCCCTCTCCCCTCCGCTTGGGAGTCTAGGAACTCTGCCGATGACACAAAGCACCGCAGCAGCACCGCAGCAGCACCGCAGCAGCACCGCAGCAGCACCGCAGCAGCACCGCAGCAGCACCGCAGCAGCACCGCAGCAGCACCGCAGCAGCACCGCAGCAGCACCGCAGCAGCACCACAACATAAAGGCCAGGAATCATAAAGGCCTGGCTGCTAGCAGGTCTCAGAGGAAACTAAAATAAGAGTAGAACATTTTATTCTGCTGGCTTTTTCCTCATGCAGGTCGAGCTAATTGAATTGTTGAGTCACTCAAAATATAAAGGGCTCCCCAAGGGAAGATCTTGCAAAAATTAAGGCTAAATGTTTATGTCTCAGACAGCTAGCCTACAAGTTCTAAGCAATACAATAAAATCAGTCTACATTTTTCAGCTTCCTTGCTTTATTTTGTGGTTGTGCAAATGTTGGATTGAATGCATAATTTAAAACACTTGCCCCCCCCCCCCCCCCATCCCTGATACCTGTATAAATATTGGACAAGAAATTGTGCTTTCCTGTATTATACTTATAAAAAAATGTATTCTATTCTACTGAGCCATTTACTTTGTTCGTATTCTTACCCTTGATTATGTCTTCTTGTCAAGAAGGACCCTTTTAGGGTTGGGCAGTTTCAAGATATTCATATCGTCATACAGTCCTTCTCGCATACAGGGATACAGTGAGGGGAAAAAGTATTTGATCCCCTGCTGATTTTGTAGGTTTGCCCACTGACAAAGAAATGATCAGTCTATAATTTTAAATAGTAGGTTAATTTAAACAGTGACAGAATAACAAAAAAATCCAGAAAAACGCATGTCAAAAATGTTATAAAATGATTTGCATTTTAATGAGGGAAATAAGTACTTGACCCCTCTGCAAAATATGACTTAATACTTGGTGGCAAAACCCTTTTTGGCAATCACAGAGGTCAGACGTTTCTTGTAGTTGGCCACCAGGTTTGCACACATCTCAGGAGGGATCTTCTCCAAGTCATTAAGGTTTCGAGGCTGACGTTTGGCAACTCGAACCTTCAGCTCCCTCCACAGATTTTCTATGGGATTAAGGTCTGGAGACTGGCTAGGCCACTCCAGGACCTTAATGTGCTTCTTCTTGAGCCACTCCTTTGTTGCCTTGGCTGTGTGTTTTGGGTCATTGTCATGCTGGAATACCCATCCATGACCCATTTTCAATGCCCTGGCTGAGGGAAGGAGGTTCTCACCCAAGATTTGACGGTACATGGCCCCATCCATCGTCCCTTTGATGCGGTGAGGTTGTCCTGTCCCCTTAGCAGAAAAACACCCCCAAAGCATAATGTTTCCACCGCCATGTTTGACGGTGGGGATTGTGTTCTTGGGGTCATAGGCAGCATTCCTCCTCCTCCAAACACGGCGAGTTGAGTTGATACCAAAGAGCTCCATTTTGGTCTCATCTGACCACAACACTTTCACCCAGTTGTCCTCTGAATCATTCAGATGTTCATTGTGTTCTTTTGTGTTTCTTCCATTTGCGAATAATCGCACCAACTGTTGTCACCTTCTCACCAAGCTGCTTGGCGATGGTCTTGTAGCCCATTCCAGTCTTGTGTAGGTCTACAATCTTGTCCCTGACATCCTTGGAGAGCTCTTTGGTCTTGGCCATGGTGGAGAGTTTGGAATCTGATTGATTGATTGCTTCTGTGGACAGGTTACTTTTATACAGGTAACAAACTGAGATTAGGAGCCCTCCCTTTAAGAGTGTGCTCCTAATCTCAGCTCGTTACCTGTCTAAAAGACACCTGGGAGCCAGAAATCTTTCTGATTGAGAGTGGGTCAAATACTTATTTCCCTCATTAAAATGCAAATCAATTATAACATTTTTGACATGCATTTTTCTGGATTTTTTTGTTGTTATTCTGTCTCTCACTATTCAAATAAACCTACCATTAAAATTATAGACTGATCAATTCTTTGTCAGTGGGAAAACGTACAAAATCAGCAGGGGATCAAATACTTTTTTCCCCCTCACTGTATACAGTATTACAGGCTTATTAGCACACAAGGAGGCGCCAAAAAATTCAAAATAACAGGCGCCCATTAACTTCTCTAGGGTAGGGGGCAGTATTTTGACATAGGGGGAAGTATTTTGATATGAAAGGCGTGCCCAAATGCCAACAAAATTAGCACACAAATTTCAATGGAGGCGGCTAGCTAAATATTCTAATGAGCGCAAATGAAAATAAACGAATTTCAAAGACAGGCAACCCATCTCATAAAGTTACACATACATCAGTAGGCGCTACCGAATGTCATTTTTTTGTTGTTGACATTTCCAAGTGAATGTGAACGTGAGACATTGTGCAAATTAACAAAGTTTTGACACATGCTTGTCTGAAGGAAGAATAGTACTGGCTCTGGAGCAGCATGTGTAGGCTACATGCTGTGTCTGTGTGGAGTCTGGAATCGCTAGGGCAACGGCATGCCTGCTCTGCTCGGAGAATAGGGGGTAGGAGGATACGGCTGAGAACGGAGGAGAAAAAAACGCAAGGAAATGAAAAGATAGCAGTGCCAGCTGTACAGATAAAGCCCTTTGGATGAGTTGACTTCTCAAACACGGCAGAAAGCTAAAACAATATGATGACCCATCACCTTATTAATTCAGCCACTTAGATTAAGTAGCAAGTTAAACTTCGGGGTCACGTTTATGCAGAATTCTGAAAACTCTTAAGAAAGATCTTCCCGCGTTCTGTAAATGCAGATGTAAAATGGATCTCATTGTAATTTCTGCTCTGCATTAGACTAATTTCGTGCTTCAGTTGCACTTCTCCACTCAGATGAGAATTGAGGAATGGGCATCCTATCAGCAGACAGCGCTCTGACTGATGTGGAGCTACTGTTCTCCATCATTCTATCAGCAGACAGTGCTCAGATGTGGAGCTACTGTTCTCCATCATTCTATCAGCAGACAGCGCTCTGACTGACGTGGAGCTACTGTTCTCCATCATTCTATCAGCAGACAGCGCTCTGACTGACGTGGAGCTACTGTTCTCCATCATTCTATCAGCAGACAGCGCTCTGACTGACGTGGAGCTACTGTTCTCCATCATTCTATCAGCAGACAGCGCTCTGACTGATGTGGAGCTACTGTTCTCCATCATTCTATCAGCAGACAGCACTCTGACTGACGTGGAGCTACTTTTCACCAGTACTTTTCTCAGTGTAGCCAGCCATTTTTCACCATTAAAATGCAAGATTAACTTTAAACAAAACATTAGGAAATTTAGCTGGCTACATTCTTTATATGATAAAGATTAGAAATATGAATGCTATGCATAGTTTTCACCAAAAATACCTTGCTTTTTCATTGTAAGCTCATGTACTTGGTTGCACTTCTGCTGCCATCAGATGAAAATGAATCTATTTTCTGCCATATGTGTTGCACTAATGTATTTCCTATGAAGGAAAACTATAGTTGCACATCCCTGATCACTCTATTGAAGCAAAAAAATACTTGACTTTCAATATAAAACGCAACCCCTGTCAATACACAGCTGGACTCGCGTTCTCCCGTTGTGCTATTTCCAAACAAACATGTGACTGGCTCAACTGTTCTGGGGAACTACGGTAAGCTTCATAATGTACAATAATGTGACAGGTGAAATGAAGAACGGAATCTGCTTCATCTCCTAAGGTATTGCACAAGTTGACTGCAGGTATTTAATAAAAAACAGTTGCTACAAATATTAAAATGTATTGAAACACTTCAAAATAAATAGTTGAAGCTGTATTGGCGGTCTTGAAAAACCATCCCGTGGCCATTTCCAAAAACCCTGTATACCGCACCTAAAGACTCCCAGACCATGGGAAACAAGATTCTCTGGTCTGATGAAACCAAGATCTCTGGCCTGAATGCCAAGCGTCACGTCTGGAGGAAACCTGGCACCATCCCTACGGTGAAGCATGGTGGCAACATCATGCTGTGGGGATGTTTTTCAGTGGCAGGGACTGGGAGACTAGTCAGAATTGAGGGAAAGATGAATGGAGCAAAGTAGAGAGAGCCTTGATGAAAACCTGCTCCAAAGCGCTCAGGACCTCAGACTGGGGCGAAGCTTCACCTTCAACAGGACATCGACCCTAAGCACACAGCCAAGACAACGCAGGAGTGGCTTCGGGACAAGTCTTTGAACGTCCTTGAGTGGCACAGCCAGAGTCCGGACTTGAACACGATCAAACATCTCTGGAAAGACTTGAAAATAGCTGTGCAGCGACGCTACCCATCCAACCTGACAGAGCTTGAGAGAATATACAGAGAAGAATGGGTGAAACTCCCCAAATATCGGTGTGCCAATCTTGTAGTGTCATACCCAAGAAGACTAGAGGCTATAATGGATGCCGAAGTTGCTTCAACAAAGTACAAAGTAAAAGGTCTGAATAATTATGTAAATGTGATATTTCAGTTTGTTTTTAACAGCCGAGTGCGGGTCCAAACAGCCGAGTGCGGGTCCAAACAGCCGAGTGCGGGTCCCTAGGATGTATACTAGGACCGGGACGATACCAGTATCCCAATACTCGTTAGTATCGTGGCAAGGAAACAAAACATAAAGCAGATTTAACTTTTAGGAAAACAGCCTTAATGTTGGAAACAAACGTCATTATGTTGTCATCCAGAGTCACATGTATTTATTTTCCAAGCTATAGCCACAATACTTTACATACAGCTGGTTTTAAAAGGACCAAAGAGTTTGCGTCGAGTTTTCATTTTTGCCATGGAAAAAATATTGCAATACTGGTATCGTCACAGCCCTACTTTCTTAAGAGTCCAAACAGCCTAGTCTGCATCCCAAACAGCACCTTTTACCCTATATAGTTCACAACTTTTGACCCGAATAGGGTGCCATTTGAGATGCAAACATAATTGCAAGGGGGAGGATGTGGTCACAGGTTTCCCTTGGCAGAGCCCTCAGAACCCTTTTCAATAACAGATGTGGTTAATGCTAGAAAACTATCTATTGTTGCAGCACTGCTAAGGCTTCCGCTAAGACAGATCACAAGATTACACATTTATATGTTACTTTCCACAGGATTTCACACACCCTGATGGCATCCTGTTATCTCCGAGAGAGTCCTCCCTTTCTTGAGAGAGAGCGACGAGCGAGAGAGAGCGAGAGATCTAGCCACTGCCTCCCAGACACCTCAGTAGTTGATAGTGACTGATATAGTTGATCAGGGGGGCGGCAGGTAGCCTAGTGGTTTGAGCGTTGGGCCAGTTGCTAGATCGAATCCCTGAGCTGACAAGGTAAAAATATGTCGTTCTGCCCCTGAAAAAGGAAGTTAACTCACTGTTCCTAGGCCGTCATTGTAAATAAGAATTTGTTCTTAACTGACTTGCCAAGTTAAATAAAGGTTAAAAAAAAATAAAAAAAATAAATCAGACAGTAGTCAGATCCATAGCGATAATATCTTAACATAACCCAACCCTAAATATGGACAATAGGGTGTGTTATGATCATGCCTTACCATTGAAAAAGCTCTTGGCACGCAGGTAGCTGACACAAAGCCTGAGGATGGTCAGTTTGTCCAGCTTGGAGATGACATCCTGGGGGTAAGGAAGCAGACTGGCCAGCCTGTCCAACTCCCCATTCAGGCGTTCCCGGTGCCTCTTCGAAGGGTTTGATTTGGCTCCTTCTGGAGGTGGCTTCACACTATGAGGAAGAGAATGTCTGCCATCAATGTCTCATATGATGATATTCCTCAGTCTTGTTATGTAGCCTAAATGGTAGATACTGTATGTTTACGAAAGTGTGAATGAATGCAACTCATGGAGTCCACAGAAAGAAATATCATAAAGTATCATTGTCCAAGGTTGAAACATGCTTCTTTCTGTACCTCATTTAGACCTCATACAAATCAGACTAGGGAGTCTGTCAGTCGACCCTATACCATGAATATAATAACAGTACTACAATTGAACTGTCACTCACAAGGCATCCTAAATCTGTACACCGATGTAGCATACTAAACATGCACTAGACTAGTAGTGACATAACTTTGTCTTCAACCCCTAACTAGCTGGCCATGCTGTTGTAGCGGCGATCAGTTATCCAACGTGACTGTACCTTCTCTGGGGCTTTTTCCTCTTGCGACTTGCATACATGTTGGTGCTATTTATTCCCAATGTGTACTATGGAATGCCAAGCGCACTAGAAAGACAGCTAGCTAGCTGACGGGACAGGGTACGTAGTCAGAACCCTGCTTCTGCTAGGCTAGCTAAATAACACGTATCATGTTAGCTAGCTGACAATCAAAACATGGTCGATTACTCAGTAAGATGCATTTTAAAGCATGCTACAAAACGATGTAGCCTGTTAAATGCACACCTGCATTATTAAGCGAAAAGCAAGAAATGTTTGCTACATATATTAACAACCTAATTTAGCTAGAGAAAGTGGACAAGTTCGAAGAAGAGAAAGATTATCAATTGCCAACACTGAGCCGTCAATGGATCGTGCCGTGCGAGCTTCCTTGCCAAACGCGGATGGACCATAAATCAAATCGGAATATATTCGCCGAACATTAGCCACGCGAGAATTTCATGGCTACAACAAACGTCATGCAAACTGCAGAAATGGGATATTTGTGGTCATTTCTTTCACACCCCCTTCAGCTCCGCCCACCGGGTACGCACACGCTTATCCCAGCCAATCGCAAAGTGACTATCATTGCGTTGTTTACACCCTTCAAAGGTCTGGGTTTAGACGAGATGGATGGGACGTCAAACCAGTTGAAAGTTCATTACTGTAGCTACTGCAATTGTAGAAAACATGAATAATTCAAGTAATTTAATATAATGTATTATATGAAGTACCGTGTGGGTCAATTGGTAGAGCATGGTGTTTGCAACGTAAGGGTTGTGGGTTCGAGTCACATGCACTCACTACTGTAAATTTCTTTGCATAAGAGCGTCTGCTAAATTATGTAAATGTTTTATCCTTATATCAACTCTAAGATTTTTAAAACAGCCTTCTGTATTTTTGGGTCAGCAAAGCAAAATAGGTCATAGTTTGTGAACATGCTGCAGACTGACATCGTGGTCCTGTGTGGCTCAGTTGGTAGAGCATGGTGTTTGCGATGTCAAGGTTGTGTGTTTGATTCCCACGGGGGACCAGTATGGAATGAAATGTATGCATTCACTACTGTAAGTCGCTCTGGATGAGAGCATCTGCTAAATGACATAAATGTAAATGACACCTCAGCAGTTAAATGAAGAGCTTTAATAGGAAGAATACAGAAGCAGTCTTGGTGGAGGGTGGTGATCTCTAATTCAGGGTAAATGACTTGGGAGTTACTGTATTCAAGTTACTAGTTATTTCAGGCTCTGATAGCAAAGCTCTTTATCTTCTAATCTGCCACATTACTTGGAATGTCGTTGACATTTGCTTTGAATAAAAGGGATTGGGGATTTTTCCATCTCAGATTCATCAAAAAGTGATGTGTGCCTCCCAAAATGTCAACATCTGGAATGTAAACGGCATTCCAAGCCTGACAGGATGACAGCCATGAACACTTTTTCTGACACGGAGAAATCTACGTTGGACTCCACAATGCGCTGAAATGTCATATTTGACAGGATTAGATCAGACTACAGATTTGAGATTCGACAGAATATTGTATGTGTGCACCAAGATCCCATGACTTTGACCCAACTACATTATACCTTTACCCAACTACCTAACACAATTGTGAAGTCATTTTTGGAGGAATTGACCCAACACCCAAGTCAATTTGTATTCAGTATTCCACGTCAATGTACAGTATTTGGACACCCCATTCCATATAGGGAAAGCATGGTAAATACAGTACACCACATTCAGATCCACACTCAATCTGACAGTTGACATACTGAATGTGTTTGTCAGAGCGAATAAAAATCAAAACATTTAGATATATAATAGGTTTACTACTAGGCAAATCTCCATTTGTTTGCAAACATAGGGTTTCATGGTATCTGCAATGCATTCATTAAATGATCTACTCCTGTGTCAAAGACACTGTACTGTACCTATCCTTGGCTTGTCTGTCACTATAGTCATGTTTTGAATTGGCTATGCTTTTGGCCTTTGAAAATAACTAATGTTTTTGAATGCACAAATGTACAAACCAAAAATATTCTGCTTGTCTATTACATTGATCAACATGCAAAACATATTTAATCAAGTGACATTCATTTCAAGTGGAGAAATGTAATTAATCAAGACTATACAGCAGATCATTCAGTGAATGTATTTGTATTCATTGAGTGACGGGGTTTTGAGGGGATTTTAGGGGGCTACACTCACTTTCACTAAAACCTAAATCCCTTATGTTTACAATAGGATTTGGGAGGCTAAAAGCAAGTGGGTCAAGCCACATTAAAAAGAAACACGTGGGCAATATCCTTGAATATACAAATAGCTGTGGACATGCTTTAAATTGACAGAGTAAATGAGACATTGACATCAGTTTTGATGTCATGACCTGTCTCTGAAGTAAGTCAACTTCCTTCTTGACCCCGAGCTAAGCATTACAGTAATACTATATGTTTACGGTTGTGTATGTTGGACCGTTGTTGGGTATGGCACTTACATACCAAACAATATTGTCTTTGAGATGGAGCTTAATAAAGTGGATATTTCATCTAGAACAGAGTTTATTATGTTAGATGGTAGACGGTAGATGGTATTTATTTCAACGTATTGTAGGTCTACACTTGCGATGTTATCAGTGAAAAGGGAACTTGTCTATAAGCTTGTTATGCAGCCCTGCTGTGCAGCATGGTGTTTTCCTCTGGGATCAGTCTCAGGGTTGGACGGGACAGCCAATTGTTCACTTAGATGTGACAGTGAGCAAGCGAGCGGTTGTATTACTGATGGGTGATGGGGGCGTGTTTAAACAGATCTATTGTTTCCCCCTGAGTCTAGCGTGGGAAATGAACAAGAAATTACTGCAAATGTACTATTGATAAAAACAAGGAAATATAGCATCATGTATGAGAAAAAGCTCTCTTTCTTTCTTTCTTTATCTCTCTCTTTCTCACTCTGTGTGTGTGAGTGTATGTGTAAGATTCTATGGTGTGTTAGTGTCTCTTTCTCTCTCTCTGTCTCTCTCCCTCTCTCTTCTCTCTCCCTCTCTTTCTCTGAATGAAAATGTAATTCAATGTCTTGAAGCCAGAGGTGCGTGATGACTGATGGGATGTGTGCTCTCAGAGTAAACATTATTAAACAACATCACTGAGGACACTCTCAAAGCAAACATTAACAAACACCACCACTGAGGACACTCTCAGAGAAAACATTAACAAACACCATCACTGAGGACACTCTCAGAGAAAACATTAACAAACACCATCACTGAGGACACTCTCAGAGAAAACATTAACAAACACCATCACTGAGGACACTCAAAGCAAACATTAACAAACACCATCACTGAGGACACTCTCAGAGAAAACATTAACAAACACCATCACTGAGGACACTCTCAGAGCAACCATTAACAAACACCATCACTGAGGACACTCAAAGCAAACATTAACAAACACCATCACTGAGGACACTCTCAGAGCAACCATTAACAAACACCATCACTGAGGACACTCTCAGAGCAAACATTATCAAACACCATCACTGAGGACACTCTCAGAGCAAACATTATCAAACACCATCACTGAGGACACTCTCAGAGCAAACATTATCAAACACCATCACTGAGGACACTCTCAGAGCAAACATTATCAAACACCATCACTGAGGACACTCTCAGAGCAAACATTAACAAACACCATCACTGAGGACACTCTCAGAGCAAACATTATCAAACACCATCACTGAGGACACTCTCAGAGAAAACATTAACAAACACCATCACTGAGGACACTCTCAGAGCAAACATTATCAAACACCATCACTGAGGACACTCTCAGAGCAAACATTATCAAACACCATCACTGAGGACACTCTCAGAGCAAACATTATCAAACACCATCACTGAGGACACTCTCAGAGCAAACATTATCAAACACCATCACTGAGGACACTCTCAGAGCAAACATTATCAAACACCATCACTGAGGACACTCTCAGAGCAAACATTATCAAACACCATCACTGAGGACACTCTCAGAGCAAACATTATCAAACACCATCACTGAGGACACTCTCAGAGCAAACATTATCAAACACCATCACTGAGGACACTCTCAGAGCAAACATTATCAAACACCATCACTGAGGACACTCTCAGAGCAAACATTATCAAACACCATCACTGAGGACACTCTCAGAGCAAACATTATTAAACACCATCACTGAGGACACTCTCAGACATGTTTGGGATTTTGTCAAGGAGGCCCTTTATCTACTTCTCCATAATCAGATGAACTCGTGGATGCCATTTTTATGTCTCTGCATCCAGTATTAAGGAAGTTATAGGTAGTTTTGCGAGAGAGCTAGTTAGCAACTTCCTTCAAAATGCATACAGAGGGATAAAAATGTTCATCTGATTGTGGGGAAGTAAAGGGCCTCATTGCCAAAATATTGAAATATCCCTTTAACGTGATTAAACACCATTACTGAGAGAACTTTCAGAGCGAACAATATCACTGAGGAGACTCAGACACGTCTGAAAACATTATCAAACAACATTACTGAGGACACTCAGACATGTTGTCTCAAAACATTATCAAACAACATTACCGAGGACACTCAGACATGTTGTCTCAAAACATTATCAAACAACATTACCGAGGACACTCAGACATGTTGTCTCAAAACATTATCAAACAACATTACCGAGGACACTCAGACATGTTGTCTCAAAACATTATCAAACAACATTACCGAGGACACTCAGACATGTTGTCTCAAAACATTATCAAACAACATTACCGAGGACACTCCTGGCTTCTCTCTGCATCGCCTTAGTGGTTCTTACATAGAAATAGAATCAATGCATTCCACTTCTATGGGTTCTTCCTTTTAGACACATTCCTCTTACAGTCATTGACATTTTCAATATGCAAAGGCAGAGAAAGTATACTGAAAATGTGTGCACAAATTTGTTTACATCCCTGTTAGTGAGCATTTCTTATTTTCCAAGATAATCCATCCACCTGACAGATGTGGTATATCAAGAAGCTGACTAAACAGCATGATTATTACACAGGTGCACCTTGTGGGCTGGGGACAATAAAAGACCAATCTAAAATCAGCCTTTTTTTCACACGCACAATGCCACAGATGTCTCAAGTTTTGAGGGAGCGTGTAATTGGCATGCTGACTGCAGGAAGGTCCACTTGAGTTGTTGCCAGATCATTGGAATTTAATTTCTCTACCATAAGCCACCTCCAACGTCGTTTTAGAGAATTTGGCAGTAAGACCAACCGGCATCACAACCGCAGACCACGTGTAACCACGTGTCACGTCCTGACCATAGAGAGCTCGTATTTTTCTATGGTAGAGTAGGTCAGGGCGTGACTGTGGGGTTTTGTCTAGTTTATTTATTTATATGTTTAGTTCTAGTTTCTTTTTTCTGTGTTGGGTTTTTTGTCTAGTTTACATTTTCTATGTTGTGTTCTAGGTTCTTTTTTCTATGTTGGGGTTTTTGTCTAGTTTACATTTTCTATGTTGTGTTCTATGTTATTTTTTCTAGGTTGGGGTTTTCGTATGATTCCCAATTAGAGGCAGCTGGTCATCATTGTCTCTAATTGGGGATCATATTTAAGTTGTTGTTTTCCCACTAGTGTTTGTGGGAGATTATTTAGAGTTTATGCATGTAGCACGTCTTCGTCACGGTTTGTTGTTTTTGTTTATAGTTTATTGTCTGTCTTGCATAGTTTCACATAGAAATAAAGATGTGGAACGATACGTACGCTGCGCCTTGGTCTCTTTCATATGACAGCCGTGACACCACGCCAGCCCAGGACCTCCACATCCGGCTTCTTCACCTGCGGGATGGTCTGAGACCAGCCACCCGCATAGCTGATGAAACTGTGGTTTTGCAAAACTAAAGAATTTCTGCACAAACGGTCAGAAACCGTCTCAGGGAATTTCATCGGTGTTCTCGTCATCCTCACCAGGGTCTTGACCTGACTGCAGTTTGGTATTGTAACTGACTTCAATGAGCAAATGCTCACCTTCGATGGCAACTGGGACGCTGGAGAAGTGTGCTTTTCACAGATGAATCCCGGTTTCAACTGTACAGGGCAGATGGCAGACAGCATGTATGGCGTCGTGTGGGCGAGCGGTTTGCTGATGTCAACGTTGTGAACAGAGTGCCCTGTGGTGGTGGGTTTTATGGTATGGGCAGGCATAAGCTTCGGAAAACAAACACAATTGTATTTTATCTATGAAAATTTGAATGCACAGAGATACCGTGACAAGATCCTGAGGCCCATTGTCGTGCGATTCTTCCGCAGCCATCACCTCATATATCCAACAACTTCGCACAGCCATTGAAGAGGAGTGGGACAACATTCCACAGGCCACAATCAACAGCCTGATTAACTTTATACAAAGGAGTTGTGTCACACTGCATGAGGCAAATGGTGGTCGCATCAGATACTGACTGGTTTTCTGATCCACACCCCTACCTTTTTTTTAAGGTATCTGTGACCAACAGATGCATACCTCTATTTCCAGTCATGTGAAATCCATAGATTATGGCCTAATAAATTTACTTCAATTGGCAGATTTTCATTATAATCACATTTTATTGGTCACCAACACGTGTTTAGCAGATGTTATTGCGGGTGTAGCAAAATGCTTATAAAAACAGTTATATGAACTGTTATTCAGTAAAATGTTTGAAATTGTTTGCATGTTGCATTTATATTTTTCTTCGGTGTAGATAATTAGCATGGATGGGGTTGGATATCCAAATAATTGAACACTGGATATGAGACACTCTGTTTATTACTTCTGCCTTTCAAAGCAGTGACAACGTGTCTTTCAGCTGATTAAAAAACTACATTTAGGTGAAAGAAAATTCATACATTTTCAGTATGGCTTTCACAGACATACTGTACCTTGCACTTCCAAACAAGTGGAGATGACTAGGAGAGGAGAAGGGGGAACCACTTTACAGTACTTTACACCAAGGTTTCTCAAAACTTTGGGGGCAGGGGACCCTTTTTGTGATAGCAAATTTATCAGGTACCCCCTCTTAACTCGAGTGAGATGCGCTGCTGTTACTGTTTATTGTCTATCCTGTTGCCTAGTCACTTTATCCCGACCTACAGTTGAAGTCGGAAGTTTACATACACCTTAAACAAATACATTTAAACTCAGATTTTCACAATTTCTGACATTTAATTCTAGTCAATATTCCCTGTCTTAGGTCAGTTAGGATCACCACTTTATTTTAAGAATGTGAAATGTCAGAATAATAGTAGAGATAATGATTTATGTCAGCTTTTATTTCTTTCATCACATTCCCAGTGGGTCAGAAGTTAACATACACTCAATTAGTATTTGGTAGCATTGCCTTAAGATTGTTTAACTTGGGTCAAATGTTTTGGGTAGCCTTCCACAAGCTTCCCACAATAAGTTGGATGAATTTTGGCCCATTCCTCCTGGCAGAGCTGGTGTAACTGAGTCAGGTTTGTAGGCCTCCTTGCTCGCACACGTTTTTTCAGTTCTGCCCACAAATTTTCTACAGGATTGAGGTCAGGGCTTTGTAATGGCCACTCCAATACCTTGACTTTGTTGTCCTTAAGCCATTTTGCCACAACTTTGGAAGTATGCTTGGGGTCATTGTCCATTTGGAAGACCCATTTGCGACCAAGCTTTAACTTCCTGACTGATGTCTTGAGATGTTGCTTCAATATATCCACACAGTTTTCCTGCCTCATGATGCCATCTATTTTGTGAAGTGCACCAGTCCCTCCTGCAGAAAAGCACCCCCACAACATGATGCTGCCACCCCCGTGCTTCACAGTTGGGATGGTGTTCTTCGGCTTGCAAGCCTCCCCCTTTTTCCTCCAAACATAACGATGGTCATTATGGCCAAAAAGTAATATTTTTGTTTCATCAGACCAGAGGACATTTCTCCAAAAAGTTTGATCTTTGTCCCCATGTGCAGTTGCAAACCGCAGTCTGGCTTTTTTATGGCGGTTTTGGAGCACTGGCTTCTTCCTTGCTGACATAGGACTCATTTTACTGTGGATATAGATACTTTTGTACCTGTTTCCTCCAGCATCTTCACAAGGTCCTTTGCTGTTGTTCTGGGATTGATTTGCACTTTTTGCACCAAAGTACGTTCATCTCTAGGAGACAGAACACGTCTCCTTCCATACATGAAGGGAACATTTCGGCATTTGCTGTATGACTGATGAGGAAGTCCATATTGCAAATGTACGGTCCCTTACTAGACGTCCACGAACGTTTGTAAAATTCGCAGACGGCGCCGGCCGTGCACCGGGGCCGTATCTTCCGGGAAGTCATGAAACGAAGTCTCTCGGACGTTCGGTTTGCGTTTAATAAAATGTTCAAATTTTGGTCATTTTTCACCAGTCCCGGAAAATAACAGCAGAGGGCGAATGGAGGGCACATGGAATCATATTGCAAATGTAAGAAACGTCACCAATCACGACGTGGCCTTTTCTCCTAAACGGAAAAGACTTCGAAGACGAAACTTGGCGAGCATAGGGTTGGCATAATGGGCAGTTGGCCCCGAACAAGATGGAGTCGAGGCCTCAACGCTTGTTGAGTTAAGGCCATTTTTATGGGATTAAAGGTCAAAAATTAAAATAGAGCGCTAATTTGACCGCTTCACACGAAACGCCTTTCGGATAGTGTCTTGAACGAACGAACAAAAACCGCTATTTGGATATAACTATGGATTATTTTGAACCAAACCAACATTTGTTATTGAAGTAGCAGTCCTGGGAGTGCATTCTGACGAAGAACACCAAAGGTAATCAAACTTTTCTAATAGTAAATCGGAGTTTGGTGAAGGCTAAACTTGCTGGGGGTCTAAATAGCTAGCCCTGTGATGCCGGGCTATGTACTCAGAATATTGCAAAATGTGCTTTCACCGAAAAGCTATTTTAAAATCGGACACCTCGATTGCACAAAGGAGTTCTGTATCTATAATTCTTAAAATAATTGTTATGTTTTTTGTGAATGTTTATCGTGAGTAATTTAGTAAATTCACCGGAAGTGTTCGGTGGGAATGCTAGTTCTGAACGTCACATGCTAATGTAAAAAGCTGGTTTTTGATATAAATATGAACTTGATTGAACAAAACATGCATGTATTGTATAACATAATGTCCTAGGGTTGTCATCTGATGAAGATCATCAAAGGTTAGTGCTGCATTTAGCTGTGGTTTTGTTTTTTGTGACATTATATTCTAGCTTGAAAAATGGGTGTCTGATTATTTCTGGCTGGGTACTCTGCTGACATAATCTAATGTTTTGCTTTCGCTGTAAAGCCTTTTTGAAATCGGACAGTGTGGTTAGATAAAGGAGAGTCTTGTCTTTAACCTGTCTTTAACACAGCTAGGACATGGTGACACAGTGTGGGACTTAGAGACATACAGTGCCTACAATAGTTACCTTTGTTCGAACGATCAAAGAACCATCAGACCTAGAGCTCTGAAACTTTAGAAACCTCGATAGTGCACGGTGAGTTATGTGGCTCTAGAAGGTTCTCAGACCGAGAAACAGCCTCGTACATTTGCAATATGTTCAATTCATTTTGACCATCACGAAAATGGCGACATTTAGAAATGTCCCAGAGTTGCAAGACTAGGTGCATTGAAACCACCTTGGCCCATAGAGACGGAGCCCAACGTTTCTGTCCGATAGCTCATTCAAGGACCCCATAGCAATGCCCGGAAAAAGTGGATTTTCAGCACCAATTAAGGTCGTTGCTCAGGCACCGAATCAAGCCGAAACTTGGGATTCGGGGTCGCCTCACATAGACCTACACATAATGTCAGAGCTTGACCCGCAGCTAGAACGTAACTACGTGTTTTATGTTTTCTTATGGTTTAAACTGAAGGCGCTGTGAATTATGGGCCTGCTCTGATATATGTGATAGTTGACTTCTAAACGAGTTGGAAAAAGTGGATTTGGTGTCAGATGGTATCAGTTTGGTGTCAGAATGACATCTAATTGACTGATGGACGCTGACTTGCTGGGTGACGAGCGATGGAGAGGAACCAGAGTCACCGCCTGGCCATCCCGAGTTCATCGGGCCAGTCAATTATGCATTTCTGCAGTATTTTTGAGCATGTCAAATTCGTGATGGTAATGGTCATTTTGGACGTTTTTCAAAACATCGTTAGAAAACAACAGAGTCCCACTTCTCCCTCATCATACATGACAAATAGACCATCTAGGTTGATTCATGGCTTAACATAGGGCTATATATCATTTGGGCAGTATAAATGCCATTTGGACATGGTTCACTGACTTTTGGGTTTGGAAACCGACTTCCTATGATCGTACATGGCAAATGGACAAACATCCTAACTTGGCACATTCAATAGTTTCATACATGTATAATTGACCAAAAAATAATTGGACATTTCATTTGGACATTTCTAGTGGCATTTGGCAAAAAAAAGAAAAAAAGTCACTTTTGACTTCCTATGAAATCATATTGCAAATGGACAAAACATATGCCTTATGTACAAGCAAAAACAACCCAAAAAATTATGTCAATATAATATGTCAAAAGTATGTTCATACAGCTCTTATACATGTGTAATTGACCAAAAAATCAAAAGAATTTCGAAAAACGGCCCTAAATCACTTTTTTAACCTCTTGACGGTCGCCTAGGATAGGGGGCGCTACAGCGATTTTTGAAAAAAATTCATGCCCATTTTAAACGGCCTTCTACTCAAACTCAGAAGCTAGGATATGCATATAATTAATACTTGTGGATAGAAAACACCCTAAAGTTTCTAAAACTGTTTGAATGGTGTCTGTGTGTATAACAGAACTCATATGGCAGTCAAAACCCCGAGACCGATCGTAACAGGATGTGGAATTCTGAATTGCGAACTCAACTTCATCACTTTGCCTATAAATCACACCATGAGCAATGGTTCATTGAGCACTTCCTATTGCTTCCACTAGATGTCCCCAGTCTTTATAAAGTGGTTTGAGTCTCCTACTGTGAAAACTGACTGAATGAGACGCTGTGGAAAGTGGTCACATGAGGAGGGCCATCACCATTATGACGCCGGTGCCCCTGGCTACCCTCCCCTTTCGAAACATTTTGACAACGCAATCGTCCCCCTTGAATCTTATTGGAGCTCTGGTTGAAAAAGGCCCTAAAGATTTATGTTATACAACGTTTGACATGTTTGAACAAACCTAAATAAAAAGAAAATGCATTTTATTGAAAGAGGAGTCCCGCGGCCGACGGAAGTTTTGGAGCAGCCTTCAGAACGCGCTAACAAGAACAAGCTATTGGGACGTAAAGGATTAACTTTTTTGAACGAAAATACATTTGTTGTGGATCTGGGATTCCTGGAAGTGCTTTCTGATGAAGATAATCAAAGGTAAGGGATTATTGACAATAGTATACAAGAGTAGATTTGATATGCGATTGTTCCGAGATGGCGCTGACCTGTAACGGTAGCCTATTTTTCTGAGTATCGCAAAGTGTGATTACCCAGTAAAGTTATTTTTAAATCTGGCATTACAGGTGCTTTCAAGAGGTATTCATCTATAAATCTTAGAATGACAATATTACATTTTAAAAATGTTTTCGAATAGTAATTTAGTAAATTGTAGCGCTGTTTCACCGGATGCATTTGAGGGAAAATAGTTAGTCAACGTCACGCGCCGATGTAAAATGCTGTTTTTATATATAAATATGAACTTTATCGAACAAAAGAATGCATGTATTGTGTAACATGATGTCCTAGGAGTGTCATCTGATGAAGATTGTCAAAGGTTAGTGCTGCATTTAGCTGTTTTTTGGTTATTTGTGATGCATGTGGTTGGTCGGAAAATGGCTATGTGGCTACTTTTACGATATACTCCTCTAACATAATCTAATGTTTTGCTTTTGCTGTAAAGCCTTTTTGATATCGGACAACGTGGTTCGATTCAGGAGAGGTGTATCTATAAAACGATATAACATAGTCCTATATTAAAAAAAAATATTTAAAAAAATTGTTATGCTAATGGCGATAGGATTTTTCGCTGGATGTCGAGCCCGACCAGGGGTTAAGGGGGTGATAAGTTTTAGAAAAAAACGACTCTTGGGTCTTGACTTGTGTTACATTTGCAATAAGAAAATCCACGGTGGAGCGCGCTCGCCATCTATAGGATTTTTGGGGTGTGACATTTGCCATATGAAATTTGCAATATGATTTGGATGAATATGGACCAAATTGGGTGGTATTGTCCATTGGGTGTATGATTCGTACAGTGCCAATATGTTCCCATTCATTTTTGTCCATTTGGAGGGGGTGTTCCCTTACTGAGCGGTATGATGGCTGCATGGTCCCATGGTGTTTATACTTGCGTACCATTGTTTATACAGATGAACGTGGTACCTTCAGGCATTTGGAAATTGCTCCCAAGGATGAACCAGACTTGTGGAGGTCTACAATTTTTTTCTGAGATCTTGGCTGATTTCTTTTGATTTTCCCATGATGTCAAGCAAAGAGGCACTGAGTTTGAAGGTAGGCCTTGAAATACATCCACAGGTACACCTCCAATTGACTCAAATTATGTCAATTAGTCTATCAGAAGCTTCTAAAGCCATGACATCATTTTCTGGAATTTTCCATGCAGTTTAAAGGCACAGTCAACTTAGTGTATGTAAACTTCTGACCCACTGGAATTGTGATACAGTAAATTATACGTGAAATAATCCGTCTGTAAACAATTGTTGGAAAAATTACTCATGTCATGCACAAAGTTGATGTCCTAACCGACTTGCCAAAACTATAGTTTGTTAACAAGAAATTTGTGGAGTGGTTGAAAAACTAGTTTTAATGACTCCAACCTAAGTGTATGTAAACTTCCGACTTCAACTGTATATGTACATATTTACCTAACCTTGTACTCCGTACTGGTATCCTGTTCATATAGTCAAGTTATCACTACTCATTGCCATGTTATACATTTCCTATTTATCTATGTTTTCTCTTTGTGTTGTTGGGAACGGCCGTAAGCAAGCATTTCACTGTTAGTCTGCACTAGTTGTTTACCAAGCATGTGACAAATAACATTTGATTTGATCTGTATAGCAAACAAGGCATTTTACTTTGACTTCGGCAGTGCATGGCCGGACGAACCAAGTCTCAGGCTCTGGGAAGGAACATTTTAAAAGTCCACCTCTTGGCATGGAGAGAGAATTCTGCAGGTTTCAAGCTAATTTCCTGCAATTCCTCACGCCTCTGTTTCAGTAAAAAGCTGAGGGACGGGCCTGGAGAAATTTAACCAATCTCAAATTCATAGACAGAGCTATGGATGCAAGGACTTACCATCCATGATATCAAAATGATAGTTTAAACCATGTTTTGAGGCTATACACTGTTTACATTTATATTGTTTACAAACATTGGAGTAAAACAAGCTTACATTTTAGGTTCTGATGGGGTACTACAGTTGAACTAAGCTCCTGAGCATTTATAAGTTAGATTCTTCAACAATCACTGGAAACATGTTTGTATGTATTAACTAAGGATTCTAGCTTTAACTTTAACAAATTATAATAATTTCTGGGGAATACAAGAAGTGTTATGTAGAAAAATGTATAATTGGTGGAGCACTGTGGATATCAATATCCATACATTTTAGATTTAAAATATTACATTGTATTGTATTTTATTACACCAACAACGCTTATTCAACGGATTGCATGGCCTAAATTCATTTAATCTGTTGTTGTTAGAAATATTCATGAAAAATAAATAACAATATATGTTTTAAAGACTTGCTTTACCTGGGGGCATACCTGACCTGCAGTACCTCCGCAGACCCCCACTTTGAGAACCCCTGCTTTACACCAATTACTGTTAGTTCTGAGGAGTAAGTCTTTAACTTTAGCTTTACCGACATCTAGTGGCTAAATGTTTAATTTGACTTGTGCAGTATTTGAATGAAAATAATACCAGAAGGCTAAAACATGATTGGTGATAAAATAGTGTCTGAATTTAAACGGGTCCTAGAAGCAGTAAGAGGTAGGAGTATATTCTTCGCGGCTACCAAAAGCCTGCCACGTATACCCTTAAAAAAAGATTACAGTATAACTGCTGCAAATACTGCGTCCAAAATACGTTTTTTTTACTGCAGTAATTTAGCAGTCTATTCGGCAATTACTGCGTCCAACATTCCAGTCAACTGCAGTTACTGCAATCTTTTCGGTACCCTCATGTGCTGACATGGCTACGCTTGTTGTTATAGTTTCGACGGGTGTGTGCAGTGCTGTAAACTGATTGGTGGTAGTGCTTGTGCTCCCTATCACTCAGAAGTTATGTAGCGAGCTAAGGTGACAACAATGCCTGCCATAGACGTTTTTCCAGTTGCTTCGAATGTTCAAAATCATAGGGTAAGAACACTTAAAGCCTTTCAAAGCGCGTAATTCTGGCTAGCCACAGCAGTCAACTAGCTAGTTGTTTAGCTTTCTAGCACATTCACTAATTTGTTTGTAAACATTTAACAAGCCAGCTACCTCACGTGTTATTTTCAAACTGTCAACACAGAGTAGTTTGGAAGCACCAATATATTCCAAGTCTAAAAACCACTTGAGGTTAAATACATCCGATTTCATTGTTCAGACACAAGTCACATGGCCAGCAATCAGATTTGTATCTGACATCAAACCACTTGAAATACCCGATTCCATGTGCCGTTCAAACTGTAGGGAAAGGAACAGATTCTAATCGGATATGCAGATAAATAGGATTTGAATCACTTCAAACTACCAATGTAAACACGGTTTTACTAATCCCAATCCAACTAATTTAATTCCACCTGTCATTTGCGA
Source organism: Salmo salar (assembly GCF_965601325.2). Taxonomy (NCBI): domain Eukaryota; kingdom Metazoa; phylum Chordata; class Actinopteri; order Salmoniformes; family Salmonidae; genus Salmo; species Salmo salar. Next base: position 85,340,453 of record NC_138295.1, read on the forward strand.
GTTATTCTAGGACTGTGCGCTGTATTACTGGTCTGCTGGCGTTTAGCGACAACTGAGCATGGTGTGACCAACCACAAACCTTGTTACTCTGTTCCAGTCGTTCTTTGGCCAATGAATTTGCTTCTTTTAGGGAGGTCACACACGGTGGCGGTAATGTTATGGAGTTTTTCCCTTCAAGTCTATCAGGTTGAAAAACATAGGCCTCATAGTAATTGGCAACTAAGAAGCTGGAGTGTTGGGCCAAACATTCAGATAACGACCAACATCCATTTTAGTTTTACTTGTTCTCATGCAAAACTATTAGTAAGATGGTGGTTCTCAAAATCCGAGACCAGGTAAGTGATCCGTCTTGTCAAAACGAAGGTAGCTAACGTTAGCTAGTAAGCTAGTGAAATTGCTAGCACGTTCTCAACAGCAGAATGTGCAGGCAGGGCCACACTGATGCAATGGTGGATAACTAACTAGCTAAATGATGGGATTTGCGAGATGTAACGTTTAACTAAACTCTATAAGTGCGTACTCAAGGTCATAGGTTTTGGTGTAAATCAGTAAACACGCTTATCTAACGTTGGCTAATTAGCGTACTGTTACCCATGTAGCTAGCTTAGCTATATGGTAGCTAGCTATGCCTATGGTAAACTAGCTGGAAACGCAATTTACGAGCTAGCCAGCTAAACTGGATCTGCGTGAAGCTAGACACAATAGTGGAATTTGCTGTTCGCCTTCAAAATAAATGTCCCCCATTGAAAGTGATGCAAATGTATACAAATAATTGAATCATGCCATATTTGGATAATGCTAAATAAGGTCGGAATGTTATATAAGTTCAACAAAATTACAATTTGAGCAAAGTAAAAATATGTTAATTGTACTGTGGATGTATTCGAGTTTAGAATTGCATTGGGGGCATACCTACTGTATATGTACTGTACAGCCTAATGTATGGATGTTGCACCCATGAAATAGGTTATCAGTCTACTCGGTGACACTCACAGAACAAGTATTAGTGTCTTAACCCTTATTGTGGGATTAAAAAACGGTGCAAATGAGCCACAATCTTTCTGCCTATGTTACGTATTGGACATGCATATTGACTGTACAGCCTAAGCTAGAGATAAGCATCGTTGCACTTATTGCGGGGCTTTGAACCTGGCGTGAAAGGAGCCAAATGTAATTAGAATGTATAAAGTATTCCTGTTTCAGACCAGAAGAAGTTATGCAAAATACGGTCATACGTCTTGTTGTCTCCAAGATGGCCTGCCATACAACCATCGTGAGTAGAGGTCGACCGATTATGATTTTTCAATGCCGGTGCCGATTTATAGGAGGACCAAAAAAATCCGGTACCGATTAAATGGCCGATTTTAAATAAACTAAAAAAAGACAAATAAATACTAAAATTATAATAAAAATGTAAAATAATATATATACTGCTAAAAAAAATAAAGGGAACACTAAAATAACACATCCTAGATCTGAATGAATGAAACTCTTATTAAATACTTTTTTCTTTACATAGTTGAATGTGCTGACAACAAAATCACACAAAAATAATCAATGGAAATCCAATTTATCAACCCATGGAGGTCTGGATTTGGAGTCACTCAAAATTAAAGTGGAACACCACACTACAGGCTGATCCAACTTTGATGTAATGTCCTTAAAACAAGTCAAAATGAGGCTCAGTAGTGTGTGTGGCCTCCACGTGCCTCTATGACCTCCCTACAAAGCCTGGGCATGCTCCTGATGAGGTGGCAGATGGTCTCCTGAGGGATCTCCTCCCAGACCTGGACTAAAGCATCCGCCAACTCCTGGACAGTCTGTGGTGCAACGTGGTGTTGGTGGATGGAGCGAGACATGATGTCCCAGATGTGCTCAATTGGATTCAGGTCTGGGGAACGGGCGGGCCAGTCCATAGCATCAATGCCTTCCTCGTGCAGGAACTGCTGACACACACCAGTGGCGAATTTGCCAATCTTGGTGTTCTCTGGCAAATGCCAAACGTCCTGCACGGTGTTTGGCTGTAAGCACAACCCCCACCTGTGGACGTCGGGCCCTCATACCACCCTCATGGAGTCTGGTTCTGACCGTTTGCGCAGACACATGCACATTTGTGGCCTGCTGGAGGTCATTTTGCAGGGCTCTGGCAGTGCTCCTCTTGCTTCTCCTTGCACAAAGGCGGAGGTAGCGGTCCTGCTGCTGGGTTGTTGCCCTCCTACGGCCTCCTCCACGCCTCCTGATGTACTGGCCTGTCTCCTGGTAGCGCCTCCATGCTCTGGACACTACGCTGACAGACACAGCAAACCTTCTTGCCACAGCTCACATTGATGTTCCATCCTGGATGAGCTGCACTACCTGAGCCACTTGTGTGGGTTGTAGACTCCGTCTCATGCTACCACTAGAGTGAAAGCACCGCCAGCATTCAAAAGTGACCAAAACATCAGCCAGGAAGCATAGGAACTGAGAAGTGGTCTGTGGTTCCCACCTGCAGAACCACTCCTTTATTGGGGGTGTCTTGCTAATTGCCTATAATTTCCACCTGTTGTCTATTCCATTTGCACAACAGCATGTGAAATTTATTGTCAATCAGTGTTGCTTCCTAAGTGGACAGTTTGATTTCACAGAAGTGTGATTTGACTTGGAGTTACATTGTGTTGTTTAAGTGTTCCCTTTATTTTTTTGAGCAGTGTGTGTGTGTGTGTGTGTGTGTGTGTGTGTGTGTGTGTGTGTGTGTATATCAGAATATTGTATATATATATATCTTTCGTTTTATTTTTAAGTATATGTATTTGTAATGACAATTACAACAATACTGAATATACACTTTTATTTTAACTTAATATAATTCATAAAATCATTTTAGTCTCAAATAAATGAAACATGTTCAATTTGGTTTAAATAATGCAAAAACAAAGTGTTGGAGAAGAAAGTAAAAGTGCAATATGTGCCATGTAAGAAAGCTAACGTTTAAGTTCCTTGCTCAGAACATGGGAACATATGAAAGCTGGTGCTTCCTTTTAACATGAGTCTTCAATATTCCCAGTTAAAAAGTTTTAGGTTGTAGTTATTATAGGAATTATAGGACTATTTCTTTCTATACCACTTGTATTTCATATACCTTTGACTATTGGATGTTCTTATAGGCACTATAGTATTGCCAGCCTAATCTCGGGAGTTGATAGGCTTGAAGTCATTGTTAGGGTTGAACTGGCTATTTGTATGCATAACTTATATAATATACCGGGGAAGCTATGCTACAATATTAAGTATATAAACTACGAGTAAATCAACTGTTGAAGACAAGAAGAACTACAAACGGCAACAGGAAGTGCGTCACGACACTGGGATCAGCCTGCACGCCGACGAAAGGAGGAGCAAGTTTAAACCACGCTCCTCCTCCCTCTGACAGGCCAGCATTGAGCGGGAACTATCTCTGTCAGTATAAAAGAGAGAACAATAGAATGTGACGTCCTCTTCTCTGTTTTGCCCTGCGAGGTAAAACAGCGAGACCGTATATATACGAACCACACATACACCACGCACGTGTTTGCATTAATTAAAGTACAGCTAAATCAAAGTCACTATGTGCTGACTATTTTGTTCTGTTACCAGAAACGAACTGTCGCAACATTAACATCATAAACAGCGCTGTGCATCAAACGTTGCTAAGAGCTGCTGGCAAATGCAGGAAAGGGCTGTTTGAATGAATGCTTACGAGCCTGCTGCTGCCTACCACTGCTCAGTCAGACTGCTCTATCAAATCATAGACGTAATTATAATATAAAAAACACACAGAAATACGGGCCTTAGGTCATTAATATGGTCAAATCCAGAAACAATCATTTTGAAAACAAAACGTTTATTCTTTCAGTGAAATATGGAACCGTTCTGTATTTTATAGAAGGGGTGGCATCCCTAAGTCTAAATGTTGCTGTTACATTGCACGACCTTCAATGTTATGTCATAATTATGTAAAATTCTGGCAAAGTAATTATTACCTGTCTTTGTTAGGAAGAAATGGTCTTCACACAGTTTGCAACGAGCCAGGCGGACCAAACTGCTGCATATACCCAGACTCTGCTTGCACTGAACCCAAGAGAAGTGACACAATTTCCCTAGTTAATATTGCCTGCTAACATGAATTTCTTTTAACTAAATATGCAGGTTTAAAAATATATACTTGTGTATTGATTTTAAGAAAAGCATTTTTGTTATGGTTCGAACATTGGTGTATTGACTGCGTTTTTGTTAAACCATCATCCTTTTGGCGAAGTTGAAGTAGGCTGTGATTCGATGATAAATTAACAGGCACCTCATTGATTATATGCAACGCAGGACAAGCTAGTTAAACTAGTAATATCATCAACCATGTGTAGTTAACTAGTGATTATGTTAAGATAAGGTTAATGCAAGCTAGCAACTTACCTTGGCTCCTTGCAGCCACCAGGTCCTTTTGATGTTGCACTCGGGTAAAAGGTGGTCAGCCTGCCACGCAGTCTCCTCGTGGATTGGAATGTAATCGGCCATAATCGGCGTCCAAAAATGCCCATTTACCGATTTGTTATATGAACTTGAAATCGGTCGACCTCTAATCGTGAGCCAACATTAGTATCTCTTGTCGAAGCGTAAGTGGAACGACAATTTGAGATACACTGGACCAATGGTCTTGCCCAGAAGTGGCACGAGAACGTCAATTCCTCATTAGAAAACCATCTCTGTCAAATTAACCCGGACCAACTTCATCGAACTCTGCCTCTGGGCGCATCTCAGCAAAAAGAGGGGAGAAGGGAAACATCTTTTTTCTGTTCTGAAATCAGCTGTTTCCTAGACATTGAAGTGTCATCTGTAGGGACCCTCTCTTCCTTCAGCTGACCTTTGGGTTTTTTAAAGGAGAGGTCAACTCAGGAGGTTTACTGAAGTCAGAATCACCCATAAATGTCTCGGACAGATCAACCATGGTAGTAGGATGGCTGAAATCCTTAACACTAGACTTGCTCCCGGCGACTTTCTTAGACATAGCACGTGTAACGGCACACGCTCGGGTACTTTTGATAACCAATCAGGTTCCTCAACTCTGCGTTCCTTACAAATGACAGGATTTGGCACGACCTACCCTCCAGCCAAATCGTTTTCCAAAATTAATGAGACCCCCTTCACTGGTAGGCTAGGCCTCACTACAAGACAACAGAACCTGAAATAAGATCAGACTCGAGTTCCACATTATACAAAGGAACTTCCAAGCAACCCATCTCCACGCCTTGTACTAACACACTGTAACCAGTTGCTGAAGTGTCAAAGGCAAAACACCCTACTGGGCTGCCCCAGTATCTTCACCGGCTGCTCTGCAGAGGTTCTGCAGAGACACGAACCTGTCTGAAACAAAGGGTTCATACACATCTGATCCAAAATCTTGTTTAGGAGATACACCAGTCCCAACCAGAGACCTCATGGGCTGGAGTGCTCCCACAAGAAGAAACTGCTTTTTCTGTCTAATTTTTCTGTTTCAACTTAGGACACATTCTCTGTGTTCTTTCTCACAGCAGTAATGACAAACTGGCGGATATGGAAAAACCAGTTTTCTGCCGATCTTTATCTTTGGGCACTGTAGAAAAAGACTGAAATCTTGCAGTAGGAGGTGACATCTCTGGATTGCTTTTTTGTGTAGGAATAACTACTTGGTTCTTTGTTTGAAGGGTAATTTCACTCCTTGACAAGTCACTAGAGACTCAAAGCACGAGGGTAGAACACATTTCAAACTTTGCTTGTGCTCATGAATGTAGGTAGCAACCCTTTCGAGAAGGCACATCTTTAACTGCTTGAAAGGCGGCCCAAGTCAGCTGTTCCGACCAAGATCAAACTGTGCTGAGGGTGCAGGATGGCCTGACTGGATTCGGAGTGCTTCCAGATCTCTCTCTTAATCGAATGGCATGCTCACTCACGTTCCCTTTCCTTGTGCTAGTCTGGCTGCATGCCCATCCCGTCTCTCCCGGTGCTCTATCTCCAATCTCTGCTCTTCAAGCTCTAATTGTTGTTGCTCCAACTTCACCTTTAGTTCTAACTCCCTTAGTTACACGTGTATGGGATGTACTCTACCACCCGCAGAGCCCCCTCCCCCATCAGCCTCTCTCCCCCCAGAAGGATCTCCTCCGACACCGAAGCAGTACTCATCAACACCTCGACCACTGCTCTTGGATCGCCAGATGCCACAATGCTTTGAAATGACGAGGAGATTAGTCTTCGTACATTTATCTAGCATCTCCCATGTAGGGTTTTCCACAAATGCTTCCAACTTAAAGTACATGGATTTTTTATTTTATTAGCCTGTGTGTTTATGCAACTTTCCAAATGATTCCCCCAATTTTATAACCCTATCAAGACAACTGGAGCACTGGGCCAGCAGCTCTTAAATAGCACTTGAGCCAGCACAAGTCAAACACCTTCCCACTAACGAGATGGAAACCAGCACAGGTGTAACATGTACTGATGTCACCTCGTTATTCAATCGGTGCACCCTACGTGCTAAGGAGATGCACGTGCTAAAGTCCAACCTCAAAACAAATGGATAAACCAAAGCCTGTAACAGTGTTCAGTACGTTTAATAGGCTGAATGCTTCATTTGGCTAATTTTGCACTGGTGTTGAGTCCCACAATAAGAGCTAAGACGCTAATATTTGTGTAAACTCTGCATAGTTGTGTTATGTGAGTGTCACCAATTAGGCTGATACCAAATTTCATGGGTGCAACATCCATAGGTTAGGCTGTACAGTGCGTATACGTATGCACCCAATGCAATTCTGAAGTCTAATACATCCAGAGTGAGATTAACAGATTCGTGTCAAGTTAACATAGTCTTTTGTTACATTTCTATAACATTCAGACCTTGTTTAGCATTATTTAGTGAAAATATGGCATAATTCAACTATTTCTGTTTGAATCACTTTCAATGGGAGACTTTTATTTTGAAGGCAAACTGCAAATTCCCCTATTGTGGCTAATCCCTATTATGGCTAGCTTCACACAGGTCTAAGCTGGTAGGTTAGCTACCTAGCTTAACCACGATTAATAAAGCGTTAAGGGTCATGCCAGAGTTCCAGTTTAGTTATCGAATATTAGCTATCCCAGGCAATGTATTATAGCTAGCGTTAGATAGTAATAGCTACCAGCTAAATAATATCCGATTGCCACTATTGTTGAAGGTCCCTAGCTAGCTCTCCTAACTGCCCACAGTACTGCTGTGACGACACTCTTCACCATCACTTTTCAACAACTATTGAACTGAAGCCAAGGAATGCAAGCATGTTGAGCTGGGTAGTGGAGCTGGTATTCAATGTCACTGTGTATGGTGTATTGTTTCACCTACCTCAACATCACTACACAAATAGGCCTTTTTGGAACAATGTTTCCTTACATTGTGTTACTTGCGACTATGGTTCGTTATCAGGAAATGGCTGGCTATAGGCCTTAGGGATTCGATCATACAAGGCCCACATTCCCTACTGCACTTTCTCCGAAATTGTTGTTACACTTAGCCCAATTTTGTATCCTGAATTCACAGCAGCATTTTGCCTATTAAATCAGACTGATACCAGCTTTCTGGTATACATTCTGAAATAAAGCACTGGAAAAACTTGGAAAGTTCCCTTACAAGCTAGAATGTTGAATAAAATTACATTTTAACCTACTATACTTTTTGTGGTTGGTCCTGAGACAAAATATCCCCAGGAATGTATTATTTACCTGACATTTTAGAGCGCCAGTACTGCCATTGAGATTTACATCACCTGGCCCAAGTTTGCTTAGTATGGATGCATTGCATGCATGTACTTCTGTCTTGTGGCAGCAGGTAGCCTAGTGGTTAGATCACTGGTTCAAATCCCTGAGCCAACTAGGTAAAATTAAATCTGCTGATGTGCCCTTGAGCAGGGCACTTTGCCCTAATTGCTCTGGGTAAAGGCGTCCGCTAAATGACGTAAATGTTGTACACATGCCTTAGGTGATGAGCATACAAATTGTGACGGCCACACAGAGACCTGCGATTGGTAGTCGGTTTAATAATACTTTTCCTCTGGATATTGTCTAAAAAAAGCAGAAGGACAAAATCAGAGGACAACAGGCCGAGTAAGTTCAAATGAAGTTTATTCAATATTCTGACTTGTAAAGGGACTGTTCGGTAGTCTTTGATTCCAGAAGGTCGAGACGAGAGTGGCCACTCCACACTCTGACATGTTGAGGTGAAGCAGCCTTTGGTTAACTGGTACTTGCACCTGAAAAGATCCAGACAAGGCTCTCCAGTCTACCTCTCCTATATCAGTGTATGCCCTGGGCCTGCCCCTATCCAGCCTCATCTCATTTATAGATCTAGGCCTAATTCATGCAAGATCATTTTCCTGAGCTGTTGCTCTACACATCTCGATATTCTCTCATTGAGATGGTATAATATATGGTATGTTTTAAATGAATGTGAAAAGTAGTGTCACTCTGTGCTGTAGTTCATCCATTGCTGTTGATAATACAAGGCCTTACAATAAGGCCTTACATAGACTAGATGATCACGGTGTTTTGAATAGAAGACCATGGTCACTAAAATATTGGCATGTCATTTTTTCCATTGATGGGTTATTGAATAGTTTTATAAAGGGGTCATGGTGGAGGGGTGGTAAAAGTGGATGTGTGATTTATTGACAGTTGGAGAATGAATAATGAAAGGCTCTACTGTGCCACACTTGTACTTATCATAGCCTGAATAGCTTGCTCTTATCATTACTGGACTGTCTTTATCACACCGGCAGTATATGCTGCATGAATGCTAGTAGCTAGGCTTTGTGTTTGCACATGGGTCCTGCGTGCTAGTCTTTGTGCTTTCAAGAGTGCCAGAGTCTGTCTCAGAGGTGTGTGTGTGTGTGTGTGTACACGCGCTATACTTGCGACATATATGTATGCGCGTGTATCCCCTCATTGTGTTTGTCATGAATGATCATGTGACCAGACTCCAATGAGAGAGGCTCAGGAGTTGCCAAAGAGCTGTCTCCATGGTGACGGTATTAACTAGACTGGATTGTAGGAGGTGGTGGTGCACTGCAGGGTCGGTTGTGCTGCTGAAGAGGCTTAGAAAACCTATTACACTGGATCAGGGCTAGTTGTCCCGTTGCCTTTCTCTGCGAAGGGCGACGGACATCTTTTTAAACAAAACATTTCTTGTAGCACAAGTGCTTACTTGTTACACTGTTTGTATCCAGTGGGTCTTCTAACCTCAATTGTAGCCTGCATTTTTAATAGCAGAATGAGGGGGAGTGCCTGAAGCAAATGATATTCAAGGCTTGTTTTCAATAGACATCAGGAAATGCCCTGCTAGTACAGCCTCCTGTTTAGGGCTGTGAATGGCCATATTTTCTTCTAACGCTCTCTAGTATCACATGGTTGACATTGAATTAGTGTATTCTGTAGTATTGTTTTGAGAGGTCTTTACAATTCTCTCTCTACGGCGATATATTAACATGTTGATAAAGGCCCAAGCTATAGGACAACAGAATCATGTACCAGGACTTGGCTCTGTGATCTTGCTCATTCGGAAGCCTAGAAATGCATCCTATTTTATTTATTTTTTAAATGATGATGGTGAGTCATATTGAGGTTATGATGGATCTGCTAACCTGTAGGCAACATCAATCTGCTAAAGGATTGCCATAGGCAAACTAAATACAACCATGCCCAACCAGATTAGTGCTGCAGTGTCGTAGTTCATAGTCCTCCTGGCAGGGTTCTATGTCATTAGAAACAAGACGTCTCCTTTGGCCCAGTTTGTGGGAGTGCATCATCTCAGATTTCATAGAGCTCTAGGAATCAGTGTGTGACATCACATGCTATGTGACTGGTCTCATCCCATGGTTGCTTTGAAGCCGCGAGGCAGTTTTGCATAAAGTGAACAAGTTAATGAATAATGATCTAGTCCAGCCTTTTTAAAGTATGACATGTTAATGGTGGGTTGTGACATGTCAGGGTAAAAACTATTTCAACTTTTTTTTGGGGGGCGGGGGGGCTCAGTCGGGGTCTCAACTTACTGTTTAGTGTTTGAATAGTAGAATACTTAAGGTGCAAATTCTAAATGTGGTTGTGCATCAGCAGTTTTCTCTTATGTCAGTCATTTACAGTCACTCAATTAGCCCATGTCCGCTACCATTCTTTTAGTCTTGCCAACGTATCTATCTAAACTTGTAGTATTCATGGCCGAATCACGACCGGGCATGCAGGGCATGTGCCCAGGGGCCCTGACCTCCAGGGGGCCCCCATTGATTTTGTTAGTCACTCTCATTCAGATATCATACTAACATGGCATAAGTCATTCAAAATGTGTAGAACTGCAGGAAATTAACTTTAAAACAAACTTTTTTTATTCTCTGCAGTCAAGAGGGGGTGCACTCTAACCCAACCAAATCTTGCTTGGGGGCCCCAAAATGGACACGCTTGGATCCTAGGTTGGGTCCTTCGGTCTCATTTGGGTCCCAGACTGAAAAAGCTTTAAGAACCCCTGATCTAGTCAGTTGAAAACGTTTTTGTGTGAAAACAGAGAGTGTTATTGTCATGATGTGATTGGTACGTAGCCCCATCACTAGCCAGTAGCCACCACCAACATGGACAAGTCAAACAATTACCAGATTTAGAAACGTGATCCTACAGTGTTTTCTGACGTGTAGGAATGAATGAAACTGACGGGTGTTTTGTCTCAGATCTGATTTGAAACATCGCAGACTAAGCTAAGACGAAGACCAACAGTCAGAACAGAAGTGCATTGGAATGAGAGGGATGTAAATCTGAAGGCTGTAGGTCTGCTCTACTCTATTTTATCCCTCGTATGTCAGTTCCTCAATCATTGTAAGTATGTCTTGACAGGGGAGAATGGATGGAGCAGTCCATCAGTGTGTAGGTGGGTTCGGTCCCAAATGGCACCCTATTCCCTATACAGTGCACTACTTTTGACCAGGACCCCGTAGGGTTCTGGTCAAAAGTAGTACACTGTAGGGAATAGGGTGCCATTTGGGATGCTATCTGTCTCAGAAGGCTGTGCAGGGTAGAGCTTGAGGGCTGCTGTGCTGATGGAGGAGGAGGAAGTGCATTAGCTAATTAGCTGGGCCACTAGAACACATCAGATGTCCTGAGTGGTTTACTCATCATTTAGGCCCTGTCTCCTCATCATTTAGGCCCTGTCTCCTCATCATTTAGGCCCTGTCTCCTCATCATTTAGGCCCTGTCTCCTCATCATTTAGGCCCTGTCTCCTCATCATTTAGGCCCTGTCTCCTCATCATTTAGGCCCTGTCTCCTCCTTTCGTCAAGAAAAAAACAAGAGCCCCAAACAGGCTGGATCCATTACAATGGTACTTCCAACTTTATGGTATAGTAATGAATGGTACTTTATGGTATACTGATTTAATGGAGGTAAAGGATGTGGATGTGAGGTATGGACCCCAGGAACAGGAATTCATGGTGTCAGCTAATGGGGATCTGAATAAAGATGGAAGGTCCTGAACGTACACGCAGGCTGGAGCACAAAGCTAGTGGTCTGTCCTACCTATTCAGAATACACTAGAAAACAATGGTGATCCTACTGGTCATAACCTTTCTATTAATAAACAACAATATCATCGGTTACCGTCCAAGCCTTTGTCTTAGCAACCGTCCCCCAGAGAGGTAGGAAGTGCTTGTCAGTATTATCCAAGCGAAACTTAATGGAAAGTAAACAACAGTCTGAGTAGGCTAATTTCACCCAGTGAGCTGTCTGTTTACTTGTTGGCAGCGGTGATGAAGTCATGGAAGAGTTAAAGGGTTTGTGGCAGCCAGGGAATGTTCCTTCTGGCTCTTTCATGGGCAATCAGGCCCTCAGAGCCTCTGCGTCCCAAATGGCACTACTTTTGTAGTGCACTGGTCAAAAGTAGTGTATGTACACTACTACATCCCCTGCCCTCAGAGAGTGCTCCCTATCCTCCAGGTCAGTCTGTACCCCCTCCCTCCCTCCAGGTCAGTCTGTACCCCCTCCCTCCAGGTCAGTCTGTACCCCCTCCCTCCAGGTCAGTCTGTACCCCCTCCCTCCAGGTCAGTCTGTACCCCCTCCAGGTTTGCGATGGAAAAACAAAACAGCCCCAATGGTCACCAGCAGACACACGGCTCTGTGTTATGTTACACTGTATTGCAGATTGAGTGACGCTGCTGGCTTGAATACCGCCCTGGAGGTCAATGGGATATTATATTATCAGAGAGTTTACCATAATGGATGAGCTGTACAATATCTGACAGCATGTTGATGCGTCAATCAATTCCCCCTCAGCCTTGGGCCTTTGTGATTTAGAGAGGAGCCCAGACACAAATTTACATATAAAACATATAGTAGATTTATAGGATTTCTGTGTGCCCAGCAGCATGTATAGAAATGTCCTATTTCAGTAAAGACTGTTTTTCACATTGTGTAATGTAGCGCTTTGGGGCTGTTTGTTGAATAGCCATTGCTTTCTCTGTAAGGGAAGTGAGGACAGGAAACCAGGACTGTATGTGATTAGTCACCCTGTAAAAAATAGTAAGTCTTCTTCCTCTGCTTCTTCACCCAGTTGTGATGGGAAGCAGGGTCCTGGGTGGGAGGGGCATGTGTAAGACATTCAACAGAGCACCTCATCTCTACAGGAATGGCATGTTCTACTGAGTAAAAAAATAAGGATAAATGCTGCTTTAAGAATAGGACTTTAGCCTTCTATCCAAAGTGTAGAGACTGGGACGGGGGGTTGTTAATGGTTGACTATAAATGAAGTCACATTGCCTGGCTTCATTTGTGAATCAACGGCGGAGCTGCCACCCTTTTAGTGTGTGTGTGACCTTCTGGAAGTTGCTGCTCTCATCTCTGATGTTTTATAGAAGGAATTTTTGTTGGACACTGGGACATGTGTGTTTTGTGAGTGAATGAGTCGTGTGTGTGTGTGTATTGTGGTTGTTGAGGAGAAGGATGAGAGCTCTTTTTCTCTCTATCACAGTGAGGTATTGGGCCAAAGGACTTCAGGTTAGCTGCCTTTGCACAGCAACAATGAGGCTGTATAGGCTCCATGTCTCACTATAGAGTTGAGATTTTAACCTACTTGGTTTTTATTCTTGGATTATTCCTTGGTGTTGGTTTTAGCTAAGCTGAGTGAATAGTAACAGGTCTTTGAGAGGCACTGACTGTTCAAATCAATGAATGACACTGTCCCCCTGTCTCTCTCTGTCCCCCTGTCTCTCTCTGTCCCCCTGTCTCCCCCTCTCTCTCTGTCTCTCTCTGTCCCCCTGTCTCTCTCTCTCTCTTCCAGCCTGGCCTACTGAAAGCCATCTTCAATGTGGACCCAGATGAAGTGCGCTCCCTCATATTTCAGAAAGAGGATGTGAATGTTCAGGTAATCATCCCAGCTGTTTCCTACCATTATTCCCACCCTCCTGTCTGTCCTCTGGATAGGAACACACCATTTCTTTCACATTTTATAACTTAAGTCATTTGTTGCCAAAATCTAGGTAAGCAAAATTCTGGTAACTTAAATGCCCAGGTTTTCCCAGAAATCCCGATATGAAGACTTCCTGAATCAGAATGGAATAAGCAGGAATTCCGGAACCCTCTGTCTAACCAGGATTTCTGGAAAAACCTGTGAATGTTGGGAAGGTTACTGGAATTTTGCAACCCTACTGAATATTTTAGCCTGATCAGAACGGATACCTCCTTCCATCAGCCGTATGCACCTTGTTCAGTATCAGTCACTTTACAGTACTGTAGTTCATGATCTGGTTCTACTTAGTTTATGACATTCCTCCTCGTTCTTATAGGCTGGAGCAGACTTTGTTTGTCTCAAAATAAGACCGGTTTAAAATAGTTTTAGCCTGTTAAAGCAGGGTTTCCCAAACTCGATCTAGGGGCCCCCCTTGGGTGCACATGTTGTTTTTTGCCCAAGCACTACGCAGCTGATTCAAATAACCAACTCAGCATCAAGCTTTGATTATTTGAATCAGGACTGAGTTTGGGAAACCCTGTGTTCAAGTATGTACACTACCGTTGAAAAGTTTGGGGTCACTTAGAAATGTCCTTGTTATGTTTCACTGTATTGGATCCCTCCAATATATTGGTATCACTTCGCGGCGGAGGGATACATCCGAGGTGATGATTTACAGATTTACTCCCGTGTACGCCTGTGTCACGGCTGGGGTCCGCCCCTATATATAGATCCCATGGCCGCGATACACATTCTCTCATTGTCTCGGCGGACGTCCGTATGGTTTGATGTACAAACTTTCTGAAGTTCGCTTGGTAAGTCACTGGTAAGTGTAATATCTTGCGTGGAAGTATACTCACTGGCTGTTTGCAGCCTGGAGCAGCTGGCCACATTGCCAGCCCCTCTAAAGTGCTCCACTCGCTGTGCGTGGTTGATCTGTATCTTCCGCCCGTGGTTTGTCGTGCTTGTGTTTCGTTAGCGTTACACTACAACTTTTACTTACACAACTTGCTGACTGGCTTGTTCTGTGTGTGTTGTGAATTGCTTTAACATGCCTTTCTCTGCTAATTACCCTACAGGGTTTTTTTCTTGTTCTTTCCCCTGCGGAATGTAAGAGTATCGTGGTGGGCTTCTTTGGGATAGGGGATGTTATTTTGACGTCCGGATGAAAAGCATGCCCAAAGTAAATTGCTTGCTACTCAGGCACAGAAGCTAGGATATGCATATAATTGGTAGATTTGGATAGAAAACACTCTAAAGTTTCTAAAACTGTTAAAATAATGTCTGAGTATAACAGAACTGAAATGACAGGCGAAACCCCGAGGACAAACCATCCCCCCCAAAAAAAAAAAAAACACTACCACTGATTTCAATAACTGGCCCTTTTATAATAGGGTGAAATCGTGCCCGATTGCAGTTCCTAGGGCTTCCGCTAATGTCACCAGTCTTTAGAAAGAGTTTCAGGCTGGTTTTTGGAAAAATGTAGGTGGCTCCCATTTTGGCTGTAGTGTTTCCAAGCGTGTGATTGAGAGCGCCGCCTTTGGTATTTTTCTCCGGTAAAGACAATAACGATTCTCCGTCTTAAATTTGATAGTTTATTTGTGTATTAGGGTACCTATTGTTTGATTATAAACGTTGATTGGCTTTTTTGGGTAAGTTTATTGGTAACGTTTGGGATTCATTTTGTATGCATTTTGAAGGAGGGAAACCGAGTGGATTATTGACTGAAGCGCGCCAGCTAAACTGAGTTTTTATGGATATAAAGAAGGACTTTATCGAACAAAAGGACCATTTGTAATGTAACTGGGACCTTTTGGAGTGCCAACAGAAGATCTTCAAAGGTAAGGCATATATTATATAGCTATTTCTGACTTTCGTGTCGCAACTCCCTGGTTAAAAATGATTTGTTATGCATGCTGGGCGCTGTCCTCAGATAATCGCATGGTTTGCTTTTGCCGTAAAGCCTTTTTGAAATCTGACGCGGCGACTGGATTAACAACAAGTTAAGCTTTATTTTGATGTATTGTACTTGTGATTTCATGAAAGTTTTTAACTTGTTATGGATAGGGGGCAGTATTTTCACGGCCGGATAAAAAACGTACCCGATTTAATCTGGTTATTACTCCTGCCCAGAAACTAGAATATGCATATAATTATTAGCTTTGGATAGAAAACACCCTAAAGTTTCTAAAACTGTTTGAATGGTGTCTGTGAGTATAACAGAACTCAAATAGCAGGCCAAAACCTGAGAAGATTCTGTACAGGAAGTACCCTGTCTGACCATTTCTTGGCCTTCTTTGCCATCTCTATCCAAAACAAAGGATATCTGCTGTAACGTGACACTTTCTAATGCTCCCATAGGCTCTCAGAAGGCGCCAGAACGTTGAATGATGACTCTGCTGTCTCTGGCTGAAAAACAGTAGCGCATGCACGAGACGACTCCATGTTTACATTTTCAGTCTTTGAACGAAAACAACGACTCCCGGTCGGAATATTATCGCTTATTTACGAGAGAAATCGCATAAAAATTTATTTTAAACAGCGTTTGACATGCTTCAAAGTACGGTAATGGAATATTTAGAATTTTTTTGTCACGATACACACCGGGCGCGTCACCCTCTGTTACCCTTCAGATAGTGTCTTGAACGCACAACAAAACGCCGCTATTTGGATATAACTATGGATTATTTGGAACCAAAACAACATTGGGTGATGAAGTAGAAGTCCTGGGAGTGCATTCTGACGAAGAACAGCAAAGGTAATCCAATTTTTCTTATAGTAAATCTGAGTTTGGTGAGTGCCAAACTTGGTGGGTGTCAAAATAGCTAGCCATGATGGCCGGGCTATCTACTCAGAATATTGCAAAATGTGCTTTTACCGAAAAGCTATTTTAAAATGGGACACCGCGATTGCATAAAGGAGTTCGGTATCTATAATTCTTAAAATAATTATGTTTTTTGTGAACGTTTATCGTGAGTAATTTAGTAAATTCACCGGAAGTGTTCGGTGGGAATGCTAGTTCTGAACGTCACATGCTAATGTAAAAAGCTGTTTTTTGATATAAATATGAACTTGATTGAACAAAACATGCATGTATTGTATAACATAATGTCCTAGGAGTGTCATCTGATGAAGATCATCAAAGGTTAGTGCTGCATTTAGCTGTGGTTTTGTTTTTTGTGACATTATATGCTAGCTTGAAAAATGGGTGTCTGATTATTTCTGGCTGGGTACTCTCCTGACATAATCTAATGTTTTGCTTTCGTTGTAAAGCCTTTTTGAAATCGGACAGTGTGGTTTGATAAAGGAGAGTCTTGTCTTTAAAATGGTGTAAAATAGTCATATGTTTGAAAAATGGAAGTTTTGGGATTTTCGAGGAGTTTGTATTTCGCGCCACGCCCATCATTGGATATTGGAGCAGGTGTTCCGCTAGCGGAACGTCTAGATGTAAGAGGTTAATATTTATAGTAATTTAATTTGAATTTGGCGCTCCGCAATTTCACCGGAAGGTGTCGAAATGGGACGCTAGCGTCCGACTAATTCGCAAGAAGTGAACAGAGTTACTCCATATGGTGCTGTTTTGTTTTCTGCTTGGATATTAAACTGGCTAGGTAATATTGCAGTTGGCGTAAAAAACAAAACAACCCATAAATAAAATCCATTACCTGGTTGCAGTTTTTTTGTCTGGCTGTTTTTCCCACATGGGTCTTCCCTGTTTTTTGTAGAGGTACTGGGTAATTTATCCCTCACCGGGTTCCTATTCCTCGAAGCGGGTCACGATATAAGCTCTCCCAGGGCGTTGGACCCCTACTCCGTGGCCTTGCTGGCTTGGCTGAGCTTATGGCTTCCCTTTGTGACAGGTGTGATGGTGACATCCCCTCTGGAGATCTGCATATCTCGTGTATGCACTGCCGGGTTCGAGCCACACGGAGAGGGCGGTGGAGTGCCCTACTGGATGCCTGTTTTGTGTGGTGTTCTCTGAGCGCCTGGCGTGATTGGAGGCCATGCTCGAGTGGGTCGGCCAGGCTCAGGCTGGGGACGAACTCCCTCCCTCAGGAGTGGTGCGCCAGCGAGCTGTTAGTCCCTCTACTGAGTCCAGTAGTGTGGCCGGAGCCACTGCAGGCAGAGCTCTTCTGCTGCCAGTCCTGGACGGGGGCAGGAGTCGGACCGCTGAGACCACCTTGAATGGAGGGCGCATGCCCTGCGTCAGGAGGTTGATAGCTTCGATGGCGACAACATTTTTTCCCTGTTGGCCAGGGATGGGCTGTTCCTGGGGGACGATGCTGGCACTGTTCACCGCCGTGAGCGGGGCTACCAGGCTGATGGGCCATCAGAAGCCGGCAGTGGGGCTTCATCGCCTCGAGGCTACGAGGGGCCTACTCACTCGGGTAGCTTCTGCACTGGACATCAAACTAGTGGACAGTGATGACTCTCCATTTGTCCCCATCTCTGCTGAGTTCCGCGAGGCCTTGCAGGAGAGCTGGGCCTCTGCCAGGGGGTGCTTCCGACTCACAACAGAGACTGGACCATGGAGTTATGTTGCGGGTGCAGAGTCACTCGGCCTCCAGGAGTACCCGACCATGGACACCATGATCGCTGCCATGGTCCTCCCGGACCGGGAGATTATAGGGCAGAACCCGCGACTGAAGCCGGGACCCCCCAGAGTCTTTAATGCGGACTTGAAAGCCACATGGGTCCCTCTGCTCTCTTGGCCGCCTTACCAACGGCCTACCTGCAGACTCTGTTGCCCCGTGCTGCAGGGGGGCACAGAGGAGCTCCTCTGGGACGCAATGGAGGTGTCTTGCCTGCTTTCCCTGCTCCAGAGGGATGTGGCCTGCTCCAATGGACGGGCCATGGTGCAGGTGATTACCTCCCGGCACCATCTCTGGCTGGCCCAATCCCGTCTGCCAGCTGCTCTCCAGAACACATTTGCTACTCTCCCCATCACCCCAGGGCTGACGTTTGGCCCAGGGGTTAATGACATTCTGGAGCAGACCGATGAAGTTCGTAGGGACCGGGAGACCCTGAGACTGTTAATGCCGCTGCCTCAGGCCCAAGGCAGATGGACCGTCGCCACCCACCTGCACCTGAACGACGGTGGGGTCCCTCTCCTGCCACATCGCCTCGTGCTGAGGAACGACAGTGGGGAGGGGCACAGCGTGCGGTGGAGCAACAACCTGTCAACCTTTCACAGCCATAGGGACGTGCCTGGGGGACCCAGGCACTCGGGTCGCCAGAGGAGAGGCGGGACCTGGCAGGATCCCTGACACACCCTTCCCTGGCCTCTGCCTCTTCCACTGGTCTCAAAGGGAAAAGTCGGAGGAGTGTGTGGAGTCCCCATAGGTGTTGTCCAAAATGCTCGAGGAGTACCTACTACAATTCCGGTGCCGGCCCCCATCCTTCATGTCACCCCCCCCCACAAAAAAAACCCTGTGGCTGGAGATCAGCTCATTCCTGGACAAAGGTGTCATCTGCAGGATCAAGACAGAACGGCTAGGTGGGTTCTACTCCACTTATTTTGTGGTCCCAAAAAGAAATGGAGGGTTTCAACCAATTCTGGACCTCTGCAACCTCAATGGGTACTTGAAGGTACTGAGTTTCCACATGCTGTCCCCGGCCCATATGTTGCCGGCTGTGTCCAGGGACCAGTGGTTTTTCACTTCGATGTTCCTGTTCACCCAGCTCATTGGCAGTACCTCCGATTCGCTTTCGAAGGGAGGGCTTACGAATTCGTTGTTCTTCCTTTTGGCCTCTCCTTGGCACCCCATACTTTCACAAAGTGCATGGACGCTGTCCTGGCACCTCTCACGTCCCGAGGGATGTTAATCCTCCATTACCTGGACGATTGACTTATTTGTGCCCCGACCAGGACCCAGGTCCTGTCAGACAGACGTGCTCCTGACCCATATCGGCGGCCTGGGCATTACTATAAATGACGAGTCATCTGACACCCACCCAGAGGGTGGCCTTCGTTGGTCATGAGAGCACGCCTGCCCACCAGAAGGGTTCAGGCAATCTTATCTTGCCTCGACCACTTTCGGCAGGGGTGGGTGGATAACCTGCCAACGCCGGCCTCGTTGTTGATTCCGCTGGGCCTGCTCCATCGTCGGCCTCTTCAACAGTGGTTCAACTCCCACCGGCTGCACCCAGATCGTCACCGCCAGCTGCGGGTGACCACACAGTGCCTCGGGGCATTGTTGAGGTGGTGCTGTCACTCCTTTCTCTCAGGTGGGGTGGAGATGCTGATGTGCCACCGGGAGCTGGTCAGCACAGATGCCTCCCAGATCGGCTGGGGGGGGTGTGACCAAGGGCAGGTCGGCAGCGGCTGTTGGCTACCCCCTTGGAGCAGCTGGCACATCAATACACTAGAGCTCTGAGCTATACTGCTGGACCTGCAGTCTTTCCTTCCACATCTGAAGGGAAGACATGTCCTGGTGAGAATTGACAACACCAGTGGTGGCTTAAATCAACCATCAGGGTGGACTGAGGTCCCACCGCCTCCATATTATGGCACGGGAGCTCCTTCTGTGGGCTCAGGGATGTCTAGCATCTCTACGCGCAGCGCACGTACCTGGCATCCTGAATGTGGCAGGAGATATATGCTCTCAAGGGAGGGCCCGCCATCTTGGGACTGGAGCCTAAATCCCCAGGTGGTGGGTGCAGCACCTGTGGGACAAGTTCGGGAGGGTGCAGGTGGACCTGTTTGCCTCCCTGGATAATGCGCACTGCCTCTGTGGTACTCCATGTCGGTCCCACCAGAGCCTCTGGGCTTGGATGCTCTGGCTCATGATTGGCCAGGACTGGAGCTTTACACATTTCCCCCCTTTCCCCTCTGATCCAGGCTGTGCTGGACAGGACCAGGATGGCAAAGCATCGTCTGCTTTTGGCGGCCCCATACTGGCCCGGATGATCCTGCTTCAGCCTTCTCCTGTCCGTGTTTTCTGGGACACCTTGGCAACTTCCCCTGGCCTGCTGTCTCAGGCCAGGGGAACTCTGTGGTATCCGAGGCCGCACCGCCTCAGTCTGTGGGCTTGGCCACTGAACGGCACCAATGGTCACTGTTAGGATTACAGGAGGGTGTAATGAACACCATGGAGAGCGCAACGGCACCGGCTACAACCTCGGAATACCAGTTGTGCTGGCGGTTGTTCTGCTCTTCGTGCACTGGTATTGAGGTGGTGCCCGAGTCATGCGGGGTGCAGTATGTCCTCCAATACCTGCAGTCTCGCTTGGATGAGGGCTTAGCAGCATCTACACTGAGAGGGTATTTGTCTGCTATATCTGCCTGCCATGTGGGGTGGATGGACAGGCCAGTGGGGCGACATCCCTTGGTCTCCAGGTTTATGAAGGGGGTTTGTCGCCTACGTCCGACTAGGACCTGCTCAATGGCGAGCTGGGCTCTGGATGTGGTCTTGGCAGCTTTGGCAAAGCTGCCTTTCTAACCATTGGAATCTGCCTTCCTGAAACACCTCTCTATGAAGGTGGCTTTCTTGGTAGCGATTACTTCCATGAAGAGGGTGGGTGAGCTCCATGCTCTTTCAGTAAGTTCTGAGTGCTACCGGATGGACCTGGGGGGAGGAGTATATCTCTCCGCCTCAACCCTTCATTCCTCCTGAAGGTTCTGTCAAACATGCATGTGAACATCCCTTTTATCCTGACTGCTTATGACCCCCTGGCAGTGGCGGGGGAGTCTGGGCCTCCCTCTGGCATGCTGTGCCCTGTGAGGGCACTGGCTGCCTATGTGGAGCGCACACCGTCAGTGAGAACAGAGCAGCTCTTTTTCTGCTATGGTGAGAGCGTCCTGGGGGCTGGGCTATCAAAGCAGCGGCTCTCACTGGATCGTGGGTACGACTACGACAGCATACCGCCTGGCTGGCAGGCCAGTGCTGGGACCTGTGGTGGCACATTCGACACAAGGTGTGCCTGCGTCCTGGGCTCTACTGAGAGGAGTGCCCCTCGCTGATATCTGTGCTGCGGCCAGCTGGACTTCCTCTTGCACCTTTGCTAGGGACTATCGGTTAAATGTGGCACCTCCCTCTGCGGTTGGTTCAGGGGTCCTTGGTGTCGCCTCCCCTTCCGGGACTGTGCCGGGACCCCTTTCCACATTGACGGCCACTGCGTCTCGGTCCCGCACTGGGACTTCACCGCTGGCTGACCAGGTCCCTCTAGCACCGACTAAATCTGGTACGGGTATACCAATATATTGGAGTGATCCAATATAGTGAAACATAACGAAGGTTACGTATGTAACCACGGTTATGTGAGCTATATTGGATCACTCCAATCCTCTATGGTGCTAGAGGGGCCTCAAATTATGTAGAGGATGTGTGTCGCGGCCATGGGGTCTATATATAGGGGCGCACCCCAGCCGTGACACAGGTGTATACGGGAGTAAATCTGTAAATCCTCAACTCGTATCCCTCCGCCGTGGAGTGATACCAATATATTGGAGTGATCATATAGCTCACATAACCGTGGTTATATATGTAACCTTCATTTTCCATGAAAACATACATGAAATGAGTTGCAAAATGAGTAGGAAATGTTGACAAGGTTATTTATGTTTTTATATATATATATATATATATATATTATTAATTGAAATAATTGTTTCCTTCAAACTTAGCTATTGTCAAAGAATCCTCCATTTGCAGCAATTACAGCCTTGCAGATCTTTGGCCTTGCACTTGTCAATTTGTTGAGTTAATCTGAAGAGATTTCACCCCATGCTTCCTGAAGCACCTCCCACAAATTGGATTGGCTTGATGGGCACTTCTTACGTACCATGCAGTCAAGCTGCTCCCACAACAGCTCAATAGGGTTGAGATCCGGTAACTGTGCTGGCCACTCCATTATAGACAGAATACCAGCTGACTGCTTCTTCCCTAAATAGTTCTTGCATAGTTTGGAGATGCGGTGTGGGTCATTGTCCTGTTGTAGGAGGAAATTGGCTCCAATTAAGCACCATCCACAGGGTATGGCTTGGTGTTGCAAAACAGAGTGATAGCCTTCCTTCTTCAAGATCCCTTTTACCCTGTACAAATCTCCCACTTTACCACCACCAAAGCACCCCCAGACCATCACATTGCCTCCACCATGCTTGACAGATGGCGTCAAGCACTCCTCCAGCATTTTTTTAATTTATTCTGCGTCTCACGAAAGTTCTTTGTGATCCGAACACCTGAAACTTAGATTTGTATGTCCATAACACTTTTTTCCCCCAATCTTCCTCTGTCCAGTGTCTGTTATTTTGCCTATCTTTTCTTTTTATTGGATAGTCAGAGATATGTCTTTTTCTTTGCAACTCTGGCTAGAAGGCCAGCATCCCGGAGTCGCCTCACTGTAGACATTGAGATTGGTGTTTTGCGGGTACTATTTAATGAAGCTGCCAGTTGAGGACTTGAGGCGTCTGTTTCTCAAACTAGACACTCTACTGTACTTGTACTCTTGCTCAGTTGTGCACCGGGGCCTCCCACTTTCTATTCTGGTTAGGGCCAGTTTGTGCTGTTCTGTGAAGGGAGTAGTACACAGCGTTGTACGAGAACTTCAGTTTCTTGGCAATTTCTCTCATGGAATAGCCTTCATTTCTCAGAACAAGAATAGACTGACGCGCTTCAGAAGAAAGTGCTTTGTTTCTGGCCATTTTGAGCCTGTAATAGAATCCACAAATGCTGCTCCAAATACTCAACTAGTCTAAAGAAGGCCAGTTTTATTGCTTCATTAATCAGGACAACAGTTTTCAGCTGTGCTAACATAATTGAAAAAGGGTTTTCTAATGATCAATTAGCCTTTTTAAAATGATAAACCTGGATTAGCTAATACAGCGTGCCATTGGAACACAGGAGTGATGGTTGCTGATAATGGGCATCTGTACGCCTATGTAGATATTCCATTGAAAATCAGCCGTTTCCAGCTACAATAGCCCATTTATAGAGGTCGACTGATTAATCGGAATGGCCGATTTTAATTAGGGCCGATTTCAAGTTTTCATAACAATCGGACATCGGTATTTTTGGACGCCGATTTATTTTATTTTAATTTAATTTATTTATTTTATTTTTACATTTATTTTTTTACACCTTTTATTTAACTAGGCAAGTCAGTTAAGAACACATTCTTATTTTCAATGATGGCCTAGGAACGGTGGGTTAACTGCCTTGTTCAGGGGCAGAACGACAGATTTTTACCTTGTCAGCTCGGGGATTCAATCTTGCAACCTTACGGTTAACTAGTCCAACGCTCTAACCACCTGCCTTACATTGCACTCCACGAGGAGCCTGCCTGTTACGCGAATGCAGTAAGAAGTCAAGGTAAGTTGCTAGCTAGCATTAAACTTACCTTATCAATCAATCATAATCACTAGTTAACTACACATGGTTGATGATATTACTAGTTTATCTAGCGTGTCCTGCGTTGCATATAATCCATGAGGTGCACATTTGCGAAAAAGGACTGTCGTTGCTCCAACGTGTACCTAACCATAAACATCAATACAAAAGTATATATTTTTAAACCTGCATATTTAGTTAATATTACTTGCTAACATGAATTTCTTTTAACTAGGAAAATTGTCACTTCTCTTGCAACAGAGTCAGGGTATATGCAGCAGTTTGGGCCGCCTGGCTCGTTGCGAACTGTGTGAAGACTATTTCTTCCTAACAAAGAGAGCCAACTTCGCCAAACGGGGAATGATTTAACAAAAGCGCATTTGCGAAAAAAGCACAATCGTTGCACGACTGTACCTAACCATAAACATCAATGCCTTTCTTAAAATCAATACACAGAAGTATATATTTTTAAACCTGCATATTTAGCTAAAAGAAATACAGGTTAGCAGGCAATATTAACCAGGTGAAGTTGTCACTTCTCTTGCGTTCATTGCACGCAGAGTCAGGGTATATGCAACGGTTTGGGCCGCCTGGCTCGTTGCGAACTAATTTGCCAGAATGTTACATAATTATGACATAACATTGAAGGTTGTGCAATGTAACAGGAATATTTAGACTTATGGATGCCACCCGTTAGATAAAATACGGAACGTTTCCGTATTTCACTGAAAGAATAAACGTTTTGTTTTTGATATGATAGTTTCCGGATTCGACCATATTAATGACCTAAGCCTCGTGTTTCTGTGTGTTATTATGTTATAATTAAGTCTATGATTTGATAGAGCAGTCTGACTGAGCGATGGTTGGCACCAGCAGGCTCGTAAGCATTCATTCAAACAGCACTTTCGTGCGTTTTGCCAGCAGCTCTTCGCAATGCTTCAAGCATTGTGCTGTTTATGACTTCAAGCCTATCAACTCCTGAGATTAGGCTGGTGTAACCGATGTGAAATGGCTAGCTAGTTAGCGGGGTGCGCGCTAATGGCGTTTCAAACGTCACTCGCTCTGAGACTTGGAGTAGTTGTTCCCCTTGCTCTGCATGGGTAACGCTGCTTCGAGGGTGGCTGTTGTCGATGTGTTCCTGGTTCGAGCCCAGGTAGGAGCGAGGAGAGGGATGGAAGCTATACTGTTACACTGGCAATACTAAAGTGCCTATAAGAACATCCAATAGTCAAAAGGTATATGAAATACAAATCGTATAGAGAGAAAAGTCCTATAATAACTACAACCTAAAACTTCTTACCTGGGAATATTGAAGACTCATGTTAAAAGGAACCACCAGCTTTCATATGTTCTCATGTTCTGAGCAAGGAACTTAAACGTCAGCTTTCTTACATGGCACATATTGCACTTTTACTTTCTTCTCCAACACTTTGTTTTTGCATTAACCAAATTGAACATGTTTCATTATTTATTTGAAGCTAAATTGATTTTATTGATGTATTATTAAGTTAATAAGTGTATATTCAGTATTGTTGTAATTGCCATTATTACAAATGTACAAAATAAAAAATTGGCCGATTATTATTATAATTTTTTTATCTGCTTTTTTTTGGTCTTCCAATAATCGCTACCGGCATTGAAAAATCATAATCGGTCGACCTCTAGTCATTTACAACATTAACAATGTCTACACTGTATTTTAAATGGACCAAAAACTTGCTTTCTTTCAAAAACAAGGACATTTTTAAGTGACCCCAAACTTTTGAACGGTAGTGTACTTTGTACAATAGCATACTTGTTTTCATAAGGCCATGCACTGTTGAATTTAGTGTAGGCTAGTTAGTGTAGCCTAGTTAGAGCCATAAATATCCAGCTGTCATCTGAAATATCCAAGCCATGACAATGTATAAACAAGTACGATTAAAATCAAATGTATCCATAATGGCTGAATTTGAAACAGCTATAACGCTTCTTGGCTCTTCCCTACAGGACAATGAGAAGCGGACACCGTTGCATGCCGCTGCCTATCTAGGGGATACAGAAATTCTAGAGCTACTCATACTATCAGGTA
This sequence comes from Salmo salar, assembly GCF_965601325.2. Classification (NCBI taxonomy): domain Eukaryota; kingdom Metazoa; phylum Chordata; class Actinopteri; order Salmoniformes; family Salmonidae; genus Salmo; species Salmo salar. Next base: position 85,366,340 of record NC_138295.1, read on the forward strand.
AGGTTATCATTGAAGAGAAGGATTACGCAATGACTCATGTCCATCGGACTTTGACTTCTGTTTTGATGCTTGTTGTGTTTGCATGTGACCGTTTCCCTCATACTTACCACCATTAAGATCTAATGTGCAGCCGATGTATTTAAAAAAAATAATAAATAAAATAATTCTAATGAGGGCCATTGACAGCTGAAACGTCCCGATTTTTTTTTTTTACTTGATTAGTGAAGCATCAAGATTTTAATTGTGAGCGAGAGTCGCACCTGTTACTCCAATATCCTCATGATTTTGGGTTGCACCTCGTCTCACGTTGGCTGAGCTCCTTCTACTCCTCTCCACTCAGTGACATGACATTTTCTTCAGAGTGTTGCTGTGTAATGGAAGTCCAATTTCCAGAATGGCTCTCTACAAGAGGCTTTCTGTGCGTTCTAAATGGCACCCTATTCCCTATATTGTGCACTACTTTTGACCTGAGCCCTATGGGTAGGCCTATGGGCCCTGGTCAGAAGTGGTGCACTATGAAGGTATTAGGGTGATGTTTTGGACACATCCTTTATGTGCTCCAGCTATTTAAGATGTTGCCTTATCAACCCCAGTGGCCTAATTAACGGTCTGTCACCTGTCTTTCTGTCTGTCTGTGTCCCAGGAGCCAGAGTAAATGCCAAAGACAACAAGTGGCTCACTCCTCTGCACCGGGCCGTGGCTTCCTGCAGTGAGGTACGTGTACTGATACTGACACACACACCTGTGCATATGTGTTTTACTGTTAAATATGTTGTGATTTTTAAATGCACTTTAAACAAAGTTGAACATGATTTGAACTGTGCTCCTGTAGGAGGCAGTCCAGGTGCTATTGAAACACTCTGCTGATGTGAACGCCAGGGACAAGAACTGGCAAACGCCGTTACACATCGCTGCGGCCAATAAGGCGGTCCGCTGTGCCGAGGCCCTGGTCCCTCTCCTCAGCAATGTGAACGTGTCGGACCGGGCCGGGCGCACGGCGCTGCACCATGCAGCCTTCAGCGGACACCTGGAGGTTAGCAATTAGCATGGACATGATTACACACTGTAGTCGACACTTTATACCTGTCCTATCCCCAGGTTTACTGTGCATCCGATTAGCTACAATGGTTGTATGTAGGGCTGTGATGGTAATTGGATAACCTTGACAGTTTTGGATGAAGACCGCCATGAAAATCAAATTACCGTCAAAAATGCCAACATGTTTTTATCAACTTTATTTTAATGTACATATACGCTATATACCCATAGCGGGAGTGTTAACTCTTGATTATATTGTTTTGCTGACTTAGTCCATCTATTAAACTGTATACATCTCCTCCTCTCTCCAACTATCTTTCGATGTGCCACAATCAGCACATCTGCTGTATGTGCTGATAGGAGAGAATCTTTTGAAGGTCAATTCAGTTCATTGGGGAGGGGGTGAGGTGAAACTTGGGGGCCGTGGATAACTATATCTATAGATATATGACCTACAGGCTGGGGTTGGGTGGGTAGCCTCTGCCCTTCACCTCTGACCTTTTTCATTGTTACAGTAGGTTGGAGGAGTGAGGTGAAAAAGATGGCTCTCATTGCAACAACAAAAAAGCATAGCATCACCTATTTGGGCACATTTCAGTTTCAAACCTAACGACGATGGAGACCCAGATGATTTGGACCAGCCTGTTTGCAGAATATGCGCAAAACCCGTAGGCTAACATAGTTTGGAAAGCAATTGGCTATTGCTTCAAAGAGAAGACAATGAAAAGACTAATCTGTCTTTTAGTTATCAAAATTCTCAACTTAATTGAGCGAACAGTATTTTTGGCATTGGCTATATCCCCGGTGAGTGTGCATATTCACTTTCTTTATCCCTGGGTCAGTGCCACTTGAAAGTCATATTGAAAAAGATTCTGCTAATCTCTATAGTCATATAAAGTGTAGTAGAATTGCACGATAAAACATATTTTAAAAAGGCCAATTTTTTTTCCTGTAAAGAGAAACATATCTGATATAGCCTAGCCTAGCCTTACTCCATCACGCGCTGCATTGAACAGACGTTATTTGCGAACAGTGATTGAGTTATATTATTAGCCTAAATGACGATCCAATTTACTAATCACATTAGCAATAGTTAGCTATCTTACATAAGTCTGTAAATGTGATGATGCATAGAATGCTTTATATATTTTTTATGGTGAAAATTAGCTTCCCCTTAACTTGAGACTCGCATGCCTATGAGCAAGACAGTTAGGCCTAAACACTCTGTTTTCCTTTGCTAATGTTTCCCCCGTCCGTCCGTCCGTCCGTCGGCTGTCAGTTATGTCGATGACTGTGTACATACGGCACGCCAATCACCAACACCGGAAGTCCCATGACCGTCACAGCCCTAGTTGTATGCTTGAGTTTGTTCAAGAGAGGCTTTGATGCCAGATTTTTGCAGATTTTGCTTTAGTTTTCCTCAGCCTGTGTTTTGTTTCTCTCTCCTTTTCCTGTTAGATGGTGAGGCTGCTTCTCTCCAGAGGAGCCAACATTAATGCTTTTGACAAGAAGGACCGCCGAGCAATCCACTGGGCTGCTTACATGGGTAATGAGTTGACCACATCATTTACATTCTGACTAATGTGACTGAGTCCATCCAAATCATCTTGGTTCCTGGACTCTGTCCACACATTTCAAGGCTGCGTTGAAACAATGACTGGTAAATGATCCAAGACCAGCTCAGTTAATCCTTACCGTTGTGACAATGAGTCATCATAATGCTGCATCGAATGTACATGATCTTAGGGGCATTGGTCAACTCAATGTAAGTAATTTAATTGATACACCCGATTATATCTGTTTATCCTACAGCGATTGTATGCAGTAATCATACAAGCCCCTATAAACCAGAGTTACACTGTTAGCACTGAGGCGGTGTGCAATAGTAGGAAGACCACTTTATGCAGCTCACCCTGTACTATCAGCTCCAATGTAAATAACATGACTAAGTCTACCTCTGTTTTTAATGCTTTACTGGGAAGCTTATCAATCAAGCAAAAAATAAAAATAGCCCATATTAACATATGCAGCCTAAGAAACGAGGTCCATGAAGTCAATAACTTGCTTGTAACAGATGACATTCATGTTCTGACTATCTCTGAAACTCACTTAGATAATACCTTTGATACAGTGGTAGCAATACATGGTTATAACATCTACCAAAAAGACAGAAATGCCAACAGTGGTGGTGTTGCAGTCTATTTTCAGAACCACATTCCTGTAAATCTTAGAGACGATCTAATGTTAAATACTGTTGAAGTAATATGGTTACAGGTTCATCTGCCTCACCTAAAGCCCATTCTTGTGGGAAGCTGCTATAGACCACCAAGTGTTAACAGTCAGTATCTGGATAATATGTGTGAAATGCATGTGATATCAACAGAGAAGTATATTTTCTGGGTGATTTTAAATATTGACTGGCTATCATCAAGCTTGGGGCGGCAGGTAGCCTAGAGCATTGGACTAGTAACCGAAAGGTTTCAAGATCGAATCCCCGAGCTGACAAGGTAAAAATCTGTTCTGCCCCTGAACAAGGCAGTTAACCCACTGTTCCTAGGCCGTCATTTTAAATAAGAATTTGTTCTTAACGGACTTGCCTAGTTATATAAAGGTTAAATTAAAAAAAGCTGCTCACTCAGGGAAAAACTTCAAGCTGTAGCCAGTGCCTGCAACCTGGATCAGGTTGTCAGTCAACCTACCAGGGTAGTTAAACAGCACTGGAATTCAATCATCAACATGTATTGATCACATCTTTACTAATGCTGCAGATATTTGCTTTAAAGCAGTATCCAAATCCATAGGATGTAGTGATCACAATATAATAGCCATATCTAGGAAAATTAAAGTCACAAAGGCTGGGCCTAATATAGTGTATATGAGGTCATACAAGAAGTTTTGTAGTGATTCATATGTTGATGATGTAAAGAATATTTGCTGGTCTGTGGTGTGTAATGAGGAGCAACCAGACGCTGCACTTCATGAAACTCCTTATTCCAGTAACTAATAAGCACGCACCCATTAAGAAAATGACTGTAGAAACTGTTAAATCCCCTTGGATTGATGAGGAATTGAAAAATTGTATGGTTGAGGAAGAATGTATGGCAATTAAGTCTGGCAGCCAAACTGATTGGCAAATGTACTGCAAATTAAGAAATCATGTGACTAAAGAAAAATAAACTACACTATGAAACAGAAATTATATAAAGAATGATAGTAAAAAAGCTTTGGCACCTTATATGGAATTTTGGTGAAAAAAGCCAACTCCGCTCCTTCATTCATTGAATCAGATGGCTCATTCATCACAAAGCCCACTGATATTGCAAACTACTTTAATTACTTTTTCATTGGCAAGTAAGCAAACTTAGGGATGACATGCTAGCAACAAACGCTGACACTACACATCCAAGTATATCGGACAACATTATGAAAGACAAGAATTGTACTTTTGAATTCCGTAAAGTCCGTGTGGAAGAGGTGAAAAAATGGTTGACTATCAACAATGACAAGCCACCAGAGTCTGACAATCTAGATGGAAAATGACTGAGAATAATAGCAGACGATATTGCCACTCCTATTTGCCACATCTTCAAGTTAAGCCTACTCGGGAGCGTGTGCCTTCAAGCCTGGAGGGAAGCTAAAGTCATTCCGCTACCCAAGAATAGTAAAGCCCCATTTACTGGCTCAAATAGCCGACCAATCACCCTGTTACCAACCCTTAGTGAACTTTTGGAAAAAATTGTTTGACCAGATACAATGCCATTTTACAGTAAACAAATTGACAACAGAATTTCAGCATGCTTATAGGGAAGGACACTCAACAAGCACAGCACTTACACAAATGGCTGAGAGAAATTTATGATAAAATGATTGTGGGGGCTTTCTTGTTAAACTTCAGTGCAGCTTTTGACATTATTGATCACAGTCTGCTGCTGGAAAAACTTGTGTTATGGCTTTATACCCCATGCTTTAATGTGGATAAGGAGTTACTTGTATAACAGAACACAGAGGGTGTTCTTTAATGGAAGCCTATCCAATATAATCCAGTTAGAATCAGGAATTCCCCAGGGTAGCTGTTTAGGCCCCTTGCTTTTTTTTTTTACTAATGACATGCCACTGACTTTGAGTAAAGCCAGAGTTTCTATGTATGCGGATGACTCAACACTGTACACGTCAGCTACTACAGCGATGAAATGACTGCAACACGCAACAAAGAGCTCAGTTAGTTTCAGAGTGGGTGGCAAGGAATAAGTTAGCCCTAAATATTTCTAACTAAAAGCATTGTATTTGGAACAAAACACTCACTAAAGCCTAAACTAAATCTTGTAATAAATAATGTGGAAATTGAGCAAGTTGAGATGACTAAACTGCTTGCAGTAACACTAGATTGTAAACTGTCATGGTCAAAACATATTGATGCAGTAGTAGTTAAGATGGGAGAAGTCTATAATAAGGCAATGCTCTGCCTTCTTAGCAACACTATCAACAAGACAGGTCCTACAGGCCCTAGTTTTGTCGCACCTTGACTACTGTTCAGTCGTGTGGTCAGGTGCCACAAAGAAGGACTTAGGAAAATTGCAATTGGCTCAGAACAGGGCAGCACAGCTGGCCCTTGGATGTACACAGAGAGCTAATATGAATAATATGCATGTCAAGCTCTCTTGGCTGAAAGTGGAGGAGAGATTGACTTCATCACTACTTTTATTTATGAGAGGTATTGACATGTTGAATGCACCGAGCTGTCTGTCTAAACTACTGGCACACAGCTCGGACACCCATGCATACCCCACAAGACATGCCACAAGAGGTCTCTTCACAGTCCCCAAGTCCAGAACAGACTATGGGAGGCACACAGTACTACATAGAGCCATGACTACATGGAACTCTATTCCACATGAAGTAACTGACACAAGCAGTAAAATTAGATTTAAAAAACACTTTATGGAACAGCGGGGACTGTGAAGCAACACAAACATTGGCACAGACGCATGCATACACACACACATACGATAACATATGCACTATACATACACATGGATTTAGTACTGTAGATGTGGAGTAGGGGCCTGAGGGCACACAATGTGTTGTGAAATCTGGGAATGTAATGTTTTAAAATTGTATAAACTTTGGCAGCAGCTAATGGGGATCCATAATAAATACAAATGTTCTTATCCCAGTGAGTGAATGAATGGGCTGTGTGTTACCCTCACAGCTCAGCTGTATGGTCTACCTCTAGTGTGTTATGTCAGAATGATGGACTAAGTATGTTGATAAGATGTAGGTTTTCAATTGTACTAACACGATGTAGGTATTGCTAATGGTGCTGTGTACCACTGTAAACGAACCTCTCTCCATCTGTCTGTCTCTCTCTCCATCTCTGTTTCTCTTTCTCTCTCTTTTCCCCCCCATAGGACACATTGAGGTGGTGAAACTGCTGGCCTCTCATGGATCAGAGGTGTCCTGTAAAGACAAGAAGGCCTACACCCCTCTCCACTCTGCAGCCTCCAGCGGCATGATCAGCGTGGTCAAGTACCTCCTGGACCTTGGGGTGGATGTGAGTCAACACATACATACACCTCCCCGCATTCAACTGTGTAGTCCCTGTTCAATTACAACGCCACGAAAAGACAGAGCTCTAGTGTGTTGGAGAATGATTTCCTTTCAAGTAATGAAGATATGGAGGTTGGATCCAGAGGGTTGGGACCCAGTGTGTCGGGGCCAGGGGGTTTTCATAACAAAGTAATGAAGAGATGGAGGTTGGACCCAGTGGGTCGGGTCAGGGGTTTTTCCTAACCAAGTGACCTGATCAGGAATGTATTGTTTTGTTCTATTCCCCCCCCCCCCCTCTCTCTACCCACTCTCCTCCCGCCAGATAAATGAGCCCAATGGGTACGGTAACACCCCCCTCCATGTGGCGTGCTACAACGGCCAGGACGTGGTGGTAAATGAGCTGATCGAGTGCGGCGCCAACGTGAACCAGGTGAACGAGAAGGGTTTCGCCCCGCTCCACTTCACGGCCGCCTCGCGCCACGGGGCGCTCTGCCTGGAGCTGCTGGTTGGCAACGGGGCCCACGTCAACATCAAGGTGAGGAGACAGGATGACCAACAGTGTCTGTACTAAATGACACCCTGTGCCCTATGTAGTGCACTACTTTTGACCAGAGCCCACAGAGTAAGAAGCCGTGATGACATTGTGCATCCCAAATGGCACCCTATTCCCTTTATAGTGCACTACTTTTGACCAGGGCCCACAGAGTAAGAAGCCGTGATGACACTGTGCATCCCAAATGGCTCCCTATTCCTTTTATAGTGCACTACTTTGGGTCACTGATGCAGCACACGGCTTAGTATGCCTGGACCAAATACATTCAGATACCAATGAATTAATCCTAACAATACAAACTAAATGCAATAAAGCGTACTTCCACCTGTGGTCAGCAGCACAGACTGCAGTGTGAACCTTCTGTCTCTCTCTGCAGAGTAAAGATGGAAAGACCCCCCTCCACATGACGGCCATCCACGGACGCTTCTCCAGATCTCAAGCCATCATCCAGAATGGTGAGTCTCTGTGAATGCTCTCAACAGAATATATATGAACCAGTAGGCTCTTCAGCATCTTGTCTTTTCTCTTAAAACCATGATACACTGGCACAGAGCAATGTTACTGCAACGTGGTTGAACATTTAGCTTCATGATGCCTCTAGGGTTAAGTGGTTTTGTGTGTGTGTGTGTGTGTGTGTGTGTGTGTGTGTGTGTGTTAGGTGCTGAGATTGACTGTGAAGATAAGAATGGAAACACACCCCTGCACATCTCTGCTCGCTACGGCCACGAGTTACTCATCAATACACTCATCACGAACGGCGCTGACACAGCCAAGTAAGAGAACACACAGCTTCCAGCAATACTGCAACATGCATCTGCAATTCTGTCATTGACCGAATTCCTGCTTGGAGACTCTCTGCTCAACACATGAAATGGCCTCCATTGTAGTGTGTGGGTGGTTGATAGACTGAGCATTGCAGTGTGCTGTAGGGTTTAATGAGGACTGTGATGAGGTGCTGTTTCTAAACTCAGCTGAATGAACTGGAAGTCGCTCTGAATAAGAGTGTCTGCTTAAAGTATAAAATGTTGTTGCAGACGAGGCGTCCATGGGATGTTCCCCCTCCACCTGGCTGCTCTCAGTGGTTTCTCTGACTGCTGTCGAAAGCTCCTCTCATCAGGCTTTGATATAGACACCCCTGACGACTTTGGAAGGACCTGTTTACATGCTGCAGCAGCTGGAGGGTGAGTGGACTGGTCCAGGCTTTACACCAAGGAATATGTAGTTCATGACCTGGAAAACCCACTCTCCTCCTGCAGTATCATTTCTGTATAATGTGGCTCCATGTTATGGTGGTATTGACTAAATTGTCTTGATATCTTCCTGAAAGAGAAACCTGCACACTGCTCTTGCTAGTGTCACTGTTTTTATTCTAGCTTTTATTAGCCTTAATAAAAACAGTGATGCTAGCAAGAGCAGTGTACAGGTTTCTCTTTTCTTTCAGGTTCTCTCATTGTTAACGTGCAGCTGATAGCTCAGATGTGCGAGGGCCTAAACTTGATATCTTGTTACCAGGAACCTGGACTGTCTGAATCTGCTGCTCAACACAGGGGCAGACTTCAACAGAAAGGACAGCTTCGGAAGGTCTGTCTGTGGCATCAAATAACTTTAATATTTTATCTTTATGATAATGGGGAATATAGTATAGAGGCATATAGGATGTATTGTTTTACATCTCCAATCAGCTGTTTCTGTTGAATGTTTGTGTGTTCTTCTAGGAGTCCTCTGCATTATGCAGCAGCCAACTGTAACTACCAGTGTCTGTTTGCCTTGGTGGGGTCTGGGGCCAGTGTGAATGACCTGGATAAGAGGGGCTGCACCCCGCTCCACTACGCTGCTGCCTCCGATACAGACGGGAAGTACGTCTCACACTCCTCTCTTACTGTTGTTTTTATTACCTTCATTTAACCCAGTGTTCCCACTGACCTGCCTGGTTAACTGCCTTTTTCAGGGGCAGAACGACAGATTTTTACCTTGTCAGCTCAGGGATTCGAACTTGCAACCTTTCGGTTACTAGTCCAACGCTCTAACCACTAGGCTACCCTGCCGTTGTGTTGTGGGGCCGTGACCTTTCACATTTCACTGTAGTCTGGAGAGTATGTTGAGTGTTTGAATGCACGCTCGTGTTCAGTCTGCAGTGTGAAAGCTTGGCCACGTCTCCTTTGGGAAAGTGTCTCTGCTTGATTATCTGTCTGTCTTGATGTTGGTGTAATGATTAGTGAACTCTTGACCTCTAGGTGTCTGGAATATTTGCTACGAAACGACGCTAACCCAGGGATCAGGGACAATCAGGGCTACAACGCAGTGCATTACGCGTCTGCATACGGACACCGCCTCTGTCTGGAGCTGGTGAGTCCAAACCACAGGATACTAGATGCCCTGCATCCACAGACCATTTTCCCTGCGTCCCAAATGGCTGTGGGGGGCCCATAGGGCTCTGGTCAAAAGTAATGCACTTTATAGGGAATAGGCTGCCATTTGGGACACAGTCATTGATATTCAGTAGGTTTTAAGGTGTGGCTGCATGTTTGTCGTGGACGCATCGTCACTCTTGATGTTCTTTTTCCAGATTGCAAGTGAAACACCTTTAGATGTGGTAAGTGCCAGTTGGTAACTTTTCCTCACACTTGCTTGTTTAAGGTATGGATGCAACACCCCAGTATGTCTGCAGGGGCTGGTCACTGAGATTTACCATGTTACACATGCTACTAGACTAACCTTCCAAGTAAATATGTTACAAGTCTGAACGTCCTTGTCTTTCCTCAGCTAATGGAAACCTCAGGGACAGACATCCTGAACGACTCTGATGTCAGAGCTCCCATCAGCCCTCTACACCTCGCTGTGAGTAAAGCCTACCTGCTCCTGTAGTGGTCTCCATATGACAAATGGCACCCTATTCCCTATTTAGTACACTACTTTTGACCAGATCCTTATAGGCCCTGATCAAAAGTAGTTCACTACATAGGGAATAGGGTGCTATCTGGGAAGCAGGCATGGTGTTGATTTTCCACAGGAAGTTGACTGTCGGGGCAGAGTTAATCAACCTCAGAGGAGAAGTAGTGTTTGTTTCTCAATCCCACGCTTGGCAGGGACCTCCGATGTTGATGCTGGGCGGGAGCAAAAATGGGCTCCCGATTGAAAGACTCTGGTCTACTTTAGAGGTCTAGCACTGTATTTCTGTTCAGGCGTACCACTGGTCTACTATAGGACATTGATTATATATCTATTCAGGCGTACCACTGGACTTTGCTTGAGACTGTGTTTGTGTTTCTATTCAGGCGTACCACGGCCACCACCATGCTATGGAGGTCCTGGTTCAGTCTCTACTGGATCTAGACGTGAGGAACAGCCAGGGGCGCACCCCTCTGGACCTGGCTGCCTTTAAAGGCCATGTGGAGTGTGTTGACGTCCTCATCAACCAGGGAGCCTCCATCCTGGTTAAGGACTTCACCCTGAAGAGGACCCCCATCCACGCTGCAGGTACACATAGAATATCACATAGAGCTTCTGTAATTAAAAAGTTTTCCTGACCAAGATGGCCATTTGTTTGGTCATGTTGCTAGGACAACAATGTCCACTATGGATTTTATATAGAATAGTTTGAAAATGCCTACTAGACACTGATCTAAGGTCATTTTTTGTCATGTTCTCCACTAATGATTGAGGATCTAGGGAGGGTAAGCTGATCCTACATCAGTGCACAGGGGAGACTTCTATCCAGAGCCAGGTACACAGCTAGCAGGTGACAGGCTTCGATGGCCTCAGCCCCAAAATTCTTTATTATCTGCTGTGTTAACATCATGAGGATGTCATCTAGCAACACCACTGTTCTAGAAATCTGTCTGTTCATGTGAAGGTTATAGTCGTCCAGCAATCTGCTCATATCCTCTCTGTTTATCCTCCTCTAGCTACCAACGGTCAATCATCTGACATTCTGATATCCTCTCTGTTTATCCTCCTCTAGCTACCAACGGTCAATCATCTGACATTCTTATATCCTCTCTGTTTATCCTCCTCTAGCTACCAACGGTCAATCATCTGACATTCTTATATCCTCTCTGTTTATCCTCCTCTAGCTACCAACGGTCATTCGGAGTGTTTGCGTTTGCTGATTGGAAATGCTGACCTCCAGAGTGCAGTGGACGTTCAAGACGGGAATGGACAGTAAGTCACTTTGGTTTTGGATACAATTCCTGAAATAAAATAGATTTTGACACTAGGCTTGCATCCCAAATGGCAACCTATACCCTACTTGGTGCACTACTTTAAACCAAAGCCCTATGTGCTCAGGTCAAAAGTAGTGTACGATATAGGGTTGCCATTTGGGATTCAGCCTGGTTATTACCAGTTTGTAATATGACCTGTTGTCTTGTGTATCAGAACCCCTCTGATGCTGTCGGTGCTGAGCGGACACACAGACTGTGTGTACTCACTGCTCAACAAGGGAGCCAGCGTAGAAGCCAAAGACAAGTGGGGCAGAACAGCTCTACACAGAGGGGTGAGGAGGAGAGCTGGCTGTACGCGCTCACACACAGAAAGAGGGGGAGAGGCTTGTTCTGATCTAGGGATGGGGCCATTGAACTACTAGGGATGGCTTTGGTGTGGGATCTAGCATGGAATATAAATTATGGCCAAATATACCTATTATGATTCTTTATTATTTAATTGATTATGACTTAATCAATTCCATTCTTGTCTCCCCTCCCTCCCTCCCAGGCGGTGACGGGTCACGAGGAGTGTGTGGAGGCCCTGCTGCAGCACAGCGCCAGCTTCCTGGTTCGGGACTGTAAGGGGCGGACCCCTGTTCACCTGGCGGCGGCGTCTGGACATATCGGGGTGCTGGGGGGGCTCCTACATGCCGCTCAGTCAGTGGAGACCCTCCCCGTCATCACAGACAACCAGGGCTACACGCCACTACACTGGGCCTGCTACAACGGTACGTACTGGACTGAAGCTCTTTTCTGATTCACTCTTCAACACTGTAAACATGTCCCTGAATTAGGCAGGCCTTACAACGGTACTAACTGGACTGGAGCTCTATTCTCTCCTCCATGAAGTGTGCACTCATTCACTCCCTCTTGTGGATTGAAAAGCATTAGATGGGTCTGGATGGAGCAATGTGGGGGAATGAACAAGACTACAACACTGTGGGAGAAGTAGGGTTATGACTCAGTGGAGGAGCTTACACTGAAACAGGACTTTGTCAGGGATTGACATAGCAAATGTGGCTAAAACGTTTTTTTTTTTTACTTCACCATTGTCAGATCCTTGGCTTTCTCTGAGGGTATTGTTCTGTTCTTCAGTGACGTCATCTTTTTCCTGTATGTAATGTTTCCCGCTGGAGCAACGTATTACTTTTAATTCTAAATGAAATGAATCAATCTTCCACTAGGCCATGACACGTGTGTAGAGGTGCTGCTGGAACAGGAGGTTTTCCACAAGACCGAGGGCAACTCCTTCAGCCCCCTCCACTGTGCTGTGATCAATGACAACGAGGGGGCTGCAGAGATGTTGATTGACACTCTGGGGCCGGCCATTGTCAACGCCACTGACACCAAGAACCGGTAACTACAGCACACGAGAAAGTCCTTTTGTTCTGGAGAATAATGTTGTGAAAATTACCTCTGGGGTTGGAGGAGGGATTGTCAAACTGTACTTGATAATAACACTCCTACTCGATATCAATGAAAACACTTTCCTCTCTCCAGGACCCCCTTGCATGCGGCGGCCTTCACGGACCACGTGGAGTGTCTTCAGCTGCTGCTAGGTCACAACGCCCAGGTCAACTCCCCCGACGCCTCCGGGAAGACCTCCCTCATGATGGCTGCTGAGAACGGACAAACCAACGCTGTCGGTATGCAGTCCCCTCCCCTCCGCTTTGCCTCACAAGCCGGCTTAAGTTCAACAATTTGAATAAGTAGCTTCATTTCCTAATGTAGTTCCTTTTATGTTTCTCTGTCTCAGAGCTGTTGGTGAGCAGTGCCAAAGCAGAGCTCACCCTGCAGGATGCAGTCAAGAACACTGCTCTTCATCTGGCATGCAGTAAGGTGAGCAACCCCACATGAAGATGATGTTCTCTCTGGTTTGAATTTTGTCTGACATGTTTGACTCTGTTTTTAAAGGGGCATGAAACCAGTGCCTTGTTGATATTGGAGAAGATTACAGACAGGAACCTCATCAACTCGACTAACGCAGCCTTACAGACGTACGTATGGTTCAGCTGCATTAATTGGGCCATAGGGCCCTGGTCAGAAGAAGTGCACTATATAGGGAATAGTCTGGCAGTTGGGAGGTATCCTCATTTGCTGCTGGCTAATCTGACGGTACTTTCCCCTCAGGCCGTTACACGTTGCAGCCAGAAATGGTCTGACCGTGGTGGTGCAAGAGCTGCTAGCGAAGGGTGCTAGCGTGCTCGCAGTCGATGAGAATGGTAAGATCCGTAAGGCTAACACAATTTTCTTTGGTACTTTTCTTCTCAATGTGTCCACAAATGTTTCTCTCTAATCCACTGCTTGGAAAGTTCTGGGACACTGTAAAGTCCATGGAGAATAAGAGCACCTCCTCCCAGCTTCCCACTGCACTGAGGCTAGGATACACTCATCACCGATAAATCCACGATAGAGAATTTCAATAAGCATTTTTCTACGGCTGGCCATGCTTTTCTCTTGGCTACCCTGGCCAACAGCTCCGCACCCCCTGCAGCTACTTGCCCAAGCCTACCAGCTTCTCCTTCACCCAAATCCAGATAGCTGATGTTCTGAAAGAGCTGCAAAACCTGGACCCGTACAAATCAGCTGGGCCCTCTCTTGCTAAAATTATCCGCCGCCCTTGTTGCAACCCCTATTACTAGTCTGTTCAACCTCTCGTATAGTCTGAGATTCCTAAAGATTGGAAAGCTGCCGCGGTCATCCCCCTCTTCAAAGGAGGTGACACTCTAGACCCAAATTGTTATAGACCTATATCCATCCTGCCCTGCCTTTACAAAATCTTCGAAAGCGAAGTTAACAGATCACTGACCATTTCGAATCCCACTGTACCTTCTCCGCTGTGCAATCCGGTTTCCGAGTGGACCACGGGTGCACCTCAGCCACGCTCAAGGTGCTAAACGATATCATAACCGCCATCGATAAGACAGTACTGTGCAGCGGTCTTCATCGACCTGGCCAAGGCTTTTGACTCTGTCAATCACCGCATTCTTATCAGCAGACTCAACAGCCTTGGTTTCTCAAATGACTGCCTCGCCTGGTTCACCAACTACTTTTCAGACAGAGTTCAGTGTGTCAAATCGGAGGGCCTGTTGTCCGGACCTCTGGCAGTCTATGGGGGTACCACAGTGTTCAATTCTCGGGCCGACTCTTTTCTCTGTATACATCAATGATGTTGCTCTTGCTGCGGGTGATTCCTTGATCCACCTCTACGCAGACGACACCATTCTGTATACGTCTGGCCTTTCTTTGGACACTGTTAACAAACCTCCGAATGAGTTTCAATGCAATACAACACTCCCTCCGTGGCCTCCAACTGCTTTTCCATGCTAGTAAAACTAAATGCATGCTCTTCAACCGATCGCTGCCCGCACCCACCCGCCCATCACTACTCTGGATGGTTCTGACTTAGAATATGTGGACAACAACCTAGGTGTCTGGCTAGACTGTAAACTCTCCTTCTAGACTCTTCCAGACTCATATTAAGCATCTCCAATCCAAAATTAAATCTAGAATCGGCTTCCTATTTCGCAACAAAGCCTCTTTCACTCACGCTGCCAAACATACCCTCGTAAAACTGACTATCCTACCGATCTTCGACTTCGATGTCATTTACAAAATAGACTGCATCCAATTTGCTGGAGGCTATCACAGTGCCATCCGTTTTGTCACCAAAGCCCCATATACCACCCACCACTGCGACCTGTATGCTTTCGTCAGCTGGCCCTCGCTACATATTCGCCGCCAGACCCACTGGCTCCAGGTCATCTAGAAGTCTTTGCTAGGTAAAGCTCCGCCTTATCTCAGCTCACTGGTCACCATAACAACACCCACCCGTAGCACGCGCATCTCACCGGTCATCCCCAAAGCCAACACCTCTTTGGCCGCCTTTCCTTCCAGTTCTCTGCTGCCGATGACTGGAGCGAATTGCAAAAAAATAAATAATAATAATCGCTAAATTGGAGACATATCTCCCTCAAACTTTAAGCATCAGCTATCTGAGCAGCTCCACCGATCGCTGCAGCTGTACACAGCCCATCCAACTACCATCCCCATATTGTTTTTATTTACTTTTCTACACACCAGTATTTCTACTTGCACATCAACTGGACATCTATCACTCCAGGGTTAATTTGCTGAATTGTAATTACTTCGCTACTATGACCTATTTATTGCCTTACCTTCACACTCTGTATATATATATTTGTCTATTGTTATTGACTGTACTTTTGTTTATCCCATGTGTATCTGTTTTTTGTCGCACTGCTTTGCTTTATCTTGGCCAGGTCGCAGTTGTAAATGAGAACTTGTTCTCAACTGGCCTACCTGGCTAAATAAAACATTGTCTTAACACCAGGCTAGGAGATACCAAGTTATTTCACGTTTTTCACCAAAAGCGTTGTAGTAAACGGTGATGCTCCTTAAGTTATCCTCTGCTGTTCTGTTTGTACCCGTCAGGTTACACGCCTGCCTTGGCCTGTGCCCCCAACAAAGACGTGGCGGACTGCCTGGCGCTGATCCTGGCCACCATGATGCCTGTGTCCCCTTGCACCCCGGCACCCAGCCTGTCCTTCAGTGCCATTAACCACTACACCACCAGCCCCTCCAAGAGTGTTACCTTCGACAGCCTGCCCGTGCTGCGCAGTGAGCACAGCTCCTACTGCAGCTTCAACAACATCGGCCACCGCGGCCACGACGAAGGCTTCTACAAGGATGAGGAACTCAATGACTCAGACTCAGAGACGTACTGAGAGTGGTGGTGGTCGCTGCCCAGGAGAGGAGCCAGGGAGGAAAGTGCAAGCGGATGGACAGCGAAGTGGGGCAGAGGCCAAAAACAAATACACACACCGTGTCTTAAATCACCATAGCCAGCTTTGGGAGGGCACGAGCCAAGACAGTCCGCACAGGAGCCTTAAGAGTCCCGCAGACAGAGAGAGAAAAGGAGGGAGAGGGGGAGGCACAACAGGCTGGCTGGCCCACACTCATCCTCTCGTACCACCAGGAGTCCTTCCAGCAGATACTGGACTTCAGAGGAACTGATGCTGCTATACCCCATCTTTACCTTTACCCACAAAGGTCCTAAACGGTAGAAAGTGTCCGGCCAACAGACAGACGCACACCTTATGATGGCAATAACCTGTAGTCCAAGGGGATAGTAGCACTTCACTGAGAGCAAAACAGACAGGGACCAAAAGATGTGGAAGAAGCATTTTCAAAACCTGTTTTGACTGTAGAAATGGGATTGAGTGTTTTGGGCTGAGAAAAGACATAAGGAGTGATGTTTCATTTAAGTTTTATGAGAGCGATTGTCATGTTTATCCGCACACTAAGACAGTCAGAACGCACCTAGCCTCTTGTCTGTAATCCATGTGGGAGGAGGGGAAATTATACATTTTTTTTTTATGAGAACATTTTAATAAAGTCATTCATGTCTTAAGCTCTGTGGGAATCAAAAAATGTTAGTATTTGCTCATGAGTAATTTTTAAGATTTAATGCATCCCAAATGGAACCCTATTCTATATAGTACACTACTGTTGAACAGGGCCCATAGGGTTCTGGTCAAAAGCAAGGAAAAGGAAATAGGGTGCCATTTGGGATGTAGTCTTGCATACCTGTATGTGAGAAACAGGACTTTTTAAATTGATGGGAAATATTACATTTGTGTTATTAAACCTACCTGTCCTTTGCTCTCTAGAAAGTAAATTATTCATTCATGTATTCTTTCTTGTGATATTTGTCATTTTGTGCCTTCGTTAGTTACTGAGGGGAGGTTAGGAGAGTAAGGGCAGCTGTATGAGCGAAAACAATGATGCACACTAAGTACTACAATGTTTGAAAAGCACTGATACTATTCCGAGGCATGTGAGGTGGAAAACATGCCTCCATTGGAGAGGAGAAACACTGTAAACCAATGGTAGGACAGCAGCATTTAGATTTTCTTCTGTTGGAAAATAAATATATATTATTTGTCTTTGGTCTTATAATCAATGTATTGACAGGTTTTGCTTGCTTTAACTTCAAAAAATGAAACCACTCAATCCTTTTATGTGATTGCTTGTTCAAATCCCCATTTGTCTCTTTTTGAAGATCATTTTAACTGGAAATATGTACAATACATTTGCTATGTTCATCAAATCAGGAACAGGAGGTTCACAGGTTGTGTCCTTATCTTTCTTTTAAAAGGATGAAACTAGCATGTACATATGAAATAGTGACTGAATTTGAAACTTCCATGAATTATTTCACTATCTGAAGATTGCTGTATATTTTATGAGTAATAAAATAAAGAAATGAGTTATTTAATAATGAACTATGGGTTCTGTTTATGTGACAACCGCAGTATACGTCAATTTCTAGGTGTCAGGCAATGACAGTGGTGCCAATATCCTAAAAGAAAGGCTACAAGGAACAAGAATAGTCTCTTATTGCCAAAGTGATACCTTGGCCTAACGGTGTGGGTTATGTATTTTATTTTGCATTGCGTCCTTAACGTAGCAATTTTAAGGGCAATTATAGCCTACATTTGTTTACAACTCGCAGGATTTCCATGCGTGAGCTTTCAACCGCACGAGATTGGAAGTGCGTCAAATCTGCACAGCATTGTTACGTCATCACTGATAACGTTGAAAGTGATCAGAAACCGCGGGAGCATTTCAGTTTGATTCTCGCTAGTGCTGGAGGAGCGTTCATTTTGGCAAGGAAATGTGCTGATTTTGCAAGGACATGGAGAAGAAACAGGTGTCGCTCAACGTAGTTGAGTTCAACGTAGGCATGTTATTTATTTTTTTATTCTCAATTATATTACTGTGGATTAAATATTGTTTAACAAATGAAATAATGTGCTATCATTGCTGTTATATCAAACTACAAAGTCTATGGCCGGGGAGTCATGACAGTTGGCTAAAGGTACGTTAGAATCTGCTGTGGGTCAAATGGGGGTCAAGGGTCAAAGTTTATAACACCACCTTCTTATTTACGTCGTAAATTGCACCCATGTAGGCTAGTGCACTACTTATGACCAAGAGCCATACACAGGTTGGCTGACGTCACGAAAAACAATGGCCGGAATGCGTCTATCTTGTTATGACTCTAAACCTCAGATAAGCTGCCGTGTGGGGAATAGTAGATCTTCGGCATGTTTCAGCTCGTTGTATCTTGTTATTGACACCATGTCGTCTTGTTTGGAGGTATTTTGACTGATATCATGTCTATGCAATTGTTAAAATTCACTACCTAGCTAACCAACAATGTATTTCAGACAAGGGCTCATTGTGCAAATGTATTTATGTTTGCAATAAACATTGAGACTAAAAATAGTTTAAGCCAGCACTGTCTTATTTTGCCACATAGTTGCATTCTAGTTTTGTTGCTAAACAACCAACCAGTGAAAAAAAGAGCCCCACAGTAGAGTTGTCATAATACCTGTAAAACCTAGCGGTCAAACAGGGAAATGGTTCCAATCGTTTTTCCACCATTTTTCCTATAGGCGATTTTAGAAACATAACATTAGGGTTGTGTTTCATGTAGACTTACCCTGGTGTGACGTTTTTATAACCATGTAAATCTCACGGACAAGGTGACTTTTATTAATATATTCGGCTCTATTTACTCTCAGATTAGAAAATGCTAATTTGCATCAAAGTAGACATCATGCAAAGCTACAAATCCCTGCAAGCTCCTACACTTTATCTCTAGCTGACACCTTTGCTAACAGGTTTTGTATCTATTTGAAACTTAACAGTCCACAGAATTGTCCATTTAAAGAAATGCAGCCAATTTATGTTACATTTAGCTAACATTAGATAGTTAATCAATTGATTCTTACATTTGCCCCCATCAGCATGATTGTCATGACATTTGTAGTTCTTTATGATAGCCACATTAGCAGCTAATTAGCATTTCATGTTTGGGGGGTAAATACAGGCCAATATATTGATAAGTCACCTTGACCTAGAGATTTACACAGATATCAAACTGTCACACCAGGGTAAACCTACACGAAACAGCCTTTATTTGAAGTGTTTCTAAAATCCCCTATGGGAAAAATGAACGGTGGAAAAACAATTGGAACCATTTCCCTGTTTGACCGGTAGGTTTAATGGGTATTATGACTCATACTGTCGCACTCTATAGGGCTCCGGCCAAAAGAAGTGCATTATATTGGAAATAGGATGCATTATGATGTGACCATAGAAATAGAGTCACTAGAAATATAGAGCCTCTGACCATGGCAGTTTGACAAGTGAACTGTATACCTGATATGCTGTGGTGATTCAATTTCTATGCTTATGATCTGACAATGGGAGTTGGGTTAATGGTGTTTTCAAGGCGGGGGGGACCTCGCCCTCATAGACCTGGATGACCCCATCAATGACACTGATGTTATGAAGGAAGTCAGGTATGTGATTTACACTAATGACATATTTGTGACTGGTTGCAGGATCACATATTCCTACAAATTCAGATTCTGTAGTAGGTCAAAGGTCACCGCCTATGGAGAGGTAGGCCCAGAGCCATGTATTTAGAAAGTTGGGACATTCAAATATCTGCATTGTTGCATTTACATCAATATGTATACATTACATGACACAGTATAATCAAAGATATCCATATGAGAGCTGGCTCCCCATGGGCAATATTGACATTTTAAACAATGCTACGTAACAGAAAATCTATTTTATAATTGACTTGTAATGAAAGGCTCAAAGGTGTTAACATGGAGTACTTTCTAAAAGTTTGCCAAATTCTCTAAATATATAAAACTCTGGATAGGCAGAGTCATCTCAGAGTATTGGAACCATAGAATTCCAGTGATTCTATTCTAACTCTAGAATGATTAATTCTACTTCTATTATTCTAATTCTATAATTGGAACACATCCTCACACTATAGCACATTATAGTGACCTTAGAGAGATTCCTTTTTCTGTATCTAGATCTGATAAAGATCACAGAGAGGTTGAAAGACAGACCAAGTTGGAAGAGGCTGTTCTAGAGACAGATATCCCAACTGGCTGAAGGAGAGATTGAGGAGAGATTGAGATGCAGGAGGCTGATCTGAAGACAGATGGCACGTCTCAGTCACAGAAGGTTGAAGGAGAGATTGAGTTGGACGAGGCTGTTGCCATCCCATCTCAGTCACAGAAGGTTGAAGGAGAGATTGAGTTGGACGAGGCTGTTGCCATCCCATCTCAGTCACAGAAGGTTGAAGGAGAGATTGAGTTGGACGAGGCTGTTGCCATCCCATCTCAGTCACAGAAGGTTGAAGGAGAGATTGAGTTGGACGAGGCTGTTGCCATCCCATCTCAGTCACAGAAGGTTGAAGGAGAGATTGAGTTGGACGAGGCCGTTGTCATCCCATCTCAGTCAAAGGAGGTATGATGTATTGTGTTTTAATGACGCAGTGAAGATTAAAATGACAAATGAATTTTCCAAGCTTGAGCTAGTAAAGGTCTTCTAATCTAGGAGGCCAAAGGAGAGAGTGAGTTGAATCAGGTTGATCTGAAGACAGCCACATCAACTGACACTGGAGGTCAAAGGAGAGAGTGTGATGCAGGAGAGTGGTGATCTAGAAACAGCCAGTCCATCTCAATCCCAGGAGACTGAATGAGTGGCAAAGGCAAATGCTTCCAGATAACACTGTGTGTGTGTGTGTGTGTGTGTGTGTGTGTGTGTGTGTGTGTGTACATGTCTGTTTGTGCGTGCAGACAGTAGTTTGTAAACAGACAATGTGTTGACAGTGCAATGGCGAATTTGATTGAATTCCAGCCTAACTCTGCTTTCTGTCGTCCCCATCAGGCTGCAGTGGTGACCTTCACTAACGTGACCCCCAAGGCTGCAGCCTCCCAGACCAGCCTCACCGTCAGGGGAAAGAGAAGCTACCCAGAGCTAAAGCACCCAGAGATTTCCACCTCGATAATATACAGGTCTTTGTTTCTCGACTCATCTCTTGTCTCCTCTAACATGGTCACTGAGAGCATTATCTTCAACAGTCCACGCCCATCAGAGGAGAATGTGAGTATTCAGAAGGTGCTCCCTGCTGATAAAGTTGACATCCTCCATGGTCAACCAGTGGAGGAGTGTATCGTCAAAGCTGAGCAATGCATCACTCAGGATGCAGCTGTGACATGTACTGCCATGCTGGATAAAACCGACGCTTGTGGGAAACTAAATCCTGTCTATCCATGTTTCCACAGAGAATATTGAGGAGGCATCCTCTGATCTATTGGGTGCTATTATTTCCAACCTGCATGAGGTATCTGAGGTCAATAAGGCCTCCATGCGTACGAAAGCAGGTCGCAAATTGTTCTGGGTGGAAGTGAGTTCAGGTTCCCAGAAGATTTATACCAAAACCCTGCACAAACTGAGGAAGCTGTTCACCTCACACCATCTCACTGAGGTAAAAAAATACTCCTGTGCAAATCGAGCTCTATGACACTGGACTACTTGTAACTGAGACCACTGTGGAGGTATCTCCTGTATGGAAGACAGACAGTAATACCTCTAAGTCCTCAGCCCACCAGCTCACCCTCGACACCTGCACTAAAGGGGTCATCAAACAGGTGATCTTGGTGCTGAGGTTGGAGACTTCAAGTGAAGACTGCTTCGCTTCCGTTGGGGAGAGCATGTCAAATGAGTCCTTTGACTTCAACCAGAAGTTGGACTCGATCATTTCGAAATTGGAGGACCTCACCATTTCGAGTGACGTGACGTCAGCCGAGACTGCCACGCTCACGCGATCTCGTTGTGCAGCCAGCAGAACCTCTAACATTTCCATCCAGAGCTTTCATAGTGCTGACTTCCGAGCTACGGCCAAACAGATTGTGCGTGAGGCCATTCTCAGAGCTGCTAGCGAAGCCAACTGTTCTTTGCCACAGAGCATGCCTAGCATCACCTTCTGACACCATGTGGTTTCTACAACTGAAGATAGTGAATATGATCATGCAAGACCTTGAAAGTGTATCCCAGTACATAGTGGAGGACGCAGACTCCTTCCCACTTGGAGAGAAAAAGCTGCAGTCCCAGCTCAATCCCAGAGTTGTCTTTGACAACTCATTTTTTGCTGCTCAAATCATGTACCACAGAGTAAAGGAGACTGAATGTCTTTTTGTCTTTTCCCCCTGTGTCTGTCACCACAGCCAAAGATGTGCTGGACTCCACCCCTGTGGAGACACTCAGATACTCGAAGTCCCCTGACACTGCTCTTGTTAAGGACAGGAGCCGCCCTCCGTCTGTGAGAAGTGAGAAGCCATTTTCAAAAGTCAGTTTGACTAAAAGGTCTAAAGCCCTTGTGTCTTCGAGTGGCTCCTCCACAGACCACCATGTAATTGACACATGCAGTGAGGATGTCACTCTGCCCACCAGGAGTGAGTCAGTTATGAGCGACACCTGTTTGAAGAGAGCCTCTCCTCTCCATGGTAGTGGATTGTAAGTGGTAAGTGAAAGTACCTCTTTTCATCTGCATAGGACTTCATTGTAACATGATACATTGCGTTTTATGATGTGAACTTTACTGGTTGTGTCCAAAATGGCACCTTCTTCCATGTTTAGTGCACTACTTTTGACCAGAGCCAGACCCTATGGGCCCTGTTCAAAAGTTGTGCACTATAAAGAGAAGAGAATGCCTTTTGGGACGCAGTGACTGCTTTCCATTGTTGCGTCCTCTTCTCCCAGTTATTGTACCCAGGTCAGTCACACCAGCTTGCTCTTCTTACTTAGACACCAGCAATGCCGCAAGTGACATCACTCATGGTGTTGTGGCTGACCTTAATGCTACTGAGGAATTCCCTGCCAGGGGCCTTAGCCCGGCTGATGTAAAGGCTGACGGCATGGCCCGCCTTCCCTCTGCCAGAGGGGAAGAGACTAAGAAGAACAGGAAGTGGCGCTTCCTACCCAAAATTGGCAAGATTGCAAAGATCAGGATGAAGGTAGGGGGCTCTGTGTTTTGAGATTAGCTCTGTAAGGCAGGTTCTGAAATGTACCCTACAGATTCACTAAACCCCTATTGTCTCAGCATTAGAACAATGCTGTTGTCATTGTCTTTAGGAGGTTGAGTGAGGCCGCTGTAATACAATCCTAATACACATGGGAGAGAGTCAATGTCTATGTCCCAAATTGCAACCTATATAGTGCACTACTTTTGACCAGAGCACTATGGGCCCTTGTCAAAAGTAGTGCCTTACATAGTCAATAAGGTGCCTTTTTGGATGCACCCCAGATATTTTACACAGGCTCAGTTGTCCTGATGTTTTTTGTCATCAGCTGTTCAAGACAAAAGGGGAACCGAAGAGCCACCCTGAACAGGATGCGCTGCCTACCAAACGTCACAGAGAGACTCGTATTTCACAGAGTAAGTGATAAGCATTGATAATGTCATATTGATGTGTCACCCTCTGGCCAGCTTGTTAAAACTGACTACAGATACAGGCGGACTGACACGTTCATTTTCTGATTATGAAATATTCTTATCACAGATGCTGAGTGTGAGGTTCCAGAGGTTCCATCCACTTCCCCACCCAAGGAGGACCTGACAATCACACTGGCCCCTGCTCCCCAGGAGTCCCAGTCCCGTAAACGCCCTCTCATAGTCAGGGTTGTTGCATCCCCACACCTACCAGTGAAGCACCACAGGCTGGTATGAGCGGTAGCTCCGGGTTGTAGTGAACTAACACCTGGCTACTAAGTAGATGTGTCTTAGGCTTTTCTGGGACCATTCCCATTGTACATCTTCCTGCAGTAGAGCGCTCATAGGCTTAACTATGGTAGACAGATTTGGAATGAATTTGCCATAATAGTTAACCTCTCTGGGCTAGGTGGGACGTTTGCGTCCCACCCTAGTCAACAGCCAGTGGAATCCCGTGGCGCGATATTCAAATACCTTAGAAATGATATTACTTTAATTTCTCAAACATATGACTATTTTACACCATTTTAAAGACAAGATTCTCGTTAATCTAACCACACTGTCTGATTTCAAAAAGGCTTTACAACGAAAGCAAAACATTAGATTATGTCAGCAGAGTACACAGCCAGAAATAATCAGACACCCATTTTTCAAGCTAGCATATAATGTCACAAAAAACAAAACCACAGCTAAATGCAGCACTAACCTTTGATGATCTTCATCAGATGACACTCCTAGGACATTATGTTATACAATACATGCATGTTTTGTTCAATCAAGTTCATATTTATATCAAAAACCAGCTTTTTACATTAGCATGTGACGTTCAGAACTAGCATTCCCACCGAACACTTCCGGTGAATTTACTAAATTACTCACGATAAACATTCACAAAAAACATAATTATTTTAAGAATTATAGATACCGAACTCCTTTATGCAATCGCGGTGTCCGATTTTAAAATAGCTTTTCGGTGAAAGCACATTTTGCAATATTCTGAGTAGATAGCCCGGCCATCATGGCTAGCTATTTTGATACTCACCAAACTCAGATTTACTATAAGAAAAATTGGATTACCTTTGCTGTTCTTCGTCAGAATGCACTCCCAGGACTTCTACTTCATCACCCAATGTTGTTTTACATTTTACATTACATTTTAGTCATTTAGCAGACGCTCTTATCCAGAGCGACTTACAGTAGTGAATGCATACATTTCATACATTTTTTTTTTCTTTATATTTTTTTTTCTGTGCTGTGCAGGGTTGTGGGAATCGAACCCACAACCCTGGCGTTGCAAACACCATGCTCTACCAACTGAGCTACAGGGAAGCTACAGTTTTGGTTCCAAATAATCCATAGTTATATCCAAATAGCGGCGTTTTGTTGTGCGTTCAAGACACTATCCGAAGGGTGACGCGCCCGGCGCGTATCGTGACAAAAAAAATTCAAAATATTCCATTACCGTACTTCGAAGCATGTCAAACGCTGTTTAAATATCAATTTTTATGCGATTTTTCTCGTAAAATAGCGATAATATTCCGACCGGGAGTCGTTGTTTTTGTTCAAAGACTGAAAATGTAAACATGGAGTCGTCTCGTGCACGCGCGCCCCCGTCTCATTGTTCTCAGATCGACCACTTACCAAATGCGCTACTGTTTTTCAGCCAGAGACAGCAGAGTCATCATTCAACGTTCTGGCGCCTTCTGAGAGCCTATGGGAGCATTAGAAAGTGTCACGTTACAGCAGAGATCCTTTGTTTTGGATAGAGATAACAAAGAAGGCCAAGAAATGGTCAGAGAGGGCGCTTCCTGTTTGGAATCTTCTCAGGTTTTGGCCTGCCAAATGAGTTCTGTTAGACTCACAGACACCATTCAAACAGTTTTAGAAACTTTAGGGTGTTTTCTATCCAAATCAAACACTTATATGCATATTCTAGTTACTGGGCAGGAGTAGTAACCAGATTAAATCGGGTACGTTTTTTATCCGGCCGTGCAAATACTGCCCCCTATCCCCAACAGGTTTTAAGTAAGGAAAGAAAAGACCTGAGCTCAGTGGTGTTTGTAGGAATGGGAGCCTTCTCAATAGCTTCAGTTTTCTGTTTCATGGGGTGTATCCCCTCTGCATCTATCACATGACCTAGATAGGCTACTGTTCTTGCTCGTATGCCTGTGACAAATCCAGCTTTGTGAACGTCTCACCCCCGGCCAGCTTTGTGAACAAGTCCTGTGTTTTTGGTAAGGGATTCTGATCTACTTCCATCCACGGATTGATAGTTACCTTGTAATCTCCAAATATTCTTACAATATTGTCTGTTTTCAGGATACACACAATTGGAGCAGCCCATTCACTGTAGTTAACTGGAGTGAGGACCCTTTGACTCCAACGTGACTAGCTGTTTTTCAACAGCTTCTCTAAGTGCATACGGCACTGGGCGAGGACTGCAGAACTTATGTACAGCCCTATTAGTTACAGGTAGCTTGGCTGTGATACCTTTTAGCATTCCTAGCTCTGGCTGAAACAGAGAAATATTTTTCACACAAACCATCTACAGCTGTTACTGTGTACACGTGACCAGTCTAGCTTCAACTGACTGATCCAGTCTCTATCCAGCAGGGCAGGACCATTTCCTTTTACCACCAGCAAGTCTAAAAAAAGTTGTACTCCCATTACACTTGACCGAGATTTTCCCTCTTAGAACGAATGACTGTTTACTGTATGTTAACACCCAGTTTGCAGGGCTCAATTTTGCGTTTTTGAACTTGCGGTTGTACAACCTCTCTGATATCAAACTGCTGCACCTGTATCAACTTCCATGTTGAGTCTCACATCATCTATCCTTACGTACAGTCTTCACCTCTAATGCTAACAGTTCAGTTCCTCTTACGTTACCCAACTCATAGTGGTGAAAACGGCTGAGGTCCCTTTATCAGAGTTCTCACTCTCATTTGACCTGTAATACTCCAAA
Organism: Salmo salar; assembly: GCF_965601325.2. NCBI lineage: Eukaryota > Metazoa > Chordata > Actinopteri > Salmoniformes > Salmonidae > Salmo > Salmo salar. The sequence continues at coordinate 85,393,048 of NC_138295.1, forward strand.
CTCTGGCGCTTGAGTGCGATGCTCCTCTGTGATGGAATGACGTTCTTGTCCTCTCTCGCTGGTGTGCGTTGCCCTGATCATCGTTGCTCCACTCGTCTTCCTGCAGTCACAGTAAGGAAGCATCCCTCTCTCTCAGTAGCATCCAAGTGCTTATTCCATTTCACTTGCCTCGTTTAATTGTTTCCCACTTTACACGAGCGGCATGTCCTGGCTATGTGTCCTTTCTTCTTGCACTCCAGACACTCAAAATCCATGTAGCGGCACTCATCTGGCTTGTGCCCTTTTCCCACGCAATGGTAACATGGTTTACGGGTTGCCTCCGTTTTCTTGGCAACGCTTTTCTTCAACTGCATTTGCTTTGAAAGTATTTTGTGTAAACTGCTGTGTGCTTTTCCTTGTTACTTCAAAAGAAAATCCCATATCCACAGCCAGTGCTAATGTTAGTCTTGTGTGAGCTACATTCAGTAAACGGTCTCTCAGCGCTGCACTTTTAACACCGCACACAAATATTCACCTTCTGGCAGACTCAATTTACATGTGACTGAGTTTTCTTAAACTAGCCAAGTACTCACTAATCGACTCTACCTCGAGTTGACTCCTTGCATGAAACTTGCATCTTTCAGCAATACAATTTGTCCTCGGTATGTAGTGACTTTAACAGCGCAACCACCTCTCAACGTTTTTTCATTTGGTTTCTGTGGCGCATTAAGTCCATTAACAAATTGTAAGTCTTCCTGCCAACAATCGTCAGAAAAATGGTTTTAGACATATCCTCGTACTTGAGCCCATTAGCTTCAAAACTTTCCTCGAAGTGGAAATCCTCGGCATTGCCGAACAACCTCTTCCCTGCTAGCTTTTCTACACAGACTGTCTCGATGGATGTAGCACTTTCTTTCTCGCTCTGTTCCCCTTCGGACAAAAACTCCGGTACCTCGTCGCCAATCTGTTGCATCCCTGGTTAAGTGAAGCGGGTTGTTTTTAGTTATTGTAAAGAGAAAGCATTAACATCACGAAGATGAGTGGATACTAAATAGCTGGTTCCAAGCTGAGTCCATTGCACCCTTTCAAAGGAAACATTGAATATCTTTAGTTACAGTGTGTAGCCTAGTTAGAGCCATAAATATCCATAATGGCTGAATTTGAAACAGCTATAACGCTTCTTGGCTCTTCCCTACAGGACAATGAGAAGCGGACACCGTTGCATGCCGCTGCCTATCTAGGAGATACAGAAATTCTAGAGCTACTCATACTATCAGGTAAGGTTATCATTGAAGAGAAGGATTACGCAATGACTCATGTCCATCGGACTTTGACTTCTGTTTTGATGCTTGTTGTGTTTGCATGTGACCGTTTCCCTCATACTTACCACCATTAAGATCTTATGTGCAGCCGATGTATTTAAACAAATATATATAAATCATTCTGCAGCTTATGTATTTACAAAAATGAAAAGTAATTCTAATGAAGGCCATTGACAGCTGAAACGTCCCGATTTTAACTTGATTAGTGAAGCATCAAGATTTTATTTGTGAGCGAGAGTCGTACCTGTTACTCCAACGTCCTCATGATTTTGGGTTGCACCTCATCTCACGTTGGCTGAGCTCCTTCTACTCCTCTCCACTCAGTGACATGACATTTTCTTCAGAGTGTTGCTGTGTAATGGAAGTCCAATTTCCAGAATAGCTATCTACAAGAGGCTTTGACTACGTTCTAAATGGCTCCCTATATAGTGCACTACTTTTGACCTGAGCCCTAAGGAAAGCCCTATGTGCCCTGGTCAGAAGTAGTGCACTATAAAAAGGTATTCGGGTGTTGTTTTGGACACATGCTTTCTGTGCTCCAGCTATTTAAGATGTTGCCTTATCAACCCCAGAGTGTCTGTCCCCTGTCGGTCTGTCTCTGTGTCCCAGGAGCCAGAGTAAATGACAAAGACAAGTGTGTCAATACTCTGCACCGGGCCGTGGCTTCCTGCAGTGAGGTACGTGTACTGATAGACACCTGTGCTTTACTGTTAAGTGTGTTGTGATTTTTAAATGCACTTTAAACAAAGTTGAACATGATTTGAACTGTGCTCCTGTAGGAGGCAGTCCAGGTGCTATTGAAACACTCCGATGTGAACGCCAGGGACAAGAACTGGCAAACGCCGCTACACATCGCTCCAGCCAATAAGGCGGTCCACTGTGCCGAGGCCCTGGTCCCTCAGCAATGTGAACATGTCGGACCGGGCGCACGGCGCTGCACTATGCAGCGGACACCTGGAGGTTAGCAATTAGCATTGACATGATTACACACTGTAGTCTACACTTTATACCTGTCCTATCCCCAGGTTGAGTTCACGATGCATCCGATTACTTACATTGGTTGTATGTAGGGCTGTGACGGTTTCAGATGAAGACCGCCATGAAAATAAAATAACCGCAAACTTTTTTTTTTTGAATCAACTTTATATTGATGTAGATATACTTTACCCATAGCAGCAGTAACTATTTATTGTTTTGCTGACTTACTTGGAGATGTATACAGTTTAATAGATGGACTACCTTTTGATGCGCCACAATCAGCAGATCTGCTATACAGTTGAAGTCAGAAGTTTATACACTTAGGTTGGAGTCATTAAAACTCGTTGTGCAACCATTTCTTGTTAACTATAGTTGTGGCAAGTCATTTCGGACATCTACTTTATGCATGACAAGAAATTTTTCCAACAATTGTTAACAGACAGATTATTTCACTGTATCACAGTTCCAGTGGGTCAGAAGTTCACCAAGTTAACTGTGCCTTTAACAGCTTGGAAAATTCCAGAAAATGTATGTCATGGCTTTAGAAGCTTCTGACAGGCTAATTGACATAATTTGAGTCAATTGGAGGTGTACCTGTGGATGTATTTCAAGACCTACCTTCAAACTTAGTGGGAAAATCAAAAGAAATCAGCCACGATCTCAGATTTTTATTTTTTTTAGCCCTCCACAAGTCTGGTTCATCCTTGGGAGCAATTTCCAAATGCCTGAAGGTACCACGTTCATCTATACAAACAATAGTACGCAAGTATAAACACCATGGGACCACGCAGCCGTCATACCGCTCTGAAAGGAGAATCGTTTGGTCTCCTAGAGATGAACGCACTTGGTGCGAAAAGTGCTAATCAATCCCAGAACATCAGCAAAGGACCTTGTGAAGATTCTGGAGGAAACGGGTAAAAAAGTATCTATATCCACAGTTAGACGATTTCTATATAGACATAACCTGAAAGGCCGCTCAGCAAGGAAGAAGCCACTGCTCCAAAACCACCATAAAAAAGCCAGACTACGGTTTGCAACTGCACATGGGGACAAAGATCGTACTTTTGGGGAAATGTCCGCTGGTCTGATGAAACAAAAATAGAACTGTTTGGCCATAATGACATTGTTATGTTTGGAGGAAAAAGGGGGAGGCTTGCAAGCCAAAGAACACCATCCCAACCGTGAAGCACGGGGGTGGCAGCATCATGTTGTGGGGGTGCTTTGCTGCAGGAGGGACTGGTGCAATTCACAAAATGGATGGCATCATGAAGGAAAATTATGTGGATATATTGAAGCAACATCAAAAGTCAGGAAGTTAAAGCTTGGTCACAAATGGGTCTTCCAAATGGACAATGACCCCAAGCATACTTCCAAAGTTGTGGCAAAATGGCTTAGGACAACAAAGTCAAGGTATTGGCGTGGCCATCACAAAGCCCTGACCTCAATCCCATAGAAAATTTGTGGGCAGAACTGAAAAAGCATTTGCGAGCAAGGAGGTCTACAAACCTGACTCAGTTACACCAGCTCTGTCAGGAGGAATGGGCCAAAATTCACCCAACTTATTGTGAGAAGCTTGTGGAAGGCTACCCGAAATACTAATTGACTGCGTGTAAACTTGTGACCCTCTGGGAATGTGATGAAAGAAATAAAAGCTTAAATAAATCACTCTACTATTATTCTGGCATTTCACATTCTTCAAATAAAGTGGTGATCCTAACTGACCTACGTCAAGGAATTTTTACTAGGATTAAATGTATTTGGCTAAGGTGTATGTAAACTTCCGACTGCAACTGTATGTGCTGATAGGAGAGAATCTATGAAGATCAGTTCATTGGGGAGGGGGTGAGGTGAAATGTGGGGACTGGGGGTAGCTATAGCCTACAGGCTGGGTTGTTAGCCTCTGCCCTTTTTCATTGTTACAGTAGGTCAGAGGAGTGAGGTGGAAAAGTTAACTCATTGCAAAAAAAAAAAAAAAACAGATTGTGCATATTCACTGTTTATCCCTGGTCAGTGCCACTTGAAAATCACATTGAACAAGATTCTGTGCATCTCTGTAGTCATATAAAGTGTATTAGAATTGCATGATAAATAATTTTAAGGCCTTAAAAAAATCTGGTGAAGAGAAACACATCTGACATAGCCTAGCCTTACTCCACCACACACTGCCTTGATCAGTGATTGAGTTATATTACTCTAAATGATGACTACCCAAATTAGTAATAGTCAGATATCTTACATAAGTCTGCAAATGTGAGTCATGGAATGCTTTAAAAATATATATATATATATTTTTTTAAATGCTTCCCCTTAACTTACGGGCCTCTGAGCAAGACAAAAAAACAAAAGGAACAGTTGGGTATTCTACAGCAACACATCTGTTCCACACGGTCTAGGCCGAATTGCCAGTCGAATGTTGAACCCAACAGTTTTCAAAGTATATGTTTCAGGCCGTACCTTCTCTGTCTTGTTTAGCGTCAGACCCTATGGATCGGAGCAAGGCCAGGGCATGCTCAATGGAGACGTCATTTGATGACAGCTCTGAAAAACGTAGGTTAAGGTACACAAGCAAAATTACCAAATCAAAGGCTTTGACAACGTTATTTAGACTGAGTTACTCTATGGTGTTGAATGAGTGTCAAACACAGCAGCACCATAGACAGTGACAAAGAACATAGCTAGAAGGGTTGTGGAAAGAAACACTTACCTCCAAGTCTCCTCTGCAGAGAGACTTGATCTTGCTTCTGGGACTTTCCAACAGGGTAACAAGAAACTGAGGAGAAAGTGTTGACAGAAGTTGAGTTCACACAAAATAGCTACATATATTAATAATAGATGACCAATGCGGAAGAAACAGACAGTCAAATTTGAATCTCCAACTTATAAAGTTAAGCATATTTCCCAAACAAATCCCTTCAATCCAAATAAAACGTTAGTGAACCAACCTTTGACAACCCCCACAGTCATCACAAAGAGCAGCAATTCTCTCACACCTCCCATGATCATGAGAATAGTCTGTGTTATCAACAGGTAATGTCTTCCCATGGCCTGTATGAGGCTTATATAGGCCACTAATGACCGTTTACCTGACAAACATGACTTAACGATCAATTAACAAGCTTGATTGAGGTGTTACATTCAGATAGAAATAGACCATGTAGAACATATGTTGATTCTTTGGTGGGCAGGCAATCTTTTCTACTCCATATATTGCATTTATATCTGTAATGTTTAACCCTAATGGTCTCAGAATCTTCAAAGATATTAGGGGGAAATAAACACTGTACCCAAATCCACTTTTTACAATGCTCCTGGGAAATGGGTAGGCCTCCACCATACAGTTTTACAGCTGTGATATATTTATTTATTTACATAGATCACATACTTAAATATATATATGTTAGCTGTAGGTAGCTTTGGGATAAAATTCCCATATTGTATTGTTACTAACATAAATCATAATATATCATATTTTCCTCATTTGCTCTGTAGGAGGTTCGTCATATGAAGGACATTCAAGTGGATGTGACCCCTAAACTGCAGGAGGGGCTCAGTGGGGTGACAGACATCCTGTAACGGATCTCCAAGCTAGTGTCTGAGGACCTAGAGAAGGATGTGTCTACAGCTGTGGTTCAGGACAAGCAAGGTAACCTAACCTCAATATATGAAGGATTTTATTGTTATGGATAGTCATCTCCAATCTTTTAAAATATCTGTCTCTGTGTCTCTCCACCAATCTCCCTTCTCTTCCCCATCCCCCAACCCACTTCAGTAGGTTCAGCCCTGGATAAGTGCACCATCCTGGCTGTGATCCCCAGTCCAGCTGCTCCATGTGACCTAGCTGGGAAGCAGGGCCTCAGTGAATGTATGTGGTTGTTCCTTACTTTAACATAAAACTATCATAGATATTATGTACACCTAATTGTACACCTAATTGTCTTCTCACATGTTCCCTTCGCCCTCCTCCTCAGACCGCTGCACCCTGACCTTTGACCCTTGCACGGCCAACGATCACCTGCTTCTCTCCCAGGAGAACGTACGAGGGCATCCCCAGGAAGGAAAAGGGGATCTTCCCTAGAGCCTCCAGCTGGATGAGCGCCAGCTGAGCACCTGGCACAACGGGTGCCTGGAAACGGTGGCTGGCCACTGTCACCGCTCCCGCATCGGAATACTGCTGGACTACGAGGCTGACGAAAACTGACGAACTATGGAGACGGGCAGACACGGCGGCTGCATGCCTTCCGCTGTGCCTTCACTCAGGAGCTGTTCCCGACCTGTTGCCACAACGACAACACAAAAGGGGATAACGTGACCTAACAATCTCATATGGGACGATTCTCCGTAACCATAGAGTTAGATAGACATCGCATCATTGTATCTGTCCCATTATGGTGACTGCAAGAGCACAGGCAGCGCCATTGAGGCCATCTCCATTTTGAAGTAGTCCATTTTCTTCTTCTACTACTTCTATGAGTTGGCAAACAAACTGAAAGAGTGCACACTGCCACCAAGAGTGTGTTTGAACAGGTATAAAGCCAAGGTTGGTGGTTTACTGCCAGCTGCAAATATGGAATGCTTTTTCATGAGCATAATTCATTGGCTGATCCCCCCCTGGTGACCTGGATGGAATTCTGTGATCTTACCTTAACCTATAGGAAGTCCCACCCCTTCCCCCCCTTTTGTCCTCAGAAAAGCCTAAATTCCTCGAGGCATGGACTCTACAGGGATACTGGCCCATGTTGACTCCATTGCTTTCCACAGCTGTGTCAGGATGGCTGGATGTCCTTTGGGTGGTGGACATTCTTGATACACACGGCCACCTAATAACATACCCCATTTATAGGCACTTAAATGTTTTGTCTTGCCCATTCACTTTCTGAATATAACACACGCAATCCATGTCTCAATTGTCTCTAGGCTTAAAAATCCTTCTTTAACCTGTCTCCTCCCCTAAATCTACACTGATGAAGTGGATTTAACAAGTGACATCAATAAGGGATCATAGCTTTCACCTGGATTTACCTGGTCAGTCTATGTCATGGAAAGAGCAGGTGTTCTTAACTTTTTGTATATTCAGTGTATATAAAGATGATATCTCTATCATTCTCTATTGGCTAGGTAGAGCTAGAACCATATTGTCTATACTTGTGTCACTAACCTTGGTCTAGGTGAGTAAAAACATATATAGAGGGAAGAGAGCTGGCTTTTTGGATTGAATCCCAGCCCCTGTCCCAGTTGGATACTAGGACACTGATGCCTGAATGGGTGAAAGCAATATGGCCTTCCATTATGCTCGGTGTAGTTGCCTCCATATCCCCTTCAACTATCCAGACTTCTAAGATCAGTTAGTTTGGGAAAGTACTCGGACTGAAATTTGCTCAGTGCCGAAACATTGGAACATTGGTTGGAACGCCATCATAGTTAGATTAAGACCCTGTGGAGCCGGTGTGAGATGTTGGTCTGAAAACGTACCTCCTTTTTATCTAACTAGGCGAGTCAGTTAAGAACCAACTCTTATTTACAATGACAGACTAGGAATAGTGGGTTAACTGCCTTGTTCAGGGGAGAAACAACACATTTTTACCTTGTCAGCTCAGAGATTCAATCTAGCAACCTTTCGGTTACTGGCCCAACGGTCTAACCACTAGGCTACCTGCTGCCTCAGTGCAGGGATGGGATATAACACTGTTCTCCAAATGTTACTTTTATCCAAACTGATACATGGAAAATATTGAAATACTGCTCGTTTTCCGGTAACATGCCCTTTCCGTCCTCATGCCCTTTCCGTCCTCATGCTAGCTAGCAGTAGACAAAGCAGCCATTATGGAATGGCATGTCCCAGTTTGAGCAACAAAGGAGCTGATTGGCTGACACAGCCATTTCAAAATGGCTGTGGTGGCTACAGCTAGGTAGCATGAGGATGAAAATGTTTAGGTTAACAATATTTCAATCTTCTCAATGTATTAGTTTGGATCAGTGATCTAGTCAGTTGGTTAATGTGAGTCCAGAACGCTGCAGAGTGATGATTATTCCTTGATGTGATGTGGTGGGTGAGTGAGTGTGTGTGTTCAAGAATGTTCTGAAGAGTGACAGACATGACATCATAGGCCAACTGCTCTATACACACAAACACACAGGCAGTAGTAGCATATAGCTCAGATAATCTTTCCATATACACTGAACAAACATTTCACATTTCAAAGATTTTACTGAATTACAGTTCATATAAGGAAATCAGTCAATTTAAATAAATTCATTAGGCACTAATCTAATCTGTGGCATTGTGTTGTGTGACATAACTGTACACTTTACAGTGGTCTTTTATTGTCCCCAGCACAAGATGCACATGTGTATTGATCATACTGTTTAATCAGCTTCTTGTTATGCCACACCTGTCAGGTGGATGAATTATCTTGGCAAAGGAGAAATGCTCACTGACAGGGATGTAAATACATGTGTGCACTAATTTTAAGAGAAGAAAGCTTTTTGTGCATATGGAACATCTCTGAGATCTTTTATTTCAGCTCATGAAACATGGGACCAACACTTTACATGTTGCATTAAAGGTTGAGTCTCAAATTACACCATATTCCCTATATACAAGGGTGTCATTTCAGATTTGTACCAAAAGTCAAACTTCACCAATTAAGGTTAATTCAGGCTAGTCGCTTTGCAATAACATTTATTTTTCAACAGAGACCTGGTCAGACTGCTATCCTCTCATATTTGCATCACTACTCTGGACGGTTCTGACTTAGAATATGTGGACAACTACAAATACCTAGGTGTCTGGTTAGACTAAACTCTCCTTCCAGACTCACATCAAACATCTCCAATCCAAAGTTAAATCAAGAATTGTCTTCCTATTTTGCAACAAAGCATCCTTCACTCATGCTGCCAAACATACCCTCGTAAAACTGACCATCCTACCGATCCTCGACTTTGGCGATGTCATTTACAAAATAGCCTCCAATACCCTACTCAACAAACTGGATGCAGTCTATCACCATGCCATCCGTTTTGTCACCAAAGCCCCATATACTACCCACCACTGCGACCTGTACGCTCTCGTTGGCTGGCCTTCGCTTCATAATCGTCGCCAAACCCACTGGCTCCAGGTCATCTACAAGACCCTGCTAGGTAAAGTCCCCCCTTATCTCCGCTCACTGGTCAACATAGCAGCACCCACCTGTAGCACGCGCTCCAGCAGGTATATCTCTCTGGTCACCCCCAAAGCCAATTCCTCCTTTGGCCGTCTCTCTTTCCAGTTCTCTGCTGCCAATGACGGAACGAACTACAAAAATCTGAAACTGGAAACACTTATCTCCCTCACTAGCTTTAAGCACCAGCTGTCAGAGCAGCTCACAGATCACTGCACCTGTACATAGCCCATCTATAATTTAGCCCAAACAACTACCACTTCCCCTACTGTATTTATTTATTTATTTTATTTATTTTATTTTGCTCCTTTGCACCCCATTATCTCTATTTCTACTCTGCACTTTCTTCTACTACAAATCTACCATTCCAGTGTTTTACTTGCTATATTGTATTTACTTTGCCACCATGGACTTTTTTGCCTTTACCTCCCTTATCTCACCTCATTTGCTCACATTGTACATAGACTTATTTTTCTACTGTATTATTGACTGTATATTTGTTTTACTCCATGTGTAACTCTGTGTTGTTGTATGTTGTCGAACTGCTTTGCTTTATTCTTGGCCAGGTCGCAATTGTAAATGAGAACTTGTTCTCAACTTGCCTACCTGGTTAAATAAAGGTGAAATAAAATAAAAAAATATATATTTAAGTCATCACATTAAAAGCCTGTACAGACAAATAATAAATAAACAAATAATAGTGTCCAGTACAGGCCGTGAGAAGGAGGGGTAGGAACTGAGATACAGGCGCTCTTTTATTGCTGACAACAAATTATCTATAACTGGGCTAATAACTCACTAACTAGCAAAGGATATGAACAAAATGTACACGTGGCTACATGCAGCTCTTGCTTTGACCTCAAAACAAGCACATCTACTCACGACCAGAGCTGTAAACACAGTCCAGTTCAAAGTAAATGGCACAGATCCATATGTGGCAATGGTTTATTTGCACATAGGCCTACTGCAGCTCTGATTGGTTATGCCCACCTTTGTGTAGAGTACGGGCTGAGTCATGTGCAATAGAATCCTACTCCCATGCATTCTGCCTATAACAAAATCTCTTGAATAGTTTGTTTTGTAATGATGGCGCCGGAGAGGATGGCTGCTGTGTCATGGGCTCTTAACCAACCGTGCTATTTAGTTTGTTTGTTCGCATTTTTTGTAACTTATTTTGTACATAATGTTGCTGCTACCATCTCTTATGACCGAAAAGAGATTCTGGAAATCAGAAAAGCGATTACTCACCTTGAACTGGACGAAGAATTTCTCTTTAATGAGTCGGGTGAGAGGGGTTTACTCCACACACAGGCCCTCATCCTCAGGAGAAAGAGACGGAAAATATATAGTGGAAAGAGATCGGGATGCCTTGTGAGGATCCGCCAACGAGTGGCTTATCTTTTCCTATTTTGTTTCCTTACAACCTGGAATTAAAATAGATTTTTTTAGGGGTTTGTATCATTTGATTTCCACAACATGACTACCATTTTGAAGATGCTAAATATTTTTTGTGAAACAAACCAAAAATAAGACAAAAAAACAGAAAACTTGAGCGTGCATGACTATTCACCCCCCCCCCCCCAAAGTCAATACTTTGTAGAGCCACCTTTTGCAGCAATTACAGCTGCAAGTCTCTTGGAGTATGTCTATAAGCTTGGCACATCTAGCCACTGGGATTTTTGCCCATTCTTCAAGGCAAAACAGCTCCAGCTCCTTCAAGTTGGATGGGTTCCACTGGTGTACAGCAATCTTTAAGTCATACCACAGATTCTCAATTTGATTGAGGTCTGGGCTTTGACTAGGCCATTCCAAGACATTTAAATCTTTCCTCTTAAACCACTTGAGTGCTGCTTTAGCAGTATGCTTAGGGTCATTGTCCTGCTGGAAGGTGAACCCCTTGTCCCAGTCTCAAATCTCTGGAAGACTGAAACAGGATTCCCTCAAGAATTTCCCTGTATTTAGCGCCATCCATCATTCCTTCAATTCTGGCCAGATTCCCAGTCCTTGCCGATTAAAAACATCCCCACAGCATGATGCTGCCACCACCATGCTTCACTGTGGGGATGATGTTCTCGGGGTGATGAGAGGTTTTGGGTTTGCGCCAGACATAGCATTTTCCTTAATGGCCAAAAAGCTAAATTTTAGTCTCATCTGACCAGAGTACTTTCTTCCATATGTTTGGGAAGTCTCCCACATGCCTTTTGACGAACACCAAACGTGTTTGCTTATTTTTTTCTTTAAGCAATGGCTTTTTTCTGGCCACTCTTCCGTAAAGCCCAGCTCTGTGGAGTGTACAGCTTAAAGTGGTCCAATGGACAGATACTCCAATCTCCGCTGTGGAGCTTTGCAGCTCCTTCAGGGTTATCTTTGGTCTCTTTGTTGCCTCTCTGATTAATGCCCTCCTTGCATGTCTGTTCGTTTTGGTGGGCAGCCCTCTCTTGGCAGGTTTGTTGTGGTGCCATATTTTTTAAATTTTTTAATAATGGATGTTCAAAGTTTTGGATATTTCTTTTATAACCCAACCCTGATCTATACTTCTCCACAACTTTGTCTCTGACCTGTTTGGAGAGCTCCTTGGTCTTCATGGTGCCGTTTGCTTGGTGGTGCCCCTTGCTTAGTGGTGTTACAGACTCTGGGGCCTTTCAGAACAGGTGTATTGACTGAGAACTGAGAACTGAGATCAATTGACAGATCATGTGACATTTAGATTGCACACAGGTGTACTTTATTTAACTAATTGTGTGACTTCTGAAGGTAATTGGTTGCACCAGATCTTATTTAGGGGCTTCATAGCAAAGGGGTTGAATACATATGCATGCACCACTTATTCTTATTTATTTCACTTCACCAATTTGGACTATTTTGTGTATGCCCATTACATGAAATCCAAATAAAAATCTATTTAAATTACAGGTTGTAACGCAACAAAACAGGAAAAACGCAAAGGGGGATGAATACTTTTGCAAGGCACTTTATATCCTACCAACGGGACATAAAAACATTTAATAGCTCATGTTTCACCAAGTCGTGGCTGAACGATGAGATGAATAATATACAGCTGGTGTGTTATACACTGCATCGGCAGGATAGAACAGCAGCCTCTTGTAAGACAAGGGGTGGCCGTCTATGTATATTTGTAAACAACAGCTGGTGCACCGATATCTAAGGAAGTCTCGAGGTTTTGCTCTCCTGAGGTAGAGTATCTCATGATAAGCTGTCGACCACACCATCTACCTAGAACGTTTTCATCTGTATTTTTCGTAGCTGTCTACATACCACCACAGACCGATGCTGGCAATAAGACCGCACTCAATGAGCTGTATACCTCCATAAGCAAACAGGAAAATACTCATCCAGAGGCGTCGCTCCTTTAATGCAAGGAAACTTGAATCCGTTTGACCTAATTTCTAGCAGCATGTTAAATATACAACCAGAGGGAAAAAACTCTAGACCACCTTTACTCCACACATAGAGACATGTACAAAGCTCTCCCTCACCCTCCATTTGGCAAATATGACCATAATTCGATCCTCCTGATTACTGCTTACAAGCTCAAATTAAAGCAGGAAGCACCAGTGACTCGGTCAATAAAAAAGTGGTAAGATGAAGCAGATGCTAAGCTACAGGACTGTTTTGCTAGCACAAACTGGAATATGTTCCAGGGTCCTTCCGATGGCATTGAGGATTACACCACATTAGTCACTGGCTTCATCAAAAAGTGCATTGATGACGTCGTCCCCACAGTGACTGTACGTACATATCCCAACCAGAAGTCATGGATTACAGGCAACATCCACACTGAGCTAAAGGAATGCCACATTCAAGGAGCGGGACTCTAACCCGGAAGCTTATAAGAAATCCCGCTATGCCCTCCGGCGAATCATCAAACAGGCAAAGCGTCAATACAGTACTAAGATCGAATCATACTACACCGGCTCCAATGCTCGTCGATTGTGGCAGGGTTGGCAAACTATTAAAGTGGGTAGAGCTGCCGCTTTCAAGGAGCGGGACTCTAACACGGAAGCTTATAAGAAATCCTTCTATGCCCTCTGGACTTCCTGACGGGCTGCCCTCAGGTTGTAAGGACAGGTAACAACACATCTGCCACGCTGATCCTTAACAGGGGGGCCCCTCAGGGGTTTGTGCTCAGTCCCTCCTGTACTCCCTGTTCAATCATGACTGCATGGACAGGCACGACTCCAACACCTTCATTAAGTTTGCCGATGACACAACAGTGGTTGGCCTGATCACCAACAACGACGAGACAGGATATAGGGAGCAGGTCAGAGAACTGTCCGTGTGGTGCCAGGACAACAACCTCTCCCTCAACGTGATCAAGACTAAGGAAATAATTGTGGACTACAGGAAAAGGATGACCGAGTATGCCCCCATTCTCATCGACAGGGCCGTTGTGGAGCAGGTTGAGAGCTTCAAGTTCCTTGGTGTCCACATCACCAACAATCTAACGTGGTCCAAGCACGCCAAGACAGTCGTGAAGAGGGCATGACAAAACCTATTCCCCCTCAGGAGACTGAAAAGATTTGGCATGGGTCTTCAGATCCTCAAAAGGTTCTACAGCTGCACCATCGAGAGCATCCTGACTAGTTGCATCACTGCCCTCTATGGCAACTTCTCGGCCTCCGACCGCACTACAGAGGGTAGTGAGTACGGCCCAGCACATCACTGGGGCCAAGCTTCCTGCCATCCAGGACATCTATACCAGGCGGTGTCAGAGGAAGTCCCTAAAAATGGTCAAAGACTCCAGCCACCCTAGTCATAGACTGTTCTCTCTGCTACCGCACGGCAAGCGGTACCGGAGTGACAAGTTTGTGTCCAAGAGGCTTCTGAACAGCTTCTACCCCCAAGCCTTCTGACATCTAATCAAATGTCTACCAAGACTACTTGCATTGCCCCCCCCCCCCCCCCCCTTTTTATGCTGCTGCTACTCTCTGTTATTATCTATGCATAAGTCACTTTAATAACTCTAGACACATGTATATATTACTTCGACTAACTGGTGCCCCCGTACATTGACTTTGTACTGGTACCCCCTGTATATAGCCTCGCTATTGTTATTTTACTGCTGCTCTTTAATTATTTGTTACTTTATTTCTTAGGTATTTTTCCTAAAGCTTTATTGTTGGTTAAGGGCTTGTCAGTTAGCATTTCACTGTAAGGTCTACACACGTGACAAATACAATTTGATTTGATTTTGTTTGAGTTTATTGCGTTGATTCGATCACAATTGCCACAATAAAGGGAAACGTTGGTAGTGTTAACTAACATGGAAAACTCTAGAAAGTTGAGTGAAGTTCAATCTTGTGCTTCTCTCTGTGGGCTGATATTTCTTCTGCGCTCTGTATGAGACAGTCTCAGGCTACTGCGCACTCGAACACGGGCTCAGTTTAGAGGGAACATTGCTTGTGACTAAAAACTTGTTGGCTGCATTTGCAGTTCATTTTGGTTGTGTTTTGAATTACGTTGTGTCCAATAGAAATACTTGTAAATAATGTATTGTATCATTTTGGAGTCAATTTTATAGTAAATAAAAATAGAAAATGTTTCTGAACACAATCATGAATGAATCATGAAAAATAAGTGAGAAAGTTAGAGACAACGATCATACCCCTGAAACATGCTAATGTCTCAACATTACCAATAACTGTAGTTTAGCATTTTTTGGTGGGTATGATATTTATGCCTATGTTAATTCATTGTCAATTCATTAATTGTGCTCTTATTTAATACCATGGCAATATGGGATCACTCACATCACGCTAATTAAACTATCACCACTGTAGGAACTTTGCAAGAGTGAGTTAGAGAAAGAGAGATGGCGCCGACTCTCACACCCTGATCTGTTTCACCGGTCTTTGTGATTGTCTCCACCCCCCTCCAGGTGTTGCCCATCTTCCCCATTATCCCCTGTGTATTTATACCTGTGTTCTCTGTTTGTCTGTTGCCAGTTCGTTTTGTTTCGTCAAGCCTACCAGCGGTTTTCCCTCTGCTCCTGTCTCTCGATTGTTCCTGTTCCTACCGGATGGCAGGCAGGCTCAGGGTCAGGGTAGGCAGAGGTCAGTAATCCAGATAGGTGGGGCAAAGGTACAGGACGGCAGGCAGGGTCAGGGCAGGCAGAATGGTCAACACAGTGTTGACCATTCTGCCTGCCCTGACCCTGAGCCTGCCTGCCGTCCTGTACCTTTGCCCCACCTATCTGGATGACCGAGCCCTGCCTGCCCTTGTCTTTTGCCTGCCCCTGGTGGATTAATAAACTGTTGCTATTCCGACGTTGTCTGCATCTTGGTCTTACCTGGAACGTGATAGACTGAGAAGGCTGACATCTTACAAGTCGCAACCCGACGTTGCTATTTAGGGCAAGTCCAAAGGGGGAGGGGTGTGCCTCTCCATAAACAAAGTAAATCTCAAGGTTTTACTCACCTAATATAGAATAGCTCATGGTAAGCTGCAGACATTTGTATCTACCAAGACAGTTCTCATCCGTAATTATCACCCCTGCACAAGCCAACACGACCCTGGCACTCAACGAACTGTATGGGGTGATAAACAAGCAAAAAAAACGCACACAGAGGCAGCGTTTCTGGTGGGCAGAGACTTTAACATGGAGAGACTTACAGTACAATCGTTCTACCTCACTTCTACCAACACGTCTTTGCGCCGCTATGGGTGCTAAAACACTGGACCACTTTTATTCCACCCACAGAAACGCATACAAGGCCCTTTCTCGCCCTCTAGTGATGCGCTCAATCACGAAGTGGTCCAAAGAGGCAGTTTCGAGGCTACAAGACTGTTTTGCTAGTACAGAATTTGATATGTTCTGGAATTCATCTGATAGCATTGAGGAGTTTACCACATCAGTCATGGGCTTCATTAAGTGTATGGACAACATCGTCCACATGAAGAAGCATACTCGAGGCTCCTTTGACAAGACTGCTTTGCGAGTACAGAGGGGAAATAACTATGTGAGAATGCTGTTCATAGACTACAGTCCAGCGTTCAACACCATAGTCCCCTCCAAGCTCGGGACCCTGGGACTGAAGACCTACTTCTGCAACTGGATGCTGGACTTTCTGACGAGCCGGCCCCAGGTGGTGAGGATAGGCAAGAACACCTCTGCCACACTGACCTTCAACACGGGAGGCCCTCAGGGGTGTGTGCTTAGTCCCCTCTTGTACTCCCTGTTCACCCATGACTGTGTGGCCACACACGTCTCCAACACCATCATCAAGTTTGCTGACGACACAAAGGCGATGAGAGGACAGAGACTTGGCATTGTGGTTCCAGGACAACCTCTCCCTCAATGCCAGTAAGACCAAGGAGCTGATCGTGGACTATAGGAGCAAGAGGGGAGAGCACGTCCCCATCCACATCCTTGGCGACCTAACATGGTCCACACACACCCGCACAGTCGTGAAGAGGGCGCGCCAGGATGCTGAAATATTTGGCATGGGCACTCGCATCCTCAAAAAGTTAAAGGGTCTTGCTCTGACCCTACGCACAATCACTAGACTGTATACAAAGCATATGCACACTCACACACACTACATTCACACTCCCACACACATAGACACACACACACACACACAACCCAAACACACATGCATACACATTACACACTCTCACAAACACACACCTTTACACTCATCATTTGCAGCTGCTGCTCTGTTCTTTATTTTGCTATTATTATTATTATTATCTATCCTGATGCCTAGTCACATTACCCTGCCTTCTTGTACATATCTACCTCAAATACCTCGTACCCCTGCACACTGATCTGGAACTGGTACTCCTTGTATATAGCTTTATTCTTGGGTATTTTATTCCTCATGTTACAATATATACAGTACCAGTCAAAAGTTTGGACACACCTACTCATTCCAGGGTTTCTTTATTTTTACAATTTTCTACATTGTAGAACATCAAAAGTATGAAATAACACATAAGGAATCCTGTAGTAACCAAAAAAGTGTTAAACAAATCAAAATATATTTTATATTTGAGATTCTTCAAAGTAGCCACCCTTTGCCTTGATGACAGCTTTGCACACTCTTGGCATTCTCTCAACCAGCTTCATGAGGTACTCACCTGGAATGCATTTCAATTAACAGGTGTGCCTTGTTCAAAGTTAATTTGTGGAATTTATTTCCTTCTTAGTGCGTTTGAGCCAATCACTTGTTTTGTGACAAGATAGGGGTGGTATACAGAAGATAGCCCTATTTGGCAAAATACCAAGTCCATATCATGGCAAGAACAGCTCAAATAAGCAAAGAGAAACAAAAGTCTGTCATCATTTTAAGACATGAAGTTCAGTCAATCGGGAAAATTTCAAGAACTTTGAATGTTTCTTCAAGTGCAGTTGCAAAATCCATCAAGCGCTATGTCTCTCATGAGGACCGCCACAGGAAAGGAAGACCCAGAGTTACCTCTGCTGTAAAGTTCAAGTAACAGACACATCTCAACATCAACTGTTCAGAGGAGACTACGTGAATCAGGCCTTCATGGTCAAATTGCTGCAAAGAAACCACTACTAAAGGACACCAATAAGAAGAAGAGACTTGCTTGGGCCAAGAAACACGAGCAATGGACATTAGACCGGTGGAAATCTGTCCTTTTGGAAAAGCAATCCAGGTGAAGCTGGTTGAGAGAATGCCAAGAGTGTGCAAAGGGTGGCTACATTGAAGACTCTATATAAATATAAAATAGATTTTGATATGTTTAACACTTTTTTGGTTACTACATGATTCCTTATGTGTTATTT
This sequence comes from Salmo salar, assembly GCF_965601325.2. Taxonomy (NCBI): domain Eukaryota; kingdom Metazoa; phylum Chordata; class Actinopteri; order Salmoniformes; family Salmonidae; genus Salmo; species Salmo salar. The sequence continues at coordinate 85,411,260 of NC_138295.1, forward strand.
CATAGTTTTGAGTTCTTCACTATTATTTCACAATGTAGAAAATAGTCAAAATAAAGAAAAACCTTTGAATGAGTAGATGTGTGCAAACTTTTGATTGGTACTGTATATAGATATATATACACTGCTCAAAAAAATAAAGGGAACACTAAAATAACACATCCTAGAACTGAATGAAAGAAATAATCTTATAAAATACTTTTTTCTTTACATAGTTGAATGTGCTGACAACAAAATCACACAAAAATAATCAATGGAAATCCAATTTATCAACCCATGGAGGTCTGGATTTGGAGTCACACTCAAAATTAAAGTGGAAAACCACACTACAGGCTGATCCAACTTTGATGTAATGTCCTTAAAACAAGTCAAAATGAGTCTCAGTAGTGTGTGTGGCCTCCACGTGCCTGTATGACCTCCCTACAACGCCTGGGCATGCTCCTGATGAGGTGGCGGATGGTCTCCTGAGGGATATCCTCCCAGACCTGGACTAAAGCATCCGCCAACTCCTGGACAGTCTGTGGTGCAACGTGGCGTTGGTGGATGGAGCGAGACATGATGTCCCAGATGTGCTCAATTGGATTCAGGTCTGGGGAACAGGCGGGCCACCCAACACCATGACTGACCCACCGCCAAACCGGTCATGCTGGAGGATGTTGCAGGCAGCAGAACGTTCTGTCACATGTGCTCAGTGTGAACCTGCTTTCATCTGTGAAGAGCACAGGGCGCCAGTGGCGAATTTGCCAATCTTGGTGTTCTCTGGCAAATGCCAAACGTCCTGCACGGTGTTGGGCTGTAAGCACAACCCCCACCTGTGGACGTCGGGCCCTCATACCACCCTCATGGAGACTATTTCTGACCGTTTGAGCAGACACATGCACATTTGTGGCCTGCTGGAGGTCATTTTGCAGGGCTCTGGCAGTGCTCCTCCTGCTCCTCCTTGCACAAAGGCGGAGGTAGCTGTCCTGCACTGGGTTGTTGCCCTCCACGTCTCGTGATGTACTGGCCTGTCTCCTGGTAGCGCCTCCATGCTCTGGACACTACGCTGACAGACACAGCAAACCTTCTTGCCACAGCTCACATTGATGTTCCATCCTGGATGAGCTGCACTACCTGAGCCACTTGTGTGGGTTGTAGACTCCATCTCATGCTACCACTAGAGTGAAAGCACCGCCAGCATTCAAAAGTGACCAAAACATCAGCCAGGAAGCATAGGAATTGAGACGTGGTCTGTGGTTACCACCTGCAGAACAACTCCTTTATTGGGGGTGTCTTGCTAATTGCCTATAATTTCCACCTGTTGTCTATTCCATTTGCACAACAGCATGTGAAATTTATTTTCAATCAGTGTTGTTTCCTAAGTAAACAGTTTGATTTCACAGAAGTGTGATGGACTTGGAGTTACATTGTGTTGTTTAAGTGTTCCCTTTGATTTTTGAGCAGTGTATATATATTTTGTATAGTTTTGTACTCTGCATCGTTGGGGTGGGCTCGTAAGCAAGCATTTCACGGTAAAGAGTTGATTTGAGAGGGAAAGACAAAGAGCGAGGGAGTCCAAATGTATTCTGACCTAGTCTTTAGTATGAATCCATTTTTAATGAGACGAGTACAAAACATTAAAGGAACAGTTGTCTCCATGTCTCGTCCGTACCTGGTAGAGTATTCGGGTGGGGGTCCCGCAAAGCTCATCCCAATGGCTGGGGGAGGAGGGTAGGCCTCATTGGTCATGTAGAGACATATCTTTTCCAGAGAACCTACCAATTTTCCTTCCTGAGGAAATTGCAAGATATTACCAGGCTTCCCGTTCAAACCGAAAGTGCTATTTAGAAGCATATGTTTTATTTAACCAGGTAAGTTGACTGAGAACACATTCTCATTTACAGCAATGACCTGGGGAATAGTTACAGGGGATGGGGGGGTGAATGAGCCAATAGTAAGCTTGGGATGATTAGGTGACCGTGATGGTATGAGGGCCAGATTGGGAATTTAGCCAGGACACCAGGGTTAACACCCCTACTCTAACAATAAGTGCCATGGGATCTTTAGTGACCACAGAGAGTCAGGACACCTGTTTAACGTCCCACCCGAAAGACAGCACATGTCCCCAATCACTGCCCTGGGATATTATTTTAGACCAGAGGAAAGAGTGACTCCTACTGGCCCTCCAACACCACTTCCAGCAGCAACTGGTCTCCAATCTAGGGACTGACCAGGACCAACCCTGCTTAGCTTCAGAAGCAAGCCAGCTGTGGGATGCAGGGTGTTAAGCAGCGAATAAAATCCAACATGATTATACCACTCTACATGGAGAAATATACACTAATGGGTTCTTGTGTTTGTTGCTTTTTAATCAACTCAAAGTCACCACACTATTTAATTGATGTAGCCTAGTTTTAATTAACCGTTCTATGAGGCACTGTTGGCCGACGGGTCAAATATGAGGTTATTACAGTAGCCTACCTTTCACTGAAAGATGCATTTCGGTCCTTTCCTCTCCCCTTACACCTGGCTATCAAGGGAATTTGGGAAGGTTGTGGCTGTTTATACTTCGGTTATTGTGATGATTTTGTCAGAGGAAACAAATCTGAATCTCTGATAATCTAACAGTTACGCTGTAGCGGAGATTCAGCACAATGGATAGCGCCGCAGTTGATCAATTGCACGTGAATCTAAACCCGCAGTTTATCATGTGCCATTCTTCGGCTATATTTACATCAAATCTTCTCAGGCCTACCTATTGCATCTGTTCTCCAGCAATAAAGTACATTATCAAGTTAATATTCATTTAGTCACAGCATAAATTAAACGTGAGCCTACACAATCAAATTAACTTGTCAAGACCCTGCCATTCTTCTCCGTTATTACTTTTATTCAAGACAAAATACCCCCAGTTCTCGCATTATTTTACAGACTTGGTCAGAAAGGGTAACTCATTCTCAAGACCCAGACAAACAAATGTAGAATAACATTCAATACACAAACGTAGGCTACATAACAGGGGCGGAAATCCCAGGGGGGACGGGGGGTACACGACCCCCCCATCCTGGGAAAAATATGATTTGTCCCCCCCAATATATCACTGTAAACATAACTCTGTAATTTAAATAATATGAATAATACGCAATGAAAGCAATTGTGCTGATTATAGACACTTAATAGAGCTTTTTTAAATTTCAAAATATTGCGACCCCCCTCCACTGCCAGTTCCTTAGTTGGCAAGGTAACAGAGGGTTCGTATCTACTGTCTGAAAGGCACTCAATGCACGTGACTGACATGAGGTTAATCCAGTCAATCGCGCCATAGCAATGATTTGTTTTATGTTGGCAGGGTTCACACACACACACACACTAGCTGAATTTGCAGAGCTAGCGTGCAAATATTAACTATTAAGCTAGCTAGTACCTATTCCATTTATGTGGCGTCGTCAAAGATGGAATCTTTGCTATCGTCAATTTATTCCAAGATCAGCAATGTAAGTTAGTGCTTCAAAGTCCCTGTGATAAGGTTAGCGATAAACTGAAGTCCAAACTGAACAGAACTACACTCTCTTCTACCATTGTCTTAAATATATGTAATGGTCTCGTTGCAAAAGCTAAATTGTCGCAAGGGAACTTTTATTTATTTATTTTATTTCACCTTTATTTAACCCGGGTAGCAAAGATTATAGCAAACACCACTGAAACGGAATTTGTGCTCGCTAGCTTTGCAAATTCAGCTATTGTTGGAAGCCAGCCAATATGAAACAAACGGTTAAAATTACAAAAGGTTGCAGCATATGTTGTGTAAATGGTGAACTCATACAGCTGTCAACTCTTGTCACTGCAATCCGTTTCACATTTGCTAGCTACCTTTTAGATCGAAGCCCATATAGAATGATAGAAGATATGATAGAAGCCCATCTCCTACTGTAAATAACCTACACACTGTGTGTGTGTGTGTGTGTGTGTGTGTGTGTGTGTGGGTGTGTGTGTGTGTGTGTGTGTGGGTGTGTGTGTGTGTGTGTGTGTGTGTGTGTGTGTGTGTGTGTGTGTGTGTGTGTGTGTGTGTGGTGGTGTGTGTGTGTGTGTGTGTGTGTGTGTGTGTGTGTGTGTGTGTGTGTGTGTGTGTGTGTGTGTGTGTGTGTGTGTGTGTGTGTGTGTGTGTGTGTGTGTGTGTGTGTGGCCAGCCAGGTAGAAAAATGGCGGACATCAGAGTATTTTTCAGTACACCAAAACGCAAAGTAAGAACCCTAGTAGCCTAATATCTCAAAGACTAGTTGATAAAATGTTCATAAGAAAGAAGTGAAATGCTAATGAAAATGTTTCACAATGTCATTAGGCAGAGCAGGCAACAGATGGCACACAGACGGCAGAGCTGGGGACAGACTGGCAGAGACAGGGAGTCTCAGGTAAGTTTGTTGAGTCTTTGTTTGGCAACATTATGAAAGGTTCTCCATTTTTTTGACTTGTAAAATAGGAACATAATTGGAAAATGCCATGGATACCCCCACTCTCAACTTACACTGGTGACTGAACTAAGATCTGTTAAAGGCAATGGTATTGCTGTTGTGATTAGTTGTGTAGTTTTGGGTACCGGTAGTTAGGAGTACGGCAAACACCTTATTTCTTTGGTTCCTCAATATACATTTACCATATTACAACATAGGCTGTGTGTTACAGCACTACTTTTGGTGTCCCCCTCAGGAATTGCTCTTCAGAAAATGTCATGTAATTGTCCCCTCCAAAGTTGATATCAGATTTTCGCCCCTGCTACATAAAATAACCTGGAAGGCCTACCCTGTAGCAAACAAAATATTTGCATAGGCCGTAACGGTTTAACTTGCTTCAAAACAGGCTGAATTCAGGTTGGCATAAGTGAGTAAAGCGGTGCCACAGAAATTGTTTTGAATTAAAGCAGATACCTACCGGTAGCTCAAAAGTTGGAGCCAATTTTGTTGCTGTATTAACTGCATTTAAAGGTTGCGTGTACATGCTCTTTGAATTCATGGCGACTATAAGTACGACGCACACCCCGAGCGTTGATCATGCGGATAGAGAAGGCCTGTATGAACAGACTTCACCTCACGCTTTTCATAGAAATTAACCGGTTAATTTCTCCCATGTAATCGGAGTGGGTGGGAAATCCTGGTAAAACTGTTCCCCCCCATCAAACCCTAGGTTAGAGGCGCTACAAGCAACTCTGGGAGAGCTAGGACCTGATAGCAGCCTGCCAGCTAAAGCAGGTTAGCATTGACTTATTTAACCTGAAAGTTTGGATTGTCACTGGGATATGAAGACCAACCGCCAAAACGATGGGCTAATGAGACGAGAGCTGGTTTCACATGTAAGCATTCACTAGTCGGAAACCAAGTCAGTCAGGAGAGAAGACACCCAGCAGAGTAATTTAAATGCAAGTTGACAACCGTGATATTAGTTAGCACTGAAACCCCGATTCTAGCAACATCCTCATATGTACCAACCCCAGACACTGTGTTCCACAACCATCAAGTTAAAATGAACTAGAACCCATTCCACATCATGTGATGCTACTAGCATAAATTGACCAACACTGAGCAAATGTAGCTTAAACACAGGGTTCAAAGTATTAATGTATTGCTGAGGCCAAAGCATGGTTATAATGCAAAATAAATGTTGCCAAGTAGGAACCGCCAAAACAATACTGAGGACACAAGTATTACAGTTAATGTTTAATTGAGCCAAAACAAGCAAATGCAGTTACACACACAGACAACCTGGACTAGAGTACCCATGAACTCTTGCATGGACCCCGAGCACCATGTCCCACGTCAGATATCCATGTTTGTGGTCAACGGGGGCTCCGATGAAGCGGCCAACAGTTCCTCAAAGGCATGGTCAGACGCAGCTTCAGAGGTAGCGTCGTCAGACGGGGGGCCAGTCGCAGCTTCAGAGGTAGCGTCGTCAGACGGGCCAGTCGCAGCTTCAGAGGTAGCGTCGTCAGACGGGGGGCCAGTCGCAGCTTCAGAGGTAGCGTCGTCAGACGGGGGGCCAGTCGCAGCTTCAGAGGTAGCGTCGTCAGACGGGGGGCCAGTCGCAGCTTCAGAGGTAGCGTCGTCAGACGGGGGGCCAGTCGCAGCTTCAGAGGTAGCGTCGTCAGACGGGGGGCCAGTCGCAGCTTCAGAGGTAGCGTCGTCAGACGGGGGGCCAGTCGCAGCTTCAGAGGTAGCGTCGTCAGACGGGGGGCCAGTCGCAGCTTCAGAGGTAGCGTCGTCAGACGGGGGGCCAGTCGCAGCTTCAGAGGTAGCGTCGTCAGACGGGGGGCCAGTCGCAGCTTCAGAGGTAGCGTCGTCAGACGGGGGGCCAGTCGCAGCTTCAGAGGTAGCGTCGTCAGACGGGGGGCCAGTCGCAGCTTCAGAGGTAGCGTCGTCAGACGGGGGGCCAGTCGCAGCTTCAGAGGTAGCGTCGTCAGACGGGGGGCCAGTCGCAGCTTCAGAGGTAGCGTCGTCAGACGGGGGGCCAGTCGCAGCTTCAGAGGTAGCGTCGTCAGACGGGGGGCCAGTCGCAGCTTCAGAGGTAGCGTCGTCAGACGGGGGGCCAGTCGCAGCTTCAGAGGTAGCGTCGTCAGACGGGGGGCCAGTCGCAGCTTCAGAGGTAGCGTCGTCAGACGGGGGGCCAGTCGCAGCTTCAGAGGTAGCGTCGTCAGACGGGGGGCCAGTCGCAGCTTCAGAGGTAGCGTCGTCAGACGGGGGGCCAGTCGCAGCTTCAGAGGTAGCGTCGTCAGACGGGCCAGTCGCAGCTTCAGAGGTAGCGTCGTCAGACGGGCCAGTCGCAGCTTCAGAGGTAGCGTCGTCAGACGGGCCAGTCGCAGCTTCAGAGGTAGCGTCGTCAGACGGGCCAGTCGCAGCTTCAGAGGTAGCGTCGTCAGACGGGCCAGTCGCAGCTTCAGAGGTAGCGTCGTCAGACGGGCCAGGCGCAGCTTCAGAGGTAGCGTCGTCAGACGGGCCCGTCGCAGCTTCAGAGGTAGCGTCGTCAGACGGGCCCGTCGCAGCTTCAGAGGTAGCGTCGTCAGACGGGCCCGTCGCAGCTTCAGAGGTAGCGTCGTCAGACGGGCCAGTCGCAGCTTCAGAGGTAGCGTCGTCAGACGGGCCAGTCGCAGCTTCAGAGGTAGCGTCGTCAGACGGGCCAGTCGCAGCTTCAGAGGTAGCGTCGTCAGACGGGCCAGTCGCAGCTTCAGAGGTAGCGTCGTCAGACGGGCCAGTCGCAGCTTCAGAGGTAGCGTCGTCAGACGGGCCAGTCGCAGCTTCAGAGGTAGCGTCGTCAGACGGGCCAGTCGCAGCTTCAGAGGTAGCGTCGTCAGACGGGCCAGTCGCAGCTTCAGAGGTAGCGTCGTCAGACGGGCCAGTCGCAGCTTCAGAGGTAGCGTCGTCAGACGGGCCCGTCGCAGCTTCAGAGGTAGCGTCGTCAGACGGGCCCGTCGCAGCTTCAGAGGTAGCGTCGTCAGACGGGCCAGTCGCAGCTTCAGAGGTAGCGTCGTCAGACGGGCCAGTCGCAGCGTCGTCAGAGGACATGCGCCTCAGCTTCTCCTCAGAGGACAGGGCATCATTTGCCTGAGAGCTACCATGGTTTGGAGAAGCTTGGGATTCTACTTCGTTAGTCTCTAAATACTCTATAGAAAAAACAAAAGGAACAGTTGGGTATTCTACAGCAACACATCTGTTCCACACGGTCTAGGCCGAATTGCCAGTCGAATGTTGAACCCAACAGTTTTCAAAGTATATGTTTCAGGCCGTACCTTCTCTGTCTTGTTTAGCGTCAGACCCTATGGATCGGAGCAAGGCCAGGGCATGCTCAATGGAGACGTCATTTGATGACAGCTCTGAAAAACGTAGGTTAAGGTACACAAGCAAAATTACCAAATCAAAGGCTTTGACAACGTTATTTAGACTGAGTTACTCTATGGTGTTGAATGAGTGTCAAACACAGCAGCACCATAGACAGTGACAAAGAACATAGCTAGAAGGGTTGTGGAAAGAAACACTTACCTCCAAGTCTCCTCTGCAGAGAGACTTGATCTTGCTTCTGGGACTTTCCAACAGGGTAACAAGAAACTGAGGAGAAAGTGTTGACAGAAGTTGAGTTCACACAAAATAGCTACATATATTAATAATAGATGACCAATGCGGAAGAAACAGACAGTCAAATTTGAATCTCCAACTTATAAAGTTAAGCATATTTCCCAAACAAATCCCTTCAATCCAAATAAAACGTTAGTGAACCAACCTTTGACAACCCCCACAGTCATCACAAAGAGCAGCAATTCTCTCACACCTCCCATGATCATGAGAATAGTCTGTGTTATCAACAGGTAATGTCTTCCCATGGCCTGTATGAGGCTTATATAGGCCACTAATGACCGTTTACCTGACAAACATGACTTAACGATCAATTAACAAGCTTGATTGAGGTGTTACATTCAGATAGAAATAGACCATGTAGAACATATGTTGATTCTTTGGTGGGCAGGCAATCTTTTCTACTCCATATATTGCATTTATATCTGTAATGTTTAACCCTAATGGTCTCAGAATCTTCAAAGATATTAGGGGGAAATAAACACTGTACCCAAATCCACTTTTTACAATGCTCCTGGGAAATGGGTAGGCCTCCACCATACAGTTTTACAGCTGTGATATATTTATTTATTTACATAGATCACATACTTAAATATATATATGTTAGCTGTAGGTAGCTTTGGGATAAAATTCCCATATTGTATTGTTACTAACATAAATCATAATATATCATATTTTCCTCATTTGCTCTGTAGGAGGTTCGTCATATGAAGGACATTCAAGTGGATGTGACCCCTAACCTGACATAATGTAAACGTTATACATTAAGCTCTCTCCCTCAGTGACATGAATTAGTATATTTCATATTCTCAGAACCCAACAGTAGGTTTTAAGGTGTGGCTGCATGTTTGTCGTGGACGCATCGTCACTCTTGATGTTCTTTTTCCAGATTGCAAGTGAAACACCTTTAGATGTGGTAAGTGCCAGTTGGTAACTTTTCCTCACACTTGCTTGTTTAAGGTATGGATGCAACACCCCAGTATGTCTGCAGGGGCTGGTCACTGAGATTTACCATGTTACACATGCTACTAGACTAACCTTCCAAGTAAATATGTTACAAGTCTGAACTGGCCGTCCTTGTCTTTCCTCAACTAATTGAAAGCTCAGGGACAGACATCCTGAACGACTTTGATGTCAGAGCTCCCATCAGCCCTCTACACCTCGCTGTGAGTAAAGCCTACCTGCTCCTGTAGTGGTCTCCATATGACAAATGGCACCCTATTCCCTATTTAGTACACTACTTTTGACCAGATCCTTATAGGCCCTGATCAAAAGCAGTTCACTACATAGGGAATAGGGTGCTATCTGGGAAGCAGACATGGTGTTGATTTTCCACAGGAAGTTGACTGTCCAGACAGACTCACACACCAAATTCCTATCTATTCCTGATTCGTGTAAAATACATGCATATTCTACACAGTGATGATGAGGATGATTTCCTTATTTTGCCATTTGAGTTAATCAACCTCAGAGGAGAAGTAGAGTGTTTGTTTCTCAATCACACGCTTGGCAGGGACCTCCGATGTTGATGCTGGGCGGGAGCAAAAATGGGCTCCCGATTGAAAGACTCTGGTCTACTTTAGAGGTCTAGCACTGTATTTCTGTTCAGGCGTACCACTGGTCTACTATAGGACATTGATTATATATCGATTCAGGCGTACCACTGGACTTTGCTTGAGACTGTGTTTGTCTTTCTATTCAGGCGTACCACGGCCACCACCATGCTATGGAGTTCCTGGTTCAGTCTCTGCTGGATCTAGACGTGAGGGACAGCCAGGGGCGCACCCTCTGGACCTGTCTGCCTTAAAAAGTAATGAAGAGAGGTTGGGCCAGTGCTTTGGGGCCAGGTGGTTTTCATAACCAAGTAATGAAGAGATGGAGATTGGATCCAGAGGGTTGGAGACAGGAGGTTGGAGCCAGTGGGTTGGGACCCAGTGTGTCGGGACCCAGTGTGTCAAGTTTGCTGACGACACGAAGGCGATGAGAGGTCAGAGACTTGGCATTGTGGTTCCAGGACAACCTCTCCATCAATGCCAGTAAGACCAAGGAGCTGATCGTGGTCTGAAGGAGCAAGAGGGGAGAGCACGTCCCCATCCACATCAACAGGGCTGTTCCTTGGCGACCTAACATGGCCCACACACACCCGCACAGTCGTGAAGAGGACGCGCCAGGATGCTGAAATATTTGGCATGGGCACTCGCATCCTCAAAAAGTTAAAGGGTCTTGCTCTGACCCTACGCACAATCACTAGACTGTATACAAAGCATATGCACACTCACACACACTACATTCACACTCCCACACACATACACACACACACACACACACACACACACACACACACACACACACACACACACACACACACACACACACAAACCGACACAACCCAAACACACATGCATCCACATTACACACTCTCACAAACACACACCTTTACACTCATCATTTGCAGCTGCTGCTCTGTTCTTTATTTTGCTATTATTATTATTATTATTATCAATCCTGATGCCTAGTCACTTTACCCTGCCTTCTTGTACATATCTACTTCAAATACCTCGTACCCCTGCACACTGATCTGGAACCTGTTCTCCTTGTATATAGCTTTATTCTTGGGTATTTTATTCCTCGTGTTACAATATATACAGTACCAGTCAAAAGTTTGGACACACCTACTCATTCCAGGGTTTCTTTATTTTTTTTTTTACAATTTTCTACATTGTAGAACATCAAAAGTATGAAATAACACATAAGGAATCCTGAAGTAACCAAAAAAGTGTTAAACAAATCAAAATATATTTTATATTTGAGATTCTTCAAAGTAGCCACCCTTTGCCTTGATGACAGCTTTGCACACTCTTGGCATTCACTCAACCAGCTTCATGAGGTACTCACCTGGAATGCATTTTAATTAACAGGTGTGCCTTGTTCAAAGTTAATTTGTGGAATTTATTTCCTTCTTAGTGCGTTTGAGCCAATCACTTGTTTTGTGACAAGGTAGGGGTGGTATACAGAAGATAGCCCTATTTGGTAAAATACCAAGTCCATATCATGGCAAGAACAGCTCAAATAAGCAAAGAGAAACAAAAGTCTATTATTATTTTAAGACATGAAGTTCAGTGAATCCGGAAAATTTCAAGAACTTTGAATGTTTCTTCAAGTGCAGTTGCAAAATCCATCAAGCGCTATGTCTCTCATGAGGACCGCCACAGGAAAGGAAGACCCAGAGTTACCTCTGCTGTAAAGTTCAAGTAACAGACACATCTCAACATCAACTGTTCAGAGGAGACTACGTGAATCAGGCCTTCATGGTCAAATTGCTGCAAAGAAACCACTACTAAAGGACACCAATAAGAAGAAGAGACTTGCTTGGGCCAAGAAACACCAGCAATGGACATTAGACCGGTGGAAATCTGTCCTTTTGGAAAAGCAATCCAGGTGAAGCTGGTTGAGAGAATGCCAAGAGTGTGCAAAGGGTGGCTACATTGAAGAGTCTATATAAATATAAAATAGATTTTGATATGTTTAACACTTTTTTGGTTACTACATGATTCCATGTGTTATTTCATAGTTTTGAGTTCTTCACTATTATTTTACAATGTAGAAAATAGTCAAAATAAAGAAAAACCTTTGAATAAGTAGGTGTGTCCAAACTTTTGATTGGTACTATATATATATATATATATATATATATATATATATATATTCTATAGTTTTGTTCTCTGCATCGTTGGGGTGGGCTCGTAAGCAAGCATTTCACGGTAAAGAGTTGATTTGAGAGGGAAAGACAAAGAGCGAGGGAGTCCAAATGTATTCTGACCTAGTCTTTAGTATGAATCCATTTTTAATGAGACGAGTACAAAACATTAACCTGTTGGGTCTAGGGGGCAGCATTTGCACGTCTGGATAAAAAAAATGTACCCGATTTAATCTGGTTACTAATCCTACCCAGTAACTACAATATGCATATACTTATTATATATGGATAGAAAACACTCTAAAGTTTCCAAAACTGTTTGAATGGTGTCTGTGAGTATAACAGAACTCATTTGGCAGTCAAAACCCTGAGACATTTTCTGACAGGAAGTGGATACATGATGTGTTGTATTGACTTTAAACCTATCCCATTGAAAAACACAGGGGTTTAGGAATATTTTGGCACTTCCTATTGCTTCCACTAGATGTCACCAGCCTTTACAAAGTGTTTTGAGTCTTCTGGAGGGAGATCTGACCGAACAAGAGCCATGGAACGATGATGTCCCATTAGACACCTGGCGCGCTACTTCATGTTGGGTACCCTCGTTCCAATATGTTATAAAAGAGTATGCATTCGTCCACCTTGAATATTATTCATGTTCTGGTTAAAAAAGGCCCTAATGATTTATGCTATACAACGTTTGACATGTTTGAACGAACGGAAATATATTTTTCCCCCTCGTTCATGACGAGAAGTCCGGCTGGCTTACATCATGTGCTAACGAGACGGAGATTTTTGGACATAAATGATGAGCTTTTTTGAACAAAACTACATTCGTTATGGACCTGTGATACCTGGAAGTGACATCTGATGAAGAGAATCAAAGGTAATGGATTATTTACATAGTATTTTCGATTTTAGATCTCCCCAACATGACGTCTAGTCTTTTATCGCAACGCGTATTTTTCTGGGCACAGTGCTCAGATTATTGCAAAGTGTGATTTCCCAGTAAGGTTATTTTTAAATCTGGCAAGTTGATTGCGTTCAAAAGATGTAAATCTATAATTCTTTAAATGACAATATAATATTTTACCAATGTTTTCTAATTTTAATTATTTAATTTGTGACGCTGACTTGACTGCCGGTTATTGGAGGGAAACGATTTCCTCAACATCAATGCCATAGTAAAACGCTGTTTTTGGATATAAATATCAACTTGATAGAACTAAAAATGCATGCATTGTCTAACATAATGTCCTAGGAGTGTCATCTGATGGAGATTGTAAAAGGTTAGTGTATCATTTTAGCTGGTTTTATGGTTTTGGTGACCCTGTCTTTGACTTGACAAAACATTACACACAACTCTTGTAAATGTACTGTCCTAACATACTCTAAATTTATGCTTTCGCCGTAAAACCTTTTTGAAATCGTAAAACGTGGTTAGATTAAGGAGATGTTTATCTTTCAAATGGTGTAACATAGTTGTATTTTTGAAAAATTTGAATTTTGACATTTATTTGGATTCAAATTTGCCGCTCTTGAAATGCACCTGCTGTTGATGGAGTGCACCACGGGTGGCACGCTAGCGTCCCACCTAGCCCCAAGATTAAAGGAACAGTTGTCTCCATGTCTCGTCCGTACCTGGTAGAGTATTCGGATGGGGGTCCCGCAAAGTTCATCCCAATGGCTGGGGGAGGAGGGTAGGCCTCATTGGTCATGTAGAGACATATCTTTTCCAGAGAACCTACCAATTTTCCTTCCTGAGGAAATTGCAAGAAATTACCAGGCTTCCCGTTCAAACCGAAAGTGCTATTTAGAAGCATATGTTTTATTTAACCAGGTAAGTTGACTGAGAACACATTCTCATTTACAGCAATGACCTGGGGAATAGTTACAGGGGATGGGGGGGTGAATGAGCCAATAGTAAGCTTGGGATGATTAGGTGACCGTGATGGTATGAGGGCCAGATTGGGAATTTAGCCAGGACACCAGGGTTAACACCCCTACTCTAACAATAAGTGCCATGGGATCTTTAGTGACCACAGAGAGTCAGGACACCTGTTTAACGTCCCACCCGAAAGACAGCACATGTCCCCAATCACTGCCCTGGGATATTATTTTAGACCAGAGGAAAGAGTGACTCCTACTGGCCCTCCAACACCACTTCCAGCAGCAACTGGTCTCCAATCTAGGGACTGACCAGGACCAACCCTGCTTAGCTTCAGAAGCAAGCCAGCTGTGGGATGCAGGGTGTTAAGCAGCGAATAAAATCCAACATGATTATACCACTCTACATGGAGAAATATACACTAATGGGTTCTTGTATTTGTTGCTATTTAATCAACTCAAAGTCACCACACTATTTCATTGATGTAGCCTAGTTTTAACCGGTCTATGAGGCACTGTTGGCCGACGGGTCAAATATGAGGTTATTACAGTAGCCTACCTTTCACTGAAAGATGCATTTCGGTCCTTTCCTCTCCCCTTACACCTGGCTATCAAGGGAATTTGGGAAGGTTGTGGCTGTTTATACTTCGGTTATTGTGATGATTTTGTCAGAGGAAACAAATCTGAATCTCTGATAATCTAACAGTTACGCTGTAGCGGAGATTCAGCACAATGGATAGCGCCGCAGTTGATCAATTGCACGTGACTCTAAACCCGCAGTTTATCATGTGCCATTCTTCGGCTATATTTACATCAAATCTTCTCAGGCCTACCTATTGCATCTGTTCTCCAGCAATAAAGTCAATTATCAAGTTAATATTCATTTAGTCACAGCATAAATTAAACGTGAGCCTACACAATCAAATTAACTTGTCAAGACCCTGCCATTCTTCTCCGTTATTACTTTTATTCAAGACAAAATACCCCCAGTTCTCGCATTATTTTACAGACTTGGTCAGAAAGGGTAACTGATTCTCAAGACCCAGACAAACAAATGTAGAATAACATTCAATACACAAACGTAGGCTACATAACAGGGGCGGAAATCCCAGGGGGGACGGGGGGTACACGACCCCCCCATCCTGGGAAAAATATGATTTGTCCCCCCCAATATATCACTGTAAACATAACTCTGTAATTTAAATAATATGAATAATACGCAATGAAAGCAATTGTGCTGATTATAGACACTTAATAGAGTTTTTTTCAGTTTCAAAATATTGCGACCCCCCTCCCTTTGCCTCACAATGGTTTGATCCACTGCCAGTTCCTTAGTTGGCAAGGTAACAGAGGGTTCGTATCTACTGTCTGAAAGGCACTCAATGCACGTGACTGACATGAGGTTAATCCAGTCAATCGCGCCATAGCAATGATTTGTTTTATGTTGGCAGGGTTCACACACACACACACACTAGCTGAATTTGCAGAGCTAGCGTGCAAATATTAACTATTAAGCTAGCTAGTACCTATTCCATTTATGTGGCGTCGTCAAAGATGGAATCTTTGCTATCGTCAATTTATTCCAAGATCAGCAATGTAAGTTAGTGCTTCAAAGTCCCTGTGATAAGGTTAGCGATAAACTGAAGTCCAAACTGAACAGAACTACACTCTCTTCTACCATTGTCTTAAATATATGTAATGGTCTCGTTGCAAAAGCTAAATTGTCGCAAGGGAACTTTTATTTATTTATTTTATTTCACCTTTATTTAACCCGGGTAGCAAAGATTATAGCAAACACCACTGAAACGGAATTTGTGCTCGCTAGCTTTGCAAATTCAGCTATTGTTGGAAGCCAGCCAATATGAAACAAACGGTTAAAATTACAAAAGGTTGCAGCATATGTTGTGTAAATGGTGAACTCATACAGCTGTCAACTCTTGTCACTGCAATCCGTTTCACATTTGCTAGCTACCTTTTAGATCGAAGCCCATATAGAATGATAGAAGATATGATAGAAGCCCATCTCCTACTGTAAATAACCTACACACTGTGTGTGTGTGTGTGTGGGCGCGAGGGCGCGAGGTGAGGAAGAAATGGCAGCAAAAAAGACGGACATCAGAGTATTTTTCAGTACACCAAAACGCAAAGTAAGAACCCTAGTAGCCTAATATCTCAAAGACTAGTTGATAAAATGTTCATAAGAAAGAAGTGAAATGCTAATGAAAATGTTTCACAATGATGTCATTAGGCAGAGCAGGCAACAGACGGCACACAGACGGCAGAGCTGGGGACAGACTGGCAGAGACAGGGAGTCTCAGGTAAGTTTGTTAAGTCTTTGTTTGGCAACATTATGAAAGGTTCTCCATTTTTTTGACTTGTAAAATAGGAACATAATTGGAAAATGCCATGGATACCCCCACTCTCAACTTACACTGGTGACTGAACTAAGATCTGTTAAAGGCAATGGTATTGCTGTTGTGATTAGTTGTGTAGTTTTGGGTACCGGTAGTTAGGAGTACGGCAAACACCTTATTTCTTTGGTTCCTCAATATACATTTACCATATTACAACGTAGGCTGTGTGTTACAGCACTACTTTTGGTGTCCCCCTCAGGAATTGCTCTTCAGAAAATGTCATGTAATTGTCCCCTCCAAAGTTGATATCAGATTTTCGCCCCTGCTACATAAAATAACCTGGAAGGCCTACCCTGTAGCAAACAAAATATTTGCATAGGCCGTAACGGTTTAACTTGCTTCAAAACAGGCTGAATTCAGGTTGGCATAAGTGAGTAAAGCGGTGCCACAGAAATTGTTTTGAATTAAAGCAGATACCTACCGGTAGCTCAAAAGTTGGAGCCAATTTTGTTGCTGTATTAACTGCATTTAAAGGTTGCGTGTACATGCTCTTTGAATTCATGGCGACTATAAGTACGACGCACACCCCGAGCGTTGATCATGCGGATAGAGAAGGCCTGTATGAACAGACTTCACCTCACGCTTTTCATAGAAATTAACCGGTTAATTTCTCCCATGTAATCGGAGTGGGTGGGAAATCCTGGTAAAACTGTTCCCCCCCATCAAACCCTAGGTTAGAGGCGCTACAAGCAACTCTGGGAGAGCTAGGACCTGATAGCAGCCTGCCAGCTAAAGCAGGTTAGCATTGACTTATTTAACCTGAAAGTTTGGATTGTCACTGGGATATGAAGACCAACCGCCAAAACGATGGGCTAATGAGACGAGAGCTGGTTTCACATGTAAGCATTCACTAATAGGAAACCAAGTCAGTCAGGAGAGAAGACACCCAGCAGAGTAATTTAAATGCAAGTTGACAACCGTGATATTAGTTAGCACTGAAACCCCGATTCTAGCAACATCCTCATATGTACCAACCCCAGACACTGTGTTCCACAACCATCAAGTTAAAATGAACTAGAACCCATTCCACATCATGTGATGCTACTAGCATAAATTGACCAACACTGAGCAAATGTAGCTTAAACACAGGGGTCAAAGTATTAATATATTGCAAAATAAATGTTGCCAAGTAGGAACCGCCAAAACAATACTGAGGACACAAGTATTACAGTTAATGTTTAATTGAGCCAAAACAAGCAAATGCAGTTACACACACAGACAACCTGGACTAGAGTACCCATGAACTCTTGCATGTCCCACGTCAGATATCCATGTTTGTGGTCAACGGGGGCTCCGATGAAGCGGTGAACAGTTCCTTAGAGGTAGCGTCGTCAGACGGGCCAGTCGCAGCTTCAGAGGTAGCGTCGTCAGACGGGCCAGTCGCAGCTTCAGAGGTAGCGTCGTCAGACGGGCCAGTCGCAGCTTCAGAGGTAGCGTCGTCAGACGGGCCAGTCGCAGCTTCAGAGGTAGCGTCGTCAGACGGGCCAGTCGCAGCTTCAGAGGTAGCGTCGTCAGACGGGCCAGTCGCAGCTTCAGAGGTAGCGTCGTCAGACGGGCCAGTCGCAGCTTCAGAGGTAGCGTCGTCAGACGGGCCAGTCGCAGCTTCAGAGGTAGCGTCGTCAGACGGGCCAGTCGCAGCTTCAGAGGTAGCGTCGTCAGACGGGCCAGTCGCAGCTTCAGAGGTAGCGTCGTCAGACGGGCCAGTCGCAGCTTCAGAGGTAGCGTCGTCAGACGGGCCAGTCGCAGCTTCAGAGGTAGCGTCGTCAGACGGGCCAGTCGCAGCTTCAGAGGTAGCGTCGTCAGACGGGCCAGTCGCAGCTTCAGAGGTAGCGTCGTCAGACGGGCCAGTCGCAGCTTCAGAGGTAGCGTCGTCAGACGGGCCAGTCGCAGCTTCAGAGGTAGCGTCGTCAGACGGGCCAGTCGCAGCTTCAGAGGTAGCGTCGTCAGACGGGCCAGTCGCAGCTTCAGAGGTAGCGTCGTCAGACGGGCCAGTCGCAGCTTCAGAGGTAGCGTCGTCAGACGGGCCAGTCGCAGCTTCAGAGGTAGCGTCGTCAGACGGGCCAGTCGCAGCTTCAGAGGTAGCGTCGTCAGACGGGCCAGTCGCAGCTTCAGAGGTAGCGTCGTCAGACGGGCCAGTCGCAGCTTCAGAGGTAGCGTCGTCAGACGGGCCAGTCGCAGCTTCAGAGGTAGCGTCGTCAGAGGACATGCGCCTCAGCTTCTCCTCAGAGGACAGGGCATCATTTGCCTGAGAGCTACCATGGTTTGGAGAAGCTTGGGATTCTACTTCGTTAGTCTCTAAATACTCTATAGAAAAAACAAAAGGAACAGTTGGGTATTCTACAGCAACACATCTGTTCCACACGGTCTAGGCCGAATTGCCAGTCGAATGTTGAACCCAACAGTTTTCAAAGTATATGTTTCAGGCCGTACCTTCTCTGTCTTGTTTAGCGTCAGACCCTATGGATCGGAGCAAGGCCAGGGCATGCTCAATGGAGACGTCATTTGATGACAGCTCTGAAAAACGTAGGTTAAGGTACACAAGCAAAATTACCAAATCAAAGGCTTTGACAACGTTATTTAGACTGAGTTACTCTATGGTGTTGAATGAGTGTCAAACACAGCAGCACCATAGACAGTGACAAAGAACATAGCTAGAAGGGTTGTGGAAAGAAACACTTACCTCCAAGTCTCCTCTGCAGAGAGACTTGATCTTGCTTCTGGGACTTTCCAACAGGGTAACAAGAAACTGAGGAGAAAGTGTTGACAGAAGTTGAGTTCACACAAAATAGCTACATATATTAATAATAGATGACCAATGCGGAAGAAACAGACAGTCAAATTTGAATCTCCAACTTATAAAGTTAAGCATATTTCCCAAACAAATCCCTTCAATCCAAATAAAACGTTAGTGAACCAACCTTTGACAACCCCCACAGTCATCACAAAGAGCAGCAATTCTCTCACACCTCCCATGATCATGAGAATAGTCTGTGTTATCAACAGGTAATGTCTTCCCATGGCCTGTATGAGGCTTATATAGGCCACTAATGACCGTTTACCTGACAAACATGACTTAACGATCAATTAACAAGCTTGATTGAGGTGTTACATTCAGATAGAAATAGACCATGTAGAACATATGTTGATTCTTTGGTGGGCAGGCAATCTTTTCTACTCCATATATTGCATTTATATCTGTAATGTTTAACCCTAATGGTCTCAGAATCTTCAAAGATATTAGGGGGAAATAAACACTGTACCCAAATCCACTTTTTACAATGCTCCTGGGAAATGGGTAGGCCTCCACCATACAGTTTTACAGCTGTGATATATTTATTTATTTACATAGATCACATACTTAAATATATATATGTTAGCTGTAGGTAGCTTTGGGATAAAATTCCCATATTGTATTGTTACTAACATAAATCATAATATATCATATTTTCCTCATTTGCTCTGTAGGAGGTTCGTCATATGAAGGACATTCAAGTGGATGTGACCCCTAACCTGACATAATGTAAACGTTATACATTAAGCTCTCTCCCTCAGTGACATGAATTAGTATATTTCATATTCTCAGAACCCAACAGTAGGTTTTAAGGTGTGGCTGCATGTTTGTCGTGGACGCATCGTCACTCTTGATGTTCTTTTTCCAGATTGCAAGTGAAACACCTTTAGATGTGGTAAGTGCCAGTTGGTAACTTTTCCTCACACTTGCTTGTTTAAGGTATGGATGCAACACCCCAGTATGTCTGCAGGGGCTGGTCACTGAGATTTACCATGTTACACATGCTACTAGACTAACCTTCCAAGTAAATATGTTACAAGTCTGAACTGGCCGTCCTTGTCTTTCCTCAACTAATTGAAAGCTCAGGGACAGACATCCTGAACGACTTTGATGTCAGAGCTCCCATCAGCCCTCTACACCTCGCTGTGAGTAAAGCCTACCTGCTCCTGTAGTGGTCTCCATATGACAAATGGCACCCTATTCCCTATTTAGTACACTACTTTTGACCAGATCCTTATAGGCCCTGATCAAAAGTAGTTCACTACATAGGGAATAGGGTGCTATCTGGGAAGCAGGCATGGTGTTGATTTTCCACAGGAAGTTGACTGTCCAGACAGACTCACACACCAAATTCCTATCTATTCCTGATTCGTGTAAAATACATGCATATTCTACACAGTGATGATGAGGATGATTTCCTTATTTTGCCATTTGAGTTAATCAACCTCAGAGGAGAAGTAGAGTGTTTGTTTCTCAATCCCACGCTTGGCAGGGACCTCCGATGTTGATGCTGGGCGGGAGCAAAAATGGGCTCCCGATTGAAAGACTCTGGTCTACTTTAGAGGTCTAGCACTGTATTTCTGTTCAGGCGTACCACTGGTCTACTATAGGACATTGATTATATATCTATTCAGGCGTACCACTGGACTTTGCTTGAGACTGTGTTTGTGTTTCTATTCAGGCGTACCACGGCCACCACCATGCTATGGAGGTTCTGGTTCAGTCTCTGCTGGATCTAGACGTGAGGGACAGCCAGGGGCGCACCCTCTGGACCTGTCTGCCTTAAAAAGCCATGTGGACTGTGTTGACGTCCTCATCAACCAGGGAGCCTCCATCCTGGTTAAGGACTTCACCCTGAAGAGGACCCCCATCCACACTGCATGTACACATAGAATATCACATAGAGCTTCTGTAATTAAAAAGTTTTCCTGACCAAGATGGCCATTTGTTTGGTCATGTTGCTAGGACGACAATGTCCACTCTAGGGATGTTACATGGTATAGTGTGAAAATACACACTAGACACTGATCTAAGGTCATTTTTTTGTCATGTTCTCCACTAATGATTGAGGATCTAGGGAGGGTAAGCTGATCCTACATCAGTGCACAGGGGAGACTTCTATCCAGAGCCAGGTACACAGCTAGCAGGTGACAGGCTTCGATGGCCTCAGCCCCAAAATTCTTTATTATCTGCTGTGTTAACATCATGAGGATGTCATCTAGCAACACCACTGTTCTAGAAATCTGTCTGTTCATGTGAAGGTTATAGTCGTCCAGCAATCTGCTCATATCCTCTCTGTTTATCCTCCTCTAGCTACCAACGGTCAATCATCTGACATTCTTATATCCTCTCTGTTTATCCTCCTCTAGCTACCAACGGTCAATCATCTGACATTCTTATATCCTCTCTGTTTATCCTCCTCTAGCTACCAACGGTCAATCATCTGACATTCTTATATCCTCTCTGTTTATCCTCCTCTAGCTACCAACGGTCAATCATCTGACATTCTTATATCCTCTCTGTTTATCCTCCTCTAGCTACCAACGGTCAATCATCTGACATTCTTATATCCTCTCTGTTTGTCCTCCTCTAGCTACCAACGGTCATTCAGAGTGTTTGCGTTTGCTGATTGGAAATGCTGACCTCCAGAGTGCAGTGGACTTTCAAGACGGGAATAGACAGTAAGTCACTTGGGTTTTGGATACAATTCCTGAAATAAAGAGATTTTGACATTGGGGCTGCATCCCAAATGGCAACCTATACCCTACTTCGTGCACTACTTTAAACCAAAGCCCTATGGGCTCAGGTCAAAAGTAGTGTACGATATAGGGAATAGGGTTGCCATTTGGGACTCAACCCTGGTTATTACCAGTTTTTTGTCTTTTCCACCCTTGTCTGTCAGACGTGGTCAAGTGTAAATATGACTTCTTACATGAGCCTGACAGTGCATCTCACGAAAGACTGAACACTATCTCAGGCTAACATAGTTTGGAAAGCAATTGGCTATTGCTTCAAAGAGAAGACAATGAAAAGACTAATCTGTCTTTTAGTTATCAAAATTCTCAACTTAATTGAGCGAACAGTATTTTTGGCATTGGCTATATCCCCGGTGAGTGTGCATATTCACTTTCTTTATCCCTGGGTCAGTGCCACTTGAAAGTCATATTGAAAAAGATTCTGCTAATCTCTATAGTCATATAAAGTGTAGTAGAATTGCACGATAAAACATATTTTAAAAAGGCCAATTTTTTTTCCTGTAAAGAGAAACATATCTGATATAGCCTAGCCTAGCCTTACTCCATCACGCGCTGCATTGAACAGCCGTTTTTTTGCGAACGGTGATTGAGTTATATTATTAGCCTAAATAATGACTATCCAATTTACTAATCACATTAGCAATAGTTAGCTATCTTACATAAGTCTGTAAATGTGATGATGCATAGAATGCTTTATATATTTTTTATGGTGAAAATTAGCTTCCCCTTAACTTGAGACTCGCATGCCTATGAGCAAGACAGTTAGGCCTAAACACTCTGTTTTCCTTTGCTAATGTTTCCCCCGTCCGTCCGTCCGTCCGTCGGCTGTCAGTTATGTCGATGACTGTGTACATACGGCACGCCAATCACCAACACCGGAAGTCCCATGACCGTCACAGCCCTAGTTGTATGCTTGAGTTTGTTCAAGAGAGGCTTTGATGCCAGATTTTTGCAGATTTTGCTTTAGTTTTCCTCAGCCTGTGTTTTGTTTCTCTCTCCTTTTCCTGTTAGATGGTGAGGCTGCTTCTCTCCAGAGGAGCCAACATTAATGCTTTTGACAAGAAGGACCGCCGAGCAATCCACTGGGCTGCTTACATGGGTAATGAGTTGACCACATCATTTACATTCTGACTAATGTCCTTATCCCAGTGAGTGAATGAATTGGCTGTGTGTTACCCTCACAGCTCAGCTGTATGGTCTACCTCTAGTGTGTTATTATGTCAGAATGATGGACTAAGTATGTTGATAAGATGTAGGTTTTCAATTGTACTAACACGATGTAGGTATTGCTAATGGTGCTGTGTACCACTGTAAACTAACCTCTCTCCCTCTATATCTCAGCCTATCTCTTTGCATGTCTCTCTCTCTCTCCATCTCTGTTTCTCACTCTGTCTCTCTTCCCCTCCCCCATAGTGCACATTGAGGAGGTGAAACTGCTGGCCTCTCATGGATCAGAGGTGTCCTGTAAAGACAAGAAGGCCTACACCCCTCTCCACTCTGCAGCCTTCAGCGGCATGATCAGCACGGTCAAGCAACTCCTGGACCTTGGGGTGGATGTGAATCAATGCATACATACACCTCCCCGCATTCAACTGTGTAGTCCCTGTTCAATTACAACGCCACGAAAAGACAGAGCTCTAGTGTGTTGGAGAATGATTTCCTTTCAAGTAATGAAGATATGGAGGTTGGGCCAGGGGTTTGGGACCAGGGGGTTGGGACCAGTGTGTTGTGGCCAGGGATTTTTCATAAGAAAGTAATGAAGAGAGGTTGGGCCAGTGCGTTGGGGCCAGGGGGTTTTCATAACCAAGTAATGAAGAGATGGAGATTGGATCCAGAGGGTTGGAGACAGGAGGTTGGAGCCAGTGGGTTGGGACCCAGTGTGTCGGGACCCAGTGTGTCAAGTTTGCTGACGACACGAAGGCGATGAGAGGTCAGAGACTTGGCATTGTGGTGCCAGGACAACCTCTCCCTCAATGCCAGTAAGACCAAGGAGCTGATCGTGGACTACAGGAGCAAGAGGGGAGAGCACGTCCCCATCCACATCAACAGGGCTGTTTCTTGGCGACCTAACATGGCCCACACACACCTGCACAGTCGTGAAGAGGGCGCGCCAGGAGGCTGAAATATTTGGCATGGGCACTCGCATCCTCAAAAAGTTAAAGGGTCTTGCTCTGACCCTACGCACAATCACTAGACTGTATACAAAGCATATGCACACTCACACACACTACATTCACACTCCCACACACACACACACACACACACAAACCGACACAACCCAAACACACATGCATACACATTACACACTCTCACAAACACACACATCATTTGCAGCTGCTGCTCTGTTCTTTATTTTGCTATTATTATTATATATCCTGATGCCTAGTCACTTTACCCTGCCTTCTTGTACATATCTACCTCAAATACCTCGTACCCCTGCACACTGATCTGGAACTGGTACTCCTTGTATATAGCTTTATTCTTGGGTATTTTATTCCTCGCGTTACAATATATACAGTACCAGTCAAAAGTGTATTTTTTTTTACAATTTTCTACATTGTAGAACATCAAAAATATGAAATAACACATAAGGAATCCTGTAGTAACCAAAAAAGTGTTAAACAAATCAAAATATATTTTATATTTGAGATTCTTCAAAGTAGCTACCCTTTGCCTTGATGACAGCTTTGCACACTCTTGGCATTCACTCAACCAGCTTCATGAGGTACTCACCTGGAATGCATTTCATTTAACAGGTGTGCCTTGTTCAAAGTTAATTTGTGGAATTTATTTCCTTCTTAGTGCGTTTGAGCCAATCACTTGTTTTGTGACAAGGTAGGGGTGGTATACAGAAGATAGCCCTATTTGGTAAAATACCAAGTCCATATTTTTTTACATTTTACATTTTAGTCATTTAGCAGACACTCTTATCCAGAGCGACTTACAGTAGTGAATGCATACATTTCATACAATTTCATACATTTTTTTTTTTCCTGTGCTGGCCCCCCCGTGGGAATCGAACCCTCAACCCTGGTGTTGCAAACACCATGCTCTACCAACTGAGCTACAGGGAAGGCATATCATGGCAAGAACTTTGAATGTTTCTTCAAGTGCAGTTGCAAAATCCATCAAGCGCTATGTCTCTCATGAGGACCGCCACAGGAAAGGAAGACCCAGAGTTACCTCTGCTGTAAAGTTCAAGTAACAGACACATCTCAACATCAACTGTTCAGAGGAGACTACGTGAATCAGGCCTTCATGGTCAAATTGCTGCAAAGAAGCCACTACTAAAGAACACCAATAAGAAGAAGAGACTTGCTTGGGCCAAGAAACACCAGCAATGGACATTAGACCGGTGGAAATCTGTCCTTTTGGAAAAGCAATCCAGGTGAAGCTGGTTGAGAGAATGCCAAGAGTGTGCAAAGGGTGGCTACATTGAAGAGTCTATATAAATATAAAATTGATTTTGATATGTTCAACACTTTTTTGGTTACTACATGATTCCATATGTCTTATTTCATAGTTTTGAGTTCTTCACTATTATTTTACAATGTAGAAAATAGTCAAAATAAAGAAAAACCTTTGAATGAGTAGGTGTGTCCAAACTTTTGATTGGTACTGTATATATATATTATATACTGCTCAAAAAAATAAAGGGAACACTTAAACAACACATCCTAGATCTGAATGAAAGAAATAATCTTATTAAATACTTTTTTCTTTACATAGTTGAATGTGCTGACAACAAAATCACACAAAAATAATCAATGGAAATCCAATTTATCAACCCATGGAGGTCTGGATTTGGAGTCACACTCAAAATTAAAGTGGAAAACCACACTACAGGCTGATCCAACTTTGATGTAATGTCCTTAAAACAAGTCAAAATGAGGCTCAGTAGTGTGTGTGGCCTCCACGTGCCTGTATGACCTCCCTACAACGCCTGGGCATGCTCCTGATGAGGTGGCGGATGGTCTCCTGAGGGATCTCCTCCCAGACCTGGACTAAAGCATCCGCCAACTCCTGGACAGTCTGTGGTGCAACGTGGCATTGGTGGATGGAGCGAGACATGATGTCCCAGATGTGCTCAATTGGATTCAGGTCTGGGGAACGGGTGGGCCAGCCCATAGCATCAATGCCTTCCTCTTGCAGGAACTGCTGACACACTCCAGCCACATGAGGTCTAGCATTGTCTTGCATTAGGAGGAACCCAGGGCCAACCGCACCAGCATATGGTCTCACAAGGGGTCTGAGGATCTCATCTCGGTACCTAATGGCAGTCAGGCTACCTCTGGCGAGCACATGGAGGGCTGTGCGGCCCCCCAAAGAAATGCCACCCCACACCATGACTGACCCACCACCAAACCGGTCATGCTGGAGGATGTTGCAGGCAGCGGAACGTTCTCCACGGCGTCAGCAGACTCTGTCACGTCTGTCACGTGCTCAGTGTGAACCTGCTTTCATCTGTAAAGAGCACAGGGCGCCAGTGGCGAATTTGCCAATCTTTTTGTTCTCTGGCAAATGCCAAACGTCCTGCACGGTGTTGGGCTGTAAGCACAACCCCCACCTGTGGACGTCGGGCCCTCAAACCACCCTCATGGAGTCTGTTTCTGACCATTTGAGCAGACACATGCACATTTGTGGCCTGCTGGAGGTCATTTTGCAGGGCTCTGGCAGTGCTTCTCCTGCTCCTCCTTGCACAAAGGCGGAGGTAGCGGTCCTGCTGCTGGGTTGTTGCCCTCCTACGGCCTCCTCCACGTCTCCTGATGTACTGGCCTGTCTCCTGGTAGCGCCTCCATAGTCTGGACACTACGCTGACAGACACAGCAAACCTTCTTGCCACAGCTCACATTGATGTGCCATCCTGGATGAGCTGCACTACCTGAGCCACTTGTGTGGGTTGTAGACTCCGTCTCATGCTACCACTAGAGTGAAAGCACCGCCAGCATTCAAAAGTGACCAAAACATCAGCCAGGAAGCCTAGGAACTGAGAAGTGGTCTGTGGTCCCCATCTGCAGAACCACTCCTTTATTGGGGGTGTCTTGCTAATTGCCTATAATTTCCACCTGTTGTCTATTCCATTTGCACAACAGCATGTGAAATGTATTGTCAATCAGTGTTGCTTCCTAAGTGGACAGTTTGATTTCACAGAAGTGTAATTGACTTGGAGTTACATTGTGTTGTTTAAGTGTTCCCTTTATTTTTTTGAGCAGTGTATATATATTATATATATATATTCTATAGTTTTGTTCTCTGCATCGTTGGGGTGGGCTCGTAAGCAAGCATTTCACGGTAAAGAGTTGATTTGAGAGGGAAAGACAAAGAGCGAGGGAGTCCAAATGTATTCTGACCTAGTCTTTAGTATGAATCCATTTTTAATGAGATGAGTACAAAACATTAAAGGAACAGTTGTCTCCATGTCTCGTCCGTACCTGGTAGAGTATTCGGGTGGGGGTCCCGCAAAGTTCATCCCAATGGCTGGGGGAGGAGGGTAGGCCTCATTGGTCATGTAGGGACATATCTTTTCCAGAGAATCTACCAATTTTCTACCAAATTGCAAGAAATTACCGGGATTCCCGTTCAAACCGAAAGTGCTATTTAGAAGCATATGTTTTATTTAACCAGGTAAGTTGACTGAGAACACATTCTCATTTACAGCAATGACCTGGGGAATAGTTACAGGGGAGGGGGGGGTGAATGAGCCAATAGTAAGCTTGGGATGATTAGGTGACCGTGATGGTATGAGGGCCAGATTGGGAATTTAGCCAGGACACCAGGGTTAACACCCCTACTCTAACAATAAGTGCCATGGGATCTTTAGTGACCACAGAGAGTCAGGACACCTGTTTAACGTCCCACCCGAAAGACAGCACATGTCCCCAATCACTGTCCTGGGATATTATTTTAGACCAGAGGAAAGAGTGACTCCTACTGGCCCTCCAACACCACTGTTAAAGGAATTTTATATCTTGATGATAATAATCAATAATCAATTCGCCTTAACTAATGCCCAAGGTTTGTAAGACAATGGGTTAAAATAATTAGGCAAGGACTCAGCTTTCTGCAAAAGGTTTCTGTAGCTTTATTCAGAGAACGTTCTGGCGTCAGGATAACAAAACAGTCATTATATAGTTCTTGCTTACTTACGCACATGCATTTACACACAATCCGTTGGTGACCTGCAACCCCCATAAACTTCTCACTCTGTTTATCACCTTCTGGCTCAGCCTGTTCCTTTCCTTCAAGGTTAGGAACTCTCTGAAGTTTTACTCCCTTGACCATCTGCTTCTGTAGCTATACTAATTGCATACACACATTTCTTTCCCTCTCCAGTGGTTCCTGGACTTTCCGGAACTAATCAGACCAATCGATCCCTACATTGATCATTACATTGATTATTCATTAACCCTGCTGTATGACTAATAATTCATCATGGTTTATTGATTCATTTACCTTTATTAGATAATTCTCTTATCAATTCCACCCTTAAATGATTCAATAATTCACCATGATGATCAGATGCTATATGAGAACCCTACTAATCACATTCTATATGTAATCACACATAATTATACGCTATATGGAAATACAAATAATCGCTATATGGAAATACAAATAATCACACGCTATATGGAAATACAACTAATCACACGCTATATGGAAATTAATTGTGATACAAGGATTAAACAAAACCAATACATGAATATTCCTCCTACTCCTCCATTACTGTCCTAGGCCTATTTCCAATTATGACACTTCGATTCAGGATTTTCATCATCATTTTCATTAAAGGAACAGTCTATCAAAACATTGAAAATTCTATCTAAACGTTGAAAATTGTTTCATCAAACATTGGCTCCTCGTTATTGAAAGAAACGGAGCCATCTTCCTGGCCTGGAGGCCCGCATTCGCCATCCCACTGATCGGAGCTCGGAATTGGTCCATATCTCACCATCTGCTGCGTCATCGATCTCTCTAGAGTCCTGGTGATTAAACCTCTCACACATGGGACGAGACAACATCCACACAACACAAACACACTCATATGGGTGAAAGCAGCCCATAATACAGTTCTTACAACACTTTTCCATTTCCCAAACATGGGATGTGTTATCAGGAATGTACGTGTAGCGCTGAACCTAATCATTCTACCTACACTGCCCTCTTCTGCCAATAACATATCGAGAGTCAGTCTATTTTACCAGGTCATGAGGGAGGTGGCGGATAATTGGTCAGAGAACCTCTTTACTGCATCCCCGTTTTCATTCATGAATCTCTGTTGATTATTAAAGATGTCATTAATCCAATCCACATTTCTATTTATTGTCAACCACCAAAATAATGTAGTGTTAAAGCCTTCACATATTTGATTCATAGCTTTGTATTCATCTGGAACTTCCCTGAGGATGCCAATAGCATCCATCTTGTAAAGCTACTCCCATCCTGGTCAAAACTCCTCCTGTGCCTACTTTAGCCTCCTATAACTGGCCTCTGATGACTAACTCGAACTGGTTGGACCAATAACCCCAGGGCGCAAGTTCCTAACCACCCTTTGTGGTAATTTCTGTCGTATGCATCCTTTACTGGTACTGGCCCACCCTACATCAGTTATAGGTGCTATGAGGTTAAACATTTTCTCCTGTGCTTTCAAACTTAAGTCAGTCACATTAACCTCTATGGGCTGGGTGGGACGCTTGCGTCCCACCTACTCAACAGCCAGTTGAATCCTGTGGCGCGTTATTGAAATACCTTAGATATGCTATTACTTCAATTTTTCAAAAATATGACTATTTTACACCATTTTAAAGATAAGACTCTCGTTAATCTAACCACACTGTCCGATTTCAAAAAGGCTTTACAACGAAAGCAAAACATTAGATTATGTCAGCAGAGTACCAAGCCAGAAATAATCAGACACCCATTTTTCAAGCTAGCATATAATGTCACATAAACCCAAACCACAGCTAAATGTAGCACTAACCTTTGATGATCTTCATCAGATGACAACCCTAGGACATTATGTTATACAATACATGCATGTTTTGTTCAATCAAGTTCATATTTATATCAAAAAACAGCTTTTTACATTAGCATGTGACTAGCATGTGACTAGCATTCCCACCGAACACTGCCGGTGAATTTACTAAATTACTCACGATAAACGTTCACAAAAAGCATAACAATTATTTTAAGAATTATAGATACAGAACTCCTCTATGCACTCGATATGTCCGATTTTAAAATAGCTTTTCGGTGAAAGCACATTTTGCAATATTCTCAGTAGATAGCCCGGCATCACAGGGCTAGCTATTTAGACACCCAGCAAGTTTAGCACTCATCAAAGTCAGATTTACTATAAGAAAAATGTTATTACCTTTGTTGTCTTCGTCAGAATGCACTCCCAGGACTTCTACTTCAATAACAAATGTTGGTTTGGTCCAAAATAATCCATCGTTATATCCGAATAGCGGCGTTTTGTTCGTGCGTTCCAGACACTATCCGAAATAGTAAAGAAGTGTCACGCGCTTGGCGCAATTCGTGACAATAAAATTCTAAGTATTCCATTACCGTACTTCGAAGCATGTCAATCGCTGTTTAAAATCAATTTTTACGACATTTTTCTCGTAGAAAAGCGATAATATTCCGACAGGGAATCTCCTTTTCGGCAAACAGAGGAAAAAAATCCCAAAGGCGGGGGCGGTCGGGGTCACGCGCATAAGCTAGTGTCTCTTGATGGGCCACTTGAGAAAGGCGATAATGTGTTTCAGCCTGGGGCTGGAATGACGACATTCTGTTTTTTCCCGGGCTCTGAGCGCCTATGGACGACGTGGGAAGTGTCACGTTAGAGCAGAGATCCTTAGTAAATGATAGAGATGGAAAAGAAGTTCAACAAATGGTCAGACAGGCCACTTCCTGTAAAGGAATCTCTCAGGTTTTGACCTGCCATTTGAGTTCTGTTATACTCACAGACACCATTCAAACAGTTTTAGAAAATTTAGGGTGTTTTCTATCCATATGTAATAAGTATATGCATATTCTAGTTACTGAGTAGGAGTGGTAACCAGATTAAATCGGGTATGTTTTTTATCCAGCCGTGTCAATGCTGCCCCCTAGCCCTAACAGGTTAAGGAAGCCTACCCTTAGTCTAAAGCTTTGCCCTTTTAGTCCTCTCATTGGTTCAAATTATCAATTGTGTTTAAGAACTTTAACTCCTCATAATTATCAGTTCTACAAATTCCCTTAAAATCAATATCACCAATGACCTTAAATTCACCATCCATGGCTTTTCAATGTGGCTGATCAGACCACACAGGAAGAGTCACCAGAGGGGTCAAAAGTCATACCACCCTTTCGGAACCGTGTTTCTTACTACATTAAACAAATTAAAGCTAAGAACTTTATTTACATTTTGTATCCCAGGGTCCCAGAACATTCCCTATCAAAAGAATTTCACGTGTTTAATTAAACTCAGAAAACAAAACTTCCAAAATGCCATGTGTGTAAACCCCTTTAAGATATCATGTCCCTAGGAATTATTTTTTTTCCAAAGAGAGCTAAGCGCTTCTTTTTCCATAAAATAAGTACTTGGTCAGCGTTTCATCCTACCACACTGATTCAAAAACCCAAAAGTTGACTATAAACAAAACTTCATAGTACTTATAACTCCATTGTACTCGCACCACCGCGGTTACACTCACCCCCTTACAAATAGCGCGTCCTCGAGTTAGCTTGTGACTCTACGTCCTACAGGAACGCGCACGCCGGCCAGGCTCACGCACAACTATAATTAATTTACACTGTTCCTGCGAAATAAAATAAACTCGCCCTGTAATCCACCTTTCTGACCTGACATTGTTTCATGCAATGAAAACATAATGTTAGCATACATCCACTTCCCGTTCAAATCACTGGTGTTACTAAACAATCAAACCACGAATCTATAACCAGAATTTATCACCAAACTTTTACGATTCCATTATTCAGACCAGAATCGCTTCCAGCCACATATGTTTTCAGTGCTCACAACCAACGCTTCTCATTTTACCCGTACGAAAAAAATAATATATATCTCTTTTCAAACAGCGTTCTGCCTTACCTCTATCGTAAGATTAAACCCAATGTTACAACTTTATCTCTCCTTCGGCTTCACTCTTATGAAATGTCCAAGGGTTTAAAAAATATCATGTATATCACCACAATTCTGTCGCAATTATTACTTTCCGCTCCTTATAATTCATTAGATTTAGGTAACTGCCTTTTCCTTGATTCCGTCATTGAAATACAACTCCCATTCTCTATAAATCATTTAAGCAGGCCATTTAGACCACAAACAACGTACTTTATCGAATTCGCCTCGCTATTATTTTGAATGAATCTGTCTTTCAATTTAACCTCAACAAGCTATCAAAGCATTTGGTTTCTATCTTAAACAAACACTAACAACCGTATGCTTCTAGTCATAACATAAAAATAATTAAATTAAATTTTAGTCCCATGGTGCATGGGCTGGGAACCGAACCCGGGCCCCCCGCATAGCAGGCAAGAATTCTACCACTGAACCAAAATGCTATTGCTTAGAGCTGCAATTCCGGTGGTTGTGTCCTACTCGGTCACAACGTTTACAGGCTGTTTTACAGTT
Source organism: Salmo salar (assembly GCF_965601325.2). Taxonomy (NCBI): domain Eukaryota; kingdom Metazoa; phylum Chordata; class Actinopteri; order Salmoniformes; family Salmonidae; genus Salmo; species Salmo salar. Next base: position 85,443,531 of record NC_138295.1, read on the forward strand.
TCTGGCGAAATGTCCTGTTCTATCTCAATTAAAACACCACTTCTCTCCGTCTTTGTCAGCGCGTCTCCCTGTTTTTCCCCTTCTGTCTACAGTGACTGTCTCTATCCACTTTTCTCAATAAGTTTGCTAAATCCTGTTCTCCTCTCTGTCTATCCCTAAACTGTCTCTGTCTATGGTTCCTTGGTGGGGCCTTACAATCCTCTGCCATGTGGCCGGTTATATTGCAGTTGTAGCACTTTCTGTCCTCAGGTTCTATCCACTTTCTACTCTCCCTGTTTCCCCCTTTCTTTTTAAAATCTTTCCTGCTTTTTCCTGCAATTTCTCCAAGAGTGGCGATCAAATGTTCTGCTCCTGTCTGTTCTTTCTTACTTTTCTTTTCCTTGCCATTATGCTCATGGTGTATAGCATACCTCTTTACTTCGGCCAATGTGGCTGTTCCCCACCCTATCAGAGTCTCTTTTATGATTTGACAAATTTCAGGCTCCATACCACTCAAGAAGGCTATTTTTAACTGTTGGTGGTAAGGTCCGTCGTCTCCCTGTCTAGGCTCTACCAGTCCACTATTAGCATTGAACACATCTCTCAGTCTCTCTAAATACTGGCAAACAGTTTCCCCATCCCCTTGTTTACACTCATGTATTTTTGAAAAGTCTGCATGTCTATGGTAATAGTCCCTAAGATTATTACAGAGCTGTGTCAATTTGTCTGCATAATCCCCATCTCCTGCCCATGGTAAAACCGGTTCTTCTCCTTGCCCTGGAACCCAGGCTCCCTTCACTGCTGCCCAGTCTTTCCCCACTATCTGTCGGACAGCCCTTTCCAATTCTCCTGTATTTAGTTTAAAACTCTCGGTCAGTCCCACCATATCTCTCCTAAACCCTTCTATTCCTGTTTTTGGATGTGCTATTCCCTCAACTGCTCTTGCTACATCTCTCTGAGTCCAGGGTCGATACATTTGTAAGATATCCGATTGATCAGCTTCGCCTGCCCTAGGATTAGGAAGCTCTATGAGAGGACACTGATCCTCCTCCCAATCTGATTGAACCTCCCTCAGCCCTGGCTTATTATACAGCGCCAGTCGCTTTTTAAGGTTAGACTCTCTTGGTTCTGGCTCTTCTTTCCTCTCCTTTGAGGATTTACCACCCATGTTTATTCAATTACTGTTATTCCTATTGTCACAATATGTGTGTACTTACTCAATTACTTCGTTTATTTTCTAATATGTATTCTCACTTTCTATGGGTGTAACCTCCTTCCTCCTGTTTGGAATAATCAGACCTATTTTGCGCGCCTCTGGTAGATCTCGATTATCCCCTCTAAAATGTATTTTGACAGGCGATCTATATTCATACAAATTATGTCCCTGACCTACGTTCTTATAAATGTTATTATTATATTTCGCCTTCCATATTATGTTTTCCGCCTAATATATTATTGACCAGGTATCATTTAGGTCTCAATATTAGCTCCAATTCTCACAATCTATGTGTATGCTTCTATAATTCTGTTATTATACTTAAATCTCACAATCTATGTGTGTGCTCTACTGTTATCTCACTTACTCCTGTTAGTCCTATACTAACGTAACTTACTTATCTTTATTTCGCCTTCTATATTACGTTTTCCGGCTACTGTACTTCGACCAGTTTTACTGTTAGGTCTTACTGCAACCAGTTTTACTGTTAGGTCTTACTGCAACCAGTTTTACTGTTAGGTCTTACTGCAACCGGTTTTACTTTTAGGTCTTACTTAGATCTGTGACCCAGTGCCGCCAACACTAACATAGATACTTTTGTCTTAAACTTTCTCTACATTAGATTATATGGACGGTATACCCGATACAAATCTTACTTTTTGTTAGTTTTACGGTTAATATCCTCCCTCACATTTATCTTGACCAATGCTTAATAGGAACCTAATCCAGTCCATTCTAAGTCAATTTTTAGTAAGTTTAGAATTTAACCCCAAACTAATGAATAAAGATTACTGACCTTATTTTGCAGCTGAGAATTCAATGTAGGTTGGATCTCGTCACCGCTTCTGTCACATACCAGTTTGCCACCGGCCTGTAAAGAACCCACAGAAAAGGGCCGGGTCTTTGATTTACGGATATTTCATCCGCCCGTGCACGGTTTCGGTGTCTCCTTGGAACGACAGGAGCGGGTATTGAAATCCGGCTCGAAGGACCAATTGTTAAAGGAATTTTATATCTTGATGATAATAATCAATAATCAATTCGCCTTGACTAATGCCCAAGGTTTGTAAGACAATGGGTTAAAATAATTAGGCAAGGACTCAGCTTTCTGCAAAAGGTTTCTGTAGCTTTATTCAGAGAAGGTTCTGGCGTCAGGATAACAAAACAGTCATTATATAGTTCTTGCTTACTTACGCATGTTATGAGAATTTTGTTCCCAATGTTCATAAACTGAACTTCAATTAAACTACTCAGTCTGCACCCCAGAGTTTGTAAGGTTCTGGTTAAATGACACAGACGGAGGCCCAGCCTACAATAGTCAACCAAGTTTATTCACGAGAGCTCAGAATATCATACAATGTACACAGCCTTTTATACCTAACATTTGGTCATATCATATGTCATACCCCTTACAGATGCCCCCTCCTCTTCTTTAACACTGTCAATGCTTATTTACAAGTCTTCTCCATCACAAATCCTGCCCCATGTTACATAATCTACTGCAAGCCTAAAGTTTTCTCCCCTCTCTGGGTGGGGAGACCTTCTTCCTGTTATCAGTTTCACTGTGGTCACAAGTTGTCTTCTGTCTGGTAACAGTTCCCCTTTTCCCTTGAATGTCTTGCCTATATTGCTAAATCATTAAGCTTAAACTTTTCCAACACACACACATTAGTACATTCATCTTATAATCACTCGGTTATACCTTTTCAGGGTGAAATCATTTAGTCAAACCTTTAATCATATAATTTCCATTACAACGCACATGCATTTACACACAATCCGTTGGTGACCTGCAACCCCCATAAACTTCTCACACTGTTTATCACCTTCTGGCTCAGCCTGTTCCTTTCCTTCAAGGTTAGGAACTCTCTGAAGTTTTACTCCCTTGACCATCTGCTTCTGTAGCTATACTAATTGCATACACACATTTCTTTCCCTCTCCAGTGGTTCCTGGACTTTCCGGAACTAATCAGACCAATCGATCCCTACATTGATCATTACATTGATTATTCATTAACCCTGCTGTATGACTAATAATTCATCATGGTTTATTGATTCATTTACCTTTATTAGATAATTCTCTTATCAACCACTTCCAGCAGCAACTGGTCTCCAATCTAGGGACTGACCAGAACCAACCCTGCTTAGCTTCAGAAGCAAGCCAGCTGGGTGATGCAGGGTGTTAAGCAGCGAATAAGATCCAACATGATTATACCACTCTACATGGAGAAATATACACTAATGGGTTCTTGTATTTGTTGCTATTTAATCAACTCAAAGTCACCACACTATTTCATTGATGTAGCCTAGTTTTAACCGGTCTATGAGGCACTGTTGGCCGACGGGTCAAATATGAGGTTATTACAGTAGCCTACCTTTCACTAAAAGATGCATTTTGGTCCTTTCCTCTCCCCTTACACCTGGCTATCAAGGGAATTTGGGAAGGTTGTGGCTGTTTATACTTCGGTTATTGTGATGATTTTGTCAGAGGAAACAAATCTGAATCTCTGATAATCTAACAGTTACGCTGTAGCGGAGATTCAGCACAATGGATAGCGCCGCAGTTGATCAATTGCACGTGAATCTAAACCCGCAGTTTATCATGTGCCATTCTTCAGCTATATTTACATCAAATCTTCTCAGGCCTACCTATTGCATCTGTTCTCCAGCAATAAAGTCAATTATCAAGTTAATATTCATTTAGTCACAGCATAAATTAAACGTGAGCCTACACAATCAAATTAACTTGTCAAGACCCTGCCATTCTTCTCCGTTATTACTTTTATTCAGGACAAAATACCCCCAGTTCTCGCATTATTTTACAGACTTGGTCAGAAAGGGTAACTGATTCTCAAGACCCAGACAAACAAATGTAGAATAACATTCAATACACAATCTTAGGCTACATAACAGGGGTGGAAATCCCAGGAGGGACGGGGGGTACACGACCCCCCCATCCTGGGAAAAATATGATTTGTCCCCCCCAATATATCACTGTAAACATTACTCTGTAATTTAAATAATAATAATAATACGCAATGAAAGCAATTGTGCTGATTATAGACACTTAATAGAGCTTTTTTAAGTTTCAAAAGATTGCGACCCCCCACCCTTTGCCTCACAATGGTTTGATCCACTGCCAGTTCCTTAGTTGGCAAGGTAACAGAGGGTTCGTATCTACTGTCTGAAAGGCACTCAATGCACGTGACTGACATGAGGTTAATCCAGTCAATCGCGCCATAGCAATGTTTTGTTTTATGTTGGCAGGGTTCACACACACACACACACTAGCTGAATTTGCAGAGCTAGCGTGCAAATATTAACTATTAAGCTAGCTAGTACCTATTCCATTTATGTGGCGTCGTCAAAGATGGAATCTTTGCTATCGTCAATTTATTCCAAGATCAGCAATGTAAGTTAGTGCTTCAAAGTCCCTGTGATAAGGTTAGCGATAAACTGAAGTCCAAACTGAACAGAACTACACTCTCTTCTACCGTTGTCTTAAATATATTTAATGGTCTCGTTGCAAAAGCTAAATTGTCGCAAGGTAACTTTTATTTATTTTATTTCACCTTTATTTAACCCGGGTAGCAAAGATTATAGCAAACACCACTGAAACGGAATTTGTGCTCGCTAGCTTTGCAAATTCAGCTATTGTTGGAAGCCAGCCAATATGAAACAAACGGTTAAAATTACAAAAGGTTGCAGCATATGTTGTGTAAATGGTGAACTCATACAGCTGTCAACTCTTGTCACTGCAGTCCGTTTCACATTTGCTAGCTACCTTTTAGATCGAAGCCCATATAGAATGATAGAAGATATGATAGAAGCCCATCTCCTACTGTAAATAACCTACACACTGTGTGTGTGTGTGTGGCCAGCCAGGTAGAAAAATGGCAGAAAAAAGACGGACATCAGAGTATTTTTCAGTACACCAAAATGCAAAGTAAGAACCCTAGTAGCCTAATATCTCAAAGACTAGTTGATAAAATGTTCATAAGAAAGAAGTGAAATGCTAATGAAAATGTTTCACAATGATGTCATTAGGCAGAGCAGGCAACAGATGGCACACAGACGGCAGAGCTGGGGACAGACTGGCAGAGACAGGGAGTCTCAGGTAAGTTTGTTAAGTCTTTGTTTGGCAACATTAAAGGTTCTCCATTTTTTTGACTTGTAAAATAGGAACATAATTGGAAAATGCCATGGATACCCCCACTCTCAACTTACACTGGTGACTGAACTAAGATCTGTTAAAGGCAATGGTATTGCTGTTGTGATTAGTTGTGTAGTTTTGGGTACCGGTAGTTAGGAGTACGGCAAACACCTTATTTCTTTGGTTCCTCAATATACATTTACCATATTACAACGTAGGCTGTGTGTTACAGCACTACTTTTGGTGTCCCCCTCAGGAATTGCTCTTCAGAAAATGTCATGTAATTGTCCCCTCCAAAGTTGATATCAGATTTTCGCCCCTGCTACATAAAATAACCTGGAAGGCCTACCCTGTAGCAAACAAAATATTTGCATAGGCCGTAACGGTTTAACTTGCTTCAAAACAGGCTGAATTCAGGTTGGCATAAGTGAGTAAAGCGGTGCCACAGAAATTGTTTTGAATTAAAGCAGATACCTACCGGTAGCTCAAAAGTTGGAGCCAATTTTGTTGCTGTATTAACTGCATTTAAAGGTTGCGTGTACATGCTCTTTGAATTCATGGCGACTATAAGTACGACGCACACCCCGAGCGTTGATCATGCGGATAGAGAAGGCCTGTATGAACAGACTTCACCTCACGCTTTTCATAGAAATTAACCGGTTAATTTCTCCCATGTAATCGGAGTGGGTGGGAAATCCTGGTAAAACTGTTCCCCCCCATCAAACCCTAGGTTAGAGGCGCTACAAGCAACTCTGGGAGAGCTAGGACCTGATAGCAGCCTGCCAGCTAAAGCAGGTTAGCATTGACTTATTTAACCTGAAAGTTTGGATTGTCACTGGGATATGAAGACCAACCGCCAAAACGATGGGCTAATGAGACGAGAGCTGGTTTCACATGTAAGCATTCACTAATAGGAAACCAAGTCAGTCAGGAGAGAAGACACCCAGCAGAGTAATTTAAATGCAAGTTGACAACCGTGATATTAGTTAGCACTGAAACCCCGATTCTAGCAACATCCTCATATGTACCAACCCCAGACACTGTGTTCCACAACCATCAAGTTAAAATGAACTAGAACCCATTCCACATCATGTGATGCTACTAGCATAAATTGACCAACACTGAGCAAATGTAGCTTAAACACAGGGGTCAAAGTATTAATATATTGCAAAATAAATGTTGCCAAGTAGGAACCGCCAAAACAATACTGAGGACACAAGTATTACAGTTAATGTTTAATTGAGCCAAAACAAGCAAATGCAGTTACACACACAGACAACCTGGACTAGAGTACCCATGAACTCTTGCATGTCCCACGTCAGATATCCATGTTTGTGGTCAACGGGGGCTCCGATGAAGCGGTGAACAGTTCCTTAGAGGTAGCGTCGTCAGACGGGGGGCCAGTCGCAGCTTCAGAGGTAGCGTCGTCAGACGGGGGGCCAGTCGCAGCTTCAGAGGTAGCGTCGTCAGACGGGGGGCCAGTCGCAGCTTCAGAGGTAGCGTCGTCAGACGGGGGGCCAGTCGCAGCTTCAGAGGTAGCGTCGTCAGACGGGGGGCCAGTCGCAGCTTCAGAGGTAGCGTCGTCAGACGGGGGGCCAGTCGCAGCTTCAGAGGTAGCGTCGTCAGACGGGGGGCCAGTCGCAGCTTCAGAGGTAGCGTCGTCAGACGGGGGGCCAGTCGCAGCTTCAGAGGTAGCGTCGTCAGACGGGGGGCCAGTCGCAGCTTCAGAGGTAGCGTCGTCAGACGGGGGGCCAGTCGCAGCTTCAGAGGTAGCGTCGTCAGACGGGGGGCCAGTCGCAGCTTCAGAGGTAGCGTCGTCAGACGGGGGGCCAGTCGCAGCTTCAGAGGTAGCGTCGTCAGACGGGGGGCCAGTCGCAGCTTCAGAGGTAGCGTCGTCAGACGGGGGGCCAGTCGCAGCTTCAGAGGTAGCGTCGTCAGACGGGGGGCCAGTCGCAGCTTCAGAGGTAGCGTCGTCAGACGGGGGGCCAGTCGCAGCTTCAGAGGTAGCGTCGTCAGACGGGGGGCCAGTCGCAGCTTCAGAGGTAGCGTCGTCAGACGGGGGGCCAGTCGCAGCTTCAGAGGTAGCGTCGTCAGACGGGGGGCCAGTCGCAGCTTCAGAGGTAGCGTCGTCAGACGGGGGGCCAGTCGCAGCTTCAGAGGTAGCGTCGTCAGACGGGGGGCCAGTCGCAGCTTCAGAGGTAGCGTCGTCAGACGGGGGGCCAGTCGCAGCTTCAGAGGTAGCGTCGTCAGACGGGGGGCCAGTCGCAGCTTCAGAGGTAGCGTCGTCAGACGGGGGGCCAGTCGCAGCTTCAGAGGTAGCGTCGTCAGACGGGGGGCCAGTCGCAGCTTCAGAGGTAGCGTCGTCAGACGGGGGGCCAGTCGCAGCTTCAGAGGTAGCGTCGTCAGACGGGGGGCCAGTCGCAGCTTCAGAGGTAGCGTCGTCAGACGGGGGGGCCAGTCGCAGCTTCAGAGGTAGCGTCGTCAGACGGGGGGCCAGTCGCAGCTTCAGAGGTAGCGTCGTCAGACGGGGGGCCAGTCGCAGCTTCAGAGGTAGCGTCGTCAGACGGGGGGCCAGTCGCAGCTTCAGAGGTAGCGTCGTCAGACGGGGGGCCAGTCGCAGCTTCAGAGGTAGCGTCGTCAGACGGGGGGCCAGTCGCAGCTTCAGAGGTAGCGTCGTCAGACGGGGGGCCAGTCGCAGCTTCAGAGGTAGCGTCGTCAGACGGGGGGCCAGTCGCAGCTTCAGAGGTAGCGTCGTCAGACGGGGGGCCAGTCGCAGCTTCAGAGGTAGCGTCGTCAGACGGGGGGCCAGTCGCAGCTTCAGAGGTAGCGTCGTCAGACGGGGGGCCAGTCGCAGCTTCAGAGGTAGCGTCGTCAGACGGGGGGCCAGTCGCAGCTTCAGAGGTAGCGGCCAACAGTTCCTCAAAGGGATGGTCAGACGGGGGGCCAGTCCCAGCTTCAGAGGTAGCGGCCAACAGTTCCTCAAAGGCATGGTCAGACGGGGGGCCAGTCGCAGCTTCAGAGGTAGCGGCCAACAGTTCCTCAAAGGCATGGTCAGACGGGGGGCCAGTCGCAGCTTCAGAGGTAGCGGCCAACAGTTCCTCAAAGGCATGGTCAGACGGGGGGCCAGTCGCAGCTTCAGAGGTAGCGGCCAACAGTTCCTCAAAGGCATGGTCAGACGGGGGGCCAGTCGCAGCTTCAGAGGTAGCGGCCAACAGTTCCTCAAAGGCATGGTCAGACGGGGGGCCAATCGCAGCTTCAGAGGTAGCGGCCAACAGTTCCTCAAAGGCATGGTCAGACGGGCCAGTCGCAGCTTCAGAGGTAGCGTCGTCAGACGGGCCAGTCGCAGCTTCAGAGGTAGCGTCGTCAGACGGGCCAGTGGCAGCTTCAGAGGTAGCGTCGTCAGACGGGCCAGTGGCAGCTTCAGAGGTAGCGTCGTCAGACGGGCCAGTGGCAGCTTCAGAGGTAGCGTCGTCAGACGGGCCAGTCGCAGCTTCGTCAGAGGACATGCGCCTCAGCTTCTCCTCAGAGGACAGGGCATCATTTGCCTGAGAGCTACCATGGTTTGGAGAAGCTTGGGATTCTACTTCGTTAGTCTCTAAATACTCTATAGAAAAAACAAAAGGAACAGTTGGGTATTCTACAGCAACACATCTGTTCCACACGGTCTAGGCCGAATTGCCAGTCGAATGTTGAACCCAACAGTTTTCAAAGTATATGTTTCAGGCCGTACCTTCTCTGTCTTGTTTAGCGTCAGACCCTATGGATCGGAGCAAGGCCAGGGCATGCTCAATGGAGACGTCATTTGATGACAGCTCTGAAAAACGTAGGTTAAGGTACACAAGCAAAATTACCAAATCAAAGGCTTTGACAACGTTATTTAGACTGAGTTACTCTATGGTGTTGAATGAGTGTCAAACACAGCAGCACCATAGACAGTGACAAAGAACATAGCTAGAAGGGTTGTGGAAAGAAACACTTACCTCCAAGTCTCCTCTGCAGAGAGACTTGATCTTGCTTCTGGGACTTTCCAACAGGGTAACAAGAAACTGAGGAGAAAGTGTTGACAGAAGTTGAGTTCACACAAAATAGCTACATATATTAATAATAGATGACCAATGCGGAAGAAACAGACAGTCAAATTTGAATCTCCAACTTATAAAGTTAAGCATATTTCCCAAACAAATCCCTTCAATCCAAATAAAACGTTAGTGAACCAACCTTTGACAACCCCCACAGTCATCACAAAGAGCAGCAATTCTCTCACACCTCCCATGATCATGAGAATAGTCTGTGTTATCAACAGGTAATGTCTTCCCATGGCCTGTATGAGGCTTATATAGGCCACTAATGACCGTTTACCTGACAAACATGACTTAACGATCAATTAACAAGCTTGATTGAGGTGTTACATTCAGATAGAAATAGACCATGTAGAACATATGTTGATTCTTTGGTGGGCAGGCAATCTTTTCTACTCCATATATTGCATTTATATCTGTAATGTTTAACCCTAATGGTCTCAGAATCTTCAAAGATATTAGGGGGAAATAAACACTGTACCCAAATCCACTTTTTACAATGCTCCTGGGAAATGGGTAGGCCTCCACCATACAGTTTTACAGCTGTGATATATTTATTTATTTACATAGATCACATACTTAAATATATATACACTGCTCAAAAAAATAAAGGGAACACTAAAATAACACATCCTAGATCTGAATGAATGAAATAATCTTATTAAATACTTTTTTCTTTACATAGTTGAATGTGCTGATAACAAAATCACACAAAAATAATCAATGGAAATCCAATTTATCAACCCATGGAGGTCTGGATTTGGAGTCACACTCAACATTTTCATGGAAAACCACACTACAGGCTGATCCAACTTTGATGTAATGTCCTTAAAACAAGTCAAATTGAGGCTCAGTAGTGTCTGTGGCCTCCACGTGCCTGTATGACCTCCCTACAACGCCTGGGCATGCTCCTGATGAGGTGGCGGATGGTCTCCTGAGGGATCTCCTCTCAAACCTGGACTAAAGCATCCGCCAACTCCTGGACAGTCTGTGGTGCAACGTGGCGTTGGTGGATGGAGCGAGACATGATGTCCCAGATGTGCTCAATTGGATTCAGGTCTGGAGAACGGGCGGGCCAGTCCATAGCATCAATGCCTTCCTCTTGCAGGAACTGTTGACACACTCCAGCCACATGAGGTATAGCATTGTCTTGCATTAGGAGGAACCCAGGGCCAACCGCACCAGCATATGGTCTCACAAGGGGTCTGAGGATCTCATCTCGGTACCTAATGGCAGTCAGGCTACCTCTGGCGAGCACATGGAGGGCTGTGCGGCCCCCCAAAGAAATGCCATCCCACACCATGACTGACCCACCGCCAAACCGGTCATGCTGGAGGATGTTGCAGGCAGCAGAACGTTCTCCACGGCGTCTCCAGACTGTCACGTCTGTCACATGTGCTCAGTGTGAACCTGCTTTCATCTGTGAAGAGCACAGGGCGCCAGTGGCGAATTTGCCAATCTTGGTGTTCTCTGGTAAATGCCAAACGTCCTGCACGGTGTTGGGCTGTAATCACAACCCCCACCTGTGGACGTCGGGCCCTCATACCACCCTCATGGAGTCTGTTTCTGACCGTTTGAGCAGACACATGCACATTTGTGGCCTGCTGGAGGTCATTTTGCAGGGCTCCGGCAGTGCTCCTCCTGCTCCTCCTTGCACAAAGGCGGAGGTAGCGGTCCTGCTGCTGGGTTGTTGCCCTCCTACGGCCTCCTCCATGTCTCCTGATGTACTGGCCTGTCTCCTGGTAGCGCCTCCATGCTCTGGACACTACGCTGATAGACACAGCAAACCTTCTTGCCACAGCTCGCATCAGTGTTGCTTCCTAAGTGGACAGTTTGATTTCACAGAAGTGTGATTGACTTGGAGTTACATTAAGTTGTTTAAGTGTTCCCTTTATTTTTTTGAGCAGTATATGTTAGCTGTAGGTAGCTTTGGGATAAAATTCCCATATTGTATTGTTACTAACATAAATCATAATATATCATATTTTCCTCATTTGCTCTGTAGGAGGTTCGTCATATGAAGGACATTCAAGTGGATGTGACCCCTAACCTGACATAATGTAAACGTTATACATTAAGCTCTCTCCCTCAGTGACATGAATTAGTATATTTCATATTCTCAGAACCCAACAGTAGGTTTTAAGTTGTGGCTGCATGTTTGTCGTGGACGCATCGTCACTCTTGATGTTCTTTTTCCAGATTGCAAGTGAAACACCTTTAGATGTGGTAAGTGCCAGTTGGTAACTTTTCCTCACACTTGCTTGTTTAAGGTATGGATGCAGCACCCCAGTATGTCTGCAGGGGCTGGTCACTGAGATTTACCATGTTACACATGCTACTAGACTAACCTTCTAAGTAAATATGTTACAAGTCTGAACTGGCCGTCCTTGTCTTTCCTCAACTAATTGAAAGCTCAGGGACAGACATCCTGAACGACTTTGATGTCAGAGCTCCCATCAGCCCTCTACACCTCGCTGTGAGTAAAGCCTACCTGCTCCTGTAGTGGTCTCCATATGACAAATGGCACCCTATTCCCTATTTAGTACACTACTTTTGACCAGATCCTTATAGGCCCTGATCAAAAGTAGTTCACTACATAGGGAATAGGGTGCTATCTGGGAAGCAGGCATGGTGTTGATTTTCCACAGGAAGTTGACTGTCCAGACAGACTCACACACCAAATTCCTATCTATTCCTGATTCGTGTAAAATACATGCATATTCTACACAGTGATGATGAGGATGATTTCCTTATTTTGCCATTTGAGTTAGTCAACCTCAGAGGAGAAGTAGAGTGTTTGTTTCTCAATCCCAGGCTTGGCAGGGACCTCCGATGTTGATGCTGGGCGGGAGCAAAAATGGGCTCCCGATTGAAAGACTCTGGTCTACTTTAGAGGTCTAGCACTGTATTTCTGTTCAGGCGTACCACTGGTCTACTATAGGACATCGATTATATATCTATTCAGGCGTACCACTGGACTTTGCTTGAGACTGTGTTTGTGTTTCTATTCAGGCGTACCACGGCCACCACCATGCTATGGAGTTCCTGGTTCAGTCTCTGCTGGATCTAGACGTGAGCGACAGCCAGGGGCGCACCCTCTGGACCTGTCTGCCTTAAAAAGTAATGAAGAGAGGTTGGGCCAGTGCTTTGGGGCCAGGGAGTTTTCATAACCAAGTAATGAAGAGATGGAGATTGGATCCAGAGGGTTGGAGACAGGAGGTTGGAGCCAGTGGGTTGGGACCCAGTGTGTCGGGACCCAGTGTGTCAAGTTTGCTGACGACACGAAGGCGATGAGAGGTCAGAGACTTGGCATTGTGGTGCCAGGACAACCTCTCCATCAATGCCAGTAAGACCAAGGAGCTGATCGTGGTCTACAGGAGCAAGAGGGGAGAGCACGTCCCCATCCACATCAACAGGGCTGTTCCTTGGCGACCTAACATGGTCCACACACACCCGCACAGTCGTGGCATGGGCACTCGCATCCTCAAAAAGTTAAAGGGTCTTGCTCTGACCCTACGCACAATCACTAGACTGTATACAAAGCATATGCACACTCACACACACTACATTCACACTCCCACACACACACACACACACACTCCCACACACACACACACACACACACACCGACACAACCCAAACACACATGCATACACATTACACACTCTCACAAACACACACCTTTACACTCATCATTTGCAGCTGCTGCTCTGTTCTTTATTTTGCTATTATTATTATTATTACTATCTATCCTGATGCCTAGTCACTTTACCCTGCCTTCTTGTACATATCTACTTCAAATACCTCGTACCCCTGCACACTGATCTGGAACTGGTACTCCTTGTATATAGCTTTATTCTTGGGTATTTTATTCCTCGTGTTACAATATATACAGTACCAGTCAAAAGTTTGGACACACCTACTATTTCCAGGGTTTCTTTTCTTTATTTTTTACAATTTTCTACATTGTAGAACATCAAAAGTATGAAATAACACATAAGGAATCCTGAAGTAACCAAAAAAGTGTTAAACAAATCAAAATATATTTGAGATTTGAGATTCTTCAAAGTAGCCACCCTTTGCCTTGATGACAGCTTTGCACACTCTTGGCATTCACTCAACCAGCTTCATGAGGTACTCACCTGGAATGCATTTCAATTAACAGGTGTGCCTTGTTCAAAGTTAATTTGTGGAATTTATTTCCTTCTTAGTGCGTTTGAGCCAATCACTTGTTTTGTGACAAGGTAGGGGTGGTATACAGAAGATAGCCCTATTTGGTAAAATACCAAGTCCATATCATGGCAAGAACAGCTCAAATAAGCAAAGAGAAACAAAAGTCTATTATTATTTTAAGACATGAAGTTCAGTCAATCCGGAAAATTTCAAGAACTTTGAATGTTTCTTCAAGTGCAGTTGCAAAATCCATCAAGCGCTATGTCTCTCATGAGGACCGCCATAGGAAAGGAAGACCCAGAGTTACCTCTGCTGTAAAGTTCAAGTAACAGACACATCTCAACATCAACTGTTCAGAGGAGACTACGTGAATCAGGCCTTCATGGTCAAATTGCTGCAAAGAAACCACTACTAAAGGACACCAATAAGAAGAAGAGACTTGCTTGGGCCAAGAAACACCAGCAATGGACATTAGACCGGTGGAAATCTGTCCTTTTGGAAAAGCAATCCAGGTGAAGCTGGTTGAGAGAATGCCAAGAGTGTGCAAAGGGTGGCTACATTGAAGAGTCTATATAAATATAAAATAGATTTTGATATGTTTAACACTTTTTTGGTTACTACATGATTCCATATGTGGTATTTCATAGTTTTGAGTTCTTCACTATTATTTTACAATGTAGAAAATAGTCAAAATAAAGAAAAACCTTTGAATAAGTAGGTGTGTCCAAACTTTTGATTGGTACTATATATATATATATATATATATATATATATATATATATATATATATATTCTATAGTTTTGTTCTCTGCATCGTTGGGGTGGGCTCGTAAGCAAGCATTTCACGGTAAAGAGTTGATTTGAGAGGGAAAGACAAAGAGCGAGGGAGTCCAAATGTATTCTGACCTAGTCTTTAGTATGAATCCATTTTTAATGAGATGAGTACAAAACATTAAAGGAACAGTTGTCTCCATGTCTCGTCCGTACCTGGTAGAGTATTCGGGTGGGGGTCCCGCAAAGTTCATCCCAATGGCTGGGGGAGGAGGGTAGGCCTCATTGGTCATGTAGGGACATATCTTTTCCAGAGAATCTACCAATTTTCTACCAAATTGCAAGAAATTACCGGGATTCCCGTTCAAACCGAAAGTGCTATTTAGAAGCATATGTTTTATTTAACCAGGTAAGTTGACTGAGAACACATTCTCATTTACAGCAATGACCTGGGGAATAGTTACAGGGGAGGGGGGGGTGAATGAGCCAATAGTAAGCTTGGGATGATTAGGTGACCGTGATGGTATGAGGGCCAGATTGGGAATTTAGCCAGGACACCAGGGTTAACACCCCTACTCTAACAATAAGTGCCATGGGATCTTTAGTGACCACAGAGAGTCAGGACACCTGTTTAACGTCCCACCCGAAAGACAGCACATGTCCCCAATCACTGTCCTGGGATATTATTTTAGACCAGAGGAAAGAGTGACTCCTACTGGCCCTCCAACACCACTGTTAAAGGAATTTTATATCTTGATGATAATAATCAATAATCAATTCGCCTTAACTAATGCCCAAGGTTTGTAAGACAATGGGTTAAAATAATTAGGCAAGGACTCAGCTTTCTGCAAAAGGTTTCTGTAGCTTTATTCAGAGAACGTTCTGGCGTCAGGATAACAAAACAGTCATTATATAGTTCTTGCTTACTTACGCACATGCATTTACACACAATCCGTTGGTGACCTGCAACCCCCATAAACTTCTCACACTGTTTATCACCTTCTGGCTCAGCCGGTTCCTTTCCTTCAAGGTTAGGAACTCTCTGAAGTTTTACTCCCTTGACCATCTGCTTCTGTAGCTATACTAATTGCATACACACATTTCTTTCCCTCTCCAGTGGTTCCTGGACTTTCCGGAACTAATCAGACCAATCGATCCCTACATTGATCATTACATTGATTATTCATTAACCCTGCTGTATGACTAATAATTCATCATGGTTTATTGATTCATTTACCTTTATTAGATAATTCTCTTATCAATTCCACCCTTAAATGATTCAATAATTCACCATGATGATCAGATGCTTTAACCTCTATGGGCTAGGTGGGACGCTTGCGTCCCACCTACGTAACAGCCACTGGCAGCCTGTGGCGCGATTTTCAAAACGTTAAAAATCCTATTACTTCAATTTCTCAAACATATGACTATTTTACAGCTATTTAAAGACAAGACTCTCGTTAATCTAACCACACTGTCCGATTTCAAAAAGGCTTTACGACGAAAGCAAAACATTAGATTATGTCAGCAGAGTACCAAGCCAGAAATAATCAGACACCCATTTTTCAAGCCAGCATATAATGTCACCAAAACCCAGAAGACAGCTAAAGGCAGCACTCACCTTTGATGATCTTCATCAGATGACAACCCTAGGACATTATGTTATACAATACATGCATGTTTTGTTCAATCAAGTTCATATTTATATCAAAAACCAGCTTTTTACATTAGCATGTGACGTTCAGAACTAGCATACCCCCCGCAAACTTCCGGGGAATTCGCTAACATTTTACTAAATTACTCACGATAAACGTTCACAAAAAGCATAACAATTATTTTAAGAATTATAGATACAGACCTCCTCTATGCACTCGATATGTCCGATTTTAAAATAGCTTTTTGGTGAAAGCACATTTTGCAATATTCTAAGTACATAGCCCAGGCATCACGGGCTCGCTATTTAGACACCCGGCAAGTTTAGCACTCACCATAATCATATTTACTATTATAAAAGTTTCATTACCTTTTGTTGTCTTCGTCAGAATACACACCCAGGACTGCTACTTCAATAACAAATGTTGGTTTGGTCCAAAATAATCCATCGTTATATCCGAATAGCGGCGTTTTGTTCGTGCGTTCCAGACACTATCCGAAATAGTAAAGAAGTGTCGCGCGCATGGCGCAATTCGTGACAATAAAATTCTAAGTATTCCATTACCGTACTTCGAAGCATGTCAACCGCTGTTTAAAATCAATTTTTTACGACATTTTTCTCGTAGAAAAGCGATAATATTCCGACAGGGAATCTCCTTTTCGGCAAACAGAGGAAAAAATCCCAAAGGCGGGGGCGGTCGGGGTCACGCGCATAAGCCAGTGTCTCTTGATCGGCCACTTGAGAAAGGCGATAATGTGTTTCAGCCTGGGGCTGGAATGACGACATTCTGTTTTTTCCCGGGCTCTGAGCGCCTATGGACGACGTGGGAAGTGTCACGTTAGAGCAGAGATCCTTAGTAAATGATAGAGATGGAAAAGAAGTTCAACAAATGGTCAGACAGGCCACTTCCAGTAAAGGAATCTCTCAGGTTTTGACCTGCCATTTGAGTTCTGTCATACTCACAGACACCATTCAAACAGTTTTAGAAAATTTAGGGTGTTTTCTATCCATATGTAATAAGTATATGCATATTCTAGTTACTGGGTAGGAGTGGTAACCAGATTAAATCGGGTATGTTTTTTATCCAGCCGTGTCAATGCTGCCCCCTAGCCCTAACAGGTTAATGTTTACCTTAAATTCTACATCTTGATCTTCTTTGATTCCTTATTCTGTATGTCACTCATCAGTGTATTATATAGTTTATCTTCTACTTCTTCTCAATGACAACGGTATCCAATGATTAGTACCGGAAGGTGGTGGATCTGAATGTATCAGAAAGGTTACCAAAACTATGATGCAGCTCAGAGTCTCTACTCTTCCCAAAAACCGCCAACCCTCTCCTGCCCTTAGTCGATCTGCTAGGTACCACCCCATACTCACACCTCTAGGAGCACACACAGTGATGAACGGTCGGGATAGGGAATCTTCGTTAAAGAGGTAACCCCCGGACCATGTTGGTATCGGTTCTTCTCCTAACTCTGTGTGTGATCAGCAGTGTTCATATGTGTACATACCTCCTTGCAGTGGGTAACGTGGACCCAAGTGACTCTCTCAGCTTTTCTAATGGCAAAGGCAGTTGTTTAACAGAACCTGGTATGGGCCTTCCCAACGGTGTTGCTTCCAGTTTTTTCTCCTCAGGGACTGGATCCACACCCAGTCTCCTGGTTGGATTGAGTGAATCACCTTCTCCTGTAATTCACCTGTGGGACACAAAATCTTGGACATATGGGTTTGGTTAACAAACAGTCTTCTCATGTGCTCTGCTAGTATTTCTTCAACTTCTATGTCTACCTGTTCTGGTATCTCTAACTCTGGCATTCTATAGGCTCTACCTGATTAGCTAAACTGTCATCCATCATTTAAAGAGATGGCTCCTAGTAAACCAACTCTAGGGATAATATCTTGACTTAATATTTTAGCTACCATAATCATGTCCACCAAGTAAGTTGTGAACGCTTCTACCCATTTGCTATACCTATCTATTCTTGTTAACCTCTTGGGGCTAGGTGGGACGCTAGCGTGCCACCCGTGGTGCACTCCATCAACAGCAGGTGCATTTCAAGAGCGGCAAATTTGAATCCAAATAAATGTCAAAATTCAAATTTTTCAAAAATACAACTATTTTACACCATTTGAAAGATAAACATCTCCTTAATCTAACCACGTTTTACGATTTCAAAAAGGTTTTACGGCGAAAGCATAAATTTAGAGTATGTTAGGACAGTACATTTACAAGAGTTGTGTGTAATGTTTTGTCAAGTCAAAGACAGGGTCACCAAAACCATAAAACCAGCTAAAATGATGCACTAACCTTTTACAATTTCCATCAGATGACACTCCTAGGACATTATGTTAGACAATGCATGCATTTTTAGTTCTATCAAGTTCATATTTATATCCAAAAACAGCGTTTTACTTTGGCATTGATGTTGAGGAAATCGTTTCCCTCCAATAACCGGCAGTCAAGTCAGCGTAACAAATTAAATAATTAAAATTAGAAAACATTGGTAAAATATTATATTGTCATTTAAAGAATTATAGATTTACATCTCTTGAACGCAATCAACTTGCCAGATTTAAAAATAACCTTACTGGGAAATCACACTTTGCAATAATCTGAGCACTGCGCCCAGAAAAATACGCGTTGCGATACAGACTAGACGTCATGTTGGGGAGATCTAAAATCGAAAATACTATGTAAATAATCCATTACCTTTGATTCTCTTCATCAGATGTCACTTCCAGGTATCACAGGTCCATAACGAATGTAGTTTTGTTCAAAAAAGCTCATCATTTATGTCCAAAAATCTCCGTCTCGTTAGCACATGATGTAAGCCAGCCGGACTTCTCGTCATGAACGAGGGGAAAAAATATATTTCCGTTCGTTCAAACATGTCAAACGTTGTATAGCATAAATCATTAGGGCCTTTTTTAACCAGAACATGAATAATATTCAAGGTGGACGAATGCATACTCTTTTATAACGTATTGGAACGAGGGTACCCAACATGAACTCGCGCGCCAGGTGTCTAGTGGGACATCATCGTTCCATGGCTCTTGTTCGGTCAGATCTCCCTCCAGAAGACTCAAAACACTTTGTAAAGGCTGGTGACATCTAGTGGAAGCAATAGGAAGTGCCAAAATATTCCTAAACCCCTGTGTGTTTTTCAATGGGATAGGTTTAAAGTCAATACAACACATCAGGTATCCAC
This sequence comes from Salmo salar, assembly GCF_965601325.2. Lineage (NCBI taxonomy): Eukaryota > Metazoa > Chordata > Actinopteri > Salmoniformes > Salmonidae > Salmo > Salmo salar. The sequence goes on from NC_138295.1 coordinate 85,462,768, forward strand.
TTCCTGTCAGAAAATGTCTCAGGGTTTTGCCTGCCAAATGAGTTCTGTTATACTCACAGACACCATTCAAACAGTTTTGGAAACTTTAGAGTGTTTTCTATCCATATATAATAAGTATATGCATATTCTAGTTACTGGGTAGGATTAGTAACCAGATTAAATCGGGTACATTTTTTTTATCCAGACGTGCAAATGCTGCCCCCTAGACCCAACAGGTTAAACACCCCTTCTTCCCCTCATTTCGGAATATCTCAATAAGGTACATTTCCAACTGTTGGAATGGATATCTTACAAAAAAAAAAAATGTTTAAGTAATTATCCTCTAGGCCATCACTCTTTCCTAACTACACTACTATACTTCCCTCCCCTTGATACATTGCTTAGCCTATGTATCAATATTACTGCGTATCCATACAATGTCTTTGGTAGGATAAGTAAATTATCCTTATGTCAGACCTTCTCTTGTAGGATGCCCCATTTCATTTTCCACATGTCCAATTCTCCCTGGGGCCTTCATCCTTGGCTATAATTTAACAATCCTCTGTCAAGTGTTTTACCTTCTTTAAGATGTATCTGTGCTGTTTTGTATGGTTTTAAATGTCTATGTGCTTGTCTGTGTAAATAGTAACTTTCTCTCCTTTCTTATTTCACCGGTTCTAGTCAATGCTACTATTTCGGCCTACTGTGCAGAATAGTGTCTGGGCAATGGTTCAGTGTCTAACACCTGAAACCAACTAAGCTTTCATTGCCCTTTTAGTTAGGGTAACAATTACTTTCAACAAAATTATACTAATCTCCTCCTAGCGAATTTACCAAACATAAATTTAAAATCAAAACTAAAATACATGCCTGCCAATGGAGCCGATAGTCTCTCCATGAATTAATATCCTAGAGCTTAGTGAACCAAATTCTCTTCCTATCTACTCCTGCTGGCCCCCCTCCTTTCTTCCTGCTACTCCCCAACCCTCAAGGTTTCAGCAGTGCAGGGGAGGATTTCTCCGTCTGTCCTTCTCTGTCTCCAGTTTTTTCTCATAATATGGTTGTTTCCAAATATTGACTAAATGTCTCATTGTCTCCTTGGTTGCACTCCTGAACCTTAGAAAAATCCACCTGTCTAGATATTGCATATCTACTTAAATTTATCTCGATACCCTCAATAATCCTGGATCACCTACAGATGTCATATATCCCTGTCCTGTTGACATAAGTCTACCATTATTAAACTTATTCACAACAAAATATAGTAATATTATATCCATTCCACAGCCTTGTTGTGTTAACCTCTTACATCTAGACGTTCCGCTAGCGGAACACCTGCTCCAATATCCAATGATGGGCGTGGCGCGAAATACAAACTCCTCTAAAATCCGAAAACTTCCATTTTTCAAACATATGACTATTTTACAGCATTTTAAAGACAAGACTCTCGTTAATCTAACCACACTGTCCGATTTCAAAAAGGCTTTACAGCGAAAGCAAAACATTACATTATGTCAGCAGAGTACCCAGCCAGAAATAATCAGACACCCATTTTTCAAGCTAGCATATAACGTCACAAAAAACAAAACCACAGCTAAATGCAGCACTAACCTTTGATGATCTTCATCAGATGACAACCCTAGGACATTATATTATACAATGCATGCATGTTTTGTTCAATCAAGTTCATATTTATATCAAAAACCAGCTTTTTTACATTAGCATGTGACGTTCAGAACTAGCATACCCCCCGCAAACCTCCGGTGAATTTACTAAATTACTCACGATAAACGTTCACAAAAAACATAACAATTATTTTAAGAATTATAGATACAGAACTCCTCTATGCACTCGATATGTCCGATTTTAAAATAGCTTTTCGGTGAAAGCACATTTTGCAATATTCTCAGTAGATAGCCCAGCCATCACGGCTAGCTATTTAGACACCGACCAAGTTTAGCCCTGACCAAACTCCGATTTACTATTACAAAAGTTTGATTACCTTTGTTGTCTTCGTCAGAATGCACTCCCAGGACTGCTACTTCAATAACAAATGTTGGTTTGGTCCAAAATAATCCATTGTTATATCCAAATAGCGGCGTTTTGTTCGTGCGTTCTAGACACTATACGAAGTGTAAATAAGGGTTACGAGCATGGCGCAATTCGTGACAAAAGATTTCTAAATATTCCATTACCGTACTTCGAAGCATGTCAACCGCTGTTTAAAATCAACTTTTATGCCATTTTTCTCGTAAAAAAGCGATAATATTCCGACCGGGAATCTGCGTTTAGGTAAACAGAGGAAAGAAAACAAAGCATTCGGTCGACGCGGGCACGCGCCTGAGTCTCACAGTACTGTAACCAGCCACTACCCGAACGCGCTACTTTGTTTCAACCAGAGCCTGCAAAGCCATGATTCAGCTTTTTGCCGCCTTCTGAGAGACCATGTGAGCCGTATGAAGTGTCACGTAACCGCAGAGATCCTTTTTAATGGATAGAGATGGCAAAGAAGGCCAAGAAATGGTCAGACAGGGTACTTCCTGTACAGAATCTTCTCAGGTTTTGGCCTGCCAAATGAGTTCTGTTATACTCACAGACACCATTCAAACAGTTTTAGAAACTTTGGAGTGTTTTCTATCCAAAGCTAATAATTATATGCATATTCTAGTTTCTGGGCAGGAGTAATAATCAGATTAACCTGTTATGGCTAGGGGGCAGTATTTTCACGGCTGGATAAAAAACTTACCCGATTTAATCTGGTTACCACTCCTACCCAGTAACTAGAATATGCATATACTTATTACATATGGATAGAAAACACCCTAAAGTTTCTAAAACTGTTTGAATGGTGTCTGTGAGTATAACAGAACTCATTTGGCAGGCAAAAAACTGAGAAGGTTTCATGCAGGAAGTGGCCTGTCTGACAAGGTGTCGTTCTTCTTGTCTCTGTTTATTGAAGAGTGAGGATCTTAGCTGTCCCGTGACACTTCCTACGGCTGCCATAGGGTCTCAGAAGGCGGTAAAAAGCTGAATCGTGGCTTTGCAGGCTCTGGCTGAAACAAAGTAGCGCGTTTGGGTAGTGGCTTGTTACAGTACTGTGAGACTCAGGCTCGTGCCCGCGTCGACCGAAAGCTTTGTTTACTTTCCTCTGTTTAGCTAAATGGACATTCCCGGTCGGATTATTATCGCTTTTTTTACGAGAAAAATGGCATAAAAATGGATTTTAAACAGCGGTTGACATGCTTCGAAGTATGGTAATGGAATATTTAGATTTTTTTTGTCACGAATTGCGCCATGCGCACGACCCTTCTTTACCATTCGGATAGTGTCTGGGAGGCACGAACAAAACGCCGCTATTCGGATATAACGATGGATTATTTTGGACCAAACCAACATTTGTTATTGAAGTAGCAGTCCTGGGAGTGCATTCTGACGAAGACAACAAAAGGTAATCAAACTTTTATAATAGTAAATCTGATATTGGTGAGTGCTAAACTTGCCGGGTGTCTAAATAGCTAGCCCGTGATGCCTGGGCTATGTACTTAGAATATTGCAAAATGTGCTTTCACCAAAAAGCTATTTTAACCTGTTAGGGCTAGGGGGCAGCATTGACACGGCTGGATAAAAAACATACCCGATTTAATCTGGTTACCACTCCTACCCAGTAACTAGAATATGCATATACTTATTACATATGGATAGAAAACACCCTAAATTTTCTAAAACTGTTTGAATGGTGTCTGTGAGTATAACAGAACTCAAATGGCAGGTCAAAACCTGAGAGATTCCTTTACAGGAAGTGGCCTGTCTGACCATTTGTTGAACTTCTTTTCCATCTCTATCATTTACTAAGGATCTCTGCTCTAACGTGACACTTCCCACGTCGTCCATAGGCGCTCAGAGCCCGGGAAAAAACAGAATGTTGTCATTCCAGCCCCAGGCTGAAACACATTATCGCCTTTCTCAAGTGGCCGATCAAGGGACACTAGCTTATGCGCGTGACCCCGACCGCCCCCGCCTTTGGGATTTTTTCCTCTGTTTGCCGAAAAGGAGATTCCCTGTCGGAATATTATCGCTTTTCTACGAGAAAAATGTCGTAAAAATTTATTTTAAACAGCGGTTGACATGCTTCGAAGTACGGTAATGGAATACTTAGAATTTTATTGTCACGAATTGCGCCATGCGCGTGACACTTCTTTACTATTTCGGATAGTGTCTGGAACGCACGAACAAAACGCCGCTATTCGGATATAACGATGGATTATTTTGGACCAAACCAACATTTGTTATTGAAGTAGCAGTCCTGGGTGTGTATTCTGACGAAGACAACAAAAGGTAATGAAACTTTTATAATAGTAAATATGATTATGGTGAGTGCTAAACTTGCCGGGTGTCTAAATAGCGAGCCCGTGATGCCTGGGCTATGTACTTAGAATATTGCAAAATGTGCTTTCACCAAAAAGCTATTTTAAAATCGGACATATCGAGTGCATAGAGGAGGTCTGTATCTATAATTCTTAAAATAATTGTTATTCTTTTTGTGAACGTTTATCGTGAGTAATTTAGTAAAATGTTAGCGAATTCCCCGGAAGTTTGGGGGGGTATGCTAGTTCTGAACGTCACATGCTAATGTAAAAAGCTGGTTTTTGATATAAATATGAACTTGATTGAACAAAACATGAATGTATTGTATAACATAATGTCCTAGGGTTGTCATCTGATGAAGATCATCAAAGGTGAGTGCTGCATTTAGCTGTCTTCTGGGTTTTGGTGACATTATATGCTGGCTTGAAAAATGAGGGTCTGATTATTTCTGGCTTGGTACTCTGCTGACATAATCTAATGTTTTGCTTTCGTTGTAAAGCCTTTTTGAAATCGGACAGTGTGGTTAGATTAACGAGAGTCTTGTCTTTAAATGGCTGTAAAATAGTCATATGTTTGAGAAATTGAAGTAATAGGATTTTTAAGGTTTTGAAAATCGCGCCACAGGATAGCAGTGGCTGTTACGTAGGTGGGACGAATTCGTCCCGCCTAGCCTAGAGAGGTTAAAATCGGATATATCGAGTGCATAGAGGAGTTCTGTATCTATAATTCTTAAAATAATTGTTATGCTTTTTGTGAACGTTTATCGTGAGTAATTTAGTAAATTGTTAGCAAATTCCCCGGAAGTTTGCGGGGGGTATGCTAGTTCTGAACGTCACATGCTAATGTAAAAAGCTGTTTTTTGATATAAATATGAACTTGATTGAACAAAACATGCATGTATTGTATAACATAATGTCCTAGGTGTGTCATCTGATGAAGATCATCAAAGGTTAGTGCTGCATTTAGCTGTCTTCTGGGTTTTTGTGACATTATATGCTAGCTTGAAAAATGGGTGTCTGATTATTTCTGGCTTGGTACTCTGCTGACATAATCTAATGTTTTGCTTTCGCTGTAAAGCCTTTTTGAAATCGGACAGTGTGGTTAGATAAAGGAGAGTCTTGTCTTTAAAATGCTGTGAAATAGTCATATGTTTGAAAAATTGAAGTTTTTGTATTTTTGAGGAATTTGTAATTCGCGCCACGCCTATCATTGGATATTGGAGCAGGTGTTCCGCTAGCGGAACGTCTAGATGTAAGAGGTTAAATCGGGTACGTTTTTTTATCCGGTTGTGAAAATACTGCCCCCTATCCATAACAGTTTAAATCTCTTACACTGCTTTCAACAACAGCTGACTTCCTAAGGGAAAATAAACGTATCTAGATCACGTTAAAAAAAAAATACCCCTGCTACTGGTCAAAATATTTTAAAATAACATAATCAGATCAAAATGACTAATCTGATTTACTCCACCAATAAAAATTATTTTACCCTTATTGTTATAGGAAAATAGACTTAAGGAAGCCTACCCTTAGTCTAAAGCTTTGCCCTTTTAGTCCTCTCATTGGTTCAAATTATCAATTGTGTTTAAGAACTTTAACTCCTCATAATTATCAGTTCTACAAATTCCCTTAAAATCAATATCACCAATGACCTTAAATTCACCATCCATGGCTTTTCAATGTGGCTGATCAGACCACACAGGAAGAGTCACCAGAGGGGTCAAAAGTCATACCACCCTTTCGGGACCGTGTTTCTTACTACATTAAACAAATTAAAGCTAAGAACTTTATTTACATTTTGTATCCCAGGGTCCCAGAACATTCCCTATCAAAAGAATTTCACGTGTTTAATTAAACTCAGAAAACAAAACTTCCAAAATGCCATGTGTGTAAACCCCTTTAAGATATCATGTCCCTAGGAATTTTTTTTTTTCCAAAGAGAGCTAAGCGCTTCTTTTTCCATAAAATAAGTACTTGGTCAGCGTTTCATCCTACCACACTGATTCAAAAACCCAAAAGTTGACTATAAACAAAACTTCATAGTACTTATAACTCCATTGTACTCGCACCACCGCGGTTACACTCACCCCCTTACAAATAGCGCGTCCTCGAGTTAGCTTGCGACTCTACGTCCTACAGGAACACGCACGCCGGCCAGGCTCACGCACAACTATAATTAATTTACACTGTTCCTGCGAAATAAAATAAACTCGCCCTGTAATCCACCTTTCTGACCTGACATTGTTTCATGCAATGAAAACATAATGTTAGCATACATCCACTTCCCGTTCAAATCACTGGTGTTACTAAACAATCAAACCACGAATCTATAACCAGAATTTATCACCAAACTTTTACGATTCCATTATTCAGACCAGAATCGCTTCCAGCCACATATGTTTTCAGTGCTCACAACCAACGCTTCTCATTTTACCCGTACGAAAAAAATAATATATATCTCTTTTCAAACAGCGTTCTGCCTTACCTCTATCGTAAGATTAAACCCAATGTTACAACTTTATCTCTCCTTCGGCTTCACTCTTATGAAATGTCCAAGGGTTTAAAAAATATCATGTATATCACCACAATTCTGTCGCAATTATTACTTTCCGCTCCTTATAATTCATTAGATTTAGGTAACTGCCTTTTCCTTGATTCCGTCATTGAAATACAACTCCCATTCTCTATAAATCATTTAAGCAGGCCATTTAGACCACAAACAACGTACTTTATCGAATTCGCCTCGCTATTATTTTGAATGAATCTGTCTTTCAATTTAACCTCAACAAGCTATCAAAGCATTTGGTTTCTATCTTAAACAAACACTAACAACCGTATGCTTCTAGTCATAACATAAAAATAATTAAATTAAATTTTAGTCCCATGGTGCATGGGCTGGGAACCGAACCCGGGCCCCCCGCATAGCAGGCAAGAATTCTACCACTGAACCAAAATGCTATTGCTTAGAGCTGCAATTCCGGTGGTTGTGTCCTACTCGGTCACAACGTTTACAGGCTGTTTTACAGTTTCTGGCGAAATGTCCTGTTCTATCTCAATTAAAACACCACTTCTCTCCGTCTTTGTCAGCGCGTCTCCCTGTTTTTCCCCTTCTGTCTACAGTGACTGTCTCTATCCACTTTTCTCAATAAGTTTGCTAAATCCTGTTCTCCTCTCTGTCTATCCCTAAACTGTCTCTGTCTATGGTTCCTTGGTGGGGCCTTACAATCCTCTGCCATGTGGCCGGTTATATTGCAGTTGTAGCACTTTCTGTCCTCAGGTTCTATCCACTTTCTACTCTCCCTGTTTCCCCCTTTCTTTTTAAAATCTTTCCTGCTTTTTCCTGCAATTTCTCCAAGAGTGGCGATCAAATGTTCTGCTCCTGTCTGTTCTTTCTTACTTTTCTTTTCCTTGCCATTATGCTCATGGTGTATAGCATACCTCTTTACTTCGGCCAATGTGGCTGTTCCCCACCCTATCAGAGTCTCTTTTATGATTTGACAAATTTCAGGCTCCATACCACTCAAGAAGGCTATTTTTAACTGTTGGTGGTAAGGTCCGTCGTCTCCCTGTCTAGGCTCTACCAGTCCACTATTAGCATTGAACACATCTCTCAGTCTCTCTAAATACTGGCAAACAGTTTCCCCATCCCCTTGTTTACACTCATGTATTTTTGAAAAGTCTGCATGTCTATGGTAATAGTCCCTAAGATTATTACAGAGCTGTGTCAATTTGTCTGCATAATCCCCATCTCCTGCCCATGGTAAAACCGGTTCTTCTCCTTGCCCTGGAACCCAGGCTCCCTTCACTGCTGCCCAGTCTTTCCCCACTATCTGTCGGACAGCCCTTTCCAATTCTCCTGTATTTAGTTTAAAACTCTCGGTCAGTCCCACCATATCTCTCCTAAACCCTTCTATTCCTGTTTTTGGATGTGCTATTCCCTCAACTGCTCTTGCTACATCTCTCTGAGTCCAGGGTCGATACATTTGTAAGATATCCGATTGATCAGCTTCGCCTGCCCTAGGATTAGGAAGCTCTATGAGAGGACACTGATCCTCCTCCCAATCTGATTGAACCTCCCTCAGCCCTGGCTTATTATACAGCGCCAGTCGCTTTTTAAGGTTAGACTCTCTTGGTTCTGGCTCTTCTTTCCTCTCCTTTGAGGATTTACCACCCATGTTTATTCAATTACTGTTATTCCTATTGTCACAATATGTGTGTACTTACTCAATTACTTTGTTTATTTTCTAATATGTATTCTCACTTTCTATGGGTGTAACCTCCTTCCTCCTGTTTGGAATAATCAGACCTATTTTGCGCGCCTCTGGTAGATCTCGATTATCCCCTCTAAAATGTATTTTGACAGGCGATCTATATTCATACAAATTATGTCCCTGACCTACGTTCTTATAAATGTTATTATTATATTTCGCCTTCCATATTATGTTTTCCGCCTAATATATTATTGACCAGGTATCATTTAGGTCTCAATATTAGCTCCAATTCTCACAATCTATGTGTATGCTTCTATAATTCTGTTATTATACTTAAATCTCACAATCTATGTGTGTGCTCTACTGTTATCTCACTTACTCCTGTTAGTCCTATACTAACGTAACTTACTTATCTTTATTTCGCCTTCTATATTACGTTTTCCGGCTACTGTACTTCGACCAGTTTTACTGTTAGGTCTTACTGCAACCAGTTTTACTGTTAGGTCTTACTGCAACCAGTTTTACTGTTAGGTCTTACTGCAACCGGTTTTACTTTTAGGTCTTACTTAGATCTGTGACCCAGTGCCGCCAACACTAACATAGATACTTTTGTCTTAAACTTTCTCTACATTAGATTATATGGACGGTATACCCGATACAAATCTTACTTTTTGTTAGTTTTACGGTTAATATCCTCCCTCACATTTATCTTGACCAATGCTTAATAGGAACCTAATCCAGTCCATTCTAAGTCAATTTTTAGTAAGTTTAGAATTTAACCCCAAACTAATGAATAAAGATTACTGACCTTATTTTGCAGCTGAGAATTCAATGTAGGTTGGATCTCGTCACCGCTTCTGTCACATACCAGTTTGCCACCGGCCTGTAAAGAACCCACAGAAAAGGGCCGGGTCTTTGATTTACGGATATTTCATCCGCCCGTGCACGGTTTCGGTGTCTCCTTGGAACGACAGGAGCGGGTATTGAAATCCGGCTCGAAGGACCAATTGTTAAAGGAATTTTATATCTTGATGATAATAATCAATAATCAATTCGCCTTGACTAATGCCCAAGGTTTGTAAGACAATGGGTTAAAATAATTAGGCAAGGACTCAGCTTTCTGCAAAAGGTTTCTGTAGCTTTATTCAGAGAAGGTTCTGGCGTCAGGATAACAAAACAGTCATTATATAGTTCTTGCTTACTTACGCATGTTATGAGAATTTTGTTCCCAATGTTCATAAACTGAACTTCAATTAAACTACTCAGTCTGCACCCCAGAGTTTGTAAGGTTCTGGTTAAATGACACAGACGGAGGCCCAGCCTACAATAGTCAACCAAGTTTATTCACGAGAGCTCAGAATATCATACAATGTACACAGCCTTTTATACCTAACATTTGGTCATATCATATGTCATACCCCTTACAGATGCCCCCTCCTCTTCTTTAACACTGTCAATGCTTATTTACAAGTCTTCTCCATCACAAATCCTGCCCCATGTTACATAATCTACTGCAAGCCTAAAGTTTTCTCCCCTCTCTGGGTGGGGAGACCTTCTTCCTGTTATCAGTTTCACTGTGGTCACAAGTTGTCTTCTGTCTGGTAACAGTTCCCCTTTTCCCTTGAATGTCTTGCCTATATTGCTAAATCATTAAGCTTAAACTTTTCCAACACACACACATTAGTACATTCATCTTATAATCACTCGGTTATACCTTTTCAGGGTGAAATCATTTAGTCAAACCTTTAATCATATAATTTCCATTACAACGCACATGCATTTACACACAATCCGTTGGTGACCTGCAACCCCCATAAACTTCTCACACTGTTTATCACCTTCTGGCTCAGCCTGTTCCTTTCCTTCAAGGTTAGGAACTCTCTGAAGTTTTACTCCCTTGACCATCTGCTTCTGTAGCTATACTAATTGCATACACACATTTCTTTCCCTCTCCAGTGGTTCCTGGACTTTCCGGAACTAATCAGACCAATCGATCCCTACATTGATCATTACATTGATTATTCATTAACCCTGCTGTATGACTAATAATTCATCATGGTTTATTGATTCATTTACCTTTATTAGATAATTCTCTTATCAACCACTTCCAGCAGCAACTGGTCTCCAATCTAGGGACTGACCAGGACCAACCCTGCTTAGCTTCAGAAGCAAGCCAGCTGTGGGATGCAGGGTGTTAAGCAGCGAATAAGATCCAACATGATTATACCACTCTACATGGAGAAATATACACTAATGGGTTCTTGTATTTGTTGCTATTTAATCAACTCAAAGTCACCACACTATTTCATTGATGTAGCCTAGTTTTAACCGGTCTATGAGGCACTGTTGGCCGACGGGTCAAATATGAGGTTATTACAGTAGCCTACCTTTCACTGAAAGATGCATTTTGGTCCTTTCCTCTCCCCTTACACCTGGCTATCAAGGGAATTTGGGAAGGTTGTGGCTGTTTATACTTCGGTTATTGTGATGATTTTGTCAGAGGAAACAAATCTGAATCTCTGATAATCTAACAGTTACGCTGTAGCGGAGATTCAGCACAATGGATAGCGCCGCAGTTGATCAATTGCACGTGAATCTAAACCCGCAGTTTATCATGTGCCATTCTTCAGCTATATTTACATCAAATCTTCTCAGGCCTACCTATTGCATCTGTTCTCCAGCAATAAAGTCAATTATCAAGTTAATATTCATTTAGTCACAGCATAAATTAAACGTGAGCCTACACAATCAAATTAACTTGTCAAGACCCTGCCATTCTTCTCCGTTATTACTTTTATTCAGGACAAAATACCCCCAGTTCTCGCATTATTTTACAGACTTGGTCAGAAAGGGTAACTGATTCTCAAGACCCAGACAAACAAATGTAGAATAACATTCAATACACAATCTTAGGCTACATAACAGGGGCGGAAATCCCAGGGGGGACGGGGGGTACACGACCCCCCCATCCTGGGAAAAATATGATTTGTCCCCCCCAATATATCACTGTAAACATTACTCTGTAATTTAAATAATAATAATAATACGCAATGAAAGCAATTGTGCTGATTATAGACACTTAATAGAGCTTTTTTAAGTTTCAAAAGATTGCGACCCCCCACCCTTTGCCTCACAATGGTTTGATCCACTGCCAGTTCCTTAGTTGGCAAGGTAACAGAGGGTTCGTATCTACTGTCTGAAAGGCACTCAATGCACGTGACTGACATGAGGTTAATCCAGTCAATCGCGCCATAGCAATGTTTTGTTTTATGTTGGCAGGGTTCACACACACACACACACTAGCTGAATTTGCAGAGCTAGCGTGCAAATATTAACTATTAAGCTAGCTAGTACCTATTCCATTTATGTGGCGTCGTCAAAGATGGAATCTTTGCTATCGTCAATTTATTCCAAGATCAGCAATGTAAGTTAGTGCTTCAAAGTCCCTGTGATAAGGTTAGCGATAAACTGAAGTCCAAACTGAACAGAACTACACTCTCTTCTACCGTTGTCTTAAATATATTTAATGGTCTCGTTGCAAAAGCTAAATTGTCGCAAGGTAACTTTTATTTATTTTATTTCACCTTTATTTAACCCGGGTAGCAAAGATTATAGCAAACACCACTGAAACGGAATTTGTGCTCGCTAGCTTTGCAAATTCAGCTATTGTTGGAAGCCAGCCAATATGAAACAAACGGTTAAAATTACAAAAGGTTGCAGCATATGTTGTGTAAATGGTGAACTCATACAGCTGTCAACTCTTGTCACTGCAATCCGTTTCACATTTGCTAGCTACCTTTTAGATCGAAGCCCATATAGAATGATAGAAGATATGATAGAAGCCCATCTCCTACTGTAAATAACCTACACACTGTGTGTGTGTGTGTGGCCAGCCAGGTAGAAAAATGGCGGACATCAGAGTATTTTTCAGTACACCAAAACGCAAAGTAAGAACCCTAGTAGCCTAATATCTCAAAGACTAGTTGATAAAATGTTCATAAGAAAGAAGTGAAATGCTAATGAAAATGTTTCACAATGTCATTAGGCAGAGCAGGCAACAGATGGCACACAGACGGCAGAGCTGGGGACAGACTGGCAGAGACAGGGAGTCTCAGGTAAGTTTGTTGAGTCTTTGTTTGGCAACATTATGAAAGGTTCTCCATTTTTTTGACTTGTAAAATAGGAACATAATTGGAAAATGCCATGGATACCCCCACTCTCAACTTACACTGGTGACTGAACTAAGATCTGTTAAAGGCAATGGTATTGCTGTTGTGATTAGTTGTGTAGTTTTGGGTACCGGTAGTTAGGAGTACGGCAAACACCTTATTTCTTTGGTTCCTCAATATACATTTACCATATTACAACGTAGGCTGTGTGTTACAGCACTACTTTTGGTGTCCCCCTCAGGAATTGCTCTTCAGAAAATGTCATGTAATTGTCCCCTCCAAAGTTGATATCAGATTTTCGCCCCTGCTACATAAAATAACCTGGAAGGCCTACCCTGTAGCAAACAAAATATTTGCATAGGCCGTAACGGTTTAACTTGCTTCAAAACAGGCTGAATTCAGGTTGGCATAAGTGAGTAAAGCGGTGCCACAGAAATTGTTTTGAATTAAAGCAGATACCTACCGGTAGCTCAAAAGTTGGAGCCAATTTTGTTGCTGTATTAACTGCATTTAAAGGTTGCGTGTACATGCTCTTTGAATTCATGGCGACTATAAGTACGACGCACACCCCGAGCGTTGATCATGCGGATAGAGAAGGCCTGTATGAACAGACTTCACCTCACGCTTTTCATAGAAATTAACCGGTTAATTTCTCCCATGTAATCGGAGTGGGTGGGAAATCCTGGTAAAACTGTTCCCCCCCATCAAACCCTAGGTTAGAGGCGCTACAAGCAACTCTGGGAGAGCTAGGACCTGATAGCAGCCTGCCAGCTAAAGCAGGTTAGCATTGACTTATTTAACCTGAAAGTTTGGATTGTCACTGGGATATGAAGACCAACCGCCAAAACGATGGGCTAATGAGACGAGAGCTGGTTTCACATGTAAGCATTCACTAATAGGAAACCAAGTCAGTCAGGAGAGAAGACACCCAGCAGAGTAATTTAAATGCAAGTTGACAACCGTGATATTAGTTAGCACTGAAACCCCGATTCTAGCAACATCCTCATATGTACCAACCCCAGACACTGTGTTCCACAACCATCAAGTTAAAATGAACTAGAACCCATTCCACATCATGTGATGCTACTAGCATAAATTGACCAACACTGAGCAAATGTAGCTTAAACACAGGGGTCAAAGTATTAATATATTGCAAAATAAATGTTGCCAAGTAGGAACCGCCAAAACAATACTGAGGACACAAGTATTACAGTTAATGTTTAATTGAGCCAAAACAAGCAAATGCAGTTACACACACAGACAACCTGGACTAGAGTACCCATGAACTCTTGCATGTCCCACGTCAGATATCCATGTTTGTGGTCAACGGGGGCTCCGATGAAGCGGTGAACAGTTCCTTAGAGGTAGCGTCGTCAGACGGGGGGCCAGTCGCAGCTTCAGAGGTAGCGTCGTCAGACGGGGGGCCAGTCGCAGCTTCAGAGGTAGCGTCGTCAGACGGGGGGCCAGTCGCAGCTTCAGAGGTAGCGTCGTCAGACGGGGGGCCAGTCGCAGCTTCAGAGGTAGCGTCGTCAGACGGGGGGCCAGTCGCAGCTTCAGAGGTAGCGTCGTCAGACGGGGGGCCAGTCGCAGCTTCAGAGGTAGCGTCGTCAGACGGGGGGCCAGTCGCAGCTTCAGAGGTAGCGTCGTCAGACGGGGGGCCAGTCGCAGCTTCAGAGGTAGCGTCGTCAGACGGGCCAGTCGCAGCTTCAGAGGTAGCGTCGTCAGACGGGCCAGTCGCAGCTTCAGAGGTAGCGTCGTCAGACGGGCCAGTCGCAGCTTCAGAGGTAGCGTCGTCAGACGGGCCAGTCGCAGCTTCAGAGGTAGCGTCGTCAGACGGGCCAGTCGCAGCTTCAGAGGTAGCGTCGTCAGACGGGCCAGTCGCAGCTTCAGAGGTAGCGTCGTCAGACGGGCCAGTCGCAGCTTCAGAGGTAGCGTCGTCAGACGGGCCAGTCGCAGCTTCAGAGGTAGCGTCGTCAGACGGGCCAGTCGCAGCTTCAGAGGTAGCGTCGTCAGACGGGCCAGTCGCAGCTTCAGAGGTAGCGTCGTCAGACGGGCCAGTCGCAGCTTCAGAGGTAGCGTCGTCAGACGGGCCAGTCGCAGCTTCAGAGGTAGCGTCGTCAGACGGGCCAGTCGCAGCTTCAGAGGTAGCGTCGTCAGACGGGCCAGTCGCAGCTTCAGAGGTAGCGTCGTCAGACGGGCCAGTCGCAGCTTCAGAGGTAGCGTCGTCAGACGGGCCAGTCGCAGCTTCAGAGGTAGCGTCGTCAGACGGGCCAGTCGCAGCTTCAGAGGTAGCGTCGTCAGACGGGCCAGTCGCAGCTTCAGAGGTAGCGTCGTCAGACGGGCCAGTCGCAGCTTCAGAGGTAGCGTCGTCAGACGGGCCAGTCGCAGCTTCAGAGGTAGCGTCGTCAGACGGGCCAGTGGCTGCTTCAGAGGTAGCGTCGTCAGACGGGCCAGTCGCAGCGTCGTCAGAGGACATGCGCCTCAGCTTCTTCTCAGAGGACAGGGCATCATTTGCCTGAGAGCTACCATGGTTTGGAGAAGCTTGGGATTCTACTTCGTTAGTCTCTAAATACTCTATAGAAAAAACAAAAGGAACAGTTGGGTATTCTACAGCAACACATCTGTTCCACACGGTCTAGGCCGAATTGCCAGTCGAATGTTGAACCCAACAGTTTTCAAAGTATATGTTTCAGGCCGTACCTTCTCTGTCTTGTTTAGCGTCAGACCCTATGGATCGGAGCAAGGCCAGGGCATGCTCAATGGAGACGTCATTTGATGACAGCTCTGAAAAACGTAGGTTAAGGTACACAAGCAAAATTACCAAATCAAAGGCTTTGACAACGTTATTTAGACTGAGTTACTCTATGGTGTTGAATGAGTGTCAAACACAGCAGCACCATAGACAATGACAAAGAACATAGCTAGAAGGGTTGTGGAAAGAAACACTTACCTCCAAGTCTCCTCTGCAGAGAGACTTGATCTTGCTTCTGGGACTTTCCAACAGGGTAACAAGAAACTGAGGAGAAAGTGTTGACAGAAGTTGAGTTCACACAAAATAGCTACATATATTAATAATAGATGACCAATGCGGAAGAAACAGACAGTCAAATTTGAATCTCCAACTTATAAAGTTAAGCATATTTCCCAAACAAATCCCTTCAATCCAAATAAAACGTTAGTGAACCAACCTTTGACAACCCCCACAGTCATCACAAAGAGCAGCAATTCTCTCACACCTCCCATGATCATGAGAATAGTCTGTGTTATCAACAGGTAATGTCTTCCCATGGCCTGTATGAGGCTTATATAGGCCACTAATGACCGTTTACCTGACAAACATGACTTAACGATCAATTAACAAGCTTGATTGAGGTGTTACATTCAGATAGAAATAGACCATGTAGAACATATGTTGATTCTTTGGTGGGCAGGCAATCTTTTCTACTCCATATATTGCATTTATATCTGTAATGTTTAACCCTAATGGTCTCAGAATCTTCAAAGATATTAGGGGGAAATAAACACTGTACCCAAATCCACTTTTTACAATGCTCCTGGGAAATGGGTAGGCCTCCACCATACAGTTTTACAGCTGTGATATATTTATTTATTTACATAGATCACATACTTAAATATATATATGTTAGCTGTAGGTAGCTTTGGGATAAAATTCCCATATTGTATTGTTACTAACATAAATCATAATATATCATATTTTCCTCATTTGCTCTGTAGGAGGTTCGTCATATGAAGGACATTCAAGTGGATGTGACCCCTAACCTGACATAATGTAAACGTTATACATTAAGCTCTCTCCCTCAGTGACATGAATTAGTATATTTCATATTCTCAGAACCCAACAGTAGGTTTTAAGGTGTGGCTGCATGTTTGTCGTGGACGCATCGTCACTCTTGATGTTCTTTTTCCAGATTGCAAGTGAAACACCTTTAGATGTGGTAAGTGCCAGTTGGTAACTTTTCCTCACACTTGCTTGTTTAAGGTATGGATGCAACACCCCAGTATGTCTGCAGGGGCTGGTCACTGAGATTTACCATGTTACACATGCTACTAGACTAACCTTCCAAGTAAATATGTTACAAGTCTGAACTGGCCGTCCTTGTCTTTCCTCAACTAATTGAAAGCTCAGGGACAGACATCCTGAACAACTTTGATGTCAGAGCTCCCATCAGCCCTCTACACCTCGCTGTGAGTAAAGCCTACCTGCTCCTGTAGTGGTCTCCATATGACAAATGGCACCCTATTCCCTATTTAGTACACTACTTTTGACCAGATCCTTATAGGCCCTGATCAAAAGTAGTTCACTACATAGGGAATAGGGTGCTATCTGGGAAGCAGGCATGGTGTTGATTTTACACAGGAAGTTGACTGTCCAGACAGACTCACACACCAAATTCCTATCTATTCCTGATTCGTGTAAAATGCATGCATATTCTACACAGTGATGATGAGGATGATTTCCTTATTTTGCCATTTGAGTTAATCAACCTCAGAGGAGAAGTAGAGTGTTTGTTTCTCAATCACACGCTTGGCAGGGACCTCCGATGTTGATGCTGGGCGGGAGCAAAAATGGGCTCCCGATTGAAAGACTCTGGTCTACTTTAGAGGTCTAGCACTGTATTTCTGTTCAGGCGTACCACTGGTCTACTATAGGACATTGATTATATATCGATTCAGGCGTACCACTGGACTTTGCTTGAGACTGTGTTTGTCTTTCTATTCAGGCGTACCACGGCCACCACCATGCTATGGAGGTCCTGGTTCAGTCTCTGCTGGATCTAGACGTGAGGGACAGCCAGGGGCGCACCCTCTGGACCTGTCTGCCTTAAAAAGTAATGAAGAGAGGTTGGGCCAGTGCTTTGGGGCCAGGGGGTTTTCATAACCAAGTAATGAAGAGATGGAGATTGGATCCAGAGGGTTGGAGACAGGAGGTTGGAGCCAGTGGGTTGGGACCCAGTGTGTCGGGACCCAGTGTGTCAAGTTTGCTGAAGACACGAAGGCGATGAGAGGTCAGAGACTTGGCATTGTGGTGCCAGGACAACCTCTCCCTCAATGCCAGTAAGACCAAGGAGCTGATCGTGGTCTACAGGAGCAAGAGGGGAGAGCACGTCCCCATCCACATCAACAGGGCTGTTCCTTGGCGACCTAACATGGTCCACACACACCCGCACAGTCGTGGCATGGGCACTCGCATCCTCAAAAAGTTAAAGGGTCTTGCTCTGACCCTACGCACAATCACTAGACTGTATACAAAGCATATGAACACTCACACACACTACATTCACACTCCCACACACACACTCCCACACACACACACACACACACACACACACACACACACACACACACACACACACACACACACACACACACACACACACACACACACACACACACACACACACAAACCGACACAACCCAAACACACATGCATACACATTACACACTCTCACAAACACACACCTTTACACTCATCATTTGCAGCTGCTGCTCTGTTCTTTATTTTGCTATTATTATTATTATTATCATCTATCCTGATGCCTAGTCACTTTACCCTGCCTTCTTGTACATATCTACTTCAAATACCTCGTACCCCTGCACACTGATCTGGAACTGGTACTCCTTGTATATAGCTTTATTCTTGGGTATTTTATTCCTCGTGTTACAATATATACAGTACCAGTCAAAAGTTTGGACACACCTACTATTTCCAGGGTTTCTTTCTTTCTTTTTTACAATTTTCTACATTGTAGAACATCAAAAGTATGAAATAACACATAAGGAATCCTGAAGTAACCAAAAAAGTGTTAAACAAATCAAAATATATTTGAGATTTGAGATTCTTCAAAGTAGCCACCCTTTGCCTTGATGACAGCTTTGCACACTCTTGGCATTCACTCAACCAGCTTCATGAGGTACTCACCTGGAATGCATTTCAATTAACAGGTGTGCCTTGTTCAAAGTTAATTTGTGGAATTTATTTCCTTCTTAGTGCGTTTGAGCCAATCACTTGTTTTGTGACAAGGTAGGGGTGGTATACAGAAGATAGCCCTATTTGGTAAAATACCAAGTCCATATCATGGCAAGAACAGCTCAAATAAGCAAAGAGAAACAAAAGTCTATTATTATTTTAAGACATGAAGTTCAGTCAATCCGGAAAATGTCAAGAACTTTGAATGTTTCTTCAAGTGCAGTTGCAAAATCCATCAAGCGCTATGTCTCTCATGAGGACCGCCACAGGAAAGGAAGACCCAGAGTTACCTCTGCTGTAAAGTTCAAGTAACAGACACATCTCAACATCAACTGTTCAGAGGAGACTACGTGAATCAGGCCTTCATGGTCAAATTGCTGCAAAGAAACCACTACTAAAGGACACCAATAAGAAGAAGAGACTTGCTTGGGCCAAGAAACACCAGCAATGGACATTAGACCGGTGGAAATCTGTCCTTTTGGAAAAGCAATCCAGGTGAAGCTGGTTGAGAGAATGCCAAGAGTGTGCAAAGGGTGGCTACATTGAAGAGTCTATATAAATATAAAATAGATTTTGTTATGTTTAACACTTTTTTGGTTACTACATGATTCCATATGTGTTATTTCATAGTTTTGAGTTCTTCACTATTATTTTACAATGTAGAAAATAGTCAAAATAAAGAAAAACCTTTGAATAAGTAGGTGTGTCCAAACTTTTGATTGGTACTATATATATATATATATATATATATATATATATTCTATAGTTTTGTTCTCTACATCGTTGGGGTGGGCTCGTAAGCAAGCATTTCACGGTAAAGAGTTGATTTGAGAGGGAAAGACAAAGAGCGAGGGAGTCCAAATGTATTCTGACCTAGTCTTTAGTATGAATCCATTTTTAATGAGACGAGTACAAAACATTAAAGGAACAGTTGTCTCCATGTCTCGTCCGTACCTGGTAGAGTATTCGGATGGGGGTCCCGCAAAGTTCATCCCAATGGCTGGGGGAGGAGGGTAGGCCTCATTGGTCATGTAGAGACATATCTTTTCCAGAGAACCTACCAATTTTCCTTCCTGAGGAAATTGCAAGAAATTACCAGGCTTCCCGTTCAAACCGAAAGTGCTATTTAGAAGCATATGTTTTATTTAACCAGGTAAGTTGACTGAGAACACATTCTCATTTACAGCAATGACCTGGGGAATAGTTACAGGGGATGGGGCGGGTGAATGAGCCAATAGTAAGCTTGGGATGATTAGGTGACCGTGATGGTATGAGGGCCAGATTGGGAATTTAGCCAGGACACCAGGGTTAACACCCCTACTCTAACAATAAGTGCCATGGGATCTTTAGTGACCACAGAGAGTCAGGACACCTGTTTAACGTCCCACCCGAAAGACAGCACATGTCCCCAATCACTGCCCTTGGATATTGTTTTAGACCAGAGGAAAGAGTGACTCCTACTGGCCCTCCAACACCACTTCCAGCAGCAACTGGTCTCCAATCTAGGGACTGACCAGGACCAACCCTGCTTAGCTTCAGAAGCAAGCCAGCTGTGGGATGCAGGGTGTTAAGCAGCGAATAAAATCCAACATGATTATACCACTCTACATGGAGAAATATACACTAATGGGTTCTTGTATTTGTTGCTATTTAATCAACTCAAAGTCACCACACTATTTCATTGATGTAGCCTAGTTTTAACCGGTCTATGAGGCACTGTTGGCCGACGGGTCAAATATGAGGTTATTACAGTAGCCTACCTTTCACTGAAAGATGCATTTTGGTCCTTTCCTCTCCCCTTACACCTGGCTATCAAGGGAATTTGGGAAGGTTGTGGCTGTTTATACTTCGGTTATTGTGATGATTTTGTCAGAGGAAACAAATCTGAATCTCTGATAATCTAACAGTTACGCTGTAGCGGAGATTCAGCACAATGGATAGCGCCGCAGTTGATCAATTGCACGTGAATCTAAACCCGCAGTTTATCATGTGCCATTCTTCGGCTATATTTACATCAAATCTTCTCAGGCCTACCTATTGCATCTGTTCTCCAGCAATAAAGTACATTATCAAGTTAATATTCATTTAGTCACAGCATAAATTAAACGTGAGCCTACACAATCAAATTAACTTGTCAAGACCCTGCCATTCTTCTCCGTTATTACTTTTATTCAAGACAAAATACCCCCAGTTCTCGCATTATTTTACAGACTTGGTCAGAAAGGGTAACTGATTCTCAAGACCCAGACAAACAAATGTAGAATAACATTCAATACACAAACGTAGGCTACATAACAGGGGCGGAAATCCCAGGGGGGACGGGGGGTACACGACCCCCCCATCCTGGGAAAAATATGATTTGTCCCCCCCAATATATCACTGTAAACATAACTCTGTAATTTAAATAATATGAATAATACGCAATGAAAGCAATTGTGCTGATTATAGACACTTAATAGAGCTTTTTTAAGTTTCAAAAGATTGCGACCCCCCACCCTTTGCCTCACAATGGTTTGATCCACTGCCAGTTCCTTAGTTGGCAAGGTAACAGAGGGTTCGTATCTACTGTCTGAAAGGCACTCAATGCACGTGACTGACATGAGGTTAATCCAGTCAATCGCGCCATAGCAATGATTTGTTTTATGTTGGCAGGGTTCACACACACACACACACACACTAGCTGAATTTGCAGTGCTAGCGCGCAAATATTAACTATTAAGCTAGCTAGTACCTATTCCATTTATGTGGCGTCGTCAAAGATGGAATCTTTGCTATCGTCAATTTATTCCAAGATCAGCAATGTAAGTTAGTGCTTCAAAGTCCCTGTGATAAGGTTAGCGATAAACTGAAGTCCAAACTCAACAGAACTACACTCTCTTCTACCATTGTCTTAAATATATGTAATGGTCTCGTTGCAAAAGCTAAATTGTCTCAAGGGAACTTTTATTTATTTTATTTCACCTTTATTTAACCCGGGTAGCAAAGATTATAGCAAACACCACTGAAACGGAATTTGTGCTCGCTAGCTTTGCAAATTCAGCTATTGTTGGAAGCCAGCCAATATGAAACAAACGGTTAAAATTACAAAAGGTTGCAGCATATGTTGTGTAAATGGTGAACTCATACAGCTGTCAACTCTTGTCACTGCAATCCGTTTCACATTTGCTAGCTACCTTTTAGATCGAAGCCCATATAGAATGATAGAAGATATGATAGAAGCCCATCTCCTACTGTAAATAACCTACACACTGTGTGTGTGTGTGTGTGTGTGTGTGTGTGTGTGTGTGTGGCCAGCCAGGTAGAAAAATGGCGGACATCAGAGTATTTTTCAGTACACCAAAACGCAAAGTAAGAACCCTAGTAGCCTAATATCTCAAAGACTAGTTGATAAAATGTTCATAAGAAAGAAGTGAAATGCTAATGAAAATGTTTCACAATGTCATTAGGCAGAGCAGGCAACAGATGGCACACAGACGGCAGAGCTGGGGACAGACTGGCAGAGACAGGGAGTCTCAGGTAAGTTTGTTGAGTCTTTGTTTGGCAACATTATGAAAGGTTCTCCATTTTTTTGACTTGTAAAATAGGAACATAATTGGAAAATGCCATGGATACCCCCACTCTCAACTTACACTGGTGACTGAACTAAGATCTGTTAAAGGCAATGGTATTGCTGTTGTGATTAGTTGTGTAGTTTTGGGTACCGGTAGTTAGGAGTACGGCAAACACCTTATTTCTTTGGTTCCTCAATATACATTTACCATATTACAACGTAGGCTGTGTGTTACAGCACTACTTTTGGTGTCCCCCTCAGGAATTGCTCTTCAGAAAATGTCATGTAATTGTCCCCTCCAAAGTTGATATCAGATTTTCGCCCCTGCTACATAAAATAACCTGGAAGGCCTACCCTGTAGCAAACAAAATATTTGCATAGGCCGTAACGGTTTAACTTGCTTCAAAACAGGCTGAATTCAGGTTGGCATAAGTGAGTAAAGCGGTGCCACAGAAATTGTTTTGAATTAAAGCAGATACCTACCGGTAGCTCAAAAGTTGGAGCCAATTTTGTTGCTGTATTAACTGCATTTAAAGGTTGCGTGTACATGCTCTTTGAATTCATGGCGACTATAAGTACGACGCACACCCCGAGCGTTGATCATGCGGATAGAGAAGGCCTGTATGAACAGACTTCACCTCACGCTTTTCATAGAAATTAACCGGTTAATTTCTCCCATGTAATCGGAGTGGGTGGGAAATCCTGGTAAAACTGTTCCCCCCCATCAAACCCTAGGTTAGAGGCGCTACAAGCAACTCTGGGAGAGCTAGGACCTGATAGCAGCCTGCCAGCTAAAGCAGGTTAGCATTGACTTATTTAACCTGAAAGTTTGGATTGTCACTGGGATATGAAGACCAACCGCCAAAACGATGGGCTAATGAGACGAGAGCTGGTTTCACATGTAAGCATTCACTAATAGGAAACCAAGTCAGTCAGGAGAGAAGACACCCAGCAGAGTAATTTAAATGCAAGTTGACAACCGTGATATTAGTTAGCACTGAAACCCCGATTCTAGCAACATCCTCATATGTACCAACCCCAGACACTGTGTTCCACAACCATCAAGTTAAAATGAACTAGAACCCATTCCACATCATGTGATGCTACTAGCATAAATTGACCAACACTGAGCAAATGTAGCTTAAACACAGGGGTCAAAGTATTAATATATTGCAAAATAAATGTTGCCAAGTAGGAACCGCCAAAACAATACTGAGGACACAAGTATTACAGTTAATGTTTAATTGAGCCAAAACAAGCAAATGCAGTTACACACACAGACAACCTGGACTAGAGTACCCATGAACTCTTGCATGTCCCACGTCAGATATCCATGTTTGTGGTCAACGGGGGCTCCGATGAAGCGGTGAACAGTTCCTTAGAGGTAGCGTCGTCAGACGGGCCAGTCGCAGCTTCAGAGGTAGCGTCGTCAGACGGGCCAGTCGCAGCTTCAGAGGTAGCGTCGTCAGACGGGCCAGTCGCAGCTTC
This sequence comes from Salmo salar, assembly GCF_965601325.2. Lineage (NCBI taxonomy): Eukaryota > Metazoa > Chordata > Actinopteri > Salmoniformes > Salmonidae > Salmo > Salmo salar. The sequence continues at coordinate 85,486,518 of NC_138295.1, forward strand.
AGAGGTAGCGTCGTCAGACGGGCCAGTCGCAGCTTCAGAGGTAGCGTCGTCAGACGGGCCAGTCGCAGCTTCAGAGGTAGCGTCGTCAGACGGGCCAGTGGCAGCTTCAGAGGTAGCGTCGTCAGACGGGCCAGTGGCAGCTTCAGAGGTAGCGTCGTCAGACGGGCCAGTGGCAGCTTCAGAGGTAGCGTCGTCAGACGGGCCAGTGGCAGCTTCAGAGGTAGCGTCGTCAGACGGGCCAGTGGCAGCTTCAGAGGTAGCGTCGTCAGACGGGCCAGTGGCAGCTTCAGAGGTAGCGTCGTCAGACGGGCCAGTGGCAGCTTCAGAGGTAGCGTCGTCAGACGGGCCAGTGGCAGCTTCAGAGGTAGCGTCGTCAGACGGGCCAGTGGCAGCTTCAGAGGTAGCGTCGTCAGACGGGCCAGTGGCAGCTTCAGAGGTAGCGTCGTCAGACGGGCCAGTGGCAGCTTCAGAGGTAGCGTCGTCAGACGGGCCAGTGGCAGCTTCAGAGGTAGCGTCGTCAGACGGGCCAGTGGCAGCTTCAGAGGTAGCGTCGTCAGACGGGCCAGTGGCAGCTTCAGAGGTAGCGTCGTCAGACGGGCCAGTGGCAGCTTCAGAGGTAGCGTCGTCAGACGGGCCAGTGGCAGCTTCAGAGGTAGCGTCGTCAGACGGGCCAGTGGCAGCTTCAGAGGTAGCGTCGTCAGACGGGCCAGTGGCAGCTTCAGAGGTAGCGTCGTCAGACGGGCCAGTGGCAGCTTCAGAGGTAGCGTCGTCAGACGGGCCAGTGGCAGCTTCAGAGGTAGCGTCGTCAGACGGGCCAGTGGCAGCTTCAGAGGTAGCGTCGTCAGACGGGCCAGTGGCAGCTTCAGAGGTAGCGTCGTCAGACGGGCCAGTGGCAGCTTCAGAGGTAGCGTCGTCAGACGGGCCAGTGGCAGCTTCAGAGGTAGCGTCGTCAGACGGGCCAGTGGCAGCTTCAGAGGTAGCGTCGTCAGACGGGCCAGTGGCAGCTTCAGAGGTAGCGTCGTCAGACGGGCCAGTGGCAGCTTCAGAGGTAGCGTCGTCAGACGGGCCAGTGGCAGCTTCAGAGGTAGCGTCGTCAGACGGGCCAGTGGCAGCTTCAGAGGTAGCGTCGTCAGACGGGCCAGTGGCAGCTTCAGAGGTAGCGTCGTCAGACGGGCCAGTGGCAGCTTCAGAGGTAGCGTCGTCAGACGGGCCAGTGGCAGCTTCAGAGGTAGCGTCGTCAGACGGGCCAGTGGCAGCTTCAGAGGTAGCGTCGTCAGACGGGCCAGTGGCAGCTTCAGAGGTAGCGTCGTCAGACGGGCCAGTGGCAGCTTCAGAGGTAGCGTCGTCAGACGGGCCAGTGGCAGCTTCAGAGGTAGCGTCGTCAGACGGGCCAGTGGCAGCTTCAGAGGTAGCGTCGTCAGACGGGCCAGTGGCAGCTTCAGAGGTAGCGTCGTCAGACGGGCCAGTGGCAGCTTCAGAGGTAGCGTCGTCAGACGGGCCAGTGGCAGCTTCAGAGGTAGCGTCGTCAGACGGGCCAGTGGCAGCTTCAGAGGTAGCGTCGTCAGACGGGCCAGTCGCAGCTCGGGTAGCGGCCAACAGTTCCTCAAAGGCATGGTCAGAGGGGGGGCCAGTCGCAGCTTCAGAGGTAGCGGCCAACAGTTCCTCAAAGGCATGGTCAGAGGGGGGGCCAGTCGCAGCTTCAGAGGTAGCGGCCAACAGTTCCTCAAAGGCATGGTCAGAGGGGGGGCCAGTCGCAGCTTCAGAGGTAGCGGCCAACAGTTCCTCAAAGGCATGGTCAGACGGGGGGCCAGTCGCAGCTTCAGAGGTAGCGGCCAACAGTTCCTCAAAGGCATGGTCAGACGGGGGGCCAGTCGCAGCTTCAGAGGTAGCGGCCAACAGTTCCTCAAAGGCATGGTCAGACGGGGGGCCAGTCGCAGCTTCAGAGGTAGCGGCCAACAGTTCCTCAAAGGCATGGTCAGACGGGGGGCCAGTCGCAGCTTCAGAGGTAGCGGCCAACAGTTCCTCAAAGGCATGGTCAGACGGGGGGCCAGTCGCAGCTTCAGAGGTAGCGGCCAACAGTTCCTCAAAGGCATGGTCAGACGGGGGGCCAGTCGCAGCTTCAGAGGTAGCGGCCAACAGTTCCTCAAAGGCATGGTCAGACGGGGGGCCAGTCGCAGCTTCAGAGGTAGCGGCCAACAGTTCCTCAAAGGCATGGTCAGACGGGGGGCCAGTCGCAGCTTCAGAGGTAGCGGCCAACAGTTCCTCAAAGGCATGGTCAGACGGGGGGCCAGTCGCAGCTTCAGAGGTAGCGGCCAACAGTTCCTCAAAGGCATGGTCAGACGGGGGGCCAGTCGCAGCTTCAGAGGTAGCGGCCAACAGTTCCTCAAAGGCATGGTCAGACGGGGGGCCAGTCGCAGCTTCAGAGGTAGCGGCCAACAGTTCCTCAAAGGCATGGTCAGACGGGCCAGTCGCAGCTTCAGAGGTAGCGTCGTCAGACGGGCCAGTCGCAGCTTCAGAGGTAGCGTCGTCAGACGGGCCAGTCGCAGCTTCAGAGGTAGCGTCGTCAGACGGGCCAGTCGCAGCTTCAGAGGTAGCGTCGTCAGACGGGCCAGTCGCAGCTTCAGAGGTAGCGTCGTCAGACGGGCCAGTCGCAGCTTCAGAGGTAGCGTCGTCAGACGGGCCAGTCGCAGCTTCAGAGGTAGCGTCGTCAGACGGGCCAGTCGCAGCTTCAGAGGTAGCGTCGTCAGACGGGCCAGTCGCAGCTTCAGAGGTAGCGTCGTCAGACGGGCCAGTCGCAGCTTCAGAGGTAGCGTCGTCAGACGGGCCAGTCGCAGCTTCAGAGGTAGCGTCGTCAGACGGGCCAGTCGCAGCTTCAGAGGTAGCGTCGTCAGACGGGCCAGTCGCAGCTTCAGAGGTAGCGTCGTCAGACGGGCCAGTCGCAGCTTCAGAGGTAGCGTCGTCAGACGGGCCAGTCGCAGCTTCAGAGGTAGCGTCGTCAGACGGGCCAGTGGCAGCTTCAGAGGTAGCTTCAGAGGTAGCGTCGTCAGACGGGCCAGTTGCAGCTTCAGAGGTAGCGTCGTCAGACGGGCCAGTGGCAGCTTCAGAGGTAGCGTCCTCAGACGGGCCAGTGGCAGCTTCAGAGGTAGCGTCGTCAGACGGGCCAGTCGCAGCTTCAGAGGTAGCGTCGTCAGACGGGCCAGTCGCAGCTTCAGAGGTAGCGTCGTCAGACGGGCCAGTCGCAGCTTCAGAGGTAGCGTCGTCAGACGGGCCAGTCGCAGCTTCAGAGGTAGCGTCGTCAGACGGGCCAGTCGCAGCTTCAGAGGTAGCGTCGTCAGAGGACATGCGCCTCAGCTTCTCCTCAGAGGACAGGGCATCATTTGCCTGAGAGCTACCATGGTTTGGAGAAGCTTGGGATTCTACTTCGTTAGTCTCTAAATACTCTATAGAAAAAACAAAAGGAACAGTTGGGTATTCTACAGCAACACATCTGTTCCACACGGTCTAGGCCGAATTGCCAGTCGAATGTTGAACCCAACAGTTTTCAAAGTATATGTTTCAGGCCGTACCTTCTCTGTCTTGTTTAGCGTCAGACCCTATGGATCGGAGCAAGGCCAGGGCATGCTCAATGGAGACGTCATTTGATGACAGCTCTGAAAAACGTAGGTTAAGGTACACAAGCAAAATTACCAAATCAAAGGCTTTGACAACGTTATTTAGACTGAGTTACTCTATGGTGTTGAATGAGTGTCAAACACAGCAGCACCATAGACAGTGACAAAGAACATAGCTAGAAGGGTTGTGGAAAGAAACACTTACCTCCAAGTCTCCTCTGCAGAGAGACTTGATCTTGCTTCTGGGACTTTCCAACAGGGTAACAAGAAACTGAGGAGAAAGTGTTGACAGAAGTTGAGTTCACACAAAATAGCTACATATATTAATAATAGATGACCAATGCGGAAGAAACAGACAGTCAAATTTGAATCTCCAACTTATAAAGTTAAGCATATTTCCCAAACAAATCCCTTCAATCCAAATAAAACGTTAGTGAACCAACCTTTGACAACCCCCACAGTCATCACAAAGAGCAGCAATTCTCTCACACCTCCCATGATCATGAGAATAGTCTGTGTTATCAACAGGTAATGTCTTCCCATGGCCTGTATGAGGCTTATATAGGCCACTAATGACCGTTTACCTGACAAACATGACTTAACGATCAATTAACAAGCTTGATTGAGGTGTTACATTCAGATAGAAATAGACCATGTAGAACATATGTTGATTCTTTGGTGGGCAGGCAATCTTTTCTACTCCATATATTGCATTTATATCTGTAATGTTTAACCCTAATGGTCTCAGAATCTTCAAAGATATTAGGGGGAAATAAACACTGTACCCAAATCCACTTTTTACAATGCTCCTGGGAAATGGGTAGGCCTCCACCATACAGTTTTACAGCTGTGATATATTTATTTATTTACATAGATCACATACTTAAATATATATATGTTAGCTGTAGGTAGCTTTGGGATAAAATTCCCATATTGTATTGTTACTAACATAAATCATAATATATCATATTTTCCTCATTTGCTCTGTAGGAGGTTCGTCATATGAAGGACATTCAAGTGGATGTGACCCCTAACCTGACATAATGTAAACGTTATACATTAAGCTCTCTCCCTCAGTGACATGAATTAGTATATTTCATATTCTCAGAACCCAACAGTAGGTTTTAAGGTGTGGCTGCATGTTTGTCGTGGACGCATCGTCACTCTTGATGTTCTTTTTCCAGATTGCAAGTGAAACACCTTTAGATGTGGTAAGTGCCAGTTGGTAACTTTTCCTCACACTTGCTTGTTTAAGGTATGGATGCAACACCCCAGTATGTCTGCAGGGGCTGGTCACTGAGATTTACCATGTTACACATGCTACTAGACTAACCTTCCAAGTAAATATGTTACAAGTCTGAACTGGCCGTCCTTGTCTTTCCTCAACTAATTGAAAGCTCAGGGACAGACATCCTGAACGACTTTGATGTCAGAGCTCCCATCAGCCCTCTACACCTCGCTGTGAGTAAAGCCTACCTGCTCCTGTAGTGGTCTCCATATGACAAATGGCACCCTATTCCCTATTTAGTACACTACTTTTGACCAGATCCTTATAGGCCCTGATCAAAAGTAGTTCACTACATAGGGAATAGGGTGCTATCTGGGAAGCAGGCATGGTGTTGATTTTACACAGGAAGTTGACTGTCCAGACAGACTCACACACCAAATTCCTATCTATTCCTGATTCGTGTAAAATGCATGCATATTCTACACAGTGATGATGAGGATGATTTCCTTATTTTGCCATTTGAGTTAATCAACCTCAGAGGAGAAGTAGAGTGTTTGTTTCTCAATCACACGCTTGGCAGGGACCTCCGATGTTGATGCTGGGCGGGAGCAAAAATGGGCTCCCGATTGAAAGACTCTGGTCTACTTTAGAGGTCTAGCACTGTATTTCTGTTCAGGCGTACCACTGGTCTACTATAGGACATTGATTATATATCGATTCAGGCGTACCACTGGACTTTGCTTGAGACTGTGTTTGTCTTTCTATTCAGGCGTACCACGGCCACCACCATGCTATGGAGGTCCTGGTTCAGTCTCTGCTGGATCTAGACGTGAGGGACAGCCAGGGGCGCACCCTCTGGACCTGTCTGCCTTAAAAAGTAATGAAGAGAGGTTGGGCCAGTGCTTTGGGGCCAGGGGGTTTTCATAACCAAGTAATGAAGAGATGGAGATTGGATCCAGAGGGTTGGAGACAGGAGGTTGGAGCCAGTGGGTTGGGACCCAGTGTGTCGGGACCCAGTGTGTCAAGTTTGCTGAAGACACGAAGGCGATGAGAGGTCAGAGACTTGGCATTGTGGTGCCAGGACAACCTCTCCCTCAATGCCAGTAAGACCAAGGAGCTGATCGTGGTCTACAGGAGCAAGAGGGGAGAGCACGTCCCCATCCACATCAACAGGGCTGTTCCTTGGCGACCTAACATGGCCCACACACACCCGCACAGTCGTGAAGAGGACGCGCCAGGATGCTGAAATATTTGGCATGGGCACTCGCATCCTCAAAAAGTTAAAGGGTCTTGCTCTGACCCTACGCACAATCACTAGACTGTATACAAAGCATATGCACACTCACACACACTACATTCACACTCCCACACACATACACACACACACACACACACACACACACACACACACACACACACACACACACACACACACACACACACACACACACACACACACACAAACCGACACAACCCAAACACACATGCATCCACATTACACACTCTCACAAACACACACCTTTACACTCATCATTTGCAGCTGCTGCTCTGTTCTTTATTTTGCTATTATTATTATTATTATCATCTATCCTGATGCCTAGTCACTTTACCCTGCCTTCTTGTACATATCTACTTCAAATACCTCGTACCCCTGCACACTGATCTGGAACCTGTTCTCCTTGTATATAGCTTTATTCTTGGGTATTTTATTCCTCGTGTTACAATATATACAGTACCAGTCAAAAGTTTGGACACACCTACTCATTCCAGGGTTTCTTTATTTTTTTTTACAATTTTCTACATTGTAGAACATCAAAAGTATGAAATAACACATAAGGAATCCTGAAGTAACCAAAAAAGTGTTAAACAAATCAAAATATATTTTATATTTGAGATTCTTCAAAGTAGCCACCCTTTGCCTTGATGACAGCTTTGCACACTCTTGGCATTCACTCAACCAGCTTCATGAGGTACTCACCTGGAATGCATTTTAATTAACAGGTGTGCCTTGTTCAAAGTTAATTTGTGGAATTTATTTCCTTCTTAGTGCGTTTGAGCCAATCACTTGTTTTGTGACAAGGTAGGGGTGGTATACAGAAGATAGCCCTATTTGGTAAAATACCAAGTCCATATCATGGCAAGAACAGCTCAAATAAGCAAAGAGAAACAAAAGTCTATTATTATTTTAAGACATGAAGTTCAGTGAATCCGGAAAATTTCAAGAACTTTGAATGTTTCTTCAAGTGCAGTTGCAAAATCCATCAAGCGCTATGTCTCTCATGAGGACCGCCACAGGAAAGGAAGACCCAGAGTTACCTCTGCTGTAAAGTTCAAGTAACAGACACATCTCAACATCAACTGTTCAGAGGAGACTACGTGAATCAGGCCTTCATGGTCAAATTGCTGCAAAGAAACCACTACTAAAGGACACCAATAAGAAGAAGAGACTTGCTTGGGCCAAGAAACACCAGCAATGGACATTAGACCGGTGGAAATCTGTCCTTTTGGAAAAGCAATCCAGGTGAAGCTGGTTGAGAGAATGCCAAGAGTGTGCAAAGGGTGGCTACATTGAAGAGTCTATATAAATATAAAATAGATTTTGATATGTTTAACACTTTTTTGGTTACTACATGATTCCATGTGTTATTTCATAGTTTTGAGTTCTTCACTATTATTTTACAATGTAGAAAATAGTCAAAATAAAGAAAAACCTTTGAATAAGTAGGTGTGTCCAAACTTTTGATTGGTACTATATATATATATATATATATATTCTATAGTTTTGTTCTCTGCATCGTTGGGGTGGGCTCGTAAGCAAGCATTTCACGGTAAAGAGTTGATTTGAGAGGGAAAGACAAAGAGCGAGGGAGTCCAAATGTATTCTGACCTAGTCTTTAGTATGAATCCATTTTTAATGAGACGAGTACAAAACATTAAAGGAACAGTTGTCTCCATGTCTCGTCCGTACCTGGTAGAGTATTCGGATGGGGGTCCCGCAAAGTTCATCCCAATGGCTGGGGGAGGAGGGTAGGCCTCATTGGTCATGTAGAGACATGTCTTTTCCAGAGAACCTACCAATTTTCCTTCCTGAGGAAATTGCAAGAAATTACCAGGCTTCCCGTTCAAACCGAAAGTGCTATTTAGAAGCATATGTTTTATTTAACCAGGTAAGTTGACTGAGAACACATTCTCATTTACAGCAATGACCTGGGGAATAGTTACAGGGGATGGGGGGGTGAATGAGCCAATAGTAAGCTTGGGATGATTAGGTGACCGTGATGGTATGAGGGCCAGATTGGGAATTTAGCCAGGACACCAGGGTTAACACCCCTACTCTAACAATAAGTGCCATGGGATCTTTAGTGACCACAGAGAGTCAGGACACCTGTTTAACGTCCCACCCGAAAGACAGCACATGTCCCCAATCACTGCCCTGGGATATTATTTTAGACCAGAGGAAAGAGTGACTCCTACTGGCCCTCCAACACCACTTCCAGCAGCAACTGGTCTCCAATCTAGGGACTGACCAGGACCAACCCTGCTTAGCTTCAGAAGCAAGCCAGCTGTGGGATGCAGGGTGTTAAGCAGCGAATAAAATCCAACATGATTATACCACTCTACATGGAGAAATATACACTAATGGGTTCTTGTATTTGTTGCTATTTAATCAACTCAAAGTCACCACACTATTTCATTGATGTAGCCTAGTTTTAACCGGTCTATGAGGCACTGTTGGCCGACGGGTCAAATATGAGGTTATTACAGTAGCCTACCTTTCACTGAAAGATGCATTTCGGTCCTTTCCTCTCCCCTTACACCTGGCTATCAAGGGAATTTGGGAAGGTTGTGGCTGTTTATACTTCGGTTATTGTGATGATTTTGTCAGAGGAAACAAATCTGAATCTCTGATAATCTAACAGTTACGCTGTAGCGGAGATTCAGCACAATGGATAGCGCCGCAGTTGATCAATTGCACGTGACTCTAAACCCGCAGTTTATCATGTGCCATTCTTCGGCTATATTTACATCAAATCTTCTCAGGCCTACCTATTGCATCTGTTCTCCAGCAATAAAGTCAATTATCAAGTTAATATTCATTTAGTCACAGCATAAATTAAACGTGAGCCTACACAATCAAATTAACTTGTCAAGACCCTGCCATTCTTCTCCGTTATTACTTTTATTCAAGACAAAATACCCCCAGTTCTCGCATTATTTTACAGACTTGGTCAGAAAGGGTAACTGATTCTCAAGACCCAGACAAACAAATGTAGAATAACATTCAATACACAAACGTAGGCTACATAACAGGGGCGGAAATCCCAGGGGGGACGGGGGGTACACGACCCCCCCATCCTGGGAAAAATATGATTTGTCCCCCCCAATATATCACTGTAAACATAACTCTGTAATTTAAATAATATGAATAATACGCAATGAAAGCAATTGTGCTGATTATAGACACTTAATAGAGTTTTTTTCAGTTTCAAAATATTGCGACCCCCCTCCCTTTGCCTCACAATGGTTTGATCCACTGCCAGTTCCTTAGTTGGCAAGGTAACAGAGGGTTCGTATCTACTGTCTGAAAGGCACTCAATGCACGTGACTGACATGAGGTTAATCCAGTCAATCGCGCCATAGCAATGATTTGTTTTATGTTGGCAGGGTTCACACACACACACACACACTAGCTGAATTTGCAGAGCTAGCGTGCAAATATTAACTATTAAGCTAGCTAGTACCTATTCCATTTATGTGGCGTCGTCAAAGATGGAATCTTTGCTATCGTCAATTTATTCCAAGATCAGCAATGTAAGTTAGTGCTTCAAAGTCCCTGTGATAAGGTTAGCGATAAACTGAAGTCCAAACTGAACAGAACTACACTCTCTTCTACCATTGTCTTAAATATATGTAATGGTCTCGTTGCAAAAGCTAAATTGTCGCAAGGGAACTTTTATTTATTTATTTTATTTCACCTTTATTTAACCCGGGTAGCAAAGATTATAGCAAACACCACTGAAACGGAATTTGTGCTCGCTAGCTTTGCAAATTCAGCTATTGTTGGAAGCCAGCCAATATGAAACAAACGGTTAAAATTACAAAAGGTTGCAGCATATGTTGTGTAAATGGTGAACTCATACAGCTGTCAACTCTTGTCACTGCAATCCGTTTCACATTTGCTAGCTACCTTTTAGATCGAAGCCCATATAGAATGATAGAAGATATGATAGAAGCCCATCTCCTACTGTAAATAACCTACACACTGTGTGTGTGTGTGTGGCCAGCCAGGTAGAAAAATGGCAGAAAAAAGACGGACATCAGAGTATTTTTCAGTACACCAAAATGCAAAGAACCCTAGTAGCCTAATATCTCAAAGACTAGTTGATAAAATGTTCATAAGAAAGAAGTGAAATGCTAATGAAAATGTTTCACAATGTCATTAGGCAGAGCAGGCAACAGACGGCACACAGACGGCAGAGCTGGGGACAGACTGGCAGAGACAGGGAGTCTCAGGTAAGTTTGTTGAGTCTTTGTTTGGCAACATTATGAAAGGTTCTCCATTTTTTTGACTTGTAAAATAGGAACATAATTGGAAAATGCCATGGATACCCCCACTCTCAACTTACACTGGTGACTGAACTAAGATCTGTTAAAGGCAATGGTATTGCTGTTGTGATTAGTTGTGTAGTTTTGGGTACCGGTAGTTAGGAGTACGGCAAACACCTTATTTCTTTGGTTCCTCAATATACATTTACCATATTACAACGTAGGCTGTGTGTTACAGCACTACTTTTGGTGTCCCCCTCAGGAATTGCTCTTCAGAAAATGTCATGTAATTGTCCCCTCCAAAGTTGATATCAGATTTTCGCCCCTGCTACATAAAATAACCTGGAAGGCCTACCCTGTAGCAAACAAAATATTTGCATAGGCCGTAACGGTTTAACTTGCTTCAAAACAGGCTGAATTCAGGTTGGCATAAGTGAGTAAAGCGGTGCCACAGAAATTGTTTTGAATTAAAGCAGATACCTACCGGTAGCTCAAAAGTTGGAGCCAATTTTGTTGCTGTATTAACTGCATTTAAAGGTTGCGTGTACATGCGCTTTGAATTCATGGCGACTATAAGTACGACGCACACCCCGAGCGTTGATGATGCGGATAGAGAAGGCCTGTATGAACAGACTTCACCTCACGCTTTTCATAGAAATTAACCGGTTAATTTCTCCCATGTAATCGGAGTGGGTGGGAAATCCTGGTAAAACTGTTCCCCCCCATCAAACCCTAGGTTAGAGGCGCTACAAGCAACTCTGGGAGAGCTAGGACCTGATAGCAGCCTGCCAGCTAAAGCAGGTTAGCATTGACTTATTTAACCTGAAAGTTTGGATTGTCACTGGGATATGAAGACCAACCGCCAAAACGATGGGCTAATGAGACGAGAGCTGGTTTCACATGTAAGCATTCACTAATAGGAAACCAAGTCAGTCAGGAGAGAAGACACCCAGCAGAGTAATTTAAATGCAGGTTGACAACCGTGATATTAGTTAGCACTGAAACCCCGATTCTAGCAACATCCTCATATGTACCAACCCCAGACACTGTGTTCCACAACCATCAAGTTAAAATGAACTAGAACCCATTCCACATCATGTGATGCTACTAGCATAAATTGACCAACACTGAGCAAATGTAGCTTAAACACAGGGGTCAAAGTATTAATATATTGCAAAATAAATGTTGCCAAGTAGGAACCGCCAAAACAATACTGAGGACACAAGTATTACAGTTAATGTTTAATTGAGCCAAAACAAGCAAATGCAGTTACACACACAGACAACCTGGACTAGAGTACCCATGAACTCTTGCATGTCCCACGTCAGATATCCATGTTTGTGGTCAACGGGGGCTCCGATGAAGCGGTGAACAGTTCCTTAGAGGTAGCGTCATCAGACGGGCCAGTCGCAGCTTCAGAGGTAGCGTCGTCAGACGGGCCAGTCGCAGCTTCAGAGGTAGCGTCGTCAGACGGGCCAGTCGCAGCTTCAGAGGTAGCGTCGTCAGACGGGCCAGTCGCAGCTTCAGAGGTAGCGTCGTCAGACGGGCCAGTCGCAGCTTCAGAGGTAGCGTCGTCAGACGGGCCAGTCGCAGCTTCAGAGGTAGCGTCGTCAGACGGGCCAGTCGCAGCTTCAGAGGTAGCGTCGTCAGACGGGCCAGTCGCAGCTTCAGAGGTAGCGTCGTCAGACGGGCCAGTCGCAGCTTCAGAGGTAGCGTCGTCAGACGGGCCAGTCGCAGCTTCAGAGGTAGCGTCGTCAGACGGGCCAGTCGCAGCTTCAGAGGTAGCGTCGTCAGACGGGCCAGTCGCAGCTTCAGAGGTAGCGTCGTCAGACGGGCCAGTCGCAGCTTCAGAGGTAGCGTCGTCAGACGGGCCAGTCGCAGCTTCAGAGGTAGCGTCGTCAGACGGGCCAGTCGCAGCTTCAGAGGTAGCGTCGTCAGACGGGCCAGTCGCAGCTTCAGAGGTAGCGTCGTCAGACGGGCCAGTCGCAGCTTCAGAGGTAGCGTCGTCAGACGGGCCAGTCGCAGCTTCAGAGGTAGCGTCGTCAGACGGGCCAGTCGCAGCTTCAGAGGTAGCGTCGTCAGACGGGCCAGTCGCAGCTTCAGAGGTAGCGTCGTCAGACGGGCCAGTCGCAGCTTCAGAGGTAGCGTCGTCAGACGGGCCAGTCGCAGCTTCAGAGGTAGCGTCGTCAGACGGGCCAGTCGCAGCTTCAGAGGTAGCGTCGTCAGACGGGCCAGTCGCAGCTTCAGAGGTAGCGTCGTCAGACGGGCCAGTCGCAGCTTCAGAGGTAGCGTCGTCAGACGGGCCAGTCGCAGCTTCAGAGGTAGCGTCGTCAGACGGGCCAGTCGCAGCTTCAGAGGTAGCGTCGTCAGACGGGCCAGTCGCAGCTTCAGAGGTAGCGTCGTCAGACGGGCCAGTCGCAGCTTCAGAGGTAGCGTCGTCAGACGGGCCAGTCGCAGCTTCAGAGGTAGCGTCGTCAGACGGGCCAGTCGCAGCTTCAGAGGTAGCGTCGTCAGAGGACATGCGCCTCAGCTTCTTCTCAGAGGACAGGGCATCATTTGCCTGAGAGCTACCATGGTTTGGAGAAGCTTGGGATTCTACTTCGTTAGTCTCTAAATACTCTATAGAAAAAACAAAAGGAACAGTTGGGTATTCTACAGCAACACATCTGTTCCACACGGTCTAGGCCGAATTGCCAGTCGAATGTTGAACCCAACAGTTTTCAAAGTATATGTTTCAGGCCGTACCTTCTCTGTCTTGTTTAGCGTCAGACCCTATGGATCGGAGCAAGGCCAGGGCATGCTCAATGGAGACGTCATTTGATGACAGCTCTGAAAAACGTAGGTTAAGGTACACAAGCAAAATTACCAAATCAAAGGCTTTGACAACGTTATTTAGACTGAGTTACTCTATGGTGTTGAATGAGTGTCAAACACAGCAGCACCATAGACAGTGACAAAGAACATAGCTAGAAGGGTTGTGGAAAGAAACACTTACCTCCAAGTCTCCTCTGCAGAGAGACTTGATCTTGCTTCTGGGACTTTCCAACAGGGTAACAAGAAACTGAGGAGAAAGTGTTGACAGAAGTTGAGTTCACACAAAATAGCTACATATATTAATAATAGATGACCAATGCGGAAGAAACAGACAGTCAAATTTGAATCTCCAACTTATAAAGTTAAGCATATTTCCCAAACAAATCCCTTCAATCCAAATAAAACGTTAGTGAACCAACCTTTGACAACCCCCACAGTCATCACAAAGAGCAGCAATTCTCTCACACCTCCCATGATCATGAGAATAGTCTGTGTTATCAACAGGTAATGTCTTCCCATGGCCTGTATGAGGCTTATATAGGCCACTAATGACCGTTTACCTGACAAACATGACTTAACGATCAATTAACAAGCTTGATTGAGGTGTTACATTCAGATAGAAATAGACCATGTAGAACATATGTTGATTCTTTGGTGGGCAGGCAATCTTTTCTACTCCATATATTGCATTTATATCTGTAATGTTTAACCCTAATGGTCTCAGAATCTTCAAAGATATTAGGGGGAAATAAACACTGTACCCAAATCCACTTTTTACAATGCTCCTGGGAAATGGGTAGGCCTCCACCATACAGTTTTACAGCTGTGATATATTTATTTATTTACATAGATCACATACTTAAATATATATATGTTAGCTGTAGGTAGCTTTGGGATAAAATTCCCATATTGTATTGTTACTAACATAAATCATAATATATCATATTTTCCTCATTTGCTCTGTAGGAGGTTCGTCATATGAAGGACATTCAAGTGGATGTGACCCCTAACCTGACATAATGTAAACGTTATACATTAAGCTCTCTCCCTCAGTGACATGAATTAGTATATTTCATATTCTCAGAACCCAACAGTAGGTTTTAAGGTGTGGCTGCATGTTTGTCGTGGACGCATCGTCACTCTTGATGTTCTTTTTCCAGATTGCAAGTGAAACACCTTTAGATGTGGTAAGTGCCAGTTGGTAACTTTTCCTCACACTTGCTTGTTTAAGGTATGGATGCAACACCCCAGTATGTCTGCAGGGGCTGGTCACTGAGATTTACCATGTTACACATGCTACTAGACTAACCTTCCAAGTAAATATGTTACAAGTCTGAACTGGCCGTCCTTGTCTTTCCTCAACTAATTGAAAGCTCAGGGACAGACATCCTGAACGACTTTGATGTCAGAGCTCCCATCAGCCCTCTACACCTCGCTGTGAGTAAAGCCTACCTGCTCCTGTAGTGGTCTCCATATGACAAATGGCACCCTATTCCCTATTTAGTACACTACTTTTGACCAGATCCTTATAGGCCCTGATCAAAAGTAGTTCACTACATAGGGAATAGGGTGCTATCTGGGAAGCAGGCATGGTGTTGATTTTCCACAGGAAGTTGACTGTCCAGACAGACTCACACACCAAATTCCTATCTATTCCTGATTCGTGTAAAATACATGCATATTCTACACAGTGATGATGAGGATGATTTCCTTATTTTGCCATTTGAGTTAATCAACCTCAGAGGAGAAGTAGAGTGTTTGTTTCTCAATCCCACGCTTGGCAGGGACCTCCGATGTTGATGCTGGGCGGGAGCAAAAATGGGCTCCCGATTGAAAGACTCTGGTCTACTTTAGAGGTCTAGCACTGTATTTCTGTTCAGGCGTACCACTGGTCTACTATAGGACATTGATTATATATCTATTCAGGCGTACCACTGGACTTTGCTTGAGACTGTGTTTGTGTTTCTATTCAGGCGTACCACGGCCACCACCATGCTATGGAGGTTCTGGTTCAGTCTCTGCTGGATCTAGACGTGAGGGACAGCCAGGGGCGCACCCTCTGGACCTGTCTGCCTTAAAAAGCCATGTGGACTGTGTTGACGTCCTCATCAACCAGGGAGCCTCCATCCTGGTTAAAGACTTCACCCTGAAGAGGACCCCCATCCACACTGCATGTACACATAGAATATCACATAGAGCTTCTGTAATTAAAAAGTTTTCCTGACCAAGATGGCCATTTGTTTGGTCATGTTGCTAGGACGACAATGTCCACTCTAGGGATGTTACATGGTATAGTGTGAAAATACACACTAGACACTGATCTAAGGTCATTTTTTTGTCATGTTCTCCACTAATGATTGAGGATCTAGGGAGGGTAAGCTGATCCTACATCAGTGCACAGGGGAGACTTCTATCCAGAGCCAGGTACACAGCTAGCAGGTGACAGGCTTCGATGGCCTCAGCCCCAAAATTCTTTATTATCTGCTGTGTTAACATCATGAGGATGTCATCTAGCAACACCACTGTTCTAGAAATCTGTCTGTTCATGTGAAGGTTATAGTCGTCCAGCAATCTGCTCATATCCTCTCTGTTTATCCTCCTCTAGCTACCAACGGTCAATCATCTGACATTCTTATATCCTCTCTGTTTATCCTCCTCTAGCTACCAACGGTCAATCATCTGACATTCTTATATCCTCTCTGTTTATCCTCCTCTAGCTACCAACGGTCAATCATCTGACATTCTTATATCCTCTCTGTTTATCCTCCTCTAGCTACCAACGGTCAATCATCTGACATTCTTATATCCTCTCTGTTTATCCTCCTCTAGCTACCAACGGTCAATCATCTGACATTCTTATATCCTCTCTGTTTGTCCTCCTCTAGCTACCAACGGTCATTCAGAGTGTTTGCGTTTGCTGATTGGAAATGCTGACCTCCAGAGTGCAGTGGACTTTCAAGACGGGAATAGACAGTAAGTCACTTGGGTTTTGGATACAATTCCTGAAATAAAGAGATTTTGACATTGGGGCTGCATCCCAAATGGCAACCTATACCCTACTTCGTGCACTACTTTAAACCAAAGCCCTATGGGCTCAGGTCAAAAGTAGTGTACGATATAGGGAATAGGGTTGCCATTTGGGACTCAACCCTGGTTATTACCAGTTTTTTGTCTTTTCCACCCTTGTCTGTCAGACGTGGTCAAGTGTAAATATGACTTCTTACATGAGCCTGACAGTGCATCTCACGAAAGACTGAACACTATCTCAGGCTAACATAGTTTGGAAAGCAATTGGCTATTGCTTCAAAGAGAAGACAATGAAAAGACTAATCTGTCTTTTAGTTATCAAAATTCTCAACTTAATTGAGCGAACAGTATTTTTGGCATTGGCTATATCCCCGGTGAGTGTGCATATTCACTTTCTTTATCCCTGGGTCAGTGCCACTTGAAAGTCATATTGAAAAAGATTCTGCTAATCTCTATAGTCATATAAAGTGTAGTAGAATTGCACGATAAAACATATTTTAAAAAGGCCAATTTTTTTTCCTGTAAAGAGAAACATATCTGATATAGCCTAGCCTAGCCTTACTCCATCACGCGCTGCATTGAACAGCCGTTTTTTTGCGAACGGTGATTGAGTTATATTATTAGCCTAAATAATGACTATCCAATTTACTAATCACATTAGCAATAGTTAGCTATCTTACATAAGTCTGTAAATGTGATGATGCATAGAATGCTTTATATATTTTTTATGGTGAAAATTAGCTTCCCCTTAACTTGAGACTCGCATGCCTATGAGCAAGACAGTTAGGCCTAAACACTCTGTTTTCCTTTGCTAATGTTTCCCCCGTCCGTCCGTCCGTCCGTCGGCTGTCAGTTATGTCGATGACTGTGTACATACGGCACGCCAATCACCAACACCGGAAGTCCCATGACCGTCACAGCCCTAGTTGTATGCTTGAGTTTGTTCAAGAGAGGCTTTGATGCCAGATTTTTGCAGATTTTGCTTTAGTTTTCCTCAGCCTGTGTTTTGTTTCTCTCTCCTTTTCCTGTTAGATGGTGAGGCTGCTTCTCTCCAGAGGAGCCAACATTAATGCTTTTGACAAGAAGGACCGCCGAGCAATCCACTGGGCTGCTTACATGGGTAATGAGTTGACCACATCATTTACATTCTGACTAATGTCCTTATCCCAGTGAGTGAATGAATTGGCTGTGTGTTACCCTCACAGCTCAGCTGTATGGTCTACCTCTAGTGTGTTATTATGTCAGAATGATGGACTAAGTATGTTGATAAGATGTAGGTTTTCAATTGTACTAACACGATGTAGGTATTGCTAATGGTGCTGTGTACCACTGTAAACTAACCTCTCTCCCTCTATATCTCAGCCTATCTCTTTGCATGTCTCTCTCTCTCTCCATCTCTGTTTCTCACTCTGTCTCTCTTCCCCTCCCCCATAGTGCACATTGAGGAGGTGAAACTGCTGGCCTCTCATGGATCAGAGGTGTCCTGTAAAGACAAGAAGGCCTACACCCCTCTCCACTCTGCAGCCTTCAGCGGCATGATCAGCACGGTCAAGCAACTCCTGGACCTTGGGGTGGATGTGAATCAATGCATACATACACCTCCCCGCATTCAACTGTGTAGTCCCTGTTCAATTACAACGCCACAAAAAGACAGAGCTCTAGTGTGTTGGAGAATGATTTCCTTTCAAGTAATGAAGATATGGAGGTTGGGCCAGGGGTTTGGGACCAGGGGGTTGGGACCAGTGTGTTGTGGCCAGGGATTTTTCATAAGAAAGTAATGAAGAGAGGTTGGGCCAGTGCGTTGGGGCCAGGGGGTTTTCATAACCAAGTAATGAAGAGATGGAGATTGGATCCAGAGGGTTGGAGACAGGAGGTTGGAGCCAGTGGGTTGGGACCCAGTGTGTCGGGACCCAGTGTGTCAAGTTTGCTGACGACACGAAGGCGATGAGAGGTCAGAGACTTGGCATTGTGGTGCCAGGACAACCTCTCCCTCAATGCCAGTAAGACCAAGGAGCTGATCGTGGACTACAGGAGCAAGAGGGGAGAGCACGTCCCCATCCACATCAACAGGGCTGTTTCTTGGCGACCTAACATGGCCCACACACACCTGCACAGTCGTGAAGAGGGCGCGCCAGGAGGCTGAAATATTTGGCATGGGCACTCGCATCCTCAAAAAGTTAAAGGGTCTTGCTCTGACCCTACGCACAATCACTAGACTGTATACAAAGCATATGCACACTCACACACACTACATTCACACTCCCACACACACACACACACACACACAAACCGACACAACCCAAACACACATGCATACACATTACACACTCTCACAAACACACACATCATTTGCAGCTGCTGCTCTGTTCTTTATTTTGCTATTATTATTATATATCCTGATGCCTAGTCACTTTACCCTGCCTTCTTGTACATATCTACCTCAAATACCTCGTACCCCTGCACACTGATCTGGAACCTGTTCTCCTTGTATATAGCTTTATTCTTGGGTATTTTATTCCTCGCGTTACAATATATACAGTACCAGTCAAAAGTTTATTTTTTTTTACAATTTTCTACATTGTAGAACATCAAAAATATGAAATAACACATAAGGAATCTTGTAGTAACCAAAAAAGTGTTAAACAAATCAAAATATATTTTATATTTGAGATTCTTCAAAGTAGCTACCCTTTGCCTTGATGACAGCTTTGCACACTCTTGGCATTCACTCAACCAGCTTCATGAGGTACTCACCTGGAATGCATTTCATTTAACAGGTGTGCCTTGTTCAAAGTTAATTTGTGGAATTTATTTCCTTCTTAGTGCGTTTGAGCCAATCACTTGTTTTGTGACAAGGTAGGGGTGGTATACAGAAGATAGCCCTATTTGGTAAAATACCAAGTCCATATTTTTTTACATTTTAGTCATTTAGCAGACACTCTTATCCAGAGCGACTTACAGTAGTGAATGCATACAATTTCATACATTTTTTTTTTTTTCCTGTGCTGGCCCCCCCGTGGGAATCGAACCCTCAACCCTGGTGTTGCAAACACCATGCTCTACCAACTGAGCTACAGGGAAGGCATATCATGGCAAGAACTTTGAATGTTTCTTCAAGTGCAGTTGCAAAATCCATCAAGCGCTATGTCTCTCATGAGGACCGCCACAGGAAAGGAAGACCCAGAGTTACCTCTGCTGTAAAGTTCAAGTAACAGACACATCTCAACATCAACTGTTCAGAGGAGACTACGTGAATCAGGCCTTCATGGTCAAATTGCTGCAAAGAAGCCACTACTAAAGAACACCAATAATAAGAAGAGACTTGCTTGGGCCAAGAAACACCAGCAATGGACATTAGACCGGTGGAAATCTGTCCTTTTGGAAAAGCAATCCAGGTGAAGCTGGTTGAGAGAATGCCAAGAGTGTGCAAAGGGTGGCTACATTGAAGAGTCTATATAAATATAAAATTGATTTTGATATGTTCAACACTTTTTTGGTTACTACATGATTCCATATGTCTTATTTCATAGTTTTGAGTTCTTCACTATTATTTTACAATGTAGAAAATAGTCAAAATAAAGAAAAACCTTTGAATGAGTAGGTGTGTCCAAACTTTTGATTGGTACTGTATATATATATTATATACTGCTCAAAAAAATAAAGGGAACACTTAAACAACACATCCTAGATCTGAATGAAAGAAATAATCTTATTAAATACTTTTTTCTTTACATAGTTGAATGTGCTGACAACAAAATCACACAAAAATAATCAATGGAAATCCAATTTATCAACCCATGGAGGTCTGGATTTGGAGTCACACTCAAAATTAAAGTGGAAAACCACACTACAGGCTGATCCAACTTTGATGTAATGTCCTTAAAACAAGTCAAAATGAGGCTCAGTAGTGTGTGTGGCCTCCACGTGCCTGTATGACCTCCCTACAACGCCTGGGCATGCTCCTGATGAGGTGGCGGATGGTCTCCTGAGGGATCTCCTCCCAGACCTGGACTAAAGCATCCGCCAACTCCTGGACAGTCTGTGGTGCAACGTGGCATTGGTGGATGGAGCGAGACATGATGTCCCAGATGTGCTCAATTGGATTCAGGTCTGGGGAACGGGTGGGCCAGCCCATAGCATCAATGCCTTCCTCTTGCAGGAACTGCTGACACACTCCAGCCACATGAGGTCTAGCATTGTCTTGCATTAGGAGGAACCCAGGGCCAACCGCACCAGCATATGGTCTCACAAGGGGTCTGAGGATCTCATCTCGGTACCTAATGGCAGTCAGGCTACCTCTGGCGAGCACATGGAGGGCTGTGCGGCCCCCCAAAGAAATGCCACCCCACACCATGACTGACCCACCACCAAACCGGTCATGCTGGAGGATGTTGCAGGCAGCGGAACGTTCTCCACGGCGTCAGCAGACTCTGTCACGTCTGTCACGTGCTCAGTGTGAACCTGCTTTCATCTGTAAAGAGCACAGGGCGCCAGTGGCGAATTTGCCAATCTTTTTGTTCTCTGGCAAATGCCAAACGTCCTGCACGGTGTTGGGCTGTAAGCACAACCCCCACCTGTGGACGTCGGGCCCTCAAACCACCCTCATGGAGTCTGTTTCTGACCATTTGAGCAGACACATGCACATTTGTGGCCTGCTGGAGGTCATTTTGCAGGGCTCTGGCAGTGCTTCTCCTGCTCCTCCTTGCACAAAGGCGGAGGTAGCGGTCCTGCTGCTGGGTTGTTGCCCTCCTACGGCCTCCTCCACGTCTCCTGATGTACTGGCCTGTCTCCTGGTAGCGCCTCCATAGTCTGGACACTACGCTGACAGACACAGCAAACCTTCTTGCCACAGCTCACATTGATGTGCCATCCTGGATGAGCTGCACTACCTGAGCCACTTGTGTGGGTTGTAGACTCCGTCTCATGCTACCACTAGAGTGAAAGCACCGCCAGCATTCAAAAGTGACCAAAACATCAGCCAGGAAGCCTAGGAACTGAGAAGTGGTCTGTGGTCCCCATCTGCAGAACCACTCCTTTATTGGGGGTGTCTTGCTAATTGCCTATAATTTCCACCTGTTGTCTATTCCATTTGCACAACAGCATGTGAAATGTATTGTCAATCAGTGTTGCTTCCTAAGTGGACAGTTTGATTTCACAGAAGTGTAATTGACTTGGAGTTACATTGTGTTGTTTAAGTGTTCCCTTTATTTTTTTGAGCAGTGTATATATATTATATATATATATTCTATAGTTTTGTTCTCTGCATCGTTGGGGTGGGCTCGTAAGCAAGCATTTCACGGTAAAGAGTTGATTTGAGAGGGAAAGACAAAGAGCGAGGGAGTCCAAATGTATTCTGACCTAGTCTTTAGTATGAATCCATTTTTAATGAGATGAGTACAAAACATTAAAGGAACAGTTGTCTCCATGTCTCGTCCGTACCTGGTAGAGTATTCGGGTGGGGGTCCCGCAAAGTTCATCCCAATGGCTGGGGGAGGAGGGTAGGCCTCATTGGTCATGTAGGGACATATCTTTTCCAGAGAATCTACCAATTTTCTACCAAATTGCAAGAAATTACCGGGATTCCCGTTCAAACCGAAAGTGCTATTTAGAAGCATATGTTTTATTTAACCAGGTAAGTTGACTGAGAACACATTCTCATTTACAGCAATGACCTGGGGAATAGTTACAGGGGATGGGGCGGGTGAATGAGCCAATAGTAAGCTTGGGATGATTAGGTGACCGTGATGGTATGAGGGCCAGATTGGGAATTTAGCCAGGACACCAGGGTTAACACCCCTACTCTAACAATAAGTGCCATGGGATCTTTAGTGACCACAGAGAGTCAGGACACCTGTTTAACGTCCCACCCAAAAGACAGCACATGTCCCCAATCACTGCCCTGGGATATTGTTTTAGACCAGAGGAAAGAGTGACTCCTACTGGCCCTCCAACACCACTTCCAGCAGCAACTGGTCTCCAATCTAGGGACTGACCAGGACCAACCCTGCTTAGCTTCAGAAGCAAGCCAGCTGTGGGATGCAGGGTGTTAAGCAGCGAATAAAATCCAACATGATTATACCACTCTACATGGAGAAATATACACTAATGGGTTCTTGTATTTGTTGCTATTTAATCAACTCAAAGTCACCACACTATTTCATTGATGTAGCCTAGTTTTAACCGGTCTATGAGGCACTGTTGGCAGACGGGTCAAATATGAGGTTATTACAGTAGCCTACCTTTCACTGAAAGATGCATTTCGGTCCTTTCCTCTCCCCTTACACCTGGCTATCAAGGGAATTTGGTAAGGTTGTGGCTGTTTATACTTCGGTTATTGTGATGATTTTGTCAGAGGAAACAAATCTGAATCTCTGATAATCTAACAGTTACGCTGTAGCGGAGATTCAGCACAATGGATAGCGCCGCAGTTGATCAATTGCACGTGAATCTAAACCCGCAGTTTATCATGTGCCATTCTTCGGCTATATTTACATCAAATCTTCTCAGGCCTACCTATTGCATCTGTTCTCCAGCAATAAAGTACATTATCAAGTTAATATTCATTTAGTCACAGCATAAATTAAACGTGAGCCTACACAATCAAATTAACTTGTCAAGACCCTGCCATTCTTCTCCGTTATTACTTTTATTCAAGACAAAATACCCCCAGTTCTCGCATTATTTTACAGACTTGGTCAGAAAGGGTAACTGATTCTCAAGACCCAGACAAACAAATGTAGAATAACATTCAATACACAAACGTAGGCTACATAACAGGGGCGGAAATCCCAGGGGGGACGGGGGGTACACGACCCCCCCATCCTGGGAAAAATATGATTTGTCCCCCCCAATATATCACTGTAAACATAACTCTGTAATTTAAATAATATGAATAATACGCAATGAAAGCAATTGTGCTGATTATAGACACTTAATAGAGCTTTTTTAAGTTTCAAAAGATTGCGACCCCCCACCCTTTGCCTCACAATGGTTTGATCCACTGCCAGTTCCTTAGTTGGCAAGGTAACAGAGGGTTCGTATCTACTGTCTGAAAGGCACTCAATGCACGTGACTGACATGAGGTTAATCCAGTCAATCGCGCCATAGCAATGATTTGTTTTATGTTGGCAGGGTTCACACACACACACACACACACTAGCTGAATTTGCAGAGCTAGCGCGCAAATATTAACTATTAAGCTAGCTAGTACCTATTCCATTTATGTGGCGTCGTCAAAGATGGAATCTTTGCTATCGTCAATTTATTCCAAGATCAGCAATGTAAGTTAGTGCTTCAAAGTCCCTGTGATAAGGTTAGCGATAAACTGAAGTCCAAACTCAACAGAACTACACTCTCTTCTACCATTGTCTTAAATATATGTAATGGTCTCGTTGCAAAAGCTAAATTGTCTCAAGGGAACTTTTATTTATTTTATTTCACCTTTATTTAACCCGGGTAGCAAAGATTATAGCAAACACCACTGAAACGGAATTTGTGCTCGCTAGCTTTGCAAATTCAGCTATTGTTGGAAGCCAGCCAATATGAAACAAACGGTTAAAATTACAAAAGGTTGCAGCATATGTTGTGTAAATGGTGAACTCATACAGCTGTCAACTCTTGTCACTGCAATCCGTTTCACATTTGCTAGCTACCTTTTAGATCGAAGCCCATATAGAATGATAGAAGATATGATAGAAGCCCATCTCCTACTGTAAATAACCTACACACTGTGTGTGTGTGTGTGGCCAGCCAGGTAGAAAAATGGCAGAAAAATGGCGGACATCAGAGTATTTTTCAGTACACCAAAACGCAAAGTAAGAACCCTAGTAGCCTAATATCTCAAAGACTAGTTGATAAAATGTTCATAAGAAAGAAGTGAAATGCTAATGAAAATGTTTCACAATGTCATTAGGCAGAGCAGGCAACAGATGGCACACAGACGGCAGAGCTGGGGACAGACTGGCAGAGACAGGGAGTCTCAGGTAAGTTTGTTGAGTCTTTGTTTGGCAACATTATGAAAGGTTCTCCATTTTTTTGACTTGTAAAATAGGAACATAATTGGAAAATGCCATGGATACCCCCACTCTCAACTTACACTGGTGACTGAACTAAGATCTGTTAAAGGCAATGGTATTGCTGTTGTGATTAGTTGTGTAGTTTTGGGTACCGGTAGTTAGGAGTACGGCAAACACCTTATTTCTTTGGTTCCTCAATATACATTTACCATATTACAACGTAGGCTGTGTGTTACAGCACTACTTTTGGTGTCCCCCTCAGGAATTGCTCTTCAGAAAATGTCATGTAATTGTCCCCTCCAAAGTTGATATCAGATTTTCGCCCCTGCTACATAAAATAACCTGGAAGGCCTACCCTGTAGCAAACAAAATATTTGCATAGGCCGTAACGGTTTAACTTGCTTCAAAACAGGCTGAATTCAGGTTGGCATAAGTGAGTAAAGCGGTGCCACAGAAATTGTTTTGAATTAAAGCAGATACCTACCGGTAGCTCAAAAGTTGGAGCCAATTTTGTTGCTGTATTAACTGCATTTAAAGGTTGCGTGTACATGCTCTTTGAATTCATGGCGACTATAAGTACGACGCACACCCCGAGCGTTGATCATGCGGATAGAGAAGGCCTGTATGAACAGACTTCACCTCACGCTTTTCATAGAAATTAACCGGTTAATTTCTCCCATGTAATCGGAGTGGGTGGGAAATCCTGGTAAAACTGTTCCCCCCCATCAAACCCTAGGTTAGAGGCGCTACAAGCAACTCTGGGAGAGCTAGGACCTGATAGCAGCCTGCCAGCTAAAGCAGGTTAGCATTGACTTATTTAACCTGAAAGTTTGGATTGTCACTGGGATATGAAGACCAACCGCCAAAACGATGGGCTAATGAGACGAGAGCTGGTTTCACATGTAAGCATTCACTAATAGGAAACCAAGTCAGTCAGGAGAGAAGACACCCAGCAGAGTAATTTAAATGCAAGTTGACAACCGTGATATTAGTTAGCACTGAAACCCCGATTCTAGCAACATCCTCATATGTACCAACCCCAGACACTGTGTTCCACAACCATCAAGTTAAAATGAACTAGAACCCATTCCACATCATGTGATGCTACTAGCATAAATTGACCAACACTGAGCAAATGTAGCTTAAACACAGGGGTCAAAGTATTAATATATTGCAAAATAAATGTTGCCAAGTAGGAACCGCCAAAACAATACTGAGGACACAAGTATTACAGTTAATGTTTAATTGAGCCAAAACAAGCAAATGCAGTTACACACACAGACAACCTGGACTAGAGTACCCATGAACTCTTGCATGTCCCACGTCAGATATCCATGTTTGTGGTCAACGGGGGCTCCGATGAAGCGGTGAACAGTTCCTTAGAGGTAGCGTCGTCAGACGGGCCAGTCGCAGCTTCAGAGGTAGCGTCGTCAGACGGGCCAGTCGCAGCTTCAGAGGTAGCGTCGTCAGACGGGCCAGTCGCAGCTTCAGAGGTAGCGTCGTCAGACGGGCCAGTCGCAGCTTCAGAGGTAGCGTCGTCAGACGGGCCAGTCGCAGCTTCAGAGGTAGCGTCGTCAGACGGGCCAGTCGCAGCTTCAGAGGTAGCGTCGTCAGACGGGCCAGTCGCAGCTTCAGAGGTAGCGTCGTCAGACGGGCCAGTCGCAGCTTCAGAGGTAGCGTCGTCAGACGGGCCAGTCGCAGCTTCAGAGGTAGCGTCGTCAGACGGGCCAGTCGCAGCTTCAGAGGTAGCGTCGTCAGACGGGCCAGTCGCAGCTTCAGAGGTAGCGTCGTCAGACGGGCCAGTCGCAGCTTCAGAGGTAGCGTCGTCAGACGGGCCAGTCGCAGCTTCAGAGGTAGCGTCGTCAGACGGGCCAGTCGCAGCTTCAGAGGTAGCGTCGTCAGACGGGCCAGTCGCAGCTTCAGAGGTAGCGTCGTCAGACGGGCCAGGCGCAGCTTCAGAGGTAGCGTCGTCAGACGGGCCAGGCGCAGCTTCAGAGGTAGCGTCGTCAGACGGGCCAGGCGCAGCTTCAGAGGTAGCGTCGTCAGACGGGCCAGGCGCAGCTTCAGAGGTAGCGTCGTCAGACGGGCCAGGCGCAGCTTCAGAGGTAGCGTCGTCAGACGGGCCAGGCGCAGCTTCAGAGGTAGCGTCGTCAGACGGGCCAGGCGCAGCTTCAGAGGTAGCGTCGTCAGACGGGCCAGGCGCAGCTTCAGAGGTAGCGTCGTCAGACGGGCCAGGCGCAGCTTCAGAGGTAGCGTCGTCAGACGGGCCAGGCGCAGCTTCAGAGGTAGCGTCGTCAGACGGGCCA
Organism: Salmo salar; assembly: GCF_965601325.2. NCBI lineage: Eukaryota > Metazoa > Chordata > Actinopteri > Salmoniformes > Salmonidae > Salmo > Salmo salar. The sequence continues at coordinate 85,513,066 of NC_138295.1, forward strand.
GGCGCAGCTTCAGAGGTAGCGTCGTCAGACGGGCCAGGCGCAGCTTCAGAGGTAGCGTCGTCAGACGGGCCAGGCGCAGCTTCAGAGGTAGCGTCGTCAGACGGGCCAGGCGCAGCTTCAGAGGTAGCGTCGTCAGACGGGCCAGGCGCAGCTTCAGAGGTAGCGTCGTCAGACGGGCCAGGCGCAGCTTCAGAGGTAGCGTCGTCAGACGGGCCAGGCGCAGCTTCAGAGGTAGCGTCGTCAGACGGGCCAGGCGCAGCTTCAGAGGTAGCGTCGTCAGACGGGCCAGGCGCAGCTTCAGAGGTAGCGTCGTCAGACGGGCCAGGCGCAGCTTCAGAGGTAGCGTCGTCAGACGGGCCAGGCGCAGCTTCAGAGGTAGCGTCGTCAGACGGGCCAGGCGCAGCTTCAGAGGTAGCGTCGTCAGACGGGCCAGGCGCAGCTTCAGAGGTAGCGTCGTCAGACGGGCCAGGCGCAGCTTCAGAGGTAGCGTCGTCAGACGGGCCAGGCGCAGCTTCAGAGGTAGCGTCGTCAGACGGGCCAGTGGCAGCTTCAGAGGTAGCGTCGTCAGACGGGCCAGTGGCAGCTTCAGAGGTAGCGTCGTCAGACGGGCCAGTGGCAGCTTCAGAGGTAGCGTCGTCAGACGGGCCAGTGGCAGCTTCAGAGGTAGCGTCGTCAGACGGGCCAGTGGCAGCTTCAGAGGTAGCGTCGTCAGACGGGCCAGTGGCAGCTTCAGAGGTAGCGTCGTCAGACGGGCCAGTGGCAGCTTCAGAGGTAGCGTCGTCAGACGGGCCAGTGGCAGCTTCAGAGGTAGCGTCGTCAGACGGGCCAGTGGCAGCTTCAGAGGTAGCGTCGTCAGACGGGCCAGTGGCAGCTTCAGAGGTAGCGTCGTCAGACGGGCCAGTGGCAGCTTCAGAGGTAGCGTCGTCAGACGGGCCAGTGGCAGCTTCAGAGGTAGCGTCGTCAGACGGGCCAGTGGCAGCTTCAGAGGTAGCGTCGTCAGACGGGCCAGTGGCAGCTTCAGAGGTAGCGTCGTCAGACGGGCCAGTGGCAGCTTCAGAGGTAGCGTCGTCAGACGGGCCAGTGGCAGCTTCAGAGGTAGCGTCGTCAGACGGGCCAGTGGCAGCTTCAGAGGTAGCGTCGTCAGACGGGCCAGTGGCAGCTTCAGAGGTAGCGTCGTCAGACGGGCCAGTGGCAGCTTCAGAGGTAGCGTCGTCAGACGGGCCAGTGGCAGCTTCAGAGGTAGCGTCGTCAGACGGGCCAGTGGCAGCTTCAGAGGTAGCGTCGTCAGACGGGCCAGTGGCAGCTTCAGAGGTAGCGTCGTCAGACGGGCCAGTGGCAGCTTCAGAGGTAGCGTCGTCAGACGGGCCAGTGGCAGCTTCAGAGGTAGCGTCGTCAGACGGGCCAGTGGCAGCTTCAGAGGTAGCGTCGTCAGACGGGCCAGTGGCAGCTTCAGAGGTAGCGTCGTCAGACGGGCCAGTGGCAGCTTCAGAGGTAGCGTCGTCAGACGGGCCAGTGGCAGCTTCAGAGGTAGCGTCGTCAGACGGGCCAGTGGCAGCTTCAGAGGTAGCGTCGTCAGACGGGCCAGTGGCAGCTTCAGAGGTAGCGTCGTCAGACGGGCCAGTGGCAGCTTCAGAGGTAGCGTCGTCAGACGGGCCAGTGGCAGCTTCAGAGGTAGCGTCGTCAGACGGGCCAGTGGCAGCTTCAGAGGTAGCGTCGTCAGACGGGCCAGTGGCAGCTTCAGAGGTAGCGTCGTCAGACGGGCCAGTGGCAGCTTCAGAGGTAGCGTCGTCAGACGGGCCAGTCGCAGCTTCAGAGGTAGCGTCGTCAGACGGGCCAGTGGCAGCTTCAGAGGTAGCGTCGTCAGACGGGCCAGTGGCAGCTTCAGAGGTAGCGTCGTCAGACGGGCCAGTGGCTGCTTCAGAGGTAGCGTCGTCAGACGGGCCAGTGGCTGCTTCAGAGGTAGCGTCGTCAGACGGGCCAGTGGCTGCTTCAGAGGTAGCGTCGTCAGACGGGCCAGTCGCAGCGTCGTCAGAGGACATGCGCCTCAGCTTCTTCTCAGAGGACAGGGCATCATTTGCCTGAGAGCTACCATGGTTTGGAGAAGCTTGGGATTCTACTTCGTTAGTCTCTAAATACTCTATAGAAAAAACAAAAGGAACAGTTGGGTATTCTACAGCAACACATCTGTTCCACACGGTCTAGGCCGAATTGCCAGTCGAATGTTGAACCCAACAGTTTTCAAAGTATATGTTTCAGGCCGTACCTTCTCTGTCTTGTTTAGCGTCAGACCCTATGGATCGGAGCAAGGCCAGGGCATGCTCAATGGAGACGTCATTTGATGACAGCTCTGAAAAACGTAGGTTAAGGTACACAAGCAAAATTACCAAATCAAAGGCTTTGACAACGTTATTTAGACTGAGTTACTCTATGGTGTTGAATGAGTGTCAAACACAGCAGCACCATAGACAGTGACAAAGAACATAGCTAGAAGGGTTGTGGAAAGAAACACTTACCTCCAAGTCTCCTCTGCAGAGAGACTTGATCTTGCTTCTGGGACTTTCCAACAGGGTAACAAGAAACTGAGGAGAAAGTGTTGACAGAAGTTGAGTTCACACAAAATAGCTACATATATTAATAATAGATGACCAATGCGGAAGAAACAGACAGTCAAATTTGAATCTCCAACTTATAAAGTTAAGCATATTTCCCAAACAAATCCCTTCAATCCAAATAAAACGTTAGTGAACCAACCTTTGACAACCCCCACAGTCATCACAAAGAGCAGCAATTCTCTCACACCTCCCATGATCATGAGAATAGTCTGTGTTATCAACAGGTAATGTCTTCCCATGGCCTGTATGAGGCTTATATAGGCCACTAATGACCGTTTACCTGACAAACATGACTTAACGATCAATTAACAAGCTTGATTGAGGTGTTACATTCAGATAGAAATAGACCATGTAGAACATATGTTGATTCTTTGGTGGGCAGGCAATCTTTTCTACTCCATATATTGCATTTATATCTGTAATGTTTAACCCTAATGGTCTCAGAATCTTCAAAGATATTAGGGGGAAAAAAACACTGTACCCAAATCCACTTTTTACAATGCTCCTGGGAAATGGGTAGGCCTCCACCATACAGTTTTACAGCTGTGATATATTTATTTATTTACATAGATCACATACTTAAATATATATACACTGCTCAAAAAAATAAAGGGAACACTAAAATAACACATCCTAGATCTGAATGAATGAAATAATCTTATTAAATACTTTTTTCTTTACATAGTTGAATGTGCTGATAACAAAATCACACAAAAATAATCAATGGAAATCCAATTTATCAACCCATGGAGGTCTGGATTTGGAGTCACACTCAACATTTTCATGGAAAACCACACTACAGGCTGATCCAACTTTGATGTAATGTCCTTAAAACAAGTCAAATTGAGGCTCAGTAGTGTCTGTGGCCTCCACGTGCCTGTATGACCTCCCTACAACGCCTGGGCATGCTCCTGATGAGGTGGCGGATGGTCTCCTGAGGGATCTCCTCTCAAACCTGGACTAAAGCATCCGCCAACTCCTGGACAGTCTGTGGTGCAACGTGGCGTTGGTGGATGGAGCGAGACATGATGTCCCAGATGTGCTCAATTGGATTCAGGTCTGGAGAACGGGCGGGCCAGTCCATAGCATCAATGCCTTCCTCTTGCAGGAACTGTTGACACACTCCAGCCACATGAGGTATAGCATTGTCTTGCATTAGGAGGAACCCAGGGCCAACCGCACCAGCATATGGTCTCACAAGGGGTCTGAGGATCTCATCTCGGTACCTAATGGCAGTCAGGCTACCTCTGGCGAGCACATGGAGGGCTGTGCGGCCCCCCAAAGAAATGCCATCCCACACCATGACTGACCCACCGCCAAACCGGTCATGCTGGAGGATGTTGCAGGCAGCAGAATGTTCTCCACGGCGTCTCCAGACTGTCACGTCTGTCACATGTGCTCAGTGTGAACCTGCTTTCATCTGTGAAGAGCACAGGGCGCCAGTGGCGAATTTGCCAATCTTGGTGTTCTCTGGTAAATGCCAAACGTCCTGCACGGTGTTGGGCTGTAATCACAACCCCCACCTGTGGACGTCGGGCCCTCATACCACCCTCATGGAGTCTGTTTCTGACCGTTTGAGCAGACACATGCACATTTGTGGCCTGCTGGAGGTCATTTTGCAGGGCTCCGGCAGTGCTCCTCCTGCTCCTCCTTGCACAAAGGCGGAGGTAGCGGTCCTGCTGCTGGGTTGTTGCCCTCCTACGGCCTCCTCCATGTCTCCTGATGTACTGGCCTGTCTCCTGGTAGCGCCTCCATGCTCTGGACACTACGCTGATAGACACAGCAAACCTTCTTGCCACAGCTCGCATCAGTGTTGCTTCCTAAGTGGACAGTTTGATTTCACAGAAGTGTGATTGACTTGGAGTTACATTAAGTTGTTTAAGTGTTCCCTTTATTTTTTTGAGCAGTATATGTTAGCTGTAGGTAGCTTTGGGATAAAATTCCCATATTGTATTGTTACTAACATAAATCATAATATATCATATTTTCCTCATTTGCTCTGTAGGAGGTTCGTCATATGAAGGACATTCAAGTGGATGTGACCCCTAACCTGACATAATGTAAACGTTATACATTAAGCTCTCTCCCTCAGTGACATGAATTAGTATATTTCATATTCTCAGAACCCAACAGTAGGTTTTAAGTTGTGGCTGCATGTTTGTCGTGGACGCATCGTCACTCTTGATGTTCTTTTTCCAGATTGCAAGTGAAACACCTTTAGATGTGGTAAGTGCCAGTTGGTAACTTTTCCTCACACTTGCTTGTTTAAGGTATGGATGCAGCACCCCAGTATGTCTGCAGGGGCTGGTCACTGAGATTTACCATGTTACACATGCTACTAGACTAACCTTCTAAGTAAATATGTTACAAGTCTGAACTGGCCGTCCTTGTCTTTCCTCAACTAATTGAAAGCTCAGGGACAGACATCCTGAACGACTTTGATGTCAGAGCTCCCATCAGCCCTCTACACCTCGCTGTGAGTAAAGCCTACCTGCTCCTGTAGTGGTCTCCATATGACAAATGGCACCCTATTCCCTATTTAGTACACTACTTTTGACCAGATCCTTATAGGCCCTGATCAAAAGTAGTTCACTACATAGGGAATAGGGTGCTATCTGGGAAGCAGGCATGGTGTTGATTTTCCACAGGAAGTTGACTGTCCAGACAGACTCACACACCAAATTCCTATCTATTCCTGATTCGTGTAAAATACATGCATATTCTACACAGTGATGATGAGGATGATTTCCTTATTTTGCCATTTGAGTTAGTCAACCTCAGAGGAGAAGTAGAGTGTTTGTTTCTCAATCCCAGGCTTGGCAGGGACCTCCGATGTTGATGCTGGGCGGGAGCAAAAATGGGCTCCCGATTGAAAGACTCTGGTCTACTTTAGAGGTCTAGCACTGTATTTCTGTTCAGGCGTACCACTGGTCTACTATAGGACATCGATTATATATCTATTCAGGCGTACCACTGGACTTTGCTTGAGACTGTGTTTGTGTTTCTATTCAGGCGTACCACGGCCACCACCATGCTATGGAGTTCCTGGTTCAGTCTCTGCTGGATCTAGACGTGAGCGACAGCCAGGGGCGCACCCTCTGGACCTGTCTGCCTTAAAAAGTAATGAAGAGAGGTTGGGCCAGTGCTTTGGGGCCAGGGAGTTTTCATAACCAAGTAATGAAGAGATGGAGATTGGATCCAGAGGGTTGGAGACAGGAGGTTGGAGCCAGTGGGTTGGGACCCAGTGTGTCGGGACCCAGTGTGTCAAGTTTGCTGACGACACGAAGGCGATGAGAGGTCAGAGACTTGGCATTGTGGTGCCAGGACAACCTCTCCATCAATGCCAGTAAGACCAAGGAGCTGATCGTGGTCTACAGGAGCAAGAGGGGAGAGCACGTCCCCATCCACATCAACAGGGCTGTTCCTTGGCGACCTAACATGGTCCACACACACCCGCACAGTCGTGGCATGGGCACTCGCATCCTCAAAAAGTTAAAGGGTCTTGCTCTGACCCTACGCACAATCACTAGACTGTATACAAAGCATATGCACACTCACACACACTACATTCACACTCCCACACACACACACACACACACTCCCACACACACACACACACACACACACCGACACAACCCAAACACACATGCATACACATTACACACTCTCACAAACACACACCTTTACACTCATCATTTGCAGCTGCTGCTCTGTTCTTTATTTTGCTATTATTATTATTATTACTATCTATCCTGATGCCTAGTCACTTTACCCTGCCTTCTTGTACATATCTACTTCAAATACCTCGTACCCCTGCACACTGATCTGGAACTGGTACTCCTTGTATATAGCTTTATTCTTGGGTATTTTATTCCTCGTGTTACAATATATACAGTACCAGTCAAAAGTTTGGACACACCTACTATTTCCAGGGTTTCTTTTCTTTATTTTTTACAATTTTCTACATTGTAGAACATCAAAAGTATGAAATAACACATAAGGAATCCTGAAGTAACCAAAAAAGTGTTAAACAAATCAAAATATATTTGAGATTTGAGATTCTTCAAAGTAGCCACCCTTTGCCTTGATGACAGCTTTGCACACTCTTGGCATTCACTCAACCAGCTTCATGAGGTACTCACCTGGAATGCATTTCAATTAACAGGTGTGCCTTGTTCAAAGTTAATTTGTGGAATTTATTTCCTTCTTAGTGCGTTTGAGCCAATCACTTGTTTTGTGACAAGGTAGGGGTGGTATACAGAAGATAGCCCTATTTGGTAAAATACCAAGTCCATATCATGGCAAGAACAGCTCAAATAAGCAAAGAGAAACAAAAGTCTATTATTATTTTAAGACATGAAGTTCAGTCAATCCGGAAAATTTCAAGAACTTTGAATGTTTCTTCAAGTGCAGTTGCAAAATCCATCAAGCGCTATGTCTCTCATGAGGACCGCCATAGGAAAGGAAGACCCAGAGTTACCTCTGCTGTAAAGTTCAAGTAACAGACACATCTCAACATCAACTGTTCAGAGGAGACTACGTGAATCAGGCCTTCATGGTCAAATTGCTGCAAAGAAACCACTACTAAAGGACACCAATAAGAAGAAGAGACTTGCTTGGGCCAAGAAACACCAGCAATGGACATTAGACCGGTGGAAATCTGTCCTTTTGGAAAAGCAATCCAGGTGAAGCTGGTTGAGAGAATGCCAAGAGTGTGCAAAGGGTGGCTACATTGAAGAGTCTATATAAATATAAAATAGATTTTGATATGTTTAACACTTTTTTGGTTACTACATGATTCCATATGTGGTATTTCATAGTTTTGAGTTCTTCACTATTATTTTACAATGTAGAAAATAGTCAAAATAAAGAAAAACCTTTGAATAAGTAGGTGTGTCCAAACTTTTGATTGGTACTATATATATATATATATATATATTCTATAGTTTTGTTCTCTGCATCGTTGGGGTGGGCTCGTAAGCAAGCATTTCACGGTAAAGAGTTGATTTGAGAGGGAAAGACAAAGAGCGAGGGAGTCCAAATGTATTCTGACCTAGTCTTTAGTATGAATCCATTTTTAATGAGATGAGTACAAAACATTAAAGGAACAGTTGTCTCCATGTCTCGTCCGTACCTGGTAGAGTATTCGGGTGGGGGTCCCGCAAAGTTCATCCCAATGGCTGGGGGAGGAGGGTAGGCCTCATTGGTCATGTAGGGACATATCTTTTCCAGAGAATCTACCAATTTTCTACCAAATTGCAAGAAATTACCGGGATTCCCGTTCAAACCGAAAGTGCTATTTAGAAGCATATGTTTTATTTAACCAGGTAAGTTGACTGAGAACACATTCTCATTTACAGCAATGACCTGGGGAATAGTTACAGGGGAGGGGGGGGTGAATGAGCCAATAGTAAGCTTGGGATGATTAGGTGACCGTGATGGTATGAGGGCCAGATTGGGAATTTAGCCAGGACACCAGGGTTAACACCCCTACTCTAACAATAAGTGCCATGGGATCTTTAGTGACCACAGAGAGTCAGGACACCTGTTTAACGTCCCACCCGAAAGACAGCACATGTCCCCAATCACTGTCCTGGGATATTATTTTAGACCAGAGGAAAGAGTGACTCCTACTGGCCCTCCAACACCACTGTTAAAGGAATTTTATATCTTGATGATAATAATCAATAATCAATTCGCCTTAACTAATGCCCAAGGTTTGTAAGACAATGGGTTAAAATAATTAGGCAAGGACTCAGCTTTCTGCAAAAGGTTTCTGTAGCTTTATTCAGAGAACGTTCTGGCGTCAGGATAACAAAACAGTCATTATATAGTTCTTGCTTACTTACGCACATGCATTTACACACAATCCGTTGGTGACCTGCAACCCCCATAAACTTCTCACACTGTTTATCACCTTCTGGCTCAGCCGGTTCCTTTCCTTCAAGGTTAGGAACTCTCTGAAGTTTTACTCCCTTGACCATCTGCTTCTGTAGCTATACTAATTGCATACACACATTTCTTTCCCTCTCCAGTGGTTCCTGGACTTTCCGGAACTAATCAGACCAATCGATCCCTACATTGATCATTACATTGATTATTCATTAACCCTGCTGTATGACTAATAATTCATCATGGTTTATTGATTCATTTACCTTTATTAGATAATTCTCTTATCAATTCCACCCTTAAATGATTCAATAATTCACCATGATGATCAGATGCTTTAACCTCTATGGGCTAGGTGGGACGCTTGCGTCCCACCTACGTAACAGCCACTGGCAGCCTGTGGCGCGATTTTCAAAACGTTAAAAATCCTATTACTTCAATTTCTCAAACATATGACTATTTTACAGCTATTTAAAGACAAGACTCTCGTTAATCTAACCACACTGTCCGATTTCAAAAAGGCTTTACGACGAAAGCAAAACATTAGATTATGTCAGCAGAGTACCAAGCCAGAAATAATCAGACACCCATTTTTCAAGCCAGCATATAATGTCACCAAAACCCAGAAGACAGCTAAAGGCAGCACTCACCTTTGATGATCTTCATCAGATGACAACCCTAGGACATTATGTTATACAATACATGCATGTTTTGTTCAATCAAGTTCATATTTATATCAAAAACCAGCTTTTTACATTAGCATGTGACGTTCAGAACTAGCATACCCCCCGCAAACTTCCGGGGAATTCGCTAACATTTTACTAAATTACTCACGATAAACGTTCACAAAAAGCATAACAATTATTTTAAGAATTATAGATACAGACCTCCTCTATGCACTCGATATGTCCGATTTTAAAATAGCTTTTTGGTGAAAGCACATTTTGCAATATTCTAAGTACATAGCCCAGGCATCACGGGCTCGCTATTTAGACACCCGGCAAGTTTAGCACTCACCATAATCATATTTACTATTATAAAAGTTTCATTACCTTTTGTTGTCTTCGTCAGAATACACACCCAGGACTGCTACTTCAATAACAAATGTTGGTTTGGTCCAAAATAATCCATCGTTATATCCGAATAGCGGCGTTTTGTTCGTGCGTTCCAGACACTATCCGAAATAGTAAAGAAGTGTCGCGCGCATGGCGCAATTCGTGACAATAAAATTCTAAGTATTCCATTACCGTACTTCGAAGCATGTCAACCGCTGTTTAAAATCAATTTTTTACGACATTTTTCTCGTAGAAAAGCGATAATATTCCGACAGGGAATCTCCTTTTCGGCAAACAGAGGAAAAAATCCCAAAGGCGGGGGCGGTCGGGGTCACGCGCATAAGCCAGTGTCTCTTGATCGGCCACTTGAGAAAGGCGATAATGTGTTTCAGCCTGGGGCTGGAATGACGACATTCTGTTTTTTCCCGGGCTCTGAGCGCCTATGGACGACGTGGGAAGTGTCACGTTAGAGCAGAGATCCTTAGTAAATGATAGAGATGGAAAAGAAGTTCAACAAATGGTCAGACAGGCCACTTCCAGTAAAGGAATCTCTCAGGTTTTGACCTGCCATTTGAGTTCTGTCATACTCACAGACACCATTCAAACAGTTTTAGAAAATTTAGGGTGTTTTCTATCCATATGTAATAAGTATATGCATATTCTAGTTACTGGGTAGGAGTGGTAACCAGATTAAATCGGGTATGTTTTTTATCCAGCCGTGTCAATGCTGCCCCCTAGCCCTAACAGGTTAATGTTTACCTTAAATTCTACATCTTGATCTTCTTTGATTCCTTATTCTGTATGTCACTCATCAGTGTATTATATAGTTTATCTTCTACTTCTTCTCAATGACAACGGTATCCAATGATTAGTACCGGAAGGTGGTGGATCTGAATGTATCAGAAAGGTTACCAAAACTATGATGCAGCTCAGAGTCTCTACTCTTCCCAAAAACCGCCAACCCTCTCCTGCCCTTAGTCGATCTGCTAGGTACCACCCCATACTCACACCTCTAGGAGCACACACAGTGATGAACGATCGGGATAGGGAATCTTCGTTAAAGAGGTAACCCCCGGACCATGTTGGTATCGGTTCTTCTCCTAACTCTGTGTGTGATCAGCAGTGTTCATATGTGTACATACCTCCTTGCAGTGGGTAACGTGGACCCAAGTGACTCTCTCAGCTTTTCTAATGGCAAAGGCAGTTGTTTAACAGAACCTGGTATGGGCCTTCCCAACGGTGTTGCTTCCAGTTTTTTCTCCTCAGGGACTGGATCCACACCCAGTCTCCTGGTTGGATTGAGTGAATCACCTTCTCCTGTAATTCACCTGTGGGACACAAAATCTTGGACATATGGGTTTGGTTAACAAACAGTCTTCTCATGTGCTCTGCTAGTATTTCTTCAACTTCTATGTCTACCTGTTCTGGTATCTCTAACTCTGGCATTCTATAGGCTCTACCTGATTAGCTAAACTGTCATCCATCATTTAAAGAGATGGCTCCTAGTAAACCAACTCTAGGGATAATATCTTGACTTAATATTTTAGCTACCATAATCATGTCCACCAAGTAAGTTGTGAACGCTTCTACCCATTTGCTATACTTATCTATTCTTGTTAACCTCTTGGGGCTAGGTGGGACGCTAGCGTGCCACCCGTGGTGCACTCCATCAACAGCAGGTGCATTTCAAGAGCGGCAAATTTGAATCCAAATAAATGTCAAAATTCAAATTTTTCAAAAATACAACTATTTTACACCATTTGAAAGATAAACATCTCCTTAATCTAACCACGTTTTACGATTTCAAAAAGGTTTTACGGCGAAAGCATAAATTTAGAGTATGTTAGGACAGTACATTTACAAGAGTTGTGTGTAATGTTTTGTCAAGTCAAAGACAGGGTCACCAAAACCATAAAACCAGCTAAAATGATGCACTAACCTTTTACAATCTCCATCAGATGACACTCCTAGGACATTATGTTAGACAATGCATGCATTTTTAGTTCTATCAAGTTCATATTTATATCCAAAAACAGCGTTTTACTTTGGCATTGATGTTGAGGAAATCGTTTCCCTCCAATAACCGGCAGTCAAGTCAGCGTAACAAATTAAATAATTAAAATTAGAAAACATTGGTAAAATATTATATTGTCATTTAAAGAATTATAGATTTACATCTCTTGAACGCAATCAACTTGCCAGATTTAAAAATAACCTTACTGGGAAATCACACTTTGCAATAATCTGAGCACTGCGCCCAGAAAAATACGCGTTGCGATACAGACTAGACGTCATGTTGGGGAGATCTAAAATCGAAAATACTATGTAAATAATCCATTACCTTTGATTCTCTTCATCAGATGTCACTTCCAGGTATCACAGGTCCATAACGAATGTAGTTTTGTTCAAAAAAGCTCATCATTTATGTCCAAAAATCTCCGTCTTGTTAGCACATGATGTAAGCCAGCCGGACTTCTCGTCATGAACGAGGGGAAAAAATATATTTCCGTTCGTTCAAACATGTCAAACGTTGTATAGCATAAATCATTAGGGCCTTTTTTAACCAGAACATGAGTAATATTCAAGGTGGACGAATGCATACTCTTTTATAACGTATTGGAACGAGGGTACCCAACATGAACTCGCGCGCCAGGTGTCTAGTGGGACATCATCGTTCCATGGCTCTTGTTCGGTCAGATCTCCCTCCAGAAGACTCAAAACACTTTGTAAAGGCTGGTGACATCTAGTGGAAGCAATAGGAAGTGCCAAAATATTCCTAAACCCCTGTGTTTTTCAATGGGATAGGTTTAAAGTCAATACAACACATCAGGTATCCACTTCCTGTCAGAAAATGTCTCAGGGTTTTGCCTGCCAAATGAGTTCTGTTATACTCACAGACACCATTCAAACAGTTTTGGAAACTTTAGAGTGTTTTCTATCCATATATAATAAGTATATGCATATTCTAGTTACTGGGTAGGATTAGTAACCAGATTAAATCGGGTACATTTTTTTTATCCAGACGTGCAAATGCTGCCCCCTAGACCCAACAGGTTAAACACCCCTTCTTCCCCTCATTTCGGAATATCTCAATAAGGTACATTTCCAACTGTTGGAATGGATATCTTACAAAAAAAAAAAATGTTTAAGTAATTATCCTCTAGGCCATCACTCTTTCCTAACTACACTACTATACTTCCCTCCCCTTGATACATTGCTTAGCCTATGTATCAATATTACTGCGTATCCATACAATGTCTTTGGTAGGATAAGTAAATTATCCTTATGTCAGACCTTCTCTTGTAGGATGCCCCATTTCATTTTCCACATGTCCAATTCTCCCTGGGGCCTTCATCCTTGGCTATAATTTAACAATCCTCTGTCAAGTGTTTTACCTTCTTTAAGATGTATCTGTGCTGTTTTGTATGGTTTTAAATGTCTATGTGCTTGTCTGTGTAAATAGTAACTTTCTCTCCTTTCTTATTTCACCGGTTCTAGTCAATGCTACTATTTCGGCCTACTGTGCAGAATAGTGTCTGGGCAATGGTTCAGTGTCTAACACCTGAAACCAACTAAGCTTTCATTGCCCTTTTAGTTAGGGTAACAATTACTTTCAACAAAATTATACTAATCTCCTCCTAGCGAATTTACCAAACATAAATTTAAAATCAAAACTAAAATACATGCCTGCCAATGGAGCCGATAGTCTCTCCATGAATTAATATCCTAGAGCTTAGTGAACCAAATTCTCTTCCTATCTACTCCTGCTGGCCCCCCTCCTTTCTTCCTGCTACTCCCCAACCCTCAAGGTTTCAGCAGTGCAGGGGAGGATTTCTCCGTCTGTCCTTCTCTGTCTCCAGTTTTTTCTCATAATATGGTTGTTTCCAAATATTGACTAAATGTCTCATTGTCTCCTTGGTTGCACTCCTGAACCTTAGAAAAATCCACCTGTCTAGATATTGCATATCTACTTAAATTTATCTCGATACCCTCAATAATCCTGGATCACCTACAGATGTCATATATCCCTGTCCTGTTGACATAAGTCTACCATTATTAAACTTATTCACAACAAAATATAGTAATATTATATCCATTCCACAGCCTTGTTGTGTTAACCTCTTACATCTAGACGTTCCGCTAGCGGAACACCTGCTCCAATATCCAATGATGGGCGTGGCGCGAAATACAAACTCCTCTAAAATCCGAAAACTTCCATTTTTCAAACATATGACTATTTTACAGCATTTTAAAGACAAGACTCTCGTTAATCTAACCACACTGTCCGATTTCAAAAAGGCTTTACAGCGAAAGCAAAACATTACATTATGTCAGCAGAGTACCCAGCCAGAAATAATCAGACACCCATTTTTCAAGCTAGCATATAACGTCACAAAAAACAAAACCACAGCTAAATGCAGCACTAACCTTTGATGATCTTCATCAGATGACAACCCTAGGACATTATATTATACAATGCATGCATGTTTTGTTCAATCAAGTTCATATTTATATCAAAAACCAGCTTTTTTACATTAGCATGTGACGTTCAGAACTAGCATACCCCCCGCAAACCTCCGGTGAATTTACTAAATTACTCACGATAAACGTTCACAAAAAACATAACAATTATTTTAAGAATTATAGATACAGAACTCCTCTATGCACTCGATATGTCCGATTTTAAAATAGCTTTTCGGTGAAAGCACATTTTGCAATATTCTCAGTAGATAGCCCAGCCATCACGGCTAGCTATTTAGACACCGACCAAGTTTAGCCCTGACCAAACTCCGATTTACTATTACAAAAGTTTGATTACCTTTGTTGTCTTCGTCAGAATGCACTCCCAGGACTGCTACTTCAATAACAAATGTTGGTTTGGTCCAAAATAATCCATTGTTATATCCAAATAGCGGCGTTTTGTTCGTGCGTTCTAGACACTATACGAAGTGTAAATAAGGGTTACGAGCATGGCGCAATTCGTGACAAAAGATTTCTAAATATTCCATTACCGTACTTCGAAGCATGTCAACCGCTGTTTAAAATCAATTTTTATGCCATTTTTCTCGTAAAAAAGCGATAATATTCCGACCGGGAATCTGCGTTTAGGTAAACAGAGGAAAGAAAACAAAGCATTCGGTCGACGCGGGCACGCGCCTGAGTCTCACAGTACTGTAACCAGCCACTACCCGAACGCGCTACTTTGTTTCAACCAGAGCCTGCAAAGCCACGATTCAGCTTTTTGCCGCCTTCTGAGAGACCATGTGAGCCGTATGAAGTGTCACGTAACCGCAGAGATCCTTTTTAATGGATAGAGATGGCAAAGAAGGCCAAGAAATGGTCAGACAGGGTACTTCCTGTACAGAATCTTCTCAGGTTTTGGCCTGCCAAATGAGTTCTGTTATACTCACAGACACCATTCAAACAGTTTTAGAAACTTTGGAGTGTTTTCTATCCAAAGCTAATAATTATATGCATATTCTAGTTTCTGGGCAGGAGTAATAATCAGATTAACCTGTTATGGCTAGGGGGCAGTATTTTCACGGCTGGATAAAAAACTTACCCGATTTAATCTGGTTACCACTCCTACCCAGTAACTAGAATATGCATATACTTATTACATAGGGATAGAAAACACCCTAAAGTTTCTAAAACTGTTTGAATGGTGTCTGTGAGTATAACAGAACTCATTTGGCAGGCAAAAAACTGAGAAGGTTTCATGCAGGAAGTGGCCTGTCTGACAAGGTGTCGTTCTTCTTGTCTCTGTTTATTGAAGAGTGAGGATCTTAGCTGTCCCGTGACACTTCCTACGGCTGCCATAGGGTCTCAGAAGGCGGTAAAAAGCTGAATCGTGGCTTTGCAGGCTCTGGCTGAAACAAAGTAGCGCTTTTGGGTAGTGGCTTGTTACAGTACTGTGAGACTCAGGCTCGTGCCCGCGTCGACCGAAAGCTTTGTTTACTTTCCTCTGTTTAGCTAAATGGACATTCCCGGTCGGATTATTATCGCTTTTTTTACGAGAAAAATGGCATAAAAATGGATTTTAAACAGCGGTTGACATGCT
This sequence comes from Salmo salar, assembly GCF_965601325.2. Classification (NCBI taxonomy): domain Eukaryota; kingdom Metazoa; phylum Chordata; class Actinopteri; order Salmoniformes; family Salmonidae; genus Salmo; species Salmo salar. Next base: position 85,528,683 of record NC_138295.1, read on the forward strand.
TCGAAGTATGGTAATGGAATATTTAGATTTTTTTTGTCACGAATTGCGTCATGCGCACGACCCTTCTTTACCATTCGGATAGTGTCTGGGAGGCACGAACAAAACGCCGCTATTCGGATATAACGATGGATTATTTTGGACCAAACCAACATTTGTTATTGAAGTAGCAGTCCTGGGAGTGCATTCTGACGAAGACAACAAAAGGTAATCAAACTTTTATAATAGTAAATTTGATATTGGTGAGTGCTAAACTTGCCGGGTGTCTAAATAGCTAGCCCGTGATGCCTGGGCTATGTACTTAGAATATTGCAAAATGTGCTTTCACCAAAAAGCTATTTTAACCTGTTAGGGCTAGGGGGCAGCATTGACACGGCTGGATAAAAAACATACCCGATTTAATCTGGTTACCACTCCTACCCAGTAACTAGAATATGCATATACTTATTACATATGGATAGAAAACACCCTAAATTTTCTAAAACTGTTTGAATGGTGTCTGTGAGTATAACAGAACTCAAATGGCAGGTCAAAACCTGAGAGATTCCTTTAAAGGAAGTGGCCTGTCTGACCATTTGTTGAACTTCTTTTCCATCTCTATCATTTACTAAGGATCTCTGCTCTAACGTGACACTTCCCACGTCGTCCATAGGCGCTCAGAGCCCGGGAAAAAACAGAATGTTGTCATTCCAGCCCCAGGCTGAAACACATTATCGCCTTTCTCAAGTGGCCGATCAAGGGACACTAGCTTATGCGCGTGACCCCGACCGCCCCCGCCTTTGGGATTTTTTCCTCTGTTTGCCGAAAAGGAGATTCCCTGTCGGAATATTATCGCTTTTCTACGAGAAAAATGTCGTAAAAATTGATTTTAAACAGCGGTTGACATGCTTCGAAGTACGGTAATGGAATACTTAGAATTTTATTGTCACGAATTGCGCCATGCGCGTGACACTTCTTTACTATTTCGGATAGTGTCTGGAACGCACGAACAAAACGCCGCTATTCGGATATAACGATGGATTATTTTGGACCAAACCAACATTTGTTATTGAAGTAGCAGTCCTGGGTGTGTATTCTGACGAAGACAACAAAAGGTAATGAAACTTTTATAATAGTAAATATGATTATGGTGAGTGCTAAACTTGCCGGGTGTCTAAATAGCGAGCCCGTGATGCCTGGGCTATGTACTTAGAATATTGCAAAATGTGCTTTCACCAAAAAGCTATTTTAAAATCGGACATATCGAGTGCATAGAGGAGGTCTGTATCTATAATTCTTAAAATAATTGTTATTCTTTTTGTGAACGTTTATTGTGAGTAATTTAGTAAAATGTTAGCGAATTCCCCGGAAGTTTGGGGGGGTATGCTAGTTCTGAACGTCACATGCTAATGTAAAAAGCTGGTTTTTGATATAAATATGAACTTGATTGAACAAAACATGAATGTATTGTATAACATAATGTCCTAGGGTTGTCATCTGATGAAGATCATCAAAGGTGAGTGCTGCATTTAGCTGTCTTCTGGGTTTTGGTGACATTATATGCTGGCTTGAAAAATGAGGGTCTGATTATTTCTGGCTTGGTACTCTGCTGACATAATCTAATGTTTTGCTTTCGTTGTAAAGCCTTTTTGAAATCGGACAGTGTGGTTAGATTAACGAGAGTCTTGTCTTTAAATGGCTGTAAAATAGTCATATGTTTGAGAAATTGAAGTAATAGGATTTTTAAGGTTTTGAAAATCGCGCCACAGGATAGCAGTGGCTGTTACGTAGGTGGGACGAATTCGTCCCGCCTAGCCTAGAGAGGTTAAAATCGGATATATCGAGTGCATAGAGGAGTTCTGTATCTATAATTCTTAAAATAATTGTTATGCTTTTTGTGAACGTTTATCGTGAGTAATTTAGTAAATTGTTAGCAAATTCCCCGGAAGTTTGCGGGGGGTATGCTAGTTCTGAACGTCACATGCTAATGTAAAAAGCTGTTTTTTGATATAAATATGAACTTGATTGAACAAAACATGCATGTATTGTATAACATAATGTCCTAGGTGTGTCATCTGATGAAGATCATCAAAGGTTAGTGCTGCATTTAGCTGTCTTCTGGGTTTTTGTGACATTATATGCTAGCTTGAAAAATGGGTGTCTGATTATTTCTGGCTTGGTACTCTGCTGACATAATCTAATGTTTTGCTTTCGCTGTAAAGCCTTTTTGAAATCGGACAGTGTGGTTAGATAAAGGAGATTCTTGTCTTTAAAATGCTGTGAAATAGTCATATGTTTGAAAAATTGAAGTTTTTGTATTTTTGAGGAATTTGTAATTCGCGCCACGCCTATCATTGGATATTGGAGCAGGTGTTCCGCTAGCGGAACGTCTAGATGTAAGAGGTTAAATCGGGTACGTTTTTTATCCGGTTGTGAAAATACTGCCCCCTATCCATAACAGGTTAACCTGTTGGGTCTAGGGGGCAGCATTTGCACGTCTGGATAAAAAAAATGTACCCGATTTAATCTGGTTACTAATCCTACCCAGTAACTAGAATATGCATATACTTATTATATATGGATAGAAAACACTCTAAAGTTTCCAAAACTGTTTGAATGGTGTCTGTGAGTATAACAGAACTCATTTGGCAGGCAAAACCCTGAGACATTTTCTGACAGGAAGTGGATACCTGATGTGTTGTATTGACTTTAAACCTATCCCATTGAAAAACACAGGGGTTTAGGAATATTTTGGCACTTCCTATTGCTTCCACTAGATGTCACCAGCCTTTACAAAGTGTTTTGAGTCTTCTGGAGGGAGATCTGACCGAACAAGAGCCATGGAACGGTGATGTCCCATTAGACACCTGGCGCGCTACTTCATGTTGGGTACCCTCGTTCCAATACGTTATAAAAGGCTATGCATTCGTCCACCTTGAATATTATTCATGTTCTGGTTAAAAAAGGCCCTAATGATTTATGCTATACAACGTTTGACATGTTTGAACGAACGGAAATATATTTTTTCCCCTCGTTCATGACGAGAAGTCCGGCTGGCTTACATCATGTGCTAACGAGACGGAGATTTTTGGACATAAATGATGAGCTTTTTTGAACAAAACTACATTCGTTATGGACCTGTGATACCTGGAAGTGACATCTGATGAAGAGAATCAAAGGTAATGGATTATTTACATAGTATTTTCGATTTTAGATCTCCCCAACATGACGTCTAGTCTGTATCGCAACGCGTATTTTTCTGGGCACAGTGCTCAGATTATTGCAAAGTGTGATTTCCCAGTAAGGTTATTTTTAAATCTGGCAAGTTGATTGCGTTCAAAAGATGTAAATCTATAATTCTTTAAATGACAATATAATATTTTACCAATGTTTTCTAATTTTAATTATTTAATTTGTGACGCTGACTTGACTGCCGGTTATTGGAGGGAAACGATTTCCTCAACATCAATGCCATAGTAAAACGCTGTTTTTGTATATAAATATGAACTTGATAGAACTAAAAATGCATGCATTGTCTAACATAATGTCCTAGGAGTGTCATCTGATGGAGATTGTAAAAGGTTAGTGTATCATTTTAGCTGGTTTTATGGTTTTGGTGACCCTGTCTTTGACTTGACAAAACATTACACACAACTCTTGTAAATGTACTGTCCTAACATACTCTAAATTTATGCTTTCGCCGTAAAACCTTTTTGAAATCGTAAAACGTGGTTAGATTAAGGAGATGTTTATCTTTCAAATGGTGTAACATAGTTGTATTTTTGAAAAATTTGAATTTTGACATTTATTTGGATTCAAATTTGCCGCTCTTGAAATGCACCTGCTGTTGATGGAGTGCACCACAGGTGGCACGCTAGCGTCCCACCTAGCCCCAAGAGGTTAAATCTCTTACACTGCTTTCAACAACAGCTGACTTCCTAAGGGAAAATAAACGTATCTAGATCACGTTAAAAAAAAAATACCCCTGCTACTGGTCAAAATATTTTAAAATAACATAATCAGATCAAAATGACTAATCTGATTTACTCCACCAAGAAAAATTATTTTACCCTTATTGTTATAGGAAAATAGACTTAAGGAAGCCTACCCTTAGTCTAAAGCTTTGCCCTTTTAGTCCTCTCATTGGTTCAAATTATCAATTGTGTTTAAGAACTTTAACTCCTCATAATTATCAGTTCTACAAATTCCCTTAAAATCAATATCACCAATGACCTTAAATTCACCATCCATGGCTTTTCAATGTGGCTGATCAGACCACACAGGAAGAGTCACCAGAGGGGTCAAAAGTCATACCACCCTTTCGGAACCGTGTTTCTTACTACATTAAACAAATTAAAGCTAAGAACTTTATTTACATTTTGTATCCCAGGGTCCCAGAACATTCCCTATCAAAAGAATTTCACGTGTTTAATTAAACTCAGAAAACAAAACTTCCAAAATGCCATGTGTGTAAACCCCTTTAAGATATCATGTCCCTAGGAATTTTTTTTTTTCCAAAGAGAGCTAAGCGCTTCTTTTTCCATAAAATAAGTACTTGGTCAGCGTTTCATCCTACCACACTGATTCAAAAACCCAAAAGTTGACTATAAACAAAACTTCATAGTACTTATAACTCCATTGTACTCGCACCACCGCGGTTACACTCACCCCCTTACAAATAGCGCGTCCTCGAGTTAGCTTGCGACTCTACGTCCTACAGGAACGCGCACGCCGGCCAGGCTCACGCACAACTATAATTAATTTACACTGTTCCTGCGAAATAAAATAAACTCGCCCTGTAATCCACCTTTCTGACCTGACATTGTTTCATGCAATGAAAACATAATGTTAGCATACATCCACTTCCCGTTCAAATCACTGGTGTTACTAAACAATCAAACCACGAATCTATAACCAGAATTTATCACCAAACTTTTACGATTCCATTATTCAGACCAGAATCGCTTCCAGCCACATATGTTTTCAGTGCTCACAACCAACGCTTCTCATTTTACCCGTACGAAAAAAATAATATATATCTCTTTTCAAACAGCGTTCTGCCTTACCTCTATCGTAAGATTAAACCCAATGTTACAACTTTATCTCTCCTTCGGCTTCACTCTTATGAAATGTCCAAGGGTTTAAAAAATATCATGTATATCACCACAATTCTGTCGCAATTATTACTTTCCGCTCCTTATAATTCATTAGATTTAGGTAACTGCCTTTTCCTTGATTCCGTCATTGAAATACAACTCCCATTCTCTATAAATCATTTAAGCAGGCCATTTAGACCACAAACAACGTACTTTATCGAATTCGCCTCGCTATTATTTTGAATGAATCTGTCTTTCAATTTAACCTCAACAAGCTATCAAAGCATTCGGTTTCTATCTTAAACAAACACTAACAACCGTATGCTTCTAGTCATAACATAAAAATAATTAAATTAAATTTTAGTCCCATGGTGCATGGGCTGGGAACCGAACCCGGGCCCCCCGCATAGCAGGCAAGAATTCTACCACTGAACCAAAATGCTATTGCTTAGAGCTGCAATTCCGGTGGTTGTGTCCTACTCGGTCACAACGTTTACAGGCTGTTTTACAGTTTCTGGCGAAATGTCCTGTTCTATCTCAATTAAAACACCACTTCTCTCCGTCTTTGTCAGCGCGTCTCCCTGATTTTCCCCTTATGTCTACAGTGACTGTCTCTATCCACTTTTCTCAATAAGTTTGCTAAATCCTGTTCTCCTCTCTGTCTATCCCTAAACTGTCTCTGTCTATGGTTCCTTGGTGGGGCCTTACAATCCTCTGCCATGTGGCCGGTTATATTGCAGTTGTAGCACTTTCTGTCCTCAGGTTCTATCCACTTTCTACTCTCCCTGTTTCCCCCTTTCTTTTTAAAATCTTTCCTGCTTTTTCCTGCAATTTCTCCAAGAGTGGCGATCAAATGTTCTGCTCCTGTCTGTTCTTTCTTACTTTTCTTTTCCTTGCCATTATGCTCATGGTGTATAGCATACCTCTTTACTTCGGCCAATGTGGCTGTTCCCCACCCTATCAGAGTCTCTTTTATGATTTGACAAATTTCAGGCTCCATACCACTCAAGAAGGCTATTTTTAACTGTTGGTGGTAAGGTCCGTCGTCTCCCTGTCTAGGCTCTACCAGTCCACTATTAGCATTGAACACATCTCTCAGTCTCTCTAAATACTGGCAAACAGTTTCCCCATCCCCTTGTTTACACTCATGTATTTTTGAAAAGTCTGCATGTCTATGGTAATAGTCCCTAAGATTATTACAGAGCTGTGTCAATTTGTCTGCATAATCCCCATCTCCTGCCCATGGTAAAACCGGTTCTTCTCCTTGCCCTGGAACCCAGGCTCCCTTCACTGCTGCCCAGTCTTTCCCCACTATCTGTCGGACAGCCCTTTCCAATTCTCCTGTATTTAGTTTAAAACTCTCGGTCAGTCCCACCATATCTCTCCTAAACCCTTCTATTCCTGTTTTTGGATGTGCTATTCCCTCAACTGCTCTTGCTACAGGGTCGATACAGTCCAGGGTCGATACATTTGTAAGATATCCGATTGATCAGCTTCGCCTGCCCTAGGATTAGGAAGCTCTATGAGAGGACACTGATCCTCCTCCCAATCTGATTGAACCTCCCTCAGCCCTGGCTTATTATACAGCGCCAGTCGCTTTTTAAGGTTAGACTCTCTTGGTTCTGGCTCTTCTTTCCTCTCCTTTGAGGATTTACCACCCATGTTTATTCAATTACTGTTATTCCTATTGTCACAATATGTGTGTACTTACTCAATTACTTCGTTTATTTTCTAATATGTATTCTCACTTTCTATGGGTGTAACCTCCTTCCTCCTGTTTGGAATAATCAGACCTATTTTGCGCGCCTCTGGTAGATCTCGATTATCCCCTCTAAAATGTATTTTGACAGGCGATCTATATTCATACAAATTATGTCCCTGACCTACGTTCTTATAAATGTTATTATTATATTTCGCCTTCCATATTATGTTTTCCGCCTAATATATTATTGACCAGGTATCATTTAGGTCTCAATATTAGCTCCAATTCTCACAATCTATGTGTATGCTTCTATAATTCTGTTATTATACTTAAATCTCACAATCTATGTGTGTGCTCTACTGTTATCTCACTTACTCCTGTTAGTCCTATACTAACGTAACTTACTTATCTTTATTTCGCCTTCTATATTACGTTTTCCGGCTACTGTACTTCGACCAGTTTTACTGTTAGGTCTTACGGCAACCAGTTTTACTGTTAGGTCTTACTGCAACCAGTTTTACTGTTAGGTCTTACTGCAACCGGTTTTACTTTTAGGTCTTACTTAGATCTGTGACCCAGTGCCGCCAACACTAACATAGATACTTTTGTCTTAAACTTTCTCTACATTAGATTATATGGACGGTATACCCGATACAAATCTTACTTTTTGTTAGTTTTACGGTTAATATCCTCCCTCACATTTATCTTGACCAATGCTTAATAGGAACCTAATCCAGTCCATTCTAAGTCAATTTTTAGTAAATTTAGAATTTAACCCCAAACTAATGAATAAAGATTACTGACCTTATTTTGCAGCTGAGAATTCAATGTAGGTTGGATCTCGTCACCGCTTCTGTCACATACCAGTTTGCCACCGGCCTGTAAAGAACCCACAGAAAAGGGCCGGGTCTTTGATTTACGGATATTTCATCCGCCCGTGCACGGTTTCGGTGTCTCCTTGGAACGACAGGAGCGGGTATTGAAATCCGGCTCGAAGGACCAATTGTTAAAGGAATTTTATATCTTGATGATAATAATCAATAATCAATTCGCCTTGACTAATGCCCAAGGTTTGTAAGACAATGGGTTAAAATAATTAGGCAAGGACTCAGCTTTCTGCAAAAGGTTTCTGTAGCTTTATTCAGAGAAGGTTCTGGCGTCAGGATAACAAAACAGTCATTATATAGTTCTTGCTTACTTACGCATGTTATGAGAATTTTGTTCCCAATGTTCATAAACTGAACTTCAATTAAACTACTCAGTCTGCACCCCAGAGTTTGTAAGGTTCTGGTTAAATGACACAGACGGAGGCCCAGCCTACAATAGTCAACCAAGTTTATTCACGAGAGCTCAGAATATCATACAATGTACACAGCCTTTTATACCTAACATTTGGTCATATCATATGTCATACCCCTTACAGATGCCCCCTCCTCTTCTTTAACACTGTCAATGCTTATTTACAAGTCTTCTCCATCACAAATCCTGCCCCATGTTACATAATCTACTGCAAGCCTAAAGTTTTCTCCCCTCTCTGGGTGGGGAGACCTTCTTCCTGTTATCAGTTTCACTGTGGTCACAAGTTGTCTTCTGTCTGGTAACAGTTCCCCTTTTCCCTTGAATGTCTTGCCTATATTGCTAAATCATTAAGCTTAAACTTTTCCAACACACACACATTAGTACATTCATCTTATAATCACTCGGTTATACCTTTTCAGGGTGAAATCATTTAGTCAAACCTTTAATCATATAATTTCCATTACAACGCACATGCATTTACACACAATCCGTTGGTGACCTGCAACCCCCATAAACTTCTCACACTGTTTATCACCTTCTGGCTCAGCCTGTTCCTTTCCTTCAAGGTTAGGAACTCTCTGAAGTTTTACTCCCTTGACCATCTGCTTCTGTAGCTATACTAATTGCATACACACATTTCTTTCCCTCTCCAGTGGTTCCTGGACTTTCCGGAACTAATCAGACCAATCGATCCCTACATTGATTATTACATTGATTATTCATTAACCCTGCTGTATGACTAATAATTCATCATGGTTTATTGATTCATTTACCTTTATTAGATAATTCTCTTATCAACCACTTCCAGCAGCAACTGGTCTCCAATCTAGGGACTGACCAGGACCAACCCTGCTTAGCTTCAGAAGCAAGCCAGCTGTGGGATGCAGGGTGTTAAGCAGCGAATAAGATCCAACATGATTATACCACTCTACATGGAGAAATATACACTAATGGGTTCTTGTATTTGTTGCTATTTAATCAACTCAAAGTCACCACACTATTTCATTGATGTAGCCTAGTTTTAACCGGTCTATGAGGCACTGTTGGCCGACGGGTCAAATATGAGGTTATTACAGTAGCCTACCTTTCACTGAAAGATGCATTTTGGTCCTTTCCTCTCCCCTTACACCTGGCTATCAAGGGAATTTGGGAAGGTTGTGGCTGTTTATACTTCGGTTATTGTGATGATTTTGTCAGAGGAAACAAATCTGAATCTCTGATAATCTAACAGTTACGCTGTAGCGGAGATTCAGCACAATGGATAGCGCCGCAGTTGATCAATTGCACGTGAATCTAAACCCGCAGTTTATCATGTGCCATTCTTCAGCTATATTTACATCAAATCTTCTCAGGCCTACCTATTGCATCTGTTCTCCAGCAATAAAGTCAATTATCAAGTTAATATTCATTTAGTCACAGCATAAATTAAACGTGAGCCTACACAATCAAATTAACTTGTCAAGACCCTGCAATTCTTCTCCGTTATTACTTTTATTCAGGACAAAATACCCCCAGTTCTCGCATTATTTTACAGACTTGGTCAGAAAGGGTAACTGATTCTCAAGACCCAGACAAACAAATGTAGAATAACATTCAATACACAATCTTAGGCTACATAACAGGGGCGGAAATCCCAGGGGGGACGGGGGGTACACGACCCCCCCATCCTGGGAAAAATATGATTTGTCCCCCCCAATATATCACTGTAAACATTACTCTGTAATTTAAATAATAATAATAATACGCAATGAAAGCAATTGTGCTGATTATAGACACTTAATAGAGCTTTTTTAAGTTTCAAAAGATTGCGACCCCCCACCCTTTGCCTCACAATGGTTTGATCCACTGCCAGTTCCTTAGTTGGCAAGGTAACAGAGGGTTCGTATCTACTGTCTGAAAGGCACTCAATGCACGTGACTGACATGAGGTTAATCCAGTCAATCGCGCCATAGCAATGTTTTGTTTTATGTTGGCAGGGTTCACACACACACACACACTAGCTGAATTTGCAGAGCTAGCGTGCAAATATTAACTATTAAGCTAGCTAGTACCTATTCCATTTATGTGGCGTCGTCAAAGATGGAATCTTTGCTATCGTCAATTTATTCCAAGATCAGCAATGTAAGTTAGTGCTTCAAAGTCCCTGTGATAAGGTTAGCGATAAACTGAAGTCCAAACTGAACAGAACTACACTCTCTTCTACCGTTGTCTTAAATATATTTAATGGTCTCGTTGCAAAAGCTAAATTGTCGCAAGGTAACTTTTATTTATTTTATTTCACCTTTATTTAACCCGGGTAGCAAAGATTATAGCAAACACCACTGAAACGGAATTTGTGCTCGCTAGCTTTGCAAATTCAGCTATTGTTGGAAGCCAGCCAATATGAAACAAACGGTTAAAATTACAAAAGGTTGCAGCATATGTTGTGTAAATGGTGAACTCATACAGCTGTCAACTCTTGTCACTGCAATCCGTTTCACATTTGCTAGCTACCTTTTAGATCGAAGCCCATATAGAATGAGAGAAGATATGATAGAAGCCCATCTCCTACTGTAAATAACCTACACACTGTGTGTGTGTGTGTGGCCAGCCAGGTAGAAAAATGGCAGAAAAAAGACGGACATCAGAGTATTTTTCAGTACACCAAAATGCAAAGTAAGAACCCTAGTAGCCTAATATCTCAAAGACTAGTTGATAAAATGTTCATAAGAAAGAAGTGAAATGCTAATGAAAATGTTTCACAATGATGTCATTAGGCAGAGCAGGCAACAGATGGCACACAGACGGCAGAGCTGGGGACAGACTGGCAGAGACAGGGAGTCTCAGGTAAGTTTGTTAAGTCTTTGTTTGGCAACATTAAAGGTTCTCCATTTTTTTGACTTGTAAAATAGGAACATAATTGGAAAATGCCATGGATACCCCCACTCTCAACTTACACTGGTGACTGAACTAAGATCTGTTAAAGGCAATGGTATTGCTGTTGTGATTAGTTGTGTAGTTTTGGGTACCGGTAGTTAGGAGTACGGCAAACACCTTATTTCTTTGGTTCCTCAATATACATTTACCATATTACAACGTAGGCTGTGTGTTACAGCACTACTTTTGGTGTCCCCCTCAGGAATTGCTCTTCAGAAAATGTCATGTAATTGTCCCCTCCAAAGTTGATATCAGATTTTCGCCCCTGCTACATAAAATAACCTGGAAGGCCTACCCTGTAGCAAACAAAATATTTGCATAGGCCGTAACGGTTTAACTTGCTTCAAAACAGGCTGAATTCAGGTTGGCATAAGTGAGTAAAGCGGTGCCACAGAAATTGTTTTGAATTAAAGCAGATACCTACCGGTAGCTCAAAAGTTGGAGCCAATTTTGTTGCTGTATTAACTGCATTTAAAGGTTGCGTGTACATGCGCTTTGAATTCATGGCGACTATAAGTACGACGCACACCCCGAGCGTTGATGATGCGGATAGAGAAGGCCTGTATGAACAGACTTCACCTCATGCTTTTCATAGAAATTAACCGGTTAATTTCTCCCATGTAATCGGAGTGGGTGGGAAATCCTGGTAAAACTGTTCCCCCCCATCAAACCCTAGGTTAGAGGCGCTACAAGCAACTCTGGGAGAGCTAGGACCTGATAGCAGCCTGCCAGCTAAAGCAGGTTAGCATTGACTTATTTAACCTGAAAGTTTGGATTGTCACTGGGATATGAAGACCAACCGCCAAAACGATGGGCTAATGAGACGAGAGCTGGTTTCACATGTAAGCATTCACTAATAGGAAACCAAGTCAGTCAGGAGAGAAGACACCCAGCAGAGTAATTTAAATGCAAGTTGACAACCGTGATATTAGTTAGCACTGAAACCCCGATTCTAGCAACATCCTCATATGTACCAACCCCAGACACTGTGTTCCACAACCATCAAGTTAAAATGAACTAGAACCCATTCCACATCATGTGATGCTACTAGCATAAATTGACCAACACTGAGCAAATGTAGCTTAAACACAGGGGTCAAAGTATTAATATATTGCAAAATAAATGTTGCCAAGTAGGAACCGCCAAAACAATACTGAGGACACAAGTATTACAGTTAATGTTTAATTGAGCCAAAACAAGCAAATGCAGTTACACACACAGACAACCTGGACTAGAGTACCCATGAACTCTTGCATGTCCCACGTCAGATATCCATGTTTGTGGTCAACGGGGGCTCCGATGAAGCGGTGAACAGTTCCTTAGAGGTAGCGTCGTCAGACGGGCCAGTCGCAGCTTCAGAGGTAGCGTCGTCAGACGGGCCAGTCGCAGCTTCAGAGGTAGCGTCGTCAGACGGGCCAGTCGCAGCTTCAGAGGTAGCGTCGTCAGACGGGCCAGTCGCAGCTTCAGAGGTAGCGTCGTCAGACGGGCCAGTCGCAGCTTCAGAGGTAGCGTCGTCAGACGGGCCAGTCGCAGCTTCAGAGGTAGCGTCGTCAGACGGGCCAGTCGCAGCTTCAGAGGTAGCGTCGTCAGACGGGCCAGTCGCAGCTTCAGAGGTAGCGTCGTCAGACGGGCCAGTCGCAGCTTCAGAGGTAGCGTCGTCAGACGGGCCAGTCGCAGCTTCAGAGGTAGCGTCGTCAGACGGGCCAGTCGCAGCTTCAGAGGTAGCGTCGTCAGACGGGCCAGTCGCAGCTTCAGAGGTAGCGTCGTCAGACGGGCCAGTCGCAGCTTCAGAGGTAGCGTCGTCAGACGGGCCAGTCGCAGCTTCAGAGGTAGCGTCGTCAGACGGGCCAGTCGCAGCTTCAGAGGTAGCGTCGTCAGACGGGCCAGTCGCAGCTTCAGAGGTAGCGTCGTCAGACGGGCCAGTCGCAGCTTCAGAGGTAGCGTCGTCAGACGGGCCAGTCGCAGCTTCAGAGGTAGCGTCGTCAGACGGGCCAGTCGCAGCTTCAGAGGTAGCGTCGTCAGACGGGCCAGTCGCAGCTTCAGAGGTAGCGTCGTCAGACGGGCCAGTCGCAGCTTCAGAGGTAGCGTCGTCAGACGGGCCAGTCGCAGCTTCAGAGGTAGCGTCGTCAGACGGGCCAGTCGCAGCTTCAGAGGTAGCGTCGTCAGACGGGCCAGTCGCAGCTTCAGAGGTAGCGTCGTCAGACGGGCCAGTCGCAGCTTCAGAGGTAGCGTCGTCAGACGGGCCAGTCGCAGCTTCAGAGGTAGCGTCGTCAGACGGGCCAGTCGCAGCTTCAGAGGTAGCGTCGTCAGACGGGCCAGTCGCAGCTTCAGAGGTAGCGTCGTCAGACGGGCCAGTCGCAGCTTCAGAGGTAGCGTCGTCAGACGGGCCAGTCGCAGCTTCAGAGGTAGCGTCGTCAGACGGGCCAGTCGCAGCTTCAGAGGTAGCGTCGTCAGACGGGCCAGTCGCAGCTTCAGAGGTAGCGTCGTCAGACGGGCCAGTCGCAGCTTCAGAGGTAGCGTCGTCAGACGGGCCAGTCGCAGCTTCAGAGGTAGCGTCGTCAGACGGGCCAGTCGCAGCTTCAGAGGTAGCGTCGTCAGACGGGCCAGTCGCAGCTTCAGAGGTAGCGTCGTCAGACGGGCCAGTCGCAGCTTCAGAGGTAGCGTCGTCAGACGGGCCAGTCGCAGCTTCAGAGGTAGCGTCGTCAGACGGGCCAGTCGCAGCTTCAGAGGTAGCGTCGTCAGACGGGCCAGTCGCAGCTTCAGAGGTAGCGTCGTCAGACGGGCCAGTGGCAGCTTCAGAGGTAGCGTCGTCAGACGGGCCAGTGGCAGCTTCAGAGGTAGCGTCGTCAGACGGGCCAGTGGCAGCTTCAGAGGTAGCGTCGTCAGACGGGCCAGTGGCAGCTTCAGAGGTAGCGTCGTCAGACGGGCCAGTGGCAGCTTCAGAGGTAGCGTCGTCAGACGGGCCAGTGGCAGCTTCAGAGGTAGCGTCGTCAGACGGGCCAGTGGCAGCTTCAGAGGTAGCGTCGTCAGACGGGCCAGTGGCAGCTTCAGAGGTAGCGTCGTCAGACGGGCCAGTGGCAGCTTCAGAGGTAGCGTCGTCAGACGGGCCAGTGGCAGCTTCAGAGGTAGCGTCGTCAGACGGGCCAGTGGCAGCTTCAGAGGTAGCGTCGTCAGACGGGCCAGTGGCAGCTTCAGAGGTAGCGTCGTCAGACGGGCCAGTGGCAGCTTCAGAGGTAGCGTCGTCAGACGGGCCAGTGGCAGCTTCAGAGGTAGCGTCGTCAGACGGGCCAGTGGCAGCTTCAGAGGTAGCGTCGTCAGACGGGCCAGTGGCAGCTTCAGAGGTAGCGTCGTCAGACGGGCCAGTGGCAGCTTCAGAGGTAGCGTCGTCAGACGGGCCAGTGGCAGCTTCAGAGGTAGCGTCGTCAGACGGGCCAGTCGCAGCTTCGTCAGAGGACATGCGCCTCAGCTTCTCCTCAGAGGACAGGGCATCATTTGCCTGAGAGCTACCATGGTTTGGAGAAGCTTGGGATTCTACTTCGTTAGTCTCTAAATACTCTATAGAAAAAACAAAAGGAACAGTTGGGTATTCTACAGCAACACATCTGTTCCACACGGTCTAGGCCGAATTGCCAGTCGAATGTTGAACCCAACAGTTTTCAAAGTATATGTTTCAGGCCGTACCTTCTCTGTCTTGTTTAGCGTCAGACCCTATGGATCGGAGCAAGGCCAGGGCATGCTCAATGGAGACGTCATTTGATGACAGCTCTGAAAAACGTAGGTTAAGGTACACAAGCAAAATTACCAAATCAAAGGCTTTGACAACGTTATTTAGACTGAGTTACTCTATGGTGTTGAATGAGTGTCAAACACAGCAGCACCATAGACAGTGACAAAGAACATAGCTAGAAGGGTTGTGGAAAGAAACACTTACCTCCAAGTCTCCTCTGCAGAGAGACTTGATCTTGCTTCTGGGACTTTCCAACAGGGTAACAAGAAACTGAGGAGAAAGTGTTGACAGAAGTTGAGTTCACACAAAATAGCTACATATATTAATAATAGATGACCAATGCGGAAGAAACAGACAGTCAAATTTGAATCTCCAACTTATAAAGTTAAGCATATTTCCCAAACAAATCCCTTCAATCCAAATAAAACGTTAGTGAACCAACCTTTGACAACCCCCACAGTCATCACAAAGAGCAGCAATTCTCTCACACCTCCCATGATCATGAGAATAGTCTGTGTTATCAACAGGTAATGTCTTCCCATGGCCTGTATGAGGCTTATATAGGCCACTAATGACCGTTTACCTGACAAACATGACTTAACGATCAATTAACAAGCTTGATTGAGGTGTTACATTCAGATAGAAATAGACCATGTAGAACATATGTTGATTCTTTGGTGGGCAGGCAATCTTTTCTACTCCATATATTGCATTTATATCTGTAATGTTTAACCCTAATGGTCTCAGAATCTTCAAAGATATTAGGGGGAAATAAACACTGTACCCAAATCCACTTTTTACAATGCTCCTGGGAAATGGGTAGGCCTCCACCATACAGTTTTACAGCTGTGATATATTTATTTATTTACATAGATCACATACTTAAATATATATATGTTAGCTGTAGGTAGCTTTGGGATAAAATTCCCATATTGTATTGTTACTAACATAAATCATAATATATCATATTTTCCTCATTTGCTCTGTAGGAGGTTCGTCATATGAAGGACATTCAAGTGGATGTGACCCCTAACCTGACATAATGTAAACGTTATACATTAAGCTCTCTCCCTCAGTGACATGAATTAGTATATTTCATATTCTCAGAACCCAACAGTAGGTTTTAAGGTGTGGCTGCATGTTTGTCGTGGACGCATCGTCACTCTTGATGTTCTTTTTCCAGATTGCAAGTGAAACACCTTTAGATGTGGTAAGTGCCAGTTGGTAACTTTTCCTCACACTTGCTTGTTTAAGGTATGGATGCAACACCCCAGTATGTCTGCAGGGGCTGGTCACTGAGATTTACCATGTTACACATGCTACTAGACTAACCTTCCAAGTAAATATGTTACAAGTCTGAACTGGCCGTCCTTGTCTTTCCTCAACTAATTGAAAGCTCAGGGACAGACATCCTGAACGACTTTGATGTCAGAGCTCCCATCAGCCCTCTACACCTCGCTGTGAGTAAAGCCTACCTGCTCCTGTAGTGGTCTCCATATGACAAATGGCACCCTATTCCCTATTTAGTACACTACTTTTGACCAGATCCTTATAGGCCCTGATCAAAAGTAGTTCACTACATAGGGAATAGGGTGCTATCTGGGAAGCAGGCATGGTGTTGATTTTCCACAGGAAGTTGACTGTCCAGACAGACTCACACACCAAATTCCTATCTATTCCTGATTCGTGTAAAATACATGCATATTCTACACAGTGATGATGAGGATGATTTCCTTATTTTGCCATTTGAGTTAATCAACCTCAGAGGAGAAGTAGAGTGTTTGTTTCTCAATCCCACGCTTGGCAGGGACCTCCGATGTTGATGCTGGGCGGGAGCAAAAATGGGCTCCCGATTGAAAGACTCTGGTCTACTTTAGAGGTCTAGCACTGTATTTCTGTTCAGGCGTACCACTGGTCTACTATAGGACATTGATTATATATCTATTCAGGCGTACCACTGGACTTTGCTTGAGACTGTGTTTGTGTTTCTATTCAGGCGTACCACGGCCACCACCATGCTATGGAGGTTCTGGTTCAGTCTCTGCTGGATCTAGACGTGAGGGACAGCCAGGGGCGCACCCTCTGGACCTGTCTGCCTTAAAAAGCCATGTGGACTGTGTTGACGTCCTCATCAACCAGGGAGCCTCCATCCTGGTTAAAGACTTCACCCTGAAGAGGACCCCCATCCACACTGCATGTACACATAGAATATCACATAGAGCTTCTGTAATTAAAAAGTTTTCCTGACCAAGATGGCCATTTGTTTGGTCATGTTGCTAGGACGACAATGTCCACTCTAGGGATGTTACATGGTATAGTGTGAAAATACACACTAGACACTGATCTAAGGTCATTTTTTTGTCATGTTCTCCACTAATGATTGAGGATCTAGGGAGGGTAAGCTGATCCTACATCAGTGCACAGGGGAGACTTCTATCCAGAGCCAGGTACACAGCTAGCAGGTGACAGGCTTCGATGGCCTCAGCCCCAAAATTCTTTATTATCTGCTGTGTTAACATCATGAGGATGTCATCTAGCAACACCACTGTTCTAGAAATCTGTCTGTTCATGTGAAGGTTATAGTCGTCCAGCAATCTGCTCATATCCTCTCTGTTTATCCTCCTCTAGCTACCAACGGTCAATCATCTGACATTCTTATATCCTCTCTGTTTATCCTCCTCTAGCTACCAACGGTCAATCATCTGACATTCTTATATCCTCTCTGTTTATCCTCCTCTAGCTACCAACGGTCAATCATCTGACATTCTTATATCCTCTCTGTTTATCCTCCTCTAGCTACCAACGGTCAATCATCTGACATTCTTATATCCTCTCTGTTTATCCTCCTCTAGCTACCAACGGTCAATCATCTGACATTCTTATATCCTCTCTGTTTGTCCTCCTCTAGCTACCAACGGTCATTCAGAGTGTTTGCGTTTGCTGATTGGAAATGCTGACCTCCAGAGTGCAGTGGACTTTCAAGACGGGAATAGACAGTAAGTCACTTGGGTTTTGGATACAATTCCTGAAATAAAGAGATTTTGACATTGGGGCTGCATCCCAAATGGCAACCTATACCCTACTTCGTGCACTACTTTAAACCAAAGCCCTATGGGCTCAGGTCAAAAGTAGTGTACGATATAGGGAATAGGGTTGCCATTTGGGACTCAACCCTGGTTATTACCAGTTTTTTGTCTTTTCCACCCTTGTCTGTCAGACGTGGTCAAGTGTAAATATGACTTCTTACATGAGCCTGACAGTGCATCTCACGAAAGACTGAACACTATCTCAGGCTAACATAGTTTGGAAAGCAATTGGCTATTGCTTCAAAGAGAAGACAATGAAAAGACTAATCTGTCTTTTAGTTATCAAAATTCTCAACTTAATTGAGCGAACAGTATTTTTGGCATTGGCTATATCCCCGGTGAGTGTGCATATTCACTTTCTTTATCCCTGGGTCAGTGCCACTTGAAAGTCATATTGAAAAAGATTCTGCTAATCTCTATAGTCATATAAAGTGTAGTAGAATTGCACGATAAAACATATTTTAAAAAGGCCAATTTTTTTTCCTGTAAAGAGAAACATATCTGATATAGCCTAGCCTAGCCTTACTCCATCACGCGCTGCATTGAACAGCCGTTTTTTTGCGAACGGTGATTGAGTTATATTATTAGCCTAAATAATGACTATCCAATTTACTAATCACATTAGCAATAGTTAGCTATCTTACATAAGTCTGTAAATGTGATGATGCATAGAATGCTTTATATATTTTTTATGGTGAAAATTAGCTTCCCCTTAACTTGAGACTCGCATGCCTATGAGCAAGACAGTTAGGCCTAAACACTCTGTTTTCCTTTGCTAATGTTTCCCCCGTCCGTCCGTCCGTCCGTCGGCTGTCAGTTATGTCGATGACTGTGTACATACGGCACGCCAATCACCAACACCGGAAGTCCCATGACCGTCACAGCCCTAGTTGTATGCTTGAGTTTGTTCAAGAGAGGCTTTGATGCCAGATTTTTGCAGATTTTGCTTTAGTTTTCCTCAGCCTGTGTTTTGTTTCTCTCTCCTTTTCCTGTTAGATGGTGAGGCTGCTTCTCTCCAGAGGAGCCAACATTAATGCTTTTGACAAGAAGGACCGCCGAGCAATCCACTGGGCTGCTTACATGGGTAAGGAGTTGACCACATCATTTACATTCTGACTAATGTCCTTATCCCAGTGAGTGAATGAATTGGCTGTGTGTTACCCTCACAGCTCAGCTGTATGGTCTACCTCTAGTGTGTTATTATGTCAGAATGATGGACTAAGTATGTTGATAAGATGTAGGTTTTCAATTGTACTAACACGATGTAGGTATTGCTAATGGTGCTGTGTACCACTGTAAACTAACCTCTCTCCCTCTATATCTCAGCCTATCTCTTTGCATGTCTCTCTCTCTCTCCATCTCTGTTTCTCACTCTGTCTCTCTTCCCCTCCCCCATAGTGCACATTGAGGAGGTGAAACTGCTGGCCTCTCATGGATCAGAGGTGTCCTGTAAAGACAAGAAGGCCTACACCCCTCTCCACTCTGCAGCCTTCAGCGGCATGATCAGCACGGTCAAGCAACTCCTGGACCTTGGGGTGGATGTGAATCAATGCATACATACACCTCCCCGCATTCAACTGTGTAGTCCCTGTTCAATTACAACGCCACGAAAAGAGAGAGCTCTAGTGTGTTGGAGAATGATTTCCTTTCAAGTAATGAAGATATGGAGGTTGGGCCAGGGGTTTGGGACCAGGGGGTTGGGACCAGTGTGTTGTGGCCAGGGATTTTTCATAAGAAAGTAATGAAGAGAGGTTGGGCCAGTGCGTTGGGGCCAGGGGGTTTTCATAACCAAGTAATGAAGAGATGGAGATTGGATCCAGAGGGTTGGAGACAGGAGGTTGGAGCCAGTGGGTTGGGACCCAGTGTGTCGGGACCCAGTGTGTCAAGTTTGCTGACGACACGAAGGCGATGAGAGGTCAGAGACTTGGCATTGTGGTGCCAGGACAACCTCTCCCTCAATGCCAGTAAGACCAAGGAGCTGATCGTGGACTACAGGAGCAAGAGGGGAGAGCACGTCCCCATCCACATCAACAGGGCTGTTCCTTGGCGACCTAACATGGCCCACACACACCTGCACAGTCGTGAAGAGGGCGCGCCAGGAGGCTGAAATATTTGGCATGGGCACTCGCATCCTCAAAAAGTTAAAGGGTCTTGCTCTGACCCTACGCACAATCACTAGACTGTATACAAAGCATATGCACACTCACACACACTACATTCACACTCCCACACACACACACACACACACACACACAAACCGACACAACCCAAACACACATGCATACACATTACACACTCTCACAAACACACACATCATTTGCAGCTGCTGCTCTGTTCTTTATTTTGCTATTATTATTATATATCCTGATGCCTAGTCACTTTACCCTGCCTTCTTGTACATATCTACTTCAAATACCTCGTACCCCTGCACACTGATCTGGAACTGGTACTCCTTGTATATAGCTTTATTCTTGGGTATTTTATTCCTCGCGTTACAATATATACAGTACCAGTCAAAAGTTTATTTTTTTTAACAATTTTCTACATTGTAGAACATCAAAAATATGAAATAACACATAAGGAATCCTGTAGTAACCAAAAAAGTGTTAAACAAATGAAAATATATTTTATATTTGAGATTCTTCAAAGTAGCTACCCTTTGCCTTGATGACAGCTTTGCACACTCTTGGCATTCACTCAACCAGCTTCATGAGGTACTCACCTGGAATGCATTTCATTTAACAGGTGTGCCTTGTTCAAAGTTAATTTGTGGAATTTATTTCCTTCTTAGTGCGTTTGAGCCAATCACTTGTTTTGTGACAAGGTAGGGGTGGTATACAGAAGATAGCCCTATTTGGTAAAATACCAAGTCCATATTTTTTTACATTTTAGTCATTTAGCAGACACTCTTATCCAGAGCGACTTACAGTAGTGAATGCATACATTTCATACAATTTCATACATTGTTTTTTTTCCTGTGCTGGCCCCCCCGTGGGAATCGAACCCTCAACCCTGGTGTTGCAAACACCATGCTCTACCAACTGAGCTACAGGGAAGGCATATCATGGCAAGAACTTTGAATGTTTCTTCAAGTGCAGTTGCAAAATCCATCAAGCGCTATGTCTCTCATGAGGACCGCCACAGGAAAGGAAGACCCAGAGTTACCTCTGCTGTAAAGTTCAAGTAACAGACACATCTCAACATCAACTGTTCAGAGGAGACTACGTGAATCAGGCCTTCATGGTCAAATTGCTGCAAAGAAGCCACTACTAAAGAACACCAATAAGAAGAAGAGACTTGCTTGGGCCAAGAAACACCAGCAATGGACATTAGACCGGTGGAAATCTGTCCTTTTGGAAAAGCAATCCAGGTGAAGCTGGTTGAGAGAATGCCAAGAGTGTGCAAAGGGTGGCTACATTGAAGAGTCTATATAAATATAAAATTGATTTTGATATGTTCAACACTTTTTTGGTTACTACATGATTCCATATGTCTTATTTCATAGTTTTGAGTTCTTCACTATTATTTTACAATGTAGAAAATAGTCAAAATAAAGAAAAACCTTTGAATGAGTAGGTGTGTCCAAACTTTTGATTGGTACTGTATATATATATTATATACTGCTCAAAAAAATAAAGGGAACACTTAAACAACACATCCTAGATCTGAATGAAAGAAATAATCTTATTAAATACTTTTTTCTTTACATAGTTGAATGTGCTGACAACAAAATCACACAAAATTAATCAATGGAAATCCAATTTATCAACCCATGGAGGTCTGGATTTGGAGTCACACTCAAAATTAAAGTGGAAAACCACACTACAGGCTGATCCAACTTTGATGTAATGTCCTTAAAACAAGTCAAAATGAGGCTCAGTAGTGTGTGTGGCCTCCACGTGCCTGTATGACCTCCCTACAACGCCTGGGCATGCTCCTGATGAGGTGGCGGATGGTCTCCTGAGGGATCTCCTCCCAGACCTGGACTAAAGCATCCGCCAACTCCTGGACAGTCTGTGGTGCAACGTGGCATTGGTGGATGGAGCGAGACATGATGTCCCAGATGTGCTCAATTGGATTCAGGTCTGGGGAACGGGTGGGCCAGCCCATAGCATCAATGCCTTCCTCTTGCAGGAACTGCTGACACACTCCAGCCACATGAGGTCTAGCATTGTCTTGCATTAGGAGGAACCCAGGGCCAACCGCACCAGCATATGGTCTCACAAGGGGTCTGAGGATCTCATCTCGGTACCTAATGGCAGTCAGGCTACCTCTGGCGAGCACATGGAGGGCTGTGCGGCCCCCCAAAGAAATGCCACCCCACACCATGACTGACCCACCACCAAACCGGTCATGCTGGAGGATGTTGCAGGCAGCGGAACGTTCTCCACGGCGTCAGCAGACTCTGTCACGTCTGTCACGTGCTCAGTGTGAACCTGCTTTCATCTGTAAAGAGCACAGGGCGCCAGTGGCGAATTTGCCAATCTTTTTGTTCTCTGGCAAATGCCAAACGTCCTGCACGGTGTTGGGCTGTAAGCACAACCCCCACCTGTGGACGTCGGGCCCTCAAACCACCCTCATGGAGTCTGTTTCTGACCATTTGAGCAGACACATGCACATTTGTGGCCTGCTGGAGGTCATTTTGCAGGGCTCTGGCAGTGCTTCTCCTGCTCCTCCTTGCACAAAGGCGGAGGTAGCGGTCCTGCTGCTGGGTTGTTGCCCTCCTACGGCCTCCTCCACGTCTCCTGATGTACTGGCCTGTCTCCTGGTAGCGCCTCCATAGTCTGGACACTACGCTGACAGACACAGCAAACCTTCTTGCCACAGCTCACATTGATGTGCCATCCTGGATGAGCTGCACTACCTGAGCCACTTGTGTGGGTTGTAGACTCCGTCTCATGCTACCACTAGAGTGAAAGCACCGCCAGCATTCAAAAGTGACCAAAACATCAGCCAGGAAGCCTAGGAACTGAGAAGTGGTCTGTGGTCCCCATCTGCAGAACCACTCCTTTATTGGGGGTGTCTTGCTAATTGCCTATAATTTCCACCTGTTGTCTATTCCATTTGCACAACAGCATGTGAAATGTATTGTCAATCAGTGTTGCTTCCTAAGTGGACAGTTTGATTTCACAGAAGTGTAATTGACTTGGAGTTACATTGTGTTGTTTAAGTGTTCCCTTTATTTTTTTGAGCAGTGTATATATATTATATATATATATTCTATAGTTTTGTTCTCTGCATCGTTGGGGTGGGCTCGTAAGCAAGCATTTCACGGTAAAGAGTTGATTTGAGAGGGAAAGACAAAGAGCGAGGGAGTCCAAATGTATTCTGACCTAGTCTTTAGTATGAATCCATTTTTAATGAGATGAGTACAAAACATTAAAGGAACAGTTGTCTCCATGTCTCGTCCGTACCTGGTAGAGTATTCGGGTGGGGGTCCCGCAAAGTTCATCCCAATGGCTGGGGGAGGAGGGTAGGCCTCATTGGTCATGTAGGGACATATCTTTTCCAGAGAATCTACCAATTTTCTACCAAATTGCAAGAAATTACCGGGATTCCCGTTCAAACCGAAAGTGCTATTTAGAAGCATATGTTTTATTTAACCAGGTAAGTTGACTGAGAACACATTCTCATTTACAGCAATGACCTGGGGAATAGTTACAGGGGAGGGGGGGGTGAATGAGCCAATAGTAAGCTTGGGATGATTAGGTGACCGTGATGGTATGAGGGCCAGATTGGGAATTTAGCCAGGACACCAGGGTTAACACCCCTACTCTAACAATAAGTGCCATGGGATCTTTAGTGACCACAGAGAGTCAGGACACCTGTTTAACGTCCCACCCGAAAGACAGCACATGTCCCCAATCACTGTCCTGGGATATTATTTTAGACCAGAGGAAAGAGTGACTCCTACTGGCCCTCCAACACCACTGTTAAAGGAATTTTATATCTTGATGATAATAATCAATAATCAATTCGCCTTAACTAATGCCCAAGGTTTGTAAGACAATGGGTTAAAATAATTAGGCAAGGACTCAGCTTTCTGCAAAAGGTTTCTGTAGCTTTATTCAGAGAACGTTCTGGCGTCAGGATAACAAAACAGTCATTATATAGTTCTTGCTTACTTACGCACATGCATTTACACACAATCCGTTGGTGACCTGCAACCCCCATAAACTTCTCACTCTGTTTATCACCTTCTGGCTCAGCCTGTTCCTTTCCTTCAAGGTTAGGAACTCTCTGAAGTTTTACTCCCTTGACCATCTGCTTCTGTAGCTATACTAATTGCATACACACATTTCTTTCCCTCTCCAGTGGTTCCTGGACTTTCCGGAACTAATCAGACCAATCGATCCCTACATTGATCATTACATTGATTATTCATTAACCCTGCTGTATGACTAATAATTCATCATGGTTTATTGATTCATTTACCTTTATTAGATAATTCTCTTATCAATTCCACCCTTAAATGATTCAATAATTCACCATGATGATCAGATGCTATATGAGAACCCTACTAATCACATTCTATATGTAATCACACATAATTATACGCTATATGGAAATACAAATAATCGCTATATGGAAATACAAATAATCACACGCTATATGGAAATACAACTAATCACACGCTATATGGAAATTAATTGTGATACAAGGATTAAACAAAACCAATACATGAATATTCCTCCTACTCCTCCATTACTGTCCTAGGCCTATTTCCAATTATGACACTTCGATTCAGGATTTTCATCATCATTTTCATTAAAGGAACAGTCTATCAAAACATTGAAAATTCTATCTAAACGTTGAAAATTGTTTCATCAAACATTGGCTCCTCGTTATTGAAAGAAACGGAGCCATCTTCCTGGCCTGGAGGCCCGCATTCGCCATCCCACTGATCGGAGCTCGGAATTGGTCCATATCTCACCATCTGCTGCGTCATCGATCTCTCTAGAGTCCTGGTGATTAAACCTCTCACACATGGGACGAGACAACATCCACACAACACAAACACACTCATATGGGTGAAAGCAGCCCATAATACAGTTCTTACAACACTTTTCCATTTCCCAAACATGGGATGTGTTATCAGGAATGTACGTGTAGCGCTGAACCTAATCATTCTACCTACACTGCCCTCTTCTGCCAATAACATATCGAGAGTCAGTCTATTTTACCAGGTCATGAGGGAGGTGGCGGATAATTGGTCAGAGAACCTCTTTACTGCATCCCCGTTTTCATTCATGAATCTCTGTTGATTATTAAAGATGTCATTAATCCAATCCACATTTCTATTTATTGTCAACCACCAAAATATTGTAGTGTTAAAGCCTTCACATATTTGATTCATAGCTTTGTATTCATCTGGAACTTCCCTGAGGATGCCAATAGCATCCATCTTGTAAAGCTACTCCCATCCTGGTCAAAACTCCTCCTGTGCCTACTTTAGCCTCCTATAACTGGCCTCTGATGACTAACTCGAACTGGTTGGACCAATAACCCCAGGGCGCAAGTTCCTAACCACCCTTTGTGGTAATTTCTGTCGTATGCGTCCTTTACTGGTACTGGCCCACCCTACATCAGTTATAGGTGCTATGAGGTTAAACATTTTCTCCTGTGCTTTCAAACTTAAGTCAGTCACATTAACCTCTATGGGCTGGGTGGGACGCTTGCGTCCCACCTACTCAACAGCCAGTTGAATCCTGTGGCGCGTTATTGAAATACCTTAGATATGCTATTACTTCAATTTTTCAAAAATATGACTATTTTACACCATTTTAAAGATAAGACTCTCGTTAATCTAACCACACTGTCCGATTTCAAAAAGGCTTTACAACGAAAGCAAAACATTAGATTATGTCAGCAGA
The DNA here is from genome assembly GCF_965601325.2 of Salmo salar. Taxonomy (NCBI): domain Eukaryota; kingdom Metazoa; phylum Chordata; class Actinopteri; order Salmoniformes; family Salmonidae; genus Salmo; species Salmo salar. The sequence continues at coordinate 85,554,359 of NC_138295.1, forward strand.
GTACCAAGCCAGAAATAATCAGACACCCATTTTTCAAGCTAGCATATAATGTCACATAAACCCAAACCACAGCTAAATGTAGCACTAACCTTTGATGATCTTCATCAGATGACAACCCTAGGACATTATGTTATACAATACATGCATGTTTTGTTCAATCAAGTTCATATTTATATCAAAAAACAGCTTTTTACATTAGCATGTGACTAGCATGTGACTAGCATTCCCACCGAACACTGCCGGTGAATTTACTAAATTACTCACGATAAACGTTCACAAAAAGCATAACAATTATTTTAAGAATTATAGATACAGAACTCCTCTATGCACTCGATATGTCCGATTTTAAAATAGCTTTTCGGTGAAAGCACATTTTGCAATATTCTCAGTAGATAGCCCGGCATCACAGGGCTAGCTATTTAGACACCCAGCAAGTTTAGCACTCATCAAAGTCAGATTTACTATAAGAAAAATGTTATTACCTTTGTTGTCTTCGTCAGAATGCACTCCCAGGACTTCTACTTCAATAACAAATGTTGGTTTGGTCCAAAATAATCCATCGTTATATCCGAATAGCGGCGTTTTGTTCGTGCGTTCAAGACACTATCCGAAATAGTAAAGAAGTGTCACGCGCATGGCGCAATTCGTGACAATAAAATTCTAAGTATTCCATTACCGTACTTCGAAGCATGTCAACCGCTGTTTAAAATCAATTTTTATGCCATTTTTCTCATAAAAAAGCGATAATATTCCGACCGGGAATCTGCTTTTAGGTAAACAGACAAAGGAAAAGAAAGCATTCAGTCGAAGCGGGCACGCGCCTAAGCCCATAGTACTCTGAGTGGCCAATTGCCAAACGCGATAATGTGTTTCAGCCAGAGCCTGCATCGATATCGTTCAGCTTTTTCCCGGGCTCTGAGAACCTATGGAAGCCGTAGGAAGTGTCACGTTATTGCACAGATCCTGAGTCTTCAATAAAAAGAGCCAAGATGAAAAACTACTTCTCAGACAGGCCACTTCCTGCTTGAAATCTTCTCAGGTTTTGGCCAGCCATATGAGTTCTGTTATACTCACAGACACCATTCAAATAGTTGTAGAAACTTTAGGGTGTTTTCTATCCAAAGCCAATAATTATATGCATATTCTAGTTACTGGGCAGGAGTAGTAACCAGATTAAATCGGGTACGTTTTTTATCCAGCCGTGTCAATACTGCCCCCTAGCCCTAACAGGTTAACGATTACTTTCAGCCATTAAAATCATCTAAGTTCTCGGTGCCATTCTTGTATCTATAACACTGGTATTCATCCGGAATTTAGGTGAACCGAGGTGGGTTGGCTGAGTACTTCAATCTGGCCAACCCCAATTCCTGTACAGTTGTCTGCTTCCCCAGGAAATTGTTTAATGTTTACCTTAAATTCTACATCTTGATCTTCTTTGATTCCTTATTCTGTATGTCACTCATCAGTGTATTATATAGTTTATCTTCTACTTCTTCTCAATGACAACGGTATCCAATGATTAGTACCGGAAGGTGGTGGATCTGAATGTATCAGAAAGGTTACCAAAACTATGATGCAGCTCAGAGTCTCTACTCTTCCCAAAAACCGCCAACCCTCTCCTGCCCTTAGTCGATCTGCTAGGTACCACCCCATACTCACACCTCTAGGAGCACACACAGTGATGAACGGTCGGGATAGGGAATCTTCGTTAAAGAGGTAACCCCCGGACCATGTTGGTATCGGTTCTTCTCCTAACTCTGTGTGTGATCAGCAGTGTTCATATGTGTACATACCTCCTTGCAGTGGGTAACGTGGACCCAAGTGACTCTCTCAGCTTTTCTAATGGCAAAGGCAGTGGTTTAAAAGAACCTGGTATGGGCCTTCCCAACGGTGTTGCTTCCAGTTTTTTCTCCTCAGGGACTGGATCCACACCCAGTCTCCTGGTTGGATTGAGTGAATCACCTTCTCCTGTAATTCACCTGTGGGACACAAAATCTTGGACATATGGGTTTGGTTAACAAACAGTCTTCTCATGTGCTTTGCTAGTATTTCTTCAACTTCTATGTCTACCTGTTCTGGTATCTCTAACTCTGGCATTCTATAGGCTCTACCTGATTAGCTAAACTGTCATCCATCATTTAAAGAGATGGCTCCTAGTAAACCAACTCTAGGGATAATATCTTGACTTAATATTTTAGCTACCATAATCATGTCCACCAAGTAAGTTGGGAACGCTTCTACCCATTTGCTATACTTATCTATTCTTGTTAAACACCCCTTCTTCCCCTCATTTCGGAATATCTCAATAAGGTACATTTCCAACTGTTGGAATGGATATCTTACAAAAAAAAAAAAAAGTTTAAGTAATTATCCTCTAGGCCATCACTCTTTCCTAACTACTCTACTATACTTCCCTCCCCTTGATACATTGCTTAGTCTATGTATCAATATTGCTGCGTATCCATACAATGTCTTTGGTAGGATAAGTAAATTATCCTTATGTCAGACCTTCTCTTGTAGGATGCCCCATTTCATTTTCCACATGTCCAATTCTCCCTGGGGCCTTCATCCTTGGCTATAATTTAACAATCCTCTGTCAAGTGTTTTACCTTCTTTAAGATGTATCTGTGCTGTTTTGTATGGTTTTAAATGTCTATGTGCTTGTCTGTGTAAATAGTAACTTTCTCTCCTTTCTTATTTCACCGGTTCTAGTCAATGCTACTATTTCGGCCTACTGTGCAGAATAGTGTCTGGGCAATGGTTCAGTGTCTAACACCTGAAACCAACTAAGCTTTCATTGCCCTTTTAGTTAGGGTAACAATTACTTTCAACAAAATTATACTAATCTCCTCCTAGCGAATTTACCAAACATAAACTTAAAATCAAAACTAAAATACATGCCTGCCAATGGAGCCGATAGTCTCTCCATGAATTAATATCCTAGAGCTTAGTGAACCAAATTCTCTTCCTATCTACTCCTGCTGGCCCCCCTCCTTTCTTCCTACTACTCCCCAACCCTCAAGGTTTCAGCAGTGCAGGGGAGGATTTCTCCGTCTGTCCTTCTCTGTCTCCAGTTTTTTCTCATAATATGGTTGTTTCCAAATATTGACTAAATGTCTCATTGTCTCCTTGGTTGCACTCCTGAACCTTAGAATAATCCACCTGTCTAGATATTGCATATCTACTTAAATTTATCTCGATACCCTCAATAATCCTGGATCACCTACAGATGTCATATATCCCTGTCCTGTTGACATAAGTCTACCATTATTAAACTTATTCACAACAAAATATAGTAATATTATATCCATTCCACAGCCTTGTTGTGTTAACCTCTTACATCTAGACGTTCCGCTAGCGGAACACCTGCTCCAATATCCAATGATGGGCGTGGCGCGAAATACAAACTCCTCTAAAATCCGAAAACTTCCATTTTTCAAACATATGACTATTTTACAGTATTTTAAAGACAAGACTCTCGTTAATCTAACCACACTGTCCGATTTCAAAAAGGCTTTACAGCGAAAGCAAAACATTACATTATGTCAGCAGAGTACCCAGCCAGAAATAATCAGACACCCATTTTTCAAGCTAGCATATAACGTCACAAAAAACAAAACCACAGCTAAATGCAGCACTAACCTTTGATGATCTTCATCAGATGACAAACCTAGGACATTATGTTATACAATACATGCATGTTTTGTTCAATCAAGTTCATATTTATATCAAAAACCAGCTTTTTACATTAGCATGTGACGTTCAGAACTAGCATACCCCCCGCAAACTTCCGGGAAATTCGCTAACATTTTACTAAATTACTCACGATAAACGTTCACAAAAAGCATAACAATTATTTTAAGAATTATAGATACAGACCTCCTCTATGCACTCGATATGTCCGATTTTAAAATAGCTTTTTGGTGAAAGCACATTTTGCAATATTCTAAGTACATAGCCCAGGCATCACGGGCTCGCTATTTAGACACCCGGCAAGTTTAGCACTCACCATAATCATATTTACTATTATAAAAGTTTCATTACCTTTTGTTGTCTTCGTCAGAATACACACCCAGGACTGCTACTTCAATAACAAATGTTGGTTTGGTCCAAAATAATCCATCGTTATATCCGAATAGCGGCGTTTTGTTCGTGCGTTCAAGACACTATCCGAAATAGTAAAGAAGTGTCACGCGCATGGCGCAATTCGTGACAATAAAATTCTAAGTATTCCATTACCGTACTTCGAAGCATGTCAACCGCTGTTTAAAATCAATTTTTACGACATTTTTCTCGTAGAAAAGCGACAATATTCCGACAGGGAATCTCCTTTTCGGCAAACAGAGGAAAAAATCCCAAAGGCGGGGGCGGTCGGGGTCACGCGCATAAGCCAGTGTCTCTTGATCGGCCACTTGAGAAAGGCGATAATGTGTTTCAGCCTGGGGCTGGAATGACGACATTCTGTTTTTTCCCGGGCTCTGAGCGCCTATGGACGACGTGGGAAGTGTCACGTTAGAGCAGAGATCCTTAGTAAATGATAGAGATGGAAAAGAAGTTCAACAAATGGTCAGAGAGGCCACTTCCTGTAAAGGAATCTCTCAGGTTTTGACCTGCCATTTGAGTTCTGTTATACTCACAGACACCATTCAAACAGTTTTAGAAAATTTAGGGTGTTTTCTATCCATATGTAATAAGTATATGCATATTCTAGTTACTGGGTAGGAGTGGTAACCAGATTAAATCGGGTATGTTTTTTATCCAGCCGTGTCAATGCTGCCCCCTAGCCCTAACAGGTTAAGGAAGCCTACCCTTAGTCTAAAGCTTTGCCCTTTTAGTCCTCTCATTGGTTCAAATTATCAATTGTGTTTAAGAACTTTAACTCCTCATAATTATCAGTTCTACAAATTCCCTTAAAATCAATATCACCAATGACCTTAAATTCACCATCCATGGCTTTTCAATGTGGCTGATCAGACCACACAGGAAGAGTCACCAGAGGGGTCAAAAGTCATACCACCCTTTCGGAACCGTGTTTCTTACTACATTAAACAAATTAAAGCTAAGAACTTTATTTACATTTTGTATCCCAGGGTCCCAGAACATTCCCTATCAAAAGAATTTCACGTGTTTAATTAAACTCAGAAAACAAAACTTCCAAAATGCCATGTGTGTAAACCCCTTTAAGATATCATGTCCCTAGGAATTTTTTTTTTCCAAAGAGAGCTAAGCGCTTCTTTTTCCATAAAATAAGTACTTGGTCAGCGTTTCATCCTACCACACTGATTCAAAAACCCAAAAGTTGACTATAAACAAAACTTCATAGTACTTATAACTCCATTGTACTCGCACCACCGCGGTTACACTCACCCCCTTACAAATAGCGCGTCCTCGAGTTAGCTTGTGACTCTACGTCCTACAGGAACGCGCACGCCGGCCAGGCTCACGCACAACTATAATTAATTTACACTGTTCCTGCGAAATAAAATAAACTCGCCCTGTAATCCACCTTTCTGACCTGACATTGTTTCATGCAATGAAAACATAATGTTAGCATACATCCACTTCCCGTTCAAATCACTGGTGTTACTAAACAATCAAACCACGAATCTATAACCAGAATTTATCACCAAACTTTTACGATTCCATTATTCAGACCAGAATCGCTTCCAGCCACATATGTTTTCAGTGCTCACAACCAACGCTTCTCATTTTACCCGTACGAAAAAAATAATATATATCTCTTTTCAAACAGCGTTCTGCCTTACCTCTATCGTAAGATTAAACCCAATGTTACAACTTTATCTCTCCTTCGGCTTCACTCTTATGAAATGTCCAAGGGTTTAAAAAATATCATGTATATCACCACAATTCTGTCGCAATTATTACTTTCCGCTCCTTATAATTCATTAGATTTAGGTAACTGCCTTTTCCTTGATTCCGTCATTGAAATACAACTCCCATTCTCTATAAATCATTTAAGCAGGCCATTTAGACCACAAACAACGTACTTTATCGAATTCGCCTCGCTATTATTTTGAATGAATCTGTCTTTCAATTTAACCTCAACAAGCTATCAAAGCATTTGGTTTCTATCTTAAACAAACACTAACAACCGTATGCTTCTAGTCATAACATAAAAATAATTAAATTAAATTTTAGTCCCATGGTGCATGGGCTGGGAACCGAACCCGGGCCCCCCGCATAGCAGGCAAGAATTCTACCACTGAACCAAAATGCTATTGCTTAGAGCTGCAATTCCGGTGGTTGTGTCCTACTCGGTCACAACGTTTACAGGCTGTTTTACAGTTTCTGGCGAAATGTCCTGTTCTATCTCAATTAAAACACCACTTCTCTCCGTCTTTGTCAGCGCGTCTCCCTGTTTTTCCCCTTCTGTCTACAGTGACTGTCTCTATCCACTTTTCTCAATAAGTTTGCTAAATCCTGTTCTCCTCTCTGTCTATCCCTAAACTGTCTCTGTCTATGGTTCCTTGGTGGGGCCTTACAATCCTCTGCCATGTGGCCGGTTATATTGCAGTTGTAGCACTTTCTGTCCTCAGGTTCTATCCACTTTCTACTCTCCCTGTTTCCCCCTTTCTTTTTAAAATCTTTCCTGCTTTTTCCTGCAATTTCTCCAAGAGTGGCGATCAAATGTTCTGCTCCTGTCTGTTCTTTCTTACTTTTCTTTTCCTTGCCATTATGCTCATGGTGTATAGCATACCTCTTTACTTCGGCCAATGTGGCTGTTCCCCACCCTATCAGAGTCTCTTTTATGATTTGACAAATTTCAGGCTCCATACCACTCAAGAAGGCTATTTTTAACTGTTGGTGGTAAGGTCCGTCGTCTCCCTGTCTAGGCTCTACCAGTCCACTATTAGCATTGAACACATCTCTCAGTCTCTCTAAATACTGGCAAACAGTTTCCCCATCCCCTTGTTTACACTCATGTATTTTTGAAAAGTCTGCATGTCTATGGTAATAGTCCCTAAGATTATTACAGAGCTGTGTCAATTTGTCTGCATAATCCCCATCTCCTGCCCATGGTAAAACCGGTTCTTCTCCTTGCCCTGGAACCCAGGCTCCCTTCACTGCTGCCCAGTCTTTCCCCACTATCTGTCGGACAGCCCTTTCCAATTCTCCTGTATTTAGTTTAAAACTCTCGGTCAGTCCCACCATATCTCTCCTAAACCCTTCTATTCCTGTTTTTGGATGTGCTATTCCCTCAACTGCTCTTGCTACATCTCTCTGAGTCCAGGGTCGATACATTTACATTACATTTACATTTTAGTCATTTAGCAGACGCTCTTATCCAGAGCGACTTACAAATTGGTGCATTCACCTTATAATACCCAGTGGAACAACCACTTTACAATAGTGCATCTAAATCTTTTAAGGGGGGGGGTTAGAAGGATTACTTTATCCTATCCCAGGTATTCCTTGAAGAGGTGGGGTTTCAGGTGTCTCCGGAAGGTGGTGATTGACTCCGCTGTCCTGGCGTCGTGAGGGAGCTTGTTCCACCATTGGGGTGCCAGAGCAGCGAACAGTTTTGACTGGGCTGAGCGGGAACTGTGCTTCCTCAGAGGTAGGGAGGCCAGCAGGCCAGCGGTGGATGAGCGCAGTGCCCTCGTTTGGGTGTAGGGACTGATCAGAGCCTGAAGGTACGGAGGTGCCGTTCCCCTCACAGCTCCGTAGGCAAGCACCATGGTCTTGTAGCGGATGCGAGCTTCGACTGGAAGCCAGTGGAGAGAGCGGAGGAGCGGGGTGACGTGAGAGAACTTGGGAAGGTTGAACACCAGACGGGCTGCGGCGTTCTGGATGAGTTGTAGGGGTTTAATGGCACAGGCAGGGAGCCCAGCCAACAGCGAGTTGCAGTAATCCAGACGGGAGATGACAAGTGCCTGGATTAGGACCTGCGCCGCTTCCTGTGTGAGGCAGGGTCGTACTCTGCGAATGTTGTAGAGCATGAACCTACAGGATCGGGTCACCGCCTTGTTGTTGGTGGAGAACGACAGGGTGTTGTCCAGGGTCACGCCAAGATACATTTGTAAGATATCCGATTGATCAGCTTCGCCTGCCCTAGGATTAGGAAGCTCTATGAGAGGACACTGATCCTCCTCCCAATCTGATTGAACCTCCCTCAGCCCTGGCTTATTATACAGCGCCAGTCGCTTTTTAAGGTTAGACTCTCTTGGTTCTGGCTCTTCTTTCCTCTCCTTTGAGGATTTACCACCCATGTTTATTCAATTACTGTTATTCCTATTGTCACAATATGTGTGTACTTACTCAATTACTTCGTTTATTTTCTAATATGTATTCTCACTTTCTATGGGTGTAACCTCCTTCCTCCTGTTTGGAATAATCAGACCTATTTTGCGCGCCTCTGGTAGATCTCGATTATCCCCTCTAAAATGTATTTTGACAGGCGATCTATATTCATACAAATTATGTCCCTGACCTACGTTCTTATAAATGTTATTATTATATTTCGCCTTCCATATTATGTTTTCCGCCTAATATATTATTGACCAGGTATCATTTAGGTCTCAATATTAGCTCCAATTCTCACAATCTATGTGTATGCTTCTATAATTCTGTTATTATACTTAAATCTCACAATCTATGTGTGTGCTCTACTGTTATCTCACTTACTCCTGTTAGTCCTATACTAACGTAACTTACTTATCTTTATTTCGCCTTCTATATTACGTTTTCCGGCTACTGTACTTCGACCAGTTTTACTGTTAGGTCTTACTGCAACCAGTTTTACTGTTAGGTCTTACTGCAACCAGTTTTACTGTTAGGTCTTACTGCAACCAGTTTTACTGTTAGGTCTTACTGCAACCGGTTTTACTTTTAGGTCTTACTTAGATCTGTGACCCAGTGCCGCCAACACTAACATAGATACTTTTGTCTTAAACTTTCTCTACATTAGATTATATGGACGGTATACCCGATACAAATCTTACTTTTTGTTAGTTTTACGGTTAATATCCTCCCTCACATTTATCTTGACCAATGCTTAATAGGAACCTAATCCAGTCCATTCTAAGTCAATTTTTAGTAAGTTTAGAATTTAACCCCAAACTAATGAATAAAGATTACTGACCTTATTTTGCAGCTGAGAATTCAATGTAGGTTGGATCTCGTCACCGCTTCTGTCACATACCAGTTTGCCACCGGCCTGTAAAGAACCCACAGAAAAGGGCCGGGTCTTTGATTTACGGATATTTCATCCGCCCGTGCACGGTTTCGGTGTCTCCTTGGAACGACAGGAGCGGGTATTGAAATCCGGCTCGAAGGACCAATTGTTAAAGGAATTTTATATCTTGATGATAATAATCAATAATCAATTCGCCTTGACTAATGCCCAAGGTTTGTAAGACAATGGGTTAAAATAATTAGGCAAGGACTCAGCTTTCTGCAAAAGGTTTCTGTAGCTTTATTCAGAGAAGGTTCTGGCGTCAGGATAACAAAACAGTCATTATATAGTTCTTGCTTACTTACGCATGTTATGAGAATTTTGTTCCCAATGTTCATAAACTGAACTTCAATTAAACTACTCAGTCTGCACCCCAGAGTTTGTAAGGTTCTGGTTAAATGACACAGACGGAGGCCCAGCCTACAATAGTCAACCAAGTTTATTCACGAGAGCTCAGAATATCATACAATGTACATAGCCTTTTATACCTAACATTTGGTCATATCATATGTCATACCCCTTACAGATGCCCCCTCCTCTTCTTTAACACTGTCAATGCTTATTTACAAGTCTTCTCCATCACAAATCCTGCCCCATGTTACATAATCTACTGCAAGCCTAAAGTTTTCTCCCCTCTCTGGGTGGGGAGACCTTCTTCCTGTTATCAGTTTCACTGTGGTCACAAGTTGTCTTCTGTCTGGTAACAGTTCCCCTTTTCCCTTGAATGTCTTGCCTATATTGCTAAATCATTAAGCTTAAACTTTTCCAACACACACACATTAGTACATTCATCTTATAATCACTCGGTTATACCTTTTCAGGGTGAAATCATTTAGTCAAACCTTTAATCATATAATTTCCATTACAACGCACATGCATTTACACACAATCCGTTGGTGACCTGCAACCCCCATAAACTTCTCACACTGTTTATCACCTTCTGGCTCAGCCTGTTCCTTTCCTTCAAGGTTAGGAACTCTCTGAAGTTTTACTCCCTTGACCATCTGCTTCTGTAGCTATACTAATTGCATACACACATTTCTTTCCCTCTCCAGTGGTTCCTGGACTTTCCGGAACTAATCAGACCAATCGATCCCTACATTGATCATTACATTGATTATTCATTAACCCTGCTGTATGACTAATAATTCATCATGGTTTATTGATTCATTTACCTTTATTAGATAATTCTCTTATCAACCACTTCCAGCAGCAACTGGTCTCCAATCTAGGGACTGACCAGAACCAACCCTGCTTAGCTTCAGAAGCAAGCCAGCTGTGGGATGCAGGGTGTTAAGCAGCGAATAAGATCCAACATGATTATACCACTCTACATGGAGAAATATACACTAATGGGTTCTTGTATTTGTTGCTATTTAATCAACTCAAAGTCACCACACTATTTCATTGATGTAGCCTAGTTTTAACCGGTCTATGAGGCACTGTTGGCCGACGGGTCAAATATGAGGTTATTACAGTAGCCTACCTTTCACTAAAAGATGCATTTTGGTCCTTTCCTCTCCCCTTACACCTGGCTATCAAGGGAATTTGGGAAGGTTGTGGCTGTTTATACTTCGGTTATTGTGATGATTTTGTCAGAGGAAACAAATCTGAATCTCTGATAATCTAACAGTTACGCTGTAGCGGAGATTCAGCACAATGGATAGCGCCGCAGTTGATCAATTGCACGTGAATCTAAACCCGCAGTTTATCATGTGCCATTCTTCAGCTATATTTACATCAAATCTTCTCAGGCCTACCTATTGCATCTGTTCTCCAGCAATAAAGTCAATTATCAAGTTAATATTCATTTAGTCACAGCATAAATTAAACGTGAGCCTACACAATCAAATTAACTTGTCAAGACCCTGCCATTCTTCTCCGTTATTACTTTTATTCAGGACAAAATACCCCCAGTTCTCGCATTATTTTACAGACTTGGTCAGAAAGGGTAACTGATTCTCAAGACCCAGACAAACAAATGTAGAATAACATTCAATACACAATCTTAGGCTACATAACAGGGGTGGAAATCCCAGGAGGGACGGGGGGTACACGACCCCCCCATCCTGGGAAAAATATGATTTGTCCCCCCCAATATATCACTGTAAACATTACTCTGTAATTTAAATAATAATAATAATACGCAATGAAAGCAATTGTGCTGATTATAGACACTTAATAGCGCTTTTTTAAGTTTCAAAAGATTGCGACCCCCCACCCTTTGCCTCACAATGGTATGATCCACTGCCAGTTCCTTAGTTGGCAAGGTAACAGAGGGTTCGTATCTACTGTCTGAAAGGCACTCAATGCACGTGACTGACATGAGGTTAATCCAGTCAATCGCGCCATAGCAATGTTTTGTTTTATGTTGGCAGGGTTCAAACACACACACACACACTAGCTGAATTTGCAGAGCTAGTGTGCAAATATTAACTATTAAGCTAGCTAGTACCTATTCCATTTATGTGGCGTCGTCAAAGATGGAATCTTTGCTATCGTCAATTTATTCCAAGATCAGCAATGTAAGTTAGTGCTTCAAAGTCCCTGTGATAAGGTTAGCGATAAACTGAAGTCCAAACTGAACAGAACTACACTCTCTTCTACCGTTGTCTTAAATATATTTAATGGTCTCGTTGCAAAAGCTAAATTGTCGCAAGGTAACTTTTATTTATTTTATTTCACCTTTATTTAACCCGGGTAGCAAAGATTATAGCAAACACCACTGAAACGGAATTTGTGCTCGCTAGCTTTGCAAATTCAGCTATTGTTGGAAGCCAGCCAATATGAAACAAACGGTTAAAATTACAAAAGATTGCAGCATATGTTGTGTAAATGGTGAACTCATACAGCTGTCAACTCTTGTCACTGCAATCCGTTTCACATTTGCTAGCTACCTTTTAGATCGAAGCCCATATAGAATGATAGAAGATATGATAGAAGCCCATCTCCTACTGTAAATAACCTACACACTGTGTGTGTGTGTGTGTGTGTGTGTGTGTGTGTGTGTGTGTGTGTGTGTGTGTGTGTGTGTGTGTGTGTGTGTGTGTGTGTGTGTGTGTGTGTGTGTGTGTGTGGCCAGCCAGGTAGAAAAAAAAGACGGACATCAGAGTATTTTTCAGTACACCAAAACGCAAAGTAAGAACCCTAGTAGCCTAATATCTCAAAGACTAGTTGGTAAAATGTTCATAAGAAAGAAGTGAAATGCTAATGAAAATGTTTCACAATGATGTCATTAGGCAGAGCAGGCAACAGATGGCAGAGCTGGGGACAGACTGGCAGAGACAGGGAGTCTCAGGTAAGTTTGTTGAGTCTTTGTTTGGCAACATTATGAAAGGTTCTCCATTTTTTTGACTTGTAAAATAGGAACATAATTGGAAAATGCCATGGATACCCCCACTCTCAACTTACACTGGTGACTGAACTAAGATCTGTTAACCTGTTGGGTCTAGGGGGCAGCATTTGCACGTCTGGATAAAAAAAATGTACCCGATTTAATCTGGTTACTAATCCTACCCAGTAACTAGAATATGCATATACTTATTATATATGGATAGAAAACACTCTAAAGTTTCCAAAACTGTTTGAATGGTGTCTGTGAGTATAACAGAACTCATTTGGCAGGCAAAACCCTGAGACATTTTCTGACAGGAAGTGGATACCTGATGTGTTGTATTGACTTTAAACCTATCCCATTGAAAAACACAGGGGTTTAGGAATATTTTGGCACTTCCTATTGCTTCCACTAGATGTCACCAGCCTTTACAAAGTGTTTTGAGTCTTCTGGAGGGAGATCTGACCGAACAAGAGCCATGGAACGATGATGTCCCATTAGACACCTGGCGCGCTAGTTCATGTTGGGTACCCTCGTTCCAATACGTTATAAAAGAGTATGCATTCGTCCACCTTGAATATTATTCATGTTCTGGTTAAAAAAGGCCCTAATGATTTATGCTATACAACGTTTGACATGTTTGAACGAACGGAAATATATTTTTTCCCCTCGTTCATGAAGTGAAGTCCGGCGGGCTTAGATCATGTGCTAACAAGACGGAGATTTTTGGACATAAATGATGACCTTTTTTGAACAAAACTACATTCGTTATGGACCTGTGATACCTGGAAGTGACATCTGATGAAGAGAATCAAAGGTAATGGATTATTTACATAGTATTTTCGATTTTAGATCTCCCCAACATGACGTCTAGTCTGTATCGCAACGCGTATTTTTCTGGGCGCAGTGCTCAGATTATTGCAAAGTGTGATTTCCCAGTAAGGTTATTTTTAAATCTGGCAAGTTGATTGCGTTCAAGAGATGTAAATCTATAATTCTTTAAATGACAATATAATATTTTACCAATGTTTTCTAATTTTAATTATTTAATTTGTTACGCTGACTTGACTGCCGGTTATTGGAGGGAAACGATTTCCTCAACATCAATGCCATAGTAAAACGCTGTTTTTGGATATAAATATGAACTTGATAGAACTAAAAATGCATGCATTGTCTAACATAATGTCCTAGGAGTGTCATCTGATGGAGATTGTAAAAGGTTAGTGCATCATTTTAGCTGGTTTTATGGTTTTGGTGACCCTGTCTTTGACTTGACAAAACATTACACACAACTCTTGTAAATGTACTGTCCTAACATACTCTAAATTTATGCTTTCGCCGTAAAACCTTTTTGAAATCGTAAAACGTGGTTAGATTAAGGAGATGTTTATCTTTCAAATGGTGTAAAATAGTTGTATTTTTGAAAAATTTGAATTTTGACATATTTGGATTCAAATTTGCAGCTCTTGAAATGCACCTGCTGTTGATGGAGTGCACCACGGGTGGCACGCTAGCGTCCCACCTAGCCCCAAGAGGTTAAAGGCAATGGTATTGCTGTTGTGATTAGTTGTGTAGTTTTGGGTACCGGTAGTTAGGAGTACGGCAAACACCTTATTTCTTTGGTTCCTCAATATACATTTACCATATTACAACGTAGGCTGTGTGTTACAGCACTACTTTTGGTGTCCCCCTCAGGAATTGCTCTTCAGAAAATGTCATGTAATTGTCCCCTCCAAAGTTGATATCAGATTTTCGCCCCTGCTACATAAAATAACCTGGAAGGCCTACCCTGTAGCAAACAAAATATTTGCATAGGCCGTAACGGTTTAACTTGCTTCAAAACAGGCTGAATTCAGGTTGGCATAAGTGAGTAAAGCGGTGCCACAGAAATTGTTTTGAATTAAAGCAGATACCTACCGGTAGCTCAAAAGTTGGAGCCAATTTTGTTGCTGTATTAACTGCATTTAAAGGTTGCGTGTACATGCTCTTTGAATTCATGGCGACTATAAGTACGACGCACACCCCGAGCGTTGATCATGCGGATAGAGAAGGCCTGTATGAACAGACTTCACCTCACGCTTTTCATAGAAATTAACCGGTTAATTTCTTCCATGTAATCGGAGTGGGTGGGAAATCCTGGTAAAACTGTTCCCCCCCATCAAACCCTAGGTTAGAGGCGCTACAAGCAACTCTGGGAGAGCTAGGACCTGATAGCAGCCTGCCAGCTAAAGCAGGTTAGCATTGACTTATTTAACCTGAAAGTTTGGATTGTCACTGGGATATGAAGACCAACCGCCAAAACGATGGGCTAATGAGACGAGAGCTGGTTTCACATGTAAGCATTCACTAATAGGAAACCAAGTCAGTCAGGAGAGAAGACACCCAGCAGAGTAATTTAAATGCAAGTTGACAACCGTGATATTAGTTAGCACTGAAACCCCGATTCTAGCAACATCCTCATATGTACCAACCCCAGACACTGTGTTCCACAACCATCAAGTTAAAATGAACTAGAACCCATTCCACATCATGTGATGCTACTAGCATAAATTGACCAACACTGAGCAAATGTAGCTTAAACACAGGGGTCAAAGTATTAATATATTGCAAAATAAATGTTGCCAAGTAGGAACCGCCAAAACAATACTGAGGACACAAGTATTACAGTTAATGTTTAATTGAGCCAAAACAAGCAAATGCAGTTACACACACAGACAACCTGGACTAGAGTACCCATGAACTCTTGCATGTCCCACGTCAGATATCCATGTTTGTGGTCAACGGGGGCTCCGATGAAGCGGTGAACAGTTCCTTAGAGGCAGCGTCGTCAGACGGGCCAGTCGCAGCTTCAGAGGCAGCGTCGTCAGACGGGCCAGTCGCAGCTTCAGAGGCAGCGTCGTCAGACGGGCCAGTCGCAGCTTCAGAGGCAGCGTCGTCAGACGGGCCAGTCGCAGCTTCAGAGGCAGCGTCGTCAGACGGGCCAGTCGCAGCTTCAGAGGCAGCGTCGTCAGACGGGCCAGTCGCAGCTTCAGAGGCAGCGTCGTCAGACGGGCCAGTCGCAGCTTCAGAGGCAGCGTCGTCAGACGGGCCAGTCGCAGCTTCAGAGGCAGCGTCGTCAGACGGGCCAGTCGCAGCTTCAGAGGCAGCGTCGTCAGACGGGCCAGTCGCAGCTTCAGAGGCAGCGTCGTCAGACGGGCCAGTCGCAGCTTCAGAGGCAGCGTCGTCAGACGGGCCAGTCGCAGCTTCAGAGGCAGCGTCGTCAGACGGGCCAGTCGCAGCTTCAGAGGCAGCGTCGTCAGACGGGCCAGTCGCAGCTTCAGAGGCAGCGTCGTCAGACGGGCCAGTCGCAGCTTCAGAGGCAGCGTCGTCAGACGGGCCAGTCGCAGCTTCAGAGGCAGCGTCGTCAGACGGGCCAGTCGCAGCTTCAGAGGCAGCGTCGTCAGACGGGCCAGTCGCAGCTTCAGAGGCAGCGTCGTCAGACGGGCCAGTCGCAGCTTCAGAGGCAGCGTCGTCAGACGGGCCAGTCGCAGCTTCAGAGGCAGCGTCGTCAGACGGGCCAGTCGCAGCTTCAGAGGCAGCGTCGTCAGACGGGCCAGTCGCAGCTTCAGAGGCAGCGTCGTCAGACGGGCCAGTCGCAGCTTCAGAGGCAGCGTCGTCAGACGGGCCAGTCGCAGCTTCAGAGGCAGCGTCGTCAGACGGGCCAGTCGCAGCTTCAGAGGCAGCGTCGTCAGACGGGCCAGTCGCAGCTTCAGAGGCAGCGTCGTCAGACGGGCCAGTCGCAGCTTCAGAGGCAGCGTCGTCAGACGGGCCAGTCGCAGCTTCAGAGGCAGCGTCGTCAGACGGGCCAGTCGCAGCTTCAGAGGTAGCGTCGTCAGACGGGCCAGTCGCAGCTTCAGAGGTAGCGTCGTCAGACGGGCCAGTCGCAGCTTCAGAGGTAGCGTCGTCAGACGGGCCAGTCGCAGCGTCGTCAGAGGACATGCGCCTCAGCTTCTCCTCAGAGGACAGGGCATCATTTGCCTGAGAGCTACCATGGTTTGGAGAAGCTTGGGATTCTACTTCGTTAGTCTCTAAATACTCTATAGAAAAAACAAAAGGAACAGTTGGGTATTCTACAGCAACACATCTGTTCCACACGGTCTAGGCCGAATTGCCAGTCGAATGTTGAACCCAACAGTTTTCAAAGTATATGTTTCAGGCCGTACCTTCTCTGTCTTGTTTAGCGTCAGACCCTATGGATCGGAGCAAGGCCAGGGCATGCTCAATGGAGACGTCATTTGATGACAGCTCTGAAAAACGTAGGTTAAGGTACACAAGCAAAATTACCAAATCAAAGGCTTTGACAACGTTATTTAGACTGAGTTACTCTATGGTGTTGAATGAGTGTCAAACACAGCAGCACCATAGACAGTGACAAAGAACATAGCTAGAAGGGTTGTGGAAAGAAACACTTACCTCCAAGTCTCCTCTGCAGAGAGACTTGATCTTGCTTCTGGGACTTTCCAACAGGGTAACAAGAAACTGAGGAGAAAGTGTTGACAGAAGTTGAGTTCACACAAAATAGCTACATATATTAATAATAGATGACCAATGCGGAAGAAACAGACAGTCAAATTTGAATCTCCAACTTATAAAGTTAAGCATATTTCCCAAACAAATCCCTTCAATCCAAATAAAACGTTAGTGAACCAACCTTTGACAACCCCCACAGTCATCACAAAGAGCAGCAATTCTCTCACACCTCCCATGATCATGAGAATAGTCTGTGTTATCAACAGGTAATGTCTTCCCATGGCCTGTATGAGGCTTATATAGGCCACTAATGACCGTTTACCTGACAAACATGACTTAACGATCAATTAACAAGCTTGATTGAGGTGTTACATTCAGATAGAAATAGACCATGTAGAACATATGTTGATTCTTTGGTGGGCAGGCAATCTTTTCTACTCCATATATTGCATTTATATCTGTAATGTTTAACCCTAATGGTCTCAGAATCTTCAAAGATATTAGGGGGAAATAAACACTGTACCCAAATCCACTTTTTCCAATGCTCCTGGGAAATGGGTAGGCCTCCACCATACAGTTTTACAGCTGTGATATATTTATTTATTTACATAGATCACATACTTAAATATATATATGTTAGCTGTAGGTAGCTTTGGGATAAAATTCCCATATTGTATTGTTACTAACATAAATCATAATATATCATATTTTCCTCATTTGCTCTGTAGGAGGTTCGTCATATGAAGGACATTCAAGTGGATGTGACCCCTAACCTGACATAATGTAAACGTTATACATTAAGCTCTCTCCCTCAGTGACATGAATTAGTATATTTCATATTCTCAGAACCCAACAGTAGGTTTTAAGGTGTGGCTGCATGTTTGTCGTGGACGCATCGTCACTCTTGATGTTCTTTTTCCAGATTGCAAGTGAAACACCTTTAGACGTGGTAAGTGCCAGTTGGTAACTTTTCCTCACACTTGCTTGTTTAATGTATGGATGCAACACCCCAGTATGTCTGCAGGGGCTGGTCACTGAGATTTACCATGTTACACATGCTACTAGACTAACCTTCCAAGTAAATATGTTACAAGTCTGAACTGGCCGTCCTTGTCTTTCCTCAACTAATTGAAAGCTCAGGGACAGACATCCTGAACGACTTTGATGTCAGAGCTCCCATCAGCCCTCTACACCTCGCTGTGAGTAAAGCCTACCTGCTCCTGTAGTGGTCTCCATATGACAAATGGCACCCTATTCCCTATTTAGTACACTACTTTTGACCAGATCCTTATAGGCCCTGATCAAAAGTAGTTCACTACATAGGGAATAGGGTGCTATCTGGGAAGCAGGCATGGTGTTGATTTTACACAGGAAGTTGACTGTCCAGACAGACTCACACACCAAATTCCTATCTATTCCTGATTCGTGTAAAATGCATGCATATTCTACACAGTGATGATGAGGATGATTTCCTTATTTTGCCATTTGAGTTAATCAACCTCAGAGGAGAAGTAGAGTGTTTGTTTCTCAATCACACGCTTGGCAGGGACCTCCGATGTTGATGCTGGGCGGGAGCAAAAATGGGCTCCCGATTGAAAGACTCTGGTCTACTTTAGAGGTCTAGCACTGTATTTCTGTTCAGGCGTACCACTGGTCTACTATAGGACATTGATTATATATCGATTCAGGCGTACCACTGGACTTTGCTTGAGACTGTGTTTGTCTTTCTATTCAGGCGTACCACGGCCACCACCATGCTATGGAGGTCCTGGTTCAGTCTCTGCTGGATCTAGACGTGAGGGACAGCCAGGGGCGCACCCTCTGGACCTGTCTGCCTTAAAAAGTAATGAAGAGAGGTTGGGCCAGTGCTTTGGGGCCAGGGGGTTTTCATAACCAAGTAATGAAGAGATGGAGATTGGATCCAGAGGGTTGGAGACAGGAGGTTGGAGCCAGTGGGTTGGGACCCAGTGTGTCGGGACCCAGTGTGTCAAGTTTGCTGAAGACACGAAGGCGATGAGAGGTCAGAGACTTGGCATTGTGGTGCCAGGACAACCTCTCCCTCAATGCCAGTAAGACCAAGGAGCTGATCGTGGTCTACAGGAGCAAGAGGGGAGAGCACGTCCCCATCCACATCAACAGGGCTGTTCCTTGGCGACCTAACATGGTCCACACACACCCGCACAGTCGTGAAGAGGGCGCGCCAGGATGCTGAAATATTTGGCATGGGCACTCGCATCCTCAAAAAGTTAAAGGGTCTTGCTCTGACCCTACGCACAATCACTAGACTGTATACAAAGCATATGCACACTCACACACACTACATTCACACTCCCACACACACACACACACACACACACACACACACACACACACACACACACACACAAACCGACACAACCCAAACACACATGCATCCACATTACACACTCTCACAAACACACACCTTTACACTCATCATTTGCAGCTGCTGCTCTGTTCTTTATTTTGCTATTATTATTATTATTATCAATCCTGATGCCTAGTCACTTTACCCAGCCTTCTTGTACATATCTACTTCAAATACCTCGTACCCCTGCACACTGATCTGGAACCTGTTCTCCTTGTATATAGCTTTATTCTTGGGTATTTTATTCCTCGTGTTACAATATATACAGTACCAGTCAAAAGTTTGGACACACCTACTCATTCCAGGGTTTCTTTATTTTTTTTTACAATTTTCTACATTGTAGAACATCAAAAGTATGAAATAACACATAAGGAATCCTGAAGTAACCAAAAAAGTGTTAAACAAATCAAAATATATTTTATATTTGAGATTCTTCAAAGTAGCCACCCTTTGCCTTGATGACAGCTTTGCACACTCTTGGCATTCACTCAACCAGCTTCATGAGGTACTCACCTGGAATGCATTTTAATTAACAGGTGTGCCTTGTTCAAAGTTAATTTGTGGAATTTATTTCCTTCTTAGTGCGTTTGAGCCAATCACTTGTTTTGTGACAAGGTAGGGGTGGTATACAGAAGATAGCCCTATTTGGTAAAATACCAAGTCCATATCATGGCAAGAACAGCTCAAATAAGCAAAGAGAAACAAAAGTCTATTATTATTTTAAGACATGAAGTTCAGTGAATCCGGAAAATTTCAAGAACTTTGAATGTTTCTTCAAGTGCAGTTGCAAAATCCATCAAGCGCTATGTCTCTCATGAGGACCGCCACAGGAAAGGAAGACCCAGAGTTACCTCTGCTGTAAAGTTCAAGTAACAGACACATCTCAACATCAACTGTTCAGAGGAGACTACGTGAATCAGGCCTTCATGGTCAAATTGCTGCAAAGAAACCACTACTAAAGGACACCAATAAGAAGAAGAGACTTGCTTGGGCCAAGAAACACCAGCAATGGACATTAGACCGGTGGAAATCTGTCCTTTTGGAAAAGCAATCCAGGTGAAGCTGGTTGAGAGAATGCCAAGAGTGTGCAAAGGGTGGCTACATTGAAGAGTCTATATAAATATAAAATAGATTTTGATATGTTTAACACTTTTTTGGTTACTACATGATTCCATGTGTTATTTCATAGTTTTGAGTTCTTCACTATTATTTTACAATGTAGAAAATAGTCAAAATAAAGAAAAACCTTTGAATAAGTAGGTGTGTCCAAACTTTTGATTGGTACTATATATATATATATATATATATTCTATAGTTTTGTTCTCTGCATCGTTGGGGTGGGCTCGTAAGCAAGCATTTCACGGTAAAGAGTTGATTTGAGAGGGAAAGACAAAGAGCGAGGGAGTCCAAATGTATTCTGACCTAGTCTTTAGTATGAATCCATTTTTAATGAGACGAGTACAAAACATTAAAGGAACAGTTGTCTCCATGTCTCGTCCGTACCTGGTAGAGTATTCGGATGGGGGTCCCGCAAAGTTCATCCCAATGGCTGGGGGAGGAGGGTAGGCCTCATTGGTCATGTAGAGACATATCTTTTCCAGAGAACCTACCAATTTTCCTTCCTGAGGAAATTGCAAGAAATTACCAGGCTTCCCGTTCAAACCGAAAGTGCTATTTAGAAGCATATGTTTTATTTAACCAGGTAAGTTGACTGAGAACACATTCTCATTTACAGCAATGACCTGGGGAATAGTTACAGGGGATGGGGGGGTGAATGAGCCAATAGTAAGCTTGGGATGATTAGGTGACCGTGATGGTATGAGGGCCAGATTGGGAATTTAGCCAGGACACCAGGGTTAACACCCCTACTCTAACAATAAGTGCCATGGGATCTTTAGTGACCACAGAGAGTCAGGACACCTGTTTAACGTCCCACCCGAAAGACAGCACATGTCCCCAATCACTGCCCTGGGATATTATTTTAGACCAGAGGAAAGAGTGACTCCTACTGGCCCTCCAACACCACTTCCAGCAGCAACTGGTCTCCAATCTAGGGACTGACCAGGACCAACCCTGCTTAGCTTCAGAAGCAAGCCAGCTGTGGGATGCAGGGTGTTAAGCAGCGAATAAAATCCAACATGATTATACCACTCTACATGGAGAAATATACACTAATGGGTTCTTGTATTTGTTGCTATTTAATCAACTCAAAGTCACCACACTATTTCATTGATGTAGCCTAGTTTTAACCGGTCTATGAGGCACTGTTGGCCGACGGGTCAAATATGAGGTTATTACAGTAGCCTACCTTTCACTGAAAGATGCATTTCGGTCCTTTCCTCTCCCCTTACACCTGGCTATCAAGGGAATTTGGGAAGGTTGTGGCTGTTTATACTTCGGTTATTGTGATGATTTTGTCAGAGGAAACAAATCTGAATCTCTGATAATCTAACAGTTACGCTGTAGCGGAGATTCAGCACAATGGATAGCGCCGCAGTTGATCAATTGCACGTGACTCTAAACCCGCAGTTTATCATGTGCCATTCTTCGGCTATATTTACATCAAATCTTCTCAGGCCTACCTATTGCATCTGTTCTCCAGCAATAAAGTACATTATCAAGTTAATATTCATTTAGTCACAGCATAAATTAAACGTGAGCCTACACAATCAAATTAACTTGTCAAGACCCTGCCATTCTTCTCCGTTATTACTTTTATTCAAGACAAAATACCCCCAGTTCTCGCATTATTTTACAGACTTGGTCAGAAAGGGTAACTGATTCTCAAGACCCAGACAAACAAATGTAGAATAACATTCAATACACAAACGTAGGCTACATAACAGGGGCGGAAATCCCAGGGGGGACGGGGGGTACACGACCCCCCCATCCTGGGAAAAATATGATTTGTCCCCCCCAATATATCACTGTAAACATAACTCTGTAATTTAAATAATATGAATAATACGCAATGAAAGCAATTGTGCTGATTATAGACACTTAATAGAGTTTTTTTCAGTTTCAAAATATTGCGACCCCCCTCCCTTTGCCTCACAATGGTTTGATCCACTGCCAGTTCCTTAGTTGGCAAGGTAACAGAGGGTTCGTATCTACTGTCTGAAAGGCACTCAATGCACGTGACTGACATGAGGTTAATCCAGTCAATCGCGCCATAGCAATGATTTGTTTTATGTTGGCAGGGTTCACACACACACACACACACTAGCTGAATTTGCAGAGCTAGCGTGCAAATATTAACTATTAAGCTAGCTAGTACCTATTCCATTTATGTGGCGTCGTCAAAGATGGAATCTTTGCTATCGTCAATTTATTCCAAGATCAGCAATGTAAGTTAGTGCTTCAAAGTCCCTGTGATAAGGTTAGCGATAAACTGAAGTCCAAACTGAACAGAACTACACTCTCTTCTACCATTGTCTTAAATATATGTAATGGTCTCGTTGCAAAAGCTAAATTGTCGCAAGGGAACTTTTATTTATTTATTTTATTTCACCTTTATTTAACCCGGGTAGCAAAGATTATAGCAAACACCACTGAAACGGAATTTGTGCTCGCTAGCTTTGCAAATTCAGCTATTGTTGGAAGCCAGCCAATATGAAACAAACGGTTAAAATTACAAAAGGTTGCAGCATATGTTGTGTAAATGGTGAACTCATACAGCTGTCAACTCTTGTCACTGCAATCCGTTTCACATTTGCTAGCTACCTTTTAGATCGAAGCCCATATAGAATGATAGAAGATATGATAGAAGCCCATCTCCTACTGTAAATAACCTACACACTGTGTGTGTGTGTGTGTGTGTGTGTGTGTGGCCAGCCAGGTAGAAAAATGGCGGACATCAGAGTATTTTTCAGTACACCAAAACGCAAAGTAAGAACCCTAGTAGCCTAATATCTCAAAGACTAGTTGATAAAATGTTCATAAGAAAGAAGTGAAATGCTAATGAAAATGTTTCACAATGTCATTAGGCAGAGCAGGCAACAGATGGCACACAGACGGCAGAGCTGGGGACAGACTGGCAGAGACAGGGAGTCTCAGGTAAGTTTGTTGAGTCTTTGTTTGGCAACATTATGAAAGGTTCTCCATTTTTTTGACTTGTAAAATAGGAACATAATTGGAAAATGCCATGGATACCCCCACTCTCAACTTACACTGGTGACTGAACTAAGATCTGTTAAAGGCAATGGTATTGCTGTTGTGATTAGTTGTGTAGTTTTGGGTACCGGTAGTTAGGAGTACGGCAAACACCTTATTTCTTTGGTTCCTCAATATACATTTACCATATTACAACGTAGGCTGTGTGTTACAGCACTACTTTTGGTGTCCCCCTCAGGAATTGCTCTTCAGAAAATGTCATGTAATTGTCCCCTCCAAAGTTGATATCAGATTTTCGCCCCTGCTACATAAAATAACCTGGAAGGCCTACCCTGTAGCAAACAAAATATTTGCATAGGCCGTAACGGTTTAACTTGCTTCAAAACAGGCTGAATTCAGGTTGGCATAAGTGAGTAAAGCGGTGCCACAGAAATTGTTTTGAATTAAAGCAGATACCTACCGGTAGCTCAAAAGTTGGAGCCAATTTTGTTGCTGTATTAACTGCATTTAAAGGTTGCGTGTACATGCTCTTTGAATTCATGGCGACTATAAGTACGACGCACACCCCGAGCGTTGATCATGCGGATAGAGAAGGCCTGTATGAACAGACTTCACCTCACGCTTTTCATAGAAATTAACCGGTTAATTTCTCCCATGTAATCGGAGTGGGTGGGAAATCCTGGTAAAACTGTTCCCCCCCATCAAACCCTAGGTTAGAGGCGCTACAAGCAACTCTGGGAGAGCTAGGACCTGATAGCAGCCTGCCAGCTAAAGCAGGTTAGCATTGACTTATTTAACCTGAAAGTTTGGATTGTCACTGGGATATGAAGACCAACCGCCAAAACGATGGGCTAATGAGACGAGAGCTGGTTTCACATGTAAGCATTCACTAATAGGAAACCAAGTCAGTCAGGAGAGAAGACACCCAGCAGAGTAATTTAAATGCAAGTTGACAACCGTGATATTAGTTAGCACTGAAACCCCGATTCTAGCAACATCCTCATATGTACCAACCCCAGACACTGTGTTCCACAACCATCAAGTTAAAATGAACTAGAACCCATTCCACATCATGTGATGCTACTAGCATAAATTGACCAACACTGAGCAAATGTAGCTTAAACACAGGGGTCAAAGTATTAATATATTGCAAAATAAATGTTGCCAAGTAGGAACCGCCAAAACAATACTGAGGACACAAGTATTACAGTTAATGTTTAATTGAGCCAAAACAAGCAAATGCAGTTACACACACAGACAACCTGGACTAGAGTACCCATGAACTCTTGCATGTCCCACGTCAGATATCCATGTTTGTGGTCAACGGGGGCTCCGATGAAGCGGTGAACAGTTCCTTAGAGGTAGCGTCGTCAGACGGGCCAGTCGCAGCTTCAGAGGTAGCGTCGTCAGACGGGCCAGTCGCAGCTTCAGAGGTAGCGTCGTCAGACGGGCCAGTCGCAGCTTCAGAGGTAGCGTCGTCAGACGGGCCAGTCGCAGCTTCAGAGGTAGCGTCGTCAGACGGGCCAGTCGCAGCTTCAGAGGTAGCGTCGTCAGACGGGCCAGTCGCAGCTTCAGAGGTAGCGTCGTCAGACGGGCCAGTCGCAGCTTCAGAGGTAGCGTCGTCAGACGGGCCAGTCGCAGCTTCAGAGGTAGCGTCGTCAGACGGGCCAGTCGCAGCTTCAGAGGTAGCGTCGTCAGACGGGCCAGTCGCAGCTTCAGAGGTAGCGTCGTCAGACGGGCCAGTCGCAGCTTCAGAGGTAGCGTCGTCAGACGGGCCAGTCGCAGCTTCAGAGGTAGCGTCGTCAGACGGGCCAGTCGCAGCTTCAGAGGTAGCGTCGTCAGACGGGGCCAGTCGCAGCTTCAGAGGTAGCGTCGTCAGACGGGGCCAGTCGCAGCTTCAGAGGTAGCGTCGTCAGACGGGGCCAGTCGCAGCTTCAGAGGTAGCGTCGTCAGACGGGCCAGTCGCAGCTTCAGAGGTAGCGTCGTCAGACGGGCCAGTCGCAGCTTCAGAGGTAGCGTCGTCAGACGGGCCAGTCGCAGCTTCAGAGGTAGCGTCGTCAGACGGGCCAGTCGCAGCTTCAGAGGTAGCGTCGTCAGACGGGCCAGTCGCAGCTTCAGAGGTAGCGTCGTCAGACGGGCCAGTCGCAGCTTCAGAGGTAGCGTCGTCAGACGGGCCAGTCGCAGCTTCAGAGGTAGCGTCGTCAGACGGGCCAGTCGCAGCTTCAGAGGTAGCGTCGTCAGACGGGCCAGTCGCAGCTTCAGAGGTAGCGTCGTCAGACGGGCCAGTCGCAGCTTCAGAGGTAGCGTCGTCAGACGGGCCAGTCGCAGCTTCAGAGGTAGCGTCGTCAGACGGGCCAGTCGCAGCTTCAGAGGTAGCGTCGTCAGACGGGCCAGTCGCAGCTTCAGAGGTAGCGTCGTCAGACGGGCCAGTCGCAGCTTCAGAGGTAGCGTCGTCAGACGGGCCAGTCGCAGCTTCAGAGGTAGCGTCGTCAGACGGGCCAGTCGCAGCTTCAGAGGTAGCGTCGTCAGACGGGCCAGTCGCAGCTTCAGAGGTAGCGTCGTCAGACGGGCCAGTCGCAGCTTCAGAGGTAGCGTCGTCAGACGGGCCAGTCGCAGCTTCAGAGGTAGCGTCGTCAGACGGGCCAGTCGCAGCTTCAGAGGTAGCGTCGTCAGACGGGCCAGTCGCAGCTTCAGAGGTAGCGTCGTCAGACGGGCCAGTCGCAGCTTCAGAGGTAGCGTCGTCAGACGGGCCAGTCGCAGCTTCAGAGGTAGCGTCGTCAGACGGGCCAGTCGCAGCTTCAGAGGTAGCGTCGTCAGACGGGCCAGTCGCAGCTTCAGAGGTAGCGTCGTCAGACGGGCCAGTCGCAGCTTCAGAGGTAGCGTCGTCAGACGGGCCAGTGGCAGCTTCAGAGGTAGCGTCGTCAGACGGGCCAGTGGCAGCTTCAGAGGTAGCGTCGTCAGACGGGCCAGTGGCAGCTTCAGAGGTAGCGTCGTCAGACGGGCCAGTGGCAGCTTCAGAGGTAGCGTCGTCAGACGGGCCAGTGGCAGCTTCAGAGGTAGCGTCGTCAGACGGGCCAGTGGCAGCTTCAGAGGTAGCGTCGTCAGACGGGCCAGTGGCAGCTTCAGAGGTAGCGTCGTCAGACGGGCCAGTGGCAGCTTCAGAGGTAGCGTCGTCAGACGGGCCAGTGGCAGCTTCAGAGGTAGCGTCGTCAGACGGGCCAGTGGCAGCTTCAGAGGTAGCGTCGTCAGACGGGCCAGTGGCAGCTTCAGAGGTAGCGTCGTCAGACGGGCCAGTGGCAGCTTCAGAGGTAGCGTCGTCAGACGGGCCAGTGGCAGCTTCAGAGGTAGCGTCGTCAGACGGGCCAGTGGCAGCTTCAGAGGTAGCGTCGTCAGACGGGCCAGTGGCAGCTTCAGAGGTAGCGTCGTCAGACGGGCCAGTGGCAGCTTCAGAGGTAGCGTCGTCAGACGGGCCAGTGGCAGCTTCAGAGGTAGCGTCGTCAGACGGGCCAGTCGCAGCTTCAGAGGTAGCGTCGTCAGACGGGCCAGTCGCAGCTTCGTCAGAGGACATGCGCCTCAGCTTCTCCTCAGAGGACAGGGCATCATTTGCCTGAGAGCTACCATGGTTTGGAGAAGCTTGGGATTCTACTTCGTTAGTCTCTAAATACTCTATAGAAAAAACAAAAGGAACAGTTGGGTATTCTACAGCAACACATCTGTTCCACACGGTCTAGGCCGAATTGCCAGTCGAATGTTGAACCCAACAGTTTTCAAAGTATATGTTTCAGGCCGTACCTTCTCTGTCTTGTTTAGCGTCAGACCCTATGGATCGGAGCAAGGCCAGGGCATGCTCAATGGAGACGTCATTTGATGACAGCTCTGAAAAACGTAGGTTAAGGTACACAAGCAAAATTACCAAATCAAAGGCTTTGACAACGTTATTTAGACTGAGTTACTCTATGGTGTTGAATGAGTGTCAAACACAGCAGCACCATAGACAGTGACAAAGAACATAGCTAGAAGGGTTGTGGAAAGAAACACTTACCTCCAAGTCTCCTCTGCAGAGAGACTTGATCTTGCTTCTGGGACTTTCCAACAGGGTAACAAGAAACTGAGGAGAAAGTGTTGACAGAAGTTGAGTTCACACAAAATAGCTACATATATTAATAATAGATGACCAATGCGGAAGAAACAGACAGTCAAATTTGAATCTCCAACTTATAAAGTTAAGCATATTTCCCAAACAAATCCCTTCAATCCAAATAAAACGTTAGTGAACCAACCTTTGACAACCCCCACAGTCATCACAAAGAGCAGCAATTCTCTCACACCTCCCATGATCATGAGAATAGTCTGTGTTATCAACAGGTAATGTCTTCCCATGGCCTGTATGAGGCTTATATAGGCCACTAATGACCGTTTACCTGACAAACATGACTTAACGATCAATTAACAAGCTTGATTGAGGTGTTACATTCAGATAGAAATAGACCATGTAGAACATATGTTGATTCTTTGGTGGGCAGGCAATCTTTTCTACTCCATATATTGCATTTATATCTGTAATGTTTAACCCTAATGGTCTCAGAATCTTCAAAGATATTAGGGGGAAATAAACACTGTACC
Organism: Salmo salar; assembly: GCF_965601325.2. NCBI lineage: Eukaryota > Metazoa > Chordata > Actinopteri > Salmoniformes > Salmonidae > Salmo > Salmo salar. The sequence continues at coordinate 85,582,520 of NC_138295.1, forward strand.
CAAATCCACTTTTTACAATGCTCCTGGGAAATGGGTAGGCCTCCACCATACAGTTTTACAGCTGTGATATATTTATTTATTTACATAGATCACATACTTAAATATATATATGTTAGCTGTAGGTAGCTTTGGGATAAAATTCCCATATTGTATTGTTACTAACATAAATCATAATATATCATATTTTCCTCATTTGCTCTGTAGGAGGTTCGTCATATGAAGGACATTCAAGTGGATGTGACCCCTAACCTGACATAATGTAAACGTTATACATTAAGCTCTCTCCCTCAGTGACATGAATTAGTATATTTCATATTCTCAGAACCCAACAGTAGGTTTTAAGGTGTGGCTGCATGTTTGTCGTGGACGCATCGTCACTCTTGATGTTCTTTTTCCAGATTGCAAGTGAAACACCTTTAGATGTGGTAAGTGCCAGTTGGTAACTTTTCCTCACACTTGCTTGTTTAAGGTATGGATGCAACACCCCAGTATGTCTGCAGGGGCTGGTCACTGAGATTTACCATGTTACACATGCTACTAGACTAACCTTCCAAGTAAATATGTTACAAGTCTGAACTGGCCGTCCTTGTCTTTCCTCAACTAATTGAAAGCTCAGGGACAGACATCCTGAACGACTTTGATGTCAGAGCTCCCATCAGCCCTCTACACCTCGCTGTGAGTAAAGCCTACCTGCTCCTGTAGTGGTCTCCATATGACAAATGGCACCCTATTCCCTATTTAGTACACTACTTTTGACCAGATCCTTATAGGCCCTGATCAAAAGTAGTTCACTACATAGGGAATAGGGTGCTATCTGGGAAGCAGGCATGGTGTTGATTTTCCACAGGAAGTTGACTGTCCAGACAGACTCACACACCAAATTCCTATCTATTCCTGATTCGTGTAAAATACATGCATATTCTACACAGTGATGATGAGGATGATTTCCTTATTTTGCCATTTGAGTTAATCAACCTCAGAGGAGAAGTAGAGTGTTTGTTTCTCAATCCCACGCTTGGCAGGGACCTCCGATGTTGATGCTGGGCGGGAGCAAAAATGGGCTCCCGATTGAAAGACTCTGGTCTACTTTAGAGGTCTAGCACTGTATTTCTGTTCAGGCGTACCACTGGTCTACTATAGGACATTGATTATATATCTATTCAGGCGTACCACTGGACTTTGCTTGAGACTGTGTTTGTGTTTCTATTCAGGCGTACCACGGCCACCACCATGCTATGGAGGTTCTGGTTCAGTCTCTGCTGGATCTAGACGTGAGGGACAGCCAGGGGCGCACCCTCTGGACCTGTCTGCCTTAAAAAGCCATGTGGAGTGTGTTGACGTCCTCATCAACCAGGGAGCCTCCATCCTGGTTAAAGACTTCACCCTGAAGAGGACCCCCATCCACACTGCATGTACACATAGAATATCACATAGAGCTTCTGTAATTAAAAAGTTTTCCTGACCAAGATGGCCATTTGTTTGGTCATGTTGCTAGGACGACAATGTCCACTCTAGGGATGTTACATGGTATAGTGTGAAAATACACACTAGACACTGATCTAAGGTCATTTTTTTGTCATGTTCTCCACTAATGATTGAGGATCTAGGGAGGGTAAGCTGATCCTACATCAGTGCACAGGGGAGACTTCTATCCAGAGCCAGGTACACAGCTAGCAGGTGACAGGCTTCGATGGCCTCAGCCCCAAAATTCTTTATTATCTGCTGTGTTAACATCATGAGGATGTCATCTAGCAACACCACTGTTCTAGAAATCTGTCTGTTCATGTGAAGGTTATAGTCGTCCAGCAATCTGCTCATATCCTCTCTGTTTATCCTCCTCTAGCTACCAACGGTCAATCATCTGACATTCTTATATCCTCTCTGTTTATCCTCCTCTAGCTACCAACGGTCAATCATCTGACATTCTTATATCCTCTCTGTTTATCCTCCTCTAGCTACCAACGGTCAATCATCTGACATTCTTATATCCTCTCTGTTTATCCTCCTCTAGCTACCAACGGTCAATCATCTGACATTCTTATATCCTCTCTGTTTATCCTCCTCTAGCTACCAACGGTCAATCATCTGACATTCTTATATCCTCTCTGTTTGTCCTCCTCTAGCTACCAACGGTCATTCAGAGTGTTTGCGTTTGCTGATTGGAAATGCTGACCTCCAGAGTGCAGTGGACTTTCAAGACGGGAATAGACAGTAAGTCACTTGGGTTTTGGATACAATTCCTGAAATAAAGAGATTTTGACATTGGGGCTGCATCCCAAATGGCAACCTATACCCTACTTCGTGCACTACTTTAAACCAAAGCCCTATGGGCTCAGGTCAAAAGTAGTGTACGATATAGGGAATAGGGTTGCCATTTGGGACTCAACCCTGGTTATTACCAGTTTTTTGTCTTTTCCACCCTTGTCTGTCAGACGTGGTCAAGTGTAAATATGACTTCTTACATGAGCCTGACAGTGCATCTCACGAAAGACTGAACACTATCTCAGGCTAACATAGTTTGGAAAGCAATTGGCTATTGCTTCAAAGAGAAGACAATGAAAAGACTAATCTGTCTTTTAGTTATCAAAATTCTCAACTTAATTGAGCGAACAGTATTTTTGGCATTGGCTATATCCCCGGTGAGTGTGCATATTCACTTTCTTTATCCCTGGGTCAGTGCCACTTGAAAGTCATATTGAAAAAGATTCTGCTAATCTCTATAGTCATATAAAGTGTAGTAGAATTGCACGATAAAACATATTTTAAAAAGGCCAATTTTTTTTCCTGTAAAGAGAAACATATCTGATATAGCCTAGCCTAGCCTTACTCCATCACGCGCTGCATTGAACAGCCGTTTTTTTGCGAACGGTGATTGAGTTATATTATTAGCCTAAATAATGACTATCCAATTTACTAATCACATTAGCAATAGTTAGCTATCTTACATAAGTCTGTAAATGTGATGATGCATAGAATGCTTTATATATTTTTTATGGTGAAAATTAGCTTCCCCTTAACTTGAGACTCGCATGCCTATGAGCAAGACAGTTAGGCCTAAACACTCTGTTTTCCTTTGCTAATGTTTCCCCCGTCCGTCCGTCCGTCCGTCGGCTGTCAGTTATGTCGATGACTGTGTACATACGGCACGCCAATCACCAACACCGGAAGTCCCATGACCGTCACAGCCCTAGTTGTATGCTTGAGTTTGTTCAAGAGAGGCTTTGATGCCAGATTTTTGCAGATTTTGCTTTAGTTTTCCTCAGCCTGTGTTTTGTTTCTCTCTCCTTTTCCTGTTAGATGGTGAGGCTGCTTCTCTCCAGAGGAGCCAACATTAATGCTTTTGACAAGAAGGACCGCCGAGCAATCCACTGGGCTGCTTACATGGGTAAGGAGTTGACCACATCATTTACATTCTGACTAATGTCCTTATCCCAGTGAGTGAATGAATTGGCTGTGTGTTACCCTCACAGCTCAGCTGTATGGTCTACCTCTAGTGTGTTATTATGTCAGAATGATGGACTAAGTATGTTGATAAGATGTAGGTTTTCAATTGTACTAACACGATGTAGGTATTGCTAATGGTGCTGTGTACCACTGTAAACTAACCTCTCTCCCTCTATATCTCAGCCTATCTCTTTGCATGTCTCTCTCTCTCTCCATCTCTGTTTCTCACTCTGTCTCTCTTCCCCTCCCCCATAGTGCACATTGAGGAGGTGAAACTGCTGGCCTCTCATGGATCAGAGGTGTCCTGTAAAGACAAGAAGGCCTACACCCCTCTCCACTCTGCAGCCTTCAGCGGCATGATCAGCACGGTCAAGCAACTCCTGGACCTTGGGGTGGATGTGAATCAATGCATACATACACCTCCCCGCATTCAACTGTGTAGTCCCTGTTCAATTACAACGCCACGAAAAGACAGAGCTCTAGTGTGTTGGAGAATGATTTCCTTTCAAGTAATGAAGATATGGAGGTTGGGCCAGGGGTTTGGGACCAGGGGGTTGGGACCAGTGTGTTGTGGCCAGGGATTTTTCATAAGAAAGTAATGAAGAGAGGTTGGGCCAGTGCGTTGGGGCCAGGGGGTTTTCATAACCAAGTAATGAAGAGATGGAGATTGGATCCAGAGGGTTGGAGACAGGAGGTTGGAGCCAGTGGGTTGGGACCCAGTGTGTCGGGACCCAGTGTGTCAAGTTTGCTGACGACACGAAGGCGATGAGAGGTCAGAGACTTGGCATTGTGGTGCCAGGACAACCTCTCCCTCAATGCCAGTAAGACCAAGGAGCTGATCGTGGACTACAGGAGCAAGAGGGGAGAGCACGTCCCCATCCACATCAACAGGGCTGTTCCTTGGCGACCTAACATGGCCCACACACACCTGCACAGTCGTGAAGAGGGCGCGCCAGGAGGCTGAAATATTTGGCATGGGCACTCGCATCCTCAAAAAGTTAAAGGGTCTTGCTCTGACCCTACGCACAATCACTAGACTGTATACAAAGCATATGCACACTCACACACACTACATTCACACTCCCACACACACACACACACACACACAAACCGACACAACCCAAACACACATGCATACACATTACACACTCTCACAAACACACACATCATTTGCAGCTGCTGCTCTGTTCTTTATTTTGCTATTATTATTATATATCCTGATGCCTAGTCACTTTACCCTGCCTTCTTGTACATATCTACCTCAAATACCTCGTACCCCTGCACACTGATCTGGAACTGGTACTCCTTGTATATAGCTTTATTCTTGGGTATTTTATTCCTCGCGTTACAATATATACAGTACCAGTCAAAAGTTTATTTTTTTTTACAATTTTCTACATTGTAGAACATCAAAAATATGAAATAACACATAAGGAATCCTGTAGTAACCAAAAAAGTGTTAAACAAATGAAAATATATTTTATATTTGAGATTCTTCAAAGTAGCTACCCTTTGCCTTGATGACAGCTTTGCACACTCTTGGCATTCACTCAACCAGCTTCATGAGGTACTCACCTGGAATGCATTTCATTTAACAGGTGTGCCTTGTTCAAAGTTAATTTGTGGAATTTATTTCCTTCTTAGTGCGTTTGAGCCAATCACTTGTTTTGTGACAAGGTAGGGGTGGTATACAGAAGATAGCCCTATTTGGTAAAATACCAAGTCCATATTTTTTTACATTTTACATTTTAGTCATTTAGCAGACACTCTTATCCAGAGCGACTTACAGTAGTGAATGCATACATTTCATACAATTTCATACATTGTTTTTTTTCCTGTGCTGGCCCCCCCGTGGGAATCGAACCCTCAACCCTGGTGTTGCAAACACCATGCTCTACCAACTGAGCTACAGGGAAGGCATATCATGGCAAGAACTTTGAATGTTTCTTCAAGTGCAGTTGCAAAATCCATCAAGCGCTATGTCTCTCATGAGGACCGCCACAGGAAAGGAAGACCCAGAGTTACCTCTGCTGTAAAGTTCAAGTAACAGACACATCTCAACATCAACTGTTCAGAGGAGACTACGTGAATCAGGCCTTCATGGTCAAATTGCTGCAAAGAAGCCACTACTAAAGAACACCAATAAGAAGAAGAGACTTGCTTGGGCCAAGAAACACCAGCAATGGACATTAGACCGGTGGAAATCTGTCCTTTTGGAAAAGCAATCCAGGTGAAGCTGGTTGAGAGAATGCCAAGAGTGTGCAAAGGGTGGCTACATTGAAGAGTCTATATAAATATAAAATTGATTTTGATATGTTCAACACTTTTTTGGTTACTACATGATTCCATATGTCTTATTTCATAGTTTTGAGTTCTTCACTATTATTTTACAATGTAGAAAATAGTCAAAATAAAGAAAAACCTTTGAATGAGTAGGTGTGTCCAAACTTTTGATTGGTACTGTATATATATATTATATACTGCTCAAAAAAATAAAGGGAACACTTAAACAACACATCCTAGATCTGAATGAAAGAAATAATCTTATTAAATACTTTTTTCTTTACATAGTTGAATGTGCTGACAACAAAATCACACAAAAATAATCAATGGAAATCCAATTTATCAACCCATGGAGGTCTGGATTTGGAGTCACACTCAAAATTAAAGTGGAAAACCACACTACAGGCTGATCCAACTTTGATGTAATGTCCTTAAAACAAGTCAAAATGAGGCTCAGTAGTGTGTGTGGCCTCCACGTGCCTGTATGACCTCCCTACAACGCCTGGGCATGCTCCTGATGAGGTGGCGGATGGTCTCCTGAGGGATCTCCTCCCAGACCTGGACTAAAGCATCCGCCAACTCCTGGACAGTCTGTGGTGCAACGTGGCATTGGTGGATGGAGCGAGACATGATGTCCCAGATGTGCTCAATTGGATTCAGGTCTGGGGAACGGGTGGGCCAGCCCATAGCATCAATGCCTTCCTCTTGCAGGAACTGCTGACACACTCCAGCCACATGAGGTCTAGCATTGTCTTGCATTAGGAGGAACCCAGGGCCAACCGCACCAGCATATGGTCTCACAAGGGGTCTGAGGATCTCATCTCGGTACCTAATGGCAGTCAGGCTACCTCTGGCGAGCACATGGAGGGCTGTGCGGCCCCCCAAAGAAATGCCACCCCACACCATGACTGACCCACCACCAAACCGGTCATGCTGGAGGATGTTGCAGGCAGCGGAACGTTCTCCACGGCGTCAGCAGACTCTGTCACGTCTGTCACGTGCTCAGTGTGAACCTGCTTTCATCTGTAAAGAGCACAGGGCGCCAGTGGCGAATTTGCCAATCTTTTTGTTCTCTGGCAAATGCCAAACGTCCTGCACGGTGTTGGGCTGTAAGCACAACCCCCACCTGTGGACGTCGGGCCCTCAAACCACCCTCATGGAGTCTGTTTCTGACCATTTGAGCAGACACATGCACATTTGTGGCCTGCTGGAGGTCATTTTGCAGGGCTCTGGCAGTGCTTCTCCTGCTCCTCCTTGCACAAAGGCGGAGGTAGCGGTCCTGCTGCTGGGTTGTTGCCCTCCTACGGCCTCCTCCACGTCTCCTGATGTACTGGCCTGTCTCCTGGTAGCGCCTCCATAGTCTGGACACTACGCTGACAGACACAGCAAACCTTCTTGCCACAGCTCACATTGATGTGCCATCCTGGATGAGCTGCACTACCTGAGCCACTTGTGTGGGTTGTAGACTCCGTCTCATGCTACCACTAGAGTGAAAGCACCGCCAGCATTCAAAAGTGACCAAAACATCAGCCAGGAAGCCTAGGAACTGAGAAGTGGTCTGTGGTCCCCATCTGCAGAACCACTCCTTTATTGGGGGTGTCTTGCTAATTGCCTATAATTTCCACCTGTTGTCTATTCCATTTGCACAACAGCATGTGAAATGTATTGTCAATCAGTGTTGCTTCCTAAGTGGACAGTTTGATTTCACAGAAGTGTAATTGACTTGGAGTTACATTGTGTTGTTTAAGTGTTCCCTTTATTTTTTTGAGCAGTGTATATATATTATATATATATATTCTATAGTTTTGTTCTCTGCATCGTTGGGGTGGGCTCGTAAGCAAGCATTTCACGGTAAAGAGTTGATTTGAGAGGGAAAGACAAAGAGCGAGGGAGTCCAAATGTATTCTGACCTAGTCTTTAGTATGAATCCATTTTTAATGAGATGAGTACAAAACATTAAAGGAACAGTTGTCTCCATGTCTCGTCCGTACCTGGTAGAGTATTCGGGTGGGGGTCCCGCAAAGTTCATCCCAATGGCTGGGGGAGGAGGGTAGGCCTCATTGGTCATGTAGGGACATATCTTTTCCAGAGAATCTACCAATTTTCTACCAAATTGCAAGAAATTACCGGGATTCCCGTTCAAACCGAAAGTGCTATTTAGAAGCATATGTTTTATTTAACCAGGTAAGTTGACTGAGAACACATTCTCATTTACAGCAATGACCTGGGGAATAGTTACAGGGGAGGGGGGGGTGAATGAGCCAATAGTAAGCTTGGGATGATTAGGTGACCGTGATGGTATGAGGGCCAGATTGGGAATTTAGCCAGGACACCAGGGTTAACACCCCTACTCTAACAATAAGTGCCATGGGATCTTTAGTGACCACAGAGAGTCAGGACACCTGTTTAACGTCCCACCCGAAAGACAGCACATGTCCCCAATCACTGTCCTGACTGTTCAGGATTTTCATCATCATTTTCATTAAAGGAACAGTCTATCAAAACATTGAAAATTCTATCTAAACGTTGAAAATTGTTTCATCAAACATTGGCTCCTCGTTATTGAAAGAAACGGAGCCATCTTCCTGGCCTGGAGGCCCGCATTCGCCATCCCACTGATCGGAGCTCGGAATTGGTCCATATCTCACCATCTGCTGCGTCATCGATCTCTCTAGAGTCCTGGTGATTAAACCTCTCACACATGGGACGAGACAACATCCACACAACACAAACACACTCATATGGGTGAAAGCAGCCCATAATACAGTTCTTACAACACTTTTCCATTTCCCAAACATGGGATGTGTTATCAGGAATGTACGTGTAGCGCTGAACCTAATCATTCTACCTACACTGCCCTCTTCTGCCAATAACATATCGAGAGTCAGTCTATTTTACCAGGTCATGAGGGAGGTGGCGGATAATTGGTCAGAGAACCTCTTTACTGCATCCCCGTTTTCATTCATGAATCTCTGTTGATTATTAAAGATGTCATTAATCCAATCCACATTTCTATTTATTGTCAACCACCAAAATAATGTAGTGTTAAAGCCTTCACATATTTGATTCATAGCTTTGTATTCATCTGGAACTTCCCTGAGGATGCCAATAGCATCCATCTTGTAAAGCTACTCCCATCCTGGTCAAAACTCCTCCTGTGCCTACTTTAGCCTCCTATAACTGGCCTCTGATGACTAACTCGAACTGGTTGGACCAATAACCCCAGGGCGCAAGTTCCTAACCACCCTTTGTGGTAATTTCTGTCGTATGCATCCTTTACTGGTACTGGCCCACCCTACATCAGTTATAGGTGCTATGAGGTTAAACATTTTCTCCTGTGCTTTCAAACTTAAGTCAGTCACATTAACCTCTATGGGCTGGGTGGGACGCTTGCGTCCCACCTACTCAACAGCCAGTTGAATCCTGTGGTGCGTTATTGAAATACCTTAGATATGCTATTACTTAAATTTTTCAAAAATATGACTATTTTACACCATTTTAAAGATAAGACTCTCGTTAATCTAACCACACTGTCCGATTTCAAAAAGGCTTTACAACGAAAGCAAAACATTAGATTATGTCAGCAGAGTACCAAGCCAGAAATAATCAGACACCCATTTTTCAAGCTAGCATATAATGTCACATAAACCCAAACCACAGCTAAATGTAGCACTAAGCTTTGATGATCTTCATCAGATGACAACCCTAGGACATTATGTTATACAATACATGCATGTTTTGTTCAATCAAGTTCATATTTATATCAAAAAACAGCTTTTTACATTAGCATGTGACTAGCATGTGACTAGCATTCCCACCGAACACTGCCGGTGAATTTACTAAATTACTCACGATAAACGTTCACAAAAAGCATAACAATTATTTTAAGAATTATAGATACAGAACTCCTCTATGCACTCGATATGTCCGATTTTAAAATAGCTTTTCGGTGAAAGCACATTTTGCAATATTCTCAGTAGATAGCCCGGCATCATAGGGCTAGCTATTTAGACACCCAGCAAGTTTAGCACTCATCAAAGTCAGATTTACTATAAGAAAAATGTTATTACCTTTGTTGTCTTCGTCAGAATGCACTCCCAGGACTTCTACTTCAATAACAAATGTTGGTTTGGTCCAAAATAATCCATCGTTATATCCAAACAGCGGCGTTTTGTTCGTGCGTTCTAGACACTATCCTAAAGGGTAAATAAGGGTGGCGAGCATGGTGCAATTCGTGACAAAAAAATTCTAAATATTCCATTACCGTACTTCGAAGCATGTCAACCGCTGTTTAAAATCAATTTTTATGCCATTTTTCTCATAAAAAAGCGATAATATTCCGACCGGGAATCTGCTTTTAGGTAAACAGACAAAGGAAAAGAAAGCATTCAGTCGAAGCGGGCACGCGCCTAAGCCCATAGTACTCTGAGTGGCCAATTGCCAAACGCGATAATGTGTTTCAGCCAGAGCCTGCATCGATATCGTTCAGCTTTTTCCCGGGCTCTGAGAACCTATGGAAGCCGTAGGAAGTGTCACGTTATTGCACAGATCCTGAGTCTTCAATAAAAAGAGCCAAGATGAAAAACTACTTCTCAGACAGGCCACTTCCTGCTTGAAATCTTCTCAGGTTTTGGCCAGCCATATGAGTTCTGTTATACTCACAGACACCATTCAAATAGTTGTAGAAACTTTAGGGTGTTTTCTATCCAAAGCCAATAATTATATGCATATTCTAGTTACTGGGCAGGAGTAGTAACCAGATTAAATCGGGTACGTTTTTTATCCAGCCGTGTCAATACTGCCCCCTAGCCCTAACAGGTTAACGATTACTTTCAGCCATTAAAATCATCTAAGTTCTCGGTGCCATTCTTGTATCTATAACACTGGTATTCATCCGGAATTTAGGTGAACCGAGGTGGGTTGGCTGAGTACTTCAATCTGGCCAACCCCAATTCCTGTACAGTTGTCTGCTTCCCCAGGAAATTGTTTAATGTTTACCTTAAATTCTACATCTTGATCTTCTTTGATTCCTTATTCTGTATGTCACTCATCAGTGTATTATATAGTTTATCTTCTACTTCTTCTCAATGACAACGGTATCCAATGATTAGTACCGGAAGGTGGTGGATCTGAATGTATCAGAAAGGTTACCAAAACTATGATGCAGCTCAGAGTCTCTACTCTTCCCAAAAACCGCCAACCCTCTCCTGCCCTTAGTCGATCTGCTAGGTACCACCCCATACTCACACCTCTAGGAGCACACACAGTGATGAACGGTCGGGATAGGGAATCTTCGTTAAAGAGGTAACCCCCGGACCATGTTGGTATCGGTTCTTCTCCTAACTCTGTGTGTGATCAGCAGTGTTCATATGTGTACATACCTCCTTGCAGTGGGTAACGTGGACCCAAGTGACTCTCTCAGCTTTTCTAATGGCAAAGGCAGTGGTTTAAAAGAACCTGGTATGGGCCTTCCCAACGGTGTTGCTTCCAGTTTTTTCTCCTCAGGGACTGGATCCACACCCAGTCTCCTGGTTGGATTGAGTGAATCAACTTCTCCTGTAATTCACCTGTGGGACACAAAATCTTGGACATATGGGTTTGGTTAACAAACAGTCTTCTCATGTGCTTTGCTAGTATTTCTTCAACTTCTATGTCTACCTGTTCTGGTATCTCTAACTCTGGCATTCTATAGGCTCTACCTGATTAGCTAAACTGTCATCCATCATTTAAAGAGATGGCTCCTAGTAAACCAACTCTAGGGATAATATCTTGACTTAATATTTTAGCTACCATAATCATGTCCACCAAGTAAGTTGGGAACGCTTCTACCCATTTGCTATACTTATCTATTCTTGTTAAACACCCCTTCTTCCCCTCATTTCGGAATATCTCAATAAGGTACATTTCCAACTGTTGGAATGGATATCTTACAAAAAAAAAAAAAAGTTTAAGTAATTATCCTCTAGGCCATCACTCTTTCCTAACTACTCTACTATACTTCCCTCCCCTTGATACATTGCTTAGCCTATGTATCAATATTGCTGCGTATCCATACAATGTCTTTGGTAGGATAAGTAAATTATCCTTATGTCAGACCTTCTCTTGTAGGATGCCCCATTTCATTTTCCACATGTCCAATTCTCCCTGGGGCCTTCATCCTTGGCTATAATTTAACAATCCTCTGTCAAGTGTTTTACCTTCTTTAACCTGTTAGGGCTAGGGGGCAGCATTGACACGGCTGGATAAAAAACATACCCGATTTAATCTGGTTACCACTCCTACTCAGTAACTAGAATATGCATATACTTATTACATATGGATAGAAAACACCCTAAATTTTCTAAAACTGTTTGAATGGTGTCTGTGAGTATAACAGAACTCAAATGGCAGGTCAAAACCTGAGAGATTCCTTTACAGTAATCAGAATTTTATTGTCACGAATTGCGCCAAGCGCGTGACACTTCTTTACTATTTCGGATAGTGTCTGGAACGCACGAACAAAACGCCGCTATTCGGATATAACGATGGATTATTTTGGACCAAACCAACATTTGTTATTGAAGTAGCTGTCCTGGGTGTGTATTCTGACGAAGACAACAAAAGGTAATGAAATTTTTATAATAGTAAATATGATTATGGTGAGTGCTAAACTTGCCGGGTGTCTAAATAGCGAGCCCGTGATGCCTGGGCTATGTACTTAGAATATTGCAAAATGTGCTTTCACCAAAAAGCTATTTTAAAATCGGACATATCGAGTGCATAGAGGAGGTCTGTATCTATAATTCTTAAAATAATTGTTATGCTTTTTGTGAACGTTTATCGTGAGTAATTTAGTAAAATGTTAGCGAATTCCCCGGAAGTTTGCGGGGGGTATGCTAGTTCTGAACGTCACATGCTAATGTAAAAAGCTGGTTTTTGATATAAATATGAACTTGATTGAACAAAACATGCATGTATTGTATAACATAATGTCCTAGGGTTGTCATCTGATGAAGATCATCAAAGGTGAGTGCTGCATTTAGCTGTCTTCTGGGTTTTGGTGACATTATATGCTGGCTTGAAAAATGGGTGTCTGATTATTTCTGGCTTGGTACTCTGCTGACATAATCTAATCGTTGTAAAGCCTTTTTGAAATCGGACAGTGTGGTTAGATTAACGAGAGTCTTATCTTTAAATGGCTGTAAAATAGTCATATGTTTGAGAAATTGAAGTAATAGGATTTTTAAGGTTTTGAAAATCGCGCCACAGGATAGCCGTGGCTGTTACGTAGGTGGGACGAATTCGTCCCGCCTAGCCTAGAGAGGTTAAGATGTATCTGTGCTGTTTTGTATGGTTTTAAATGTCTATGTGCTTGTCTGTGTAAATAGTAACTTTCTCTCCTTTCTTATTTCACCGGTTCTAGTCAATGCTACTATTTCGGCCTACTGTGCAGAATAGTGTCTGGGCAATGGTTCAGTGTCTAACACCTGAAACCAACTAAGCTTTCATTGCCCTTTTAGTTAGGGTAACAATTACTTTCAACAAAATTATACTAATCTCCTCCTAGCGAATTTACCAAACATAAACTTAAAATCAAAACTAAAATACATGCCTGCCAATGGAGCCGATAGTCTCTCCATGAATTAATATCCTAGAGCTTAGTGAACCAAATTCTCTTCCTATCTACTCCTGCTGGCCCCCCTCCTTTCTTCCTACTACTCCCCAACCCTCAAGGTTTCAGCAGTGCAGGGGAGGATTTCTCCGTCTGTCCTTCTCTGTCTCCAGTTTTTTCTCATAATATGGTTGTTTCCAAATATTGACTAAATGTCTCATTGTCTCCTTGGTTGCACTCCTGAACCTTAGAAAAATCCACCTGTCTAGATATTGCATATCTACTTAAATTTATCTCGATACCCTCAATAATCCTGGATCACCTACAGATGTCATATATCCCTGTCCTGTTGACATAAGTCTACCATTATTAAACTTATTCACAACAAAATATAGTAATATTATATCCATTCCACAGCCTTGTTGTGTTAAGGAAGCCTACCCTTAGTCTAAAGCTTTGCCCTTTTAGTCCTCTCATTGGTTCAAATTATCAATTGTGTTTAAGAACTTTAACCTCTTGGGGCTAGGTGGGACGCTAGCGTGCCACCCGTGGTGCACTCCATCAACAGCAGGTGCATTTCAAGAGCGGCAAATTTGAATCCAAATAAATGTCAAAATTCAAATTTTTCAAAAATACAACTATGTTACACCATTTGAAAGATAAACATCTCCTTAATCTAACCACGTTTTACGATTTCAAAAAGGTTTTACGGCGAAAGCATAAATTTAGAGTATGTTAGGACAGTACATTTACAAGAGTTGTGTGTAATGTTTTGTCAAGTCAAAGACAGGGTCACCAAAACCATAAAACCAGCTAAAATGATACACTAACCTTTTACAATCTCCATCAGATGACACTCCTAGGACATTATGTTAGACAATGCATGCATTTTTAGTTCTATCAAGTTCATATTTATATACAAAAACAGCGTTTTACTATGGCATTGATGTTGAGGAAATCGTTTCCCTCCAATAACCGGCAGTCAAGTCAGCGTCACAAATTAAATAATTAAAATTAGAAAACATTGGTAAAATATTATATTGTCATTTAAAGAATTATAGATTTACATCTTTTGAACGCAATCAACTTGCCAGATTTAAAAATAACCTTACTGGGAAATCACACTTTGCAATAATCTGAGCACTGTGCCCAGAAAAATACGCGTTGCGATACAGACTAGACGTCATGTTGGGGAGATCTAAAATCGAAAATACTATGTAAATAATCCATTACCTTTGATTCTCTTCATCAGATGTCACTTCCAGGTATCACAGGTCCATAACGAATGTAGTTTTGTTCAAAAAAGCTCATCATTTATGTCCAAAAATCTCCGTCTCGTTAGCACATGATGTAAGCCAGCCGGACTTCTCGTCATGAACGAGGGGAAAAAATATATTTCCGTTCGTTCAAACATGTCAAACGTTGTATAGCATAAATCATTAGGGCCTTTTTTAACCAGAACATGAATAATATTCAAGGTGGACGAATGCATAGCCTTTTATAACGTATTGGAACGAGGGTACCCAACATGAAGTAGCGCGCCAGGTGTCTAATGGGACATCACCGTTCCATGGCTCTTGTTCGGTCAGATCTCCCTCCAGAAGACTCAAAACACTTTGTAAAGGCTGGTGACATCTAGTGGAAGCAATAGGAAGTGCCAAAATATTCCTAAACCCCTGTGTTTTTCAATGGGATAGGTTTAAACTCAATACAACACATCAGGTATCCACTTCCTGTCAGAAAATGTCTCAGGGTTTTGCCTGCCAAATGAGTTCTGTTATACTCACAGACACCATTCAAACAGTTTTGGAAACTTTAGAGTGTTTTCTATCCATATATAATAAGTATATGCATATTCTAGTTACTGGGTAGGATTAGTAACCAGATTAAATCGGGTACATTTTTTTTATCCAGACGTGCAAATGCTGCCCCCTAGACCCAACAGGTTAACTCCTCATAATTATCAGTTCTACAAATTCCCTTAAAATCAATATCACCAATGACCTTAAATTCACCATCCATGGCTTTTCAATGTGGTTGATCAGACCACACAGGAAGAGTCACCAGAGGGGTCAAAAGTCATACCACCCTTTCGGAACCGTGTTTCTTACTACATTAAACAAATTAAAGCTAAGAACTTTATTTACATTTTGTATCCCAGGGTCCCAGAACATTCCCTATCAAAAGAATTTCACGTGTTTAATTAAACTCAGAAAACAAAACTTCCAAAATGCCATGTGTGTAAACCCCTTTAAGATATCATGTCCCTAGGAATTTTTTTTTTCCAAAGAGAGCTAAGCGCTTCTTTTTCCATAAAATAAGTACTTGGTCAGCGTTTCATCCTACCACACTGATTCAAAAACCCAAAAGTTGACTATAAACAAAACTTCATAGTACTTATAACTCCATTGTACTCGCACCACCGCGGTTACACTCACCCCCTTACAAATAGCGCGTCCTCGAGTTAGCTTGTGACTCTACGTCCTACAGGAACGCGCACGCCGGCCAGGCTCACGCACAACTATAATTAATTTACACTGTTCCTGCGAAATAAAATAAACTCGCCCTGTAATCCACCTTTCTGACCTGACATTGTTTCATGCAATGAAAACATAATGTTAGCATACATCCACTTCCCGTTCAAATCACTGGTGTTACTAAACAATCAAACCACGAATCTATAACCAGAATTTATCACCAAACTTTTACGATTCCATTATTCAGACCAGAATCGCTTCCAGCCACATATGTTTTCAGTGCTCACAACCAACGCTTCTCATTTTACCCGTACGAAAAAAATAATATATATCTCTTTTCAAACAGCGTTCTGCCTTACCTCTATCGTAAGATTAAACCCAATGTTACAACTTTATCTCTCCTTCGGCTTCACTCTTATGAAATGTCCAAGGGTTTAAAAAATATCATGTATATCACCACAATTCTGTCGCAATTATTACTTTCCGCTCCTTATAATTCATTAGATTTAGGTAACTGCCTTTTCCTTGATTCCGTCATTGAAATACAACTCCCATTCTCTATAAATCATTTAAGCAGGCCATTTAGACCACAAACAACGTACTTTATCGAATTCGCCTCGCTATTATTTTGAATGAATCTGTCTTTCAATTTAACCTCAACAAGCTATCAAAGCATTTGGTTTCTATCTTAAACAAACACTAACAACCGTATGCTTCTAGTCATAACATAAAAATAATTAAATTAAATTTTAGTCCCATGGTGCATGGGCTGGGAACCGAACCCGGGCCCCCCGCATAGCAGGCAAGAATTCTACCACTGAACCAAAATGCTATTGCTTAGAGCTGCAATTCCGGTGGTTGTGTCCTTCTCGGTCACAACGTTTACAGGCTGTTTTACAGTTTCTGGCGAAATGTCCTGTTCTATCTCAATTAAAACACCACTTCTCTCCGTCTTTGTCAGCGCGTCTCCCTGTTTTTCCCCTTCTGTCTACAGTGACTGTCTCTATCCACTTTTCTCAATAAGTTTGCTAAATCCTGTTCTCCTCTCTGTCTATCCCTAAACTGTCTCTGTCTATGGTTCCTTGGTGGGGCCTTACAATCCTCTGCCATGTGGCCGGTTATATTGCAGTTGTAGCACTTTCTGTCCTCAGGTTCTATCCACTTTCTACTCTCCCTGTTTCCCCCTTTCTTTTTAAAATCTTTCCTGCTTTTTCCTGCAATTTCTCCAAGAGTGGCGATCAAATGTTCTGCTCCTGTCTGTTCTTTCTTACTTTTCTTTTCCTTGCCATTATGCTCATGGTGTATAGCATACCTCTTTACTTCGGCCAATGTGGCTGTTCCCCACCCTATCAGAGTCTCTTTTATGATTTGACAAATTTCAGGCTCCATACCACTCAAGAAGGCTATTTTTAACTGTTGGTGGTAAGGTCCGTCGTCTCCCTGTCTAGGCTCTACCAGTCCACTATTAGCATTGAACACATCTCTCAGTCTCTCTAAATACTGGCAAACAGTTTCCCCATCCCCTTGTTTACACTCATGTATTTTTGAAAAGTCTGCATGTCTATGGTAATAGTCCCTAAGATTATTACAGAGCTGTGTCAATTTGTCTGCATAATCCCCATCTCCTGCCCATGGTAAAACCGGTTCTTCTCCTTGCCCTGGAACCCAGGCTCCCTTCACTGCTGCCCAGTCTTTCCCCACTATCTGTCGGACAGCCCTTTCCAATTCTCCTGTATTTAGTTTAAAACTCTCGGTCAGTCCCACCATATCTCTCCTAAACCCTTCTATTCCTGTTTTTGGATGTGCTATTCCCTCAACTGCTCTTGCTACATCTCTCTGAGTCCAGGGTCGATACATTTGTAAGATATCCGATTGATCAGCTTCGCCTGCCCTAGGATTAGGAAGCTCTATGAGAGGACACTGATCCTCCTCCCAATCTGATTGAACCTCCCTCAGCCCTGGCTTATTATACAGCGCCAGTCGCTTTTTAAGGTTAGACTCTCTTGGTTCTGGCTCTTCTTTCCTCTCCTTTGAGGATTTACCACCCATGTTTATTCAATTACTGTTATTCCTATTGTCACAATATGTGTGTACTTACTCAATTACTTTGTTTATTTTCTAATATGTATTCTCACTTTCTATGGGTGTAACCTCCTTCCTCCTGTTTGGAATAATCAGACCTATTTTGCGCGCCTCTGGTAGATCTCGATTATCCCCTCTAAAATGTATTTTGACAGGCGATCTATATTCATACAAATTATGTCCCTGACCTACGTTCTTATAAATGTTATTATTATATTTCGCCTTCCATATTATGTTTTCCGCCTAATATATTATTGACCAGGTATCATTTAGGTCTCAATATTAGCTCCAATTCTCACAATCTATGTGTATGCTTCTATAATTCTGTTATTATACTTAAATCTCACAATCTATGTGTGTGCTCTACTGTTATCTCACTTACTCCTGTTAGTCCTATACTAACGTAACTTACTTATCTTTATTTCGCCTTCTATATTACGTTTTCCGGCTACTGTACTTCGACCAGTTTTACTGTTAGGTCTTACTGCAACCAGTTTTACTGTTAGGTCTTACTGCAACCAGTTTTACTGTTAGGTCTTACTGCAACCAGTTTTACTGTTAGGTCTTACTGCAACCGGTTTTACTTTTAGGTCTTACTTAGATCTGTGACCCAGTGCCGCCAACACTAACATAGATACTTTTGTCTTAAACTTTCTCTACATTAGATTATATGGACGGTATACCCGATACAAATCTTACTTTTTGTTAGTTTTACGGTTAATATCCTCCCTCACATTTATCTTGACCAATGCTTAATAGGAACCTAATCCAGTCCATTCTAAGTCAATTTTTAGTAAGTTTAGAATTTAACCCCAAACTAATGAATAAAGATTACTGACCTTATTTTGCAGCTGAGAATTCAATGTAGGTTGGATCTCGTCACCGCTTCTGTCACATACCAGTTTGCCACCGGCCTGTAAAGAACCCACAGAAAAGGGCCGGGTCTTTGATTTACGGATATTTCATCCGCCCGTGCACGGTTTCGGTGTCTCCTTGGAACGACAGGAGCGGGTATTGAAATCCGGCTCGAAGGACCAATTGTTAAAGGAATTTTATATCTTGATGATAATAATCAATAATCAATTCGCCTTGACTAATGCCCAAGGTTTGTAAGACAATGGGTTAAAATAATTAGGCAAGGACTCAGCTTTCTGCAAAAGGTTTCTGTAGCTTTATTCAGAGAAGGTTCTGGCGTCAGGATAACAAAACAGTCATTATATAGTTCTTGCTTACTTACGCATGTTATGAGAATTTTGTTCCCAATGTTCATAAACTGAACTTCAATTAAACTACTCAGTCTGCACCCCAGAGTTTGTAAGGTTCTGGTTAAATGACACAGACGGAGGCCCAGCCTACAATAGTCAACCAAGTTTATTCACGAGAGCTCAGAATATCATACAATGTACATAGCCTTTTATACCTAACATTTGGTCATATCATATGTCATACCCCTTACAGATGCCCCCTCCTCTTCTTTAACACTGTCAATGCTTATTTACAAGTCTTCTCCATCACAAATCCTGCCCCATGTTACATAATCTACTGCAAGCCTAAAGTTTTCTCCCCTCTCTGGGTGGGGAGACCTTCTTCCTGTTATCAGTTTCACTGTGGTCACAAGTTGTCTTCTGTCTGGTAACAGTTCCCCTTTTCCCTTGAATGTCTTGCCTATATTGCTAAATCATTAAGCTTAAACTTTTCCAACACACACACATTAGTACATTCATCTTATAATCACTCGGTTATACCTTTTCAGGGTGAAATCATTTAGTCAAACCTTTAATCATATAATTTCCATTACAACGCACATGCATTTACACACAATCCGTTGGTGACCTGCAACCCCCATAAACTTCTCACACTGTTTATCACCTTCTGGCTCAGCCTGTTCCTTTCCTTCAAGGTTAGGAACTCTCTGAAGTTTTACTCCCTTGACCATCTGCTTCTGTAGCTATACTAATTGCATACACACATTTCTTTCCCTCTCCAGTGGTTCCTGGACTTTCCGGAACTAATCAGACCAATCGATCCCTACATTGATCATTACATTGATTATTCATTAACCCTGCTGTATGACTAATAATTCATCATGGTTTATTGATTCATTTACCTTTATTAGATAATTCTCTTATCAACCACTTCCAGCAGCAACTGGTCTCCAATCTAGGGACTGACCAGAACCAACCCTGCTTAGCTTCAGAAGCAAGCCAGCTGTGGGATGCAGGGTGTTAAGCAGCGAATAAGATCCAACATGATTATACCACTCTACATGGAGAAATATACACTAATGGGTTCTTGTATTTGTTGCTATTTAATCAACTCAAAGTCACCACACTATTTCATTGATGTAGCCTAGTTTTAACCGGTCTATGAGGCACTGTTGGCCGACGGGTCAAATATGAGGTTATTACAGTAGCCTACCTTTCACTAAAAGATGCATTTTGGTCCTTTCCTCTCCCCTTACACCTGGCTATCAAGGGAATTTGGGAAGGTTGTGGCTGTTTATACTTCGGTTATTGTGATGATTTTGTCAGAGGAAACAAATCTGAATCTCTGATAATCTAACAGTTACGCTGTAGCGGAGATTCAGCACAATGGATAGCGCCGCAGTTGATCAATTGCACGTGAATCTAAACCCGCAGTTTATCATGTGCCATTCTTCAGCTATATTTACATCAAATCTTCTCAGGCCTACCTATTGCATCTGTTCTCCAGCAATAAAGTCAATTATCAAGTTAATATTCATTTAGTCACAGCATAAATTAAACGTGAGCCTACACAATCAAATTAACTTGTCAAGACCCTGCCATTCTTCTCCGTTATTACTTTTATTCAGGACAAAATACCCCCAGTTCTCGCATTATTTTACAGACTTGGTCAGAAAGGGTAACTGATTCTCAAGACCCAGACAAACAAATGTAGAATAACATTCAATACACAATCTTAGGCTACATAACAGGGGTGGAAATCCCAGGAGGGACGGGGGGTACACGACCCCCCCATCCTGGGAAAAATATGATTTGTCCCCCCCAATATATCACTGTAAACATTACTCTGTAATTTAAATAATAATAATAATACGCAATGAAAGCAATTGTGCTGATTATAGACACTTAATAGCGCTTTTTTAAGTTTCAAAAGATTGCGACCCCCCACCCTTTGCCTCACAATGGTATGATCCACTGCCAGTTCCTTAGTTGGCAAGGTAACAGAGGGTTCGTATCTACTGTCTGAAAGGCACTCAATGCACGTGACTGACATGAGGTTAATCCAGTCAATCGCGCCATAGCAATGTTTTGTTTTATGTTGGCAGGGTTCAAACACACACACACACACTAGCTGAATTTGCAGAGCTAGTGTGCAAATATTAACTATTAAGCTAGCTAGTACCTATTCCATTTATGTGGCGTCGTCAAAGATGGAATCTTTGCTATCGTCAATTTATTCCAAGATCAGCAATGTAAGTTAGTGCTTCAAAGTCCCTGTGATAAGGTTAGCGATAAACTGAAGTCCAAACTGAACAGAACTACACTCTCTTCTACCGTTGTCTTAAATATATTTAATGGTCTCGTTGCAAAAGCTAAATTGTCGCAAGGTAACTTTTATTTATTTTATTTCACCTTTATTTAACCCGGGTAGCAAAGATTATAGCAAACACCACTGAAACGGAATTTGTGCTCGCTAGCTTTGCAAATTCAGCTATTGTTGGAAGCCAGCCAATATGAAACAAACGGTTAAAATTACAAAAGATTGCAGCATATGTTGTGTAAATGGTGAACTTATACAGCTGTCAACTCTTGTCACTGCAATCCGTTTCACATTTGCTAGCTACCTTTTAGATCGAAGCCCATATAGAATGATAGAAGATATGATAGAAGCCCATCTCCTACTGTAAATAACCTACACACTGTGTGTGTGTGTGTGTGTGTGTGTGTGTGGCCAGCCAGGTAGAAAAAAAGACGGACATCAGAGTATTTTTCAGTACACCAAAACGCAAAGTAAGAACCCTAGTAGCCTAATATCTCAAAGACTAGTTGATAAAATGTTCATAAGAAAGAAGTGAAATGCTAATGAAAATGTTTCACAATGATGTCATTAGGCAGAGCAGGCAACAGATGGCAGAGCTGGGGACAGACTGGCAGAGACAGGGAGTCTCAGGTAAGTTTGTTGAGTCTTTGTTTGGCAACATTATGAAAGGTTCTCCATTTTTTTGACTTGTAAAATAGGAACATAATTGGAAAATGCCATGGATACCCCCACTCTCAACTTACACTGGTGACTGAACTAAGATCTGTTAAAGGCAATGGTATTGCTGTTGTGATTAGTTGTGTAGTTTTGGGTACCGGTAGTTAGGAGTACGGCAAACACCTTATTTCTTTGGTTCCTCAATATACATTTACCATATTACAACGTAGGCTGTGTGTTACAGCACTACTTTTGGTGTCCCCCTCAGGAATTGCTCTTCAGAAAATGTCATGTAATTGTCCCCTCCAAAGTTGATATCAGATTTTCGCCCCTGCTACATAAAATAACCTGGAAGGCCTACCCTGTAGCAAACAAAATATTTGCATAGGCCGTAACGGTTTAACTTGCTTCAAAACAGGCTGAATTCAGGTTGGCATAAGTGAGTAAAGCGGTGCCACAGAAATTGTTTTGAATTAAAGCAGATACCTACCGGTAGCTCAAAAGTTGGAGCCAATTTTGTTGCTGTATTAACTGCATTTAAAGGTTGCGTGTACATGCTCTTTGAATTCATGGCGACTATAAGTACGACGCACACCCCGAGCGTTGATCATGCGGATAGAGAAGGCCTGTATGAACAGACTTCACCTCACGCTTTTCATAGAAATTAACCGGTTAATTTCTCCCATGTAATCGGAGTGGGTGGGAAATCCTGGTAAAACTGTTCCCCCCCATCAAACCCTAGGTTAGAGGCGCTACAAGCAACTCTGGGAGAGCTAGGACCTGATAGCAGCCTGCCAGCTAAAGCAGGTTAGCATTGACTTATTTAACCTGAAAGTTTGGATTGTCACTGGGATATGAAGACCAACCGCCAAAACGATGGGCTAATGAGACGAGAGCTGGTTTCACATGTAAGCATTCACTAATAGGAAACCAAGTCAGTCAGGAGAGAAGACACCCAGCAGAGTAATTTAAATGCAAGTTGACAACCGTGATATTAGTTAGCACTGAAACCCCGATTCTAGCAACATCCTCATATGTACCAACCCCAGACACTGTGTTCCACAACCATCAAGTTAAAATGAACTAGAACCCATTCCACATCATGTGATGCTACTAGCATAAATTGACCAACACTAAGCAAATGTAGCTTAAACACAGGGGTCAAAGTATTAATATATTGCAAAATAAATGTTGCCAAGTAGGAACCGCCAAAACAATACTGAGGACACAAGTATTACAGTTAATGTTTAATTGAGCCAAAACAAGCAAATGCAGTTACACACACAGACAACCTGGACTAGAGTACCCATGAACTCTTGCATGTCCCACGTCAGATATCCATGTTTGTGGTCAACGGGGGCTCCGATGAAGCGGTGAACAGTTCCTTAGAGGTAGCGTCGTCAGACGGGGGGCCAGTCGCAGCTTCAGAGGTAGCGTCGTCAGACGGGGGGCCAGTCGCAGCTTCAGAGGTAGCGTCGTCAGACGGGGGGCCAGTCGCAGCTTCAGAGGTAGCGTCGTCAGACGGGGGGCCAGTCGCAGCTTAAGAGGTAGCGTCGTCAGACGGGGGGCCAGTCGCAGCTTCAGAGGTAGCGTCGTCAGACGGGGGGCCAGTCGCAGCTTCAGAGGTAGCGTCGTCAGACGGGGGGCCAGTCGCAGCTTCAGAGGTAGCGTCGTCAGACGGGGGGCCAGTCGCAGCTTCAGAGGTAGCGTCGTCAGACGGGGGGCCAGTCGCAGCTTCAGAGGTAGCGTCGTCAGACGGGGGGCCAGTCGCAGCTTCAGAGGTAGCGTCGTCAGACGGGGGGCCAGTCGCAGCTTCAGAGGTAGCGTCGTCAGACGGGGGGCCAGTCGCAGCTTCAGAGGTAGCGGCCAACAGTTCCTCAAAGGGATGGTCAGACGGGGGGCCAGTCCCAGCTTCAGAGGTAGCGGCCAACAGTTCCTCAAAGGCATGGTCAGACGGGGGGCCAGTCGCAGCTTCAGAGGTAGCGGCCAACAGTTCCTCAAAGGCATGGTCAGACGGGGGGCCAGTCGCAGCTTCAGAGGTAGCGGCCAACAGTTCCTCAAAGGCATGGTCAGACGGGGGGCCAGTCGCAGCTTCAGAGGTAGCGGCCAACAGTTCCTCAAAGGCATGGTCAGACGGGCCAGTCGCAGCTTCAGAGGTAGCGTCGTCAGACGGGCCAGTCGCAGCGTCGTCAGAGGTAGCGTCGTCAGACGGGCCAGTCGCAGCGTCGTCAGAGGTAGCGTCGTCAGACGGGCCAGTCGCAGCGTCGTCAGAGGTAGCGTCGTCAGACGGGCCAGTCGCAGCGTCGTCAGAGGTAGCGTCGTCAGACGGGCCAGTCGCAGCGTCGTCAGAGGACATGCGCCTCAGCTTCTCCTCAGAGGACAGGGCATCATTTGCCTGAGAGCTACCATGGTTTGGAGAAGCTTGGGATTCTACTTCGTTAGTCTCTAAATACTCTATAGAAAAAACAAAAGGAACAGTTGGGTATTCTACAGCAACACATCTGTTCCACACGGTCTAGGCCGAATTGCCAGTCGAATGTTGAACCCAACAGTTTTCAAAGTATATGTTTCAGGCTGTACCTTCTCTGTCTTGTTTAGCGTCAGACCCTATGGATCGGAGCAAGGCCAGGGCATGCTCAATGGAGACGTCATTTGATGACAGCTCTGAAAAACGTAGGTTAAGGTACACAAGCAAATTTACCAAATCAAAGGCTTTGACAACGTTATTTAGACTGAGTTACTCTATGGTGTTGAATGAGTGTCAAACACAGCAGCACCATAGACAGTGACAAAGAACATAGCTAGAAGGGTTGTGGAAAGAAACACTTACCTCCAAGTCTCCTCTGCAGAGAGACTTGATCTTGCTTCTGGGACTTTCCAACAGGGTAACAAGAAACTGAGGAGAAAGTGTTGACAGAAGTTGAGTTCACACAAAATAGCTACATATATTAATAATAGATGACCAATGCGGAAGAAACAGACAGTCAAATTTGAATCTCCAACTTATAAAGTTAAGCATATTTCCCAAACAAATCCCTTCAATCCAAATAAAACGTTAGTGAACCAACCTTTGACAACCCCCACAGTCATCACAAAGAGCAGCAATTCTCTCACACCTCCCATGATCATGAGAATAGTCTGTGTTATCAACAGGTAATGTCTTCCCATGGCCTGTATGAGGCTTATATAGGCCACTAATGACCGTTTACCTGACAAACATGACTTAACGATCAATTAACAAGCTTGATTGAGGTGTTACATTCAGATAGAAATAGACCATGTAGAACATATGTTGATTCTTTGGTGGGCAGGCAATCTTTTCTACTCCATATATTGCATTTATATCTGTAATGTTTAACCCTAATGGTCTCAGAATCTTCAAAGATATTAGGGGGAAATAAACACTGTACCCAAATCCACTTTTTACAATGCTCCTGGGAAATGGGTAGGCCTCCACCATACAGTTTTACAGCTGTGATATATTTATTTATTTACATAGATCACATACTTAAATATATATATGTTAGCTGTAGGTAGCTTTGGGATAAAATTCCCATATTGTATTGTTACTAACATAAATCATAATATATCATATTTTCCTCATTTGCTCTGTAGGAGGTTCGTCATATGAAGGACATTCAAGTGGATGTGACCCCTAACCTGACATAATGTAAACGTTATACATTAAGCTCTCTCCCTCAGTGACATGAATTAGTATATTTCATATTCTCAGAACCCAACAGTAGGTTTTAAGGTGTGGCTGCATGTTTGTCGTGGACGCATCGTCACTCTTGATGTTCTTTTTCCAGATTGCAAGTGAAACACCTTTAGATGTGGTAAGTGCCAGTTGGTAACTTTTCCTCACACTTGCTTGTTTAAGGTATGGATGCAACACCCCAGTATGTCTGCAGGGGCTGGTCACTGAGATTTACCATGTTACACATGCTACTAGACTAACCTTCCAAGTAAATATGTTACAAGTCTGAACTGGCCGTCCTTGTCTTTCCTCAACTAATTGAAAGCTCAGGGACAGACATCCTGAACGACTTTGATGTCAGAGCTCCCATCAGCCCTCTACACCTCGCTGTGAGTAAAGCCTACCTGCTCCTGTAGTGGTCTCCATATGACAAATGGCACCCTATTCCCTATTTAGTACACTACTTTTGACCAGATCCTTATAGGCCCTGATCAAAAGTAGTTCACTACATAGGGAATAGGGTGCTATCTGGGAAGCAGGCATGGTGTTGATTTTCCACAGGAAGTTGACTGTCCAGACAGACTCACACACCAAATTCCTATCTATTCCTGATTCGTGTAAAATACATGCATATTCTACACAGTGATGATGAGGATGATTTCCTTATTTTGCCATTTGAGTTAATCAACCTCAGAGGAGAAGTAGAGTGTTTGTTTCTCAATCCCACGCTTGGCAGGGACCTCCGATGTTGATGCTGGGCGGGAGCAAAAATGGGCTCCCGATTGAAAGACTCTGGTCTACTTTAGAGGTCTAGCACTGTATTTCTGTTCAGGCGTACCACTGGTCTACTATAGGACATTGATTATATATCTATTCAGGCGTACCACTGGACTTTGCTTGAGACTGTGTTTGTGTTTCTATTCAGGCGTACCACGGCCACCACCATGCTATGGAGGTTCTGGTTCAGTCTCTGCTGGATCTAGACGTGAGGGACAGCCAGGGGCGCACCCTCTGGACCTGTCTGCCTTAAAAAGCCATGTGGAGTGTGTTGACGTCCTCATCAACCAGGGAGCCTCCATCCTGGTTAAAGACTTCACCCTGAAGAGGACCCCCATCCACACTGCATGTACACATAGAATATCACATAGAGCTTCTGTAATTAAAAAGTTTTCCTGACCAAGATGGCCATTTGTTTGGTCATGTTGCTAGGACGACAATGTCCACTCTAGGGATGTTACATGGTATAGTGTGAAAATACACACTAGACACTGATCTAAGGTCATTTTTTTGTCATGTTCTCCACTAATGATTGAGGATCTAGGGAGGGTAAGCTGATCCTACATCAGTGCACAGGGGAGACTTCTATCCAGAGCCAGGTACACAGCTAGCAGGTGACAGGCTTCGATGGCCTCAGCCCCAAAATTCTTTATTATCTGCTGTGTTAACATCATGAGGATGTCATCTAGCAACACCACTGTTCTAGAAATCTGTCTGTTCATGTGAAGGTTATAGTCGTCCAGCAATCTGCTCATATCCTCTCTGTTTATCCTCCTCTAGCTACCAACGGTCAATCATCTGACATTCTTATATCCTCTCTGTTTATCCTCCTCTAGCTACCAACGGTCAATCATCTGACATTCTTATATCCTCTCTGTTTATCCTCCTCTAGCTACCAACGGTCAATCATCTGACATTCTTATATCCTCTCTGTTTATCCTCCTCTAGCTACCAACGGTCAATCATCTGACATTCTTATATCCTCTCTGTTTATCCTCCTCTAGCTACCAACGGTCAATCATCTGACATTCTTATATCCTCTCTGTTTGTCCTCCTCTAGCTACCAACGGTCATTCAGAGTGTTTGCGTTTGCTGATTGGAAATGCTGACCTCCAGAGTGCAGTGGACTTTCAAGACGGGAATAGACAGTAAGTCACTTGGGTTTTGGATACAATTCCTGAAATAAAGAGATTTTGACATTGGGGCTGCATCCCAAATGGCAACCTATACCCTACTTCGTGCACTACTTTAAACCAAAGCCCTATGGGCTCAGGTCAAAAGTAGTGTACGATATAGGGAATAGGGTTGCCATTTGGGACTCAACCCTGGTTATTACCAGTTTTTTGTCTTTTCCACCCTTGTCTGTCAGACGTGGTCAAGTGTAAATATGACTTCTTACATGAGCCTGACAGTGCATCTCACGAAAGACTGAACACTATCTCAGGCTAACATAGTTTGGAAAGCAATTGGCTATTGCTTCAAAGAGAAGACAATGAAAAGACTAATCTGTCTTTTACTTATCAAAATTCTCAACTTAATTGAGCGAACAGTATTTTTGGCATTGGCTATATCCCCGGTGAGTGTGCATATTCACTTTCTTTATCCCTGGGTCAGTGCCACTTGAAAGTCATATTGAAAAAGATTCTGCTAATCTCTATAGTCATATAAAGTGTAGTAGAATTGCACGATAAAACATATTTTAAAAAGGCCAATTTTTTTTCCTGTAAAGAGAAACATATCTGATATAGCCTAGCCTAGCCTTACTCCATCACGCGCTGCATTGAACAGCCGTTTTTTTGCGAACGGTGATTGAGTTATATTATTAGCCTAAATAATGACTATCCAATTTACTAATCACATTAGCAATAGTTAGCTATCTTACATAAGTCTGTAAATGTGATGATGCATAGAATGCTTTATATATTTTTTATGGTGAAAATTAGCTTCCCCTTAACTTGAGACTCGCATGCCTATGAGCAAGACAGTTAGGCCTAAACACTCTGTTTTCCTTTGCTAATGTTTCCCCCGTCCGTCCGTCCGTCCGTCCGTCGGCTGTCAGTTATGTCGATGACTGTGTACATACGGCACGCCAATCACCAACACCGGAAGTCCCATGACCGTCACAGCCCTAGTTGTATGCTTGAGTTTGTTCAAGAGAGGCTTTGATGCCAGATTTTTGCAGATTTTGCTTTAGTTTTCCTCAGCCTGTGTTTTGTTTCTCTCTCCTTTTCCTGTTAGATGGTGAGGCTGCTTCTCTCCAGAGGAGCCAACATTAATGCTTTTGACAAGAAGGACCGCCGAGCAATCCACTGGGCTGCTTACATGGGTAATGAGTTGACCACATCATTTACATTCTGACTAATGTCCTTATCCCAGTGAGTGAATGAATTGGCTGTGTGTTACCCTCACAGCTCAGCTGTATGGTCTACCTCTAGTGTGTTATTATGTCAGAATGATGGACTAAGTATGTTGATAAGATGTAGGTTTTCAATTGTACTAACACGATGTAGGTATTGCTAATGGTGCTGTGTACCACTGTAAACTAACCTCTCTCCCTCTATATCTCAGCCTATCTCTTTGCATGTCTCTCTCTCTCTCCATCTCTGTTTCTCACTCTGTCTCTCTTCCCCTCCCCCATAGTGCACATTGAGGAGGTGAAACTGCTGGCCTCTCATGGATCAGAGGTGTCCTGTAAAGACAAGAAGGCCTACACCCCTCTCCACTCTGCAGCCTTCAGCGGCATGATCAGCACGGTCAAGCAACTCCTGGACCTTGGGGTGGATGTGAATCAATGCATACATACACCTCCCCGCATTCAACTGTGTAGTCCCTGTTCAATTACAACGCCACGAAAAGACAGAGCTCTAGTGTGTTGGAGAATGATTTCCTTTCAAGTAATGAAGATATGGAGGTTGGGCCAGGGGTTTGGGACCAGGGGGTTGGGACCAGTGTGTTGTGGCCAGGGATTTTTCATAAGAAAGTAATGAAGAGAGGTTGGGCCAGTGCGTTGGGGCCAGGGGGTTTTCATAACCAAGTAATGAAGAGATGGAGATTGGATCCAGAGGGTTGGAGACAGGAGGTTGGAGCCAGTGGGTTGGGACCCAGTGTGTCGGGACCCAGTGTGTCAAGTTTGCTGACGACACGAAGGCGATGAGAGGTCAGAGACTTGGCATTGTGGTGCCAGGACAACCTCTCCCTCAATGCCAGTAAGACCAAGGAGCTGATCGTGGACTACAGGAGCAAGAGGGGAGAGCACGTCCCCATCCACATCAACAGGGCTGTTCCTTGGCGACCTAACATGGCCCACACACACCTGCACAGTCGTGAAGAGGGCGCGCCAGGAGGCTGAAATATTTGGCATGGGCACTCGCATCCTCAAAAAGTTAAAGGGTCTTGCTCTGACCCTACGCACAATCACTAGACTGTATACAAAGCATATGCACACTCACACACACTACATTCACACTCCCACACACACACACACACACACACAAACCGACACAACCCAAACACACATGCATACACATTACACACTCACAAACACACACATCATTTGCAGCTGCTGCTCTGTTCTTTATTTTGCTATTATTATTATATATCCTGATGCCTAGTCACTTTACCCTGCCTTCTTGTACATATCTACCTCAAATACCTCGTACCCCTGCACACTGATCTGGAACTGGTACTCCTTGTATATAGCTTTATTCTTGGGTATTTTATTCCTCGCGTTACAATATATACAGTACCAGTCAAAAGTTTATTTTTTTTTACAATTTTCTACATTGTAGAACATCAAAAATATGAAATAACACATAAGGAATCCTGTAGTAACCAAAAAAGTGTTAAACAAATGAAAATATATTTTATATTTGAGATTCTTCAAAGTAGCTACCCTTTGCCTTGATGACAGCTTTGCACACTCTTGGCATTCACTCAACCAGCTTCATGAGGTACTCACCTGGAATGCATTTCAATTAACAGGTGTGCCTTGTTCAAAGTTAATTTGTGGAATTTATTTCCTTCTTAGTGCGTTTGAGCCAATCACTTGTTTTGTGACAAGGTAGGGGTGGTATACAGAAGATAGCCCTATTTGGTAAAATACCAAGTCCATATTTTTTTACATTTTACATTTTAGTCATTTAGCAGACACTCTTATCCAGAGCGACTTACAGTAGTGAATGCATACATTTCATACAATTTCATACATTGTTTTTTTTCCTGTGCTGGCCCCCCCGTGGGAATCGAACCCTCAACCCTGGTGTTGCAAACACCATGCTCTACCAACTGAGCTACAGGGAAGGCATATCATGGCAAGAACTTTGAATGTTTCTTCAAGTGCAGTTGCAAAATCCATCAAGCGCTATGTCTCTCATGAGGACCGCCACAGGAAAGGAAGACCCAGAGTTACCTCTGCTGTAAAGTTCAAGTAACAGACACATCTCAACATCAACTGTTCAGAGGAGACTACGTGAATCAGGCCTTCATGGTCAAATTGCTGCAAAGAAGCCACTACTAAAGAACACCAATAAGAAGAAGAGACTTGCTTGGGCCAAGAAACACCAGCAATGGACATTAGACCGGTGGAAATCTGTCCTTTTGGAAAAGCAATCCAGGTGAAGCTGGTTGAGAGAATGCCAAGAGTGTGCAAAGGGTGGCTACATTGAAGAGTCTATATAAATATAAAATTGATTTTGATATGTTCAACACTTTTTTGGTTACTACATGATTCCATATGTCTTATTTCATAGTTTTGAGTTCTTCACTATTATTTTACAATGTAGAAAATAGTCAAAATAAAGAAAAACCTTTGAATGAGTAGGTGTGTCCAAACTTTTGATTGGTACTGTATATATATATTATATACTGCTCAAAAAAATAAAGGGAACACTTAAACAACACATCCTAGATCTGAATGAAAGAAATAATCTTATTAAATACTTTTTTCTTTACATAGTTGAATGTGCTGACAACAAAATCACACAAAAATAATCAATGGAAATCCAATTTATCAATCCATGGAGGTCTGGATTTGGAGTCACACTCAAAATTAAAGTGGAAAACCACACTACAGGCTGATCCAACTTTGATGTAATGTCCTTAAAACAAGTCAAAATGAGGCTCAGTAGTGTGTGTGGCCTCCACGTGCCTGTATGACCTCCCTACAACGCCTGGGCATGCTCCTGATGAGGTGGCGGATGGTCTCCTGAGGGATCTCCTCCCAGACCTGGACTAAAGCATCCGCCAACTCCTGGACAGTCTGTGGTGCAACGTGGCATTGGTGGATGGAGCGAGACATGATGTCCCAGATGTGCTCAATTGGATTCAGGTCTGGGGAACGGGTGGGCCAGCCCATAGCATCAATGCCTTCCTCTTGCAGGAACTGCTGACACACTCCAGCCACATGAGGTCTAGCATTGTCTTGCATTAGGAGGAACCCAGGGCCAACCGCACCAGCATATGGTCTCACAAGGGGTCTGAGGATCTCATCTCGGTACCTAATGGCAGTCAGGCTACCTCTGGCGAGCACATGGAGGGCTGTGCGGCCCCCCAAAGAAATGCCACCCCACACCATGACTGACCCACCACCAAACCGGTCATGCTGGAGGATGTTGCAGGCAGCGGAACGTTCTCCACGGCGTCAGCAGACTCTGTCACGTCTGTCACGTGCTCAGTGTGAACCTGCTTTCATCTGTAAAGAGCACAGGGCGCCAGTGGCGAATTTGCCAATCTTTTTGTTCTCTGGCAAATGCCAAACGTCCTGCACGGTGTTGGGCTGTAAGCACAACCCCCACCTGTGGACGTCGGGCCCTCAAACCACCCTCATGGAGTCTGTTTCTGACCATTTGAGCAGACACATGCACATTTGTGGCCTGCTGGAGGTCATTTTGCAGGGCTCTGGCAGTGCTTCTCCTGCTCCTCCTTGCACAAAGGCGGAGGTAGCGGTCCTGCTGCTGGGTTGTTGCCCTCCTACGGCCTCCTCCACGTCTCCTGATGTACTGGCCTGTCTCCTGGTAGCGCCTCCATAGTCTGGACACTACGCTGACAGACACAGCAAACCTTCTTGCCACAGCTCACATTGATGTGCCATCCTGGATGAGCTGCACTACCTGAGCCACTTGTGTGGGTTGTAGACTCCGTCTCATGCTACCACTAGAGTGAAAGCACCGCCAGCATTCAAAAGTGACCAAAACATCAGCCAGGAAGCCTAGGAACTGAGAAGTGGTCTGTGGTCCCCATCTGCAGAACCACTCCTTTATTGGGGGTGTCTTGCTAATTGCCTATAATTTCCACCTGTTGTCTATTCCATTTGCACAACAGCATGTGAAATGTATTGTCAATCAGTGTTGCTTCCTAAGTGGACAGTTTGATTTCACAGAAGTGTAATTGACTTGGAGTTACATTGTGTTGTTTAAGTGTTCCCTTTATTTTTTTGAGCAGTGTATATATATTATATATATATATTCTATAGTTTTGTTCTCTGCATCGTTGGGGTGGGCTCGTAAGCAAGCATTTCACGGTAAAGAGTTGATTTGAGAGGGAAAGACAAAGAGCGAGGGAGTCCAAATGTATTCTGACCTAGTCTTTAGTATGAATCCATTTTTAATGAGATGAGTACAAAACATTAAAGGAACAGTTGTCTCCATGTCTCGTCCGTACCTGGTAGAGTATTCGGGTGGGGGTCCCGCAAAGTTCATCCCAATGGCTGGGGGAGGAGGGTAGGCCTCATTGGTCATGTAGGGACATATCTTTTCCAGAGAATCTACCAATTTTCTACCAAATTGCAAGAAATTACCGGGATTCCCGTTCAAACCGAAAGTGCTATTTAGAAGCATATGTTTTATTTAACCAGGTAAGTTGACTGAGAACACATTCTCATTTACAGCAATGACCTGGGGAATAGTTACAGGGGAGGGGGGGGTGAATGAGCCAATAGTAAGCTTGGGATGATTAGGTGACCGTGATGGTATGAGGGCCAGATTGGGAATTTAGCCAGGACACCAGGGTTAACACCCCTACTCTAACAATAAGTGCCATGGGATCTTTAGTGACCACAGAGAGTCAGGACACCTGTTTAACGTCCCACCCGAAAGACAGCACATGTCCCCAATCACTGTCCTGGGATATTATTTTAGACCAGAGGAAAGAGTGACTCCTACTGGCCCTCCAACACCACTGTTAAAGGAATTTTATATCTTGATGATAATAATCAATAATCAATTCGCCTTAACTAATGCCCAAGGTTTGTAAGACAATGGGTTAAAATAATTAGGCAAGGACTCAGCTTTCTGCAAAAGGTTTCTGTAGCTTTATTCAGAGAACGTTCTGGCGTCAGGATAACAAAACAGTCATTATATAGTTCTTGCTTACTTACGCACATGCATTTACACACAATCCGTTGGTGACCTGCAACCCCCATAAACTTCTCACTCTGTTTATCACCTTCTGGCTCAGCCTGTTCCTTTCCTTCAAGGTTAGGAACTCTCTGAAGTTTTACTCCCTTGACCATCTGCTTCTGTAGCTATACTAATTGCATACACACATTTCTTTCCCTCTCCAGTGGTTCCTGGACTTTCCGGAACTAATCAGACCAATCGATCCCTACATTGATCATTACATTGATTATTCATTAACCCTGCTGTATGACTAATAATTCATCATGGTTTATTGATTCATTTACCTTTATTAGATAATTCTCTTATCAATTCCACCCTTAAATGATTCAATAATTCACCATGATGATCAGATGCTATATGAGAACCCTACTAATCACATTCTATATGTAATCACACATAATTATACGCTATATGGAAATACAAATAATCGCTATATGGAAATACAAATAATCACACGCTATATGGAAATACAACTAATCACACGCTATATGGAAATTAATTGTGATACAAGGATTAAACAAAACCAATACATGAATATTCCTCCTACTCCTCCATTACTGTCCTAGGCCTATTTCCAATTATGACACTTCGATTCAGGATTTTCATCATCATTTTCATTAAAGGAACAGTCTATCAAAACATTGAAAATTCTATCTAAACGTTGAAAATTGTTTCATCAAACATTGGCTCCTCGTTATTGAAAGAAACGGAGCCATCTTCCTGGCCTGGAGGCCCGCATTCGCCATCCCACTGATCGGAGCTCGGAATTGGTCCATATCTCACCATCTGCTGCGTCATCGATCTCTCTAGAGTCCTGGTGATTAAACCTCTCACACATGGGACGAGACAACATCCACACAACACAAACACACTCATATGGGTGAAAGCAGCCCATAATACAGTTCTTACAACACTTTTCCATTTCCCAAACATGGGATGTGTTATCAGGAATGTACGTGTAGCGCTGAACCTAATCATTCTACCTACACTGCCCTCTTCTGCCAATAACATATCGAGAGTCAGTCTATTTTACCAGGTCATGAGGGAGGTGGCGGATAATTGGTCAGAGAACCTCTTTACTGCATCCCCGTTTTCATTCATGAATCTCTGTTGATTATTAAAGATGTCATTAATCCAATCCACATTTCTATTTATTGTCAACCACCAAAATAATGTAGTGTTAAAGCCTTCACATATTTGATTCATAGCTTTGTATTCATCTGGAACTTCCCTGAGGATGCCAATAGCATCCATCTTGTAAAGCTACTCCCATCCTGGTCAAAACTCCTCCTGTGCCTACTTTAGCCTCCTATAACTGGCCTCTGATGACTAACTCGAACTGGTTGGACCAATAACCCCAGGGCGCAAGTTCCTAACCACCCTTTGTGGTAATTTCTGTCGTATGCATCCTTTACTGGTACTGGCCCACCCTACATCAGTTATAGGTGCTATGAGGTTAAACATTTTCTCCTGTGCTTTCAAACTTAAGTCAGTCACATTAACCTCTATGGGCTGGGTGGGACGCTTGCGTCCCACCTACTCAACAGCCAGTTGAATCCTGTGGCGCGTTATTGAAATACCTTAGATATGCTATTACTTCAATTTTTCAAAAATATGACTATTTTACACCATTTTAAAGATAAGACTCTCGTTAATCTAACCACACTGTCCGATTTCAAAAAGGCTTTACAACGAAAGCAAAACATTAGATTATGTCAGCAGAGTACCAAGCCAGAAATAATCAGACACCCATTTTTCAAGCTAGCATATAATGTCACATAAACCCAAACCACAGCTAAATGTAGCACTAAGCTTTGATGATCTTCATCAGATGACAACCCTAGGACATTATGTTATACAATACATGCATGTTTTGTTCAATCAAGTTCATATTTATATCAAAAAACAGCTTTTTACATTAGCATGTGACTAGCATGTGACTAGCATTCCCACCGAACACTGCCGGTGAATTTACTAAATTACTCACGATAAACGTTCACAAAAAGCATAACAATTATTTTAAGAATTATAGATACAGAACTCCTCTATGCACTCGATATGTCCGATTTTAAAATAGCTTTTCGGTGAAAGCACATTTTGCAATATTCTCAGTAGATAGCCCGGCATCACAGGGCTAGCTATTTAGACACCCAGCAAGTTTAGCACTCATCAAAGTCAGATTTACTATAAGAAAAATGTTATTACCTTTGTTGTCTTCGTCAGAATGCACTCCCAGGACTTCTACTTCAATAACAAATGTTGGTTTGGTCCAAAATAATCCATCGTTATATCCAAACAGCGGCGTTTTGTTCGTGCGTTCTAGACACTATCCTAAAGGGTAAATAAGGGTGGCGAGCATGGTGCAATTCGTGACAAAAAAATTCTAAATATTCCATTACCGTACTTCGAAGCATGTCAACCGCTGTTTAAAATCAATTTTTATGCCATTTTTCTCATAAAAAAGCGATAATATTCCGACCGGGAATCTGCTTTTAGGTAAACAGACAAAGGAAAAGAAAGCATTCAGTCGAAGCGGGCACGCGCCTAAGCCCATAGTACTCTGAGTGGCCAATTGCCAAACGCGATAATGTGTTTCAGCCAGAGCCTGCATCGATATCGTTCAGCTTTTTCCCGGGCTCTGAGAACCTATGGAAGCCGTAGGAAGTGTCACGTTATTGCACAGATCCTGAGTCTTCAATAAAAAGAGCCAAGATGAAAAACTACTTCTCAGACAGGCCACTTCCTGCTTGAA
Source organism: Salmo salar (assembly GCF_965601325.2). Taxonomy (NCBI): domain Eukaryota; kingdom Metazoa; phylum Chordata; class Actinopteri; order Salmoniformes; family Salmonidae; genus Salmo; species Salmo salar. Next base: position 85,619,199 of record NC_138295.1, read on the forward strand.
ATCTTCTCAGGTTTTGGCCAGCCATATGAGTTCTGTTATACTCACAGACACCATTCAAATAGTTGTAGAAACTTTAGGGTGTTTTCTATCCAAAGCCAATAATTATATGCATATTCTAGTTACTGGGCAGGAGTAGTAACCAGATTAAATCGGGTACGTTTTTTATCCAGCCGTGTCAATACTGCCCCCTAGCCCTAACAGGTTAACGATTACTTTCAGCCATTAAAATCATCTAAGTTCTCGGTGCCATTCTTGTATCTATAACACTGGTATTCATCCGGAATTTAGGTGAACCGAGGTGGGTTGGCTGAGTACTTCAATCTGGCCAACCCCAATTCCTGTACAGTTGTCTGCTTCCCCAGGAAATTGTTTAATGTTTACCTTAAATTCTACATCTTGATCTTCTTTGATTCCTTATTCTGTATGTCACTCATCAGTGTATTATATAGTTTATCTTCTACTTCTTCTCAATGACAACGGTATCCAATGATTAGTACCGGAAGGTGGTGGATCTGAATGTATCAGAAAGGTTACCAAAACTATGATGCAGCTCAGAGTCTCTACTCTTCCCAAAAACCGCCAACCCTCTCCTGCCCTTAGTCGATCTGCTAGGTACCACCCCATACTCACACCTCTAGGAGCACACACAGTGATGAACGGTCGGGATAGGGAATCTTCGTTAAAGAGGTAACCCCCGGACCATGTTGGTATCGGTTCTTCTCCTAACTCTGTGTGTGATCAGCAGTGTTCATATGTGTACATACCTCCTTGCAGTGGGTAACGTGGACCCAAGTGACTCTCTCAGCTTTTCTAATGGCAAAGGCAGTGGTTTAAAAGAACCTGGTATGGGCCTTCCCAACGGTGTTGCTTCCAGTTTTTTCTCCTCAGGGACTGGATCCACACCCAGTCTCCTGGTTGGATTGAGTGAATCACCTTCTCCTGTAATTCACCTGTGGGACACAAAATCTTGGACATATGGGTTTGGTTAACAAACAGTCTTCTCATGTGCTTTGCTAGTATTTCTTCAACTTCTATGTCTACCTGTTCTGGTATCTCTAACTCTGGCATTCTATAGGCTCTACCTGATTAGCTAAACTGTCATCCATCATTTAAAGAGATGGCTCCTAGTAAACCAACTCTAGGGATAATATCTTGACTTAATATTTTAGCTACCATAATCATGTCCACCAAGTAAGTTGGGAACGCTTCTACCCATTTGCTATACTTATCTATTCTTGTTAACCTCTATGGGACCGGCGGGACGAATTCGTCCCACCTACGTAACATCCACTGCCAGCCTGTGGCGCGATTTTCAAAATCTTCAAAATCCTATTACTTCAATTTCTCAAACATATTACTATTTTACAGCCATTTAAAGATAAGACTCTCGTTAATCTAACCACACTGTCCGATTTCAAAAAGGCTTTACAACGAAAGCAAAACATTAGATTATGTCAGCAGAGTACCAAGCCAGAAATAATCAGACACCCATTTTTCAAGCCAGCATATAATGTCACCAAAACCCAGAAGACAGCTAAATGCAGCACTCACCTTTGATGATCTTCATCAGATGACAACCCTAGGACATTATGTTATACAATACATGCATGTTTTGTTCAATCAAGTTCATATTTATATCAAAAACCAGCTTTTTACATTAGCATGTGACGTTCAGAACTAGCATACCCCCCGCAAACTTACGGGGAATTCGCTAACATTTTACTAAATTACTCACGATAAACGTTCACAAAAAGCATAACAATTATTTTAAGAATTATAGATACAGACCTCCTCTATGCACTCGATATGTCCGATTTTAAAATAGCTTTTTGGTGAAAGCACATTTTGCAATATTCTAAGTATATAGCCCAGGCATCACGGGCTCGCTATTTAGACATCCGGCAAGTTTAGCACTCACCATAATCATATTTACTATTATAAAAATGTCATTACCTTTTGTTGTCTTCGTCAGAATGCACACCCAGGACGTCTACTTCAATAACAAATGTTGGTTTGGTCCAAAATAATCCATCGTTATATCCGAATAGCGGCGTTTTGTTCGTGCGTTCCAGACACTATCCGAAATAGTAAAGAAGTGTCGCGCGCTTGGCGCAATTCCTGACAATAAAATTCAAAGTATTCAATTGCCGTACGTCGAAGCATGTCAACCGCTGTTTAAAATCAATTTTTACGTCATTTTTCTCGTAGAAAAGCGTTAAAATTCCGACAGGGAATCTCCTTTTCGGCAAACAGAGGAAAAAATCCCAAAGGCGGGGGCGGTCGGGGTCACGCGCATAAGCTAGTGTCTCTTGATGGGCCACTTGAGAAAGGCGATAATGTGTTTCAGCCTGGGGCTGGAATGACGACATTCTCTTTTTTCCCGGGCTATGAGAGCCTATGGACGACGTGGGAAGTGTCACGTTAGAGCAGAGATCCTTAGTAAATGATAGAGATGGCAAAGAAGTTCCAGAAATGGTCAGACAGGCCACTTCCTGTAAAGGAATCTCTCAGGTTTTGACCTGCCATTTGAGTTCTGTTATACTCACAGACACCATTCAAACAGTTTTAGAAAATGTAGGGTGTTTTCTATCCATATGTAATAAGTATATGCATATTCTAGTTACTGAGTAGGAGTGGTAACCAGATTAAATCGGGTATGTTTTTTATCCAGCCGTGTCAATGCTGCCCCCTAGCCCTAACAGGTTAAACACCCCTTCTTCCCCTCATTTCGGAATATCTCAATAAGGTACATTTCCAACTGTTGGAATGGATATCTTACAAAAAAAAAAAAAGTTTAAGTAATTATCCTCTAGGCCATCACTCTTTCCTAACTACTCTACTATACTTCCCTCCCCTTGATACATTGCTTAGCCTGTGTATCAATATTGCTGCGTATCCATACAATGTCTTTGGTAGGATAAGTAAATTATCCTTATGTCAGACCTTCTCTTGTAGGATGCCCCATTTCATTTTCCACATGTCCAATTCTCCCTGGGGCCTTCATCCTTGGCTATAATTTAACAATCCTCTGTCAAGTGTTTTACCTTCTTTAAGATGTATCTGTGCTGTTTTGTATGGTTTTAAATGTCTATGTGCTTGTCTGTGTAAATAGTAACTTTCTCTCCTTTCTTATTTCACCGGTTCTAGTCAATGCTACTATTTCGGCCTACTGTGCAGAATAGTGTCTGGGCAATGGTTCAGTGTCTAACACCTGAAACCAACTAAGCTTTCATTGCCCTTTTAGTTAGGGTAACAATTACTTTCAACAAAATTATACTAATCTCCTCCTAGCGAATTTACCAAACATAAACTTAAAATCAAAACTAAAATACATGCCTGCCAATGGAGCCGATAGTCTCTCCATGAATTAATATCCTAGAGCTTAGTGAACCAAATTCTCTTCCTATCTACTCCTGCTGGCCCCCCTCCTTTCTTCCTACTACTCCCCAACCCTCAAGGTTTCAGCAGTGCAGGGGAGGATTTCTCCGTCTGTCCTTCTCTGTCTCCAGTTTTTTCTCATAATATGGTTGTTTCCAAATATTGACTAAATGTCTCATTGTCTCCTTGGTTGCACTCCTGAACCTTAGAAAAATCCACCTGTCTAGATATTGCATATCTACTTAAATTTATCTCGATACCCTCAATAATCCTGGATCACCTACAGATGTCATATATCCCTGTCCTGTTGACATAAGTCTACCATTATTAAACTTATTCACAACAAAATATAGTAATATTATATCCATTCCACAGCCTTGTTGTGTTAACCTCTTACATCTAGACGTTCCGCTAGCGGAACACCTGCTCCAATATCCAATGATGGGCGTGGCGCGAAATACAAACTCCTCTAAAATCCGAAAACTTCCATTTTTCAAACATATGACTATTTTACAGCATTTTAAAGACAAGACTCTCGTTAATCTAACCACACTGTCCGATTTCAAAAAGGCTTTACAGCGAAAGCAAAACATTACATTATGTCAGCAGAGTACCCAGCCAGAAATAATCAGACACCCATTTTTCAAGCTAGCATATAACGTCACAAAAAACAAAACCACAGCTAAATGCAGCACTAACCTTTGATGATCTTCATCAGATGACAACCCTAGGACATTATGTTATACAATACATGCATGTTTTGTTCAATCAAGTTCATATTTATATCAAAAACCAGCTTTTTACATTAGCATGTGACGTTCAGAACTAGCATACCCCCCGCAAACTTCCGGGGAATTCGCTAACATTTTACTAAATTACTCACGATAAACGTTCACAAAAAGCATAACAATTATTTTAAGAATTATAGATACAGACCTCCTCTATGCACTCGATATGTCCGATTTTAAAATAGCTTTTTGGTGAAAGCACATTTTGCAATATTCTAAGTACATAGCCCAGGCATCACGGGCTCGCTATTTAGACACCCGGCAAGTTTAGCACTCACCATAATCATATTTACTATTATAAAAGTTTCATTACCTTTTGTTGTCTTCGTCAGAATATACACCCAGGACTGCTACTTCAATAACAAATGTTGGTTTGGTCCAAAATAATCCATCGTTATATCCGAATAGCGGCGTTTTGTTCGTGCGTTCCAGACACTATCCGAAATAGTAAAGAAGTGTCGCGCGCATGGCGCAATTCGTGACAATAAAATTCTAAGTATTCCATTACCGTACTTCGAAGCATGTCAACCGCTGTTTAAAATCAATTTTTACGACATTTTTCTCGTAGAAAAGCGATAATATTCCGACAGGGAATCTCCTTTTCGGCAAACAGAGGAAAAAATCCCAAAGGCGGGGGCGGTCAGGGTCACGCGCATAAGCCAGTGTCTCTTGATGGGCCACTTGAGAAAGGCGATAATGTGTTTCAGCCTGGGGCTGGAATGACGACATTCTGTTTTTTCCCGGGCTCTGAGCGCCTATGGACGACGTGGGAAGTGTCACGTTAGAGCAGAGATCCTTAGTAAATGATAGAGATGGAAAAGAAGTTCAACAAATGGTCAGACAGGCCACTTCCTGTAAAGGAATCTCTCAGGTTTTGACCTGCCATTTGAGTTCTGTTATACTCACAGACACCATTCAAACAGTTTTAGAAAATTTAGGGTGTTTTCTATCCATATGTAATAAGTATATGCATATTCTAGTTACTGGGTAGGAGTGGTAACCAGATTAAATCGGGTATGTTTTTTATCCAGCCGTGTCAATGCTGCCCCCTAGCCCTAAAAGGTTAAGGAAGCCTACCCTTAGTCTAAAGCTTTGCCCTTTTAGTCCTCTCATTGGTTCAAATTATCAATTGTGTTTAAGAACTTTAACTCCTCATAATTATCAGTTCTACAAATTCCCTTAAAATCAATATCACCAATGACCTTAAATTCACCATCCATGGCTTTTCAATGTGGCTGATCAGACCACACAGGAAGAGTCACCAGAGGGGTCAAAAGTCATACCACCCTTTCGGAACCGTGTTTCTTACTACATTAAACAAATTAAAGCTAAGAACTTTATTTACATTTTGTATCCCAGGGTCCCAGAACATTCCCTATCAAAAGAATTTCACGTGTTTAATTAAACTCAGAAAACAAAACTTCCAAAATGCCATGTGTGTAAACCCCTTTAAGATATCATGTCCCTAGGAATTTTTTTTTTTCCAAAGAGAGCTAAGCGCTTCTTTTTCCATAAAATAAGTACTTGGTCAGCGTTTCATCCTACCACACTGATTCAAAAACCCAAAAGTTGACTATAAACAAAACTTCATAGTACTTATAACTCCATTGTACTCGCACCACCGCGGTTACACTCACCCCCTTACAAATAGCGCGTCCTCGAGTTAGCTTGCGACTCTACGTCCTACAGGAACGCGCACGCCGGCCAGGCTCACGCACAACTATAATTAATTTACACTGTTCCTGCGAAATAAAATAAACTCGCCCTGCAATCCACCTTTCTGACCTGACATTGTTTCATGCAATGAAAACATAATGTTAGCATACATCCACTTCCCGTTCAAATCACTGGTGTTACTAAACAATCAAACCACGAATCTATAACCAGAATTTATCACAAAACATTTACGATTCCATTATTCAGACCAGAATCGCTTCCAGCCACATATGTTTTCAGTGCTCACAACCAACGCTTCTCATTTTACCCGTACGAAAAAAATAATATATATCTCTTTTCAAACAGCGTTCTGCCTTACCTCTATCGTAAGATTAAACCCAATGTTACAACTTTATCTCTCCTTCGGCTTCACTCTTATGAAATGTCCAAGGGTTTAAAAAATATCATGTATATCACCACAATTCTATCGCAATTATTACTTTCCGCTCCTTATAATTCATTAGATTTAGGTAACTGCCTTTTCCTTGATTCCGTCATTGAAATACAACTCCCATTCTCTATAAATCATTTAAACAGGCCATTTAGACCACAAACAACGTACTTTATCGAATTCGCCTCGCTATTATTTTGAATGAATCTGTCTTTCAATTTAACCTCAACAAGCTATCATAGCATTCGGTTTCTATCTTAAACAAACACTAACAACCGTATGCTTCTAGTCATAACATAAAAATAATTAAATTAAATTTTAGTCCCATGGTGCATGGGCTGGGAACCGAACCCGGGCCCCCCGCATAGCAGGCAAGAATTCTACCACTGAACCAAAATGCTATTGCTTAGAGCTGCAATTCCGGTGGTTGTGTCCTACTCGGTCACAACGTTTACAGGCTGTTTTACAGTTTCTGGCGAAATGTCCTGTTCTATCTCAATTAAAACACCACTTCTCTCCGTCTTTGTCAGCGCGTCTCCCTGTTTTTCCCCTTCTGTCTACAGTGACTGTCTCTATCCACTTTTCTCAATAAGTTTGCTAAATCCTGTTCTCCTCTCTGTCTATCCCTAAACTGTCTCTGTCTATGGTTCCTTGGTGGGGCCTTACAATCCTCTGCCATGTGGCCGGTTATATTGCAGTTGTAGCACTTTCTGTCCTCAGGTTCTATCCACTTTCTATTCTCCCTGTTTCCCCCTTTCTTTTTAAAATCTTTCCTGCTTTTTCCTGCAATTTCTCCAAGAGTGGCGATCAAATGTTCTGCTCCTGTCTGTTCTTTCTTACTTTTCTTTTCCTTGCCATTATGCTCATGGTGTATAGCATACCTCTTTACTTCGGCCAATGTGGCTGTTCCCCACCCTATCAGAGTCTCTTTTATGATTTGACAAATTTCAGGCTCCATACCACTCAAGAAGGCTATTTTTAACTGTTGGTGGTAAGGTCCGTCGTCTCCCTGTCTAGGCTCTACCAGTCCACTATTAGCATTGAACACATCTCTCAGTCTCTCTAAATACTGGCAAACAGTTTCCCCATCCCCTTGTTTACACTCATGTATTTTTGAAAAGTCTGCATGTCTATGGTAATAGTCCCTAAGATTATTACAGAGCTGTGTCAATTTGTCTGCATAATCCCCATCTCCTGCCCATGGTAAAACCGGTTCTTCTCCTTGCCCTGGAACCCAGGCTCCCTTCACTGCTGCCCAGTCTTTCCCCACTATCTGTCGGACAGCCCTTTCCAATTCTCCTGTATTTAGTTTAAAACTCTCGGTCAGTCCCACCATATCTCTCCTAAACCCTTCTATTCCTGTTTTTGGATGTGCTATTCCCTCAACTGCTCTTGCTACATCTCTCTGAGTCCAGGGTCGATACATTTGTAAGATATCCGATTGATCAGCTTCGCCTGCCCTAGGATTAGGAAGCTCTATGAGAGGACACTGATCCTCCTCCCAATCTGATTGAACCTCCCTCAGCCCTGGCTTATTATACAGCGCCAGTCGCTTTTTAAGGTTAGACTCTCTTGGTTCTGGCTCTTCTTTCCTCTCCTTTGAGGATTTACCACCCATGTTTATTCAATTACTGTTATTCCTATTGTCACAATATGTGTGTACTTACTCAATTACTTTGTTTATTTTCTAATATGTATTCTCACTTTCTATGGGTGTAACCTCCTTCCTCCTGTTTGGAATAATCAGACCTATTTTGCGCGCCTCTGGTAGATCTCGATTATCCCCTCTAAAATGTATTTTGACAGGCGATCTATATTCATACAAATTATGTCCCTGACCTACGTTCTTATAAATGTTATTATTATATTTCGCCTTCCATATTATGTTTTCCGCCTAATATATTATTGACCAGGTATCATTTAGGTCTCAATATTAGCTCCAATTCTCACAATCTATGTGTATGCTTCTATAATTCTGTTATTATACTTAAATCTCACAATCTATGTGTGTGCTCTACTGTTATCTCACTTAGTCCTGTTAGTCCTATACTAACGTAACTTACTTATCTTTATTTCGCCTTCTATATTACGTTTTCCGGCTACTGTACTTCGACCAGTTTTACTGTTAGGTCTTACTGCAACCAGTTTTACTGTTAGGTCTTACTGCAACCAGTTTTACTGTTAGGTCTTACTGCAACCGGTTTTACTTTTAGGTCTTACTTAGATCTGTGACCCAGTGCCGCCAACACTAACATAGATACTTTTGTCTTAAACTTTCTCTACATTAGATTATATGGACGGTATACCCGATACAAATCTTACTTTTTGTTAGTTTTACGGTTAATATCCTCCCTCACATTTATCTTGACCAATGCTTAATAGGAACCTAATCCAGTCCATTCTAAGTCAATTTTTAGTAAGTTTAGAATTTAACCCCAAACTAATGAATAAAGATTACTGACCTTATTTTGCAGCTGAGAATTCAATGTAGGTTGGATCTCGTCACCGCTTCTGTCACATACCAGTTTGCCACCGGCCTGTAAAGAACCCACAGAAAAGGGCCGGGTCTTTGATTTACGGATATTTCATCCGCCCGTGCACGGTTTCGGTGTCTCCTTGGAACGACAGGAGCGGGTATTGAAATCCGGCTCGAAGGACCAATTGTTAAAGGAATTTTATATCTTGATGATAATAATCAATAATCAATTCGCCTTGACTAATGCCCAAGGTTTGTAAGACAATGGGTTAAAATAATTAGGCAAGGACTCAGCTTTCTGCAAAAGGTTTCTGTAGCTTTATTCAGAGAAGGTTCTGGCGTCAGGATAACAAAACAGTCATTATATAGTTCTTGCTTACTTACGCATGTTATGAGAATTTTGTTCCCAATGTTCATAAACTGAACTTCAATTAAACTACTCAGTCTGCACCCCAGAGTTTGTAAGGTTCTGGTTAAATGACACAGACGGAGGCCCAGCCTACAATAGTCAACCAAGTTTATTCACGAGAGCTCAGAATATCATACAATGTACACAGCCTTTTATACCTAACATTTGGTCATATCATATGTCATACCCCTTACAGATGCCCCCTCCTCTTCTTTAACACTGTCAATGCTTATTTACAAGTCTTCTCCATCACAAATCCTGCCCCATGTTACATAATCTACTGCAAGCCTAAAGTTTTCTCCCCTCTCTGGGTGGGGAGACCTTCTTCCTGTTATCAGTTTCACTGTGGTCACAAGTTGTCTTCTGTCTGGTAACAGTTCCCCTTTTCCCTTGAATGTCTTGCCTATATTGCTAAATCATTAAGTTTAAACTTTTCCAACACACACACATTAGTACATTCATCTTATAATCACTCGGTTATACCTTTTCAGGGTGAAATCATTTAGTCAAACCTTTAATCATATAATTTCCATTACAACGCACATGCATTTACACACAATCCGTTGGTGACCTGCAACCCCCATAAACTTCTCACACTGTTTATCACCTTCTGGCTCAGCCTGTTCCTTTCCTTCAAGGTTAGGAACTCTCTGAAGTTTTACTCCCTTGACCATCTGCTTCTGTAGCTATACTAATTGCATACACACATTTCTTTCCCTCTCCAGTGGTTCCTGGACTTTCCGGAACTAATCAGACCAATCGATCCCTACATTGATCATTACATTGATTATTCATTAACCCTGCTGTATGACTAATAATTCATCATGGTTTATTGATTCATTTACCTTTATTAGATAATTCTCTTATCAACCACTTCCAGCAGCAACTGGTCTCCAATCTAGGGACTGACCAGAACCAACCCTGCTTAGCTTCAGAAGCAAGCCAGCTGTGGGATGCAGGGTGTTAAGCAGCGAATAAGATCCAACATGATTATACCACTCTACATGGAGAAATATACACTAATGGGTTCTTGTATTTGTTGCTATTTAATCAACTCAAAGTCACCACACTATTTCATTGATGTAGCCTAGTTTTAACCGGTCTATGAGGCACTGTTGGCCGACGGGTCGAATATGAGGTTATTACAGTAGCCTACCTTTCACTAAAAGATGCATTTTGGTCCTTTCCTCTCCCCTTACACCTGGCTATCAAGGGAATTTGGGAAGGTTGTGGCTGTTTATACTTCGGTTATTGTGATGATTTTGTCAGAGGAAACAAATCTGAATCTCTGATAATCTAACAGTTACGCTGTAGCGGAGATTCAGCACAATGGATAGCGCCGCAGTTGATCAATTGCACGTGAATCTAAACCCGCAGTTTATCATGTGCCATTCTTCAGCTATATTTACATCAAATCTTCTCAGGCCTACCTATTGCATCTGTTCTCCAGCAATAAAGTCAATTATCAAGTTAATATTCATTTAGTCACAGCATAAATTAAACGTGAGCCTACACAATCAAATTAACTTGTCAAGACCCTGCCATTCTTCTCCGTTATTACTTTTATTCAGGACAAAATACCCCCAGTTCTCGCATTATTTTACAGACTTGGTCAGAAAGGGTAACTGATTCTCAAGACCCAGACAAACAAATGTAGAATAACATTCAATACACAATCTTAGGCTACATAACAGGGGTGGAAATCCCAGGAGGGACGGGGGGTACACGACCCCCCCATCCTGGGAAAAATATGATTTGTCCCCCCCAATATATCACTGTAAACATTACTCTGTAATTTAAATAATAATAATAATACGCAATGAAAGCAATTGTGCTGATTATAGACACTTAATAGCGCTTTTTTAAGTTTCAAAAGATTGCGACCCCCCACCCTTTGCCTCACAATGGTATGATCCACTGCCAGTTCCTTAGTTGGCAAGGTAACAGAGGGTTCGTATCTACTGTCTGAAAGGCACTCAATGCACGTGACTGACATGAGGTTAATCCAGTCAATCGCGCCATAGCAATGTTTTGTTTTATGTTGGCAGGGTTCACACACACACACACACACTAGCTGAATTTGCAGAGCTAGTGTGCAAATATTAACTATTAAGCTAGCTAGTACCTATTCCATTTATGTGGCGTCGTCAAAGATGGAATCTTTGCTATCGTCAATTTATTCCAAGATCAGCAATGTAAGTTAGTGCTTCAAAGTCCCTGTGATAAGGTTAGCGATAAACTGAAGTCCAGACTGAACAGAACTACACTCTCTTCTACCGTTGTCTTAAATATATTTAATGGTCTCGTTGCAAAAGCTAAATTGTCGCAAGGTAACTTTTATTTATTTTATTTCACCTTTATTTAACCCGGGTAGCAAAGATTATAGCAAACACCACTGAAACGGAATTTGTGCTCGCTAGCTTTGCAAATTCAGCTATTGTTGGAAGCCAGCCAATATGAAACAAACGGTTAAAATTACAAAAGATTGCAGCATATGTTGTGTAAATGGTGAACTCATACAGCTGTCAACTCTTGTCACTGCAATCCGTTTCACATTTGCTAGCTACCTTTTAGATCGAAGCCCATATAGAATGATAGAAGATATGATAGAAGCCCATCTCCTACTGTAAATAACCTACACACTGTGTGTGTGTGTGTGTGTGTGTGTGTGTGTGTGTGTGTGTGTGTGTGTGTGTGTGTGTGTGTGTGTGGTGTGTGTGTGTGTGTGTGTGTGTGTGTGTGTGGCCAGCCAGGTAGAAAAAAAGACGGACAGAGTATTTTTCAGTACACCAAAACGCAAAGTAAGAACCCTAGTAGCCTAATATCTCAAAGACTAGTTGATAAAATGTTCATAAGAAAGAAGTGAAATGCTAATGAAAATGTTTCACAATGATGTCATTAGGCAGAGCAGGCAACAGATGGCAGAGCTGGGGACAGACTGGCAGAGACAGGGAGTCTCAGGTAAGTTTGTTGAGTCTTTGTTTGGCAACATTATGAAAGGTTCTCCATTTTTTTGACTTGTAAAATAGGAACATAATTGGAAAATGCCATGGATACCCCCACTCTCAACTTACACTGGTGACTGAACTAAGATCTGTTAACCTGTTAGGGCTAGGGGGCAGCATTGACACGGCTGGATAAAAAACATACCCGATTTAATCTGGTTACCACTCCTACTCAGTAACTAGAATATGCATATACTTATTACATATGGATAGAAAACACCCTAAATTTTCTAAAACTGTTTGAATGGTGTCTGTGAGTATAACAGAACTCAAATGGCAGGTCAAAACCTGAGAGATTCCTTTACAGGAAGTGGCCTGTCTGACCATTTCTGGAACTTCTTTGCCATCTCTATCATTTACTAAGGATCTCTGCTCTAACGTGACACTTCCCACGTCGTCCATAGGCTCTCAGAGCCCGGGAAAAAAGAGAATGTCGTCATTCCAGCCCCAGGCTGAAACACATTATCGCCTTTCTCAAGTGGCCCATCAAGAGACACTAGCTTATGCGCGTGACCCCGACCGCCCCCGCCTTTGGGATTTTTTCCTCTGTTTGCCGAAAAGGAGATTCCCTGTCGGAATTTTATCGCTTTTCTACGAGAAAAATGACGTAAAAATTGATTTTAAACAGCGGTTGACATGCTTCGACGTACGGCAATGGAATACTTTGAATTTTATTGTCAGGAATTGCGCCAAGCGCGCGACACTTCTTTACTATTTCGGATAGTGTCTGGAACGCACGAACAAAACGCCGCTATTCGGATATAACGATGGATTATTTTGGACCAAACCAACATTTGTTATTGAAGTAGACGTCCTGGGTGTGCATTCTGACGAAGACAACAAAAGGTAATGACATTTTTATAATAGTAAATATGATTATGGTGAGTGCTAAACTTGCCGGGTGTCTAAATAGCGAGCCCGTGATGCCTGGGTTATGTACTTAGAATATTGCAAAATGTGCTTTCACCAAAAAGCTATTTTAAAATCGGACATATCGAGTGCATAGAGGAGGTCTGTATCTATAATTCTTAAAATAATTGTTATGCTTTTTGTGAACGTTTATCGTGAGTAATTTAGTAAAATGTTAGCGAATTCCCCGTAAGTTTGCGGGGGGTATGCTAGTTCTGAACGTCACATGCTAATGTAAAAAGCTGGTTTTTGATATAAATATGAACTTGATTGAACAAAACATGCATGTATTGTATAACATAATGTCCTAGGGTTGTCATCTGATGAAGATCATCAAAGGTGAGTGCTGCATTTAGCTGTCTTCTGGGTTTTGGTGACATTATATGCTGGCTTGAAAAATGGGTGTCTGATTATTTCTGGCTTGGTACTCTGCTGACATAATCTAATGTTTTGCTTTCGTTGTAAAGCCTTTTTGAAATCGGACAGTGTGGTTAGATTAACGAGAGTCTTATCTTTAAATGGCTGTAAAATAGTCATATGTTTGAGAAATTGAAGTAATAGGATTTTGAAGATTTTGAAAATCGCGCCACAGGCTGGCAGTGGCTGTTACGTAGGTGGGACGAATTCGTCCCGCCGGTCCCATAGAGGTTAAAGGCAATGGTATTGCTGTTGTGATTAGTGGTGTAGTTTTGGGTACCGGTAGTTAGGAGTACGGCAAACACCTTATTTCTTTGGTTCCTCAATATACATTTACCATATTACAACGTAGGCTGTGTGTTACAGCACTACTTTTGGTGTCCCCCTCAGGAATTGCTCTTCAGAAAATGTCATGTAATTGTCCCCTCCAAAGTTGATATCAGATTTTCGCCCCTGCTACATAAAATAACCTGGAAGGCCTACCCTGTAGCAAACAAAATATTTGCATAGGCCGTAACGGTTTAACTTGCTTCAAAACAGGCTGAATTCAGGTTGGCATAAGTGAGTAAAGCGGTGCCACAGAAATTGTTTTGAATTAAAGCAGATACCTACCGGTAGCTCAAAAGTTGGAGCCAATTTTGTTGCTGTATTAACTGCATTTAAAGGTTGCGTGTACATGCTCTTTGAATTCGTGGCGACTATAAGTACGACGCACACCCCGAGCGTTGATCATGCGGATAGGGAAGGCCTGTATGAACAGACTTCACCTCACGCTTTTCATAGAAATTAACCGGTTAATTTCTTCCATGTAATCGGAGTGGGTGGGAAATCCTGGTAAAACTGTTCCCCCCATCAAACCCTAGGTTAGAGGCGCTACAAGCAACTCTGGGAGAGCTAGGACCTGATAGCAGCCTGCCAGCTAAAGCAGGTTAGCATTGACTTATTTAACCTGAAAGTTTGGATTGTCACTGGGATATGAAGACCAACCGCCAAAACGATGGGCTAATGAGACGAGAGCTGGTTTCACATGTAAGCATTCACTAATAGGAAACCAAGTCAGTCAGGAGAGAAGACACCCAGCAGAGTAATTTAAATGCAAGTTGACAACCGTGATATTAGTTAGCACTGAAACCCCAATTCTAGCAACATCCTCATATGTACCAACCCCAGACACTGTGTTCCACAACCATCAAGTTAAAATGAACTAGAACCCATTCCACATCATGTGATGCTACTAGCATAAATTGACCAACACTGAGCAAATGTAGCTTAAACACAGGGGTCAAAGTATTAATGTATTGCTGAGGCCAAAGCATGGTTATAATGCAAAATAAATGTTGCCAAGTAGGAACCGCCAAAACAATACTGAGGACACAAGTATTACAGTTAATGTTTAATTGAGCCAAAACAAGCAAATGCAGTTACACACAGACAACCTGGACTAGAGTACCCATGAACTCTTGCATGGACCCCGAGCACCATGTCCCACGTCAGATATCCATGTTTGTGGTCAACGGGGGCTCCGATGAAGCGGTGAACAGTTCCTTAGAGGTAGCGTCGTCAGACGGGGTTGCCAGTCGCAGCTTCAGAGGTAGCGTCGTCAGACGGGGTTGCCAGTCGCAGCTTCAGAGGTAGCGTCGTCAGACGGGGGGCCAGTCGCAGCTTCAGAGGTAGCGTCGTCAGACGGGGGGCCAGTCGCAGCTTCAGAGGTAGCGTCGTCAGACGGGGGGCCAGTCGCAGCTTCAGAGGTAGCGTCGTCAGACGGGGGGCCAGTCGCAGCTTCAGAGGTAGCGTCGTCAGACGGGGGGCCAGTCGCAGCTTCAGAGGTAGCGTCGTCAGACGGGGGGCCAGTCGCAGCTTCAGAGGTAGCGTCGTCAGACGGGGGGCCAGTCGCAGCTTCAGAGGTAGCGTCGTCAGACGGGGGGCCAGTCGCAGCTTCAGAGGTAGCGTCGTCAGACGGGGGGCCAGTCGCAGCTTCAGAGGTAGCGTCGTCAGACGGGGGGCCAGTCGCAGCTTCAGAGGTAGCGTCGTCAGACGGGGGGCCAGTCGCAGCTTCAGAGGTAGCGTCGTCAGACGGGGGGCCAGTCGCAGCTTCAGAGGTAGCGTCGTCAGACGGGGGGCCAGTCGCAGCTTCAGAGGTAGCGTCGTCAGACAGGGGGCCAGTCGCAGCTTCAGAGGTAGCGGCCAACAGTTCCTCAAAGGCATGGTCAGACGGGGGGCCAGTCGCAGCTTCAGAGGTAGCGGCCAACAGTTCCTCAAAGGCATGGTCAGACGCGGGGCCAGGCGCAGCTTCAGAGGTAGCGGCCAACAGTTCCTCAAAGGCATGGTCAGACGGGGGGCCAGTCGCAGCTTCAGAGGTAGCGGCCAACAGTTCCTCAAAGGCATGGTCAGACGGGGGGCCAGTCGCAGCTTCAGAGGTAGCGTCGTCAGACGGGCCAGTCGCAGCTTCAGAGGTAGCGTCGTCAGACGGGCCAGTCGCAGCTTCAGAGGTAGCGTCGTCAGACGGGCCAGTCGCAGCTTCAGAGGTAGCGTCGTCAGACGGGCCAGTCGCAGCTTCAGAGGTAGCGTCGTCAGACGGGCCAGTCGCAGCTTCAGAGGTAGCGTCGTCAGACGGGCCAGTCGCAGCGTCGTCAGAGGACATGCGCCTCAGCTTCTCCTCAGAGGACAGGGCATCATTTGCCTGAGAGCTACCATGGTTTGGAGAAGCTTGGGATTCTACTTCGTTAGTCTCTAAATACTCTATAGAAAAAACAAAAGGAACAGTTGGGTATTCTACAGCAACACATCTGTTCCACACGGTCTAGGCCGAATTGCCAGTCGAATGTTGAACCCAACAGTTTTCAAAGTATATGTTTCAGGCCGTACCTTCTCTGTCTTGTTTAGCGTCAGACCCTATGGATCGGAGCAAGGCCAGGGCATGCTCAATGGAGACGTCATTTGATGACAGCTCTGAAAAACGTAGGTTAAGGTACACAAGCAAAATTACCAAATCAAAGGCTTTGACAACGTTATTTAGACTGAGTTACTCTATGGTGTTGAATGAGTGTCAAACACAGCAGCACCATAGACAGTGACAAAGAACATAGCTAGAAGGGTTGTGGAAAGAAACACTTACCTCCAAGTCTCCTCTGCAGAGAGACTTGATCTTGCTTCTGGGACTTTCCAACAGGGTAACAAGAAACTGAGGAGAAAGTGTTGACAGAAGTTGAGTTCTCACAAAATAGCTACATATATTAATAATAGATGACCAATGCGGAAGAAACAGACAGTCAAATTTGAATCTCCAACTTATAAAGTTAAGCATATTTCCCAAACAAATCCCTTCAATCCAAATAAAACGTTAGTGAACCAACCTTTGACAACCCCCACAGTCATCACAAAGAGCAGCAATTCTCTCACACCTCCCATGATCATGAGAATAGTCTGTGTTATCAACAGGTAATGTCTTCCCATGGCCTGTATGAGGCTTATATAGGCCACTAATGACCGTTTACCTGACAAACATGACTTAACGATCAATTAACAAGCTTGATTGAGGTGTTACATTCAGATAGAAATAGACCATGTAGAACATATGTTGATTCTTTGGTGGGCAGGCAATCTTTTCTACTCCATATATTGCATTTATATCTGTAATGTTTAACCCTAATGGTCTCAGAATCTTCAAAGATATTAGGGGGAAATAAACACTGTACCCAAATCCACTTTTTACAATGCTCCTGGGAAATGGGTAGGCCTCCACCATACAGTTTTACAGCTGTGATATATTTATTTATTTACATAGATCACATACTTAAATATATATACACTGCTCAAAAAAATAAAGGGAACACTAAAATAACACATCCTAGATCTGAATGAATGAAATAATCTTATTAAATACTTTTTTCTTTACATAGTTGAATGTGCTGATAACAAAATCACACAAAAATAATCAATGGAAATCCAATTTATCAACCCATGGAGGTCTGGATTTGGAGTCACACTCAAAATTTTCATGGAAAACCACACTACAGGCTGATCCAACTTTGATGTAATGTCCTTAAAACAAGTCAAAATGAGGCTCAGTAGTGTCTGTGGCCTCCACGTGCCTGTATGACCTCCCTACAACGCCTGGGCATGCTCCTGATGAGGTGGCGGATGGTCTCCTGAGGGATCTCCTCTCAAACCTGGACTAAAGCATCCGCCAACTCCTGGACAGTCTGTGGTGCAACGTGGCGTTGGTGGATGGAGCGAGACATGATGTCCCAGATGGCAGATGCCAAACGTCCTGCACGGTGTTGGGCTGTAATCACAACCCCCACCTGTGGACGTCGGGCCCTCATACCACCCTCATGGAGTCTGTTTCTGACCGTTTGAGCAGACACATGCACATTTGTGGCCTGCTGGAGGTCATTTTGCAGGGCTCCGGCAGTGCTCCTCCTGCTCCTCCTTGCACAAAGGCGGAGGTAGCGGTCCTGCTGCTGGGTTGTTGCCCTTCTACGGCCTCCTCCATGTCTCCTGATGTACTGGCCTGTCTCCTGGTAGCGCCTCCATGCTCTGGACACTACGCTGATAGACACAGCAAACCTTCTTGCCACAGCTCGCATCAGTGTTGCTTCCTAAGTGGACAGTTTGATTTCACAGAAGTGTGATTGACTTGGAGTTACATTAAGTTGTTTAAGTGTTCCCTTTATTTTTTTGAGCAGTATATGTTAGCTGTAGGTAGCTTTGGGATAAAATTCCCATATTGTATTGTTACTAACATAAATCATAATATATCATATTTTCCTCATTTGCTCTGTAGGAGGTTCGTCATATGAAGGACATTCAAGTGGATGTGACCCCTAACCTGACATAATGTAAACGTTATACATTAAGCTCTCTCCCTCAGTGACATGAATTAGTATATTTCATATTCTCAGAACCCAACAGTAGGTTTTAAGGTGTGGCTGCATGTTTGTCGTGGACGCATCGTCACTCTTGATGTTCTTTTTCCAGATTGCAAGTGAAACACCTTTAGATGTGGTAAGTGCCAGTTGGTAACTTTTCCTCACACTTGCTTGTTTAAGGTATGGATGCAACACCCCAGTATGTCTGCAGGGGCTGGTCACTGAGATTTACCATGTTACACATGCTACTAGACTAACCTTCCAAGTAAATATGTTACAAGTCTGAACTGGCCGTCCTTGTCTTTCCTCAACTAATTGAAAGCTCAGGGACAGACATCCTGAACGACTTTGATGTCAGAGCTCCCATCAGCCCTCTACACCTTGCTGTGAGTAAAGCCTACCTGCTCCTGTAGTGGTCTCCATATGACAAATGGCACCCTATTCCCTATTTAGTACACTACTTTTGACCAGATCCTTATAGGCCCTGATCAAAAGTAGTTCACTACATAGGGAATAGGGTGCTATCTGGGAAGCAGGCATGGTGTTGATTTTCCACAGGAAGTTGACTGTCCAGACAGACTCACACACCAAATTCCTATCTATTCCTGATTCGTGTAAAATACATGCATATTCTACACAGTGATGATGAGGATGATTTCCTTATTTTGCCATTTGAGTTAATCAACCTCAGAGGAGAAGTAGAGTGTTTGTTTCTCAATCCCACGCTTGGCAGGGACCTCCGATGTTGATGCTGGGCGGGAGCAAAAATGGGCTCCCGATTGAAAGACTCTCGTCTACTTTAGAGGTCTAGCACTGTATTTCTGTTCAGGTGTACCACTGGTCTACTATAGGACATTGATTATATATCTATTCAGGCGTACCACTGGACTTTGCTTGAGACTGTGTTTGTGTTTCTATTCAGGCGTACCACGGCCACCACCATGCTATGGAGTTCCTGGTTCAGTCTCTGCTGGATCTAGACGTGAGGGACAGCCAGGGGCGCACCCTCTGGACCTGTCTGCCTTAACCTGTTGGGTCTAGGGGGCAGCATTTGCACGTCTGGATAAAAAAAATGTACCCGATTTAATCTGGTTACTAATCCTACCCAGTAACTAGAATATGCATATACGTATTATATATGGATAGAAAACACTCTAAAGTTTCCAAAACTGTTTGAATGGTGTCTGTGAGTATAACAGAACTCATTTGGCAGGCAAAACCCTGAGACATATTCTGACAGGAAGTGGATACCTGATGTGTTGTATTGACTTTAAACCTATCCCATTGAAAAACACAGGGGTTTAGGAATATTTTGGCACTTCCTATTGCTTCCACTAGATGTCACCAGCCTTTACAAAGTGTTTTGTGTCTTCTGGAGGGAGATCTGACCGAACAAGAGCCATGGAACGGTGATGTCCCATTAGACACCTGGCGCGCTAGTTCATGTTGGGTACCCTCGTTCCAATACGTTATAAAAGAGTATGCATTCGTCCACCTTGAATATTATTCATGTTCTGGTTAAAAAAGGCCCTAATGATTTATGCTATACAACGTTTGACATGTTTGAACGAACGGAAATATATTTTTTCCCCTCGTTCATGACGAGAAGTCCGGCTGGCTTACATCATGTGCTAACGAGACGGAGATTTTTGGACATAAATGATGAGCTTTTTTGAACAAAACTACATTCGTTATGGACCTGTGATACCTGGAAGTGACATCTGATGAAGAGAATCAAAGGTAATGGATTATTTACATAGTATTTTCGATTTTAGATCTCCCCAACATGACGTCTAGTCTGTATCGCAACGCGTATTTTTCTGGGCGCAGTGCTCAGATTATTGCAAAGTGTGATTTCCCAGTAAGGTTATTTTTAAATCTGGCAAGTTGATTGCGTTCAAGAGATGTAAATCTATAATTCTTTAAATGACAATATAATATTTTACCAATGTTTTCTAATTTTAATTATTTAATTTCTGACGCTGACTTGACTGCCGGTTATTGGAGGGAAACGATTTCCTCAACATCAATGCCATAGTAAAACGCTGTTTTTGTATATAAATATGAACTTGATAGAACTAAAAATGCATGCATTGTCTAACATAATGTCCTAGGAGTGTCATCTGATGGAGATTGTAAAAGGTTAGTGCATCATTTTAGCTGGTTTTATGGTTTTGGTGACCCTGTCTTTGACTTGACAAAACATTACACACAACTCTTGTAAATGTACTGTCCTAACATACTCTAAATTTATGCTTTCGCCGTAAAACCTTTTTGAAATCGTAAAACGTGGTTAGATTAAGGAGATGTTTATCTTTCAAATGGTGTAACATAGTTGTATTTTTGAAAAATTTGAATTTTGACATTTATTTGGATTCAAATTTGCCGCTCTTGAAATGCACCTGCTGTTGATGGAGTGCACCACGGGTGGCACGCTAGCGTCCCACCTAGCCCCAAGAGGTTAAAAAGTAATGAAGAGAGGTTGGGCCAGTGCTTTGGGGCCAGGGGGTTTTCATAACCAAGTAATGAAGAGATGGAGATTGAATCCAGAGGGTTGGAGACAGGAGGTTGGAGCCAGTGGGTTGGGACCCAGTGTGTCGGGACCCAGTGTGTCAAGTTTGCTGACGACACGAAGGCGATGAGAGGTCAGAGACTTGGCATTGTGGTGCCAGGACAACCTCTCCATCAATGCCAGTAAGACCAAGGAGCTGATCGTGGTCTACAGGAGCAAGAGGGGAGAGCACGTCCCCATCCACATCAACAGGGCTGTTCCTTGGCGACCTAACATGGTCCACACACACCCGCACAGTCGTGGCATGGGCACTCGCATCCTCAAAAAGTTAAAGGGTCTTGCTCTGACCCTACGCACAATCACTAGACTGTATACAAAGCATATGAACACTCACACACACTACATTCACACTCCCACACACACACACACACACACACACACAAACCGACACAACCCAAACACACATGCATACACATTACACACTCTCACAAACACACACCTTTACACTCATCATTTGCAGCTGCTGCTTTGTTCTTTATTTTGCTATTATTATTATTATTATCTATCCTGATGCCTAGTCACTTTACCCTGCCTTCTTGTACATATCTATTTCAAATACCTCGTACCCCTGCATACTGATCTGGAACTGGTACTCCTTGTATATAGCTTTATTGTTGGGTATTTTATTCCTCGTGTTACAATATATACAGTACCAGTCAAAAGTTTGGACACACATACTATTTCCAGGGTTTCTTTATTTTTTTTTTTACAATTTTCTACATTGTAGAACATCAAAAGTATGAAATAACACATGAAATAACACATAAGTGTTAAACAAATCAAAATATATTTGAGATTTGAGATTCTTCAAAGTAGCCACCCTTTGCCTTGATGACAGCTTTGCACACTCTTGGCATTCACTCAACCAGCTTCATGAGGTACTCACCTGGAATGCATTTTAATTAACACGTGTGCCTTGTTCAAAGTTAATTTGTGGAATTTATTTCCTTCTTAGTGCATTTGAGCCAATCACTTGTTTTGTGACAAGGTAGGGGTGGTATACAGAAGATAGCCCTATTTGGTAAAATACCAAGTCCATATCATGGCAAGAACAGCTCAAATAAGCAAAGAGAAACAAAAGTCTATTATTATTTTAACCTCTATGGGCTAGGTGGGACGCAAGCGTCCCACCCGTGGTGCACTCCATCAACAGCAGGTGCATTTCAAGAGCGGCAAATTTGAATCCAAATAAATGTCAAAATTCAAATTTTTCAAACATACAACTATTTTACACCATTTGAAAGATAAACATCTCCTTAATCTAACCACGTTTTACGATTTCAAAAAGGTTTTACGGCGAAAGCATAAATTTAGAGTATGTTAGGACAGTACATTTACAAGAGTTGTGTGTAATGTTTTGTCAATTCAAAGACAGGGTCACCAAAACCATAAAACCAGCTAAAATGATGCACTAACCTTTTACAATCTCCATCAGATGACACTCCTAGGACATTATGTTAGACAATGCATGCATTTTTAGTTCTATCAAGTTCATATTTATATCCAAAAACAGCGTTTTACTATGGCATTGATGTTGAGGAAATCGTTTCCCTCCAATAACCGGCAGTCAAGTCAGCACCACAAATTAAATAATTAAAATTAGAAAACATTGGTAAAATATTATATTGTCATTTAAAGAATTATAGATTTACATCTCTTGAACGCAATCAACTTGCCAGATTTAAAAATAACCTTACTGGGAAATCACACTTTGCAATAATCTGAGCACTGCGCCCAGAAAAATACGCATTGCGATACAGACTAGCCGTCATGTTGGGGAGATCTAAAATCGAAAATACTATGTAAATAATCCATTACCTTTGATTCTCTTCATCAGATGTCACTTCCAGGTATCACAGGTCCATAACGAATGTAGTTTTGTTCAAAAAAGCTCATCATTTATGTCCAAAAATCTCCGTCTTGTTAGCACATGATCTAAGCCCGCCGGACTTCACTTCATGAACGAGGGGAAAAAATATATTTACGTTCGTTCAAACATGTCAAACGTTGTATAGCATAAATCATTAGGGCCTTTTTTAACCAGAACATGAATAATATTCAAGGTGGACGAATGCATTCTCTTTTATAACGTATTGGAACGAGGGTACCCAACATGAACTCGCACGCCAGGTGTCTAATGGGCCATCATCGTTCCATGGCTCTTGTTCAGTCAGATCTCCCTCCAGAAGACTCAAAACACTTTGTAAAGGCTGGTGACATCTAGTGGAAGCAAAAGGAAGTGCCGAAATATTCCTCAGCCCCTGTGTTTTTCAATGGCATAGGTTTAAAGGTAATACAACACATCAGGTATCCACTTCCTGTCAGAAAATGTCTCAGGGTTTTGCATGCCAAATGAGTTCTGTTATACTCACAGACACCATTCAAACAGTTTTAGAAACTTTAGGGTGTTTTCTATCCATATATAATAAGTATATGCATATTCTAGTTACTGGGTAGGATTAGTAACCAGATTAAATCGGGTACATTTTTGTTATCCAGCCGTGCAAATACTGCCCCCTAGCCCTAACAGGTTTTAAGACATGAAGTTCAGTCAATCCGGAAAATTTCAAGAACTTTGAATGATTCTTCAAGTGCAGTTGCAAAATCCATCAAGCGCTATGTCTCTCATGAGGACCGCCACAGGAAAGGAAGACCCAGAGTTACCTCTGCTGTAAAGTTCAAGTAACAGACACATCTCAACATCAACTGTTCAGAGGAGACTACGTGAATCAGGCCTTCATGGTCAAATTGCTGCAAAGAAACCACTACTAAAGGACACCAATAAGAAGAAGAGACATGCTTGGGCCAAGAAACACCAGCAATGGACATTAGACCGGTGGAAATCTGTCCTTTTGGAAAAGCAATCCAGGTGAAGCTGGTTGAGAGAATGCCAAGAGTGTGCAAAGGGTGGCTACATTGAAGAGTCTATATAAATATAAAATAGATTTTGATATGTTTAACACTTTTTTGGTTACTACATGATTCCATATGTGTTATTTCATAGTTTTGAGTTCTTCACTATTATTTTACAATGTAGAAAATAGTCAAAATAAAGAAAAACCTTTGAATAAGTAGGTGTGTCCAAACTTTTGATTGGTACTATATATATATATATATATATATATATATATATTCTATAGTTTTGTTCTCTGCATCGTTGGGGTGGGCTCGTAAGCAAGCATTTCACGGTAAAGCGTTGATTTGAGAGGGAAAGACAAAGAGCGAGGGAGTCCAAATGTATTCTGACCTAGTCTTTAGTATGAATCCATTTTTAATGAGACGAGTACAAAACATTAAAGGAACAGTTGTCTCCATGTCTCGTCCGTACCTGGTAGAGTATTCGGGTGGGGGTCCCGCAAAGTTCATCCCAATGGCTGGGGGAGGAGGGTAGGCATAATTGGTCATGTAGAGACATATCTTTTCCAGAGAACCTACCAATTTTCCTTCCTGAGGAAATTGCAAGAAATTACCAGGCTTCCCGTTCAAACCGAAAGTGCTATTTAGAAGCATATGTTTTATTTAACCAGGTAAGTTGACTGAGAACACATTCTCATTTACAGCAATGACCTGGGGAATAGTTACAGGGGATGGGGGGGTGAATGAGCCAATAGTAAGCTTGGGATGATTAGGTGACCGTATGAGGGCCAGATTGGGAATTTAGCCAGGACACCAGGGTTAACACCCCTACTCTAACAATAAGTGCCATGGGATCTTTAGTGACCACAGAGAGTCAGGACACCGGTTTAACGTCCCACCCGAAAGACAGCACATGTCCCCAATCACTGCCCTGGGATATTATTTTAGACCAGAGGAAAGAGTGACTCCTACTGGCCCTCCAACACCACTTCCAGCAGCAACTGGTCTCCAATCTAGGGACTGACCAGGACCAACCCTGCTTAGCTTCAGAAGCAAGCCAGCTGTGGGATGCAGGGTGTTAAGCAGCGAATAAAATCCAACATGATTATACCACTCTACATGGAGAAATATACACTAATGGGTTCTTGTATTTGTTGCTTTTTAATCAACTCAAAGTCACCACACTATTTCATTGATGTAGCCTAGTTTTAACCGGTCTATGAGGTACTGTTGGCCGACGGGTCAAATATGAGGTTATTACAGTAGCCTACCTTTCACTGAAAGATGCATTTTGGTCCTTTCCTCTCCCCTTACACCTGGCTATCAAGGGAATTTGGGAAGGTTGTGGCTGTTTATACTTCGGTTATTGTGATGATTTTGTCAGAGGAAACAAATCTGAATCTCTGATAATCTAACAGTTACGCTGTAGCGGAGATTCAGCACAATGGATAGCGCCGCAGTTGATCAATTGCACGTGAATCTAAACCCGCAGTTTATCATGTGCCATTCTTCGGCTATATTTACATCGAATCTTCTCAGGCCTACCTATTGCATCTGTTCTCCAGCAATAAAGTACATTATCAAGTTAATATTAATTTAGTCACAGCATAAATTAAACGTGAGCCTACACAATCAAATTAACTTGTCAAGACCCTGCCATTCTTCTCCGTTATTACTTTTATTCAAGACAAAATACCCCCAGTTCTCACATTATTTTACAGACTTGGTCAGAAAGGGTAACTGATTCTCAAGACCCAGACAAACAAATGTAGAATAACATTCAATACACAAACGTAGGCTACATAACAGGGGCGGAAATCCCAGGGGGGACGGGGGGTACACGACCCCCCCATCCTGGGAAAAATATGATTTGTCCCCCCCAATATATCACTGTAAACATAACTCTGTAATTTAAATAATATGAATAATACACAATGAAAGCAATTGTGCTGATTATAGACACTTAATAGAGCTTTTTTAAGTTTCAAAAGATTGCCACCCCCCACCCTTTGCCTCACAATGGTTTGATCCACTACCAGTTCCTTAGTTGGCAAGGTAACAGAGTGTTCGTATCTACTGTCTGAAAGGCACGTGACTGACATGAGGTTAATCCAGTCAATCGCGCCATAGCAAGGTTTTGTTTTATGTTGGCAGGGTTCACACACACACACACACACTAGCTGAATTTGCAGAGCTAGCGCGCAAATATTAACTATTAAGCTAGCTAGTACCTATTCCATTTATGTGGCGTCGTCAAAGATGGAATCTTTGCTATCGTCAATTTATTCCAAGATCAGCAATGTAAGTTAGTGCTTCAAAGTCCCTGTGATAAGGTTAGCGATAAACTGAAGTCCAAACTGAACAGAACTACACTCTCTTCTACCATTGTCTTAAATATATGTAATGGTCTCGTTGCAAAAGCTAAATTGTCGCAAGGGAACTTTTATTTATTTATTTTATTTCACCTTTATTTAACCCGGGTAGCAAAGATTATAGCAAACACCACTGAAACGGAATATGTGCTCGCTAGCTTTGCAAATTCAGCTATTGTTGGAAGCCAGCCAATATGAAACAAACGGTTAAAATTACAAAAGGTTGCAGCATATGTTGTGTAAATGGTGAACTCATACAGCTGTCAACTCTTGTCACTGCAATCCGTTTCACATTTGCTAGCTACCTTTTAGATCGAAGCCCATATAGAATGATAGAAGATATGATAGAAGCCCATCTCCTACTGTAAATAACCTACACACTGTGTGTGTGTGTGTGTGTGTGTGTAGCCAGCCAGCTAGAAAAATGGCAGAAAAAAGAAAAAAGACGGACATCAGAGTATTTTTCAGTACACCAAAATGCAAAGTAAGAACCCTATAACCTAATATCTCAAAGACTAGTTGATAAAATGTTCATAAGAAAGAAGTGAAATGCTAATGAAAATGTTTCACAATGTCATTAGGCAGAGCAGGCAACAGATGGCACACAGACAGCAGAGCTGGGGACAGACTGGCAGAGACAGGGAGTCTCAGGTAAGTTTGTTGAGTCTTTGTTTGGCAACATTATGAAAGGTTCAATTTTTTTGACTTGTAAAATAGGAACATAATTGGAAAATGCCATGGATACCCCCACTCTCGACTGAACTAAGATTTGTTAAAGGCAATGGTATTGCTGTTGTGATTAGTTGTGTAGTTTTGGGTACCGGTAATTAGGAGTACGGCAAACACCTTATTTCTTTGGTTCCTCAATATACATTTACCATATTACAACGTAGGCTGTGTGTAACAGCACTACTTTGTGTCCCCCTCAGGAATTGCTCGAGAAAATTATGTAATTGTCCCCTCCAAAGTTGATAACAATTTTCGCCCCTGCTACATAAAATAACCTGGAAGGCCTACCCTGTAGCAAACAAAATATTTGCATAGGCCGTAACGGTTTAACTTGCTTCAAAACAGGCTGAATTCATGTTGGCATAAGTGAGTAAAGCGGTGCCACAGAAATTGTTTTGAATTAAAGCAGATACCTACCGGTAGCTCAAAAGTTGGAGCCAATTTTGTTGCTGTATTAACTGCATTTAAAGGTTGCGTGTACATGCTCTTTGAATTCATGGCGACTATAAGTACGACGCACACCCCGAGCGTTGATCATGCGGATAGAGAAGGCCTGTATGAACAGACTTCACCTCACGCTTTTCATAGAAATTAACCGGTTAATTTCTCCCATGTAATCGGAGTGGGTGGGAAATCCTGGTAAAACTGTTCCCCCCCCATCAAACCCTAGGTTAGAGGCGCTACAAGCAACTCTGGGAGAGCTAGGACCTGATAGCAGCCTGCCAGCTAAAGCAGGTTAGCATTGACTTATTTAACCTGAAAGTTTGGATTGTCACTGGGATATGAAGACCAACCGCCAAAACGATGGGCTAATGAGACGAGAGCTGGTTTCACATGTAAGCATTCACTAATAGGAAACCAAGTCAGTCAGGAGAGAAGACACCCAGCAGAGTAATTTAAATGCAAGTTGACAACCGTGATATTAGTTAGCACTGAAACCCCGATTCTAGCAACATCCTCATATGTACCAACCCCAGACACTGTGTTCCACAACCATCAAGTTAAAATTAACTAGAACCCCTTCCACATCATGTGATGCTACTAGCATAAATTGACCAACACTGAGCAAATGTAGCTTAAACACAGGGGTCAAAGTATTAATATATTGCTGAGGCCAAAGCATGGTTATAATGCAAAATAAATGTTGCCAAGTAGGAACCGCCAAAACAATACTGAGGACACAAGTATTACAGTTAATGTTTAATTGAGCCAAAACAAGCAAATGCAGTTACACACAGACAACCTGGACTAGAGTACCCATGAACTCTTGCATGGACCCCGAGCACCATGTCCCACGTCAGATATCCATGTTTGTGGTCAACGGGGGCTCCGATGAAGCGGCGAACAGTTCCTCAAAGGCATGGTCAGACGGGGGGCCAGTCGCAGCTTCAGAGGTAGCGTCGTCAGACGGGGGGCCAGTCGCAGCTTCAGCGGTAGCGTCGTCAGACGGGGGGCCAGTCGCAGCTTCAGCGGTAGCGTCGTCAGACGGGGGGCCAGTCGCAGCTTCAGCGGTAGCGTCGTCAGACGGGGGGCCAGTCGCAGCTTCAGCGGTAGCGTCGTCAGACGGGGGGCCAGTCGCAGCTTCAGAGGTAGCGTCGTCAGACGGGGGGCCAGTCGCAGCTTCAGAGGTAGCGTCGTCAGACGGGGGGCCAGTCGCAGCTTCAGAGGTAGCGTCGTCAGACGGGCCAGTCGCAGCTTCAGAGGTAGCGTCGTCAGACGGGCCAGTCGCAGCTTCAGAGGTAGCGTCGTCAGACGGGCCAGTCGCAGCTTCAGAGGTAGCGTCGTCAGACGGGCCAGTCGCAGCTTCAGAGTTAGCGTCGTCAGACGGGCCAGTCGCAGCGTCGTCAGAGGACATGCGCCTGAGCTTCTCCTCAGAGGACAGGGCATCATTTGCCTGAGAGCTACCATGGTTTGGAGAAGCTTGGGATTCTACTTCGTTAGTCTCTAAATACTCTATAGAAAAAACAAAAGGAACAGTTGGGTATTCTACAGCAACACATCTGTTCCACACGGTCTAGGCCGAATTGCCAGTCGAATGTTGAACCCAACAGTTTTCAAAGTATATGGGCTCCGGGCAGCCGAGCGGAAATGGAGGAAAACTCGCCTCCCTGCGGACCTGGCATCCTTTCACTCCCTCCTCTCTACATTTTCCTCTTCTGTCTCTGCTGCTAAAGCCACTTTCTACCACTCTAAACTCCAAGCATCTGCCTCTAACCCTAGGAAGCTCTTTGCTACCTTCTCCTCCCTCCTGAATCCTCCTCCCCTCCCCCCCCCCCTCCTCCCTCTCTGCGGATGACTTCGTCAACCATTTTGAAAAGAAGGTTGACGACATCCGATCCTCGTTTGCTAAGTCAAACGACACTGCTGGTCCTGCTCACACTGCCCTACCCTGTGCTTTGACCTCTTTCTCCCCTCTCTCCAGATGAAATCTCGCGTCTTGTGACGGCCGGCCGCCCAACAACCTGCCCACTTGACCCTATCCCCTCCTCTCTTCTCCAGACCATTTCCGGAGACCTTCTCCCCTACCTCACCTCGCTCATCAACTCATCCTTGACCGCTGGCAACGTCCCTTCCGTCTTCAAGAGAGCGAGAGTTGCACCCCTTCTGAAAAAACCTACACTCGATCCCTCCGATGTCAACAACTACAGACCAGTATCCCTTCTTTCCTTTCTCTCCAAAACTCTTGAACGCGCCGTCCTTGGCCAGCTCTCTTGCTATCTCTCTCAGAATGACCTTCTTGATCCTAATCAGTCAGGTTTCAAGACTGGGCATTCAACTGAGACTGCTCTTCTCTGTGTCACGGAGGCTCTCCGCACTGCTAAAGCTAACTCTCTCTCCTCTGCTCTCATCCTTCTAGACCTATCTGCTGCCTTTGATACCGTGAACCATCAGATCCTCCTCTCCACCCTCTCCGAGCTGGGCATCTCCGGCGCCGCCCACGCTTGGATTGCGTCCTACCTGACAGGTCGCTCCTACCAGGTGGCGTGGCGAGAATCTGTCTCTGCACCACGTGCTCTCACCACTGGTGTCCCCCAGGGCTCTGTTCTTGGCCCACTCCTATTCTCACTATACACCAAGTCACTTGGCTCTGTCATATCCTCACATGGTCTCTCATATCATTGCTATGCAGATGACACACAATTAATCTTCTCCTTTCCCCCTTCTGACAACCAGGTGGCGAATCGCATCTCTGCATGTCTGGCAGACATATCAGTGTGGATGACGGATCACCACCTCAAGCTGAACCTCGGCAAGACGGAGCTGCTCTTCCTCCCGGCGAAGGACTGCCCGTTCCATGATCTCGCCATCACGGTTGACAACTCCCTTGTGTCCTCCTCCCAGAGTGCTAAGAGACTTGGCGTGACCCTGGACAACACCCTGTCGTTCTCCACCAACATCAAGGCGGTGACCCGATCCTGTAGGTTCATGCTCTACAACATTCGCAGAGTACGACCCTGCCTCACACAGGAAGCGGCGCAGGTCCTAATCCAGGCACTTGTCATCTCCCGTCTGGATTATTGCAACTCGCTGTTGGCTGGGCTCCCTGCCTGTGCCATTAAACCCCTACAACTCACCCAGAATGCCGCAGCCCGTCTGGTGTTCAACCTTCCCAAGTTCTCTCATGTCACCCCGCTCCTCCGCTCTCTCCACTGGCTTCCAGTCGAAGCTCGCATCCGCTACAAGACCATGGTGCTTGCCTACGGAGCTGTGAGGGGAACGGCACCTCCGTACCTTCAGGCTCTGATCAGGCCCTACACCCAAACAAGGGCACTCCGTTCATCCACCTCTGGCCTGCTCGCCTCCCTACCTCTGAGGAAGCACAGTTCCCGCTCAGCCCAGTCAAAACTGTTCGCTGCTCTGGCACCCCAATGGTGGAACAAGCTCCCTCACGACGCCAGGACAGCGGAGTCAATCACCACCTTCCGGAGACATCTGAAACCCCACCTCTTCAAGGAATACCTGGGATAGGATAAAGTAATCCTTCTAACCCCCCCCTTAAAAGATTTAGACGCACTATTGTAAAGTGGTTGTTCCACTGTATATTATAAGGTGAATGCACCAATTTGTAAGTCGCTCTGGATAAGAGCGTCTGCTAAATGACTTAAATGTAAATATGTTTCAGGCCGTACCTTCTCTGTCTTGTTTAGCGTCAGACCCTATGGATCGGAGCAAGGCCAGGGCATGCTCAATGGAGACGTCATTTGATGACAGATATGAAAAACGTAGGTTAAGGTACACAAGCAAAATTACCAAATCAAAGGCTTTGACAACATTATTTAGACTGAGTTACTCTATGGTGTTGAATGAGTGTCAAACACAGCAGCACCATAGACAGTGACAAAGAACATAGCTAGAAGGGTTGTGGAAAGAAACACTTACCTCCAAGTCTCCTCTGCAGAGAGACTTGATCTTGCTTCTGGGACTTTCCAACAGGGTAACAAGAAACTGAGGAGAAAGTGTTGACAGAAGTTGAGTTCACACAAAATAGCTACATATATTAACGATCAATTAACAAGCTTGATTGAGGTGTTACATTCAGATAGAAATAGACCATGTAGAACATATGTTGATTCTTTGGTGGGCAGGCAATCTTTTCTACTCCATATATTGCATTTATATCTGTAATGTTTAACCCTAATGGTCTCAGAATCTTCAAAGATATTAGGGGGAAAAAAACACTGTACCCAAATCCACTTTTTACAATGCTCCTGGGAAATGGGTAGGCCTCCACCATACAGTTTTACAGCTGTGATATATTTATTTATTTACATAGATCACATACTTAAATATATATACACTGCTCAAAAAAATAAAGGGAACACTAAAATAACACATCCTAGATCTGAATGAATGAAATAATCTTATTAAATACTTTTTTCTTTACATAGTTGAATGTGCTGATAACAAAATCACACAAAAATAATCAATGGAAATCCAATTTATCAACCCATGGAGGTCTGGATTTGGAATCACACTCAACATTTTCATGGAAAACCACACTACAGGCTGATCCAACTTTGATGTAATGTCCTTAAAACAAGTCAAATTGAGGCTCAGTAGTGTCTGTGGCCTCCACGTGCCTGTATGACCTCCCTACAACGCCTGGGCATGCTCCTGATGAGGTGGCGGATGGTCTCCTGAGGGATCTCCTCTCAAACCTGGACTAAAGCATCCGCCAACTCCTGGACAGTCTGTGGTGCAACGTGGCGTTGGTGGATGGAGCGAGACATGATGTCCCAGATGTGCTCAATTGGATTCAGGTCTGGAGAACGGGCGGGCCAGTCCATAGCATCAATGCCTTCCTCTTGCAGGAACTGTTGACACACTCCAGCCACATGAGGTATAGCATTGTCTTGCATTAGGAGGAACCCAGGGCCAACCGCACCAGCATATGGTCTCACAAGGGGTCTGAGGATCTCATCTCGGTACCTAATGGCAGTCAGGCTACCTCTGGCGAGCACATGGAGGGCTGTGCGGCCCCCCAAAGAAATGCCATCCCACACCATGACTGACCCACCGCCAAACCGGTCATGCTGGAGGATGTTGCAGGCAGCAGAACGTTCTCCACGGCGTCTCCAGACTGTCACGTCTGTCACATGTGCTCAGTGTGAACCTGCTTTCATCTGTGAAGAGCACAGGGCGCCAGTGGCGAATTTGCCAATCTTGGTGTTCTCTGGTAAATGCCAAACGTCCTGCACGGTGTTGGGCTGTAATCACAACCCCCACCTGTGGACGTCGGGCCCTCATACCACCCTCATGGAGTCTGTTTCTGACCGTTTGAGCAGACACATGCACATTTGTGGCCTGCTGGAGGTCATTTTGCAGGGCTCCGGCAGTGCTCCTCCTGCTCCTCCTTGCACAAAGGCGGAGGTAGCGGTCCTGCTGCTGGGTTGTTGCCCTCCTACGGCCTCCTCCATGTCTCCTGATGTACTGGCCTGTCTCCTGGTAGCGCCTCCATGCTCTGGACACTACGCTGATAGACACAGCAAACCTTCTTGCCACAGCTCGCATCAGTGTTGCTTCCTAAGTGGACAGTTTGATTTCACAGAAGTGTGATTGACTTGGAGTTACATTAAGTTGTTTAAGTGTTCCCTTTATTTTTTTGAGCAGTATATGTTAGCTGTAGGTAGCTTTGGGATAAAATTCCCATATTGTATTGTTACTAACATAAATCATAATATATCATATTTTCCTCATTTGCTCTGTAGGAGGTTCGTCATATGAAGGACATTCAAGTGGATGTGACCCCTAACCTGACATAATGTAAACGTTATACATTAAGCTCTCTCCCTCAGTGACATGAATTAGTATATTTCATATTCTCAGAACCCAACAGTAGGTTTTAAGGTGTGGCTGCATGTTTGTCGTGGACGCATCGTCACTCTTGATGTTCTTTTTCCAGATTGCAAGTGAAACACCTTTAGATGTGGTAAGTGCCAGTTGGTAACTTTTCCTCACACTTGCTTGTTTAAGGTATGGATGCAACACCCCAGTATGTCTGCAGGGGCTGGTCACTGAGATTTACCATGTTACACATGCTACTAGACTAACCTTCTAAGTAAATATGTTACAAGTCTGAACTGGCCGTCCTTGTCTTTCCTCAACTAATTGAAAGCTCAGGGACAGACATCCTGAACGACTTTGATGTCAGAGCTCCCATCAGCCCTCTACACCTCGCTGTGAGTAAAGCCTACCTGCTCCTGTAGTGGTCTCCATATGACAAATGGCACCCTATTCCCTATTTAGTACACTACTTTTGACCAGATCCTTATAGGCCCTGATCAAAAGTAGTTCACTACATAGGGAATAGGGTGCTATCTGGGAAGCAGGCATGGTGTTGATTTTCCACAGGAAGTTGACTGTCCAGACAGACTCACACACCAAATTCCTATCTATTCCTGATTCGTGTAAAATACATGCATATTCTACACAGTGATGATGAGGATGATTTCCTTATTTTGCCATTTGAGTTAATCAACCTCAGAGGAGAAGTAGAGTGTTTGTTTCTCAATCCCAGGCTTGGCAGGGACCTCCGATGTTGATGCTGGGCGGGAGCAAAAATGGGCTCCCGATTGAAAGACTCTGGTCTACTTTAGAGGTCTAGCACTGTATTTCTGTTCAGGCGTACCACTGGTCTACTATAGGACATCGATTATATATCTATTCAGGCGTACCACTGGACTTTGCTTGAGACTGTGTTTGTGTTTCTATTCAGGCGTACCACGGCCACCACCATGCTATGGAGTTCCTGGTTCAGTCTCTGCTGGATCTAGACGTGAGGGACAGCCAGGGGCGCACCCTCTGGACCTGTCTGCCTTAAAAAGTAATGAAGAGAGGTTGGGCCAGTGCTTTGGGGCCAGGGGGTTTTCATAACCAAGTAATGAAGAGATGGAGATTGGATCCAGAGGGTTGGAGACAGGAGGTTGGAGCCAGTGGGTTGGGACCCAGTGTGTCGGGACCCAGTGTGTCAAGTTTGCTGACGACACGAAGGCGATGAGAGGTCAGAGACTTGGCATTGTGGTGCCAGGACAACCTCTCCATCAATGCCAGTAAGACCAAGGAGCTGATCGTGGTCTACAGGAGCAAGAGGGGAGAGCACGTCCCCATCCACATCAACAGGGCTGTTCCTTGGCGACCTAACATGGTCCACACACACCCGCACAGTCGTGGCATGGGCACTCGCATCCTCAAAAAGTTAAAGGGTCTTGCTCTGACCCTACGCACAATCACTAGACTGTATACAAAGCATATGCACACTCACACACACTACATTCACACTCCCACACACACACACACACACACTCCCACACACACACACACACACCGACACAACCCAAACACACATGCATACACATTACACACTCTCACAAACACACACCTTTACACTCATCATTTGCAGCTGCTGCTCTGTTCTTTATTTTGCTATTATTATTATTATTACTATCTATCCTGATGCCTAGTCACTTTACCCTGCCTTCTTGTACATATCTACTTCAAATACCTCGTACCCCTGCACACTGATCTGGAACCTGTACTCCTTGTATATAGCTTTATTCTTGGGTATTTTATTCCTCGTGTTACAATATATACAGTACCAGTCAAAAGTTTGGACACACCTACTATTTCCAGGGTTTCTTTTCTTTATTTTTTACAATTTTCTACATTGTAGAACATCAAAAGTATGAAATAACACATAAGGAATCCTGAAGTAACCAAAAAAGTGTTAAACAAATCAAAATATATTTGAGATTTGAGATTCTTCAAAGTAGCCACCCTTTGCCTTGATGACAGCTTTGCACACTCTTGGCATTCACTCAACCAGCTTCATGAGGTACTCACCTGGAATGCATTTCAATTAACAGGTGTGCCTTGTTCAAAGTTAATTTGTGGAATTTATTTCCTTCTTAGTGCGTTTGAGCCAATCACTTGTTTTGTGACAAGGTAGGGGTGGTATACAGAAGATAGCCCTATTTGGTAAAATACCAAGTCCATATCATGGCAAGAACAGCTCAAATAAGCAAAGAGAAACAAAAGTCTATTATTATTTTAAGACATGAAGTTCAGTCAATCCGGAAAATTTCAAGAACTTTGAATGTTTCTTCAAGTGCAGTTGCAAAATCCATCAAGCGCTATGTCTCTCATGAGGACCGCCATAGGAAAGGAAGACCCAGAGTTACCTCTGCTGTAAAGTTCAAGTAACAGACACATCTCAACATCAACTGTTCAGAGGAGACTACGTGAATCAGGCCTTCATGGTCAAATTGCTGCAAAGAAACCACTACTAAAGGACACCAATAAGAAGAAGAGACTTGCTTGGGCCAAGAAACACCAGCAATGGACATTAGACCGGTGGAAATCTGTCCTTTTGGAAAAGCAATCCAGGTGAAGCTGGTTGAGAGAATGCCAAGAGTGTGCAAAGGGTGGCTACATTGAAGAGTCTATATAAATATAAAATAGATTTTGATATGTTTAACACTTTTTTGGTTACTACATGATTCCATATGTGATATTTCATAGTTTTGAGTTCTTCACTATTATTTTACAATGTAGAAAATAGTCAAAATAAAGAAAAACCTTTGAATAAGTAGGTGTGTCCAAACTTGATTGGTACTATATATATATATATATATATATATTCTATAGTTTTGTTCTCTGCATCGTTGGGGTGGGCTCGTAAGCAAGCATTTCACGGTAAAGAGTTGATTTGAGAGGGAAAGACAAAGAGCGAGGGAGTCCAAATGTATTCTGACCTAGTCTTTAGTATGAATCCATTTTTAATGAGATGAGTACAAAACATTAAAGGAACAGTTGTCTCCATGTCTCGTCCGTACCTGGTAGAGTATTCGGGTGGGGGTCCCGCAAAGTTCATCCCAATGGCTGGGGGAGGAGGGTAGGCCTCATTGGTCATGTAGGGACATATCTTTTCCAGAGAATCTACCAATTTTCTACCAAATTGCAAGAAATTACCGGGATTCCCGTTCAAACCGAAAGTGCTATTTAGATGCATATGTTTTATTTAACCAGGTAAGTTGACTGAGAACACATTCTCATTTACAGCAATGACCTGGGGAATAGTTACAGGGGATGGGGGGGGTGAATGAGCCAATAGTAAGCTTGGGATGATTAGGTGACCGTGATGGTATGAGGGCCAGATTGGGAATTTAGCCAGGACACCAGGGTTAACACCCCTACTCTAACAATAAGTGCCATGGGATCTTTAGTGACCACAGAGAGTCAGGACACCTGTTTAACGTCCCACCCGAAAGACAGCACATGTCCCCAATCACTGTCCTGGGATATTATTTTAGACCAGAGGAAAGAGTGACTCCTACTGGCCCTCCAACACCACTGTTAAAGGAATTTTATATCTTGATGATAATAATCAATAATCAATTCGCCTTAACTAATGCCCAAGGTTTGTAAGACAATGGGTTAAAATAATTAGGCAAGGACTCAGCTTTCTGCAAAAGGTTTCTGTAGCTTTATTCAGAGAACGTTCTGGCGTCAGGATAACAAAACAGTCATTATATAGTTCTTGCTTACTTACGCACATGCATTTACACACAATCCGTTGGTGACCTGCAACCCCCATAAACTTCTCACACTGTTTATCACCTTCTGGCTCAGCCGGTTCCTTTCCTTCAAGGTTAGGAACTCTCTGAAGTTTTACTCCCTTGACCATCTGCTTCTGTAGCTATACTAATTGCATACACACATTTCTTTCCCTCTCCAGTGGTTCCTGGACTTTCCGGAACTAATCAGACCAATCGATCCCTACATTGATCATTACATTGATTATTCATTAACCCTGCTGTATGACTAATAATTCATCATGGTTTATTGATTCATTTACCTTTATTAGATAATTCTCTTATCAATTCCACCCTTAAATGATTCAATAATTCACCATGATGATCAGATGCTTTAACCTCTATGGGCTAGGTGGGACGCTTGCGTCCCACCTACGTAACAGCCACTGGCAGCCTGTGGCGCGATTTTCAAAACGTTAAAAATCCTATTACTTCAATTTCTCAAACATATGACTATTTTACAGCTATTTAAAGACAAGACTCTCGTTAATCTAACCACACTGTCCGATTTCAAAAAGGCTTTACGACGAAAGCAAAACATTAGATTATGTCAGCAGAGTACCAAGCCAGAAATAATCAGACACCCATTTTTCAAGCCAGCATATAATGTCACCAAAACCCAGAAGACAGCTAAAGGCAGCACTCACCTTTGATGATCTTCATCAGATGACAACCCTAGGACATTATGTTATACAATACATGCATGTTTTGTTCAATCAAGTTCATATTTATATCAAAAACCAGCTTTTTACATTAGCATGTGACGTTCAGAACTAGCATACCCCCCGCAAACTTCCGGGGAATTCGCTAACATTTTACTAAATTACTCACGATAAACGTTCACAAAAAGCATAACAATTATTTTAAGAATTATAGATACAGACCTCCTCAATGCACTCGAAATGTCCGATTTTAAAATAGCTTTTTGGTGAAAGCACATTTTGCAATATTCTAAGTACATAGCCCAGGCATCACGGGCTCGCTATTTAGACACACGGCAAGTTTAGCACTCACCATAATCATATTTACTATTATAAAAGTTTGATTACCTTTTGTTGTTTTCGTCAGAATGCACACCCAGGACTGCTACTTCAATAACAAATGTTGGTTTGGTCCAAAATAATCCATCGTTATATCCGAATAGCGGCGTTTTGTTCGTGCGTTCCAGACACTATCCGAAATAGTAAAGAAGTGTCGCGCGCATGGCGCAATTCGTGACAATAAAATTCTAAATATTCCATTACCGTACTTCGAAGCATGTCAACCGCTGTTTAAAATCAATTTTTACGACATTTTTCTCGTAGAAAAGCGATAATATTCCGACAGGGAATCTCCTTTTCGGCAAACAGAGGAAAAAATCCCAAAGGCGGGTGCGGTCGGGTCACGCGCATAAGCCCAGTGTCCCTTGATCGGCCACTTGAGAAAGGCGATAATGTGTTTCAGCCTGGGGCTGGAATGACGACATTCTGTTTTTTCCCGGGCTCTGAGCGCCTATGGACGACGTGGGAAGTGTCACGTTAGAGCAGAGATCCTTAGTAAATGATAGAGATGGAAAAGAAGTTCAACAAATGGTCAGACAGGCCACTTCCTGTAAAGGAATCTCTCAGGTTTTGACCTGCGTTTGAGTTCTGTTATACTCACAGACACCATTCAAACAGTTTTAGAAAATTTAGGGTGTTTTCTATCCATATGTAATAAGTATATGCATATTCTAGTTACTGGGTAGGAGTGGTAACCAGATTAAATCGGGTATGTTTTTTATCCAGCCGTGTCAAGACTGCCCCCTAGCCCTAACAGGATATGAGAACCCTACTAATCACATTCTATATGTAATCACACATAATTATACGCTATATGGAAATACAAATAATCGCTATATGGAAATACAAATAATCACACGCTATATGGAAATACAACTAATCACACGCTATATGGAAATTAATTGTGATACAAGGATTAAACAAAACCAATACATGAATATTCCTCCTACTCCTCCATTACTGTCCTAGGCCTATTTCCAATTATGACACTTCGATTCAGGATTTTCATCATCATTTTCATTAAAGGAACAGTCTATCAAAACATTGAAAATTCTATCTAAACGTTGAAAATTGTTTCATCAAACATTGGCTCCTCGTTATTGAAAGAAACGGAGCCATCTTCCTGGCCTGGAGGCCCGCATTCGCCATCCCACTGATCGGAGCTCGGAATTGGTCCATATCTCACCATCTGCTGCGTCATCGATCTCTCTAGAGTCCTGGTGATTAAACCTCTCACACATGGGACGAGATAACATCCACACAACACAAACACACTCATATGGGTGAAAGCAGCCCATAATACAGTTCTTACAACACTTTTCCATTTCCCAAACATGGGATGTGTTATCAGGAATGTACGTGTAGCGCTGAACCTAATCATTCGACCTACACTGCCCTCTTCTGCCAATAACATATCGAGAGTCAGTCTATTTTACCAGGTCATGAGGGAGGTGGCGGATAATTGGTCAGAGAACCTCTTTACTGCATCCCCGTTTTCATTCATGAATCTCTGTTGATTATTAAAGATGTCATTAATCCAATCCACATTTCTATTTATTGTCA
The DNA here is from genome assembly GCF_965601325.2 of Salmo salar. Classification (NCBI taxonomy): domain Eukaryota; kingdom Metazoa; phylum Chordata; class Actinopteri; order Salmoniformes; family Salmonidae; genus Salmo; species Salmo salar. Next base: position 85,658,782 of record NC_138295.1, read on the forward strand.
ACCACCAAAATAATGTAGTGTTAAAGCCTTCACATATTTGATTCATAGCTTTGTATTCATCTGGAACTTCCCTGAGGATGCCAATAGCATCCATCTTGTAAAGCTACTCCCATCCTGGTCAAAACTCCTCCTGTGCCTACTTTAGCCTCCTATAACTGGCCTCTGATGACTAACTCGAACTGGTTGGACCAATAACCCCAGGGCGCAAGTTCCTAACCACCCTTTGTGGTAATTTCTGTCGTATGCGTCCTTTACTGGTACTGGCCCACCCTACATCAGTTATAGGTGCTATGACGTTAAACATTTTCTCCTGTGCTTTCAAACTTAAGTCAGTCACATTGACGATTACTTTCAGCCATTAAAATCATCTAAGTTCTCGGTGCCATTCTTGTATCTATAACACTGGTATTCATCCGGAATTTAGGTGAACCGAGGTGGGTTGGCTGAGTACTTCAATCTGGCCAACCCCAATTCCTGTACAGTTGTCTGCTTCCCCAGGAAATTGTTTAATGTTTACCTTAAATTCTACATCTTGATCTTCTTTGATTCCTTATTCTGTATGTCACTCATCAGTGTATTATATAGTTTATCTTCTACTTCTTCTCAATGACAACGGTATCCAATGATTAGTACCGGAAGGTGGTGGATCTGAATGTATCAGAAAGGTTACCAAAACTATGATGCAGCTCAGAGTCTCTACTCTTCCCAAAAACCGCCAACCCTCTCCTGCCCTTAGTCGATCTGCTAGGTACCACCCCATACTCACACCTCTAGGAGCACACACAGTGATGAACGGTCGGGATAGGGAATCTTCGTTAAAGAGGTAACCCCCGGACCATGTTGGTATCGGTTCTTCTCCTAACTCTGTGTGTGATCAGCAGTGTTCATATGTGTACATACCTCCTTGCAGTGGGTAACGTGGACCCAAGTGACTCTCTCAGCTTTTCTAATGGCAAAGGCAGTTGTTTAACAGAACCTGGTATGGGCCTTCCCAACGGTGTTGCTTCCAGTTTTTTCTCCTCAGGGACTGGATCCACACCCAGTCTCCTGGTTGGATTGAGTGAATCACCTTCTCCTGTAATTCACCTGTGGGACACAAAATCTTGGACATATGGGTTTGGTTAACAAACAGTCTTCTCATGTGCTCTGCTAGTATTTCTTCAACTTCTATGTCTACCTGTTCTGGTATCTCTAACTCTGGCATTCTATAGGCTCTACCTGATTAGCTAAACTGTCATCCATCATTTAAAGAGATGGCTCCTAGTAAACCAACTCTAGGGATAATATCTTGACTTAATATTTTAGCTACCATAATCATGTCCACCAAGTAAGTTGTGAACGCTTCTACCCATTTGCTATACCTATCTATTCTTGTTAACCTCTTGGGGCTAGGTGGGACGCTAGCGTGCCACCCGTGGTGCACTCCATCAACAGCAGGTGCATTTCAAGAGCGGCAAATTTGAATCCAAATAAATGTCAAAATTCAAATTTTTCAAAAATACAACTATTTTACACCATTTGAAAGATAAACATCTCCTTAATCTAACCACGTTTTACGATTTCAAAAAGGTTTTACGGCGAAAGCATAAATTTAGAGTATGTTAGGACAGTACATTTACAAGAGTTGTGTGTAATGTTTTGTCAAGTCAAAGACAGGGTCACCAAAACCATAAAACCAGCTAAAATGATGCACTAACCTTTTACAATTTCCATCAGATGACACTCCTAGGACATTATGTTAGACAATGCATGCATTTTTAGTTCTATCAAGTTCATATTTATATCCAAAAACAGCGTTTTACTTTGGCATTGATGTTGAGGAAATCGTTTCCCTCCAATAACCGGCAGTCAAGTCAGCGTAACAAATTAAATAATTAAAATTAGAAAACATTGGTAAAATATTATATTGTCATTTAAAGAATTATAGATTTACATCTCTTGAACGCAATCAACTTGCCAGATTTAAAAATAACCTTACTGGGAAATCACACTTTGCAATAATCTGAGCACTGCGCCCAGAAAAATACGCGTTGCGATACAGACTAGACGTCATGTTGGGGAGATCTAAAATCGAAAATACTATGTAAATAATCCATTACCTTTGATTCTCTTCATCAGATGTCACTTCCAGGTATCACAGGTCCATAACGAATGTAGTTTTGTTCAAAAAAGCTCATCATTTATGTCCAAAAATCTCCGTCTCGTTAGCACATGATGTAAGCCAGCCGGACTTCTCGTCATGAACGAGGGGAAAAAATATATTTCCGTTCGTTCAAACATGTCAAACGTTGTATAGCATAAATCATTAGGGCCTTTTTTAACCAGAACATGAATAATATTCAAGGTGGACGAATGCATACTCTTTTATAACATATTGGAACGAGGGTACCCAACATGAACTCGCGCGCCAGGTGTCTAGTGGGACATCATCGTTCCATGGCTCTTGTTCGGTCAGATCTCCCTCCAGAAGACTCAAAACACTTTGTAAAGGCTGGTGACATCTAGTGGAAGCAATAGGAAGTGCCAAAATATTCCTAAACCCCTGTGTGTTTTTCAATGGGATAGGTTTAAAGTCAATACAACACATCAGGTATCCACTTCCTGTCAGAAAATGTCTCAGGGTTTTGCCTGCCAAATGAGTTCTGTTATACTCACAGACACCATTCAAACAGTTTTGGAAACTTTAGAGTGTTTTCTATCCATATATAATAAGTATATGCATATTCTAGTTACTGGGTAGGATTAGTAACCAGATTAAATCGGGTACATTTTTTTTATCCAGACGTGCAAATGCTGCCCCCTAGACCCAACAGGTTAAACACCCCTTCTTCCCCTCATTTCGGAATATCTCAATAAGGTACATTTCCAACTGTTGGAATGGATATCTTACAAAAAAAAAAAATGTTTAAGTAATTATCCTCTAGGCCATCACTCTTTCCTAACTACACTACTATACTTCCCTCCCCTTGATACATTGCTTAGCCTATGTATCAATATTACTGCGTATCCATACAATGTCTTTGGTAGGATAAGTAAATTATCCTTATGTCAGACCTTCTCTTGTAGGATGCCCCATTTCATTTTCCACATGTCCAATTCTCCCTGGGGCCTTCATCCTTGGCTATAATTTAACAATCCTCTGTCAAGTGTTTTACCTTCTTTAAGATGTATCTGTGCTGTTTTGTATGGTTTTAAATGTCTATGTGCTTGTCTGTGTAAATAGTAACTTTCTCTCCTTTCTTATTTCACCGGTTCTAGTCAATGCTACTATTTCGGCCTACTGTGCAGAATAGTGTCTGGGCAATGGTTCAGTGTCTAACACCTGAAACCAACTAAGCTTTCATTGCCCTTTTAGTTAGGGTAACAATTACTTTCAACAAAATTATACTAATCTCCTCCTAGCGAATTTACCAAACATAAATTTAAAATCAAAACTAAAATACATGCCTGCCAATGGAGCCGATAGTCTCTCCATGAATTAATATCCTAGAGCTTAGTGAACCAAATTCTCTTCCTATCTACTCCTGCTGGCCCCCCTCCTTTCTTCCTGCTACTCCCCAACCCTCAAGGTTTCAGCAGTGCAGGGGAGGATTTCTCCGTCTGTCCTTCTCTGTCTCCAGTTTTTTCTCATAATATGGTTGTTTCCAAATATTGACTAAATGTCTCATTGTCTCCTTGGTTGCACTCCTGAACCTTAGAAAAATCCACCTGTCTAGATATTGCATATCTACTTAAATTTATCTCGATACCCTCAATAATCCTGGATCACCTACAGATGTCATATATCCCTGTCCTGTTGACATAAGTCTACCATTATTAAACTTATTCACAACAAAATATAGTAATATTATATCCATTCCACAGCCTTGTTGTGTTAACCTCTTACATCTAGACGTTCCGCTAGCGGAACACCTGCTCCAATATCCAATGATGGGCGTGGCGCGAAATACAAACTCCTCTAAAATCCGAAAACTTCCATTTTTCAAACATATGACTATTTTACAGCATTTTAAAGACAAGACTCTCGTTAATCTAACCACACTGTCCGATTTCAAAAAGGCTTTACAGCGAAAGCAAAACATTACATTATGTCAGCAGAGTACCCAGCCAGAAATAATCAGACACCCATTTTTCAAGCTAGCATATAACGTCACAAAAAACAAAACCACAGCTAAATGCAGCACTAACCTTTGATGATCTTCATCAGATGACAACCCTAGGACATTATATTATACAATGCATGCATGTTTTGTTCAATCAAGTTCATATTTATATCAAAAACCAGCTTTTTTACATTAGCATGTGACGTTCAGAACTAGCATACCCCCCGCAAACCTCCGGTGAATTTACTAAATTACTCACGATAAACGTTCACAAAAAACATAACAATTATTTTAAGAATTATAGATACAGAACTCCTCTATGCACTCGATATGTCCGATTTTAAAATAGCTTTTCGGTGAAAGCACATTTTGCAATATTCTCAGTAGATAGCCCAGCCATCACGGCTAGCTATTTAGACACCGACCAAGTTTAGCCCTGACCAAACTCCGATTTACTATTACAAAAGTTTGATTACCTTTGTTGTCTTCGTCAGAATGCACTCCCAGGACTGCTACTTCAATAACAAATGTTGGTTTGGTCCAAAATAATCCATTGTTATATCCAAATAGCGGCGTTTTGTTCGTGCGTTCTAGACACTATACGAAGTGTAAATAAGGGTTACGAGCATGGCGCAATTCGTGACAAAAGATTTCTAAATATTCCATTACCGTACTTCGAAGCATGTCAACCGCTGTTTAAAATCAACTTTTATGCCATTTTTCTCGTAAAAAAGCGATAATATTCCGACCGGGAATCTGCGTTTAGGTAAACAGAGGAAAGAAAACAAAGCATTCGGTCGACGCGGGCACGCGCCTGAGTCTCACAGTACTGTAACCAGCCACTACCCGAACGCGCTACTTTGTTTCAACCAGAGCCTGCAAAGCCACGATTCAGCTTTTTGCCGCCTTCTGAGAGACCATGTGAGCCGTATGAAGTGTCACGTAACCGCAGAGATCCTTTTTAATGGATAGAGATGGCAAAGAAGGCCAAGAAATGGTCAGACAGGGTACTTCCTGTACAGAATCTTCTCAGGTTTTGGCCTGCCAAATGAGTTCTGTTATACTCACAGACACCATTCAAACAGTTTTAGAAACTTTGGAGTGTTTTCTATCCAAAGCTAATAATTATATGCATATTCTAGTTTCTGGGCAGGAGTAATAATCAGATTAACCTGTTATGGCTAGGGGGCAGTATTTTCACGGCTGGATAAAAAACTTACCCGATTTAATCTGGTTACCACTCCTACCCAGTAACTAGAATATGCATATACTTATTACATATGGATAGAAAACACCCTAAAGTTTCTAAAACTGTTTGAATGGTGTCTGTGAGTATAACAGAACTCATTTGGCAGGCAAAAAACTGAGAAGGTTTCATGCAGGAAGTGGCCTGTCTGACAAGGTGTCGTTCTTCTTGTCTCTGTTTATTGAAGAGTGAGGATCTTAGCTGTCCCGTGACACTTCCTACGGCTGCCATAGGGTCTCAGAAGGCGGTAAAAAGCTGAATCGTGGCTTTGCAGGCTCTGGCTGAAACAAAGTAGCGCGTTTGGGTAGTGGCTTGTTACAGTACTGTGAGACTCAGGCTCGTGCCCGCGTCGACCGAAAGCTTTGTTTACTTTCCTCTGTTTAGCTAAATGGACATTCCCGGTCGGATTATTATCGCTTTTTTTACGAGAAAAATGGCATAAAAATGGATTTTAAACAGCGGTTGACATGCTTCGAAGTATGGTAATGGAATATTTAGATTTTTTTTGTCACGAATTGCGCCATGCGCACGACCCTTCTTTACCATTCGGATAGTGTCTGGGAGGCACGAACAAAACGCCGCTATTCGGATATAACGATGGATTATTTTGGACCAAACCAACATTTGTTATTGAAGTAGCAGTCCTGGGAGTGCATTCTGACGAAGACAACAAAAGGTAATCAAACTTTTATAATAGTAAATCTGATATTGGTGAGTGCTAAACTTGCCGGGTGTCTAAATAGCTAGCCCGTGATGCCTGGGCTATGTACTTAGAATATTGCAAAATGTGCTTTCACCAAAAAGCTATTTTAACCTGTTAGGGCTAGGGGGCAGCATTGACACGGCTGGATAAAAAACATACCCGATTTAATCTGGTTACCACTCCTACCCAGTAACTAGAATATGCATATACTTATTACATATGGATAGAAAACACCCTAAATTTTCTAAAACTGTTTGAATGGTGTCTGTGAGTATAACAGAACTCAAATGGCAGGTCAAAACCTGAGAGATTCCTTTACAGGAAGTGGCCTGTCTGACCATTTGTTGAACTTCTTTTCCATCTCTATCATTTACTAAGGATCTCTGCTCTAACGTGACACTTCCCACGTCGTCCATAGGCGCTCAGAGCCCGGGAAAAAACAGAATGTTGTCATTCCAGCCCCAGGCTGAAACACATTATCGCCTTTCTCAAGTGGCCGATCAAGGGACACTAGCTTATGCGCGTGACCCCGACCGCCCCCGCCTTTGGGATTTTTTCCTCTGTTTGCCGAAAAGGAGATTCCCTGTCGGAATATTATCGCTTTTCTACGAGAAAAATGTCGTAAAAATTTATTTTAAACAGCGGTTGACATGCTTCGAAGTACGGTAATGGAATACTTAGAATTTTATTGTCACGAATTGCGCCATGCGCGTGACACTTCTTTACTATTTCGGATAGTGTCTGGAACGCACGAACAAAACGCCGCTATTCGGATATAACGATGGATTATTTTGGACCAAACCAACATTTGTTATTGAAGTAGCAGTCCTGGGTGTGTATTCTGACGAAGACAACAAAAGGTAATGAAACTTTTATAATAGTAAATATGATTATGGTGAGTGCTAAACTTGCCGGGTGTCTAAATAGCGAGCCCGTGATGCCTGGGCTATGTACTTAGAATATTGCAAAATGTGCTTTCACCAAAAAGCTATTTTAAAATCGGACATATCGAGTGCATAGAGGAGGTCTGTATCTATAATTCTTAAAATAATTGTTATTCTTTTTGTGAACGTTTATCGTGAGTAATTTAGTAAAATGTTAGCGAATTCCCCGGAAGTTTGGGGGGGTATGCTAGTTCTGAACGTCACATGCTAATGTAAAAAGCTGGTTTTTGATATAAATATGAACTTGATTGAACAAAACATGAATGTATTGTATAACATAATGTCCTAGGGTTGTCATCTGATGAAGATCATCAAAGGTGAGTGCTGCATTTAGCTGTCTTCTGGGTTTTGGTGACATTATATGCTGGCTTGAAAAATGAGGGTCTGATTATTTCTGGCTTGGTACTCTGCTGACATAATCTAATGTTTTGCTTTCGTTGTAAAGCCTTTTTGAAATCGGACAGTGTGGTTAGATTAACGAGAGTCTTGTCTTTAAATGGCTGTAAAATAGTCATATGTTTGAGAAATTGAAGTAATAGGATTTTTAAGGTTTTGAAAATCGCGCCACAGGATAGCAGTGGCTGTTACGTAGGTGGGACGAATTCGTCCCGCCTAGCCTAGAGAGGTTAAAATCGGATATATCGAGTGCATAGAGGAGTTCTGTATCTATAATTCTTAAAATAATTGTTATGCTTTTTGTGAACGTTTATCGTGAGTAATTTAGTAAATTGTTAGCAAATTCCCCGGAAGTTTGCGGGGGGTATGCTAGTTCTGAACGTCACATGCTAATGTAAAAAGCTGTTTTTTGATATAAATATGAACTTGATTGAACAAAACATGCATGTATTGTATAACATAATGTCCTAGGTGTGTCATCTGATGAAGATCATCAAAGGTTAGTGCTGCATTTAGCTGTCTTCTGGGTTTTTGTGACATTATATGCTAGCTTGAAAAATGGGTGTCTGATTATTTCTGGCTTGGTACTCTGCTGACATAATCTAATGTTTTGCTTTCGCTGTAAAGCCTTTTTGAAATCGGACAGTGTGGTTAGATAAAGGAGAGTCTTGTCTTTAAAATGCTGTGAAATAGTCATATGTTTGAAAAATTGAAGTTTTTGTATTTTTGAGGAATTTGTAATTCGCGCCACGCCTATCATTGGATATTGGAGCAGGTGTTCCGCTAGCGGAACGTCTAGATGTAAGAGGTTAAATCGGGTACGTTTTTTTTATCCGGTTGTGAAAATACTGCCCCCTATCCATAACAGGTTAAATCTCTTACACTGCTTTCAACAACAGCTGACTTCCTAAGGGAAAATAAACGTATCTAGATCACGTTAAAAAAAAAATACCCCTGCTACTGGTCAAAATATTTTAAAATAACATAATCAGATCAAAATGACTAATCTGATTTACTCCACCAAGAAAAATTATTTTACCCTTATTGTTATAGGAAAATAGACTTAAGGAAGCCTACCCTTAGTCTAAAGCTTTGCCCTTTTAGTCCTCTCATTGGTTCAAATTATCAATTGTGTTTAAGAACTTTAACTCCTCATAATTATCAGTTCTACAAATTCCCTTAAAATCAATATCACCAATGACCTTAAATTCACCATCCATGGCTTTTCAATGTGGCTGATCAGACCACACAGGAAGAGTCACCAGAGGGGTCAAAAGTCATACCACCCTTTCGGAACCGTGTTTCTTACTACATTAAACAAATTAAAGCTAAGAACTTTATTTACATTTTGTATCCCAGGGTCCCAGAACATTCCCTATCAAAAGAATTTCACGTGTTTAATTAAACTCAGAAAACAAAACTTCCAAAATGCCATGTGTGTAAACCCCTTTAAGATATCATGTCCCTAGGATTTTTTTTTTTTCCAAAGAGAGCTAAGCGCTTCTTTTTCCATAAAATAAGTACTTGGTCAGCGTTTCATCCTACCACACTGATTCAAAAACCCAAAAGTTGACTATAAACAAAACTTCATAGTACTTATAACTCCATTGTACTCGCACCACCGCGGTTACACTCACCCCCTTACAAATAGCGCGTCCTCGAGTTAGCTTGCGACTCTACGTCCTACAGGAACGCGCACGCCGGCCAGGCTCACGCACAACTATAATTAATTTACACTGTTCCTGCGAAATAAAATAAACTCGCCCTGTAATCCACCTTTCTGACCTGACATTGTTTCATGCAATGAAAACATAATGTTAGCATACATCCACTTCCCGTTCAAATCACTGGTGTTACTAAACAATCAAACCACGAATCTATAACCAGAATTTATCACCAAACTTTTACGATTCCATTATTCAGACCAGAATCGCTTCCAGCCACATATGTTTTCAGTGCTCACAACCAACGCTTCTCATTTTACCCGTACGAAAAAAATAATATATATCTCTTTTCAAACAGCGTTCTGCCTTACCTCTATCGTAAGATTAAACCCAATGTTACAACTTTATCTCTCCTTCGGCTTCACTCTTATGAAATGTCCAAGGGTTTAAAAAATATCATGTATATCACCACAATTCTGTCGCAATTATTACTTTCCGCTCCTTATAATTCATTAGATTTAGGTAACTGCCTTTTCCTTGATTCCGTCATTGAAATACAACTCCCATTCTCTATAAATCATTTAAGCAGGCCATTTAGACCACAAACAACGTACTTTATCGAATTCGCCTCGCTATTATTTTGAATGAATCTGTCTTTCAATTTAACCTCAACAAGCTATCAAAGCATTCGGTTTCTATCTTAAACAAACACTAACAACCGTATGCTTCTAGTCATAACATAAAAATAATTAAATTAAATTTTAGTCCCATGGTGCATGGGCTGGGAACCGAACCCGGGCCCCCCGCATAGCAGGCAAGAATTCTACCACTGAACCAAAATGCTATTGCTTAGAGCTGCAATTCCGGTGGTTGTGTCCTACTCGGTCACAACGTTTACAGGCTGTTTTACAGTTTCTGGCGAAATGTCCTGTTCTATCTCAATTAAAACACCACTTCTCTCCGTCTTTGTCAGCGCGTCTCCCTGTTTTTCCCCTTCTGTCTACAGTGACTGTCTCTATCCACTTTTCTCAATAAGTTTGCTAAATCCTGTTCTCCTCTCTGTCTATCCCTAAACTGTCTCTGTCTATGGTTCCTTGGTGGGGCCTTACAATCCTCTGCCATGTGGCCGGTTATATTGCAGTTGTAGCACTTTCTGTCCTCAGGTTCTATCCACTTTCTACTCTCCCTGTTTCCCCCTTTCTTTTTAAAATCTTTCCTGCTTTTTCCTGCAATTTCTCCAAGAGTGGCGATCAAATGTTCTGCTCCTGTCTGTTCTTTCTTACTTTTCTTTTCCTTGCCATTATGCTCATGGTGTATAGCATACCTCTTTACTTCGGCCAATGTGGCTGTTCCCCACCCTATCAGAGTCTCTTTTATGATTTGACAAATTTCAGGCTCCATACCACTCAAGAAGGCTATTTTTAACTGTTGGTGGTAAGGTCCGTCGTCTCCCTGTCTAGGCTCTACCAGTCCACTATTAGCATTGAACACATCTCTCAGTCTCTCTAAATACTGGCAAACAGTTTCCCCATCCCCTTGTTTACACTCATGTATTTTTGAAAAGTCTGCATGTCTATGGTAATAGTCCCTAAGATTATTACAGAGCTGTGTCAATTTGTCTGCATAATCCCCATCTCCTGCCCATGGTAAAACCGGTTCTTCTCCTTGCCCTGGAACCCAGGCTCCCTTCACTGCTGCCCAGTCTTTCCCCACTATCTGTCGGACAGCCCTTTCCAATTCTCCTGTATTTAGTTTAAAACTCTCGGTCAGTCCCACCATATCTCTCCTAAACCCTTCTATTCCTGTTTTTGGATGTGCTATTCCCTCAACTGCTCTTGCTACATCTCTCTGAGTCCAGGGTCGATACATTTGTAAGATATCCGATTGATCAGCTTCGCCTGCCCTAGGATTAGGAAGCTCTATGAGAGGACACTGATCCTCCTCCCAATCTGATTGAACCTCCCTCAGCCCTGGCTTATTATACAGCGCCAGTCGCTTTTTAAGGTTAGACTCTCTTGGTTCTGGCTCTTCTTTCCTCTCCTTTGAGGATTTACCACCCATGTTTATTCAATTACTGTTATTCCTATTGTCACAATATGTGTGTACTTACTCAATTACTTTGTTTATTTTCTAATATGTATTCTCACTTTCTATGGGTGTAACCTCCTTCCTCCTGTTTGGAATAATCAGACCTATTTTGCGCGCCTCTGGTAGATCTCGATTATCCCCTCTAAAATGTATTTTGACAGGCGATCTATATTCATACAAATTATGTCCCTGACCTACGTTCTTATAAATGTTATTATTATATTTCGCCTTCCATATTATGTTTTCCGCCTAATATATTATTGACCAGGTATCATTTAGGTCTCAATATTAGCTCCAATTCTCACAATCTATGTGTATGCTTCTATAATTCTGTTATTATACTTAAATCTCACAATCTATGTGTGTGCTCTACTGTTATCTCACTTACTCCTGTTAGTCCTATACTAACGTAACTTACTTATCTTTATTTCGCCTTCTATATTACGTTTTCCGGCTACTGTACTTCGACCAGTTTTACTGTTAGGTCTTACTGCAACCAGTTTTACTGTTAGGTCTTACTGCAACCAGTTTTACTGTTAGGTCTTACTGCAACCGGTTTTACTTTTAGGTCTTACTTAGATCTGTGACCCAGTGCCGCCAACACTAACATAGATACTTTTGTCTTAAACTTTCTCTACATTAGATTATATGGACGGTATACCCGATACAAATCTTACTTTTTGTTAGTTTTACGGTTAATATCCTCCCTCACATTTATCTTGACCAATGCTTAATAGGAACCTAATCCAGTCCATTCTAAGTCAATTTTTAGTAAGTTTAGAATTTAACCCCAAACTAATGAATAAAGATTACTGACCTTATTTTGCAGCTGAGAATTCAATGTAGGTTGGATCTCGTCACCGCTTCTGTCACATACCAGTTTGCCACCGGCCTGTAAAGAACCCACAGAAAAGGGCCGGGTCTTTGATTTACGGATATTTCATCCGCCCGTGCACGGTTTCGGTGTCTCCTTGGAACGACAGGAGCGGGTATTGAAATCCGGCTCGAAGGACCAATTGTTAAAGGAATTTTATATCTTGATGATAATAATCAATAATCAATTCGCCTTGACTAATGCCCAAGGTTTGTAAGACAATGGGTTAAAATAATTAGGCAAGGACTCAGCTTTCTGCAAAAGGTTTCTGTAGCTTTATTCAGAGAAGGTTCTGGCGTCAGGATAACAAAACAGTCATTATATAGTTCTTGCTTACTTACGCATGTTATGAGAATTTTGTTCCCAATGTTCATAAACTGAACTTCAATTAAACTACTCAGTCTGCACCCCAGAGTTTGTAAGGTTCTGGTTAAATGACACAGACGGAGGCCCAGCCTACAATAGTCAACCAAGTTTATTCACGAGAGCTCAGAATATCATACAATGTACACAGCCTTTTATACCTAACATTTGGTCATATCATATGTCATACCCCTTACAGATGCCCCCTCCTCTTCTTTAACACTGTCAATGCTTATTTACAAGTCTTCTCCATCACAAATCCTGCCCCATGTTACATAATCTACTGCAAGCCTAAAGTTTTCTCCCCTCTCTGGGTGGGGAGACCTTCTTCCTGTTATCAGTTTCACTGTGGTCACAAGTTGTCTTCTGTCTGGTAACAGTTCCCCTTTTCCCTTGAATGTCTTGCCTATATTGCTAAATCATTAAGCTTAAACTTTTCCAACACACACACATTAGTACATTCATCTTATAATCACTCGGTTATACCTTTTCAGGGTGAAATCATTTAGTCAAACCTTTAATCATATAATTTCCATTACAACGCACATGCATTTACACACAATCCGTTGGTGACCTGCAACCCCCATAAACTTCTCACACTGTTTATCACCTTCTGGCTCAGCCTGTTCCTTTCCTTCAAGGTTAGGAACTCTCTGAAGTTTTACTCCCTTGACCATCTGCTTCTGTAGCTATACTAATTGCATACACACATTTCTTTCCCTCTCCAGTGGTTCCTGGACTTTCCGGAACTAATCAGACCAATCGATCCCTACATTGATCATTACATTGATTATTCATTAACCCTGCTGTATGACTAATAATTCATCATGGTTTATTGATTCATTTACCTTTATTAGATAATTCTCTTATCAACCACTTCCAGCAGCAACTGGTCTCCAATCTAGGGACTGACCAGGACCAACCCTGCTTAGCTTCAGAAGCAAGCCAGCTGTGGGATGCAGGGTGTTAAGCAGCGAATAAGATCCAACATGATTATACCACTCTACATGGAGAAATATACACTAATGGGTTCTTGTATTTGTTGCTATTTAATCAACTCAAAGTCACCACACTATTTCATTGATGTAGCCTAGTTTTAACCGGTCTATGAGGCACTGTTGGCCGACGGGTCAAATATGAGGTTATTACAGTAGCCTACCTTTCACTGAAAGATGCATTTTGGTCCTTTCCTCTCCCCTTACACCTGGCTATCAAGGGAATTTGGGAAGGTTGTGGCTGTTTATACTTCGGTTATTGTGATGATTTTGTCAGAGGAAACAAATCTGAATCTCTGATAATCTAACAGTTACGCTGTAGCGGAGATTCAGCACAATGGATAGCGCCGCAGTTGATCAATTGCACGTGAATCTAAACCCGCAGTTTATCATGTGCCATTCTTCAGCTATATTTACATCAAATCTTCTCAGGCCTACCTATTGCATCTGTTCTCCAGCAATAAAGTCAATTATCAAGTTAATATTCATTTAGTCACAGCATAAATTAAACGTGAGCCTACACAATCAAATTAACTTGTCAAGACCCTGCCATTCTTCTCCGTTATTACTTTTATTCAGGACAAAATACCCCCAGTTCTCGCATTATTTTACAGACTTGGTCAGAAAGGGTAACTGATTCTCAAGACCCAGACAAACAAATGTAGAATAACATTCAATACACAATCTTAGGCTACATAACAGGGGTGGAAATCCCAGGAGGGACGGGGGGTACACGACCCCCCCATCCTGGGAAAAATATGATTTGTCCCCCCCAATATATCACTGTAAACATTACTCTGTAATTTAAATAATAATAATAATACGCAATGAAAGCAATTGTGCTGATTATAGACACTTAATAGAGCTTTTTTAAGTTTCAAAAGATTGCGACCCCCCACCCTTTGCCTCACAATGGTTTGATCCACTGCCAGTTCCTTAGTTGGCAAGGTAACAGAGGGTTCGTATCTACTGTCTGAAAGGCACTCAATGCACGTGACTGACATGAGGTTAATCCAGTCAATCGCGCCATAGCAATGTTTTGTTTTATGTTGGCAGGGTTCACACACACACACACACTAGCTGAATTTGCAGAGCTAGCGTGCAAATATTAACTATTAAGCTAGCTAGTACCTATTCCATTTATGTGGCGTCGTCAAAGATGGAATCTTTGCTATCGTCAATTTATTCCAAGATCAGCAATGTAAGTTAGTGCTTCAAAGTCCCTGTGATAAGGTTAGCGATAAACTGAAGTCCAAACTGAACAGAACTACACTCTCTTCTACCGTTGTCTTAAATATATTTAATGGTCTCGTTGCAAAAGCTAAATTGTCGCAAGGTAACTTTTATTTATTTTATTTCACCTTTATTTAACCCGGGTAGCAAAGATTATAGCAAACACCACTGAAACGGAATTTGTGCTCGCTAGCTTTGCAAATTCAGCTATTGTTGGAAGCCAGCCAATATGAAACAAACGGTTAAAATTACAAAAGGTTGCAGCATATGTTGTGTAAATGGTGAACTCATACAGCTGTCAACTCTTGTCACTGCAGTCCGTTTCACATTTGCTAGCTACCTTTTAGATCGAAGCCCATATAGAATGATAGAAGATATGATAGAAGCCCATCTCCTACTGTAAATAACCTACACACTGTGTGTGTGTGTGTGGCCAGCCAGGTAGAAAAATGGCAGAAAAAAGACGGACATCAGAGTATTTTTCAGTACACCAAAATGCAAAGTAAGAACCCTAGTAGCCTAATATCTCAAAGACTAGTTGATAAAATGTTCATAAGAAAGAAGTGAAATGCTAATGAAAATGTTTCACAATGATGTCATTAGGCAGAGCAGGCAACAGATGGCACACAGACGGCAGAGCTGGGGACAGACTGGCAGAGACAGGGAGTCTCAGGTAAGTTTGTTAAGTCTTTGTTTGGCAACATTAAAGGTTCTCCATTTTTTTGACTTGTAAAATAGGAACATAATTGGAAAATGCCATGGATACCCCCACTCTCAACTTACACTGGTGACTGAACTAAGATCTGTTAAAGGCAATGGTATTGCTGTTGTGATTAGTTGTGTAGTTTTGGGTACCGGTAGTTAGGAGTACGGCAAACACCTTATTTCTTTGGTTCCTCAATATACATTTACCATATTACAACGTAGGCTGTGTGTTACAGCACTACTTTTGGTGTCCCCCTCAGGAATTGCTCTTCAGAAAATGTCATGTAATTGTCCCCTCCAAAGTTGATATCAGATTTTCGCCCCTGCTACATAAAATAACCTGGAAGGCCTACCCTGTAGCAAACAAAATATTTGCATAGGCCGTAACGGTTTAACTTGCTTCAAAACAGGCTGAATTCAGGTTGGCATAAGTGAGTAAAGCGGTGCCACAGAAATTGTTTTGAATTAAAGCAGATACCTACCGGTAGCTCAAAAGTTGGAGCCAATTTTGTTGCTGTATTAACTGCATTTAAAGGTTGCGTGTACATGCTCTTTGAATTCATGGCGACTATAAGTACGACGCACACCCCGAGCGTTGATCATGCGGATAGAGAAGGCCTGTATGAACAGACTTCACCTCACGCTTTTCATAGAAATTAACCGGTTAATTTCTCCCATGTAATCGGAGTGGGTGGGAAATCCTGGTAAAACTGTTCCCCCCCATCAAACCCTAGGTTAGAGGCGCTACAAGCAACTCTGGGAGAGCTAGGACCTGATAGCAGCCTGCCAGCTAAAGCAGGTTAGCATTGACTTATTTAACCTGAAAGTTTGGATTGTCACTGGGATATGAAGACCAACCGCCAAAACGATGGGCTAATGAGACGAGAGCTGGTTTCACATGTAAGCATTCACTAATAGGAAACCAAGTCAGTCAGGAGAGAAGACACCCAGCAGAGTAATTTAAATGCAAGTTGACAACCGTGATATTAGTTAGCACTGAAACCCCGATTCTAGCAACATCCTCATATGTACCAACCCCAGACACTGTGTTCCACAACCATCAAGTTAAAATGAACTAGAACCCATTCCACATCATGTGATGCTACTAGCATAAATTGACCAACACTGAGCAAATGTAGCTTAAACACAGGGGTCAAAGTATTAATATATTGCAAAATAAATGTTGCCAAGTAGGAACCGCCAAAACAATACTGAGGACACAAGTATTACAGTTAATGTTTAATTGAGCCAAAACAAGCAAATGCAGTTACACACACTGACAACCTGGACTAGAGTACCCATGAACTCTTGCATGTCCCACGTCAGATATCCATGTTTGTGGTCAACGGGGGCTCCGATGAAGCGGTGAACAGTTCCTTAGAGGTAGCGTCGTCAGACGGGCCAGTCGCAGCTTCAGAGGTAGCGTCGTCAGACGGGCCAGTCGCAGCTTCAGAGGTAGCGTCGTCAGACGGGCCAGTCGCAGCTTCAGAGGTAGCGTCGTCAGACGGGCCAGTCGCAGCTTCAGAGGTAGCGTCGTCAGACGGGCCAGTCGCAGCTTCAGAGGTAGCGTCGTCAGACGGGCCAGTCGCAGCTTCAGAGGTAGCGTCGTCAGACGGGCCAGTCGCAGCTTCAGAGGTAGCGTCGTCAGACGGGCCAGTCGCAGCTTCAGAGGTAGCGTCGTCAGACGGGCCAGTCGCAGCTTCAGAGGTAGCGTCGTCAGACGGGCCAGTCGCAGCTTCAGAGGTAGCGTCGTCAGACGGGCCAGTCGCAGCTTCAGAGGTAGCGTCGTCAGACGGGCCAGTCGCAGCTTCAGAGGTAGCGTCGTCAGACGGGCCAGTCGCAGCTTCAGAGGTAGCGTCGTCAGACGGGCCAGTCGCAGCTTCAGAGGTAGCGTCGTCAGACGGGCCAGTCGCAGCTTCAGAGGTAGCGTCGTCAGACGGGCCAGTCGCAGCTTCAGAGGTAGCGTCGTCAGACGGGCCAGTCGCAGCTTCAGAGGTAGCGTCGTCAGACGGGCCAGTCGCAGCTTCAGAGGTAGCGTCGTCAGACGGGCCAGTCGCAGCTTCAGAGGTAGCGTCGTCAGACGGGCCAGTCGCAGCTTCAGAGGTAGCGTCGTCAGACGGGCCAGTCGCAGCTTCAGAGGTAGCGTCGTCAGACGGGCCAGTCGCAGCTTCAGAGGTAGCGTCGTCAGACGGGCCAGTCGCAGCTTCAGAGGTAGCGTCGTCAGACGGGCCAGTCGCAGCTTCAGAGGTAGCGTCGTCAGACGGGCCAGTCGCAGCTTCAGAGGTAGCGTCGTCAGACGGGCCAGTCGCAGCTTCAGAGGTAGCGTCGTCAGACGGGCCAGTCGCAGCTTCAGAGGTAGCGTCGTCAGACGGGCCAGTCGCAGCTTCAGAGGTAGCGTCGTCAGACGGGCCAGTCGCAGCTTCAGAGGTAGCGTCGTCAGACGGGCCAGTCGCAGCTTCAGAGGTAGCGTCGTCAGACGGGCCAGTCGCAGCTTCAGAGGTAGCGTCGTCAGACGGGCCAGTCGCAGCTTCAGAGGTAGCGTCGTCAGACGGGCCAGTCGCAGCTTCAGAGGTAGCGTCGTCAGACGGGCCAGTCGCAGCTTCAGAGGTAGCGTCGTCAGACGGGCCAGTCGCAGCTTCAGAGGTAGCGTCGTCAGACGGGCCAGTCGCAGCTTCAGAGGTAGCGTCGTCAGACGGGCCAGTCGCAGCTTCAGAGGTAGCGTCGTCAGACGGGCCAGTCGCAGCTTCAGAGGTAGCGTCGTCAGACGGGCCAGTCGCAGCTTCAGAGGTAGCGTCGTCAGACGGGCCAGTCGCAGCTTCAGAGGTAGCGTCGTCAGACGGGCCAGTCGCAGCTTCAGAGGTAGCGTCGTCAGACGGGCCAGTCGCAGCTTCAGAGGTAGCGTCGTCAGACGGGCCAGTCGCAGCTTCAGAGGTAGCGTCGTCAGACGGGCCAGTCGCAGCTTCAGAGGTAGCGTCGTCAGACGGGCCAGTCGCAGCTTCAGAGGTAGCGTCGTCAGACGGGCCAGTCGCAGCTTCAGAGGTAGCGTCGTCAGACGGGCCAGTCGCAGCGTCGTCAGAGGACATGCGCCTCAGCTTCTCCTCAGAGGACAGGGCATCATTTGCCTGAGAGCTACCATGGTTTGGAGAAGCTTGGGATTCTACTTCGTTAGTCTCTAAATACTCTATAGAAAAAACAAAAGGAACAGTTGGGTATTCTACAGCAACACATCTGTTCCACACGGTCTAGGCCGAATTGCCAGTCGAATGTTGAACCCAACAGTTTTCAAAGTATATGTTTCAGGCCGTACCTTCTCTGTCTTGTTTAGCGTCAGACCCTATGGATCGGAGCAAGGCCAGGGCATGCTCAATGGAGACGTCATTTGATGACAGCTCTGAAAAACGTAGGTTAAGGTACACAAGCAAAATTACCAAATCAAAGGCTTTGACAACGTTATTTAGACTGAGTTACTCTATGGTGTTGAATGGGTGTCAAACACAGCAGCACCATAGACAGTGACAAAGAACATAGCTAGAAGGGTTGTGGAAAGAAACACTTACCTCCAAGTCTCCTCTGCAGAGAGACTTGATCTTGCTTCTGGGACTTTCCAACAGGGTAACAAGAAACTGAGGAGAAAGTGTTGACAGAAGTTGAGTTCACACAAAATAGCTACATATATTAATAATAGATGACCAATGCGGAAGAAACAGACAGTCAAATTTGAATCTCCAACTTATAAAGTTAAGCATATTTCCCAAACAAATCCCTTCAATCCAAATAAAACGTTAGTGAACCAACCTTTGACAACCCCCACAGTCATCACAAAGAGCAGCAATTCTCTCACACCTCCCATGATCATGAGAATAGTCTGTGTTATCAACAGGTAATGTCTTCCCATGGCCTGTATGAGGCTTATATAGGCCACTAATGACCGTTTACCTGACAAACATGACTTAACGATCAATTAACAAGCTTGATTGAGGTGTTACATTCAGATAGAAATAGACCATGTAGAACATATGTTGATTCTTTGGTGGGCAGGCAATCTTTTCTACTCCATATATTGCATTTATATCTGTAATGTTTAACCCTAATGGTCTCAGAATCTTCAAAGATATTAGGGGGAAATAAACACTGTACCCAAATCCACTTTTTACAATGCTCCTGGGAAATGGGTAGGCCTCCACCATACAGTTTTACAGCTGTGATATATTTATTTATTTACATAGATCACATACTTAAATATATATATGTTAGCTGTAGGTAGCTTTGGGATAAAATTCCCATATTGTATTGTTACTAACATAAATCATAATATATCATATTTTCCTCATTTGCTCTGTAGGAGGTTCGTCATATGAAGGACATTCAAGTGGATGTGACCCCTAACCTGACATAATGTAAACGTTATACATTAAGCTCTCTCCCTCAGTGACATGAATTAGTATATTTCATATTCTCAGAACCCAACAGTAGGTTTTAAGGTGTGGCTGCATGTTTGTCGTGGACGCATCGTCACTCTTGATGTTCTTTTTCCAGATTGCAAGTGAAACACCTTTAGATGTGGTAAGTGCCAGTTGGTAACTTTTCCTCACACTTGCTTGTTTAAGGTATGGATGCAACACCCCAGTATGTCTGCAGGGGCTGGTCACTGAGATTTACCATGTTACACATGCTACTAGACTAACCTTCCAAGTAAATATGTTACAAGTCTGAACTGGCCGTCCTTGTCTTTCCTCAACTAATTGAAAGCTCAGGGACAGACATCCTGAACGACTTTGATGTCAGAGCTCCCATCAGCCCTCTACACCTCGCTGTGAGTAAAGCCTACCTGCTCCTGTAGTGGTCTCCATATGACAAATGGCACCCTATTCCCTATTTAGTACACTACTTTTGACCAGATCCTTATAGGCCCTGATCAAAAGTAGTTCACTACATAGGGAATAGGGTGCTATCTGGGAAGCAGGCATGGTGTTGATTTTACACAGGAAGTTGACTGTCCAGACAGACTCACACACCAAATTCCTATCTATTCCTGATTCGTGTAAAATGCATGCATATTCTACACAGTGATGATGAGGATGATTTCCTTATTTTGCCATTTGAGTTAATCAACCTCAGAGGAGAAGTAGAGTGTTTGTTTCTCAATCACACGCTTGGCAGGGACCTCCGATGTTGATGCTGGGCGGGAGCAAAAATGGGCTCCCGATTGAAAGACTCTGGTCTACTTTAGAGGTCTAGCACTGTATTTCTGTTCAGGCGTACCACTGGTCTACTATAGGACATTGATTATATATCGATTCAGGCGTACCACTGGACTTTGCTTGAGACTGTGTTTGTCTTTCTATTCAGGCGTACCACGGCCACCACCATGCTATGGAGGTCCTGGTTCAGTCTCTGCTGGATCTAGACGTGAGGGACAGCCAGGGGCGCACCCTCTGGACCTGTCTGCCTTAAAAAGTAATGAAGAGAGGTTGGGCCAGTGCTTTGGGGCCAGGGGGTTTTCATAACCAAGTAATGAAGAGATGGAGATTGGATCCAGAGGGTTGGAGACAGGAGGTTGGAGCCAGTGGGTTGGGACCCAGTGTGTCGGGACCCAGTGTGTCAAGTTTGCTGAAGACACGAAGGCGATGAGAGGTCAGAGACTTGGCATTGTGGTGCCAGGACAACCTCTCCCTCAATGCCAGTAAGACCAAGGAGCTGATCGTGGTCTACAGGAGCAAGAGGGGAGAGCACGTCCCCATCCACATCAACAGGGCTGTTCCTTGGCGACCTAACATGGTCCACACACACCCGCACAGTCGTGGCATGGGCACTCGCATCCTCAAAAAGTTAAAGGGTCTTGCTCTGACCCTACGCACAATCACTAGACTGTATACAAAGCATATGAACACTCACACACACTACATTCACACTCCCACACACACACTCCCACACACACACACACACACACACACACACACACACACACACACACACAAACCGACACAACCCAAACACACATGCATACACATTACACACTCTCACAAACACACACCTTTACACTCATCATTTGCAGCTGCTGCTCTGTTCTTTATTTTGCTATTATTATTATTATTATTATTATCATCTATCCTGATGCCTAGTCACTTTACCCTGCCTTCTTGTACATATCTACTTCAAATACCTCGTACCCCTGCACACTGATCTGGAACTGGTACTCCTTGTATATAGCTTTATTCTTGGGTATTTTATTCCTCGTGTTACAATATATACAGTACCAGTCAAAAGTTTGGACACACCTACTATTTCCAGGGTTTCTTTCTTTCTTTTTTACAATTTTCTACATTGTAGAACATCAAAAGTATGAAATAACACATAAGGAATCCTGAAGTAACCAAAAAAGTGTTAAACAAATCAAAATATATTTGAGATTTGAGATTCTTCAAAGTAGCCACCCTTTGCCTTGATGACAGCTTTGCACACTCTTGGCATTCACTCAACCAGCTTCATGAGGTACTCACCTGGAATGCATTTCAATTAACAGGTGTGCCTTGTTCAAAGTTAATTTGTGGAATTTATTTCCTTCTTAGTGCGTTTGAGCCAATCACTTGTTTTGTGACAAGGTAGGGGTGGTATACAGAAGATAGCCCTATTTGGTAAAATACCAAGTCCATATCATGGCAAGAACAGCTCAAATAAGCAAAGAGAAACAAAAGTCTATTATTATTTTAAGACATGAAGTTCAGTCAATCCGGAAAATGTCAAGAACTTTGAATGTTTCTTCAAGTGCAGTTGCAAAATCCATCAAGCGCTATGTCTCTCATGAGGACCGCCACAGGAAAGGAAGACCCAGAGTTACCTCTGCTGTAAAGTTCAAGTAACAGACACATCTCAACATCAACTGTTCAGAGGAGACTACGTGAATCAGGCCTTCATGGTCAAATTGCTGCAAAGAAACCACTACTAAAGGACACCAATAAGAAGAAGAGACTTGCTTGGGCCAAGAAACACCAGCAATGGACATTAGACCGGTGGAAATCTGTCCTTTTGGAAAAGCAATCCAGGTGAAGCTGGTTGAGAGAATGCCAAGAGTGTGCAAAGGGTGGCTACATTGAAGAGTCTATATAAATATAAAATAGATTTTGTTATGTTTAACACTTTTTTGGTTACTACATGATTCCATATGTGTTATTTCATAGTTTTGAGTTCTTCACTATTATTTTACAATGTAGAAAATAGTCAAAATAAAGAAAAACCTTTGAATAAGTAGGTGTGTCCAAACTTTTGATTGGTACTATATATATATATATATATATTCTATAGTTTTGTTCTCTACATCGTTGGGGTGGGCTCGTAAGCAAGCATTTCACGGTAAAGAGTTGATTTGAGAGGGAAAGACAAAGAGCGAGGGAGTCCAAATGTATTCTGACCTAGTCTTTAGTATGAATCCATTTTTAATGAGACGAGTACAAAACATTAAAGGAACAGTTGTCTCCATGTCTCGTCCGTACCTGGTAGAGTATTCGGATGGGGGTCCCGCAAAGTTCATCCCAATGGCTGGGGGAGGAGGGTAGGCCTCATTGGTCATGTAGAGACATATCTTTTCCAGAGAACCTACCAATTTTCCTTCCTGAGGAAATTGCAAGAAATTACCAGGCTTCCCGTTCAAACCGAAAGTGCTATTTAGAAGCATATGTTTTATTTAACCAGGTAAGTTGACTGAGAACACATTCTCATTTACAGCAATGACCTGGGGAATAGTTACAGGGGATGGGGCGGGTGAATGAGCCAATAGTAAGCTTGGGATGATTAGGTGACCGTGATGGTATGAGGGCCAGATTGGGAATTTAGCCAGGACACCAGGGTTAACACCCCTACTCTAACAATAAGTGCCATGGGATCTTTAGTGACCACAGAGAGTCAGGACACCTGTTTAACGTCCCACCCAAAAGACAGCACATGTCCCCAATCACTGCCCTTGGATATTGTTTTAGACCAGAGGAAAGAGTGACTCCTACTGGCCCTCCAACACCACTTCCAGCAGCAACTGGTCTCCAATCTAGGGACTGACCAGGACCAACCCTGCTTAGCTTCAGAAGCAAGCCAGCTGTGGGATGCAGGGTGTTAAGCAGCGAATAAAATCCAACATGATTATACCACTCTACATGGAGAAATATACACTAATGGGTTCTTGTATTTGTTGCTATTTAATCAACTCAAAGTCACCACACTATTTCATTGATGTAGCCTAGTTTTAACCGGTCTGAGGCACTGTTGGCCGACGGGTCAAATATGAGGTTATTACAGTAGCCTACCTTTCACTGAAAGATGCATTTCGGTCCTTTCCTCTCCCCTTACACCTGGCTATCAAGGGAATTTGGGAAGGTTGTGGCTGTTTATACTTCGGTTATTGTGATGATTTTGTCAGAGGAAACAAATCTGAATCTCTGATAATCTAACAGTTACGCTGTAGCGGAGATTCAGCACAATGGATAGCGCCGCAGTTGATCAATTGCACGTGAATCTAAACCCGCAGTTTATCATGTGCCATTCTTCGGCTATATTTACATCAAATCTTCTCAGGCCTACCTATTGCATCTGTTCTCCAGCAATAAAGTACATTATCAAGTTAATATTCATTTAGTCACAGCATAAATTAAACGTGAGCCTACACAATCAAATTAACTTGTCAAGACCCTGCCATTCTTCTCCGTTATTACTTTTATTCAAGACAAAATACCCCCAGTTCTCGCATTATTTTACAGACTTGGTCAGAAAGGGTAACTGATTCTCAAGACCCAGACAAACAAATGTAGAATAACATTCAATACACAAACGTAGGCTACATAACAGGGGCGGAAATCCCAGGGGGGACGGGGGGTACACGACCCCCCCATCCTGGGAAAAATATGATTTGTCCCCCCCAATATATCACTGTAAACATAACTCTGTAATTTAAATAATATGAATAATACGCAATGAAAGCAATTGTGCTGATTATAGACACTTAATAGAGCTTTTTTAAGTTTCAAAAGATTGCGACCCCCCACCCTTTGCCTCACAATGGTTTGATCCACTGCCAGTTCCTTAGTTGGCAAGGTAACAGAGGGTTCGTATCTACTGTCTGAAAGGCACTCAATGCACGTGACTGACATGAGGTTAATCCAGTCAATCGCGCCATAGCAATGATTTGTTTTATGTTGGCAGGGTTCACACACACACACACACACACTAGCTGAATTTGCAGTGCTAGCGCGCAAATATTAACTATTAAGCTAGCTAGTACCTATTCCATTTATGTGGCGTCGTCAAAGATGGAATCTTTCCTATCGTCAATTTATTCCAAGATCAGCAATGTAAGTTAGTGCTTCAAAGTCCCTGTGATAAGGTTAGCGATAAACTGAAGTCCAAACTCAACAGAACTACACTCTCTTCTACCATTGTCTTAAATATATGTAATGGTCTCGTTGCAAAAGCTAAATTGTCTCAAGGGAACTTTTATTTATTTTATTTCACCTTTATTTAACCCGGGTAGCAAAGATTATAGCAAACACCACTGAAACGGAATTTGTGCTCGCTAGCTTTGCAAATTCAGCTATTGTTGGAAGCCAGCCAATATGAAACAAACGGTTAAAATTACAAAAGGTTGCAGCATATGTTGTGTAAATGGTGAACTCATACAGCTGTCAACTCTTGTCACTGCAATCCGTTTCACATTTGCTAGCTACCTTTTAGATCGAAGCCCATATAGAATGATAGAAGATATGATAGAAGCCCATCTCCTACTGTAAATAACCTACACACTGTGTGTGTGTGTGTGTGTGTGTGTGTGTGTGTGTGTGTGTGTGTGTGTGTGTGTGTGGCCAGCCAGGTAGAAAAATGGCGGACATCAGAGTATTTTTCAGTACACCAAAACGCAAAGTAAGAACCCTAGTAGCCTAATATCTCAAAGACTAGTTGATAAAATGTTCATAAGAAAGAAGTGAAATGCTAATGAAAATGTTTCACAATGTCATTAGGCAGAGCAGGCAACAGATGGCACACAGACGGCAGAGCTGGGGACAGACTGGCAGAGACAGGGAGTCTCAGGTATGTTTGTTGAGTCTTTGTTTGGCAACATTATGAAAGGTTCTCCATTTTTTTGACTTGTAAAATAGGAACATAATTGGAAAATGCCATGGATACCCCCACTCTCAACTTACACTGGTGACTGAACTAAGATCTGTTAAAGGCAATGGTATTGCTGTTGTGATTAGTTGTGTAGTTTTGGGTACCGGTAGTTAGGAGTACGGCAAACACCTTATTTCTTTGGTTCCTCAATATACATTTACCATATTACAACGTAGGCTGTGTGTTACAGCACTACTTTGTGTCCCCCTCAGGAATTGCTCTTCAGAAAATGTCATGTAATTGTCCCCTCCAAAGTTGATATCAGATTTTCGCCCCTGCTACATAAAATAACCTGGAAGGCCTACCCTGTAGCAAACAAAATATTTGCATAGGCCGTAACGGTTTAACTTGCTTCAAAACAGGCTGAATTCAGGTTGGCATAAGTGAGTAAAGCGGTGCCACAGAAATTGTTTTGAATTAAAGCAGATACCTACCGGTAGCTCAAAAGTTGGAGCCAATTTTGTTGCTGTATTAACTGCATTTAAAGGTTGCGTGTACATGCTCTTTGAATTCATGGCGACTATAAGTACGACGCACACCCCGAGCGTTGATCATGCGGATAGAGAAGGCCTGTATGAACAGACTTCACCTCACGCTTTTCATAGAAATTAACCGGTTAATTTCTTCCATGTAATCGGAGTGGGTGGGAAATCCTGGTAAAACTGTTCCCCCCCATCAAACCCTAGGTTAGAGGCGCTACAAGCAACTCTGGGAGAGCTAGGACCTGATAGCAGCCTGCCAGCTAAAGCAGGTTAGCATTGACTTATTTAACCTGAAAGTTTGGATTGTCACTGGGATATGAAGACCAACCGCCAAAACGATGGGCTAATGAGACGAGAGCTGGTTTCACATGTAAGCATTCACTAATAGGAAACCAAGTCAGTCAGGAGAGAAGACACCCAGCAGAGTAATTTAAATGCAAGTTGACAACCGTGATATTAGTTAGCACTGAAACCCCGATTCTAGCAACATCCTCATATGTACCAACCCCAGACACTGTGTTCCACAACCATCAAGTTAAAATGAACTAGAACCCATTCCACATCATGTGATGCTACTAGCATAAATTGACCAACACTGAGCAAATGTAGCTTAAACACAGGGGTCAAAGTATTAATATATTGCAAAATAAATGTTGCCAAGTAGGAACCGCCAAAACAATACTGAGGACACAAGTATTACAGTTAATGTTTAATTGAGCCAAAACAAGCAAATGCAGTTACACACACAGACAACCTGGACTAGAGTACCCATGAACTCTTGCATGTCCCACGTCAGATATCCATGTTTGTGGTCAACGGGGGCTCCGATGAAGCGGTGAACAGTTCCTTAGAGGTAGCGTCGTCAGACGGGCCAGTCGCAGCTTCAGAGGTAGCGTCGTCAGACGGGCCAGTCGCAGCTTCAGAGGTAGCGTCGTCAGACGGGCCAGTCGCAGCTTCAGAGGTAGGGGCCAACAGTTCCTCAAAGGCATGGTCAGAGGGGGGGCCAGTCGCAGCTTCAGAGGTAGCGGCCAACAGTTCCTCAAAGGCATGGTCAGAGGGGGGGCCAGTCGCAGCTTCAGAGGTAGCGGCCAACAGTTCCTCAAAGGCATGGTCAGACGGGGGGCCAGTCGCAGCTTCAGAGGTAGCGGCCAACAGTTCCTCAAAGGCATGGTCAGACGGGGGGCCAGTCGCAGCTTCAGAGGTAGCGGCCAACAGTTCCTCAAAGGCATGGTCAGACGGGGGGCCAGTCGCAGCTTCAGAGGTAGCGGCCAACAGTTCCTCAAAGGCATGGTCAGACGGGGGGCCAGTCGCAGCTTCAGAGGTAGCGGCCAACAGTTCCTCAAAGGCATGGTCAGACGGGGGGCCAGTCGCAGCTTCAGAGGTAGCGGCCAACAGTTCCTCAAAGGCATGGTCAGACGGGGGGCCAGTCGCAGCTTCAGAGGTAGCGGCCAACAGTTCCTCAAAGGCATGGTCAGACGGGGGGCCAGTCGCAGCTTCAGAGGTAGCGGCCAACAGTTCCTCAAAGGCATGGTCAGACGGGGGGCCAGTCGCAGCTTCAGAGGTAGCGGCCAACAGTTCCTCAAAGGCATGGTCAGACGGGGGGCCAGTCGCAGCTTCAGAGGTAGCGTCGTCAGACGGGCCAGTCGCAGCTTCAGAGGTAGCGTCGTCAGACGGGCCAGTCGCAGCTTCAGAGGTAGCGTCGTCAGACGGGCCAGTCGCAGCTTCAGAGGTAGCGTCGTCAGACGGGCCAGTCGCAGCTTCAGAGGTAGCGTCGTCAGACGGGCCAGTCGCAGCTTCAGAGGTAGCGTCGTCAGACGGGCCAGTCGCAGCTTCAGAGGTAGCGTCGTCAGACGGGCCAGTCGCAGCTTCAGAGGTAGCGTCGTCAGACGGGCCAGTCGCAGCTTCAGAGGTAGCGTCGTCAGACGGGCCAGTCGCAGCTTCAGAGGTAGCGTCGTCAGACGGGCCAGTCGCAGCTTCAGAGGTAGCGTCGTCAGACGGGCCAGTCGCAGCTTCAGAGGTAGCGTCGTCAGACGGGCCAGTCGCAGCATCGTCAGAGGACATGCGCCTCAGCTTCTTCTCAGAGGACAGGGCATCATTTGCCTGAGAGCTACCATGGTTTGGAGAAGCTTGGGATTCTACTTCGTTAGTCTCTAAATACTCTATAGAAAAAACAAAAGGAACAGTTGGGTATTCTACAGCAACACATCTGTTCCACACGGTCTAGGCCGAATTGCCAGTCGAATGTTGAACCCAACAGTTTTCAAAGTATATGTTTCAGGCCGTACCTTCTCTGTCTTGTTTAGCGTCAGACCCTATGGATCGGAGCAAGGCCAGGGCATGCTCAATGGAGACGTCATTTGATGACAGCTCTGAAAAACGTAGGTTAAGGTACACAAGCAAAATTACCAAATCAAAGGCTTTGACAACGTTATTTAGACTGAGTTACTCTATGGTGTTGAATGAGTGTCAAACACAGCAGCACCATAGACAGTGACAAAGAACATAGCTAGAAGGGTTGTGGAAAGAAACACTTACCTCCAAGTCTCCTCTGCAGAGAGACTTGATCTTGCTTCTGGGACTTTCCAACAGGGTAACAAGAAACTGAGGAGAAAGTGTTGACAGAAGTTGAGTTCACACAAAATAGCTACATATATTAATAATAGATGACCAATGCGGAAGAAACAGACAGTCAAATTTGAATCTCCAACTTATAAAGTTAAGCATATTTCCCAAACAAATCCCTTCAATCCAAATAAAACGTTAGTGAACCAACCTTTGACAACCCCCACAGTCATCACAAAGAGCAGCAATTCTCTCACACCTCCCATGATCATGAGAATAGTCTGTGTTATCAACAGGTAATGTCTTCCCATGGCCTGTATGAGGCTTATATAGGCCACTAATGACCGTTTACCTGACAAACATGACTTAACGATCAATTAACAAGCTTGATTGAGGTGTTACATTCAGATAGAAATAGACCATGTAGAACATATGTTGATTCTTTGGTGGGCAGGCAATCTTTTCTACTCCATATATTGCATTTATATCTGTAATGTTTAACCCTAATGGTCTCAGAATCTTCAAAGATATTAGGGGGAAATAAACACTGTACCCAAATCCACTTTTTACAATGCTCCTGGGAAATGGGTAGGCCTCCACCATACAGTTTTACAGCTGTGATATATTTATTTATTTACATAGATCACATACTTAAATATATATATGTTAGCTGTAGGTAGCTTTGGGATAAAATTCCCATATTGTATTGTTACTAACATAAATCATAATATATCATATTTTCCTCATTTGCTCTGTAGGAGGTTCGTCATATGAAGGACATTCAAGTGGATGTGACCCCTAACCTGACATAATGTAAACGTTATACATTAAGCTCTCTCCCTCAGTGACATGAATTAGTATATTTCATATTCTCAGAACCCAACAGTAGGTTTTAAGGTGTGGCTGCATGTTTGTCGTGGACGCATCGTCACTCTTGATGTTCTTTTTCCAGATTGCAAGTGAAACACCTTTAGATGTGGTAAGTGCCAGTTGGTAACTTTTCCTCACACTTGCTTGTTTAAGGTATGGATGCAACACCCCAGTATGTCTGCAGGGGCTGGTCACTGAGATTTACCATGTTACACATGCTACTAGACTAACCTTCCAAGTAAATATGTTACAAGTCTGAACTGGCCGTCCTTGTCTTTCCTCAACTAATTGAAAGCTCAGGGACAGACATCCTGAACGACTTTGATGTCAGAGCTCCCATCAGCCCTCTACACCTCGCTGTGAGTAAAGCCTACCTGCTCCTGTAGTGGTCTCCATATGACAAATGGCACCCTATTCCCTATTTAGTACACTACTTTTGACCAGATCCTTATAGGCCCTGATCAAAAGTAGTTCACTACATAGGGAATAGGGTGCTATCTGGGAAGCAGGCATGGTGTTGATTTTACACAGGAAGTTGACTGTCCAGACAGACTCACACACCAAATTCCTATCTATTCCTGATTCGTGTAAAATGCATGCATATTCTACACAGTGATGATGAGGATGATTTCCTTATTTTGCCATTTGAGTTAATCAACCTCAGAGGAGAAGTAGAGTGTTTGTTTCTCAATCACACGCTTGGCAGGGACCTCCGATGTTGATGCTGGGCGGGAGCAAAAATGGGCTCCCGATTGAAAGACTCTGGTCTACTTTAGAGGTCTAGCACTGTATTTCTGTTCAGGCGTACCACTGGTCTACTATAGGACATTGATTATATATCGATTCAGGCGTACCACTGGACTTTGCTTGAGACTGTGTTTGTCTTTCTATTCAGGCGTACCACGGCCACCACCATGCTATGGAGGTCCTGGTTCAGTCTCTGCTGGATCTAGACGTGAGGGACAGCCAGGGGCGCACCCTCTGGACCTGTCTGCCTTAAAAAGTAATGAAGAGAGGTTGGGCCAGTGCTTTGGGGCCAGGGGGTTTTCATAACCAAGTAATGAAGAGATGGAGATTGGATCCAGAGGGTTGGAGACAGGAGGTTGGAGCCAGTGGGTTGGGACCCAGTGTGTCGGGACCCAGTGTGTCAAGTTTGCTGAAGACACGAAGGCGATGAGAGGTCAGAGACTTGGCATTGTGGTGCCAGGACAACCTCTCCCTCAATGCCAGTAAGACCAAGGAGCTGATCGTGGTCTACAGGAGCAAGAGGGGAGAGCACGTCCCCATCCACATCAACAGGGCTGTTCCTTGGCGACCTAACATGGTCCACACACACCCGCACAGTCGTGGCATGGGCACTCGCATCCTCAAAAAGTTAAAGGGTCTTGCTCTGACCCTACGCACAATCACTAGACTGTATACAAAGCATATGAACACTCACACACACTACATTCACACTCCCACACACACACTCCCACACACACACACACACACACACACACACACACACACACACACACACACACACACACACACACACACAAACCGACACAACCCAAACACACATGCATACACATTACACACTCTCACAAACACACACCTTTACACTCATCATTTGCAGCTGCTGCTCTGTTCTTTATTTTGCTATTATTATTATTATTATTATTATCATCTATCCTGATGCCTAGTCACTTTACCCTGCCTTCTTGTACATATCTACTTCAAATACCTCGTACCCCTGCACACTGATCTGGAACTGGTACTCCTTGTATATAGCTTTATTCTTGGGTATTTTATTCCTCGTGTTACAATATATACAGTACCAGTCAAAAGTTTGGACACACCTACTATTTCCAGGGTTTCTTTCTTTCTTTTTTACAATTTTCTACATTGTAGAACATCAAAAGTATGAAATAACACATAAGGAATCCTGAAGTAACCAAAAAAGTGTTAAACAAATCAAAATATATTTGAGATTTGAGATTCTTCAAAGTAGCCACCCTTTGCCTTGATGACAGCTTTGCACACTCTTGGCATTCACTCAACCAGCTTCATGAGGTACTCACCTGGAATGCATTTCAATTAACAGGTGTGCCTTGTTCAAAGTTAATTTGTGGAATTTATTTCCTTCTTAGTGCGTTTGAGCCAATCACTTGTTTTGTGACAAGGTAGGGGTGGTATACAGAAGATAGCCCTATTTGGTAAAATACCAAGTCCATATCATGGCAAGAACAGCTCAAATAAGCAAAGAGAAACAAAAGTCTATTATTATTTTAAGACATGAAGTTCAGTCAATCCGGAAAATGTCAAGAACTTTGAATGTTTCTTCAAGTGCAGTTGCAAAATCCATCAAGCGCCATGTCTCTTATGAGGACCGCCACAGGAAAGGAAGACCCAGAGTTACCTCTGCTGTAAAGTTCAAGTAACAGACACATCTCAACATCAACTGTTCAGAGGAGACTACGTGAATCAGGCCTTCATGGTCAAATTGCTGCAAAGAAACCACTACTAAAGGACACCAATAAGAAGAAGAGACTTGCTTGGGCCAAGAAACACCAGCAATGGACATTAGACCGGTGGAAATCTGTCCTTTTGGAAAAGCAATCCAGGTGAAGCTGGTTGAGAGAATGCCAAGAGTGTGCAAAGGGTGGCTACATTGAAGAGTCTATATAAATATAAAATAGATTTTGTTATGTTTAACACTTTTTTGGTTACTACATGATTCCATATGTGTTATTTCATAGTTTTGAGTTCTTCACTATTATTTTACAATGTAGAAAATAGTCAAAATAAAGAAAAACCTTTGAATAAGTAGGTGTGTCCAAACTTTTGATTGGTACTATATATATATATATATATATTCTATAGTTTTGTTCTCTACATCGTTGGGGTGGGCTCGTAAGCAAGCATTTCACGGTAAAGAGTTGATTTGAGAGGGAAAGACAAAGAGCGAGGGAGTCCAAATGTATTCTGACCTAGTCTTTAGTATGAATCCATTTTTAATGAGACGAGTACAAAACATTAAAGGAACAGTTGTCTCCATGTCTCGTCCGTACCTGGTAGAGTATTCGGATGGGGGTCCCGCAAAGTTCATCCCAATGGCTGGGGGAGGAGGGTAGGCCTCATTGGTCATGTAGAGACATATCTTTTCCAGAGAACCTACCAATTTTCCTTCCTGAGGAAATTGCAAGAAATTACCAGGCTTCCCGTTCAAACCGAAAGTGCTATTTAGAAGCATATGTTTTATTTAACCAGGTAAGTTGACTGAGAACACATTCTCATTTACAGCAATGACCTGGGGAATAGTTACAGGGGATGGGGCGGGTGAATGAGCCAATAGTAAGCTTGGGATGATTAGGTGACCGTGATGGTATGAGGGCCAGATTGGGAATTTAGCCAGGACACCAGGGTTAACACCCCTACTCTAACAATAAGTGCCATGGGATCTTTAGTGACCACAGAGAGTCAGGACACCTGTTTAACGTCCCACCCAAAAGACAGCACATGTCCCCAATCACTGCCCTTGGATATTGTTTTAGACCAGAGGAAAGAGTGACTCCTACTGGCCCTCCAACACCACTTCCAGCAGCAACTGGTCTCCAATCTAGGGACTGACCAGGACCAACCCTGCTTAGCTTCAGAAGCAAGCCAGCTGTGGGATGCAGGGTGTTAAGCAGCGAATAAAATCCAACATGATTATACCACTCTACATGGAGAAATATACACTAATGGGTTCTTGTATTTGTTGCTATTTAATCAACTCAAAGTCACCACACTATTTCATTGATGTAGCCTAGTTTTAACCGGTCTGAGGCACTGTTGGCAGACGGGTCAAATATGAGGTTATTACAGTAGCCTACCTTTCACTGAAAGATGCATTTCGGTCCTTTCCTCTCCCCTTACACCTGGCTATCAAGGGAATTTGGGAAGGTTGTGGCTGTTTATACTTCGGTTATTGTGATGATTTTGTCAGAGGAAACAAATCTGAATCTCTGATAATCTAACAGTTACGCTGTAGCGGAGATTCAGCACAATGGATAGCGCCGCAGTTGATCAATTGCACGTGAATCTAAACCCGCAGTTTATCATGTGCCATTCTTCGGCTATATTTACATCAAATCTTCTCAGGCCTACCTATTGCATCTGTTCTCCAGCAATAAAGTACATTATCAAGTTAATATTCATTTAGTCACAGCATAAATTAAACGTGAGCCTACACAATCAAATTAACTTGTCAAGACCCTGCCATTCTTCTCCGTTATTACTTTTATTCAAGACAAAATACCCCCAGTTCTCGCATTATTTTACAGACTTGGTCAGAAAGGGTAACTGATTCTCAAGACCCAGACAAACAAATGTAGAATAACATTCAATACACAAACGTAGGCTACATAACAGGGGCGGAAATCCCAGGGGGGACGGGGGGTACACGACCCCCCCATCCTGGGAAAAATATGATTTGTCCCCCCCAATATATCACTGTAAACATAACTCTGTAATTTAAATAATATGAATAATACGCAATGAAAGCAATTGTGCTGATTATAGACACTTAATAGAGCTTTTTTAAGTTTCAAAAGATTGCGACCCCCCACCCTTTGCCTCACAATGGTTTGATCCACTGCCAGTTCCTTAGTTGGCAAGGTAACAGAGGGTTCGTATCTACTGTCTGAAAGGCACTCAATGCACGTGACTGACATGAGGTTAATCCAGTCAATCGCGCCATAGCAATGATTTGTTTTATGTTGGCAGGGTTCACACACACACACACACACACTAGCTGAATTTGCAGTGCTAGCGCGCAAATATTAACTATTAAGCTAGCTAGTACCTATTCCATTTATGTGGCGTCGTCAAAGATGGAATCTTTGCTATCGTCAATTTATTCCAAGATCAGCAATGTAAGTTAGTGCTTCAAAGTCCCTGTGATAAGGTTAGCGATAAACTGAAGTCCAAACTCAACAGAACTACACTCTCTTCTACCATTGTCTTAAATATATGTAATGGTCTCGTTGCAAAAGCTAAATTGTCTCAAGGGAACTTTTATTTATTTTATTTCACCTTTATTTAACCCGGGTAGCAAAGATTATAGCAAACACCACTGAAACGGAATTTGTGCTCGCTAGCTTTGCAAATTCAGCTATTGTTGGAAGCCAGCCAATATGAAACAAACGGTTAAAATTACAAAAGGTTGCAGCATATGTTGTGTAAATGGTGAACTCATACAGCTGTCAACTCTTGTCACTGCAATCCGTTTCACATTTGCTAGCTACCTTTTAGATCGAAGCCCATATAGAATGATAGAAGATATGATAGAAGCCCATCTCCTACTGTAAATAACCTACACACTGTGTGTGTGTGTGTGTGTGTGTGTGTGTGTGTGTGTGTGGCCAGCCAGGTAGAAAAATGGCGGACATCAGAGTATTTTTCAGTACACCAAAACGCAAAGTAAGAACCCTAGTAGCCTAATATCTCAAAGACTAGTTGATAAAATGTTCATAAGAAAGAAGTGAAATGCTAATGAAAATGTTTCACAATGTCATTAGGCAGAGCAGGCAACAGATGGCACACAGACGGCAGAGCTGGGGACAGACTGGCAGAGACAGGGAGTCTCAGGTAAGTTTGTTGAGTCTTTGTTTGGCAACATTATGAAAGGTTCTCCATTTTTTTGACTTGTAAAATAGGAACATAATTGGAAAATGCCATGGATACCCCCACTCTCAACTTACACTGGTGACTGAACTAAGATCTGTTAAAGGCAATGGTATTGCTGTTGTGATTAGTTGTGTAGTTTTGGGTACCGGTAGTTAGGAGTACGGCAAACACCTTATTTCTTTGGTTCCTCAATATACATTTACCATATTACAACGTAGGCTGTGTGTTACAGCACTACTTTTGGTGTCCCCCTCAGGAATTGCTCTTCAGAAAATGTCATGTAATTGTCCCCTCCAAAGTTGATATCAGATTTTCGCCCCTGCTACATAAAATAACCTGGAAGGCCTACCCTGTAGCAAACAAAATATTTGCATAGGCCGTAACGGTTTAACTTGCTTCAAAACAGGCTGAATTCAGGTTGGCATAAGTGAGTAAAGCGGTGCCACAGAAATTGTTTTGAATTAAAGCAGATACCTACCGGTAGCTCAAAAGTTGGAGCCAATTTTGTTGCTGTATTAACTGCATTTAAAGGTTGCGTGTACATGCTCTTTGAATTCATGGCGACTATAAGTACGACGCACACCCCGAGCGTTGATCATGCGGATAGAGAAGGCCTGTATGAACAGACTTCACCTCACGCTTTTCATAGAAATTAACCGGTTAATTTCTCCCATGTAATCGGAGTGGGTGGGAAATCCTGGTAAAACTGTTCCCCCCCATCAAACCCTAGGTTAGAGGCGCTACAAGCAACTCTGGGAGAGCTAGGACCTGATAGCAGCCTGCCAGCTAAAGCAGGTTAGCATTGACTTATTTAACCTGAAAGTTTGGATTGTCACTGGGATATGAAGACCAACCGCCAAAACGATGGGCTAATGAGACGAGAGCTGGTTTCACATGTAAGCATTCACTAATAGGAAACCAAGTCAGTCAGGAGAGAAGACACCCAGCAGAGTAATTTAAATGCAAGTTGACAACCGTGATATTAGTTAGCACTGAAACCCCGATTCTAGCAACATCCTCATATGTACCAACCCCAGACACTGTGTTCCACAACCATCAAGTTAAAATGAACTAGAACCCATTCCACATCATGTGATGCTACTAGCATAAATTGACCAACACTGAGCAAATGTAGCTTAAACACAGGGGTCAAAGTATTAATATATTGCAAAATAAATGTTGCCAAGTAGGAACCGCCAAAACAATACTGAGGACACAAGTATTACAGTTAATGTTTAATTGAGCCAAAACAAGCAAATGCAGTTACACACACAGACAACCTGGACTAGAGTACCCATGAACTCTTGCATGTCCCACGTCAGATATCCATGTTTGTGGTCAACGGGGGCTCCGATGAAGCGGTGAACAGTTCCTTAGAGGTAGCGTCGTCAGACGGGCCAGTGGCAGCTTCAGAGGTAGCGTCGTCAGACGGGCCAGTGGCAGCTTCAGAGGTAGCGTCGTCAGACGGGCCAGTGGCAGCTTCAGAGGTAGCGTCGTCAGACGGGCCAGTGGCAGCTTCAGAGGTAGCGTCGTCAGACGGGCCAGTGGCAGCTTCAGAGGTAGCGTCGTCAGACGGGCCAGTGGCAGCTTCAGAGGTAGCGTCGTCAGACGGGCCAGTGGCAGCTTCAGAGGTAGCGTCGTCAGACGGGCCAGTGGCAGCTTCAGAGGTAGCGTCGTCAGACGGGCCAGTGGCAGCTTCAGAGGTAGCGTCGTCAGACGGGCCAGTGGCAGCTTCAGAGGTAGCGTCGTCAGACGGGCCAGTGGCAGCTTCAGAGGTAGCGTCGTCAGACGGGCCAGTGGCAGCTTCAGAGGTAGCGTCGTCAGACGGGCCAGTGGCAGCTTCAGAGGTAGCGTCGTCAGACGGGCCAGTGGCAGCTTCAGAGGTAGCGTCGTCAGACGGGCCAGTGGCAGCTTCAGAGGTAGCGTCGTCAGACGGGCCAGTGGCAGCTTCAGAGGTAGCGTCGTCAGACGGGCCAGTGGCAGCTTCAGAGGTAGCGTCGTCAGACGGGCCAGTGGCAGCTTCAGAGGTAGCGTCGTCAGACGGGCCAGTGGCAGCTTCAGAGGTAGCGTCGTCAGACGGGCCAGTGGCAGCTTCAGAGGTAGCGTCGTCAGACGGGCCAGTGGCAGCTTCAGAGGTAGCGTCGTCAGACGGGCCAGTGGCAGCTTCAGAGGTAGCGTCGTCAGACGGGCCAGTGGCAGCTTCAGAGGTAGCGTCGTCAGACGGGCCAGTGGCAGCTTCAGAGGTAGCGTCGTCAGACGGGCCAGTGGCAGCTTCAGAGGTAGCGTCGTCAGACGGGCCAGTGGCAGCTTCAGAGGTAGCGTCGTCAGACGGGCCAGTGGCAGCTTCAGAGGTAGCGTCGTCAGACGGGCCAGTGGCAGCTTCAGAGGTAGCGTCGTCAGACGGGCCAGTGGCAGCTTCAGAGGTAGCGTCGTCAGAAGGGCCAGTGGCAGCTTCAGAGGTAGCGTCGTCAGACGGGCCAGTCGCAGCTTCAGAGGTAGCGTCGTCAGACGGGCCAGTGGCAGCTTCAGAGGTAGCGTCGTCAGACGGGCCAGTCGCAGCTTCAGAGGTAGCGGCCAACAGTTCCTCAAAGGCATGGTCAGAGGGGGGGCCAGTCGCAGCTTCAGAGGTAGCGGCCAACAGTTCCTCAAAGGCATGGTCAGAGGGGGGGCCAGTCGCAGCTTCAGAGGTAGCGGCCAACAGTTCCTCAAAGGCATGGTCAGAGGGGGGGCCAGTCGCAGCTTCAGAGGTAGCGGCCAACAGTTCCTCAAAGGCATGGTCAGACGGGGGGCCAGTCGCAGCTTCAGAGGTAGCGGCCAACAGTTCCTCAAAGGCATGGTCAGACGGGGGGCCAGTCGCAGCTTCAGAGGTAGCGGCCAACAGTTCCTCAAAGGCATGGTCAGACGGGGGGCCAGTCGCAGCTTCAGAGGTAGCGGCCAACAGTTCCTCAAAGGCATGGTCAGACGGGGGGCCAGTCGCAGCTTCAGAGGTAGCGGCCAACAGTTCCTCAAAGGCATGGTCAGACGGGGGGCCAGTCGCAGCTTCAGAGGTAGCGGCCAACAGTTCCTCAAAGGCATGGTCAGACGGGGGGCCAGTCGCAGCTTCAGAGGTAGCGGCCAACAGTTCCTCAAAGGCATGGTCAGACGGGGGGCCAGTCGCAGCTTCAGAGGTAGCGGCCAACAGTTCCTCAAAGGCATGGTCAGACGGGGGGCCAGTCGCAGCTTCAGAGGTAGCGGCCAACAGTTCCTCAAAGGCATGGTCAGACGGGGGGCCAGTCGCAGCTTCAGAGGTAGCGGCCAACAGTTCCTCAAAGGCATGGTCAGACGGGCCAGTCGCAGCTTCAGAGGTAGCGTCGTCAGACGGGCCAGTCGCAGCTTCAGAGGTAGCGTCGTCAGACGGGCCAGTCGCAGCTTCAGAGGTAGCGTCGTCAGACGGGCCAGTCGCAGCTTCAGAGGTAGCGTCGTCAGACGGGCCAGTCGCAGCTTCAGAGGTAGCGTCGTCAGACGGGCCAGTCGCAGCTTCAGAGGTAGCGTCGTCAGACGGGCCAGTCGCAGCTTCAGAGGTAGCGTCGTCAGACGGGCCAGTCGCAGCTTCAGAGGTAGCGTCGTCAGACGGGCCAGTCGCAGCTTCAGAGGTAGCGTCGTCAGACTGGCCAGTCGCAGCTTCAGAGGTAGCGTCGTCAGACGGGCCAGTCGCAGCTTCGTCAGAGGACATGCGCCTCAGCTTCTCCTCAGAGGACAGGGCATCATTTGCCTGAGAGCTACCATGGTTTGGAGAAGCTTGGGATTCTACTTCGTTAGTCTCTAAATACTCTATAGAAAAAACAAAAGGAACAGTTGGGTATTCTACAGCAACACATCTGTTCCACACGGTCTAGGCCGAATTGCCAGTCGAATGTTGAACCCAACAGTTTTCAAAGTATATGTTTCAGGCCGTACCTTCTCTGTCTTGTTTAGCGTCAGACCCTATGGATCGGAGCAAGGCCAGGGCATGCTCAATGGAGACGTCATTTGATGACAGCTCTGAAAAACGTAGGTTAAGGTACACAAGCAAAATTACCAAATCAAAGGCTTTGACAACGTTATTTAGACTGAGTTACTCTATGGTGTTGAATGAGTGTCAAACACAGCAGCACCATAGACAGTGACAAAGAACGTAGCTAGAAGGGTTGTGGAAAGAAACACTTACCTCCAAGTCTCCTCTGCAGAGAGACTTGATCTTGCTTCTGGGACTTTCCAACAGGGTAACAAGAAACTGAGGAGAAAGTGTTGACAGAAGTTGAGTTCACACAAAATAGCTACATATATTAATAATAGATGACCAATGCGGAAGAAACAGACAGTCAAATTTGAATCTCCAACTTATAAAGTTAAGCATATTTCCCAAACAAATCCCTTCAATCCAAATAAAACGTTAGTGAACCAACCTTTGACAACCCCCACAGTCATCACAAAGAGCAGCAATTCTCTTACACCTCCCATGATCATGAGAATAGTCTGTGTTATCAACAGGTAATGTCTTCCCATGGCCTGTATGAGGCTTATATAGGCCACTAATGACCGTTTACCTGACAAACATGACTTAACGATCAATTAACAAGCTTGATTGAGGTGTTACATTCAGATAGAAATAGACCATGTAGAACATATGTTGATTCTTTGGTGGGCAGGCAATCTTTTCTACTCCATATATTGCATTTATATCTGTAATGTTTAACCCTAATGGTCTCAGAATCTTCAAAGATATTAGGGGGAAATAAACACTGTACCCAAATCCACTTTTTACAATGCTCCTGGGAAATGGGTAGGCCTCCACCATACAGTTTTACAGCTGTGATATATTTATTTATTTACATAGATCACATACTTAAATATATATATGTTAGCTGTAGGTAGCTTTGGGATAAAATTCCCATATTGTATTGTTACTAACATAAATCATAATATATCATATTTTCCTCATTTGCTCTGTAGGAGGTTCGTCATATGAAGGACATTCAAGTGGATGTGACCCCTAACCTGACATAATGTAAACGTTATACATTAAGCTCTCTCCCTCAGTGACATGAATTAGTATATTTCATATTCTCAGAACCCAACAGTAGGTTTTAAGGTGTGGCTGCATGTTTGTCGTGGACGCATCGTCACTCTTGATGTTCTTTTTCCAGATTGCAAGTGAAACACCTTTAGATGTGGTAAGTGCCAGTTGGTAACTTTTCCTCACACTTGCTTGTTTAAGGTATGGATGCAACACCCCAGTATGTCTGCAGGGGCTGGTCACTGAGATTTACCATGTTACACATGCTACTAGACTAACCTTCCAAGTAAATATGTTACAAGTCTGAACTGGCCGTCCTTGTCTTTCCTCAACTAATTGAAAGCTCAGGGACAGACATCCTGAACGACTTTGATGTCAGAGCTCCCATCAGCCCTCTACACCTCGCTGTGAGTAAAGCCTACCTGCTCCTGTAGTGGTCTCCATATGACAAATGGCACCCTATTCCCTATTTAGTACACTACTTTTGACCAGATCCTTATAGGCCCTGATCAAAAGTAGTTCACTACATAGGGAATAGGGTGCTATCTGGGAAGCAGGCATGGTGTTGATTTTACACAGGAAGTTGACTGTCCAGACAGACTCACACACCAAATTCCTATCTATTCCTGATTCGTGTAAAATGCATGCATATTCTACACAGTGATGATGAGGATGATTTCCTTATTTTGCCATTTGAGTTAATCAACCTCAGAGGAGAAGTAGAGTGTTTGTTTCTCAATCACACGCTTGGCAGGGACCTCCGATGTTGATGCTGGGCGGGAGCAAAAATGGGCTCCCGATTGAAAGACTCTGGTCTACTTTAGAGGTCTAGCACTGTATTTCTGTTCAGGCGTACCACTGGTCTACTATAGGACATTGATTATATATCGATTCAGGCGTACCACTGGACTTTGCTTGAGACTGTGTTTGTCTTTCTATTCAGGCGTACCACGGCCACCACCATGCTATGGAGGTCCTGGTTCAGTCTCTGCTGGATCTAGACGTGAGGGACAGCCAGGGGCGCACCCTCTGGACCTGTCTGCCTTAAAAAGTAATGAAGAGAGGTTGGGCCAGTGCTTTGGGGCCAGGGGGTTTTCATAACCAAGTAATGAAGAGATGGAGATTGGATCCAGAGGGTTGGAGACAGGAGGTTGGAGCCAGTGGGTTGGGACCCAGTGTGTCGGGACCCAGTGTGTCAAGTTTGCTGAAGACACGAAGGCGATGAGAGGTCAGAGACTTGGCATTGTGGTGCCAGGACAACCTCTCCCTCAATGCCAGTAAGACCAAGGAGCTGATCGTGGTCTACAGGAGCAAGAGGGGAGAGCACGTCCCCATCCACATCAACAGGGCTGTTCCTTGGCGACCTAACATGGTCCACACACACCCGCACAGTCGTGGCATGGGCACTCGCATCCTCAAAAAGTTAAAGGGTCTTGCTCTGACCCTACGCACAATCACTAGACTGTATACAAAGCATATGAACACTCACACACACTACATTCACACTCCCACACACACACTCCCACACACACACACACACACACACACACACACACACACACACACACACACACACACACACAAACCGACACAACCCAAACACACATGCATACACATTACACACTCTCACAAACACACACCTTTACACTCATCATTTGCAGCTGCTGCTCTGTTCTTTATTTTGCTATTATTATTATTATTATTATTATCATCTATCCTGATGCCTAGTCACTTTACCCTGCCTTCTTGTACATATCTACTTCAAATACCTCGTACCCCTGCACACTGATCTGGAACTGGTACTCCTTGTATATAGCTTTATTCTTGGGTATTTTATTCCTCGTGTTACAATATATACAGTACCAGTCAAAAGTTTGGACA
Source organism: Salmo salar (assembly GCF_965601325.2). NCBI lineage: Eukaryota > Metazoa > Chordata > Actinopteri > Salmoniformes > Salmonidae > Salmo > Salmo salar. The sequence goes on from NC_138295.1 coordinate 85,700,730, forward strand.
CACCTACTATTTCCAGGGTTTCTTTCTTTCTTTTTTACAATTTTCTACATTGTAGAACATCAAAAGTATGAAATAACACATAAGGAATCCTGAAGTAACCAAAAAAGTGTTAAACAAATCAAAATATATTTGAGATTTGAGATTCTTCAAAGTAGCCACCCTTTGCCTTGATGACAGCTTTGCACACTCTTGGCATTCACTCAACCAGCTTCATGAGGTACTCACCTGGAATGCATTTCAATTAACAGGTGTGCCTTGTTCAAAGTTAATTTGTGGAATTTATTTCCTTCTTAGTGCGTTTGAGCCAATCACTTGTTTTGTGACAAGGTAGGGGTGGTATACAGAAGATAGCCCTATTTGGTAAAATACCAAGTCCATATCATGGCAAGAACAGCTCAAATAAGCAAAGAGAAACAAAAGTCTATTATTATTTTAAGACATGAAGTTCAGTCAATCCGGAAAATGTCAAGAACTTTGAATGTTTCTTCAAGTGCAGTTGCAAAATCCATCAAGCGCCATGTCTCTCATGAGGACCGCCACAGGAAAGGAAGACCCAGAGTTACCTCTGCTGTAAAGTTCAAGTAACAGACACATCTCAACATCAACTGTTCAGAGGAGACTACGTGAATCAGGCCTTCATGGTCAAATTGCTGCAAAGAAACCACTACTAAAGGACACCAATAAGAAGAAGAGACTTGCTTGGGCCAAGAAACACCAGCAATGGACATTAGACCGGTGGAAATCTGTCCTTTTGGAAAAGCAATCCAGGTGAAGCTGGTTGAGAGAATGCCAAGAGTGTGCAAAGGGTGGCTACATTGAAGAGTCTATATAAATATAAAATAGATTTTGTTATGTTTAACACTTTTTTGGTTACTACATGATTCCATATGTGTTATTTCATAGTTTTGAGTTCTTCACTATTATTTTACAATGTAGAAAATAGTCAAAATAAAGAAAAACCTTTGAATAAGTAGGTGTGTCCAAACTTTTGATTGGTACTATATATATATATATATATATTCTATAGTTTTGTTCTCTACATCGTTGGGGTGGGCTCGTAAGCAAGCATTTCACGGTAAAGAGTTGATTTGAGAGGGAAAGACAAAGAGCGAGGGAGTCCAAATGTATTCTGACCTAGTCTTTAGTATGAATCCATTTTTAATGAGACGAGTACAAAACATTAAAGGAACAGTTGTCTCCATGTCTCGTCCGTACCTGGTAGAGTATTCGGATGGGGGTCCCGCAAAGTTCATCCCAATGGCTGGGGGAGGAGGGTAGGCCTCATTGGTCATGTAGAGACATATCTTTTCCAGAGAACCTACCAATTTTCCTTCCTGAGGAAATTGCAAGAAATTACCAGGCTTCCCGTTCAAACCGAAAGTGCTATTTAGAAGCATATGTTTTATTTAACCAGGTAAGTTGACTGAGAACACATTCTCATTTACAGCAATGACCTGGGGAATAGTTACAGGGGATGGGGCGGGTGAATGAGCCAATAGTAAGCTTGGGATGATTAGGTGACCGTGATGGTATGAGGGCCAGATTGGGAATTTAGCCAGGACACCAGGGTTAACACCCCTACTCTAACAATAAGTGCCATGGGATCTTTAGTGACCACAGAGAGTCAGGACACCTGTTTAACGTCCCACCCAAAAGACAGCACATGTCCCCAATCACTGCCCTTGGATATTGTTTTAGACCAGAGGAAAGAGTGACTCCTACTGGCCCTCCAACACCACTTCCAGCAGCAACTGGTCTCCAATCTAGGGACTGACCAGGACCAACCCTGCTTAGCTTCAGAAGCAAGCCAGCTGTGGGATGCAGGGTGTTAAGCAGCGAATAAAATCCAACATGATTATACCACTCTACATGGAGAAATATACACTAATGGGTTCTTGTATTTGTTGCTATTTAATCAACTCAAAGTCACCACACTATTTCATTGATGTAGCCTAGTTTTAACCGGTCTGAGGCACTGTTGGCAGACGGGTCAAATATGAGGTTATTACAGTAGCCTACCTTTCACTGAAAGATGCATTTCGGTCCTTTCCTCTCCCCTTACACCTGGCTATCAAGGGAATTTGGGAAGGTTGTGGCTGTTTATACTTCGGTTATTGTGATGATTTTGTCAGAGGAAACAAATCTGAATCTCTGATAATCTAACAGTTACGCTGTAGCGGAGATTCAGCACAATGGATAGCGCCGCAGTTGATCAATTGCACGTGAATCTAAACCCGCAGTTTATCATGTGCCATTCTTCGGCTATATTTACATCAAATCTTCTCAGGCCTACCTATTGCATCTGTTCTCCAGCAATAAAGTACATTATCAAGTTAATATTCATTTAGTCACAGCATAAATTAAACGTGAGCCTAAACAATCAAATTAACTTGTCAAGACCCTGCCATTCTTCTCCGTTATTACTTTTATTCAAGACAAAATACCCCCAGTTCTCGCATTATTTTACAGACTTGGTCAGAAAGGGTAACTGATTCTCAAGACCCAGACAAACAAATGTAGAATAACATTCAATACACAAACGTAGGCTACATAACAGGGGCGGAAATCCCAGGGGGGACGGGGGGTACACGACCCCCCCATCCTGGGAAAAATATGATTTGTCCCCCCCAATATATCACTGTAAACATAACTCTGTAATTTAAATAATATGAATAATACGCAATGAAAGCAATTGTGCTGATTATAGACACTTAATAGAGCTTTTTTAAGTTTCAAAAGATTGCGACCCCCCACCCTTTGCCTCACAATGGTTTGATCCACTGCCAGTTCCTTAGTTGGCAAGGTAACAGAGGGTTCGTATCTACTGTCTGAAAGGCACTCAATGCACGTGACTGACATGAGGTTAATCCAGTCAATCGCGCCATAGCAATGATTTGTTTTATGTTGGCAGGGTTCACACACACACACACACACACTAGCTGAATTTGCAGTGCTAGCGCGCAAATATTAACTATTAAGCTAGCTAGTACCTATTCCATTTATGTGGCGTCGTCAAAGATGGAATCTTTGCTATCGTCAATTTATTCCAAGATCAGCAATGTAAGTTAGTGCTTCAAAGTCCCTGTGATAAGGTTAGCGATAAACTGAAGTCCAAACTCAACAGAACTACACTCTCTTCTACCATTGTCTTAAATATATGTAATGGTCTCGTTGCAAAAGCTAAATTGTCTCAAGGGAACTTTTATTTATTTTATTTCACCTTTATTTAACCCGGGTAGCAAAGATTATAGCAAACACCACTGAAACGGAATTTGTGCTCGCTAGCTTTGCAAATTCAGCTATTGTTGGAAGCCAGCCAATATGAAACAAACGGTTAAAATTACAAAAGGTTGCAGCATATGTTGTGTAAATGGTGAACTCATACAGCTGTCAACTCTTGTCACTGCAATCCGTTTCACATTTGCTAGCTACCTTTTAGATCGAAGCCCATATAGAATGATAGAAGATATGATAGAAGCCCATCTCCTACTGTAAATAACCTACACACTGTGTGTGTGTGTGTGTGTGTGTGTGTGTGTGTGTGTGGCCAGCCAGGTAGAAAAATGGCGGACATCAGAGTATTTTTCAGTACACCAAAACGCAAAGTAAGAACCCTAGTAGCCTAATATCTCAAAGACTAGTTGATAAAATGTTCATAAGAAAGAAGTGAAATGCTAATGAAAATGTTTCACAATGTCATTAGGCAGAGCAGGCAACAGATGGCACACAGACGGCAGAGCTGGGGACAGACTGGCAGAGACAGGGAGTCTCAGGTAAGTTTGTTGAGTCTTTGTTTGGCAACATTATGAAAGGTTCTCCATTTTTTTGACTTGTAAAATAGGAACATAATTGGAAAATGCCATGGATACCCCCACTCTCAACTTACACTGGTGACTGAACTAAGATCTGTTAAAGGCAATGGTATTGCTGTTGTGATTAGTTGTGTAGTTTTGGGTACCGGTAGTTAGGAGTACGGCAAACACCTTATTTCTTTGGTTCCTCAATATACATTTACCATATTACAACGTAGGCTGTGTGTTACAGCACTACTTTTGGTGTCCCCCTCAGGAATTGCTCTTCAGAAAATGTCATGTAATTGTCCCCTCCAAAGTTGATATCAGATTTTCGCCCCTGCTACATAAAATAACCTGGAAGGCCTACCCTGTAGCAAACAAAATATTTGCATAGGCCGTAACGGTTTAACTTGCTTCAAAACAGGCTGAATTCAGGTTGGCATAAGTGAGTAAAGCGGTGCCACAGAAATTGTTTTGAATTAAAGCAGATACCTACCGGTAGCTCAAAAGTTGGAGCCAATTTTGTTGCTGTATTAACTGCATTTAAAGGTTGCGTGTACATGCTCTTTGAATTCATGGCGACTATAAGTACGACGCACACCCCGAGCGTTGATCATGCGGATAGAGAAGGCCTGTATGAACAGACTTCACCTCACGCTTTTCATAGAAATTAACCGGTTAATTTCTCCCATGTAATCGGAGTGGGTGGGAAATCCTGGTAAAACTGTTCCCCCCCATCAAACCCTAGGTTAGAGGCGCTACAAGCAACTCTGGGAGAGCTAGGACCTGATAGCAGCCTGCCAGCTAAAGCAGGTTAGCATTGACTTATTTAACCTGAAAGTTTGGATTGTCACTGGGATATGAAGACCAACCGCCAAAACGATGGGCTAATGAGACGAGAGCTGGTTTCACATGTAAGCATTCACTAATAGGAAACCAAGTCAGTCAGGAGAGAAGACACCCAGCAGAGTAATTTAAATGCAAGTTGACAACCGTGATATTAGTTAGCACTGAAACCCCGATTCTAGCAACATCCTCATATGTACCAACCCCAGACACTGTGTTCCACAACCATCAAGTTAAAATGAACTAGAACCCATTCCACATCATGTGATGCTACTAGCATAAATTGACCAACACTGAGCAAATGTAGCTTAAACACAGGGGTCAAAGTATTAATATATTGCAAAATAAATGTTGCCAAGTAGGAACCGCCAAAACAATACTGAGGACACAAGTATTACAGTTAATGTTTAATTGAGCCAAAACAAGCAAATGCAGTTACACACACAGACAACCTGGACTAGAGTACCCATGAACTCTTGCATGTCCCACGTCAGATATCCATGTTTGTGGTCAACGGGGGCTCCGATGAAGCGGTGAACAGTTCCTTAGAGGTAGCGTCGTCAGACGGGCCAGTGGCAGCTTCAGAGGTAGCGTCGTCAGACGGGCCAGTGGCAGCTTCAGAGGTAGCGTCGTCAGACGGGCCAGTGGCAGCTTCAGAGGTAGCGTCGTCAGACGGGCCAGTGGCAGCTTCAGAGGTAGCGTCGTCAGACGGGCCAGTGGCAGCTTCAGAGGTAGCGTCGTCAGACGGGCCAGTGGCAGCTTCAGAGGTAGCGTCGTCAGACGGGCCAGTGGCAGCTTCAGAGGTAGCGTCGTCAGACGGGCCAGTGGCAGCTTCAGAGGTAGCGTCGTCAGACGGGCCAGTGGCAGCTTCAGAGGTAGCGTCGTCAGACGGGCCAGTGGCAGCTTCAGAGGTAGCGTCGTCAGACGGGCCAGTGGCAGCTTCAGAGGTAGCGTCGTCAGACGGGCCAGTGGCAGCTTCAGAGGTAGCGTCGTCAGACGGGCCAGTGGCAGCTTCAGAGGTAGCGTCGTCAGACGGGCCAGTGGCAGCTTCAGAGGTAGCGTCGTCAGACGGGCCAGTGGCAGCTTCAGAGGTAGCGTCGTCAGACGGGCCAGTGGCAGCTTCAGAGGTAGCGTCGTCAGACGGGCCAGTGGCAGCTTCAGAGGTAGCGTCGTCAGACGGGCCAGTGGCAGCTTCAGAGGTAGCGTCGTCAGACGGGCCAGTGGCAGCTTCAGAGGTAGCGTCGTCAGACGGGCCAGTGGCAGCTTCAGAGGTAGCGTCGTCAGACGGGCCAGTGGCAGCTTCAGAGGTAGCGTCGTCAGACGGGCCAGTGGCAGCTTCAGAGGTAGCGTCGTCAGACGGGCCAGTGGCAGCTTCAGAGGTAGCGTCGTCAGACGGGCCAGTGGCAGCTTCAGAGGTAGCGTCGTCAGACGGGCCAGTGGCAGCTTCAGAGGTAGCGTCGTCAGACGGGCCAGTGGCAGCTTCAGAGGTAGCGTCGTCAGACGGGCCAGTGGCAGCTTCAGAGGTAGCGTCGTCAGACGGGCCAGTGGCAGCTTCAGAGGTAGCGTCGTCAGACGGGCCAGTGGCAGCTTCAGAGGTAGCGTCGTCAGACGGGCCAGTGGCAGCTTCAGAGGTAGCGTCGTCAGACGGGCCAGTGGCAGCTTCAGAGGTAGCGTCGTCAGACGGGCCAGTGGCAGCTTCAGAGGTAGCGTCGTCAGACGGGCCAGTGGCAGCTTCAGAGGTAGCGTCGTCAGACGGGCCAGTGGCAGCTTCAGAGGTAGCGTCGTCAGACGGGCCAGTGGCAGCTTCAGAGGTAGCGTCGTCAGACGGGCCAGTGGCAGCTTCAGAGGTAGCGTCGTCAGACGGGCCAGTGGCAGCTTCAGAGGTAGCGTCGTCAGACGGGCCAGTGGCAGCTTCAGAGGTAGCGTCGTCAGACGGGCCAGTGGCAGCTTCAGAGGTAGCGTCGTCAGACGGGCCAGTGGCAGCTTCAGAGGTAGCGTCGTCAGACGGGCCAGTGGCAGCTTCAGAGGTAGCGTCGTCAGACGGGCCAGTGGCAGCTTCAGAGGTAGCGTCGTCAGACGGGCCAGTGGCAGCTTCAGAGGTAGCGTCGTCAGACGGGCCAGTGGCAGCTTCAGAGGTAGCGTCGTCAGACGGGCCAGTGGCAGCTTCAGAGGTAGCGTCGTCAGACGGGCCAGTGGCAGCTTCAGAGGTAGCGTCGTCAGACGGGCCAGTGGCAGCTTCAGAGGTAGCGTCGTCAGACGGGCCAGTGGCAGCTTCAGAGGTAGCGTCGTCAGACGGGCCAGTGGCAGCTTCAGAGGTAGCGTCGTCAGAAGGGCCAGTCGCAGCTTCAGTGGTAGCGTCGTCAGACGGGCCAGTCGCAGCTTCAGAGGTAGCGTCGTCAGACGGGCCAGTGGCAGCTTCAGAGGTAGCGTCGTCAGACGGGCCAGTCGCAGCTTCAGAGGTAGCGGCCAACAGTTCCTCAAAGGCATGGTCAGAGGGGGGGCCAGTCGCAGCTTCAGAGGTAGCGGCCAACAGTTCCTCAAAGGCATGGTCAGAGGGGGGGCCAGTCGCAGCTTCAGAGGTAGCGGCCAACAGTTCCTCAAAGGCATGGTCAGAGGGGGGGCCAGTCGCAGCTTCAGAGGTAGCGGCCAACAGTTCCTCAAAGGCATGGTCAGAGGGGGGGCCAGTCGCAGCTTCAGAGGTAGCGGCCAACAGTTCCTCAAAGGCATGGTCAGACGGGGGGCCAGTCGCAGCTTCAGAGGTAGCGGCCAACAGTTCCTCAAAGGCATGGTCAGACGGGGGGCCAGTCGCAGCTTCAGAGGTAGCGGCCAACAGTTCCTCAAAGGCATGGTCAGACGGGGGGCCAGTCGCAGCTTCAGAGGTAGCGGCCAACAGTTCCTCAAAGGCATGGTCAGACGGGGGGCCAGTCGCAGCTTCAGAGGTAGCGGCCAACAGTTCCTCAAAGGCATGGTCAGACGGGGGGCCAGTCGCAGCTTCAGAGGTAGCGGCCAACAGTTCCTCAAAGGCATGGTCAGACGGGGGGCCAGTCGCAGCTTCAGAGGTAGCGGCCAACAGTTCCTCAAAGGCATGGTCAGACGGGCCAGTCGCAGCTTCAGAGGTAGCGTCGTCAGACGGGCCAGTCGCAGCTTCAGAGGTAGCGTCGTCAGACGGGCCAGTCGCAGCTTCAGAGGTAGCGTCGTCAGACGGGCCAGTCGCAGCTTCAGAGGTAGCGTCGTCAGACGGGCCAGTCGCAGCTTCAGAGGTAGCGTCGTCAGACGGGCCAGTCGCAGCTTCAGAGGTAGCGTCGTCAGACGGGCCAGTCGCAGCTTCAGAGGTAGCGTCGTCAGACGGGCCAGTCGCAGCTTCAGAGGTAGCGTCGTCAGACGGGCCAGTCGCAGCTTCAGAGGTAGCGTCGTCAGACGGGCCAGTCGCAGCTTCAGAGGTAGCGTCGTCAGACGGGCCAGTCGCAGCTTCGTCAGAGGACATGCGCCTCAGCTTCTCCTCAGAGGACAGGGCATCATTTGCCTGAGAGCTACCATGGTTTGGAGAAGCTTGGGATTCTACTTCGTTAGTCTCTAAATACTCTATAGAAAAAACAAAAGGAACAGTTGGGTATTCTACAGCAACACATCTGTTCCACACGGTCTAGGCCGAATTGCCAGTCGAATGTTGAACCCAACAGTTTTCAAAGTATATGTTTCAGGCCGTACCTTCTCTGTCTTGTTTAGCGTCAGACCCTATGGATCGGAGCAAGGCCAGGGCATGCTCAATGGAGACGTCATTTGATGACAGCTCTGAAAAACGTAGGTTAAGGTACACAAGCAAAATTACCAAATCAAAGGCTTTGACAACGTTATTTAGACTGAGTTACTCTATGGTGTTGAATGAGTGTCAAACACAGCAGCACCATAGACAGTGACAAAGAACATAGCTAGAAGGGTTGTGGAAAGAAACACTTACCTCCAAGTCTCCTCTGCAGAGAGACTTGATCTTGCTTCTGGGACTTTCCAACAGGGTAACAAGAAACTGAGGAGAAAGTGTTGACAGAAGTTGAGTTCACACAAAATAGCTACATATATTAATAATAGATGACCAATGCGGAAGAAACAGACAGTCAAATTTGAATCTCCAACTTATAAAGTTAAGCATATTTCCCAAACAAATCCCTTCAATCCAAATAAAACGTTAGTGAACCAACCTTTGACAACCCCCACAGTCATCACAAAGAGCAGCAATTCTCTCACACCTCCCATGATCATGAGAATAGTCTGTGTTATCAACAGGTAATGTCTTCCCATGGCCTGTATGAGGCTTATATAGGCCACTAATGACCGTTTACCTGACAAACATGACTTAACGATCAATTAACAAGCTTGATTGAGGTGTTACATTCAGATAGAAATAGACCATGTAGAACATATGTTGATTCTTTGGTGGGCAGGCAATCTTTTCTACTCCATATATTGCATTTATATCTGTAATGTTTAACCCTAATGGTCTCAGAATCTTCAAAGATATTAGGGGGAAATAAACACTGTACCCAAATCCACTTTTTACAATGCTCCTGGGAAATGGGTAGGCCTCCACCATACAGTTTTACAGCTGTGATATATTTATTTATTTACATAGATCACATACTTAAATATATATATGTTAGCTGTAGGTAGCTTTGGGATAAAATTCCCATATTGTATTGTTACTAACATAAATCATAATATATCATATTTTCCTCATTTGCTCTGTAGGAGGTTCGTCATATGAAGGACATTCAAGTGGATGTGACCCCTAACCTGACATAATGTAAACGTTATACATTAAGCTCTCTCCCTCAGTGACATGAATTAGTATATTTCATATTCTCAGAACCCAACAGTAGGTTTTAAGGTGTGGCTGCATGTTTGTCGTGGACGCATCGTCACTCTTGATGTTCTTTTTCCAGATTGCAAGTGAAACACCTTTAGATGTGGTAAGTGCCAGTTGGTAACTTTTCCTCACACTTGCTTGTTTAAGGTATGGATGCAACACCCCAGTATGTCTGCAGGGGCTGGTCACTGAGATTTACCATGTTACACATGCTACTAGACTAACCTTCCAAGTAAATATGTTACAAGTCTGAACTGGCCGTCCTTGTCTTTCCTCAACTAATTGAAAGCTCAGGGACAGACATCCTGAACGACTTTGATGTCAGAGCTCCCATCAGCCCTCTACACCTCGCTGTGAGTAAAGCCTACCTGCTCCTGTAGTGGTCTCCATATGACAAATGGCACCCTATTCCCTATTTAGTACACTACTTTTGACCAGATCCTTATAGGCCCTGATCAAAAGTAGTTCACTACATAGGGAATAGGGTGCTATCTGGGAAGCAGGCATGGTGTTGATTTTCCACAGGAAGTTGACTGTCCAGACAGACTCACACACCAAATTCCTATCTATTCCTGATTCGTGTAAAATACATGCATATTCTACACAGTGATGATGAGGATGATTTCCTTATTTTGCCATTTGAGTTAATCAACCTCAGAGGAGAAGTAGAGTGTTTGTTTCTCAATCCCACGCTTGGCAGGGACCTCCGATGTTGATGCTGGGCGGGAGCAAAAATGGGCTCCCGATTGAAAGACTCTGGTCTACTTTAGAGGTCTAGCACTGTATTTCTGTTCAGGCGTACCACTGGTCTACTATAGGACATTGATTATATATCTATTCAGGCGTACCACTGGACTTTGCTTGAGACTGTGTTTGTGTTTCTATTCAGGCGTACCACGGCCACCACCATGCTATGGAGGTTCTGGTTCAGTCTCTGCTGGATCTAGACGTGAGGGACAGCCAGGGGCGCACCCTCTGGACCTGTCTGCCTTAAAAAGCCATGTGGAGTGTGTTGACGTCCTCATCAACCAGGGAGCCTCCATCCTGGTTAAAGACTTCACCCTGAAGAGGACCCCCATCCACACTGCATGTACACATAGAATATCACATAGAGCTTCTGTAATTAAAAAGTTTTCCTGACCAAGATGGCCATTTGTTTGGTCATGTTGCTAGGACGACAATGTCCACTCTAGGGATGTTACATGGTATAGTGTGAAAATACACACTAGACACTGATCTAAGGTCATTTTTTTGTCATGTTCTCCACTAATGATTGAGGATCTAGGGAGGGTAAGCTGATCCTACATCAGTGCACAGGGGAGACTTCTATCCAGAGCCAGGTACACAGCTAGCAGGTGACAGGCTTCGATGGCCTCAGCCCCAAAATTCTTTATTATCTGCTGTGTTAACATCATGAGGATGTCATCTAGCAACACCACTGTTCTAGAAATCTGTCTGTTCATGTGAAGGTTATAGTCGTCCAGCAATCTGCTCATATCCTCTCTGTTTATCCTCCTCTAGCTACCAACGGTCAATCATCTGACATTCTTATATCCTCTCTGTTTATCCTCCTCTAGCTACCAACGGTCAATCATCTGACATTCTTATATCCTCTCTGTTTATCCTCCTCTAGCTACCAACGGTCAATCATCTGACATTCTTATATCCTCTCTGTTTATCCTCCTCTAGCTACCAACGGTCAATCATCTGACATTCTTATATCCTCTCTGTTTATCCTCCTCTAGCTACCAACGGTCAATCATCTGACATTCTTATATCCTCTCTGTTTATCCTCCTCTAGCTACCAACGGTCAATCATCTGACATTCTTATATCCTCTCTGTTTGTCCTCCTCTAGCTACCAATGGTCATTCAGAGTGTTTGCGTTTGCTGATTGGAAATGCTGACCTCCAGAGTGCAGTGGACTTTCAAGACGGGAATAGACAGTAAGTCACTTGGGTTTTGGATACAATTCCTGAAATAAAGAGATTTTGACATTGGGGCTGCATCCCAAATGGCAACCTATACCCTACTTCGTGCACTACTTTAAACCAAAGCCCTATGGGCTCAGGTCAAAAGTAGTGTACGATATAGGGAATAGGGTTGCCATTTGGGGGTCAACCCTGGTTATTACCAGTTTTTTGTCTTTTCCACCCTTGTCTGTCAGACGTGGTCAAGTGTAAATATGACTTCTTACATGAGCCTGACAGTGCATCTCACGAAAGACTGAACACTATCTCAGGCTAACATAGTTTGGAAAGCAATTGGCTATTGCTTCAAAGAGAAGACAATGAAAAGACTAATCTGTCTTTTAGTTATCAAAATTCTCAACTTAATTGAGCGAACAGTATTTTTGGCATTGGCTATATCCCCGGTGAGTGTGCATATTCACTTTCTTTATCCCTGGGTCAGTGCCACTTGAAAGTCATATTGAAAAAGATTCTGCTAATCTCTATAGTCATATAAAGTGTAGTAGAATTGCACGATAAAACATATTTTAAAAAGGCCAATTTTTTTTCCTGTAAAGAGAAACATATCTGATATAGCCTAGCCTAGCCTTACTCCATCACGCGCTGCATTGAACAGCCGTTTTTTTGCGAACGGTGATTGAGTTATATTATTAGCCTAAATAATGACTATCCAATTTACTAATCACATTAGCAATAGTTAGCTATCTTACATAAGTCTGTAAATGTGATGATGCATAGAATGCTTTATATATTTTTTATGGTGAAAATTAGCTTCCCCTTAACTTGAGACTCGCATGCCTATGAGCAAGACAGTTAGGCCTAAACACTCTGTTTTCCTTTGCTAATGTTTCCCCCGTCCGTCCGTCCGTCCGTCGGCTGTCAGTTATGTCGATGACTGTGTACATACGGCACGCCAATCACCAACACCGGAAGTCCCATGACCGTCACAGCCCTAGTTGTATGCTTGAGTTTGTTCAAGAGAGGCTTTGATGCCAGATTTTTGCAGATTTTGCTTTAGTTTTCCTCAGCCTGTGTTTTGTTTCTCTCTCCTTTTCCTGTTAGATGGTGAGGCTGCTTCTCTCCAGAGGAGCCAACATTAATGCTTTTGACAAGAAGGACCGCCGAGCAATCCACTGGGCTGCTTACATGGGTAATGAGTTGACCACATCATTTACATTCTGACTAATGTCCTTATCCCAGTGAGTGAATGAATTGGCTGTGTGTTACCCTCACAGCTCAGCTGTATGGTCTACCTCTAGTGTGTTATTATGTCAGAATGATGGACTAAGTATGTTGATAAGATGTAGGTTTTCAATTGTACTAACACGATGTAGGTATTGCTAATGGTGCTGTGTACCACTGTAAACTAACCTCTCTCCCTCTATATCTCAGCCTATCTCTTTGCATGTCTCTCTCTCTCTCCATCTCTGTTTCTCACTCTGTCTCTCTTCCCCTCCCCCATAGTGCACATTGAGGAGGTGAAACTGCTGGCCTCTCATGGATCAGAGGTGTCCTGTAAAGACAAGAAGGCCTACACCCCTCTCCACTCTGCAGCCTTCAGCGGCATGATCAGCACGGTCAAGCAACTCCTGGACCTTGGGGTGGATGTGAATCAATGCATACATACACCTCCCCGCATTCAACTGTGTAGTCCCTGTTCAATTACAACGCCACGAAAAGACAGAGCTCTAGTGTGTTGGAGAATGATTTCCTTTCAAGTAATGAAGATATGGAGGTTGGGCCAGGGGTTTGGGACCAGGGGGTTGGGACCAGTGTGTTGTGGCCAGGGATTTTTCATAAGAAAGTAATGAAGAGAGGTTGGGCCAGTGCGTTGGGGCCAGGGGGTTTTCATAACCAAGTAATGAAGAGATGGAGATTGGATCCAGAGGGTTGGAGACAGGAGGTTGGAGCCAGTGGGTTGGGACCCAGTGTGTCGGGACCCAGTGTGTCAAGTTTGCTGACGACACGAAGGCGATGAGAGGTCAGAGACTTGGCATTGTGGTGCCAGGACAACCTCTCCCTCAATGCCAGTAAGACCAAGGAGCTGATCGTGGACTACAGGAGCAAGAGGGGAGAGCACGTCCCCATCCACATCAACAGGGCTGTTTCTTGGCGACCTAACATGGCCCACACACACCTGCACAGTCGTGAAGAGGGCGCGCCAGGAGGCTGAAATATTTGGCATGGGCACTCGCATCCTCAAAAAGTTAAAGGGTCTTGCTCTGACCCTACGCACAATCACTAGACTGTATACAAAGCATATGCACACTCACACACACTACATTCACACTCCCACACACACACACACACACACACAAACCGACACAACCCAAACACACATGCATACACATTACACACTCTCACAAACACACACATCATTTGCAGCTGCTGCTCTGTTCTTTATTTTGCTATTATTATTATATATCCTGATGCCTAGTCACTTTACCCTGCCTTCTTGTACATATCTACCTCAAATACCTCGTACCCCTGCACACTGATCTGGAACTGGTACTCCTTGTATATAGCTTTATTCTTGGGTATTTTATTCCTCGCGTTACAATATATACAGTACCAGTCAAAAGTGTATTTTTTTTTACAATTTTCTACATTGTAGAACATCAAAAATATGAAATAACACATAAGGAATCCTGTAGTAACCAAAAAAGTGTTAAACAAATCAAAATATATTTTATATTTGAGATTCTTCAAAGTAGCTACCCTTTGCCTTGATGACAGCTTTGCACACTCTTGGCATTCACTCAACCAGCTTCATGAGGTACTCACCTGGAATGCATTTCAATTAACAGGTGTGCCTTGTTCAAAGTTAATTTGTGGAATTTATTTCCTTCTTAGTGCGTTTGAGCCAATCACTTGTTTTGTGACAAGGTAGGGGTGGTATACAGAAGATAGCCCTATTTGGTAAAATACCAAGTCCATATCATGGCAAGAACAGCTCAAATAAGCAAAGAGAAACAAAAGTCTATTATTATTTTAAGACATGAAGTTCAGTCAATCCGGAAAATTTCAAGAACTTTGAATGTTTCTTCAAGTGCAGTTGCAAAATCCATCAAGCGCTATGTCTCTCATGAGGACCGCCATAGGAAAGGAAGACCCAGAGTTACCTCTGCTGTAAAGTTCAAGTAACAGACACATCTCAACATCAACTGTTCAGAGGAGACTACGTGAATCAGGCCTTCATGGTCAAATTGCTGCAAAGAAACCACTACTAAAGGACACCAATAAGAAGAAGAGACTTGCTTGGGCCAAGAAACACCAGCAATGGACATTAGACCGGTGGAAATCTGTCCTTTTGGAAAAGCAATCCAGGTGAAGCTGGTTGAGAGAATGCCAAGAGTGTGCAAAGGGTGGCTACATTGAAGAGTCTATATAAATATAAAATTGATTTTGATATGTTCAACACTTTTTTGGTTACTACATGATTCCATATGTCTTATTTCATAGTTTTGAGTTCTTCACTATTATTTTACAATGTAGAAAATAGTCAAAATAAAGAAAAACCTTTGAATGAGTAGGTGTGTCCAAACTTTTGATTGGTACTGTATATATATATTATATACTGCTCAAAAAAATAAAGGGAACACTTAAACAACACATCCTAGATCTGAATGAAAGAAATAATCTTATTAAATACTTTTTTCTTTACATAGTTGAATGTGCTGACAACAAAATCACACAAAAATAATCAATGGAAATCCAATTTATCAACCCATGGAGGTCTGGATTTGGAGTCACACTCAAAATTAAAGTGGAAAACCACACTACAGGCTGATCCAACTTTGATGTAATGTCCTTAAAACAAGTCAAAATGAGGCTCAGTAGTGTGTGTGGCCTCCACGTGCCTGTATGACCTCCCTACAACGCCTGGGCATGCTCCTGATGAGGTGGCGGATGGTCTCCTGAGGGATCTCCTCCCAGACCTGGACTAAAGCATCCGCCAACTCCTGGACAGTCTGTGGTGCAACGTGGCATTGGTGGATGGAGCGAGACATGATGTCCCAGATGTGCTCAATTGGATTCAGGTCTGGGGAACGGGTGGGCCAGCCCATAGCATCAATGCCTTCCTCTTGCAGGAACTGCTGACACACTCCAGCCACATGAGGTCTAGCATTGTCTTGCATTAGGAGGAACCCAGGGCCAACCGCACCAGCATATGGTCTCACAAGGGGTCTGAGGATCTCATCTCGGTACCTAATGGCAGTCAGGCTACCTCTGGCGAGCACATGGAGGGCTGTGCGGCCCCCCAAAGAAATGCCACCCCACACCATGACTGACCCACCACCAAACCGGTCATGCTGGAGGATGTTGCAGGCAGCGGAACGTTCTCCACGGCGTCAGCAGACTCTGTCACGTCTGTCACGTGCTCAGTGTGAACCTGCTTTCATCTGTAAAGAGCACAGGGCGCCAGTGGCGAATTTGCCAATCTTTTTGTTCTCTGGCAAATGCCAAACGTCCTGCACGGTGTTGGGCTGTAAGCACAACCCCCACCTGTGGACGTCGGGCCCTCAAACCACCCTCATGGAGTCTGTTTCTGACCATTTGAGCAGACACATGCACATTTGTGGCCTGCTGGAGGTCATTTTGCAGGGCTCTGGCAGTGCTTCTCCTGCTCCTCCTTGCACAAAGGCGGAGGTAGCGGTCCTGCTGCTGGGTTGTTGCCCTCCTACGGCCTCCTCCACGTCTCCTGATGTACTGGCCTGTCTCCTGGTAGCGCCTCCATAGTCTGGACACTACGCTGACAGACACAGCAAACCTTCTTGCCACAGCTCACATTGATGTGCCATCCTGGATGAGCTGCACTACCTGAGCCACTTGTGTGGGTTGTAGACTCCGTCTCATGCTACCACTAGAGTGAAAGCACCGCCAGCATTCAAAAGTGACCAAAACATCAGCCAGGAAGCCTAGGAACTGAGAAGTGGTCTGTGGTCCCCATCTGCAGAACCACTCCTTTATTGGGGGTGTCTTGCTAATTGCCTATAATTTCCACCTGTTGTCTATTCCATTTGCACAACAGCATGTGAAATGTATTGTCAATCAGTGTTGCTTCCTAAGTGGACAGTTTGATTTCACAGAAGTGTAATTGACTTGGAGTTACATTGTGTTGTTTAAGTGTTCCCTTTATTTTTTTGAGCAGTGTATATATATTATATATATATATTCTATAGTTTTGTTCTCTGCATCGTTGGGGTGGGCTCGTAAGCAAGCATTTCACGGTAAAGAGTTGATTTGAGAGGGAAAGACAAAGAGCGAGGGAGTCCAAATGTATTCTGACCTAGTCTTTAGTATGAATCCATTTTTAATGAGATGAGTACAAAACATTAAAGGAACAGTTGTCTCCATGTCTCGTCCGTACCTGGTAGAGTATTCGGGTGGGGGTCCCGCAAAGTTCATCCCAATGGCTGGGGGAGGAGGGTAGGCCTCATTGGTCATGTAGGGACATATCTTTTCCAGAGAATCTACCAATTTTCTACCAAATTGCAAGAAATTACCGGGATTCCCGTTCAAACCGAAAGTGCTATTTAGAAGCATATGTTTTATTTAACCAGGTAAGTTGACTGAGAACACATTCTCATTTACAGCAATGACCTGGGGAATAGTTACAGGGGATGGGGCGGGTGAATGAGCCAATAGTAAGCTTGGGATGATTAGGTGACCGTGATGGTATGAGGGCCAGATTGGGAATTTAGCCAGGACACCAGGGTTAACACCCCTACTCTAACAATAAGTGCCATGGGATCTTTAGTGACCACAGAGAGTCAGGACACCTGTTTAACGTCCCACCCAAAAGACAGCACATGTCCCCAATCACTGCCCTGGGATATTGTTTTAGACCAGAGGAAAGAGTGACTCCTACTGGCCCTCCAACACCACTTCCAGCAGCAACTGGTCTCCAATCTAGGGACTGACCAGGACCAACCCTGCTTAGCTTCAGAAGCAAGCCAGCTGTGGGATGCAGGGTGTTAAGCAGCGAATAAAATCCAACATGATTATACCACTCTACATGGAGAAATATACACTAATGGGTTCTTGTATTTGTTGCTATTTAATCAACTCAAAGTCACCACACTATTTCATTGATGTAGCCTAGTTTTAACCGGTCTATGAGGCACTGTTGGCAGACGGGTCAAATATGAGGTTATTACAGTAGCCTACCTTTCACTGAAAGATGCATTTCGGTCCTTTCCTCTCCCCTTACACCTGGCTATCAAGGGAATTTGGGAAGGTTGTGGCTGTTTATACTTCGGTTATTGTGATGATTTTGTCAGAGGAAACAAATCTGAATCTCTGATAATCTAACAGTTACGCTGTAGCGGAGATTCAGCACAATGGATAGCGCCGCAGTTGATCAATTGCACGTGAATCTAAACCCGCAGTTTATCATGTGCCATTCTTCGGCTATATTTACATCAAATCTTCTCAGGCCTACCTATTGCATCTGTTCTCCAGCAATAAAGTACATTATCAAGTTAATATTCATTTAGTCACAGCATAAATTAAACGTGAGCCTACACAATCAAATTAACTTGTCAAGACCCTGCCATTCTTCTCCGTTATTACTTTTATTCAAGACAAAATACCCCCAGTTCTCGCATTATTTTACAGACTTGGTCAGAAAGGGTAACTGATTCTCAAGACCCAGACAAACAAATGTAGAATAACATTCAATACACAAACGTAGGCTACATAACAGGGGCGGAAATCCCAGGGGGGACGGGGGGTACACGACCCCCCCATCCTGGGAAAAATATGATTTGTCCCCCCCAATATATCACTGTAAACATAACTCTGTAATTTAAATAATATGAATAATACGCAATGAAAGCAATTGTGCTGATTATAGACACTTAATAGAGCTTTTTTAAGTTTCAAAAGATTGCGACCCCCCACCCTTTGCCTCACAATGGTTTGATCCACTGCCAGTTCCTTAGTTGGCAAGGTAACAGAGGGTTCGTATCTACTGTCTGAAAGGCACTCAATGCACGTGACTGACATGAGGTTAATCCAGTCAATCGCGCCATAGCAATGATTTGTTTTATGTTGGCAGGGTTCACACACACACACACACACACTAGCTGAATTTGCAGAGCTAGCGCGCAAATATTAACTATTAAGCTAGCTAGTACCTATT
Organism: Salmo salar; assembly: GCF_965601325.2. Taxonomy (NCBI): domain Eukaryota; kingdom Metazoa; phylum Chordata; class Actinopteri; order Salmoniformes; family Salmonidae; genus Salmo; species Salmo salar. The sequence continues at coordinate 85,719,347 of NC_138295.1, forward strand.
CCATTTATGTGGCGTCGTCAAAGATGGAATCTTTGCTATCGTCAATTTATTCCAAGATCAGCAATGTAAGTTAGTGCTTCAAAGTCCCTGTGATAAGGTTAGCGATAAACTGAAGTCCAAACTGAACAGAACTACACTCTCTTCTACCATTGTCTTAAATATATGTAATGGTCTCGTTGCAAAAGCTAAATTGTCGCAAGGGAACTTTTATTTATTTATTTTATTTCACCTTTATTTAACCCGGGTAGCAAAGATTATAGCAAACACCACTGAAACGGAATTTGTGCTCGCTAGCTTTGCAAATTCAGCTATTGTTGGAAGCCAGCCAATATGAAACAAACGGTTAAAATTACAAAAGGTTGCAGCATATGTTGTGTAAATGGTGAACTCATACAGCTGTCAACTCTTGTCACTGCAATCCGTTTCACATTTGCTAGCTACCTTTTAGATCGAAGCCCATATAGAATGATAGAAGATATGATAGAAGCCCATCTCCTACTGTAAATAACCTACACACTGTGTGTGTGTGTGTGTGTGTGGCCAGCCAGGTAGAAAAATGGCGGACATCAGAGTATTTTTCAGTACACCAAAACGCAAAGTAAGAACCCTAGTAGCCTAATATCTCAAAGACTAGTTGATAAAATGTTCATAAGAAAGAAGTGAAATGCTAATGAAAATGTTTCACAATGTCATTAGGCAGAGCAGGCAACAGATGGCACACAGACGGCAGAGCTGGGGACAGACTGGCAGAGACAGGGAGTCTCAGGTAAGTTTGTTGAGTCTTTGTTTGGCAACATTATGAAAGGTTCTCCATTTTTTTGACTTGTAAAATAGGAACATAATTGGAAAATGCCATGGATACCCCCACTCTCAACTTACACTGGTGACTGAACTAAGATCTGTTAAAGGCAATGGTATTGCTGTTGTGATTAGTTGTGTAGTTTTGGGTACCGGTAGTTAGGAGTACGGCAAACACCTTATTTCTTTGGTTCCTCAATATACATTTACCATATTACAACGTAGGCTGTGTGTTACAGCACTACTTTTGGTGTCCCCCTCAGGAATTGCTCTTCAGAAAATGTCATGTAATTGTCCCCTCCAAAGTTGATATCAGATTTTCGCCCCTGCTACATAAAATAACCTGGAAGGCCTACCCTGTAGCAAACAAAATATTTGCATAGGCCGTAACGGTTTAACTTGCTTCAAAACAGGCTGAATTCAGGTTGGCATAAGTGAGTAAAGCGGTGCCACAGAAATTGTTTTGAATTAAAGCAGATACCTACCGGTAGCTCAAAAGTTGGAGCCAATTTTGTTGCTGTATTAACTGCATTTAAAGGTTGCGTGTACATGCTCTTTGAATTCATGGCGACTATAAGTACGACGCACACCCCGAGCGTTGATCATGCGGATAGAGAAGGCCTGTATGAACAGACTTCACCTCACGCTTTTCATAGAAATTAACCGGTTAATTTCTCCCATGTAATCGGAGTGGGTGGGAAATCCTGGTAAAACTGTTCCCCCCCATCAAACCCTAGGTTAGAGGCGCTACAAGCAACTCTGGGAGAGCTAGGACCTGATAGCAGCCTGCCAGCTAAAGCAGGTTAGCATTGACTTATTTAACCTGAAAGTTTGGATTGTCACTGGGATATGAAGACCAACCGCCAAAACGATGGGCTAATGAGACGAGAGCTGGTTTCACATGTAAGCATTCACTAATAGGAAACCAAGTCAGTCAGGAGAGAAGACACCCAGCAGAGTAATTTAAATGCAAGTTGACAACCGTGATATTAGTTAGCACTGAAACCCCGATTCTAGCAACATCCTCATATGTACCAACCCCAGACACTGTGTTCCACAACCATCAAGTTAAAATGAACTAGAACCCATTCCACATCATGCTACTAGCATAAATTGACCAACACTGAGCAAATGTAGCTTAAACACAGGGGTCAAAGTATTAATATATTGCAAAATAAATGTTGCCAAGTAGGAACCGCCAAAACAATACTGAGGACACAAGTATTACAGTTAATGTTTAATTGAGCCAAAACAAGCAAATGCAGTTACACACACAGACAACCTGGACTAGAGTACCCATGAACTCTTGCATGTCCCACGTCAGATATCCATGTTTGTGGTCAACGGGGGCTCCGATGAAGCGGTGAACAGTTCCTTAGAGGTAGCGTCGTCAGACGGGCCAGTCGCAGCTTCAGAGGTAGCGTCGTCAGACGGGCCAGTCGCAGCTTCAGAGGTAGCGTCGTCAGACGGGCCAGTCGCAGCTTCAGAGGTAGCGTCGTCAGACGGGCCAGTCGCAGCTTCAGAGGTAGCGTCGTCAGACGGGCCAGTCGCAGCTTCAGAGGTAGCGTCGTCAGACGGGCCAGTCGCAGCTTCAGAGGTAGCGTCGTCAGACGGGCCAGTCGCAGCTTCAGAGGTAGCGTCGTCAGACGGGCCAGTCGCAGCTTCAGAGGTAGCGTCGTCAGACGGGCCAGTCGCAGCTTCAGAGGTAGCGTCGTCAGACGGGCCAGTCGCAGCTTCAGAGGTAGCGTCGTCAGACGGGCCAGTCGCAGCTTCAGAGGTAGCGTCGTCAGACGGGCCAGTCGCAGCTTCAGAGGTAGCGTCGTCAGACGGGCCAGTCGCAGCTTCAGAGGTAGCGTCGTCAGACGGGCCAGTCGCAGCTTCAGAGGTAGCGTCGTCAGACGGGCCAGTCGCAGCTTCAGAGGTAGCGTCGTCAGACGGGCCAGTCGCAGCTTCAGAGGTAGCGTCGTCAGACGGGCCAGTCGCAGCTTCAGAGGTAGCGTCGTCAGACGGGCCAGTCGCAGCTTCAGAGGTAGCGTCGTCAGACGGGCCAGTCGCAGCTTCAGAGGTAGCGTCGTCAGACGGGCCAGTCGCAGCTTCAGAGGTAGCGTCGTCAGACGGGCCAGTCGCAGCTTCAGAGGTAGCGTCGTCAGACGGGCCAGTCGCAGCTTCAGAGGTAGCGTCGTCAGACGGGCCAGTCGCAGCTTCAGAGGTAGCGTCGTCAGACGGGCCAGTCGCAGCTTCAGAGGTAGCGTCGTCAGACGGGCCAGTCGCAGCTTCAGAGGTAGCGTCGTCAGACGGGCCAGTCGCAGCTTCAGAGGTAGCGTCGTCAGACGGGCCAGTCGCAGCTTCAGAGGTAGCGTCGTCAGACGGGCCAGTCGCAGCTTCAGAGGTAGCGTCGTCAGACGGGCCAGTCGCAGCTTCAGAGGTAGCGTCGTCAGACGGGCCAGTCGCAGCTTCAGAGGTAGCGTCGTCAGACGGGCCAGTCGCAGCTTCAGAGGTAGCGTCGTCAGACGGGCCAGTCGCAGCTTCAGAGGTAGCGTCGTCAGACGGGCCAGTCGCAGCTTCAGAGGTAGCGTCGTCAGACGGGCCAGTCGCAGCTTCAGAGGTAGCGTCGTCAGACGGGCCAGTCGCAGCTTCAGAGGTAGCGTCGTCAGACGGGCCAGTCGCAGCTTCAGAGGTAGCGTCGTCAGACGGGCCAGTCGCAGCTTCAGAGGTAGCGTCGTCAGACGGGCCAGTCGCAGCTTCAGAGGTAGCGTCGTCAGACGGGCCAGTCGCAGCTTCAGAGGTAGCGTCGTCAGACGGGCCAGTCGCAGCTTCAGAGGTAGCGTCGTCAGACGGGCCAGTCGCAGCTTCAGAGGTAGCGTCGTCAGACGGGCCAGTCGCAGCTTCAGAGGTAGCGTCGTCAGACGGGCCAGTCGCAGCTTCAGAGGTAGCGTCGTCAGACGGGCCAGTCGCAGCTTCAGAGGTAGCGTCGTCAGACGGGCCAGTCGCAGCTTCAGAGGTAGCGTCGTCAGACGGGCCAGTCGCAGCTTCAGAGGTAGCGTCGTCAGACGGGCCAGTCGCAGCTTCAGAGGTAGCGTCGTCAGACGGGCCAGTCGCAGCTTCAGAGGTAGCGTCGTCAGACGGGCCAGTCGCAGCTTCAGAGGTAGCGTCGTCAGACGGGCCAGTCGCAGCTTCAGAGGTAGCGTCGTCAGACGGGCCAGTCGCAGCTTCAGAGGTAGCGTCGTCAGACGGGCCAGTCGCAGCTTCAGAGGTAGCGTCGTCAGACGGGCCAGTCGCAGCTTCAGAGGTAGCGTCGTCAGACGGGCCAGTCGCAGCTTCAGAGGTAGCGTCGTCAGACGGGCCAGTCGCAGCTTCAGAGGTAGCGTCGTCAGACGGGCCAGTCGCAGCTTCAGAGGTAGCGTCGTCAGACTGGCCAGTCGCAGCTTCAGAGGTAGCGTCGTCAGACGGGCCAGTCGCAGCTTCGTCAGAGGACATGCGCCTCAGCTTCTCCTCAGAGGACAGGGCATCATTTGCCTGAGAGCTACCATGGTTTGGAGAAGCTTGGGATTCTACTTCGTTAGTCTCTAAATACTCTATAGAAAAAACAAAAGGAACAGTTGGGTATTCTACAGCAACACATCTGTTCCACACGGTCTAGGCCGAATTGCCAGTCGAATGTTGAACCCAACAGTTTTCAAAGTATATGTTTCAGGCCGTACCTTCTCTGTCTTGTTTAGCGTCAGACCCTATGGATCGGAGCAAGGCCAGGGCATGCTCAATGGAGACGTCATTTGATGACAGCTCTGAAAAACGTAGGTTAAGGTACACAAGCAAAATTACCAAATCAAAGGCTTTGACAACGTTATTTAGACTGAGTTACTCTATGGTGTTGAATGGGTGTCAAACACAGCAGCACCATAGACAGTGACAAAGAACATAGCTAGAAGGGTTGTGGAAAGAAACACTTACCTCCAAGTCTCCTCTGCAGAGAGACTTGATCTTGCTTCTGGGACTTTCCAACAGGGTAACAAGAAACTGAGGAGAAAGTGTTGCCAGAAGTTGAGTTCACACAAAATAGCTACATATATTAATAATAGATGACCAATGCGGAAGAAACAGACAGTCAAATTTGAATCTCCAACTTATAAAGTTAAGCATATTTCCCAAACAAATCCCTTCAATCCAAATAAAACGTTAGTGAACCAACCTTTGACAACCCCCACAGTCATCACAAAGAGCAGCAATTCTCTCACACCTCCCATGATCATGAGAATAGTCTGTGTTATCAACAGGTAATGTCTTCCCATGGCCTGTATGAGGCTTATATAGGCCACTAATGACCGTTTACCTGACAAACATGACTTAACGATCAATTAACAAGCTTGATTGAGGTGTTACATTCAGATAGAAATAGACCATGTAGAACATATGTTGATTCTTTGGTGGGCAGGCAATCTTTTCTACTCCATATATTGCATTTATATCTGTAATGTTTAACCCTAATGGTCTCAGAATCTTCAAAGATATTAGGGGGAAATAAACACTGTACCCAAATCCACTTTTTACAATGCTCCTGGGAAATGGGTAGGCCTCCACCATACAGTTTTACAGCTGTGATATATTTATTTATTTACATAGATCACATACTTAAATATATATATGTTAGCTGTAGGTAGCTTTGGGATAAAATTCCCATATTGTATTGTTACTAACATAAATCATAATATATCATATTTTCCTCATTTGCTCTGTAGGAGGTTCGTCATATGAAGGACATTCAAGTGGATGTGACCCCTAACCTGACATAATGTAAACGTTATACATTAAGCTCTCTCCCTCAGTGACATGAATTAGTATATTTCATATTCTCAGAACCCAACAGTAGGTTTTAAGGTGTGGCTGCATGTTTGTCGTGGACGCATCGTCACTCTTGATGTTCTTTTTCCAGATTGCAAGTGAAACACCTTTAGATGTGGTAAGTGCCAGTTGGTAACTTTTCCTCACACTTGCTTGTTTAAGGTATGGATGCAACACCCCAGTATGTCTGCAGGGGCTGGTCACTGAGATTTACCATGTTACACATGCTACTAGACTAACCTTCCAAGTAAATATGTTACAAGTCTGAACTGGCCGTCCTTGTCTTTCCTCAACTAATTGAAAGCTCAGGGACAGACATCCTGAACGACTTTGATGTCAGAGCTCCCATCAGCCCTCTACACCTCGCTGTGAGTAAAGCCTACCTGCTCCTGTAGTGGTCTCCATATGACAAATGGCACCCTATTCCCTATTTAGTACACTACTTTTGACCAGATCCTTATAGGCCCTGATCAAAAGTAGTTCACTACATAGGGAATAGGGTGCTATCTGGGAAGCAGGCATGGTGTTGATTTTACACAGGAAGTTGACTGTCCAGACAGACTCACACACCAAATTCCTATCTATTCCTGATTCGTGTAAAATGCATGCATATTCTACACAGTGATGATGAGGATGATTTCCTTATTTTGCCATTTGAGTTAATCAACCTCAGAGGAGAAGTAGAGTGTTTGTTTCTCAATCACACGCTTGGCAGGGACCTCCGATGTTGATGCTGGGCGGGAGCAAAAATGGGCTCCCGATTGAAAGACTCTGGTCTACTTTAGAGGTCTAGCACTGTATTTCTGTTCAGGCGTACCACTGGTCTACTATAGGACATTGATTATATATCGATTCAGGCGTACCACTGGACTTTGCTTGAGACTGTGTTTGTCTTTCTATTCAGGCGTACCACGGCCACCACCATGCTATGGAGGTCCTGGTTCAGTCTCTGCTGGATCTAGACGTGAGGGACAGCCAGGGGCGCACCCTCTGGACCTGTCTGCCTTAAAAAGTAATGAAGAGAGGTTGGGCCAGTGCTTTGGGGCCAGGGGGTTTTCATAACCAAGTAATGAAGAGATGGAGATTGGATCCAGAGGGTTGGAGACAGGAGGTTGGAGCCAGTGGGTTGGGACCCAGTGTGTCGGGACCCAGTGTGTCAAGTTTGCTGAAGACACGAAGGCGATGAGAGGTCAGAGACTTGGCATTGTGGTGCCAGGACAACCTCTCCCTCAATGCCAGTAAGACCAAGGAGCTGATCGTGGTCTACAGGAGCAAGAGGGGAGAGCACGTCCCCATCCACATCAACAGGGCTGTTCCTTGGCGACCTAACATGGTCCACACACACCCGCACAGTCGTGGCATGGGCACTCGCATCCTCAAAAAGTTAAAGGGTCTTGCTCTGACCCTACGCACAATCACTAGACTGTATACAAAGCATATGCACACTCACACACACTACATTCACACTCCCACACACACACACACACACACTCCCACACACACACACACACACACACACCGACACAACCCAAACACACATGCATACACATTACACACTCTCACAAACACACACCTTTACACTCATCATTTGCAGCTGCTGCTCTGTTCTTTATTTTGCTATTATTATTATTATTACTATCTATCCTGATGCCTAGTCACTTTACCCTGCCTTCTTGTACATATCTACTTCAAATACCTCGTACCCCTGCACACTGATCTGGAACTGGTACTCCTTGTATATAGCTTTATTCTTGGGTATTTTATTCCTCGTGTTACAATATATACAGTACCAGTCAAAAGTTTGGACACACCTACTATTTCCAGGGTTTCTTTTCTTTATTTTTTACAATTTTCTACATTGTAGAACATCAAAAGTATGAAATAACACATAAGGAATCCTGAAGTAACCAAAAAAGTGTTAAACAAATCAAAATATATTTGAGATTTGAGATTCTTCAAAGTAGCCACCCTTTGCCTTGATGACAGCTTTGCACACTCTTGGCATTCACTCAACCAGCTTCATGAGGTACTCACCTGGAATGCATTTCAATTAACAGGTGTGCCTTGTTCAAAGTTAATTTGTGGAATTTATTTCCTTCTTAGTGCGTTTGAGCCAATCACTTGTTTTGTGACAAGGTAGGGGTGGTATACAGAAGATAGCCCTATTTGGTAAAATACCAAGTCCATATCATGGCAAGAACAGCTCAAATAAGCAAAGAGAAACAAAAGTCTATTATTATTTTAAGACATGAAGTTCAGTCAATCCGGAAAATTTCAAGAACTTTGAATGTTTCTTCAAGTGCAGTTGCAAAATCCATCAAGCGCTATGTCTCTCATGAGGACCGCCATAGGAAAGGAAGACCCAGAGTTACCTCTGCTGTAAAGTTCAAGTAACAGACACATCTCAACATCAACTGTTCAGAGGAGACTACGTGAATCAGGCCTTCATGGTCAAATTGCTGCAAAGAAACCACTACTAAAGGACACCAATAAGAAGAAGAGACTTGCTTGGGCCAAGAAACACCAGCAATGGACATTAGACCGGTGGAAATCTGTCCTTTTGGAAAAGCAATCCAGGTGAAGCTGGTTGAGAGAATGCCAAGAGTGTGCAAAGGGTGGCTACATTGAAGAGTCTATATAAATATAAAATAGATTTTGATATGTTTAACACTTTTTTGGTTACTACATGATTCCATATGTGGTATTTCATAGTTTTGAGTTCTTCACTATTATTTTACAATGTAGAAAATAGTCAAAATAAAGAAAAACCTTTGAATAAGTAGGTGTGTCCAAACTTTTGATTGGTACTATATATATATATATATATATATATATATATATATATATATATATATATATATATATTCTATAGTTTTGTTCTCTGCATCGTTGGGGTGGGCTCGTAAGCAAGCATTTCACGGTAAAGAGTTGATTTGAGAGGGAAAGACAAAGAGCGAGGGAGTCCAAATGTATTCTGACCTAGTCTTTAGTATGAATCCATTTTTAATGAGATGAGTACAAAACATTAAAGGAACAGTTGTCTCCATGTCTCGTCCGTACCTGGTAGAGTATTCGGGTGGGGGTCCCGCAAAGTTCATCCCAATGGCTGGGGGAGGAGGGTAGGCCTCATTGGTCATGTAGGGACATATCTTTTCCAGAGAATCTACCAATTTTCTACCAAATTGCAAGAAATTACCGGGATTCCCGTTCAAACCGAAAGTGCTATTTAGAAGCATATGTTTTATTTAACCAGGTAAGTTGACTGAGAACACATTCTCATTTACAGCAATGACCTGGGGAATAGTTACAGGGGAGGGGGGGGTGAATGAGCCAATAGTAAGCTTGGGATGATTAGGTGACCGTGATGGTATGAGGGCCAGATTGGGAATTTAGCCAGGACACCAGGGTTAACACCCCTACTCTAACAATAAGTGCCATGGGATCTTTAGTGACCACAGAGAGTCAGGACACCTGTTTAACGTCCCACCCGAAAGACAGCACATGTCCCCAATCACTGTCCTGGGATATTATTTTAGACCAGAGGAAAGAGTGACTCCTACTGGCCCTCCAACACCACTGTTAAAGGAATTTTATATCTTGATGATAATAATCAATAATCAATTCGCCTTAACTAATGCCCAAGGTTTGTAAGACAATGGGTTAAAATAATTAGGCAAGGACTCAGCTTTCTGCAAAAGGTTTCTGTAGCTTTATTCAGAGAACGTTCTGGCGTCAGGATAACAAAACAGTCATTATATAGTTCTTGCTTACTTACGCACATGCATTTACACACAATCCGTTGGTGACCTGCAACCCCCATAAACTTCTCACACTGTTTATCACCTTCTGGCTCAGCCGGTTCCTTTCCTTCAAGGTTAGGAACTCTCTGAAGTTTTACTCCCTTGACCATCTGCTTCTGTAGCTATACTAATTGCATACACACATTTCTTTCCCTCTCCAGTGGTTCCTGGACTTTCCGGAACTAATCAGACCAATCGATCCCTACATTGATCATTACATTGATTATTCATTAACCCTGCTGTATGACTAATAATTCATCATGGTTTATTGATTCATTTACCTTTATTAGATAATTCTCTTATCAATTCCACCCTTAAATGATTCAATAATTCACCATGATGATCAGATGCTTTAACCTCTATGGGCTAGGTGGGACGCTTGCGTCCCACCTACGTAACAGCCACTGGCAGCCTGTGGCGCGATTTTCAAAACGTTAAAAATCCTATTACTTCAATTTCTCAAACATATGACTATTTTACAGCTATTTAAAGACAAGACTCTCGTTAATCTAACCACACTGTCCGATTTCAAAAAGGCTTTACGACGAAAGCAAAACATTAGATTATGTCAGCAGAGTACCAAGCCAGAAATAATCAGACACCCATTTTTCAAGCCAGCATATAATGTCACCAAAACCCAGAAGACAGCTAAAGGCAGCACTCACCTTTGATGATCTTCATCAGATGACAACCCTAGGACATTATGTTATACAATACATGCATGTTTTGTTCAATCAAGTTCATATTTATATCAAAAACCAGCTTTTTACATTAGCATGTGACGTTCAGAACTAGCATACCCCCCGCAAACTTCCGGGGAATTCGCTAACATTTTACTAAATTACTCACGATAAACGTTCACAAAAAGCATAACAATTATTTTAAGAATTATAGATACAGACCTCCTCAATGCACTCGATATGTCCGATTTTAAAATAGCTTTTTGGTGAAAGCACATTTTGCAATATTCTAAGTACATAGCCCAGGCATCACGGGCTCGCTATTTAGACACACGGCAAGTTTAGCACTCACCATAATCATATTTACTATTATAAAAGTTTGATTACCTTTTGTTGTCTTCGTCAGAATGCACACCCAGGACTGCTACTTCAATAACAAATGTTGGTTTGGTCCAAAATAATCCATCGTTATATCCGAATAGCGGCGTTTTGTTCGTGCGTTCCAGACACTATCCGAAATAGTAAAGAAGTGTCGCGCGCATGGCGCAATTCGTGACAATAAAATTCTAAATATTCCATTACCGTACTTCGAAGCATGTCAACCGCTGTTTAAAATCAATTTTTACGACATTTTTCTCGTAGAAAAGCGATAATATTCCGACAGGGAATCTCCTTTTCGGCAAACAGAGGAAAAAATCCCAAAGGCGGGTGCGGTCGGGTCACGCGCATAAGCCCAGTGTCCCTTGATCGGCCACTTGAGAAAGGCGATAATGTGTTTCAGCCTGGGGCTGGAATGACGACATTCTGTTTTTTCCCGGGCTCTGAGCGCCTATGGACGACGTGGGAAGTGTCACGTTAGAGCAGAGATCCTTAGTAAATGATAGAGATGGAAAAGAAGTTCAAGAAATGGTCAGACAGGCCACTTCCTGTAAAGGAATCTCTCAGGTTTTGACCTGCCATTTGAGTTCTGTTATACTCACAGACACCATTCAAACAGTTTTAGAAAATTTAGGGTGTTTTCTATCCATATGTAATAAGTATATGCATATTCTAGTTACTGGGTAGGAGTGGTAACCAGATTAAATCGGGTATGTTTTTTATCCAGCCGTGTCAAGACTGCCCCCTAGCCCTAACAGGATATGAGAACCCTACTAATCACATTCTATATGTAATCACACATAATTATACGCTATATGGAAATACAAATAATCGCTATATGGAAATACAAATAATCACACGCTATATGGAAATACAACTAATCACACGCTATATGGAAATTAATTGTGATACAAGGATTAAACAAAACCAATACATGAATATTCCTCCTACTCCTCCATTACTGTCCTAGGCCTATTTCCAATTATGACACTTCGATTCAGGATTTTCATCATCATTTTCATTAAAGGAACAGTCTATCAAAACATTGAAAATTCTATCTAAACGTTGAAAATTGTTTCATCAAACATTGGCTCCTCGTTATTGAAAGAAACGGAGCCATCTTCCTGGCCTGGAGGCCCGCATTCGCCATCCCACTGATCGGAGCTCGGAATTGGTCCATATCTCACCATCTGCTGCGTCATCGATCTCTCTAGAGTCCTGGTGATTAAACCTCTCACACATGGGACGAGATAACATCCACACAACACAAACACACTCATATGGGTGAAAGCAGCCCATAATACAGTTCTTACAACACTTTTCCATTTCCCAAACATGGGATGTGTTATCAGGAATGTACGTGTAGCGCTGAACCTAATCATTCTACCTACACTGCCCTCTTCTGCCAATAACATATCGAGAGTCAGTCTATTTTACCAGGTCATGAGGGAGGTGGCGGATAATTGGTCAGAGAACCTCTTTACTGCATCCCCGTTTTCATTCATGAATCTCTGTTGATTATTAAAGATGTCATTAATCCAATCCACATTTCTATTTATTGTCAACCACCAAAATAATGTAGTGTTAAAGCCTTCACATATTTGATTCATAGCTTTGTATTCATCTGGAACTTCCCTGAGGATGCCAATAGCATCCATCTTGTAAAGCTACTCCCATCCTGGTCAAAACTCCTCCTGTGCCTACTTTAGCCTCCTATAACTGGCCTCTGATGACTAACTCGAACTGGTTGGACCAATAACCCCAGGGCGCAAGTTCCTAACCACCCTTTGTGGTAATTTCTGTCGTATGCGTCCTTTACTGGTACTGGCCCACCCTACATCAGTTATAGGTGCTATGACGTTAAACATTTTCTCCTGTGCTTTCAAACTTAAGTCAGTCACATTAACGATTACTTTCAGCCATTAAAATCATCTAAGTTCTCGGTGCCATTCTTGTATCTATAACACTGGTATTCATCCGGAATTTAGGTGAACCGAGGTGGGTTGGCTGAGTACTTCAATCTGGCCAACCCCAATTCCTGTACAGTTGTCTGCTTCCCCAGGAAATTGTTTAATGTTTACCTTAAATTCTACATCTTGATCTTCTTTGATTCCTTATTCTGTATGTCACTCATCAGTGTATTATATAGTTTATCTTCTACTTCTTCTCAATGACAACGGTATCCAATGATTAGTACCGGAAGGTGGTGGATCTGAATGTATCAGAAAGGTTACCAAAACTATGATGCAGCTCAGAGTCTCTACTCTTCCCAAAAACCGCCAACCCTCTCCTGCCCTTAGTCGATCTGCTAGGTACCACCCCATACTCACACCTCTAGGAGCACACACAGTGATGAACGATCGGGATAGGGAATCTTCGTTAAAGAGGTAACCCCCGGACCATGTTGGTATCGGTTCTTCTCCTAACTCTGTGTGTGATCAGCAGTGTTCATATGTGTACATACCTCCTTGCAGTGGGTAACGTGGACCCAAGTGACTCTCTCAGCTTTTCTAATGGCAAAGGCAGTTGTTTAACAGAACCTGGTATGGGCCTTCCCAACGGTGTTGCTTCCAGTTTTTTCTCCTCAGGGACTGGATCCACACCCAGTCTCCTGGTTGGATTGAGTGAATCACCTTCTCCTGTAATTCACCTGTGGGACACAAAATCTTGGACATATGGGTTTGGTTAACAAACAGTCTTCTCATGTGCTCTGCTAGTATTTCTTCAACTTCTATGTCTACCTGTTCTGGTATCTCTAACTCTGGCATTCTATAGGCTCTACCTGATTAGCTAAACTGTCATCCATCATTTAAAGAGATGGCTCCTAGTAAACCAACTCTAGGGATAATATCTTGACTTAATATTTTAGCTACCATAATCATGTCCACCAAGTAAGTTGTGAACGCTTCTACCCATTTGCTATACTTATCTATTCTTGTTAACCTCTTGGGGCTAGGTGGGACGCTAGCGTGCCACCCGTGGTGCACTCCATCAACAGCAGGTGCATTTCAAGAGCGGCAAATTTGAATCCAAATAAATGTCAAAATTCAAATTTTTCAAAAATACAACTATTTTACACCATTTGAAAGATAAACATCTCCTTAATCTAACCACGTTTTACGATTTCAAAAAGGTTTTACGGCGAAAGCATAAATTTAGAGTATGTTAGGACAGTACATTTACAAGAGTTGTGTGTAATGTTTTGTCAAGTCAAAGACAGGGTCACCAAAACCATAAAACCAGCTAAAATGATGCACTAACCTTTTACAATCTCCATCAGATGACACTCCTAGGACATTATGTTAGACAATGCATGCATTTTTAGTTCTATCAAGTTCATATTTATATCCAAAAACAGCGTTTTACTTTGGCATTGATGTTGAGGAAATCGTTTCCCTCCAATAACCGGCAGTCAAGTCAGCGTAACAAATTAAATAATTAAAATTAGAAAACATTGGTAAAATATTATATTGTCATTTAAAGAATTATAGATTTACATCTCTTGAACGCAATCAACTTGCCAGATTTAAAAATAACCTTACTGGGAAATCACACTTTGCAATAATCTGAGCACTGCGCCCAGAAAAATACGCGTTGCGATACAGACTAGACGTCATGTTGGGGAGATCTAAAATCGAAAATACTATGTAAATAATCCATTACCTTTGATTCTCTTCATCAGATGTCACTTCCAGGTATCACAGGTCCATAACGAATGTAGTTTTGTTCAAAAAAGCTCATCATTTATGTCCAAAAATCTCCGTCTTGTTAGCACATGATGTAAGCCAGCTGGACTTCTCGTCATGAACGAGGGGAAAAAATATATTTCCGTTCCTTCAAACATGTCAAACGTTGTATAGCATAAATCATTAGGGCCTTTTTTAACCAGAACATGAATAATATTCAAGGTGGACGAATGCATACTCTTTTATAACGTATTGGAACGAGGGTACCCAACATGAACTCGCGCGCCAGGTGTCTAGTGGGACATCATCGTTCCATGGCTCTTGTTCGGTCAGATCTCCCTCCAGAAGACTCAAAACACTTTGTAAAGGCTGGTGACATCTAGTGGAAGCAATAGGAAGTGCCAAAATATTCCTAAACCCCTGTGTGTTTTTCAATGGGATAGGTTTAAAGTCAATACAACACATCAGGTATCCACTTCCTGTCAGAAAATGTCTCAGGGTTTTGCCTGCCAAATGAGTTCTGTTATACTCACAGACACCATTCAAACAGTTTTGGAAACTTTAGAGTGTTTTCTATCCATATATAATAAGTATATGCATATTCTAGTTACTGGGTAGGATTAGTAACCAGATTAAATCGGGTACATTTTTTTTATCCAGACGTGCAAATGCTGCCCCCTAGACCCAACAGGTTAAACACCCCTTCTTCCCCTCATTTCGGAATATCTCAATAAGGTACATTTCCAACTGTTGGAATGGATATCTTACAAAAAAAAAAAATGTTTAAGTAATTATCCTCTAGGCCATCACTCTTTCCTAACTACACTACTATACTTCCCTCCCCTTGATACATTGCTTAGCCTATGTATCAATATTACTGCGTATCCATACAATGTCTTTGGTAGGATAAGTAAATTATCCTTATGTCAGACCTTCTCTTGTAGGATGCCCCATTTCATTTTCCACATGTCCAATTCTCCCTGGGGCCTTCATCCTTGGCTATAATTTAACAATCCTCTGTCAAGTGTTTTACCTTCTTTAAGATGTATCTGTGCTGTTTTGTATGGTTTTAAATGTCTATGTGCTTGTCTGTGTAAATAGTAACTTTCTCTCCTTTCTTATTTCACCGGTTCTAGTCAATGCTACTATTTCGGCCTACTGTGCAGAATAGTGTCTGGGCAATGGTTCAGTGTCTAACACCTGAAACCAACTAAGCTTTCATTGCCCTTTTAGTTAGGGTAACAATTACTTTCAACAAAATTATACTAATCTCCTCCTAGCGAATTTACCAAACATAAATTTAAAATCAAAACTAAAATACATGCCTGCCAATGGAGCCGATAGTCTCTCCATGAATTAATATCCTAGAGCTTAGTGAACCAAATTCTCTTCCTATCTACTCCTGCTGGCCCCCCTCCTTTCTTCCTGCTACTCCCCAACCCTCAAGGTTTCAGCAGTGCAGGGGAGGATTTCTCCGTCTGTCCTTCTCTGTCTCCAGTTTTTTCTCATAATATGGTTGTTTCCAAATATTGACTAAATGTCTCATTGTCTCCTTGGTTGCACTCCTGAACCTTAGAAAAATCCACCTGTCTAGATATTGCATATCTACTTAAATTTATCTCGATACCCTCAATAATCCTGGATCACCTACAGATGTCATATATCCCTGTCCTGTTGACATAAGTCTACCATTATTAAACTTATTCACAACAAAATATAGTAATATTATATCCATTCCACAGCCTTGTTGTGTTAACCTCTTACATCTAGACGTTCCGCTAGCGGAACACCTGCTCCAATATCCAATGATGGGCGTGGCGCGAAATACAAACTCCTCTAAAATCCGAAAACTTCCATTTTTCAAACATATGACTATTTTACAGCATTTTAAAGACAAGACTCTCGTTAATCTAACCACACTGTCCGATTTCAAAAAGGCTTTACAGCGAAAGCAAAACATTACATTATGTCAGCAGAGTACCCAGCCAGAAATAATCAGACACCCATTTTTCAAGCTAGCATATAACGTCACAAAAAACAAAACCACAGCTAAATGCAGCACTAACCTTTGATGATCTTCATCAGATGACAACCCTAGGACATTATATTATACAATGCATGCATGTTTTGTTCAATCAAGTTCATATTTATATCAAAAACCAGCTTTTTTACATTAGCATGTGACGTTCAGAACTAGCATACCCCCCGCAAACCTCCGGTGAATTTACTAAATTACTCACGATAAACGTTCACAAAAAACATAACAATTATTTTAAGAATTATAGATACAGAACTCCTCTATGCACTCGATATGTCCGATTTTAAAATAGCTTTTCGGTGAAAGCACATTTTGCAATATTCTCAGTAGATAGCCCAGCCATCACGGCTAGCTATTTAGACACCGACCAAGTTTAGCCCTGACCAAACTCCGATTTACTATTACAAAAGTTTGATTACCTTTGTTGTCTTCGTCAGAATGCACTCCCAGGACTGCTACTTCAATAACAAATGTTGGTTTGGTCCAAAATAATCCATTGTTATATCCAAATAGCGGCGTTTTGTTCGTGCGTTCTAGACACTATACGAAGTGTAAATAAGGGTTACGAGCATGGCGCAATTCGTGACAAAAGATTTCTAAATATTCCATTACCGTACTTCGAAGCATGTCAACCGCTGTTTAAAATCAATTTTTATGCCATTTTTCTCGTAAAAAAGCGATAATATTCCGACCGGGAATCTGCGTTTAGGTAAACAGAGGAAAGAAAACAAAGCATTCGGTCGACGCGGGCACGCGCCTGAGTCTCACAGTACTGTAACCAGCCACTACCCGAACGCGCTACTTTGTTTCAACCAGAGCCTGCAAAGCCACGATTCAGCTTTTTGCCGCCTTCTGAGAGACCATGTGAGCCGTATGAAGTGTCACGTAACCGCAGAGATCCTTTTTAATGGATAGAGATGGCAAAGAAGGCCAAGAAATGGTCAGACAGGGTACTTCCTGTACAGAATCTTCTCAGGTTTTGGCCTGCCAAATGAGTTCTGTTATACTCACAGACACCATTCAAACAGTTTTAGAAACTTTGGAGTGTTTTCTATCCAAAGCTAATAATTATATGCATATTCTAGTTTCTGGGCAGGAGTAATAATCAGATTAACCTGTTATGGCTAGGGGGCAGTATTTTCACGGCTGGATAAAAAACTTACCCGATTTAATCTGGTTACCACTCCTACCCAGTAACTAGAATATGCATATACTTATTACATATGGATAGAAAACACCCTAAAGTTTCTAAAACTGTTTGAATGGTGTCTGTGAGTATAACAGAACTCATTTGGCAGGCAAAAAACTGAGAAGGTTTCATGCAGGAAGTGGCCTGTCTGACAAGGTGTCGTTCTTCTTGTCTCTGTTTATTGAAGAGTGAGGATCTTAGCTGTCCCGTGACACTTCCTACGGCTGCCATAGGGTCTCAGAAGGCGGTAAAAAGCTGAATCGTGGCTTTGCAGGCTCTGGCTGAAACAAAGAAGCGCGTTTGGGTAGTGGCTTGTTACAGTACTGTGAGACTCAGGCTCGTGCCCGCGTCGACCGAAAGCTTTGTTTACTTTCCTCTGTTTAGCTAAATGGACATTCCCGGTCGGATTATTATCGCTTTTTTTACGAGAAAAATGGCATAAAAATGGATTTTAAACAGCGGTTGACATGCTTCGAAGTATGGTAATGGAATATTTAGATTTTTTTTGTCACGAATTGCGTCATGCGCACGACCCTTCTTTACCATTCGGATAGTGTCTGGGAGGCACGAACAAAACGCCGCTATTCGGATATAACGATGGATTATTTTGGACCAAACCAACATTTGTTATTGAAGTAGCAGTCCTGGGAGTGCATTCTGACGAAGACAACAAAAGGTAATCAAACTTTTATAATAGTAAATTTGATATTGGTGAGTGCTAAACTTGCCGGGTGTCTAAATAGCTAGCCCGTGATGCCTGGGCTATGTACTTAGAATATTGCAAAATGTGCTTTCACCAAAAAGCTATTTTAACCTGTTAGGGCTAGGGGGCAGCATTGACACGGCTGGATAAAAAACATACCCGATTTAATCTGGTTACCACTCCTACCCAGTAACTAGAATATGCATATACTTATTACATATGGATAGAAAACACCCTAAATTTTCTAAAACTGTTTGAATGGTGTCTGTGAGTATAACAGAACTCAAATGGCAGGTCAAAACCTGAGAGATTCCTTTACAGGAAGTGGCCTGTCTGACCATTTGTTGAACTTCTTTTCCATCTCTATCATTTACTAAGGATCTCTGCTCTAACGTGACACTTCCCACGTCGTCCATAGGCGCTCAGAGCCCGGGAAAAAACAGAATGTTGTCATTCCAGCCCCAGGCTGAAACACATTATCGCCTTTCTCAAGTGGCCGATCAAGGGACACTAGCTTATGCGCGTGACCCCGACCGCCCCCGCCTTTGGGATTTTTTCCTCTGTTTGCCGAAAAGGAGATTCCCTGTCGGAATATTATCGCTTTTCTACGAGAAAAATGTCGTAAAAATAGATTTTAAACAGCGGTTGACATGCTTCGAAGTACGGTAATGGAATACTTAGAATTTTATTGTCACGAATTGCGCCATGCGCGTGACACTTCTTTACTATTTCGGATAGTGTCTGGAACGCACGAACAAAACGCCGCTATTCGGATATAACGATGGATTATTTTGGACCAAACCAACATTTGTTATTGAAGTAGCAGTCCTGGGTGTGTATTCTGACGAAGACAACAAAAGGTAATGAAACTTTTATAATAGTAAATATGATTATGGTGAGTGCTAAACTTGCCGGGTGTCTAAATAGCGAGCCCGTGATGCCTGGGCTATGTACTTAGAATATTGCAAAATGTGCTTTCACCAAAAAGCTATTTTAAAATCGGACATATCGAGTGCATAGAGGAGGTCTGTATCTATAATTCTTAAAATAATTGTTATTCTTTTTGTGAACGTTTATTGTGAGTAATTTAGTAAAATGTTAGCGAATTCCCCGGAAGTTTGGGGGGGTATGCTAGTTCTGAACGTCACATGCTAATGTAAAAAGCTGGTTTTTGATATAAATATGAACTTGATTGAACAAAACATGAATGTATTGTATAACATAATGTCCTAGGGTTGTCATCTGATGAAGATCATCAAAGGTGAGTGCTGCATTTAGCTGTCTTCTGGGTTTTGGTGACATTATATGCTGGCTTGAAAAATGAGGGTCTGATTATTTCTGGCTTGGTACTCTGCTGACATAATCTAATGTTTTGCTTTCGTTGTAAAGCCTTTTTGAAATCGGACAGTGTGGTTAGATTAACGAGAGTCTTGTCTTTAAATGGCTGTAAAATAGTCATATGTTTGAGAAATTGAAGTAATAGGATTTTTAAGGTTTTGAAAATCGCGCCACAGGATAGCAGTGGCTGTTACGTAGGTGGGACGAATTCGTCCCGCCTAGCCTAGAGAGGTTAAAATCGGATATATCGAGTGCATAGAGGAGTTCTGTATCTATAATTCTTAAAATAATTGTTATGCTTTTTGTGAACGTTTATCGTGAGTAATTTAGTAAATTGTTAGCAAATTCCCCGGAAGTTTGCGGGGGGTATGCTAGTTCTGAACGTCACATGCTAATGTAAAAAGCTGTTTTTTGATATAAATATGAACTTGATTGAACAAAACATGCATGTATTGTATAACATAATGTCCTAGGTGTGTCATCTGATGAAGATCATCAAAGGTTAGTGCTGCATTTAGCTGTCTTCTGGGTTTTTGTGACATTATATGCTAGCTTGAAAAATGGGTGTCTGATTATTTCTGGCTTGGTACTCTGCTGACATAATCTAATGTTTTGCTTTCGCTGTAAAGCCTTTTTGAAATCGGACAGTGTGGTTAGATAAAGGAGATTCTTGTCTTTAAAATGCTGTGAAATAGTCATATGTTTGAAAAATTGAAGTTTTTGTATTTTTGAGGAATTTGTAATTCGCGCCACGCCTATCATTGGATATTGGAGCAGGTGTTCCGCTAGCGGAACGTCTAGATGTAAGAGGTTAAATCGGGTACGTTTTTTATCCGGTTGTGAAAATACTGCCCCCTATCCATAACAGGTTAAATCTCTTACACTGCTTTCAACAACAGCTGACTTCCTAAGGGAAAATAAACGTATCTAGATCACGTTAAAAAAAAAATACCCCTGCTACTGGTCAAAATATTTTAAAATAACATAATCAGATCAAAATGACTAATCTGATTTACTCCACCAAGAAAAATTATTTTACCCTTATTGTTATAGGAAAATAGACTTAAGGAAGCCTACCCTTAGTCTAAAGCTTTGCCCTTTTAGTCCTCTCATTGGTTCAAATTATCAATTGTGTTTAAGAACTTTAACTCCTCATAATTATCAGTTCTACAAATTCCCTTAAAATCAATATCACCAATGACCTTAAATTCACCATCCATGGCTTTTCAATGTGGCTGATCAGACCACACAGGAAGAGTCACCAGAGGGGTCAAAAGTCATACCACCCTTTCGGAACCGTGTTTCTTACTACATTAAACAAATTAAAGCTAAGAACTTTATTTACATTTTGTATCCCAGGGTCCCAGAACATTCCCTATCAAAAGAATTTCACGTGTTTAATTAAACTCAGAAAACAAAACTTCCAAAATGCCATGTGTGTAAACCCCTTTAAGATATCATGTCCCTAGGAATTTTTTTTTTTCCAAAGAGAGCTAAGCGCTTCTTTTTCCATAAAATAAGTACTTGGTCAGCGTTTCATCCTACCACACTGATTCAAAAACCCAAAAGTTGACTATAAACAAAACTTCATAGTACTTATAACTCCATTGTACTCGCACCACCGCGGTTACACTCACCCCCTTACAAATAGCGCGTCCTCGAGTTAGCTTGCGACTCTACGTCCTACAGGAACGCGCACGCCGGCCAGGCTCACGCACAACTATAATTAATTTACACTGTTCCTGCGAAATAAAATAAACTCGCCCTGTAATCCACCTTTCTGACCTGACATTGTTTCATGCAATGAAAACATAATGTTAGCATACATCCACTTCCCGTTCAAATCACTGGTGTTACTAAACAATCAAACCACGAATCTATAACCAGAATTTATCACCAAACTTTTACGATTCCATTATTCAGACCAGAATCGCTTCCAGCCACATATGTTTTCAGTGCTCACAACCAACGCTTCTCATTTTACCCGTATGAAAAAAATAATATATATCTCTTTTCAAACAGCGTTCTGCCTTACCTCTATCGTAAGATTAAACCCAATGTTACAACTTTATCTCTCCTTCGGCTTCACTCTTATGAAATGTCCAAGGGTTTAAAAAATATCATGTATATCACCACAATTCTGTCGCAATTATTACTTTCCGCTCCTTATAATTCATTAGATTTAGGTAACTGCCTTTTCCTTGATTCCGTCATTGAAATACAACTCCCATTCTCTATAAATCATTTAAGCAGGCCATTTAGACCACAAACAACGTACTTTATCGAATTCGCCTCGCTATTATTTTGAATGAATCTGTCTTTCAATTTAACCTCAACAAGCTATCAAAGCATTCGGTTTCTATCTTAAACAAACACTAACAACCGTATGCTTCTAGTCATAACATAAAAATAATTAAATTAAATTTTAGTCCCATGGTGCATGGGCTGGGAACCGAACCCGGGCCCCCCGCATAGCAGGCAAGAATTCTACCACTGAACCAAAATGCTATTGCTTAGAGCTGCAATTCCGGTGGTTGTGTCCTACTCGGTCACAACGTTTACAGGCTGTTTTACAGTTTCTGGCGAAATGTCCTGTTCTATCTCAATTAAAACACCACTTCTCTCCGTCTTTGTCAGCGCGTCTCCCTGTTTTTCCCCTTCTGTCTACAGTGACTGTCTCTATCCACTTTTCTCAATAAGTTTGCTAAATCCTGTTCTCCTCTCTGTCTATCCCTAAACTGTCTCTGTCTATGGTTCCTTGGTGGGGCCTTACAATCCTCTGCCATGTGGCCGGTTATATTGCAGTTGTAGCACTTTCTGTCCTCAGGTTCTATCCACTTTCTACTCTCCCTGTTTCCCCCTTTCTTTTTAAAATCTTTCCTGCTTTTTCCTGCAATTTCTCCAAGAGTGGCGATCAAATGTTCTGCTCCTGTCTGTTCTTTCTTACTTTTCTTTTCCTTGCCATTATGCTCATGGTGTATAGCATACCTCTTTACTTCGGCCAATGTGGCTGTTCCCCACCCTATCAGAGTCTCTTTTATGATTTGACAAATTTCAGGCTCCATACCACTCAAGAAGGCTATTTTTAACTGTTGGTGGTAAGGTCCGTCGTCTCCCTGTCTAGGCTCTACCAGTCCACTATTAGCATTGAACACATCTCTCAGTCTCTCTAAATACTGGCAAACAGTTTCCCCATCCCCTTGTTTACACTCATGTATTTTTGAAAAGTCTGCATGTCTATGGTAATAGTCCCTAAGATTATTACAGAGCTGTGTCAATTTGTCTGCATAATCCCCATCTCCTGCCCATGGTAAAACCGGTTCTTCTCCTTGCCCTGGAACCCAGGCTCCCTTCACTGCTGCCCAGTCTTTCCCCACTATCTGTCGGACAGCCCTTTCCAATTCTCCTGTATTTAGTTTAAAACTCTCGGTCAGTCCCACCATATCTCTCCTAAACCCTTCTATTCCTGTTTTTGGATGTGCTATTCCCTCAACTGCTCTTGCTACATCTCTCTGAGTCCAGGGTCGATACATTTGTAAGATATCCGATTGATCAGCTTCGCCTGCCCTAGGATTAGGAAGCTCTATGAGAGGACACTGATCCTCCTCCCAATCTGATTGAACCTCCCTCAGCCCTGGCTTATTATACAGCGCCAGTCGCTTTTTAAGGTTAGACTCTCTTGGTTCTGGCTCTTCTTTCCTCTCCTTTGAGGATTTACCACCCATGTTTATTCAATTACTGTTATTCCTATTGTCACAATATGTGTGTACTTACTCAATTACTTCGTTTATTTTCTAATATGTATTCTCACTTTCTATGGGTGTAACCTCCTTCCTCCTGTTTGGAATAATCAGACCTATTTTGCGCGCCTCTGGTAGATCTCGATTATCCCCTCTAAAATGTATTTTGACAGGCGATCTATATTCATACAAATTATGTCCCTGACCTACGTTCTTATAAATGTTATTATTATATTTCGCCTTCCATATTATGTTTTCCGCCTAATATATTATTGACCAGGTATCATTTAGGTCTCAATATTAGCTCCAATTCTCACAATCTATGTGTATGCTTCTATAATTCTGTTATTATACTTAAATCTCACAATCTATGTGTGTGCTCTACTGTTATCTCACTTACTCCTGTTAGTCCTATACTAACGTAACTTACTTATCTTTATTTCGCCTTCTATATTACGTTTTCCGGCTACTGTACTTCGACCAGTTTTACTGTTAGGTCTTACTGCAACCAGTTTTACTGTTAGGTCTTACTGCAACCAGTTTTACTGTTAGGTCTTACTGCAACCGGTTTTACTTTTAGGTCTTACTTAGATCTGTGACCCAGTGCCGCCAACACTAACATAGATACTTTTGTCTTAAACTTTCTCTACATTAGATTATATGGACGGTATACCCGATACAAATCTTACTTTTTGTTAGTTTTACGGTTAATATCCTCCCTCACATTTATCTTGACCAATGCTTAATAGGAACCTAATCCAGTCCATTCTAAGTCAATTTTTAGTAAATTTAGAATTTAACCCCAAACTAATGAATAAAGATTACTGACCTTATTTTGCAGCTGAGAATTCAATGTAGGTTGGATCTCGTCACCGCTTCTGTCACATACCAGTTTGCCACCGGCCTGTAAAGAACCCACAGAAAAGGGCCGGGTCTTTGATTTACGGATATTTCATCCGCCCGTGCACGGTTTCGGTGTCTCCTTGGAACGACAGGAGCGGGTATTGAAATCCGGCTCGAAGGACCAATTGTTAAAGGAATTTTATATCTTGATGATAATAATCAATAATCAATTCGCCTTGACTAATGCCCAAGGTTTGTAAGACAATGGGTTAAAATAATTAGGCAAGGACTCAGCTTTCTGCAAAAGGTTTCTGTAGCTTTATTCAGAGAAGGTTCTGGCGTCAGGATAACAAAACAGTCATTATATAGTTCTTGCTTACTTACGCATGTTATGAGAATTTTGTTCCCAATGTTCATAAACTGAACTTCAATTAAACTACTCAGTCTGCACCCCAGAGTTTGTAAGGTTCTGGTTAAATGACACAGACGGAGGCCCAGCCTACAATAGTCAACCAAGTTTATTCACGAGAGCTCAGAATATCATACAATGTACACAGCCTTTTATACCTAACATTTGGTCATATCATATGTCATACCCCTTACAGATGCCCCCTCCTCTTCTTTAACACTGTCAATGCTTATTTACAAGTCTTCTCCATCACAAATCCTGCCCCATGTTACATAATCTACTGCAAGCCTAAAGTTTTCTCCCCTCTCTGGGTGGGGAGACCTTCTTCCTGTTATCAGTTTCACTGTGGTCACAAGTTGTCTTCTGTCTGGTAACAGTTCCCCTTTTCCCTTGAATGTCTTGCCTATATTGCTAAATCATTAAGCTTAAACTTTTCCAACACACACACATTAGTACATTCATCTTATAATCACTCGGTTATACCTTTTCAGGGTGAAATCATTTAGTCAAACCTTTAATCATATAATTTCCATTACAACGCACATGCATTTACACACAATCCGTTGGTGACCTGCAACCCCCATAAACTTCTCACACTGTTTATCACCTTCTGGCTCAGCCTGTTCCTTTCCTTCAAGGTTAGGAACTCTCTGAAGTTTTACTCCCTTGACCATCTGCTTCTGTAGCTATACTAATTGCATACACACATTTCTTTCCCTCTCCAGTGGTTCCTGGACTTTCCGGAACTAATCAGACCCTACATTGATCATTACATTGATTATTCATTAACCCTGCTGTATGACTAATAATTCATCATGGTTTATTGATTCATTTACCTTTATTAGATAATTCTCTTATCAACCACTTCCAGCAGCAACTGGTCTCCAATCTAGGGACTGACCAGGACCAACCCTGCTTAGCTTCAGAAGCAAGCCAGCTGTGGGATGCAGGGTGTTAAGCAGCGAATAAGATCCAACATGATTATACCACTCTACATGGAGAAATATACACTAATGGGTTCTTGTATTTGTTGCTATTTAATCAACTCAAAGTCACCACACTATTTCATTGATGTAGCCTAGTTTTAACCGGTCTATGAGGCACTGTTGGCCGACGGGTCAAATATGAGGTTATTACAGTAGCCTACCTTTCACTGAAAGATGCATTTTGGTCCTTTCCTCTCCCCTTACACCTGGCTATCAAGGGAATTTGGGAAGGTTGTGGCTGTTTATACTTCGGTTATTGTGATGATTTTGTCAGAGGAAACAAATCTGAATCTCTGATAATCTAACAGTTACGCTGTAGCGGAGATTCAGCACAATGGATAACGCCGCAGTTGATCAATTGCACGTGAATCTAAACCCGCAGTTTATCATGTGCCATTCTTCAGCTATATTTACATCAAATCTTCTCAGGCCTACCTATTGCATCTGTTCTCCAGCAATAAAGTCAATTATCAAGTTAATATTCATTTAGTCACAGCATAAATTAAACGTGAGCCTACACAATCAAATTAACTTGTCAAGACCCTGCAATTCTTCTCCGTTATTACTTTTATTCAGGACAAAATACCCCCAGTTCTCGCATTATTTTACAGACTTGGTCAGAAAGGGTAACTGATTCTCAAGACCCAGACAAACAAATGTAGAATAACATTCAATACACAATCTTAGGCTACATAACAGGGGCGGAAATCCCAGGGGGGACGGGGGGTACACGACCCCCCCATCCTGGGAAAAATATGATTTGTCCCCCCCAATATATCACTGTAAACATTACTCTGTAATTTAAATAATAATAATAATACGCAATGAAAGCAATTGTGCTGATTATAGACACTTAATAGAGCTTTTTTAAGTTTCAAAAGATTGCGACCCCCCACCCTTTGCCTCACAATGGTTTGATCCACTGCCAGTTCCTTAGTTGGCAAGGTAACAGAGGGTTCGTATCTACTGTCTGAAAGGCACTCAATGCACGTGACTGACATGAGGTTAATCCAGTCAATCGCGCCATAGCAATGTTTTGTTTTATGTTGGCAGGGTTCACACACACACACACACTAGCTGAATTTGCAGAGCTAGCGTGCAAATATTAACTATTAAGCTAGCTAGTACCTATTCCATTTATGTGGCGTCGTCAAAGATGGAATCTTTGCTATCGTCAATTTATTCCAAGATCAGCAATGTAAGTTAGTGCTTCAAAGTCCCTGTGATAAGGTTAGCGATAAACTGAAGTCCAAACTGAACAGAACTACACTCTCTTCTACCGTTGTCTTAAATATATTTAATGGTCTCGTTGCAAAAGCTAAATTGTCGCAAGGTAACTTTTATTTATTTTATTTCACCTTTATTTAACCCGGGTAGCAAAGATTATAGCAAACACCACTGAAACGGAATTTGTGCTCGCTAGCTTTGCAAATTCAGCTATTGTTGGAAGCCAGCCAATATGAAACAAACGGTTAAAATTACAAAAGGTTGCAGCATATGTTGTGTAAATGGTGAACTCATACAGCTGTCAACTCTTGTCACTGCAATCCGTTTCACATTTGCTAGCTACCTTTTAGATCGAAGCCCATATAGAATGATAGAAGATATGATAGAAGCCCATCTCCTACTGTAAATAACCTACACACTGTGTGTGTGTGTGTGGCCAGCCAGGTAGAAAAATGGCAGAAAAAAGACGGACATCAGAGTATTTTTCAGTACACCAAAATGCAAAGTAAGAACCCTAGTAGCCTAATATCTCAAAGACTAGTTGATAAAATGTTCATAAGAAAGAAGTGAAATGCTAATGAAAATGTTTCACAATGATGTCATTAGGCAGAGCAGGCAACAGATGGCACACAGACGGCAGAGCTGGGGACAGACTGGCAGAGACAGGGAGTCTCAGGTAAGTTTGTTAAGTCTTTGTTTGGCAACATTAAAGGTTCTCCATTTTTTTGACTTGTAAAATAGGAACATAATTGGAAAATGCCATGGATACCCCCACTCTCAACTTACACTGGTGACTGAACTAAGATCTGTTAAAGGCAATGGTATTGCTGTTGTGATTAGTTGTGTAGTTTTGGGTACCGGTAGTTAGGAGTACGGCAAACACCTTATTTCTTTGGTTCCTCAATATACATTTACCATATTACAACGTAGGCTGTGTGTTACACCACTACTTTTGGTGTCCCCCTCAGGAATTGCTCTTCAGAAAATGTCATGTAATTGTCCCCTCCAAAGTTGATATCAGATTTTCGCCCCTGCTACATAAAATAACCTGGAAGGCCTACCCTGTAGCAAACAAAATATTTGCATAGGCCGTAACGGTTTAACTTGCTTCAAAACAGGCTGAATTCAGGTTGGCATAAGTGAGTAAAGCGGTGCCACAGAAATTGTTTTGAATTAAAGCAGATACCTACCGGTAGCTCAAAAGTTGGAGCCAATTTTGTTGCTGTATTAACTGCATTTAAAGGTTGCGTGTACATGCTCTTTGAATTCATGGCGACTATAAGTACGACGCACACCCCGAGCGTTGATCATGCGGATAGAGAAGGCCTGTATGAACAGACTTCACCTCACGCTTTTCATAGAAATTAACCGGTTAATTTCTCCCATGTAATCGGAGTGGGTGGGAAATCCTGGTAAAACTGTTCCCCCCCATCAAACCCTAGGTTAGAGGCGCTACAAGCAACTCTGGGAGAGCTAGGACCTGATAGCAGCCTGCCAGCTAAAGCAGGTTAGCATTGACTTATTTAACCTGAAAGTTTGGATTGTCACTGGGATATGAAGACCAACCGCCAAAACGATGGGCTAATGAGACGAGAGCTGGTTTCACATGTAAGCATTCACTAATAGGAAACCAAGTCAGTCAGGAGAGAAGACACCCAGCAGAGTAATTTAAATGCAAGTTGACAACCGTGATATTAGTTAGCACTGAAACCCCGATTTTAGCAACATCCTCATATGTACCAACCCCAGACACTGTGTTCCACAACCATCAAGTTAAAATGAACTAGAACCCATTCCACATCATGTGATGCTACTAGCATAAATTGACCAACACTGAGCAAATGTAGCTTAAACACAGGGGTCAAAGTATTAATATATTGCAAAATAAATGTTGCCAAGTAGGAACCGCCAAAACAATACTGAGGACACAAGTATTACAGTTAATGTTTAATTGAGCCAAAACAAGCAAATGCATTTACACACAGACAACCTGGACTAGAGTACCCATGAACTCTTGCATGGACCCCGAGCACCATGTCCCACGTCAGATATCCATGTTTGTGGTCAACGGGGGCTCCGATGAAGCGGTGAACAGTTCCTTAGAGGTAGCGTCGTCAGACGGGCCAGTCGCAGCTTCAGAGGTAGCGTCGTCAGACGGGCCAGTCGCAGCTTCAGAGGTAGCGTCGTCAGACGGGCCAGTCGCAGCTTCAGAGGTAGCGTCGTCAGACGGGCCAGTCGCAGCTTCAGAGGTAGCGTCGTCAGACGGGCCAGTCGCAGCTTCAGAGGTAGCGTCGTCAGACGGGCCAGTCGCAGCTTCAGAGGTAGCGTCGTCAGACGGGCCAGTCGCAGCTTCAGAGGTAGCGTCGTCAGACGGGCCAGTCGCAGCTTCAGAGGTAGCGTCGTCAGACGGGCCAGTCGCAGCTTCAGAGGTAGCGTCGTCAGACGGGCCAGTCGCAGCTTCAGAGGTAGCGTCGTCAGACGGGCCAGTCGCAGCTTCAGAGGTAGCGTCGTCAGACGGGCCAGTCGCAGCTTCAGAGGTAGCGTCGTCAGACGGGCCAGTCGCAGCTTCAGAGGTAGCGTCGTCAGACGGGCCAGTCGCAGCTTCAGAGGTAGCGTCGTCAGACGGGCCAGTCGCAGCTTCAGAGGTAGCGTCGTCAGACGGGCCAGTCGCAGCTTCAGAGGTAGCGTCGTCAGACGGGCCAGTCGCAGCTTCAGAGGTAGCGTCGTCAGACGGGCCAGTCGCAGCTTCAGAGGTAGCGTCGTCAGACGGGCCAGTCGCAGCTTCAGAGGTAGCGTCGTCAGACGGGCCAGTCGCAGCTTCAGAGGTAGCGTCGTCAGACGGGCCAGTCGCAGCTTCAGAGGTAGCGTCGTCAGACGGGCCAGTCGCAGCTTCAGAGGTAGCGTCGTCAGACGGGCCAGTCGCAGCTTCAGAGGTAGCGTCGTCAGACGGGCCAGTCGCAGCTTCAGAGGTAGCGTCGTCAGACGGGCCAGTCGCAGCTTCAGAGGTAGCGTCGTCAGACGGGCCAGTCGCAGCTTCAGAGGTAGCGTCGTCAGACGGGCCAGTCGCAGCTTCAGAGGTAGCGTCGTCAGACGGGCCAGTCGCAGCTTCAGAGGTAGCGTCGTCAGACGGGCCAGTCGCAGCTTCAGAGGTAGCGTCGTCAGACGGGCCAGTCGCAGCTTCAGAGGTAGCGTCGTCAGACGGGCCAGTCGCAGCTTCAGAGGTAGCGTCGTCAGACGGGCCAGTCGCAGCTTCAGAGGTAGCGTCGTCAGACGGGCCAGTCGCAGCTTCAGAGGTAGCGTCGTCAGACGGGCCAGTCGCAGCTTCAGAGGTAGCGTCGTCAGACGGGCCAGTCGCAGCTTCAGAGGTAGCGTCGTCAGACGGGCCAGTCGCAGCTTCAGAGGTAGCGTCGTCAGACGGGCCAGTCGCAGCTTCAGAGGTAGCGTCGTCAGACGGGCCAGTCGCAGCTTCAGAGGTAGCGTCGTCAGACGGGCCAGTCGCAGCTTCAGAGGTAGCGTCGTCAGACGGGCCAGTCGCAGCTTCAGAGGTAGCGTCGTCAGACGGGCCAGTCGCAGCTTCAGAGGTAGCGTCGTCAGACGGGCCAGTCGCAGCTTCAGAGGTAGCGTCGTCAGACGGGCCAGTCGCAGCTTCAGAGGTAGCGTCGTCAGACGGGCCAGTCGCAGCTTCAGAGGTAGCGTCGTCAGACGGGCCAGTCGCAGCTTCAGAGGTAGCGTCGTCAGACGGGCCAGTCGCAGCTTCAGAGGTAGCGTCGTCAGACGGGCCAGTCGCAGCTTCAGAGGTAGCGTCGTCAGACGGGCCAGTCGCAGCTTCAGAGGTAGCGTCGTCAGACGGGCCAGTCGCAGCTTCAGAGGTAGCGTCGTCAGACGGGCCAGTCGCAGCTTCAGAGGTAGCGTCGTCAGACGGGCCAGTCGCAGCTTCAGAGGTAGCGTCGTCAGACGGGCCAGTCGCAGCTTCAGAGGTAGCGTCGTCAGACGGGCCAGTCGCAGCTTCAGAGGTAGCGTCGTCAGACGGGCCAGTCGCAGCTTCAGAGGTAGCGTCGTCAGACGGGCCAGTCGCAGCTTCAGAGGTAGCGTCGTCAGACGGGCCAGTCGCAGCTTCAGAGGTAGCGTCGTCAGACGGGCCAGTCGCAGCTTCAGAGGTAGCGTCGTCAGACGGGCCAGTCGCAGCTTCAGAGGTAGCGTCGTCAGACGGGCCAGTCGCAGCTTCAGAGGTAGCGTCGTCAGACGGGCCAGTCGCAGCTTCAGAGGTAGCGTCGTCAGACGGGCCAGTCGCAGCTTCAGAGGTAGCGTCGTCAGACGGGCCAGTCGCAGCTTCAGAGGTAGCGTCGTCAGACGGGCCAGTGGCAGCTTCAGAGGTAGCGTCGTCAGACGGGCCAGTGGCAGCTTCAGAGGTAGCGTCGTCAGACGGGCCAGTGGCAGCTTCAGAGGTAGCGTCGTCAGACGGGCCAGTGGCAGCTTCAGAGGTAGCGTCGTCAGACGGGCCAGTGGCAGCTTCAGAGGTAGCGTCGTCAGACGGGCCAGTGGCAGCTTCAGAGGTAGCGTCGTCAGACGGGCCAGTGGCAGCTTCAGAGGTAGCGTCGTCAGACGGGCCAGTCGCAGCTTCAGAGGTAGCGTCGTCAGACGGGCCAGTCGCAGCTTCAGAGGTAGCGTCGTCAGACGGGCCAGTCGCAGCTTCAGAGGTAGCGTCGTCAGACGGGCCAGTCGCAGCTTCAGAGGTAGCGTCGTCAGACGGGCCAGTCGCAGCTTCAGAGGTAGCGTCGTCAGACGGGCCAGTCGCAGCTTCAGAGGTAGCGTCGTCAGACGGGCCAGTCGCAGCGTCGTCAGAGGACATGCGCCTCAGCTTCTCCTCAGAGGACAGGGCATCATTTGCCTGAGAGCTACCATGGTTTGGAGAAGCTTGGGATTCTACTTCGTTAGTCTCTAAATACTCTATAGAAAAAACAAAAGGAACAGTTGGGTATTCTACAGCAACACATCTGTTCCACACGGTCTAGGCCGAATTGCCAGTCGAATGTTGAACCCAACAGTTTTCAAAGTATATGTTTCAGGCCGTACCTTCTCTGTCTTGTTTAGCGTCAGACCCTATGGATCGGAGCAAGGCCAGGGCATGCTCAATGGAGACGTCATTTGATGACAGCTCTGAAAAACGTAGGTTAAGGTACACAAGCAAAATTACCAAATCAAAGGCTTTGACAACGTTATTTAGACTGAGTTACTCTATGGTGTTGAATGAGTGTCAAACACAGCAGCACCATAGACAATGACAAAGAACATAGCTAGAAGGGTTGTGGAAAGAAACACTTACCTCCAAGTCTCCTCTGCAGAGAGACTTGATCTTGCTTCTGGGACTTTCCAACAGGGTAACAAGAAACTGAGGAGAAAGTGTTGACAGAAGTTGAGTTCACACAAAATAGCTACATATATTAATAATAGATGACCAATGCGGAAGAAACAGACAGTCAAATTTGAATCTCCAACTTATAAAGTTAAGCATATTTCCCAAACAAATCCCTTCAATCCAAATAAAACATTAGTGAACCAACCTTTGACAACCCCCACAGTCATCACAAAGAGCAGCAATTCTCTCACACCTCCCATGATCATGAGAATAGTCTGTGTTATCAACAGGTAATGTCTTCCCATGGCCTGTATGAGGCTTATATAGGCCACTAATGACCGTTTACCTGACAAACATGACTTAACGATCAATTAACAAGCTTGATTGAGGTGTTACATTCAGATAGAAATAGACCATGTAGAACATATGTTGATTCTTTGGTGGGCAGGCAATCTTTTCTACTCCATATATTGCATTTATATCTGTAATGTTTAACCCTAATGGTCTCAGAATCTTCAAAGATATTAGGGGGAAATAAACACTGTACCCAAATCCACTT
Organism: Salmo salar; assembly: GCF_965601325.2. NCBI lineage: Eukaryota > Metazoa > Chordata > Actinopteri > Salmoniformes > Salmonidae > Salmo > Salmo salar. The sequence goes on from NC_138295.1 coordinate 85,751,916, forward strand.
TTTACAATGCTCCTGGGAAATGGGTAGGCCTCCACCATACAGTTTTACAGCTGTGATATATTTATTTATTTACATAGATCACATACTTAAATATATATATGTTAGCTGTAGGTAGCTTTGGGATAAAATTCCCATATTGTATTGTTACTAACATAAATCATAATATATCATATTTTCCTCATTTGCTCTGTAGGAGGTTCGTCATATGAAGGACATTCAAGTGGATGTGACCCCTAACCTGACATAATGTAAACGTTATACATTAAGCTCTCTCCCTCAGTGACATGAATTAGTATATTTCATATTCTCAGAACCCAACAGTAGGTTTTAAGGTGTGGCTGCATGTTTGTCGTGGACGCATCGTCACTCTTGATGTTCTTTTTCCAGATTGCAAGTGAAACACCTTTAGATGTGGTAAGTGCCAGTTGGTAACTTTTCCTCACACTTGCTTGTTTAAGGTATGGATGCAACACCCCAGTATGTCTGCAGGGGCTGGTCACTGAGATTTACCATGTTACACATGCTACTAGACTAACCTTCCAAGTAAATATGTTACAAGTCTGAACTGGCCGTCCTTGTCTTTCCTCAACTAATTGAAAGCTCAGGGACAGACATCCTGAACGACTTTGATGTCAGAGCTCCCATCAGCCCTCTACACCTCGCTGTGAGTAAAGCCTACCTGCTCCTGTAGTGGTCTCCATATGACAAATGGCACCCTATTCCCTATTTAGTACACTACTTTTGACCAGATCCTTATAGGCCCTGATCAAAAGTAGTTCACTACATAGGGAATAGGGTGCTATCTGGGAAGCAGGCATGGTGTTGATTTTACACAGGAAGTTGACTGTCCAGACAGGAATTTGGTGTGTGAGTCTATCTATTCCTGATTCGTGTAAAATGCATGCATATTCTACACAGTGATGATGAGGATGATTTCCTTATTTTGCCATTTCAGTTAATCAACCTCAGAGGAGAAGTAGAGTGTTTGTTTCTCAATCACACGCTTGGCAGGGACCTCCGATGTTGATGCTGGGCGGGAGCAAAAATGGGCTCCCGATTGAAAGACTCTGGTCTACTTTAGAGGTCTAGCACTGTATTTCTGTTCAGGCGTACCACTGGTCTACTATAGGACATTGATTATATATCGATTCAGGCGTACCACTGGACTTTGCTTGAGACTGTGTTTGTCTTTCTATTCAGGCGTACCACGGCCACCACCATGCTATGGAGGTCCTGGTTCAGTCTCTGCTGGATCTAGACGTGAGGGACAGCCAGGGGCGCACCCTCTGGACCTGTCTGCCTTAAAAAGTAATGAAGAGAGGTTGGGCCAGTGCTTTGGGGCCAGGGGGTTTTCATAACCAAGTAATGAAGAGATGGAGATTGGATCCAGAGGGTTGGAGACAGGAGGTTGGAGCCAGTGGGTTGGGACCCAGTGTGTCGGGACCCAGTGTGTCAAGTTTGCTGAAGACACGAAGGCGATGAGAGGTCAGAGACTTGGCATTGTGGTGCCAGGACAACCTCTCCCTCAATGCCAGTAAGACCAAGGAGCTGATCGTGGTCTACAGGAGCAAGAGGGGAGAGCACGTCCCCATCCACATCAACAGGGCTGTTCCTTGGCGACCTAACATGGTCCACACACACCCGCACAGTCGTGGCATGGGCACTCGCATCCTCAAAAAGTTAAAGGGTCTTGCTCTGACCCTACGCACAATCACTAGACTGTATACAAAGCATATGAACACTCACACACACTACATTCACACTCCCACACACACACTCCCACACACACACACACACACACACACACACACACACACACACACACACAAACCGACACAACCCAAACACACATGCATACACATTACACACTCTCACAAACACACACCTTTACACTCATCATTTGCAGCTGCTGCTCTGTTCTTTATTTTGCTATTATTATTATTATTATCATCTATCCTGATGCCTAGTCACTTTACCCTGCCTTCTTGTACATATCTACTTCAAATACCTCGTACCCCTGCACACTGATCTGGAACTGGTACTCCTTGTATATAGCTTTATTCTTGGGTATTTTATTCCTCGTGTTACAATATATACAGTACCAGTCAAAAGTTTGGACACACCTACTATTTCCAGGGTTTCTTTATTTTTTTTTTTACAATTTTCTACATTGTAGAACATCAAAAGTATGAAATAACACATAAGGAATCCTGAAGTAACCAAAAAAGTGTTAAACAAATCAAAATATATTTTATATTTGAGATTCTTCAAAGTAGCCACCCTTTGCCTTGATGACAGCTTTGCACACTCTTGGCATTCACTCAACCAGCTTCATGAGGTACTCACCTGGAATGCATTTTAATTAACAGGTGTGCCTTGTTCAAAGTTAATTTGTGGAATTTATTTCCTTCTTAGTGCGTTTGAGCCAATCACTTGTTTTGTGACAAGGTAGGGGTGGTATACAGAAGATAGCCCTATTTGGTAAAATACCAAGTCCATATCATGGCAAGAACAGCTCAAATAAGCAAAGAAAAACAAAAGTCTATTATTATTTTAAGACATGAAGTTCAGTGAATCCGGAAAATTTCAAGAACTTTGAATGTTTCTTCAAGTGCAGTTGCAAAATCCATCAAGCGCTATGTCTCTCATGAGGACCGCCACAGGAAAGGAAGACCCAGAGTTACCTCTGCTGTAAAGTTCAAGTAACAGACACATCTCAACATCAACTGTTCAGAGGAGACTACGTGAATCAGGCCTTCATGGTCAAATTGCTGCAAAGAAACCACTACTAAAGGACACCAATAAGAAGAAGAGACTTGCTTGGGCCAAGAAACACCAGCAATGGACATTAGACCGGTGGAAATCTGTCCTTTTGGAAAAGCAATCCAGGTGAAGCTGGTTGAGAGAATGCCAAGAGTGTGCAAAGGGTGGCTACATTGAAGAGTCTATATAAATATAAAATAGATTTTGATATGTTTAACACTTTTTTGGTTACTACATGATTCCATGTGTTATTTCATAGTTTTGAGTTCTTCACTATTATTTTACAATGTAGAAAATAGTCAAAATAAAGAAAAACCTTTGAATAAGTAGGTGTGTCCAAACTTTTGATTGGTACTATATATATATATATATATATTCTATAGTTTTGTTCTCTGCATCGTTGGGGTGGGCTCGTAAGCAAGCATTTCACGGTAAAGAGTTGATTTGAGAGGGAAAGACAAAGAGCGAGGGAGTCCAAATGTATTCTGACCTAGTCTTTAGTATGAATCCATTTTTAATGAGACGAGTACAAAACATTAAAGGAACAGTTGTCTCCATGTCTCGTCCGTACCTGGTAGAGTATTCGGATAGGGGTCCCGCAAAGTTCATCCCAATGGCTGGGGGAGGAGGGTAGGCCTCATTGGTCATGTAGAGACATATCTTTTCCAGAGAACCTACCAATTTTCCTTCCTGAGGAAATTGCAAGAAATTACCAGGCTTCCCGTTCAAACCGAAAGTGCTATTTAGAAGCATATGTTTTATTTAACCAGGTAAGTTGACTGAGAACACATTCTCATTTACAGCAATGACCTGGGGAATAGTTACAGGGGATGGGGGGGTGAATGAGCCAATAGTAAGCTTGGGATGATTAGGTGACCGTGATGGTATGAGGGCCAGATTGGGAATTTAGCCAGGACACCAGGGTTAACACCCCTACTCTAACAATAAGTGCCATGGGATCTTTAGTGACCACAGAGAGTCAGGACACCTGTTTATCGTCCCACCCGAAAGACAGCACATGTCCCCAATCACTGCCCTGGGATATTATTTTAGACCAGAGGAAAGAGTGACTCCTACTGGCCCTCCAACACCACTTCCAGCAGCAACTGGTCTCCAATCTAGGGACTGACCAGGACCAACCCTGCTTAGCTTCAGAAGCAAGCCAGCTGTGGGATGCAGGGTGTTAAGCAGCGAATAAAATCCAACATGATTATACCACTCTACATGGAGAAATATACACTAATGGGTTCTTGTATTTGTTGCTATTTAATCAACTCAAAGTCACCACAATATTTCATTGATGTAGCCTAGTTTTAACCGGTCTATGAGGCACTGTTGGCCGACGGGTCAAATATGAGGTTATTACAGTAGCCTACCTTTCACTGAAAGATGCATTTCGGTCCTTTCCTCTCCCCTTACACCTGGCTATCAAGGGAATTTGGGAAGGTTGTGGCTGTTTATACTTCGGTTATTGTGATGATTTTGTCAGAGGAAACAAATCTGAATCTCTGATAATCTAACAGTTACGCTGTAGCGGAGATTCAGCACAATGGATAGCGCCGCAGTTGATCAATTGCACGTGACTCTAAACCCGCAGTTTATCATGTGCCATTCTTCGGCTATATTTACATCAAATCTTCTCAGGCCTACCTATTGCATCTGTTCTCCAGCAATAAAGTACATTATCAAGTTAATATTCATTTAGTCACAGCATAAATTAAACGTGAGCCTACACAATCAAATTAACTTGTCAAGACCCTGCCATTCTTCTCCGTTATTACTTTTATTCAAGACAAAATACCCCCAGTTCTCACATTATTTTACAGACTTGGTCAGAAAGGGTAACTGATTCTCAAGACCCAGACAAACAAATGTAGAATAACATTCAATACACAAACGTAGGCTACATAACAGGGGCGGAAATCCCAGGGGGGACGGGGGGTACACGACCCCCCCATCCTGGGAAAAATATGATTTGTCCCCCCCAATATATCACTGTAAACATAACTCTGTAATTTAAATAATATGAATAATACGCAATGAAAGCAATTGTGCTGATTATAGACACTTAATAGAGTTTTTTTAAGTTTCAAAATATTGCGACCCCCCCCTCCCTTTGCCTCACAATGGTTTGATCCACTGCCAGTTCCTTAGTTGGCAAGGTAACAGAGGGTTCGTATCTACTGTCTGAAAGGCACTCAATGCACGTGACTGACATGAGGTTAATCCAGTCAATCGCGCCATAGCAATGATTTGTTTTATGTTGGCAGGGTTCACACACACACACACACACACTAGCTGAATTTGCAGAGCTAGCGCGCAAATATTAACTATTAAGCTAGCTAGTACCTATTCCATTTATGTGGCGTCGTCAAAGATGGAATCTTTGCTATCGTCAATTTATTCCAAGATCAGCAATGTAAGTTAGTGCTTCAAAGTCCCTGTGATAAGGTTAGCGATAAACTGAAGTCCAAACTGAACAGAACTACACTCTCTTCTACCATTGTCTTAAATATATGTAATGGTCTCGTTGCAAAAGCTAAATTGTCGCAAGGGAACTTTTATTTATTTATTTTATTTCACCTTTATTTAACCCGGGTAGCAAAGATTATAGCAAACACCACTGAAACGGAATTTGTGCTCGCTAGCTTTGCAAATTCAGCTATTGTTGGAAGCCAGCCAATATGAAACAAACGGTTAAAATTACAAAAGGTTGCAGCATATGTTGTGTAAATGGTGAACTCATACAGCTGTCAACTCTTGTCACTGCAATCCGTTTCACATTTGCTAGCTACCTTTTAGATCGAAGCCCATATAGAATGATAGAAGATATGATAGAAGCCCATCTCCTACTGTAAATAACCTACACACTGTGTGTGTGTGTGTGTGTGTGTGTGTGTGTGTGGCCAGCCAGGTAGAAAAATGGCGGACATCAGAGTATTTTTCAGTACACCAAAACGCAAAGTAAGAACCCTAGTAGCCTAATATCTCAAAGACTAGTTGATAAAATGTTCATAAGAAAGAAGTGAAATGCTAATGAAAATGTTTCACAATGTCATTAGGCAGAGCAGGCAACAGATGGCACACAGACGGCAGAGCTGGGGACAGACTGGCAGAGACAGGGAGTCTCAGGTAAGTTTGTTGAGTCTTTGTTTGGCAACATTATGAAAGGTTCTCCATTTTTTTGACTTGTAAAATAGGAACATAATTGGAAAATGCCATGGATACCCCCACTCTCAACTTACACTGGTGACTGAACTAAGATCTGTTAAAGGCAATGGTATTGCTGTTGTGATTAGTTGTGTAGTTTTGGGTACCGGTAGTTAGGAGTACGGCAAACACCTTATTTCTTTGGTTCCTCAATATACATTTACCATATTACAACGTAGGCTGTGTGTTACAGCACTACTTTTGGTGTCCCCCTCAGGAATTGCTCTTCAGAAAATGTCATGTAATTGTCCCCTCCAAAGTTGATATCAGATTTTCGCCCCTGCTACATAAAATAACCTGGAAGGCCTACCCTGTAGCAAACAAAATATTTGCATAGGCCGTAACGGTTTAACTTGCTTCAAAACAGGCTGAATTCAGGTTGGCATAAGTGAGTAAAGCGGTGCCACAGAAATTGTTTTGAATTAAAGCAGATACCTACCGGTAGCTCAAAAGTTGGAGCCAATTTTGTTGCTGTATTAACTGCATTTAAAGGTTGCGTGTACATGCTCTTTGAATTCATGGCGACTATAAGTACGACGCACACCCCGAGCGTTGATCATGCGGATAGAGAAGGCCTGTATGAACAGACTTCACCTCACGCTTTTCATAGAAATTAACCGGTTAATTTCTCCCATGTAATCGGAGTGGGTGGGAAATCCTGGTAAAACTGTTCCCCCCCATCAAACCCTAGGTTAGAGGCGCTACAAGCAACTCTGGGAGAGCTAGGACCTGATAGCAGCCTGCCAGCTAAAGCAGGTTAGCATTGACTTATTTAACCTGAAAGTTTGGATTGTCACTGGGATATGAAGACCAACCGCCAAAACGATGGGCTAATGAGACGAGAGCTGGTTTCACATGTAAGCATTCACTAATAGGAAACCAAGTCAGTCAGGAGAGAAGACACCCAGCAGAGTAATTTAAATGCAAGTTGACAACCGTGATATTAGTTAGCACTGAAACCCCGATTCTAGCAACATCCTCATATGTACCAACCCCAGACACTGTGTTCCACAACCATCAAGTTAAAATGAACTAGAACCCATTCCACATCATGTGATGCTACTAGCATAAATTGACCAACACTGAGCAAATGTAGCTTAAACACAGGGGTCAAAGTATTAATGTATTGCTGAGGCCAAAGCATGGTTATAATGCAAAATAAATGTTGCCAAGTAGGAACCGCCAAAACAATACTGAGGACACAAGTATTACAGTTAATGTTTAATTGAGCCAAAACAAGCAAATGCAGTTACACACACAGACAACCTGGACTACAGTACCCATGAACTCTTGCATGTCCCACGTCAGATATCCATGTTTGTGGTCAACGGGGGCTCCGATGAAGCGGTGAACAGTTCCTTAGAGGTAGCGTCGTCAGACGGGCCAGTCGCAGCTTCAGAGGTAGCGTCGTCAGACGGGCCAGTCGCAGCTTCAGAGGTAGCGTCGTCAGACGGGCCAGTCGCAGCTTCAGAGGTAGCGTCGTCAGACGGGTCAGTCGCAGCTTCAGAGGTAGCGTCGTCAGACGGGCCAGTCGCAGCTTCAGAGGTAGCGTCGTCAGACGGGCCAGTCGCAGCTTCAGAGGTAGCGTCGTCAGACGGGCCAGTCGCAGCTTCAGAGGTAGCGTCGTCAGACGGGCCAGTCGCAGCTTCAGAGGTAGCGTCGTCAGACGGGCCAGTCGCAGCTTCAGAGGTAGCGTCGTCAGACGGGCCAGTCGCAGCTTCAGAGGTAGCGTCGTCAGACGGGCCAGTCGCAGCTTCAGAGGTAGCGTCGTCAGACGGGCCAGTCGCAGCTTCAGAGGTAGCGTCGTCAGACGGGCCAGTCGCAGCTTCAGAGGTAGCGTCGTCAGACGGGCCAGTCGCAGCTTCAGAGGTAGCGTCGTCATACGGGCCAGTCGCAGCTTCAGAGGTAGCGTCGTCAGACGGGCCAGTCGCAGCTTCAGAGGTAGCGTCGTCAGACGGGCCAGTCGCAGCTTCAGAGGTAGCGTCGTCAGACGGGCCAGTCGCAGCTTCAGAGGTAGCGTCGTCAGACGGGCCAGTCGCAGCTTCAGAGGTAGCGTCGTCAGACGGGCCAGTCGCAGCTTCAGAGGTAGCGGCCAACAGTTCCTCAAAGGCATGGTCAGAGGGGGGGCCAGTCGCAGCTTCAGAGGTAGCGGCCAACAGTTCCTCAAAGGCATGGTCAGAGGGGGGGCCAGTCGCAGCTTCAGAGGTAGCGGCCAACAGTTCCTCAAAGGCATGGTCAGACGGGGGGCCAGTCGCAGCTTCAGAGGTAGCGGCCAACAGTTCCTCAAAGGCATGGTCAGACGGGGGGCCAGTCGCAGCTTCAGAGGTAGCGGCCAACAGTTCCTCAAAGGCATGGTCAGACGGGGGGCCAGTCGCAGCTTCAGAGGTAGCGGCCAACAGTTCCTCAAAGGCATGGTCAGACGGGGGGCCAGTCGCAGCTTCAGAGGTAGCGGCCAACAGTTCCTCAAAGGCATGGTCAGAGGGGGGGCCAGTCGCAGCTTCAGAGGTAGCGGCCAACAGTTCATCAAAGGCATGGTCAGACGGGGGGCCAGTCGCAGCTTCAGAGGTAGCGGCCAACAGTTCCTCAAAGGCATGGTCAGACGGGGGGCCAGTCGCAGCTTCAGAGGTAGCGGCCAACAGTTCCTCAAAGGCATGGTCAGACGGGGGGCCAGTCGCAGCTTCAGAGGTAGCGGCCAACAGTTCCTCAAAGGCATGGTCAGACGGGGGGCCAGTCGCAGCTTCAGAGGTAGCGTCGTCAGACGGGCCAGTCGCAGCTTCAGAGGTAGCGTCGTCAGACGGGCCAGTCGCAGCTTCAGAGGTAGCGTCGTCAGACGGGCCAGTCGCAGCTTCAGAGGTAGCGTCGTCAGACGGGCCAGTCGCAGCTTCAGAGGTAGCGTCGTCAGACGGGCCAGTCGCAGCTTCAGAGGTAGCGTCGTCAGACGGGCCAGTCGCAGCTTCAGAGGTAGCGTCGTCAGACGGGCCAGTCGCAGCTTCAGAGGTAGCGTCGTCAGACGGGCCAGTCGCAGCTTCAGAGGTAGCGTCGTCAGACGGGCCAGTCGCAGCTTCAGAGGTAGCGTCGTCAGACGGGCCAGTCGCAGCTTCAGAGGTAGCGTCGTCAGACGGGCCAGTCGCAGCTTCAGAGGTAGCGTCGTCAGACGGGCCAGTCGCAGCTTCGTCAGAGGACATGCGCCTCAGCTTCTCCTCAGAGGACAGGGCATCATTTGCCTGAGAGCTACCATGGTTTGGAGAAGCTTGGGATTCTACTTCGTTAGTCTCTAAATACTCTATAGAAAAAACAAAAGGAACAGTTGGGTATTCTACAGCAACACATCTGTTCCACACGGTCTAGGCCGAATTGCCAGTCGAATGTTGAACCCAACAGTTTTCAAAGTATATGTTTCAGGCCGTACCTTCTCTGTCTTGTTTAGCGTCAGACCCTATGGATCGGAGCAAGGCCAGGGCATGCTCAATGGAGACGTCATTTGATGACAGCTCTGAAAAACGTAGGTTAAGGTACACAAGCAAAATTACCAAATCAAAGGCTTTGACAACGTTATTTAGACTGAGTTACTCTATGGTGTTGAATGAGTGTCAAACACAGCAGCACCATAGACAGTGACAAAGAACGTAGCTAGAAGGGTTGTGGAAAGAAACACTTACCTCCAAGTCTCCTCTGCAGAGAGACTTGATCTTGCTTCTGGGACTTTCCAACAGGGTAACAAGAAACTGAGGAGAAAGTGTTGACAGAAGTTGAGTTCACACAAAATAGCTACATATATTAATAATAGATGACCAATGCGGAAGAAACAGACAGTCAAATTTGAATCTCCAACTTATAAAGTTAAGCATATTTCCCAAACAAATCCCTTCAATCCAAATAAAACGTTAGTGAACCAACCTTTGACAACCCCCACAGTCATCACAAAGAGCAGCAATTCTCTCACACCTCCCATGATCATGAGAATAGTCTGTGTTATCAACAGGTAATGTCTTCCCATGGCCTGTATGAGGCTTATATAGGCCACTAATGACCGTTTACCTGACAAACATGACTTAACGATCAATTAACAAGCTTGATTGAGGTGTTACATTCAGATAGAAATAGACCATGTAGAACATATGTTGATTCTTTGGTGGGCAGGCAATCTTTTCTACTCCATATATTGCATTTATATCTGTAATGTTTAACCCTAATGGTCTCAGAATCTTCAAAGATATTAGGGGGAAATAAACACTGTACCCAAATCCACTTTTTACAATGCTCCTGGGAAATGGGTAGGCCTCCACCATACAGTTTTACAGCTGTGATATATTTATTTATTTACATAGATCACATACTTAAATATATATATGTTAGCTGTAGGTAGCTTTGGGATAAAATTCCCATATTGTATTGTTACTAACATAAATCATAATATATCATATTTTCCTCATTTGCTCTGTAGGAGGTTCGTCATATGAAGGACATTCAAGTGGATGTGACCCCTAACCTGACATAATGTAAACGTTATACATTAAGCTCTCTCCCTCAGTGACATGAATTAGTATATTTCATATTCTCAGAACCCAACAGTAGGTTTTAAGGTGTGGCTGCATGTTTGTTGTGGACGCATCGTCACTCTTGATGTTCTTTTTCCAGATTGCAAGTGAAACACCTTTAGATGTGGTAAGTGCCAGTTGGTAACTTTTCCTCACACTTGCTTGTTTAAGGTATGGATGCAACACCCCAGTATGTCTGCAGGGGCTGGTCACTGAGATTTACCATGTTACAAATGCTACTAGACTAACCTTCCAAGTAAATATGTTACAAGTCTGAACTGGCCGTCCTTGTCTTTCCTCAACTAATTGAAAGCTCAGGGACAGACATCCTGAACGACTTTGATGTCAGAGCTCCCATCAGCCCTCTACACCTCGCTGTGAGTAAAGCCTACCTGCTCCTGTAGTGGTCTCCATATGACAAATGGCACCCTATTCCCTATTTAGTACACTCCTTTTGACCAGATCCTTATAGGCCCTGATCAAAAGTAGTTCACTACATAGGGAATAGGGTGCTATCTGGGAAGCAGGCATGGTGTTGATTTTCCACAGGAAGTTGACTGTCCAGACAGACTCACACACCAAATTCCTATCTATTCCTGATTCGTGTAAAATACATGCATATTCTACACAGTGATGATGAGGATGATTTCCTTATTTTGCCATTTGAGTTAATCAACCTCAGAGGAGAAGTAGAGTGTTTGTTTCTCAATCCCACGCTTGGCAGGGACCTCCGATGTTGATGCTGGGCGGGAGCAAAAATGGGCTCCCGATTGAAAGACTCTGGTCTACTTTAGAGGTCTAGCACTGTATTTCTGTTCAGGCGTACCACTGGTCTACTATAGGACATTGATTATATATCTATTCAGGCGTACCACTGGACTTTGCTTGAGACTGTGTTTGTGTTTCTATTCAGGCGTACCACGGCCACCACCATGCTATGGAGGTTCTGGTTCAGTCTCTGCTGGATCTAGACGTGAGGGACAGCCAGGGGCGCACCCTCTGGACCTGTCTGCCTTAAAAAGCCATGTGGAGTGTGTTGACGTCCTCATCAACCAGGGAGCCTCCATCCTGGTTAAAGACTTCACCCTGAAGAGGACCCCCATCCACACTGCATGTACACATAGAATATCACATAGAGCTTCTGTAATTAAAAAGTTTTCCTGACCAAGATGGCCATTTGTTTGGTCATGTTGCTAGGACGACAATGTCCACTCTAGGGATGTTACATGGTATAGTGTGAAAATACACACTAGACACTGATCTAAGGTCATTTTTTTGTCATGTTCTCCACTAATGATTGAGGATCTAGGGAGGGTAAGCTGATCCTACATCAGTGCACAGGGGAGACTTCTATCCAGAGCCAGGTACACAGCTAGCAGGTGACAGGCTTCGATGGCCTCAGCCCCAAAATTCTTTATTATCTGCTGTGTTAACATCATGAGGATGTCATCTAGCAACACCACTGTTCTAGAAATCTGTCTGTTCATGTGAAGGTTATAGTCGTCCAGCAATCTGCTCATATCCTCTCTGTTTATCCTCCTCTAGCTACCAACGGTCAATCATCTGACATTCTTATATCCTCTCTGTTTATCCTCCTCTAGCTACCAACGGTCAATCATCTGACATTCTTATATCCTCTCTGTTTATCCTCCTCTAGCTACCAACGGTCAATCATCTGACATTCTTATATCCTCTCTGTTTATCCTCCTCTAGCTACCAACGGTCAATCATCTGACATTCTTATATCCTCTCTGTTTATCCTCCTCTAGCTACCAACGGTCAATCATCTGACATTCTTATATCCTCTCTGTTTGTCCTCCTCTAGCTACCAACGGTCATTCAGAGTGTTTGCGTTTGCTGATTGGAAATGCTGACCTCCAGAGTGCAGTGGACTTTCAAGACGGGAATAGACAGTAAGTCACTTGGGTTTTGGATACAATTCCTGAAATAAAGAGATTTTGACATTGGGGCTGCATCCCAAATGGCAACCTATACCCTACTTCGTGCACTACTTTAAACCAAAGCCCTATGGGCTCAGGTCAAAAGTAGTGTACGATATAGGGAATAGGGTTGCCATTTGGGACTCAACCCTGGTTATTACCAGTTTTTTGTCTTTTCCACCCTTGTCTGTCAGACGTGGTCAAGTGTAAATATGACTTCTTACATGAGCCTGACAGTGCATCTCACGAAAGACTGAACACTATCTCAGGCTAACATAGTTTGGAAAGCAATTGGCTATTGCTTCAAAGAGAAGACAATGAAAAGACTAATCTGTCTTTTAGTTATCAAAATTCTCAACTTAATTGAGCGAACAGTATTTTTGGCATTGGCTATATCCCCGGTGAGTGTGCATATTCACTTTCTTTATCCCTGGGTCAGTGCCACTTGAAAGTCATATTGAAAAAGATTCTGCTAATCTCTATAGTCATATAAAGTGTAGTAGAATTGCACGATAAAACATATTTTAAAAAGGCCAATTTTTTTTCCTGTAAAGAGAAACATATCTGATATAGCCTAGCCTAGCCTTACTCCATCACGCGCTGCATTGAACAGCCGTTTTTTTGCGAACGGTGATTGAGTTATATTATTAGCCTAAATAATGACTATCCAATTTACTAATCACATTAGCAATAGTTAGCTATCTTACATAAGTCTGTAAATGTGATGATGCATAGAATGCTTTATATATTTTTTATGGTGAAAATTAGCTTCCCCTTAACTTGAGACTCGCATGCCTATGAGCAAGACAGTTAGGCCTAAACACTCTGTTTTCCTTTGCTAATGTTTCCCCCGTCCGTCCGTCCGTCCGTCGGCTGTCAGTTATGTCGATGACTGTGTACATACGGCACGCCAATCACCAACACCGGAAGTCCCATGACCGTCACAGCCCTAGTTGTATGCTTGAGTTTGTTCAAGAGAGGCTTTGATGCCAGATTTTTGCAGATTTTGCTTTAGTTTTCCTCAGCCTGTGTTTTGTTTCTCTCTCCTTTTCCTGTTAGATGGTGAGGCTGCTTCTCACCAGAGGAGCCAACATTAATGCTTTTGACAAGAAGGACCGCCGAGCAATCCACTGGGCTGCTTACATGGGTAAGGAGTTGACCACATCATTTACATTCTGACTAATGTCCTTATCCCAGTGAGTGAATGAATTGGCTGTGTGTTACCCTCACAGCTCAGCTGTATGGTCTACCTCTAGTGTGTTATTATGTCAGAATGATGGACTAAGTATGTTGATAAGATGTAGGTTTTCAATTGTACTAACACGATGTAGGTATTGCTAATGGTGCTGTGTACCACTGTAAACTAACCTCTCTCCCTCTATATCTCAGCCTATCTCTTTGCATGTCTCTCTCTCTCTCCATCTCTGTTTCTCACTCTGTCTCTCTTCCCCTCCCCCATAGTGCACATTGAGGAGGTGAAACTGCTGGCCTCTCATGGATCAGAGGTGTCCTGTAAAGACAAGAAGGCCTACACCCCTCTCCACTCTGCAGCCTTCAGCGGCATGATCAGCACGGTCAAGCAACTCCTGGACCTTGGGGTGGATGTGAATCAATGCATACATACACCTCCCCGCATTCAACTGTGTAGTCCCTGTTCAATTACAACGCCACGAAAAGACAGAGCTCTAGTGTGTTGGAGAATGATTTCCTTTCAAGTAATGAAGATATGGAGGTTGGGCCAGGGGTTTGGGACCAGGGGGTTGGGACCAGTGTGTTGTGGCCAGGGATTTTTCATAAGAAAGTAATGAAGAGAGGTTGGGCCAGTGCGTTGGGGCCAGGGGGTTTTCATAACCAAGTAATGAAGAGATGGAGATTGGATCCAGAGGGTTGGAGACAGGAGGTTGGAGCCAGTGGGTTGGGACCCAGTGTGTCGGGACCCAGTGTGTCAAGTTTGCTGACGACACGAAGGCGATGAGAGGTCAGAGACTTGGCATTGTGGTGCCAGGACAACCTCTCCCTCAATGCCAGTAAGACCAAGGAGCTGATCGTGGACTACAGGAGCAAGAGGGGAGAGCACGTCCCCATCCACATCAACAGGGCTGTTTCTTGGCGACCTAACATGGCCCACACACACCTGCACAGTCGTGAAGAGGGCGCGCCAGGAGGCTGAAATATTTGGCATGGGCACTCGCATCCTCAAAAAGTTAAAGGGTCTTGCTCTGACCCTACGCACAATCACTAGACTGTATACAAAGCATATGCACACTCACACACACTACATTCACACTCCCACACACACACACACACACACACAAACCGACACAACCCAAACACACATGCATACACATTACACACTCTCACAAACACACACATCATTTGCAGCTGCTGCTCTGTTCTTTATTTTGCTATTATTATTATATATCCTGATGCCTAGTCACTTTACCCTGCCTTCTTGTACATATCTACCTCAAATACCTCGTACCCCTGCACACTGATCTGGAACTGGTACTCCTTGTATATAGCTTTATTCTTGGGTATTTTATTCCTCGCGTTACAATATATACAGTACCAGTCAAAAGTTTATTTTTTTTTACAATTTTCTACATTGTAGAACATCAAAAATATGAAATAACACATAAGGAATCCTGTAGTAACCAAAAAAGTGTTAAACAAATGAAAATATATTTTATATTTGAGATTCTTCAAAGTAGCTACCCTTTGCCTTGATGACAGCTTTGCACACTCTTGGCATTCACTCAACCAGCTTCATGAGGTACTCACCTGGAATGCATTTCATTTAACAGGTGTGCCTTGTTCAAAGTTAATTTGTGGAATTTATTTCCTTCTTAGTGCGTTTGAGCCAATCACTTGTTTTGTGACAAGGTAGGGGTGGTATACAGAAGATAGCCCTATTTGGTAAAATACCAAGTCCATATTTTTTTACATTTTAGTCATTTAGCAGACACTCTTATCCAGAGCGACTTACAGTAGTGAATGCATACAATTTCATACATTTTTTTTTTTTTCCTGTGCTGGCCCCCCCGTGGGAATCGAACCCTCAACCCTGGTGTTGCAAACACCATGCTCTACCAACTGAGCTACAGGGAAGGCATATCATGGCAAGAACTTTGAATGTTTCTTCAAGTGCAGTTGCAAAATCCATCAAGCGCTATGTCTCTCATAAGGACCGCCACAGGAAAGGAAGACCCAGAGTTACCTCTGCTGTAAAGTTCAAGTAACAGACACATCTCAACATCAACTGTTCAGAGGAGACTACGTGAATCAGGCCTTCATGGTCAAATTGCTGCAAAGAAGCCACTACTAAAGAACACCAATAAGAAGAAGAGACTTGCTTGGGCCAAGAAACACCAGCAATGGACATTAGACCGGTGGAAATCTGTCCTTTTGGAAAAGCAATCCAGGTGAAGCTGGTTGAGAGAATGCCAAGAGTGTGCAAAGGGTGGCTACATTGAAGAGTCTATATAAATATAAAATTGATTTTGATATGTTCAACACTTTTTTGGTTACTACATGATTCCATATGTCTTATTTCATAGTTTTGAGTTCTTCACTATTATTTTACAATGTAGAAAATAGTCAAAATAAAGAAAAACCTTTGAATGAGTAGGTGTGTCCAAACTTTTGATTGGTACTGTATATATATATTATATACTGCTCAAAAAAATAAAGGGAACACTTAAACAACACATCCTAGATCTGAATGAAAGAAATAATCTTATTAAATACTTTTTTCTTTACATAGTTGAATGTGCTGACAACAAAATCACACAAAAATAATCAATGGAAATCCAATTTATCAACCCATGGAGGTCTGGATTTGGAGTCACACTCAAAATTAAAGTGGAAAACCACACTACAGGCTGATCCAACTTTGATGTAATGTCCTTAAAATCAATTTTTACGACATTTTTCTCGTAGAAAAGCGACAATATTCCGACAGGGAATCTCCTTTTCGGCAAACAGAGGAAAAAATCCCAAAGGCGGGGGCGGTCGGGGTCACGCGCATAAGCCAGTGTCTCTTGATCGGCCACTTGAGAAAGGCGATAATGTGTTTCAGCCTGGGGCTGGAATGACGACATTCTGTTTTTTCCCGGGCTCTGAGCGCCTATGGACGACGTGGGAAGTGTCACGTTAGAGCAGAGATCCTTAGTAAATGATAGAGATGGAAAAGAAGTTCAACAAATGGTCAGAGAGGCCACTTCCTGTAAAGGAATCTCTCAGGTTTTGACCTGCCATTTGAGTTCTGTTATACTCACAGACACCATTCAAACAGTTTTAGAAAATTTAGGGTGTTTTCTATCCATATGTAATAAGTATATGCATATTCTAGTTACTGGGTAGGAGTGGTAACCAGATTAAATCGGGTATGTTTTTTATCCAGCCGTGTCAATGCTGCCCCCTAGCCCTAACAGGTTAAGGAAGCCTACCCTTAGTCTAAAGCTTTGCCCTTTTAGTCCTCTCATTGGTTCAAATTATCAATTGTGTTTAAGAACTTTAACTCCTCATAATTATCAGTTCTACAAATTCCCTTAAAATCAATATCACCAATGACCTTAAATTCACCATCCATGGCTTTTCAATGTGGCTGATCAGACCACACAGGAAGAGTCACCAGAGGGGTCAAAAGTCATACCACCCTTTCGGAACCGTGTTTCTTACTACATTAAACAAATTAAAGCTAAGAACTTTATTTACATTTTGTATCCCAGGGTCCCAGAACATTCCCTATCAAAAGAATTTCACGTGTTTAATTAAACTCAGAAAACAAAACTTCCAAAATGCCATGTGTGTAAACCCCTTTAAGATATCATGTCCCTAGGAATTTTTTTTTTCCAAAGAGAGCTAAGCGCTTCTTTTTCCATAAAATAAGTACTTGGTCAGCGTTTCATCCTACCACACTGATTCAAAAACCCAAAAGTTGACTATAAACAAAACTTCATAGTACTTATAACTCCATTGTACTCGCACCACCGCGGTTACACTCACCCCCTTACAAATAGCGCGTCCTCGAGTTAGCTTGTGACTCTACGTCCTACAGGAACGCGCACGCCGGCCAGGCTCACGCACAACTATAATTAATTTACACTGTTCCTGCGAAATAAAATAAACTCGCCCTGTAATCCACCTTTCTGACCTGACATTGTTTCATGCAATGAAAACATAATGTTAGCATACATCCACTTCCCGTTCAAATCACTGGTGTTACTAAACAATCAAACCACGAATCTATAACCAGAATTTATCACCAAACTTTTACGATTCCATTATTCAGACCAGAATCGCTTCCAGCCACATATGTTTTCAGTGCTCACAACCAACGCTTCTCATTTTACCCGTATGAAAAAAATAATATATATCTCTTTTCAAACAGCGTTCTGCCTTACCTCTATCGTAAGATTAAACCCAATGTTACAACTTTATCTCTCCTTCGGCTTCACTCTTATGAAATGTCCAAGGGTTTAAAAAATATCATGTATATCACCACAATTCTGTCGCAATTATTACTTTCCGCTCCTTATAATTCATTAGATTTAGGTAACTGCCTTTTCCTTGATTCCGTCATTGAAATACAACTCCCATTCTCTATAAATCATTTAAGCAGGCCATTTAGACCACAAACAACGTACTTTATCGAATTCGCCTCGCTATTATTTTGAATGAATCTGTCTTTCAATTTAACCTCAACAAGCTATCAAAGCATTTGGTTTCTATCTTAAACAAACACTAACAACCGTATGCTTCTAGTCATAACATAAAAATAATTAAATTAAATTTTAGTCCCATGGTGCATGGGCTGGGAACCGAACCCGGGCCCCCCGCATAGCAGGCAAGAATTCTACCACTGAACCAAAATGCTATTGCTTAGAGCTGCAATTCCGGTGGTTGTGTCCTACTCGGTCACAACGTTTACAGGCTGTTTTACAGTTTCTGGCGAAATGTCCTGTTCTATCTCAATTAAAACACCACTTCTCTCCGTCTTTGTCAGCGCGTCTCCCTGTTTTTCCCCTTCTGTCTACAGTGACTGTCTCTATCCACTTTTCTCAATAAGTTTGCTAAATCCTGTTCTCCTCTCTGTCTATCCCTAAACTGTCTCTGTCTATGGTTCCTTGGTGGGGCCTTACAATCCTCTGCCATGTGGCCGGTTATATTGCAGTTGTAGCACTTTCTGTCCTCAGGTTCTATCCACTTTCTACTCTCCCTGTTTCCCCCTTTCTTTTTAAAATCTTTCCTGCTTTTTCCTGCAATTTCTCCAAGAGTGGCGATCAAATGTTCTGCTCCTGTCTGTTCTTTCTTACTTTTCTTTTCCTTGCCATTATGCTCATGGTGTATAGCATACCTCTTTACTTCGGCCAATGTGGCTGTTCCCCACCCTATCAGAGTCTCTTTTATGATTTGACAAATTTCAGGCTCCATACCACTCAAGAAGGCTATTTTTAACTGTTGGTGGTAAGGTCCGTCGTCTCCCTGTCTAGGCTCTACCAGTCCACTATTAGCATTGAACACATCTCTCAGTCTCTCTAAATACTGGCAAACAGTTTCCCCATCCCCTTGTTTACACTCATGTATTTTTGAAAAGTCTGCATGTCTATGGTAATAGTCCCTAAGATTATTACAGAGCTGTGTCAATTTGTCTGCATAATCCCCATCTCCTGCCCATGGTAAAACCGGTTCTTCTCCTTGCCCTGGAACCCAGGCTCCCTTCACTGCTGCCCAGTCTTTCCCCACTATCTGTCGGACAGCCCTTTCCAATTCTCCTGTATTTAGTTTAAAACTCTCGGTCAGTCCCACCATATCTCTCCTAAACCCTTCTATTCCTGTTTTTGGATGTGCTATTCCCTCAACTGCTCTTGCTACATCTCTCTGAGTCCAGGGTCGATACATTTACATTACATTTACATTTTAGTCATTTAGCAGACGCTCTTATCCAGAGCGACTTACAAATTGGTGCATTCACCTTATAATATCCAGTGGAACAACCACTTTACAATAGTGCATCTAAATCTTTTAAGGGGGGGGGTTAGAAGGATTACTTTATCCTATCCCAGGTATTCCTTGAAGAGGTGGGGTTTCAGGTGTCTCCGGAAGGTGGTGATTGACTCCGCTGTCCTGGCGTCGTGAGGGAGCTTGTTCCACCATTGGGGTGCCAGAGCAGCGAACAGTTTTGACTGGGCTGAGCGGGAACTGTGCTTCCTCAGAGGTAGGGAGGCCAGCAGGCCAGCGGTGGATGAGCGCAGTGCCCTCGTTTGGGTGTAGGGACTGATCAGAGCCTGAAGGTACGGAGGTGCCGTTCCCCTCACAGCTCCGTAGGCAAGCACCATGGTCTTGTAGCGGATGCGAGCTTCGACTGGAAGCCAGTGGAGAGAGCGGAGGAGCGGGGTGACGTGAGAGAACTTGGGAAGGTTGAACACCAGACGGGCTGCGGCGTTCTGGATGAGTTGTAGGGGTTTAATGGCACAGGCAGGGAGCCCAGCCAACAGCGAGTTGCAGTAATCCAGACGGGAGATGACAAGTGCCTGGATTAGGACCTAGAGCATGAACCTACAGGATCGGGTCACCGCCTTGTTGTTGGTGGAGAACGACAGGGTGTTGTCCAGGGTCACGCCAAGATACATTTGTAAGATATCCGATTGATCAGCTTCGCCTGCCCTAGGATTAGGAAGCTCTATGAGAGGACACTGATCCTCCTCCCAATCTGATTGAACCTCCCTCAGCCCTGGCTTATTATACAGCGCCAGTCGCTTTTTAAGGTTAGACTCTCTTGGTTCTGGCTCTTCTTTCCTCTCCTTTGAGGATTTACCACCCATGTTTATTCAATTACTGTTATTCCTATTGTCACAATATGTGTGTACTTACTCAATTACTTCGTTTATTTTCTAATATGTATTCTCACTTTCTATGGGTGTAACCTCCTTCCTCCTGTTTGGAATAATCAGACCTATTTTGCGCGCCTCTGGTAGATCTCGATTATCCCCTCTAAAATGTATTTTGACAGGCGATCTATATTCATACAAATTATGTCCCTGACCTACGTTCTTATAAATGTTATTATTATATTTCGCCTTCCATATTATGTTTTCCGCCTAATATATTATTGACCAGGTATCATTTAGGTCTCAATATTAGCTCCAATTCTCACAATCTATGTGTATGCTTCTATAATTCTGTTATTATACTTAAATCTCACAATCTATGTGTGTGCTCTACTGTTATCTCACTTACTCCTGTTAGTCCTATACTAACGTAACTTACTTATCTTTATTTCGCCTTCTATATTACGTTTTCCGGCTACTGTACTTCGACCAGTTTTACTGTTAGGTCTTACTGCAACCAGTTTTACTGTTAGGTCTTACTGCAACCAGTTTTACTGTTAGGTCTTACTGCAACCGGTTTTACTTTTAGGTCTTACTTAGATCTGTGACCCAGTGCCGCCAACACTAACATAGATACTTTTGTCTTAAACTTTCTCTACATTAGATTATATGGACGGTATACCCGATACAAATCTTACTTTTTGTTAGTTTTACGGTTAATATCCTCCCTCACATTTATCTTGACCAATGCTTAATAGGAACCTAATCCAGTCCATTCTAAGTCAATTTTTAGTAAGTTTAGAATTTAACCCCAAACTAATGAATAAAGATTACTGACCTTATTTTGCAGCTGAGAATTCAATGTAGGTTGGATCTCGTCACCGCTTCTGTCACATACCAGTTTGCCACCGGCCTGTAAAGAACCCACAGAAAAGGGCCGGGTCTTTGATTTACGGATATTTCATCCGCCCGTGCACGGTTTCGGTGTCTCCTTGGAACGACAGGAGCGGGTATTGAAATCCGGCTCGAAGGACCAATTGTTAAAGGAATTTTATATCTTGATGATAATAATCAATAATCAATTCGCCTTGACTAATGCCCAAGGTTTGTAAGACAATGGGTTAAAATAATTAGGCAAGGACTCAGCTTTCTGCAAAAGGTTTCTGTAGCTTTATTCAGAGAAGGTTCTGGCGTCAGGATAACAAAACAGTCATTATATAGTTCTTGCTTACTTACGCATGTTATGAGAATTTTGTTCCCAATGTTCATAAACTGAACTTCAATTAAACTACTCAGTCTGCACCCCAGAGTTTGTAAGGTTCTGGTTAAATGACACAGACGGAGGCCCAGCCTACAATAGTCAACCAAGTTTATTCACGAGAGCTCAGAATATCATACAATGTACATAGCCTTTTATACCTAACATTTGGTCATATCATATGTCATACCCCTTACAGATGCCCCCTCCTCTTCTTTAACACTGTCAATGCTTATTTACAAGTCTTCTCCATCACAAATCCTGCCCCATGTTACATAATCTACTGCAAGCCTAAAGTTTTCTCCCCTCTCTGGGTGGGGAGACCTTCTTCCTGTTATCAGTTTCACTGTGGTCACAAGTTGTCTTCTGTCTGGTAACAGTTCCCCTTTTCCCTTGAATGTCTTGCCTATATTGCTAAATCATTAAGCTTAAACTTTTCCAACACACACACATTAGTACATTCATCTTATAATCACTCGGTTATACCTTTTCAGGGTGAAATCATTTAGTCAAACCTTTATAATATAATTTCCATTACAACGCACATGCATTTACACACAATCCGTTGGTGACCTGCAACCCCCATAAACTTCTCACACTGTTTATCACCTTCTGGCTCAGCCTGTTCCTTTCCTTCAAGGTTAGGAACTCTCTGAAGTTTTACTCCCTTGACCATCTGCTTCTGTAGCTATACTAATTGCATACACACATTTCTTTCCCTCTCCAGTGGTTCCTGGACTTTCCGGAACTAATCAGACCAATCGATCCCTACATTGATCATTACATTGATTATTCATTAACCCTGCTGTATGACTAATAATTCATCATGGTTTATTGATTCATTTACCTTTATTAGATAATTCTCTTATCAACCACTTCCAGCAGCAACTGGTCTCCAATCTAGGGACTGACCAGAACCAACCCTGCTTAGCTTCAGAAGCAAGCCAGCTGTGGGATGCAGGGTGTTAAGCAGCGAATAAGATCCAACATGATTATACCACTCTACATGGAGAAATATACACTAATGGGTTCTTGTATTTGTTGCTATTTAATCAACTCAAAGTCACCACACTATTTCATTGATGTAGCCTAGTTTTAACCGGTCTATGAGGCACTGTTGGCCGACGGGTCAAATATGAGGTTATTACAGTAGCCTACCTTTCACTAAAAGATGCATTTTGGTCCTTTCCTCTCCCCTTACACCTGGCTATCAAGGGAATTTGGGAAGGTTGTGGCTGTTTATACTTCGGTTATTGTGATGATTTTGTCAGAGGAAACAAATCTGAATCTCTGATAATCTAACAGTTACGCTGTAGCGGAGATTCAGCACAATGGATAGCGCCGCAGTTGATCAATTGCACGTGAATCTAAACCCGCAGTTTATCATGTGCCATTCTTCAGCTATATTTACATCAAATCTTCTCAGGCCTACCTATTGCATCTGTTCTCCAGCAATAAAGTCAATTATCAAGTTAATATTCATTTAGTCACAGCATAAATTAAACGTGAGCCTACACAATCAAATTAACTTGTCAAGACCCTGCCATTCTTCTCCGTTATTACTTTTATTCAGGACAAAATACCCCCAGTTCTCGCATTATTTTACAGACTTGGTCAGAAAGGGTAACTGATTCTCAAGACCCAGACAAACAAATGTAGAATAACATTCAATACACAATCTTAGGCTACATAACAGGGGTGGAAATCCCAGGAGGGACGGGGGGTACACGACCCCCCCATCCTGGGAAAAATATGATTTGTCCCCCCCAATATATCACTGTAAACATTACTCTGTAATTTAAATAATAATAATAATACGCAATGAAAGCAATTGTGCTGATTATAGACACTTAATAGCGCTTTTTTAAGTTTCAAAAGATTGCGACCCCCCACCCTTTGCCTCACAATGGTATGATCCACTGCCAGTTCCTTAGTTGGCAAGGTAACAGAGGGTTCGTATCTACTGTCTGAAAGGCACTCAATGCACGTGACTGACATGAGGTTAATCTAGTCAATCGCGCCATAGCAATGATTTGTTTTATGTTGGCAGGGTTCACACACACACACACACACACTAGCTGAATTTGCAGAGCTAGTGTGCAAATATTAACTATTAAGCTAGCTAGTACCTATTCCATTTATGTGGCGTCGTCAAAGATGGAATCTTTGCTATCGTCAATTTATTCCAAGATCAGCAATGTAAGTTAGTGCTTCAAAGTCCCTGTGATAAGGTTAGCGATAAACTGAAGTCCAAACTGAACAGAACTACACTCTCTTCTACCGTTGTCTTAAATATATTTAATGGTCTCGTTGCAAAAGCTAAATTGTCGCAAGGTAACTTTTATTTATTTTATTTCACCTTTATTTAACCCGGGTAGCAAAGATTATAGCAAACACCACTGAAACGGAATTTGTGCTCGCTAGCTTTGCAAATTCAGCTATTGTTGGAAGCCAGCCAATATGAAACAAACGGTTAAAATTACAAAAGATTGCAGCATATGTTGTGTAAATGGTGAACTCATACAGCTGTCAACTCTTGTCACTGCAATCCGTTTCACATTTGCTAGCTACCTTTTAGATCGAAGCCCATATAGAATGATAGAAGATATGATAGAAGCCCATCTCCTACTGTAAATAACCTACACACTGTGTGTGTGTGTGTGTGTGTGTGTGTGGCCAGCCAGGTAGAAAAAAAAGACGGACATCAGAGTATTTTTCAGTACACCAAAACGCAAAGTAAGAACCCTAGTAGCCTAATATCTCAAAGACTAGTTGGTAAAATGTTCATAAGAAAGAAGTGAAATGCTAATGAAAATGTTTCACAATGATGTCATTAGGCAGAGCAGGCAACAGATGGCACACAGACGGCAGAGCTGGGGACAGACTGGCAGAGACAGGGAGTCTCAGGTAAGTTTGTTAAGTCTTTGTTTGGCAACATTAAAGGTTCTCCATTTTTTTGACTTGTAAAATAGGAACATAATTGGAAAATGCCATGGATACCCCCACTCTCAACTTACACTGGTGACTGAACTAAGATCTGTTAAAGGCAATGGTATTGCTGTTGTGATTAGTTGTGTAGTTTTGGGTACCGGTAGTTAGGAGTACGGCAAACACCTTATTTCTTTGGTTCCTCAATATACATTTACCATATTACAACGTAGGCTGTGTGTTACAGCACTACTTTTGGTGTCCCCCTCAGGAATTGCTCTTCAGAAAATGTCATGTAATTGTCCCCTCCAAAGTTGATATCAGATTTTCGCCCCTGCTACATAAAATAACCTGGAAGGCCTACCCTGTAGCAAACAAAATATTTGCATAGGCCGTAACGGTTTAACTTGCTTCAAAACAGGCTGAATTCAGGTTGGCATAAGTGAGTAAAGCGGTGCCACAGAAATTGTTTTGAATTAAAGCAGATACCTACCGGTAGCTCAAAAGTTGGAGCCAATTTTGTTGCTGTATTAACTGCATTTAAAGGTTGCGTGTACATGCTCTTTGAATTCATGGCGACTATAAGTACGACGCACACCCCGAGCGTTGATCATGCGGATAGAGAAGGCCTGTATGAACAGACTTCACCTCACGCTTTTCATAGAAATTAACCGGTTAATTTCTCCCATGTAATCGGAGTGGGTGGGAAATCCTGGTAAAACTGTTCCCCCCCATCAAACCCTAGGTTAGAGGCGCTACAAGCAACTCTGGGAGAGCTAGGACCTGATAGCAGCCTGCCAGCTAAAGCAGGTTAGCATTGACTTATTTAACCTGAAAGTTTGGATTGTCACTGGGATATGAAGACCAACCGCCAAAACGATGGGCTAATGAGACGAGAGCTGGTTTCACATGTAAGCATTCACTAATAGGAAACCAAGTCAGTCAGGAGAGAAGACACCCAGCAGAGTAATTTAAATGCAAGTTGACAACCGTGATATTAGTTAGCACTGAAACCCCGATTCTAGCAACATCCTCATATGTACCAACCCCAGACACTGTGTTCCACAACCATCAAGTTAAAATGAACTAGAACCCATTCCACATCATGTGATGCTACTAGCATAAATTGACCAACACTGAGCAAATGTAGCTTAAACACAGGGGTCAAAGTATTAATATATTGCAAAATAAATGTTGCCAAGTAGGAACCGCCAAAACAATACTGAGGACACAAGTATTACAGTTAATGTTTAATTGAGCCAAAACAAGCAAATGCAGTTACACACACAGACAACCTGGACTAGAGTACCCATGAACTCTTGCATGTCCCACGTCAGATATCCATGTTTGTGGTCAACGGGGGCTCCGATGAAGCGGTGAACAGTTCCTTAGAGGTAGCGTCGTCAGACGGGCCAGTCGCAGCTTCAGAGGTAGCGTCGTCAGACGGGCCAGTCGCAGCTTCAGAGGTAGCGTCGTCAGACGGGCCAGTCGCAGCTTCAGAGGTAGCGTCGTCAGACGGGCCAGTCGCAGCTTCAGAGGTAGCGTCGTCAGACGGGCCAGTCGCAGCTTCAGAGGTAGCGTCGTCAGACGGGCCAGTCGCAGCTTCAGAGGTAGCGTCGTCAGACGGGCCAGTCGCAGCTTCAGAGGTAGCGTCGTCAGACGGGCCAGTCGCAGCTTCAGAGGTAGCGTCGTCAGACGGGCCAGTCGCAGCTTCAGAGGTAGCGTCGTCAGACGGGCCAGTCGCAGCTTCAGAGGTAGCGTCGTCAGACGGGCCAGTCGCAGCTTCAGAGGTAGCGTCGTCAGACGGGCCAGTCGCAGCTTCAGAGGTAGCGTCGTCAGACGGGCCAGTCGCAGCTTCAGAGGTAGCGTCGTCAGACGGGCCAGTCGCAGCTTCAGAGGTAGCGTCGTCAGACGGGCCAGTCGCAGCTTCAGAGGTAGCGTCGTCAGACGGGCCAGTCGCAGCTTCAGAGGTAGCGTCGTCAGACGGGCCAGTCGCAGCTTCAGAGGTAGCGTCGTCAGACGGGCCAGTCGCAGCTTCAGAGGTAGCGTCGTCAGACGGGCCAGTCGCAGCTTCAGAGGTAGCGTCGTCAGACGGGCCAGTCGCAGCTTCAGAGGTAGCGTCGTCAGACGGGCCAGTCGCAGCTTCAGAGGTAGCGTCGTCAGACGGGCCAGTCGCAGCTTCAGAGGTAGCGTCGTCAGACGGGCCAGTCGCAGCTTCAGAGGTAGCGTCGTCAGACGGGCCAGTCGCAGCTTCAGAGGTAGCGTCGTCAGACGGGCCAGTCGCAGCTTCAGAGGTAGCGTCGTCAGACGGGCCAGTCGCAGCTTCAGAGGTAGCGTCGTCAGACGGGCCAGTCGCAGCTTCAGAGGTAGCGTCGTCAGACGGGCCAGTCGCAGCTTCAGAGGTAGCGTCGTCAGACGGGCCAGTCGCAGCTTCAGAGGTAGCGTCGTCAGACGGGCCAGTCGCAGCTTCAGAGGTAGCGTCGTCAGACGGGCCAGTCGCAGCTTCAGAGGTAGCGTCGTCAGACGGGCCAGTCGCAGCTTCAGAGGTAGCGTCGTCAGACGGGCCAGTCGCAGCGTCGTCAGAGGACATGCGCCTCAGCTTCTCCTCAGAGGACAGGGCATCATTTGCCTGAGAGCTACCATGGTTTGGAGAAGCTTGGGATTCTACTTCGTTAGTCTCTAAATACTCTATAGAAAAAACAAAAGGAACAGTTGGGTATTCTACAGCAACACATCTGTTCCACACGGTCTAGGCCGAATTGCCAGTCGAATGTTGAACCCAACAGTTTTCAAAGTATATGTTTCAGGCCGTACCTTCTCTGTCTTGTTTAGCGTCAGACCCTATGGATCG
Source organism: Salmo salar (assembly GCF_965601325.2). Taxonomy (NCBI): domain Eukaryota; kingdom Metazoa; phylum Chordata; class Actinopteri; order Salmoniformes; family Salmonidae; genus Salmo; species Salmo salar. The sequence continues at coordinate 85,779,236 of NC_138295.1, forward strand.
GAGCAAGGCCAGGGCATGCTCAATGGAGACGTCATTTGATGACAGCTCTGAAAAACGTAGGTTAAGGTACACAAGCAAAATTACCAAATCAAAGGCTTTGACAACGTTATTTAGACTGAGTTACTCTATGGTGTTGAATGAGTGTCAAACACAGCAGCACCATAGACAGTGACAAAGAACATAGCTAGAAGGGTTGTGGAAAGAAACACTTACCTCCAAGTCTCCTCTGCAGAGAGACTTGATCTTGCTTCTGGGACTTTCCAACAGGGTAACAAGAAACTGAGGAGAAAGTGTTGACAGAAGTTGAGTTCACACAAAATAGCTACATATATTAATAATAGATGACCAATGCGGAAGAAACAGACAGTCAAATTTGAATCTCCAACTTATAAAGTTAAGCATATTTCCCAAACAAATCCCTTCAATCCAAATAAAACGTTAGTGAACCAACCTTTGACAACCCCCACAGTCATCACAAAGAGCAGCAATTCTCTCACACCTCCCATGATCATGAGAATAGTCTGTGTTATCAACAGGTAATGTCTTCCCATGGCCTGTATGAGGCTTATATAGGCCACTAATGACCATTTACCTGACAAACATGACTTAACGATCAATTAACAAGCTTGATTGAGGTGTTACATTCAGATAGAAATAGACCATGTAGAACATATGTTGATTCTTTGGTGGGCAGGCAATCTTTTCTACTCCATATATTGCATTTATATCTGTAATGTTTAACCCTAATGGTCTCAGAATCTTCAAAGATATTAGGGGGAAATAAACACTGTACCCAAATCCACTTTTTACAATGCTCCTGGGAAATGGGTAGGCCTCCACCATACAGTTTTACAGCTGTGATATATTTATTTATTTACATAGATCACATACTTAAATATATATATGTTAGCTGTAGGTAGCTTTGGGATAAAATTCCCATATTGTATTGTTACTAACATAAATCATAATATATCATATTTTCCTCATTTGCTCTGTAGGAGGTTCGTCATATGAAGGACATTCAAGTGGATGTGACCCCTAACCTGACATAATGTAAACGTTATACATTAAGCTCTCTCCCTCAGTGACATGAATTAGTATATTTCATATTCTCAGAACCCAACAGTAGGTTTTAAGGTGTGGCTGCATGTTTGTCGTGGACGCATCGTCACTCTTGATGTTCTTTTTCCAGATTGCAAGTGAAACACCTTTAGATGTGGTAAGTGCCAGTTGGTAACTTTTCCTCACACTTGCTTGTTTAAGGTATGGATGCAACACCCCAGTATGTCTGCAGGGGCTGGTCACTGAGATTTACCATGTTACACATGCTACTAGACTAACCTTCCAAGTAAATATGTTACAAGTCTGAACTGGCCGTCCTTGTCTTTCCTCAACTAATTGAAAGCTCAGGGACAGACATCCTGAACGACTTTGATGTCAGAGCTCCCATCAGCCCTCTACACCTCGCTGTGAGTAAAGCCTACCTGCTCCTGTAGTGGTCTCCATATGACAAATGGCACCCTATTCCCTATTTAGTACACTACTTTTGACCAGATCCTTATAGGCCCTGATCAAAAGTAGTTCACTACATAGGGAATAGGGTGCTATCTGGGAAGCAGGCATGGTGTTGATTTTACACAGGAAGTTGACTGTCCAGACAGACTCACACACCAAATTCCTATCTATTCCTGATTCGTGTAAAATGCATGCATATTCTACACAGTGATGATGAGGATGATTTCCTTATTTTGCCATTTGAGTTAATCAACCTCAGAGGAGAAGTAGAGTGTTTGTTTCTCAATCACACGCTTGGCAGGGACCTCCGATGTTGATGCTGGGCGGGAGCAAAAATGGGCTCCCGATTGAAAGACTCTGGTCTACTTTAGAGGTCTAGCACTGTATTTCTGTTCAGGCGTACCACTGGTCTACTATAGGACATTGATTATATATCGATTCAGGCGTACCACTGGACTTTGCTTGAGACTGTGTTTGTCTTTCTATTCAGGCGTACCACGGCCACCACCATGCTATGGAGTTCCTGGTTCAGTCTCTGCTGGATCTAGACGTGAGGGACAGCCAGGGGCGCACCCTCTGGACCTGTCTGCCTTAAAAAGTAATGAAGAGAGGTTGGGCCAGTGCTTTGGGGCCAGGGGGTTTTCATAACCAAGTAATGAAGAGATGGAGATTGGATCCAGAGGGTTGGAGACAGGAGGTTGGAGCCAGTGGGTTGGGACCCAGTGTGTCGGGACCCAGTGTGTCAAGTTTGCTGAAGACACGAAGGCGATGAGAGGTCAGAGACTTGGCATTGTGGTGCCAGGACAACCTCTCCCTCAATGCCAGTAAGACCAAGGAGCTGATCGTGGTCTACAGGAGCAAGAGGGGAGAGCACGTCCCCATCCACATCAACAGGGCTGTTCCTTGGCGACCTAACATGGTCCACACACACCCGCACAGTCGTGGCATGGGCACTCGCATCCTCAAAAAGTTAAAGGGTCTTGCTCTGACCCTACGCACAATCACTAGACTGTATACAAAGCATATGAACACTCACACACACTACATTCACACTCCCACACACACACTCCCACACACACACACACACACACACACACACACACACACACACAAACCGACACAACCCAAACACACATGCATACACATTACACACTCTCACAAACACACACCTTTACACTCATCATTTGCAGCTGCTGCTCTGTTCTTTATTTTGCTATTATTATTATTATTATCATCTATCCTGATGCCTAGTCACTTTACCCTGCCTTCTTGTACATATCTACTTCAAATACCTCGTACCCCTGCACACTGATCTGGAACTGGTACTCCTTGTATATAGCTTTATTCTTGGGTATTTTATTCCTCGTGTTACAATATATACAGTACCAGTCAAAAGTTTGGACACACCTACTATTTCCAGGGTTTCTTTATTTATTTTTTACAATTTTCTACATTGTAGAACATCAAAAGTATGAAATAACACATAAGGAATCCTGAAGTAACCAAAAAAGTGTTAAACAAATCAAAATATATTTGAGATTTGAGATTCTTCAAAGTAGCCACCCTTTGCCTTGATGACAGCTTTGCACACTCTTGGCATTCACTCAACCAGCTTCATGAGGTACTCACCTGGAATGCATTTCAATTAACAGGTGTGCCTTGTTCAAAGTTAATTTGTGGAATTTATTTCCTTCTTAGTGCGTTTGATCCAATCACTTGTTTTGTGACAAGGTAGGGGTGGTATACAGAAGATAGCCCTATTTGGTAAAATACCAAGTCCATATCATGGCAAGAACAGCTCAAATAAGCAAAGAGAAACAAAAGTCTATTATTATTTTAAGACATGAAGTTCAGTCAATCCGGAAAATTTCAAGAACTTTGAATGTTTCTTCAAGTGCAGTTGCAAAATCCATCAAGCGCTATGTCTCTCATGAGGACCGCCACAGGAAAGGAAGACCCAGAGTTACCTCTGCTGTAAAGTTCAAGTAACAGACACATCTCAACATCAACTGTTCAGAGGAGACTACGTGAATCAGGCCTTCATGGTCAAATTGCTGCAAAGAAACCACTACTAAAGGACACCAATAAGAAGAAGAGACTTGCTTGGGCCAAGAAACACCAGCAATGGACATTAGACCGGTGGAAATCTGTCCTTTTGGAAAAGCAATCCAGGTGAAGCTGGTTGAGAGAATGCCAAGAGTGTGCAAAGGGTGGCTACATTGAAGAGTCTATATAAATAAAAAATAGATTTTGATATGTTTAACACTTTTTTGGTTACTACATGATTCCATATGTGTTATTTCATAGTTTTGAGTTCTTCACTATTATTTTACAATGTAGAAAATAGTCAAAATAAAGAAAAACCTTTGAATAAGTAGGTGTGTCCAAACTTTTGATTGGTACTATATATATATTCTATAGTTTTGTTCTCTACATCGTTGGGGTGGGCTCGTAAGCAAGCATTTCACGGTAAAGAGTTGATTTGAGAGGGAAAGACAAAGAGCGAGGGAGTCCAAATGTATTCTGACCTAGTCTTTAGTATGAATCCATTTTTAATGAGACGAGTACAAAACATTAAAGGAACAGTTGTCTCCATGTCTCGTCCGTACCTGGTAGAGTATTCGGATGGGGGTCCCGCAAAGTTCATCCCAATGGCTGGGGGAGGAGGGTAGGCCTCATTGGTCATGTAGAGACATATCTTTTCCAGAGAACCTACCAATTTTCCTTCCTGAGGAAATTGCAAGAAATTACCAGGCTTCCCGTTCAAACCGAAAGTGCTATTTAGAAGCATATGTTTTATTTAACCAGGTAAGTTGACTGAGAACACATTCTCATTTACAGCAATGACCTGGGGAATAGTTACAGGGGATGGGGCGGGTGAATGAGCCAATAGTAAGCTTGGGATGATTAGGTGACCGTGATGGTATGAGGGCCAGATTGGGAATTTAGCCAGGACACCAGGGTTAACACCCCTACTCTAACAATAAGTGCCATGGGATCTTTAGTGACCACAGAGAGTCAGGACACCTGTTTAACGTCCCACCCGAAAGACAGCACATGTCCCCAATCACTGCCCTGGGATATTATTTTAGACCAGAGGAAAGAGTGACTCCTACTGGCCCTCCAACACCACTTCCAGCAGCAACTGGTCTCCAATCTAGGGACTGACCAGGACCAACCCTGCTTAGCTTCAGAAGCAAGCCAGCTGTGGGATGCAGGGTGTTAAGCAGCGAATAAAATCCAACATGATTATACCACTCTACATGGAGAAATATACACTAATGGGTTCTTGTATTTGTTGCTATTTAATCAACTCAAAGTCACCACACTATTTCATTGATGTAGCCTAGTTTTAACCGGTCTATGAGGCACTGTTGGCCGACGGGTCAAATATGAGGTTATTACAGTAGCCTACCTTTCACTGAAAGATGCATTTCGGTCCTTTCCTCTCCCCTTACACCTGGCTATCAAGGGAATTTGGGAAGATTGTGGCTGTTTATACTTCGGTTATTGTGATGATTTTGTCAGAGGAAACAAATCTGAATCTCTGATAATCTAACAGTTACGCTGTAGCGGAGATTCAGCACAATGGATAGCGCCACAGTTGATCAATTGCACGTGAATCTAAACCCGCAGTTTATCATGTGCCATTCTTCGGCTATATTTACATCAAATCTTCTCAGGCCTACCTATTGCATCTGTTCTCCAGCAATAAAGTACATTATCAAGTTAATATTCATTTAGTCACAGCATAAATTAAACGTGAGCCTACACAATCAAATTAACTTGTCAAGACCCTGCCATTCTTCTCCGTTATTACTTTTATTCAAGACAAAATACCCCCAGTTCTCGCATTATTTTACAGACTTGGTCAGAAAGGGTAACTGATTCTCAAGACCCAGACAAACAAATGTAGAATAACATTCAATACACAAACGTAGGCTACATAACAGGGGCGGAAATCCCAGGGGGGACGGGGGGTACACGACCCCCCCATCCTGGGAAAAATATGATTTGTCCCCCCCAATATATCACTGTAAACATAACTCTGTAATTTAAATAATATGAATAATACGCAATGAAAGCAATTGTGCTGATTATAGACACTTAATAGAGCTTTTTTAAGTTTCAAAAGATTGCGACCCCCCACCCTTTGCCTCACAATGGTTTGATCCACTGCCAGTTCCTTAGTTGGCAAGGTAACAGAGGGTTCGTATCTACTGTCTGAAAGGCACTCAATGCACGTGACTGACATGAGGTTAATCCAGTCAATCGCGCCATAGCAATGATTTGTTTTATGTTGGCAGGGTTCACACACACACTAGCTGAATTTGCAGAGCTAGCGCGCAAATATTAACTATTAAGCTAGCTAGTACCTATTCCATTTATGTGGCGTCGTCAAAGATGGAATCTTTGCTATCGTCAATTTATTCCAAGATCAGCAATGTAAGTTAGTGCTTCAAAGTCCCTGTGATAAGGTTAGCGATAAACTGAAGTCCAAACTCAACAGAACTACACTCTCTTCTACCATTGTCTTAAATATATGTAATGGTCTCGTTGCAAAAGCTAAATTGTCGCAAGTGAACTTTTATTTTATTTCACCTTTATTTAACCCGGGTAGCAAAGATTATAGCAAACACCACTGAAACGGAATTTGTGCTCGCTAGCTTTGCAAATTCAGCTATTGTTGGAAGCCAGCCAATATGAAACAAACGGTTAAAATTACAAAAGGTTGCAGCATATGTTGTGTAAATGGTGAACTCATACAGCTGTCAACTCTTGTCACTGCAATCCGTTTCACATTTGCTAGCTACCTTTTAGATCGAAGCCCATATAGAATGATAGAAGATATGATAGAAGCCCATCTCCTACTGTAAATAACCTACACACTGTGTGTGTGTGTGTGGCCAGCCAGGTAGAAAAATGGCAGAAAAATGGCGGACATCAGAGTATTTTTCAGTACACCAAAACGCAAAGTAAGAACCCTAGTAGCCTAATATCTCAAAGACTAGTTGATAAAATGTTCATAAGAAAGAAGTGAAATGCTAATGAAAATGTTTCACAATGATGTCATTAGGCAGAGCAGGCAACAGATGGCACACAGACGGCAGAGCTGGGGACAGACTGGCAGAGACAGGGAGTCTCAGGTAAGTTTGTTGAGTCTTTGTTTGGCAACATTATGAAAGGTTCTCCATTTTTTTGACTTGTAAAATAGGAACATAATTGGAAAATGCCATGGATACCCCCACTCTCAACTTACACTGGTGACTGAACTAAGATCTGTTAAAGGCAATGGTATTGCTGTTGTGATTAGTTGTGGGTACCGGTAGTTAGGAGTACGGCAAACACCTTATTTCTTTGGTTCCTCAATATACATTTACCATATTACAACGTAGGCTGTGTGTTACAGCACTACTTTTGGTGTCCCCCTCAGGAATTGCTCTTCAGAAAATGTCATGTAATTGTCCCCTCCAAAGTTGATATCAGATTTTCGCCCCTGCTACATAAAATAACCTGGAAGGCCTACCCTGTAGCAAACAAAATATTTGCATAGGCCGTAACGGTTTAACTTGCTTCAAAACAGGCTGAATTCAGGTTGGCATAAGTGAGTAAAGCGGTGCCACAGAAATTGTTTTGAATTAAAGCAGATACCTACCGGTAGCTCAAAAGTTGGAGCCAATTTTGTTGCTGTATTAACTGCATTTAAAGGTTGCGTGTACATGCTCTTTGAATTCATGGCGACTATAAGTACGACGCACACCCCGAGCGTTGATCATGCGGATAGAGAAGGCCTGTATGAACAGACTTCACCTCACGCTTTTCATAGAAATTAACCGGTTAATTTCTCCCATGTAATCGGAGTGGGTGGGAAATCCTGGTAAAACTGTTCCCCCCCATCAAACCCTAGGTTAGAGGCGCTACAAGCAACTCTGGGAGAGCTAGGACCTGATAGCAGCCTGCCAGCTAAAGCAGGTTAGCATTGACTTATTTAACCTGAAAGTTTGGATTGTCACTGGGATATGAAGACCAACCGCCAAAACGATGGGCTAATGAGACGAGAGCTGGTTTCACATGTAAGCATTCACTAATAGGAAACCAAGTCAGGAGAGAAGACACCCAGCAGAGTAATTTAAATGCAAGTTGACAACCGTGATATTAGTTAGCACTGAAACCCCGATTCTAGCAACATCCTCATATGTACCAACCCCAGACACTGTGTTCCACAACCATCAAGTTAAAATGAACTAGAACCCATTCCACATCATGCTACTAGCATAAATTGACCAACACTAAGCAAATGTAGCTTAAACACAGGGGTCAAAGTATTAATATATTGCAAAATAAATGTTGCCAAGTAGGAACCGCCAAAACAATACTGAGGACACAAGTATTACAGTTAATGTTTAATTGAGCCAAAACAAGCAAATGCAGTTACACACAGACAACCTGGACTAGAGTACCCATGAACTCTTGCATGTCCCACGTCAGATATCCATGTTTGTGGTCAACGGGGGCTCCGATGAAGCGGTGAACAGTTCCTTAGAGGTAGCGTCGTCAGACGGGCCAGTCGCAGCTTCAGAGGTAGCGTCGTCAGACGGGCCAGTCGCAGCTTCAGAGGTAGCGTCGTCAGACGGGCCAGTCGCAGCTTCAGAGGTAGCGTCGTCAGACGGGCCAGTCGCAGCTTCAGAGGTAGCGTCGTCAGACGGGCCAGTCGCAGCTTCAGAGGTAGCGTCGTCAGACGGGCCAGTCGCAGCTTCAGAGGTAGCGTCGTCAGACGGGCCAGTCGCAGCTTCAGAGGTAGCGTCGTCAGACGGGCCAGTCGCAGCTTCAGAGGTAGCGTCGTCAGACGGGCCAGTCGCAGCTTCAGAGGTAGCGTCGTCAGACGGGCCAGTCGCAGCTTCAGAGGTAGCGTCGTCAGACGGGCCAGTCGCAGCTTCAGAGGTAGCGTCGTCAGACGGGCCAGTCGCAGCTTCAGAGGTAGCGTCGTCAGACGGGCCAGTCGCAGCTTCAGAGGTAGCGTCGTCAGACGGGCCAGTCGCAGCTTCAGAGGTAGCGTCGTCAGACGGGCCAGTCGCAGCTTCAGAGGTAGCGTCGTCAGACGGGCCAGTCGCAGCTTCAGAGGTAGCGTCGTCAGACGGGCCAGTCGCAGCTTCAGAGGTAGCGTCGTCAGACGGGCCAGTCGCAGCTTCAGAGGTAGCGTCGTCAGACGGGCCAGTCGCAGCTTCAGAGGTAGCGTCGTCAGACGGGCCAGTCGCAGCTTCAGAGGTAGCGTCGTCAGACGGGCCAGTCGCAGCTTCAGAGGTAGCGTCGTCAGACGGGCCAGTCGCAGCTTCAGAGGTAGCGTCGTCAGACGGGCCAGTCGCAGCTTCAGAGGTAGCGTCGTCAGACGGGCCAGTCGCAGCTTCAGAGGTAGCGTCGTCAGACGGGCCAGTCGCAGCTTCAGAGGTAGCGTCGTCAGACGGGCCAGTCGCAGCTTCAGAGGTAGCGTCGTCAGACGGGCCAGTCGCAGCTTCAGAGGTAGCGTCGTCAGACGGGCCAGTCGCAGCTTCAGAGGTAGCGTCGTCAGACGGGCCAGTCGCAGCTTCAGAGGTAGCGTCGTCAGACGGGCCAGTCGCAGCTTCAGAGGTAGCGTCGTCAGACGGGCCAGTCGCAGCTTCAGAGGTAGCGTCGTCAGACGGGCCAGTCGCAGCTTCAGAGGTAGCGTCGTCAGACGGGCCAGTCGCAGCTTCAGAGGTAGCGTCGTCAGACGGGCCAGTCGCAGCTTCGTCAGAGGACATGCGCCTCAGCTTCTCCTCAGAGGACAGGGCATCATTTGCCTGAGAGCTACCATGGTTTGGAGAAGCTTGGGATTCTACTTCGTTAGTCTCTAAATACTCTATAGAAAAAACAAAAGGAACAGTTGGGTATTCTACAGCAACACATCTGTTCCACACGGTCTAGGCCGAATTGCCAGTCGAATGTTGAACCCAACAGTTTTCAAAGTATATGTTTCAGGCCGTACCTTCTCTGTCTTGTTTAGCGTCAGACCCTATGGATCGGAGCAAGGCCAGGGCATGCTCAATGGAGACGTCATTTGATGACAGCTCTGAAAAACGTAGGTTAAGGTACACAAGCAAAATTACCAAATCAAAGGCTTTGACAACGTTATTTAGACTGAGTTACTCTATGGTGTTGAATGGGTGTCAAACACAGCAGCACCATAGACAGTGACAAAGAACATAGCTAGAAGGGTTGTGGAAAGAAACACTTACCTCCAAGTCTCCTCTGCAGAGAGACTTGATCTTGCTTCTGGGACTTTCCAACAGGGTAACAAGAAACTGAGGAGAAAGTGTTGCCAGAAGTTGAGTTCACACAAAATAGCTACATATATTAATAATAGATGACCAATGCGGAAGAAACAGACAGTCAAATTTGAATCTCCAACTTATAAAGTTAAGCATATTTCCCAAACAAATCCCTTCAATCCAAATAAAACGTTAGTGAACCAACCTTTGACAACCCCCACAGTCATCACAAAGAGCAGCAATTCTCTCACACCTCCCATGATCATGAGAATAGTCTGTGTTATCAACAGGTAATGTCTTCCCATGGCCTGTATGAGGCTTATATAGGCCACTAATGACCGTTTACCTGACAAACATGACTTAACGATCAATTAACAAGCTTGATTGAGGTGTTACATTCAGATAGAAATAGACCATGTAGAACATATGTTGATTCTTTGGTGGGCAGGCAATCTTTTCTACTCCATATATTGCATTTATATCTGTAATGTTTAACCCTAATGGTCTCAGAATCTTCAAAGATATTAGGGGGAAATAAACACTGTACCCAAATCCACTTTTTACAATGCTCCTGGGAAATGGGTAGGCCTCCACCATACAGTTTTACAGCTGTGATATATTTATTTATTTACATAGATCACATACTTAAATATATATATGTTAGCTGTAGGTAGCTTTGGGATAAAATTCCCATATTGTATTGTTACTAACATAAATCATAATATATCATATTTTCCTCATTTGCTCTGTAGGAGGTTCGTCATATGAAGGACATTCAAGTGGATGTGACCCCTAACCTGACATAATGTAAACGTTATACATTAAGCTCTCTCCCTCAGTGACATGAATTAGTATATTTCATATTCTCAGAACCCAACAGTAGGTTTTAAGGTGTGGCTGCATGTTTGTCGTGGACGCATCGTCACTCTTGATGTTCTTTTTCCAGATTGCAAGTGAAACACCTTTAGATGTGGTAAGTGCCAGTTGGTAACTTTTCCTCACACTTGCTTGTTTAAGGTATGGATGCAACACCCCAGTATGTCTGCAGGGGCTGGTCACTGAGATTTACCATGTTACACATGCTACTAGACTAACCTTCCAAGTAAATATGTTACAAGTCTGAACTGGCCGTCCTTGTCTTTCCTCAACTAATTGAAAGCTCAGGGACAGACATCCTGAACGACTTTGATGTCAGAGCTCCCATCAGCCCTCTACACCTCGCTGTGAGTAAAGCCTACCTGCTCCTGTAGTGGTCTCCATATGACAAATGGCACCCTATTCCCTATTTAGTACACTACTTTTGACCAGATCCTTATAGGCCCTGATCAAAAGTAGTTCACTACATAGGGAATAGGGTGCTATCTGGGAAGCAGGCATGGTGTTGATTTTACACAGGAAGTTGACTGTCCAGACAGACTCACACACCAAATTCCTATCTATTCCTGATTCGTGTAAAATGCATGCATATTCTACACAGTGATGATGAGGATGATTTCCTTATTTTGCCATTTGAGTTAATCAACCTCAGAGGAGAAGTAGAGTGTTTGTTTCTCAATCACACGCTTGGCAGGGACCTCCGATGTTGATGCTGGGCGGGAGCAAAAATGGGCTCCCGATTGAAAGACTCTGGTCTACTTTAGAGGTCTAGCACTGTATTTCTGTTCAGGCGTACCACTGGTCTACTATAGGACATTGATTATATATCGATTCAGGCGTACCACTGGACTTTGCTTGAGACTGTGTTTGTCTTTCTATTCAGGCGTACCACGGCCACCACCATGCTATGGAGGTCCTGGTTCAGTCTCTGCTGGATCTAGACGTGAGGGACAGCCAGGGGCGCACCCTCTGGACCTGTCTGCCTTAAAAAGTAATGAAGAGAGGTTGGGCCAGTGCTTTGGGGCCAGGGGGTTTTCATAACCAAGTAATGAAGAGATGGAGATTGGATCCAGAGGGTTGGAGACAGGAGGTTGGAGCCAGTGGGTTGGGACCCAGTGTGTCGGGACCCAGTGTGTCAAGTTTGCTGAAGACACGAAGGCGATGAGAGGTCAGAGACTTGGCATTGTGGTGCCAGGACAACCTCTCCCTCAATGCCAGTAAGACCAAGGAGCTGATCGTGGTCTACAGGAGCAAGAGGGGAGAGCACGTCCCCATCCACATCAACAGGGCTGTTCCTTGGCGACCTAACATGGCCCACACACACCCGCACAGTCGTGAAGAGGACGCGCCAGGATGCTGAAATATTTGGCATGGGCACTCGCATCCTCAAAAAGTTAAAGGGTCTTGCTCTGACCCTACGCACAATCACTAGACTGTATACAAAGCATATGCACACTCACACACACTACATTCACACTCCCACACACATACACACACACACACACACACACACACACACACACACACACACACACAAACCGACACAACCCAAACACACATGCATCCACATTACACACTCTCACAAACACACACCTTTACACTCATCATTTGCAGCTGCTGCTCTGTTCTTTATTTTGCTATTATTATTATTATTATCATCTATCCTGATGCCTAGTCACTTTACCCTGCCTTCTTGTACATATCTACTTCAAATACCTCGTACCCCTGCACACTGATCTGGAACCTGTTCTCCTTGTATATAGCTTTATTCTTGGGTATTTTATTCCTCGTGTTACAATATATACAGTACCAGTCAAAAGTTTGGACACACCTACTCATTCCAGGGTTTCTTTATTTTTTTTTACAATTTTCTACATTGTAGAACATCAAAAGTATGAAATAACACATAAGGAATCCTGAAGTAACCAAAAAAGTGTTAAACAAATCAAAATATATTTTATATTTGAGATTCTTCAAAGTAGCCACCCTTTGCCTTGATGACAGCTTTGCACACTCTTGGCATTCACTCAACCAGCTTCATGAGGTACTCACCTGGAATGCATTTTAATTAACAGGTGTGCCTTGTTCAAAGTTAATTTGTGGAATTTATTTCCTTCTTAGTGCGTTTGAGCCAATCACTTGTTTTGTGACAAGGTAGGGGTGGTATACAGAAGATAGCCCTATTTGGTAAAATACCAAGTCCATATCATGGCAAGAACAGCTCAAATAAGCAAAGAGAAACAAAAGTCTATTATTATTTTAAGACATGAAGTTCAGTGAATCCGGAAAATTTCAAGAACTTTGAATGTTTCTTCAAGTGCAGTTGCAAAATCCATCAAGCGCTATGTCTCTCATGAGGACCGCCACAGGAAAGGAAGACCCAGAGTTACCTCTGCTGTAAAGTTCAAGTAACAGACACATCTCAACATCAACTGTTCAGAGGAGACTACGTGAATCAGGCCTTCATGGTCAAATTGCTGCAAAGAAACCACTACTAAAGGACACCAATAAGAAGAAGAGACTTGCTTGGGCCAAGAAACACCAGCAATGGACATTAGACCGGTGGAAATCTGTCCTTTTGGAAAAGCAATCCAGGTGAAGCTGGTTGAGAGAATGCCAAGAGTGTGCAAAGGGTGGCTACATTGAAGAGTCTATATAAATATAAAATAGATTTTGATATGTTTAACACTTTTTTGGTTACTACATGATTCCATGTGTTATTTCATAGTTTTGAGTTCTTCACTATTATTTTACAATGTAGAAAATAGTCAAAATAAAGAAAAACCTTTGAATAAGTAGGTGTGTCCAAACTTTTGATTGGTACTATATATATATATATATATATATATATATATATATATATTCTATAGTTTTGTTCTCTGCATCGTTGGGGTGGGCTCGTAAGCAAGCATTTCACGGTAAAGAGTTGATTTGAGAGGGAAAGACAAAGAGCGAGGGAGTCCAAATGTATTCTGACCTAGTCTTTAGTATGAATCCATTTTTAATGAGACGAGTACAAAACATTAAAGGAACAGTTGTCTCCATGTCTCGTCCGTACCTGGTAGAGTATTCGGATGGGGGTCCCGCAAAGTTCATCCCAATGGCTGGGGGAGGAGGGTAGGCCTCATTGGTCATGTAGAGACATATCTTTTCCAGAGAACCTACCAATTTTCCTTCCTGAGGAAATTGCAAGAAATTACCAGGCTTCCCGTTCAAACCGAAAGTGCTATTTAGAAGCATATGTTTTATTTAACCAGGTAAGTTGACTGAGAACACATTCTCATTTACAGCAATGACCTGGGGAATAGTTACAGGGGATGGGGGGGTGAATGAGCCAATAGTAAGCTTGGGATGATTAGGTGACCGTGATGGTATGAGGGCCAGATTGGGAATTTAGCCAGGACACCAGGGTTAACACCCCTACTCTAACAATAAGTGCCATGGGATCTTTAGTGACCACAGAGAGTCAGGACACCTGTTTAACGTCCCACCCGAAAGACAGCACATGTCCCCAATCACTGCCCTGGGATATTATTTTAGACCAGAGGAAAGAGTGACTCCTACTGGCCCTCCAACACCACTTCCAGCAGCAACTGGTCTCCAATCTAGGGACTGACCAGGACCAACCCTGCTTAGCTTCAGAAGCAAGCCAGCTGTGGGATGCACGGTGTTAAGCAGCGAATAAAATCCAACATGATTATACCACTCTACATGGAGAAATATACACTAATGGGTTCTTGTATTTGTTGCTATTTAATCAACTCAAAGTCACCACACTATTTCATTGATGTAGCCTAGTTTTAACCGGTCTATGAGGCACTGTTGGCCGACGGGTCAAATATGAGGTTATTACAGTAGCCTACCTTTCACTGAAAGATGCATTTCGGTCCTTTCCTCTCCCCTTACACCTGGCTATCAAGGGAATTTGGGAAGGTTGTGGCTGTTTATACTTCGGTTATTGTGATGATTTTGTCAGAGGAAACAAATCTGAATCTCTGATAATCTAACAGTTACGCTGTAGCGGAGATTCAGCACAATGGATAGCGCCGCAGTTGATCAATTGCACGTGACTCTAAACCCGCAGTTTATCATGTGCCATTCTTCGGCTATATTTACATCAAATCTTCTCAGGCCTACCTATTGCATCTGTTCTCCAGCAATAAAGTCAATTATCAAGTTAATATTCATTTAGTCACAGCATAAATTAAACGTGAGCCTACACAATCAAATTAACTTGTCAAGACCCTGCCATTCTTCTCCGTTATTACTTTTATTCAAGACAAAATACCCCCAGTTCTCGCATTATTTTACAGACTTGGTCAGAAAGGGTAACTGATTCTCAAGACCCAGACAAACAAATGTAGAATAACATTCAATACACAAACGTAGGCTACATAACAGGGGCGGAAATCCCAGGGGGGACGGGGGGTACACGACCCCCCCATCCTGGGAAAAATATGATTTGTCCCCCCCAATATATCACTGTAAACATAACTCTGTAATTTAAATAATATGAATAATACGCAATGAAAGCAATTGTGCTGATTATAGACACTTAATAGAGTTTTTTTCAGTTTCAAAATATTGCGACCCCCCTCCCTTTGCCTCACAATGGTTTGATCCACTGCCAGTTCCTTAGTTGGCAAGGTAACAGAGGGTTCGTATCTACTGTCTGAAAGGCACTCAATGCACGTGACTGACATGAGGTTAATCCAGTCAATCGCGCCATAGCAATGATTTGTTTTATGTTGGCAGGGTTCACACACACACACACACTAGCTGAATTTGCAGAGCTAGCGTGCAAATATTAACTATTAAGCTAGCTAGTACCTATTCCATTTATGTGGCGTCGTCAAAGATGGAATCTTTGCTATCGTCAATTTATTCCAAGATCAGCAATGTAAGTTAGTGCTTCAAAGTCCCTGTGATAAGGTTAGCGATAAACTGAAGTCCAAACTGAACAGAACTACACTCTCTTCTACCATTGTCTTAAATATATGTAATGGTCTCGTTGCAAAAGCTAAATTGTCGCAAGGGAACTTTTATTTATTTATTTTATTTCACCTTTATTTAACCCGGGTAGCAAAGATTATAGCAAACACCACTGAAACGGAATTTGTGCTCGCTAGCTTTGCAAATTCAGCTATTGTTGGAAGCCAGCCAATATGAAACAAACGGTTAAAATTACAAAAGGTTGCAGCATATGTTGTGTAAATGGTGAACTCATACAGCTGTCAACTCTTGTCACTGCAATCCGTTTCACATTTGCTAGCTACCTTTTAGATCGAAGCCCATATAGAATGATAGAAGATATGATAGAAGCCCATCTCCTACTGTAAATAACCTACACACTGTGTGTGTGTGTGTGGCCAGCCAGGTAGAAAAATGGCAGAAAAAAGACGGACATCAGAGTATTTTTCAGTACACCAAAATGCAAAGAACCCTAGTAGCCTAATATCTCAAAGACTAGTTGATAAAATGTTCATAAGAAAGAAGTGAAATGCTAATGAAAATGTTTCACAATGTCATTAGGCAGAGCAGGCAACAGACGGCACACAGACGGCAGAGCTGGGGACAGACTGGCAGAGACAGGGAGTCTCAGGTAAGTTTGTTGAGTCTTTGTTTGGCAACATTATGAAAGGTTCTCCATTTTTTTGACTTGTAAAATAGGAACATAATTGGAAAATGCCATGGATACCCCCACTCTCAACTTACACTGGTGACTGAACTAAGATCTGTTAAAGGCAATGGTATTGCTGTTGTGATTAGTTGTGTAGTTTTGGGTACCGGTAGTTAGGAGTACGGCAAACACCTTATTTCTTTGGTTCCTCAATATACATTTACCATATTACAACGTAGGCTGTGTGTTACAGCACTACTTTTGGTGTCCCCCTCAGGAATTGCTCTTCAGAAAATGTCATGTAATTGTCCCCTCCAAAGTTGATATCAGATTTTCGCCCCTGCTACATAAAATAACCTGGAAGGCCTACCCTGTAGCAAACAAAATATTTGCATAGGCCGTAACGGTTTAACTTGCTTCAAAACAGGCTGAATTCAGGTTGGCATAAGTGAGTAAAGCGGTGCCACAGAAATTGTTTTGAATTAAAGCAGATACCTACCGGTAGCTCAAAAGTTGGAGCCAATTTTGTTGCTGTATTAACTGCATTTAAAGGTTGCGTGTACATGCTCTTTGAATTCATGGCGACTATAAGTACGACGCACACCCCGAGCGTTGATCATGCGGATAGAGAAGGCCTGTATGAACAGACTTCACCTCACGCTTTTCATAGAAATTAACCGGTTAATTTCTCCCATGTAATCGGAGTGGGTGGGAAATCCTGGTAAAACTGT
The DNA here is from genome assembly GCF_965601325.2 of Salmo salar. Classification (NCBI taxonomy): domain Eukaryota; kingdom Metazoa; phylum Chordata; class Actinopteri; order Salmoniformes; family Salmonidae; genus Salmo; species Salmo salar. The sequence goes on from NC_138295.1 coordinate 85,796,263, forward strand.
TCCCCCCCATCAAACCCTAGGTTAGAGGCGCTACAAGCAACTCTGGGAGAGCTAGGACCTGATAGCAGCCTGCCAGCTAAAGCAGGTTAGCATTGACTTATTTAACCTGAAAGTTTGGATTGTCACTGGGATATGAAGACCAACCGCCAAAACGATGGGCTAATGAGACGAGAGCTGGTTTCACATGTAAGCATTCACTAATAGGAAACCAAGTCAGTCAGGAGAGAAGACACCCAGCAGAGTAATTTAAATGCAAGTTGACAACCGTGATATTAGTTAGCACTGAAACCCCGATTCTAGCAACATCCTCATATGTACCAACCCCAGACACTGTGTTCCACAACCATCAAGTTAAAATGAACTAGAACCCATTCCACATCATGTGATGCTACTAGCATAAATTGACCAACACTGAGCAAATGTAGCTTAAACACAGGGGTCAAAGTATTAATATATTGCAAAATAAATGTTGCCAAGTAGGAACCGCCAAAACAATACTGAGGACACAAGTATTACAGTTAATGTTTAATTGAGCCAAAACAAGCAAATGCAGTTACACACACAGACAACCTGGACTAGAGTACCCATGAACTCTTGCATGTCCCACGTCAGATATCCATGTTTGTGGTCAACGGGGGCTCCGATGAAGCGGTGAACAGTTCCTTAGAGGTAGCGTCGTCAGACGGGCCAGTGGCAGCTTCAGAGGTAGCGTCGTCAGACGGGCCAGTGGCAGCTTCAGAGGTAGCGTCGTCAGACGGGCCAGTGGCAGCTTCAGAGGTAGCGTCGTCAGACGGGCCAGTGGCAGCTTCAGAGGTAGCGTCGTCAGACGGGCCAGTGGCAGCTTCAGAGGTAGCGTCGTCAGACGGGCCAGTGGCAGCTTCAGAGGTAGCGTCGTCAGACGGGCCAGTGGCAGCTTCAGAGGTAGCGTCGTCAGACGGGCCAGTGGCAGCTTCAGAGGTAGCGTCGTCAGACGGGCCAGTGGCAGCTTCAGAGGTAGCGTCGTCAGACGGGCCAGTGGCAGCTTCAGAGGTAGCGTCGTCAGACGGGCCAGTGGCAGCTTCAGAGGTAGCGTCGTCAGACGGGCCAGTGGCAGCTTCAGAGGTAGCGTCGTCAGACGGGCCAGTGGCAGCTTCAGAGGTAGCGTCGTCAGACGGGCCAGTGGCAGCTTCAGAGGTAGCGTCGTCAGACGGGCCAGTGGCAGCTTCAGAGGTAGCGTCGTCAGACGGGCCAGTGGCAGCTTCAGAGGTAGCGTCGTCAGACGGGCCAGTGGCAGCTTCAGAGGTAGCGTCGTCAGACGGGCCAGTGGCAGCTTCAGAGGTAGCGTCGTCAGACGGGCCAGTGGCAGCTTCAGAGGTAGCGTCGTCAGACGGGCCAGTGGCAGCTTCAGAGGTAGCGTCGTCAGACGGGCCAGTGGCAGCTTCAGAGGTAGCGTCGTCAGACGGGCCAGTGGCAGCTTCAGAGGTAGCGTCGTCAGACGGGCCAGTGGCAGCTTCAGAGGTAGCGTCGTCAGACGGGCCAGTGGCAGCTTCAGAGGTAGCGTCGTCAGACGGGCCAGTCGCAGCTTCAGAGGTAGCGTCGTCAGACGGGCCAGTCGCAGCTTCAGAGGTAGCGTCGTCAGACGGGCCAGTCGCAGCTTCAGAGGTAGCGTCGTCAGACGGGCCAGTCGCAGCTTCAGAGGTAGCGTCGTCAGACGGGCCAGTCGCAGCTTCAGAGGTAGCGTCGTCAGACGGGCCAGTCGCAGCTTCAGAGGTAGCGTCGTCAGACGGGCCAGTCGCAGCTTCAGAGGTAGCGTCGTCAGACGGGCCAGTCGCAGCTTCAGAGGTAGCGTCGTCAGACGGGCCAGTCGCAGCTTCAGAGGTAGCGTCGTCAGACGGGCCAGTCGCAGCTTCAGAGGTAGCGTCGTCAGACGGGCCAGTCGCAGCTTCAGAGGTAGCGTCGTCAGACGGGCCAGTCGCAGCTTCAGAGGTAGCGTCGTCAGACGGGCCAGTCGCAGCTTCAGGGGTAGCGTCGTCAGACGGGCCAGTCGCAGCTTCAGGGGTAGCGTCGTCAGACGGGCCAGTCGCAGCTTCAGAGGTAGCGTCGTCAGACGGGCCAGTCGCAGCTTCAGAGGTAGCGTCGTCAGACGGGCCAGTCGCAGCTTCAGAGGTAGCGTCGTCAGACGGGCCAGTCGCAGGTTCAGAGGTAGCGTCGTCAGACAGGCCAGTCGCAGCTTCAGAGGTAGCGTCGTCTTACGGGCCAGTCGCAGCTTCAGAGGTAGCGTCGTCAGACGGGCCAGTCGCAGCTTCAGAGGTAGCGTCGTCAGACGGGCCAGTCGCAGCTTCAGAGGTAGCGGCCAACAGTTCCTCAAAGGCATGGTCAGAGGGGGGGCCAGTCGCAGCTTCAGAGGTAGCGGCCAACAGTTCCTCAAAGGCATGGTCAGACGGGGGGCCAGTCGCAGCTTCAGAGGTAGCGGCCAACAGTTCCTCAAAGGCATGGTCAGACGGGGGGCCAGTCGCAGCTTCAGAGGTAGCGGCCAACAGTTCCTCAAAGGCATGGTCAGACGGGGGGGCCAGTCGCAGCTTCAGAGGTAGCGGCCAACAGTTCCTCAAAGGCATGGTCAGACGGGGGGCCAGTCGCAGCTTCAGAGGTAGCGGCCAACAGTTCCTCAAAGGCATGGTCAGACGGGGGGCCAGTCGCAGCTTCAGAGGTAGCGGCCAACAGTTCCTCAAAGGCATGGTCAGACGGGCCAGTCGCAGCTTCAGAGGTAGCGTCGTCAGACGGGCCAGTCGCAGCTTCAGAGGTAGCGTCGTCAGACGGGCCAGTCGCAGCTTCAGAGGTAGCGTCGTCAGACGGGCCAGTCGCAGCTTCAGAGGTAGCGTCGTCAGACGGGCCAGTCGCAGCTTCAGAGGTAGCGTCGTCAGACGGGCCAGTCGCAGCTTCAGAGGTAGCGTCGTCAGACGGGCCAGTCGCAGCTTCAGAGGTAGCGTCGTCAGACGGGCCAGTCGCAGCTTCAGAGGTAGCGTCGTCAGACGGGCCAGTCGCAGCTTCAGAGGTAGCGTCGTCAGACGGGCCAGTCGCAGCTTCAGAGGTAGCGTCGTCAGACGGGCCAGTCGCAGCTTCAGAGGTAGCGTCGTCAGAGGACATGCGCCTCAGCTTCTCCTCAGAGGACAGGGCATCATTTGCCTGAGAGCTACCATGGTTTGGAGAAGCTTGGGATTCTACTTCGTTAGTCTCTAAATACTCTATAGAAAAAACAAAAGGAACAGTTGGGTATTCTACAGCAACACATCTGTTCCACACGGTCTAGGCCGAATTGCCAGTCGAATGTTGAACCCAACAGTTTTCAAAGTATATGTTTCAGGCCGTACCTTCTCTGTCTTGTTTAGCGTCAGACCCTATGGATCGGAGCAAGGCCAGGGCATGCTCAATGGAGACGTCATTTGATGACAGCTCTGAAAAACGTAGGTTAAGGTACACAAGCAAAATTACCAAATCAAAGGCTTTGACAACGTTATTTAGACTGAGTTACTCTATGGTGTTGAATGAGTGTCAAACACAGCAGCACCATAGACAGTGACAAAGAACGTAGCTAGAAGGGTTGTGGAAAGAAACACTTACCTCCAAGTCTCCTCTGCAGAGAGACTTGATCTTGCTTCTGGGACTTTCCAACAGGGTAACAAGAAACTGAGGAGAAAGTGTTGACAGAAGTTGAGTTCACACAAAATAGCTACATATATTAATAATAGATGACCAATGCGGAAGAAACAGACAGTCAAATTTGAATCTCCAACTTATAAAGTTAAGCATATTTCCCAAACAAATCCCTTCAATCCAAATAAAACATTAGTGAACCAACCTTTGACAACCCCCACAGTCATCACAAAGAGCAGCAATTCTCTCACACCTCCCATGATCATGAGAATAGTCTGTGTTATCAACAGGTAATGTCTTCCCATGGCCTGTATGAGGCTTATATAGGCCACTAATGACCGTTTACCTGACAAACATGACTTAACGATCAATTAACAAGCTTGATTGAGGTGTTACATTCAGATAGAAATAGACCATGTAGAACATATGTTGATTCTTTGGTGGGCAGGCAATCTTTTCTACTCCATATATTGCATTTATATCTGTAATGTTTAACCCTAATGGTCTCAGAATCTTCAAAGATATTAGGGGGAAATAAACACTGTACCCAAATCCACTTTTTACAATGCTCCTGGGAAATGGGTAGGCCTCCACCATACAGTTTTACAGCTGTGATATATTTATTTATTTACATAGATCACATACTTAAATATATATATGTTAGCTGTAGGTAGCTTTGGGATAAAATTCCCATATTGTATTGTTACTAACATAAATCATAATATATCATATTTTCCTCATTTGCTCTGTAGGAGGTTCGTCATATGAAGGACATTCAAGTGGATGTGACCCCTAACCTGACATAATGTAAACGTTATACATTAAGCTCTCTCCCTCAGTGACATGAATTAGTATATTTCATATTCTCAGAACCCAACAGTAGGTTTTAAGGTGTGGCTGCATGTTTGTCGTGGACGCATCGTCACTCTTGATGTTCTTTTTCCAGATTGCAAGTGAAACACCTTTAGATGTGGTAAGTGCCAGTTGGTAACTTTTCCTCACACTTGCTTGTTTAAGGTATGGATGCAACACCCCAGTATGTCTGCAGGGGCTGGTCACTGAGATTTACCATGTTACACATGCTACTAGACTAACCTTCCAAGTAAATATGTTACAAGTCTGAACTGGCCGTCCTTGTCTTTCCTCAACTAATTGAAAGCTCAGGGACAGACATCCTGAACGACTTTGATGTCAGAGCTCCCATCAGCCCTCTACACCTCGCTGTGAGTAAAGCCTACCTGCTCCTGTAGTGGTCTCCATATGACAAATGGCACCCTATTCCCTATTTAGTACACTACTTTTGACCAGATCCTTATAGGCCCTGATCAAAAGTAGTTCACTACATAGGGAATAGGGTGCTATCTGGGAAGCAGGCATGGTGTTGATTTTCCACAGGAAGTTGACTGTCCAGACAGACTCACACACCAAATTCCTATCTATTCCTGATTCGTGTAAAATACATGCATATTCTACACAGTGATGATGAGGATGATTTCCTTATTTTGCCATTTGAGTTAATCAACCTCAGAGGAGAAGTAGAGTGTTTGTTTCTCAATCCCACGCTTGGCAGGGACCTCCGATGTTGATGCTGGGCGGGAGCAAAAATGGGCTCCCGATTGAAAGACTCTGGTCTACTTTAGAGGTCTAGCACTGTATTTCTGTTCAGGCGTACCACTGGTCTACTATAGGACATTGATTATATATCTATTCAGGCGTACCACTGGACTTTGCTTGAGACTGTGTTTGTGTTTCTATTCAGGCGTACCACGGCCACCACCATGCTATGGAGGTTCTGGTTCAGTCTCTGCTGGATCTAGACGTGAGGGACAGCCAGGGGCGCACCCTCTGGACCTGTCTGCCTTAAAAAGCCATGTGGACTGTGTTGACGTCCTCATCAACCAGGGAGCCTCCATCCTGGTTAAAGACTTCACCCTGAAGAGGACCCCCATCCACACTGCATGTACACATAGAATATCACATAGAGCTTCTGTAATTAAAAAGTTTTCCTGACCAAGATGGCCATTTGTTTGGTCATGTTGCTAGGACGACAATGTCCACTCTAGGGATGTTACATGGTATAGTGTGAAAATACACACTAGACACTGATCTAAGGTCATTTTTTTGTCATGTTCTCCACTAATGATTGAGGATCTAGGGAGGGTAAGCTGATCCTACATCAGTGCACAGGGGAGACTTCTATCCAGAGCCAGGTACACAGCTAGCAGGTGACAGGCTTCGATGGCCTCAGCCCCAAAATTCTTTATTATCTGCTGTGTTAACATCATGAGGATGTCATCTAGCAACACCACTGTTCTAGAAATCTGTCTGTTCATGTGAAGGTTATAGTCGTCCAGCAATCTGCTCATATCCTCTCTGTTTATCCTCCTCTAGCTACCAACGGTCAATCATCTGACATTCTTATATCCTCTCTGTTTATCCTCCTCTAGCTACCAACGGTCAATCATCTGACATTCTTATATCCTCTCTGTTTATCCTCCTCTAGCTACCAACGGTCAATCATCTGACATTCTTATATCCTCTCTGTTTATCCTCCTCTAGCTACCAACGGTCAATCATCTGACATTCTTATATCCTCTCTGTTTATCCTCCTCTAGCTACCAACGGTCAATCATCTGACATTCTTATATCCTCTCTGTTTGTCCTCCTCTAGCTACCAACGGTCATTCAGAGTGTTTGCGTTTGCTGATTGGAAATGCTGACCTCCAGAGTGCAGTGGACTTTCAAGACGGGAATAGACAGTAAGTCACTTGGGTTTTGGATACAATTCCTGAAATAAAGAGATTTTGACATTGGGGCTGCATCCCAAATGGCAACCTATACCCTACTTCGTGCACTACTTTAAACCAAAGCCCTATGGGCTCAGGTCAAAAGTAGTGTACGATATAGGGAATAGGGTTGCCATTTGGGACTCAACCCTGGTTATTACCAGTTTTTTGTCTTTTCCACCCTTGTCTGTCAGACGTGGTCAAGTGTAAATATGACTTCTTACATGAGCCTGACAGTGCATCTCACGAAAGACTGAACACTATCTCAGGCTAACATAGTTTGGAAAGCAATTGGCTATTGCTTCAAAGAGAAGACAATGAAAAGACTAATCTGTCTTTTAGTTATCAAAATTCTCAACTTAATTGAGCGAACAGTATTTTTGGCATTGGCTATATCCCCGGTGAGTGTGCATATTCACTTTCTTTATCCCTGGGTCAGTGCCACTTGAAAGTCATATTGAAAAAGATTCTGCTAATCTCTATAGTCATATAAAGTGTAGTAGAATTGCACGATAAAACATATTTTAAAAAGGCCAATTTTTTTTCCTGTAAAGAGAAACATATCTGATATAGCCTAGCCTAGCCTTACTCCATCACGCGCTGCATTGAACAGCCGTTTTTTTGCGAACGGTGATTGAGTTATATTATTAGCCTAAATAATGACTATCCAATTTACTAATCACATTAGCAATAGTTAGCTATCTTACATAAGTCTGTAAATGTGATGATGCATAGAATGCTTTATATATTTTTTATGGTGAAAATTAGCTTCCCCTTAACTTGAGACTCGCATGCCTATGAGCAAGACAGTTAGGCCTAAACACTCTGTTTTCCTTTGCTAATGTTTCCCCCGTCCGTCCGTCCGTCCGTCGGCTGTCAGTTATGTCGATGACTGTGTACATACGGCACGCCAATCACCAACACCGGAAGTCCCATGACCGTCACAGCCCTAGTTGTATGCTTGAGTTTGTTCAAGAGAGGCTTTGATGCCAGATTTTTGCAGATTTTGCTTTAGTTTTCCTCAGCCTGTGTTTTGTTTCTCTCTCCTTTTCCTGTTAGATGGTGAGGCTGCTTCTCTCCAGAGGAGCCAACATTAATGCTTTTGACAAGAAGGACCGCCGAGCAATCCACTGGGCTGCTTACATGGGTAATGAGTTGACCACATCATTTACATTCTGACTAATGTCCTTATCCCAGTGAGTGAATGAATTGGCTGTGTGTTACCCTCACAGCTCAGCTGTATGGTCTACCTCTAGTGTGTTATTATGTCAGAATGATGGACTAAGTATGTTGATAAGATGTAGGTTTTCAATTGTACTAACACGATGTAGGTATTGCTAATGGTGCTGTGTACCACTGTAAACTAACCTCTCTCCCTCTATATCTCAGCCTATCTCTTTGCATGTCTCTCTCTCTCTCCATCTCTGTTTCTCACTCTGTCTCTCTTCCCCTCCCCTATAGTGCACATTGAGGAGGTGAAACTGCTGGCCTCTCATGGATCAGAGGTGTCCTGTAAAGACAAGAAGGCCTACACCCCTCTCCACTCTGCAGCCTTCAGCGGCATGATCAGCACGGTCAAGCAACTCCTGGACCTTGGGGTGGATGTGAATCAATGCATACATACACCTCCCCGCATTCAACTGTGTAGTCCCTGTTCAATTACAACGCCACAAAAAGACAGAGCTCTAGTGTGTTGGAGAATGATTTCCTTTCAAGTAATGAAGATATGGAGGTTGGGCCAGGGGTTTGGGACCAGGGGGTTGGGACCAGTGTGTTGTGGCCAGGGATTTTTCATAAGAAAGTAATGAAGAGAGGTTGGGCCAGTGCGTTGGGGCCAGGGGGTTTTCATAACCAAGTAATGAAGAGATGGAGATTGGATCCAGAGGGTTGGAGACAGGAGGTTGGAGCCAGTGGGTTGGGACCCAGTGTGTCGGGACCCAGTGTGTCAAGTTTGCTGACGACACGAAGGCGATGAGAGGTCAGAGACTTGGCATTGTGGTGCCAGGACAACCTCTCCCTCAATGCCAGTAAGACCAAGGAGCTGATCGTGGACTACAGGAGCAAGAGGGGAGAGCACGTCCCCATCCACATCAACAGGGCTGTTTCTTGGCGACCTAACATGGCCCACACACACCTGCACAGTCGTGAAGAGGGCGCGCCAGGAGGCTGAAATATTTGGCATGGGCACTCGCATCCTCAAAAAGTTAAAGGGTCTTGCTCTGACCCTACGCACAATCACTAGACTGTATACAAAGCATATGCACACTCACACACACTACATTCACACTCCCACACACACACACACACACACACAAACCGACACAACCCAAACACACATGCATACACATTACACACTCTCACAAACACACACATCATTTGCAGCTGCTGCTCTGTTCTTTATTTTGCTATTATTATTATATATCCTGATGCCTAGTCACTTTACCCTGCCTTCTTGTACATATCTACCTCAAATACCTCGTACCCCTGCACACTGATCTGGAACTGGTACTCCTTGTATATAGCTTTATTCTTGGGTATTTTATTCCTCGCGTTACAATATATACAGTACCAGTCAAAAGTTTATTTTTTTTTACAATTTTCTACATTGTAGAACATCAAAAATATGAAATAACACATAAGGAATCCTGTAGTAACCAAAAAAGTGTTAAACAAATGAAAATATATTTTATATTTGAGATTCTTCAAAGTAGCTACCCTTTGCCTTGATGACAGCTTTGCACACTCTTGGCATTCACTCAACCAGCTTCATGAGGTACTCACCTGGAATGCATTTCATTTAACAGGTGTGCCTTGTTCAAAGTTAATTTGTGGAATTTATTTCCTTCTTAGTGCGTTTGAGCCAATCACTTGTTTTGTGACAAGGTAGGGGTGGTATACAGAAGATAGCCCTATTTGGTAAAATACCAAGTCCATATTTTTTTACATTTTAGTCATTTAGCAGACACTCTTATCCAGAGCGACTTACAGTAGTGAATGCATACAATTTCATACATTTTTTTTTTTTTCCTGTGCTGGCCCCCCCGTGGGAATCGAACCCTCAACCCTGGTGTTGCAAACACCATGCTCTACCAACTGAGCTACAGGGAAGGCATATCATGGCAAGAACTTTGAATGTTTCTTCAAGTGCAGTTGCAAAATCCATCAAGCGCTATGTCTCTCATAAGGACCGCCACAGGAAAGGAAGACCCAGAGTTACCTCTGCTGTAAAGTTCAAGTAACAGACACATCTCAACATCAACTGTTCAGAGGAGACTACGTGAATCAGGCCTTCATGGTCAAATTGCTGCAAAGAAGCCACTACTAAAGAACACCAATAAGAAGAAGAGACTTGCTTGGGCCAAGAAACACCAGCAATGGACATTAGACCGGTGGAAATCTGTCCTTTTGGAAAAGCAATCCAGGTGAAGCTGGTTGAGAGAATGCCAAGAGTGTGCAAAGGGTGGCTACATTGAAGAGTCTATATAAATATAAAATTGATTTTGATATGTTCAACACTTTTTTGGTTACTACATGATTCCATATGTCTTATTTCATAGTTTTGAGTTCTTCACTATTATTTTACAATGTAGAAAATAGTCAAAATAAAGAAAAACCTTTGAATGAGTAGGTGTGTCCAAACTTTTGATTGGTACTGTATATATATATTATATACTGCTCAAAAAAATAAAGGGAACACTTAAACAACACATCCTAGATCTGAATGAAAGAAATAATCTTATTAAATACTTTTTTCTTTACATAGTTGAATGTGCTGACAACAAAATCACACAAAAATAATCAATGGAAATCCAATTTATCAACCCATGGAGGTCTGGATTTGGAGTCACACTCAAAATTAAAGTGGAAAACCACACTACAGGCTGATCCAACTTTGATGTAATGTCCTTAACCTGTTGGGTCTAGGGGGCAGCATTTGCACGTCTGGATAAAAAAAATGTACCCGATTTAATCTGGTTACTAATCCTACCCAGTAACTAGAATATGCATATACTTATTATATATGGATAGAAAACACTCTAAAGTTTCCAAAACTGTTTGAATGGTGTCTGTGAGTATAACAGAACTCATTTGGCAGGCAAAACCCTGAGACATTTTCTGACAGGAAGTGGATACCTGATGTGTTGTATTGACTTTAAACCTATCCCATTGAAAAACACAGGGGTTTAGGAATATTTTGGCACTTCCTATTGCTTCCACTAGATGTCACCAGCCTTTACAAAGTGTTTTGAGTCTTCTGGAGGGAGATCTGACCGAACAAGAGCCATGGAACGGTGATGTCCCATTAGACACCTGGCGCGCTACTTCATGTTGGGTACCCTCGTTCCAATACGTTATAAAAGGCTATGCATTCGTCCACCTTGAATATTATTCATGTTCTGGTTAAAAAAGGCCCTAATGATTTATGCTATACAACGTTTGACATGTTTGAACGAACGGAAATATATTTTTTCCCCTCGTTCATGACGAGAAGTCCGGCTGGCTTACATCATGTGCTAACGAGACGGAGATTTTTGGACATAAATGATGAGCTTTTTTGAACAAAACTACATTCGTTATGGACCTGTGATACCTGGAAGTGACATCTGATGAAGAGAATCAAAGGTAATGGATTATTTACATAGTATTTTCGATTTTAGATCTCCCCAACATGACGTCTAGTCTGTATCGCAACGCGTATTTTTCTGGGCACAGTGCTCAGATTATTGCAAAGTGTGATTTCCCAGTAAGGTTATTTTTAAATCTGGCAAGTTGATTGCGTTCAAAAGATGTAAATCTATAATTCTTTAAATGACAATATAATATTTTACCAATGTTTTCTAATTTTAATTATTTAATTTGTGACGCTGACTTGACTGCCGGTTATTGGAGGGAAACGATTTCCTCAACATCAATGCCATAGTAAAACGCTGTTTTTGTATATAAATATGAACTTGATAGAACTAAAAATGCATGCATTGTCTAACATAATGTCCTAGGAGTGTCATCTGATGGAGATTGTAAAAGGTTAGTGTATCATTTTAGCTGGTTTTATGGTTTTGGTGACCCTGTCTTTGACTTGACAAAACATTACACACAACTCTTGTAAATGTACTGTCCTAACATACTCTAAATTTATGCTTTCGCCGTAAAACCTTTTTGAAATCGTAAAACGTGGTTAGATTAAGGAGATGTTTATCTTTCAAATGGTGTAACATAGTTGTATTTTTGAAAAATTTGAATTTTGACATTTATTTGGATTCAAATTTGCCGCTCTTGAAATGCACCTGCTGTTGATGGAGTGCACCACAGGTGGCACGCTAGCGTCCCACCTAGCCCCAAGAGGTTAAAACAAGTCAAAATGAGGCTCAGTAGTGTGTGTGGCCTCCACGTGCCTGTATGACCTCCCTACAACGCCTGGGCATGCTCCTGATGAGGTGGCGGATGGTCTCCTGAGGGATCTCCTCCCAGACCTGGACTAAAGCATCCGCCAACTCCTGGACAGTCTGTGGTGCAACGTGGCATTGGTGGATGGAGCGAGACATGATGTCCCAGATGTGCTCAATTGGATTCAGGTCTGGGGAACGGGTGGGCCAGCCCATAGCATCAATGCCTTCCTCTTGCAGGAACTGCTGACACACTCCAGCCACATGAGGTCTAGCATTGTCTTGCATTAGGAGGAACCCAGGGCCAACCGCACCAGCATATGGTCTCACAAGGGGTCTGAGGATCTCATCTCGGTACCTAATGGCAGTCAGGCTACCTCTGGCGAGCACATGGAGGGCTGTGCGGCCCCCCAAAGAAATGCCACCCCACACCATGACTGACCCACCACCAAACCGGTCATGCTGGAGGATGTTGCAGGCAGCGGAACGTTCTCCACGGCGTCAGCAGACTCTGTCACGTCTGTCACGTGCTCAGTGTGAACCTGCTTTCATCTGTAAAGAGCACAGGGCGCCAGTGGCGAATTTGCCAATCTTTTTGTTCTCTGGCAAATGCCAAACGTCCTGCACGGTGTTGGGCTGTAAGCACAACCCCCACCTGTGGACGTCGGGCCCTCAAACCACCCTCATGGAGTCTGTTTCTGACCATTTGAGCAGACACATGCACATTTGTGGCCTGCTGGAGGTCATTTTGCAGGGCTCTGGCAGTGCTTCTCCTGCTCCTCCTTGCACAAAGGCGGAGGTAGCGGTCCTGCTGCTGGGTTGTTGCCCTCCTACGGCCTCCTCCACGTCTCCTGATGTACTGGCCTGTCTCCTGGTAGCGCCTCCATAGTCTGGACACTACGCTGACAGACACAGCAAACCTTCTTGCCACAGCTCACATTGATGTGCCATCCTGGATGAGCTGCACTACCTGAGCCACTTGTGTGGGTTGTAGACTCCGTCTCATGCTACCACTAGAGTGAAAGCACCGCCAGCATTCAAAAGTGACCAAAACATCAGCCAGGAAGCCTAGGAACTGAGAAGTGGTCTGTGGTCCCCATCTGCAGAACCACTCCTTTATTGGGGGTGTCTTGCTAATTGCCTATAATTTCCACCTGTTGTCTATTCCATTTGCACAACAGCATGTGAAATGTATTGTCAATCAGTGTTGCTTCCTAAGTGGACAGTTTGATTTCACAGAAGTGTAATTGACTTGGAGTTACATTGTGTTGTTTAAGTGTTCCCTTTATTTTTTTGAGCAGTGTATATATATTATATATATATATATTCTATAGTTTTGTTCTCTGCATCGTTGGGGTGGGCTCGTAAGCAAGCATTTCACGGTAAAGAGTTGATTTGAGAGGGAAAGACAAAGAGCGAGGGAGTCCAAATGTATTCTGACCTAGTCTTTAGTATGAATCCATTTTTAATGAGATGAGTACAAAACATTAAAGGAACAGTTGTCTCCATGTCTCGTCCGTACCTGGTAGAGTATTCGGGTGGGGGTCCCGCAAAGTTCATCCCAATGGCTGGGGGAGGAGGGTAGGCCTCATTGGTCATGTAGGGACATATCTTTTCCAGAGAATCTACCAATTTTCTACCAAATTGCAAGAAATTACCGGGATTCCCGTTCAAACCGAAAGTGCTATTTAGAAGCATATGTTTTATTTAACCAGGTAAGTTGACTGAGAACACATTCTCATTTACAGCAATGACCTGGGGAATAGTTACAGGGGATGGGGCGGGTGAATGAGCCAATAGTAAGCTTGGGATGATTAGGTGACCGTGATGGTATGAGGGCCAGATTGGGAATTTAGCCAGGACACCAGGGTTAACACCCCTACTCTAACAATAAGTGCCATGGGATCTTTAGTGACCACAGAGAGTCAGGACACCTGTTTAACGTCCCACCCAAAAGACAGCACATGTCCCCAATCACTGCCCTGGGATATTGTTTTAGACCAGAGGAAAGAGTGACTCCTACTGGCCCTCCAACACCACTTCCAGCAGCAACTGGTCTCCAATCTAGGGACTGACCAGGACCAACCCTGCTTAGCTTCAGAAGCAAGCCAGCTGTGGGATGCAGGGTGTTAAGCAGCGAATAAAATCCAACATGATTATACCACTCTACATGGAGAAATATACACTAATGGGTTCTTGTATTTGTTGCTATTTAATCAACTCAAAGTCACCACACTATTTCATTGATGTAGCCTAGTTTTAACCGGTCTATGAGGCACTGTTGGCAGACGGGTCAAATATGAGGTTATTACAGTAGCCTACCTTTCACTGAAAGATGCATTTCGGTCCTTTCCTCTCCCCTTACACCTGGCTATCAAGGGAATTTGGGAAGGTTGTGGCTGTTTATACTTCGGTTATTGTGATGATTTTGTCAGAGGAAACAAATCTGAATCTCTGATAATCTAACAGTTACGCTGTAGCGGAGATTCAGCACAATGGATAGCGCCGCAGTTGATCAATTGCACGTGAATCTAAACCCGCAGTTTATCATGTGCCATTCTTCGGCTATATTTACATCAAATCTTCTCAGGCCTACCTATTGCATCTGTTCTCCAGCAATAAAGTACATTATCAAGTTAATATTCATTTAGTCACAGCATAAATTAAACGTGAGCCTACACAATCAAATTAACTTGTCAAGACCCTGCCATTCTTCTCCGTTATTACTTTTATTCAAGACAAAATACCCCCACTTCTCGCATTATTTTACAGACTTGGTCAGAAAGGGTAACTGATTCTCAAGACCCAGACAAACAAATGTAGAATAACATTCAATACACAAACGTAGGCTACATAACAGGGGCGGAAATCCCAGGGGGGACGGGGGGTACACGACCCCCCCATCCTGGGAAAAATATGATTTGTCCCCCCCAATATATCACTGTAAACATAACTCTGTAATTTAAATAATATGAATAATACGCAATGAAAGCAATTGTGCTGATTATAGACACTTAATAGAGCTTTTTTAAGTTTCAAAAGATTGCGACCCCCCACCCTTTGCCTCACAATGGTTTGATCCACTGCCAGTTCCTTAGTTGGCAAGGTAACAGAGGGTTCGTATCTACTGTCTGAAAGGCACTCAATGCACGTGACTGACATGAGGTTAATCCAGTCAATCGCGCCATAGCAATGATTTGTTTTATGTTGGCAGGGTTCACACACACACACACACACACTAGCTGAATTTGCAGAGCTAGCGCGCAAATATTAACTATTAAGCTAGCTAGTACCTATTCCATTTATGTGGCGTCGTCAAAGATGGAATCTTTGCTATCGTCAATTTATTCCAAGATCAGCAATGTAAGTTAGTGCTTCAAAGTCCCTGTGATAAGGTTAGCGATAAACTGAAGTCCAAACTGAACAGAACTACACTCTCTTCTACCGTTGTCTTAAATATATTTAATGGTCTCGTTGCAAAAGCTAAATTGTCGCAAGGTAACTTTTATTTATTTTATTTCACCTTTATTTAACCCGGGTAGCAAAGATTATAGCAAACACCACTGAAACGGAATTTGTGCTCGCTAGCTTTGCAAATTCAGCTATTGTTGGAAGCCAGCCAATATGAAACAAACGGTTAAAATTACAAAAGGTTGCAGCATATGTTGTGTAAATGGTGAACTCATACAGCTGTCAACTCTTGTCACTGCAATCCGTTTCACATTTGCTAGCTACCTTTTAGATCGAAGCCCATATAGAATGATAGAAGATATGATAGAAGCCCATCTCCTACTGTAAATAACCTACACACTGTGTGTGTGTGTGTGTGGCCAGCCAGGTAGAAAAATGGCAGAAAAAAGACGGACATCAGAGTATTTTTCAGTACACCAAAACGCAAAGAACCCTAGTAGCCTAATATCTCAAAGACTAGTTGATAAAATGTTCATAAGAAAGAAGTGAAATGCTAATGAAAATGTTTCACAATGTCATTAGGCAGAGCAGGCAACAGATGGCACACAGACGGCAGAGCTGGGGACAGACTGGCAGAGACAGGGAGTCTCAGGTAAGTTTGTTGAGTCTTTGTTTGGCAACATTATGAAAGGTTCTCCATTTTTTTGACTTGTAAAATAGGAACATAATTGGAAAATGCCATGGATACCCCCACTCTCAACTTACACTGGTGACTGAACTAAGATCTGTTAAAGGCAATGGTATTGCTGTTGTGATTAGTTGTGTAGTTTTGGGTACCGGTAGTTAGGAGTACGGCAAACACCTTATTTCTTTGGTTCCTCAATATACATTTACCATATTACAACGTAGGCTGTGTGTTACAGCACTACTTTTGGTGTCCCCCTCAGGAATTGCTCTTCAGAAAATGTCATGTAATTGTCCCCTCCAAAGTTGATATCAGATTTTCGCCCCTGCTACATAAAATAACCTGGAAGGCCTACCCTGTAGCAAACAAAATATTTGCATAGGCCGTAACGGTTTAACTTGCTTCAAAACAGGCTGAATTCAGGTTGGCATAAGTGAGTAAAGCGGTGCCACATAAATTGTTTTGAATTAAAGCAGATACCTACCGGTAGCTCAAAAGTTGGAGCCAATTTTGTTGCTGTATTAACTGCATTTAAAGGTTGCGTGTACATGCTCTTTGAATTCATGGCGACTATAAGTACGACGCACACCCCGAGCGTTGATCATGCGGATAGAGAAGGCCTGTATGAACAGACTTCACCTCACGCTTTTCATAGAAATTAACCGGTTAATTTCTCCCATGTAATCGGAGTGGGTGGGAAATCCTGGTAAAACTGTTCCCCCCCATCAATCCCTAGGTTAGAGGCGCTACAAGCAACTCTGGGAGAGCTAGGACCTGATAGCAGCCTGCCAGCTAAAGCAGGTTAGCATTGACTTATTTAACCTGAAAGTTTGGATTGTCACTGGGATATGAAGACCAACCGCCAAAACGATGGGCTAATGAGACGAGAGCTGGTTTCACATGTAAGCATTCACTAATAGGAAACCAAGTCAGTCAGGAGAGAAGACACCCAGCAGAGTAATTTAAATGCAAGTTGACAACCGTGATATTAGTTAGCACTGAAACCCCGATTCTAGCAACATCCTCATATGTACCAACCCCAGACACTGTGTTCCACAACCATCAAGTTAAAATGAACTAGAACCCATTCCACATCATGTGATGCTACTAGCATAAATTGACCAACACTGAGCAAATGTAGCTTAAACACAGGGGTCAAAGTATTAATATATTGCAAAATAAATGTTGCCAAGTAGGAACCGCCAAAACAATACTGAGGACACAAGTATTACAGTTAATGTTTAATTGAGCCAAAACAAGCAAATGCAGTTACACACACAGACAACCTGGACTAGAGTACCCATGAACTCTTGCATGTCCCACGTCAGATATCCATGTTTGTGGTCAACGGGGGCTCCGATGAAGCGGTGAACAGTTCCTTAGAGGTAGCGTCGTCAGACGGGCCAGTCGCAGCTTCAGAGGTAGCGTCGTCAGACGGGCCAGTCGCAGCTTCAGAGGTAGCGTCGTCAGACGGGCCAGTCGCAGCTTCAGAGGTAGCGTCGTCAGACGGGCCAGTCGCAGCTTCAGAGGTAGCGTCGTCAGACGGGCCAGTCGCAGCTTCAGAGGTAGCGTCGTCAGACGGGCCAGTCGCAGCTTCAGAGGTAGCGTCGTCAGACGGGCCAGTCGCAGCTTCAGAGGTAGCGTCGTCAGACGGGCCAGTGGCAGCTTCAGAGGTAGCGTCGTCAGACGGGCCAGTGGCAGCTTCAGAGGTAGCGTCGTCAGACGGGCCAGTGGCAGCTTCAGAGGTAGCGTCGTCAGACGGGCCAGTGGCAGCTTCAGAGGTAGCGTCGTCAGACGGGCCAGTGGCAGCTTCAGAGGTAGCGTCGTCAGACGGGCCAGTGGCAGCTTCAGAGGTAGCGTCGTCAGACGGGCCAGTGGCAGCTTCAGAGGTAGCGTCGTCAGACGGGCCAGTGGCAGCTTCAGAGGTAGCGTCGTCAGACGGGCCAGTGGCAGCTTCAGAGGTAGCGTCGTCAGACGGGCCAGTGGCAGCTTCAGAGGTAGCGTCGTCAGACGGGCCAGTGGCAGCTTCAGAGGTAGCGTCGTCAGACGGGCCAGTGGCAGCT
Source organism: Salmo salar (assembly GCF_965601325.2). Lineage (NCBI taxonomy): Eukaryota > Metazoa > Chordata > Actinopteri > Salmoniformes > Salmonidae > Salmo > Salmo salar. The sequence continues at coordinate 85,814,222 of NC_138295.1, forward strand.
TCAGAGGTAGCGTCGTCAGACGGGCCAGTGGCAGCTTCAGAGGTAGCGTCGTCAGACGGGCCAGTGGCAGCTTCAGAGGTAGCGTCGTCAGACGGGCCAGTGGCAGCTTCAGAGGTAGCGTCGTCAGACGGGCCAGTGGCAGCTTCAGAGGTAGCGTCGTCAGACGGGCCAGTGGCAGCTTCAGAGGTAGCGTCGTCAGACGGGCCAGTGGCAGCTTCAGAGGTAGCGTCGTCAGACGGGCCAGTGGCAGCTTCAGAGGTAGCGTCGTCAGACGGGCCAGTGGCAGCTTCAGAGGTAGCGTCGTCAGACGGGCCAGTGGCAGCTTCAGAGGTAGCGTCGTCAGACGGGCCAGTGGCAGCTTCAGAGGTAGCGTCGTCAGACGGGCCAGTGGCAGCTTCAGAGGTAGCGTCGTCAGACGGGCCAGTGGCAGCTTCAGAGGTAGCGTCGTCAGACGGGCCAGTGGCAGCTTCAGAGGTAGCGTCGTCAGACGGGCCAGTGGCAGCTTCAGAGGTAGCGTCGTCAGACGGGCCAGTGGCAGCTTCAGAGGTAGCGTCGTCAGACGGGCCAGTGGCAGCTTCAGAGGTAGCGTCGTCAGACGGGCCAGTGGCAGCTTCAGAGGTAGCGTCGTCAGACGGGCCAGTGGCAGCTTCAGAGGTAGCGTCGTCAGACGGGCCAGTGGCAGCTTCAGAGGTAGCGTCGTCAGACGGGCCAGTGGCAGCTTCAGAGGTAGCGTCGTCAGACGGGCCAGTGGCAGCTTCAGAGGTAGCGTCGTCAGACGGGCCAGTGGCAGCTTCAGAGGTAGCGTCGTCAGACGGGCCAGTGGCAGCTTCAGAGGTAGCGTCGTCAGACGGGCCAGTGGCAGCTTCAGAGGTAGCGTCGTCAGACGGGCCAGTGGTAGCTTCAGAGGTAGCGTCGTCAGACGGGCCAGTGGCAGCTTCAGAGGTAGCGTCGTCAGACGGGCCAGTGGCAGCTTCAGAGGTAGCGTCGTCAGACGGGCCAGTGGCAGCTTCAGAGGTAGCGTCGTCAGACGGGCCAGTGGCAGCTTCAGAGGTAGCGTCGTCAGACGGGCCAGTGGCAGCTTCAGAGGTAGCGTCGTCAGACGGGCCAGTGGCAGCTTCAGAGGTAGCGTCGTCAGACGGGCCAGTGGCAGCTTCAGAGGTAGCGTCGTCAGACGGGCCAGTGGCAGCTTCAGAGGTAGCGTCGTCAGACGGGCCAGTGGCAGCTTCAGAGGTAGCGTCGTCAGACGGGCCAGTGGCAGCTTCAGAGGTAGCGTCGTCAGACGGGCCAGTGGCAGCTTCAGAGGTAGCGTCGTCAGACGGGCCAGTGGCAGCTTCATAGGTAGCGTCGTCAGACGGGCCAGTAGCAGCTTCAGAGGTAGCGTCGTCAGACGGGCCAGTGGCAGCTTCAGAGGTAGCGTCGTCAGACGGGCCAGTGGCAGCTTCAGAGGTAGCGTCGTCAGACGGGCCAGTCGCAGCTTCAGAGGTAGCGTCGTCAGACGGGCCAGTCGCAGCTTCAGAGGTAGCGTCGTCAGACGGGCCAGTGGCAGCTTCAGAGGTAGCGTCGTCAGACGGGCCAGTGGCAGCTTCAGAGGTAGCGTCGTCAGACGGGCCAGTGGCAGCTTCAGAGGTAGCGTCGTCAGACGGGCCAGTGGCAGCTTCAGAGGTAGCGTCGTCAGACGGGCCAGTGGCAGCTTCAGAGGTAGCGTCGTCAGACGGGCCAGTGGCAGCTTCAGAGGTAGCGTCGTCAGACGGGCCAGTGGCTGCTTCAGAGGTAGCGTCGTCAGACGGGCCAGTCGCAGCTTCAGAGGTAGCGTCGTCAGACGGGCCAGTCGCAGCTTCAGAGGTAGCGTCGTCAGACGGGCCAGTCGCAGCTTCAGAGGTAGCGTCGTCAGACGGGCCAGTCGCAGCGTCGTCAGACGGGCCAATCGCAGCGTCGTCAGACGGGCCAGTCGCAGCGTCGTCAGAGGACATGCGCCTCAGCTTCTCCTCAGAGGACAGGGCATCATTTGCCTGAGAGCTACCATGGTTTGGAGAAGCTTGGGATTCTACTTCGTTAGTCTCTAAATACTCTATAGAAAAAACAAAAGGAACAGTTGGGTATTCTACAGCAACACATCTGTTCCACACGGTCTAGGCCGAATTGCCAGTCGAATGTTGAACCCAACAGTTTTCAAAGTATATGTTTCAGGCCGTACCTTCTCTGTCTTGTTTAGCGTCAGACCCTATGGATCGGAGCAAGGCCAGGGCATGCTCAATGGAGACGTCATTTGATGACAGCTCTGAAAAACGTAGGTTAAGGTACACAAGCAAAATTACCAAATCAAAGGCTTTGACAACGTTATTTAGACTGAGTTACTCTATGGTGTTGAATGAGTGTCAAACACAGCAGCACCATAGACAGTGACAAAGAACATAGCTAGAAGGGTTGTGGAAAGAAACACTTACCTCCAAGTCTCCTCTGCAGAGAGACTTGATCTTGCTTCTGGGACTTTCCAACAGGGTAACAAGAAACTGAGGAGAAAGTGTTGACAGAAGTTGAGTTCACACAAAATAGCTACATATATTAATAATAGATGACCAATGCGGAAGAAACAGACAGTCAAATTTGAATCTCCAACTTATAAAGTTAAGCATATTTCCCAAACAAATCCCTTCAATCCAAATAAAACGTTAGTGAACCAACCTTTGACAACCCCCACAGTCATCACAAAGAGCAGCAATTCTCTCACACCTCCCATGATCATGAGAATAGTCTGTGTTATCAACAGGTAATGTCTTCCCATGGCCTGTATGAGGCTTATATAGGCCACTAATGACCGTTTACCTGACAAACATGACTTAACGATCAATTAACAAGCTTGATTGAGGTGTTACATTCAGATAGAAATAGACCATGTAGAACATATGTTGATTCTTTGGTGGGCAGGCAATCTTTTCTACTCCATATATTGCATTTATATCTGTAATGTTTAACCCTAATGGTCTCAGAATCTTCAAAGATATTAGGGGGAAATAAACACTGTACCCAAATCCACTTTTTACAATGCTCCTGGGAAATGGGTAGGCCTCCACCATACAGTTTTACAGCTGTGATATATTTATTTATTTACATAGATCACATACTTAAATATATATATGTTAGCTGTAGGTAGCTTTGGGATAAAATTCCCATATTGTATTGTTACTAACATAAATCATAATATATCATATTTTCCTCATTTGCTCTGTAGGAGGTTCGTCATATGAAGGACATTCAAGTGGATGTGACCCCTAACCTGACATAATGTAAACGTTATACATTAAGCTCTCTCCCTCAGTGACATGAATTAGTATATTTCATATTCTCAGAACCCAACAGTAGGTTTTAAGGTGTGGCTGCATGTTTGTCGTGGACGCATCGTCACTCTTGATGTTCTTTTTCCAGATTGCAAGTGAAACACCTTTAGATGTGATAAGTGCCAGTTGGTAACTTTTCCTCACACTTGCTTGTTTAAGGTATGGATGCAACACCCCAGTATGTCTGCAGGGGCTGGTCACTGAGATTTACCATGTTACACATGCTACTAGACTAACCTTCCAAGTAAATATGTTACAAGTCTGAACTGGCCGTCCTTGTCTTTCCTCAACTAATTGAAAGCTCAGGGACAGACATCCTGAACGACTTTGATGTCAGAGCTCCCATCAGCCCTCTACACCTCGCTGTGAGTAAAGCCTACCTGCTCCTGTAGTGGTCTCCATATGACAAATGGCACCCTATTCCCTATTTAGTACACTACTTTTGACCAGATCCTTATAGGCCCTGATCAAAAGCAGTTCACTACATAGGGAATAGGGTGCTATCTGGGAAGCAGACATGGTGTTGATTTTCCACAGGAAGTTGACTGTCCAGACAGACTCACACACCAAATTCCTATCTATTCCTGATTCGTGTAAAATACATGCATATTCTACACAGTGATGATGAGGATGATTTCCTTATTTTGCCATTTGAGTTAATCAACCTCAGAGGAGAAGTAGAGTGTTTGTTTCTCAATCACACGCTTGGCAGGGACCTCCGATGTTGATGCTGGGCGGGAGCAAAAATGGGCTCCCGATTGAAAGACTCTGGTCTACTTTAGAGGTCTAGCACTGTATTTCTGTTCAGGCGTACCACTGGTCTACTATAGGACATTGATTATATATCGATTCAGGCGTACCACTGGACTTTGCTTGAGACTGTGTTTGGCTTTCTATTCAGGCGTACCACGGCCACCACCATGCTATGGAGTTCCTGGTTCAGTCTCTGCTGGATCTAGACGTGAGGGACAGCCAGGGGCGCACCCTCTGGACCTGTCTGCCTTAAAAAGTAATGAAGAGAGGTTGGGCCAGTGCTTTGGGGCCAGGTGGTTTTCATAACCAAGTAATGAAGAGATGGAGATTGGATCCAGAGGGTTGGAGACAGGAGGTTGGAGCCAGTGGGTTGGGACCCAGTGTGTCGGGACCCAGTGTGTCAAGTTTGCTGACGACACGAAGGCGATGAGAGGTCAGAGACTTGGCATTGTGGTGCCAGGACAACCTCTCCATCAATGCCAGTAAGACCAAGGAGCTGATCGTGGTCTAAAGGAGCAAGAGGGGAGAGCACGTCCCCATCCACATCAACAGGGCTGTTCCTTGGCGACCTAACATGGCCCACACACACCCGCACAGTCGTGAAGAGGACGCGCCAGGATGCTGAAATATTTGGCATGGGCACTCGCATCCTCAAAAAGTTAAAGGGTCTTGCTCTGACCCTACGCACAATCACTAGACTGTATACAAAGCATATGCACACTCACACACACTACATTCACACTCCCACACACATACACACACACACACACACACACACACACACACACACACACACACACACACACACACACACACACACACACACACACAAACCGACACAACCCAAACACACATGCATCCACATTACACACTCTCACAAACACACACCTTTACACTCATCATTTGCAGCTGCTGCTCTGTTCTTTATTTTGCTATTATTATTATTATTATTATCAATCCTGATGCCTAGTCACTTTACCCTGCCTTCTTGTACATATCTACTTCAAATACCTCGTACCCCTGCACACTGATCTGGAACCTGTTCTCCTTGTATATAGCTTTATTCTTGGGTATTTTATTCCTCGTGTTACAATATATACAGTACCAGTCAAAAGTTTGGACACACCTACTCATTCCAGGGTTTCTTTATTTTTTTTTACAATTTTCTACATTGTAGAACATCAAAAGTATGAAATAACACATAAGGAATCCTGAAGTAACCAAAAAAGTGTTAAACAAATCAAAATATATTTTATATTTGAGATTCTTCAAAGTAGCCACCCTTTGCCTTGATGACAGCTTTGCACACTCTTGGCATTCACTCAACCAGCTTCATGAGGTACTCACCTGGAATGCATTTTAATTAACAGGTGTGCCTTGTTCAAAGTTAATTTGTGGAATTTATTTCCTTCTTAGTGCGTTTGAGCCAATCACTTGTTTTGTGACAAGGTAGGGGTGGTATACAGAAGATAGCCCTATTTGGTAAAATACCAAGTCCATATCATGGCAAGAACAGCTCAAATAAGCAAAGAGAAACAAAAGTCTATTATTATTTTAAGACATGAAGTTCAGTGAATCCGGAAAATTTCAAGAACTTTGAATGTTTCTTCAAGTGCAGTTGCAAAATCCATCAAGCGCTATGTCTCTCATGAGGACCGCCACAGGAAAGGAAGACCCAGAGTTACCTCTGCTGTAAAGTTCAAGTAACAGACACATCTCAACATCAACTGTTCAGAGGAGACTACGTGAATCAGGCCTTCATGGTCAAATTGCTGCAAAGAAACCACTACTAAAGGACACCAATAAGAAGAAGAGACTTGCTTGGGCCAAGAAACACCAGCAATGGACATTAGACCGGTGGAAATCTGTCCTTTTGGAAAAGCAATCCAGGTGAAGCTGGTTGAGAGAATGCCAAGAGTGTGCAAAGGGTGGCTACATTGAAGAGTCTATATAAATATAAAATAGATTTTGATATGTTTAACACTTTTTTGGTTACTACATGATTCCATGTGTTATTTCATAGTTTTGAGTTCTTCACTATTATTTTACAATGTAGAAAATAGTCAAAATAAAGAAAAACCTTTGAATAAGTAGGTGTGTCCAAACTTTTGATTGGTACTATATATATATATATATATATATATATTCTATAGTTTTGTTCTCTGCATCGTTGGGGTGGGCTCGTAAGCAAGCATTTCACGGTAAAGAGTTGATTTGAGAGGGAAAGACAAAGAGCGAGGGAGTCCAAATGTATTCTGACCTAGTCTTTAGTATGAATCCATTTTTAATGAGACGAGTACAAAACATTAAAGGAACAGTTGTCTCCATGTCTCGTCCGTACCTGGTAGAGTATTCGGATGGGGGTCCCGCAAAGTTCATCCCAATGGCTGGGGGAGGAGGGTAGGCCTCATTGGTCATGTAGAGACATATCTTTTCCAGAGAACCTACCAATTTTCCTTCCTGAGGAAATTGCAAGAAATTACCAGGCTTCCCGTTCAAACCGAAAGTGCTATTTAGAAGCATATGTTTTATTTAACCAGGTAAGTTGACTGAGAACACATTCTCATTTACAGCAATGACCTGGGGAATAGTTACAGGGGATGGGGGGGTGAATGAGCCAATAGTAAGCTTGGGATGATTAGGTGACCGTGATGGTATGAGGGCCAGATTGGGAATTTAGCCAGGACACCAGGGTTAACACCCCTACTCTAACAATAAGTGCCATGGGATCTTTAGTGACCACAGAGAGTCAGGACACCTGTTTAACGTCCCACCCGAAAGACAGCACATGTCCCCAATCACTGCCCTGGGATATTATTTTAGACCAGAGGAAAGAGTGACTCCTACTGGCCCTCCAACACCACTTCCAGCAGCAACTGGTCTCCAATCTAGGGACTGACCAGGACCAACCCTGCTTAGCTTCAGAAGCAAGCCAGCTGTGGGATGCAGGGTGTTAAGCAGCAAATAAAATCCAACATGATTATACCACTCTACATGGAGAAATATACACTAATGGGTTCTTGTATTTGTTGCTATTTAATCAACTCAAAGTCACCACACTATTTCATTGATGTAGCCTAGTTTTAACCGGTCTATGAGGCACTGTTGGCCGACGGGTCAAATATGAGGTTATTACAGTAGCCTACCTTTCACTGAAAGATGCATTTCGGTCCTTTCCTCTCCCCTTACACCTGGCTATCAAGGGAATTTGGGAAGGTTGTGGCTGTTTATACTTCGGTTATTGTGATGATTTTGTCAGAGGAAACAAATCTGAATCTCTGATAATCTAACAGTTACGCTGTAGCGGAGATTCAGCACAATGGATAGCGCCGCAGTTGATCAATTGCACGTGACTCTAAACCCGCAGTTTATCATGTGCCATTCTTCGGCTATATTTACATCAAATCTTCTCAGGCCTACCTATTGCATCTGTTCTCCAGCAATAAAGTCAATTATCAAGTTAATATTCATTTAGTCACAGCATAAATTAAACGTGAGCCTACACAATCAAATTAACTTGTCAAGACCCTGCCATTCTTCTCCGTTATTACTTTTATTCAAGACAAAATACCCCCAGTTCTCGCATTATTTTACAGACTTGGTCAGAAAGGGTAACTGATTCTCAAGACCCAGACAAACAAATGTAGAATAACATTCAATACACAAACGTAGGCTACATAACAGGGGCGGAAATCCCAGGGGGGACGGGGGGTACACGACCCCCCCATCCTGGGAAAAATATGATTTGTCCCCCCCAATATATCACTGTAAACATAACTCTGTAATTTAAATAATATGAATAATACGCAATGAAAGCAATTGTGCTGATTATAGACACTTAATAGAGTTTTTTTCAGTTTCAAAATATTGCGACCCCCCTCCCTTTGCCTCACAATGGTTTGATCCACTGCCAGTTCCTTAGTTGGCAAGGTAACAGAGGGTTCGTATCTACTGTCTGAAAGGCACTCAATGCACGTGACTGACATGAGGTTAATCCAGTCAATCGCGCCATAGCAATGATTTGTTTTATGTTGGCAGGGTTCACACACACACACACACTAGCTGAATTTGCAGAGCTAGCGTGCAAATATTAACTATTAAGCTAGCTAGTACCTATTCCATTTATGTGGCGTCGTCAAAGATGGAATCTTTGCTATCGTCAATTTATTCCAAGATCAGCAATGTAAGTTAGTGCTTCAAAGTCCCTGTGATAAGGTTAGCGATAAACTGAAGTCCAAACTGAACAGAACTACACTCTCTTCTACCGTTGTCTTAAATATATTTAATGGTCTCGTTGCAAAAGCTAAATTGTCGCAAGGTAACTTTTATTTATTTTATTTCACCTTTATTTAACCCGGGTAGCAAAGATTATAGCAAACACCACTGAAACGGAATTTGTGCTCGCTAGCTTTGCAAATTCAGCTATTGTTGGAAGCCAGCCAATATGAAACAAACGGTTAAAATTACAAAAGGTTGCAGCATATGTTGTGTAAATGGTGAACTCATACAGCTGTCAACTCTTGTCACTGCAATCCGTTTCACATTTGCTAGCTACCTTTTAGATCGAAGCCCATATAGAATGATAGAAGATATGATAGAAGCCCATCTCCTACTGTAAATAACCTACACACTGTGTGTGTGTGTGTGTGGCCAGCCAGGTAGAAAAATGGCAGAAAAAAGACGGACATCAGAGTATTTTTCAGTACACCAAAACGCAAAGTAAGAACCCTAGTAGCCTAATATCTCAAAGACTAGTTGATAAAATGTTCATAAGAAAGAAGTGAAATGCTAATGAAAATGTTTCACAATGTCATTAGGCAGAGCAGGCAACAGATGGCACACAGACGGCAGAGCTGGGGACAGACTGGCAGAGACAGGGAGTCTCAGGTAAGTTTGTTGAGTCTTTGTTTGGCAACATTATGAAAGGTTCTCCATTTTTTTTACTTGTAAAATAGGAACATAATTGGAAAATGCCATGGATACCCCCACTCTCAACTTACACTGGTGACTGAACTAAGATCTGTTAAAGGCAATGGTATTGCTGTTGTGATTAGTTGTGTAGTTTTGGGTACCGGTAGTTAGGAGTACGGCAAACACCTTATTTCTTTGGTTCCTCAATATACATTTACCATATTACAACGTAGGCTGTGTGTTACAGCACTACTTTTGGTGTCCCCCTCAGGAATTGCTCTTCAGAAAATGTCATGTAATTGTCCCCTCCAAAGTTGATATCAGATTTTCGCCCCTGCTACATAAAATAACCTGGAAGGCCTACCCTGTAGCAAACAAAATATTTGCATAGGCCGTAACGGTTTAACTTGCTTCAAAACAGGCTGAATTCAGGTTGGCATAAGTGAGTAAAGCGGTGCCACAGAAATTGTTTTGAATTAAAGCAGATACCTACCGGTAGCTCAAAAGTTGGAGCCAATTTTGTTGCTGTATTAACTGCATTTAAAGGTTGCGTGTACATGCTCTTTGAATTCATGGCGACTATAAGTACGACGCACACCCCGAGCGTTGATCATGCGGATAGAGAAGGCCTGTATGAACAGACTTCACCTCACGCTTTTCATAGAAATTAACCGGTTAATTTCTCCCATGTAATCGGAGTGGGTGGGAAATCCTGGTAAAACTGTTCCCCCCCATCAAACCCTAGGTTAGAGGCGCTACAAGCAACTCTGGGAGAGCTAGGACCTGATAGCAGCCTGCCAGCTAAAGCAGGTTAGCATTGACTTATTTAACCTGAAAGTTTGGATTGTCACTGGGATATGAAGACCAACCGCCAAAACGATGGGCTAATGAGACGAGAGCTGGTTTCACATGTAAGCATTCACTAATAGGAAACCAAGTCAGTCAGGAGAGAAGACACCCAGCAGAGTAATTTAAATGCAAGTTGACAACCGTGATATTAGTTAGCACTGAAACCCCGATTCTAGCAACATCCTCATATGTACCAACCCCAGACACTGTGTTCCACAACCATCAAGTTAAAATGAACTAGAACCCATTCCACATCATGTGATGCTACTAGCATAAATTGACCAACACTGAGCAAATGTAGCTTAAACACAGGGGTCAAAGTATTAATATATTGCAAAATAAATGTTGCCAAGTAGGAACCGCCAAAACAATACTGAGGACACAAGTATTACAGTTAATGTTTAATTGAGCCAAAACAAGCAAATGCAGTTACACACACAGACAACCTGGACTAGAGTACCCATGAACTCTTGCATGTCCCACGTCAGATATCCATGTTTGTGGTCAACGGGGGCTCCGATGAAGCGGTGAACAGTTCCTTAGAGGTAGCGTCGTCAGACGGGCCAGTCGCAGCTTCAGAGGTAGCGTCGTCAGACGGGCCAGTCGCAGCTTCAGAGGTAGCGTCGTCAGACGGGCCAGTCGCAGCTTCAGAGGTAGCGTCGTCAGACGGGCCAGTCGCAGCTTCAGAGGTAGCGTCGTCAGACGGGCCAGTCGCAGCTTCAGAGGTAGCGTCGTCAGACGGGCCAGTCGCAGCTTCAGAGGTAGCGTCGTCAGACGGGCCAGTCGCAGCTTCAGAGGTAGCGTCGTCAGACGGGCCAGTCGCAGCTTCAGAGGTAGCGTCGTCAGACGGGCCAGTCGCAGCTTCAGAGGTAGCGTCGTCAGACGGGCCAGTCGCAGCTTCAGAGGTAGCGTCGTCAGACGGGCCAGTCGCAGCTTCAGAGGTAGCGTCGTCAGACGGGCCAGTCGCAGCTTCAGAGGTAGCGTCGTCAGACGGGCCAGTCGCAGCTTCAGAGGTAGCGTCGTCAGACGGGCCAGTCGCAGCTTCAGAGGTAGCGTCGTCAGACGGGCCAGTCGCAGCTTCAGAGGTAGCGTCGTCAGACGGGCCAGTCGCAGCTTCAGAGGTAGCGGCCAACAGTTCCTCAAAGGCATGGTCAGAGGGGGGGCCAGTCGCAGCTTCAGAGGTAGCGGCCAACAGTTCCTCAAAGGCATGGTCAGAGGGGGGGCCAGTCGAAGCTTCAGAGGTAGCGGCCAACAGTTCCTCAAAGGCATGGTCAGACGGGGGGCCAGTCGCAGCTTCAGAGGTAGCGGCCAACAGTTCCTCAAAGGCATGGTCAGACGGGGGGCCAGTCGCAGCTTCAGAGGTAGCGGCCAACAGTTCCTCAAAGGCATGGTCAGACTGGGGGCCAGTCGCAGCTTCAGAGGTAGCGGCCAACAGTTCCTCAAAGGCATGGTCAGACGGGGGGCCAGTCGCAGCTTCAGAGGTAGCGGCCAACAGTTCCTCAAAGGCATGGTCAGACGGGGGGCCAGTCGCAGCTTCAGAGGTAGCGGCCAACAGTTCCTCAAAGGCATGGTCAGACGGGGGGCCAGTCGCAGCTTCAGAGGTAGCGGCCAACAGTTCCTCAAAGGCATGGTCAGACGGGGGGCCAGTCGCAGCTTCAGAGGTAGCGGCCAACAGTTCCTCAAAGGCATGGTCAGACGGGGGGCCAGTCGCAGCTTCAGAGGTAGCGGCCAACAGTTCCTCAAAGGCATGGTCAGACGGGGGGCCAGTCGCAGCTTCAGAGGTAGCGGCCAACAGTTCCTCAAAGGCATGGTCAGACGGGCCAGTCGCAGCTTCAGAGGTAGCGTCGTCAGACGGGCCAGTCGCAGCTTCAGAGGTAGCGTCGTCAGACGGGCCAGTCGCAGCTTCAGAGGTAGCGTCGTCAGACGGGCCAGTCGCAGCGTCGTCAGAGGTAGCGTCGTCAGACGGGCCAGTCGCAGCGTCGTCAGAGGTAGCGTCGTCAGACGGGCCAGTCGCAGCGTCGTCAGAGGACATGCGCCTCAGCTTCTCCTCAGAGGACAGGGCATCATTTGCCTGAGAGCTACCATGGTTTGGAGAAGCTTGGGATTCTACTTCGTTAGTCTCTAAATACTCTATAGAAAAAACAAAAGGAACAGTTGGGTATTCTACAGCAACACATCTGTTCCACACGGTCTAGGCCGAATTGCCAGTCGAATGTTGAACCCAACAGTTTTCAAAGTATATGTTTCAGGCCGTACCTTCTCTGTCTTGTTTAGCGTCAGACCCTATGGATCGGAGCAAGGCCAGGGCATGCTCAATGGAGACGTCATTTGATGACAGCTCTGAAAAACGTAGGTTAAGGTACACAAGCAAAATTACCAAATCAAAGGCTTTGACAACGTTATTTAGACTGAGTTACTCTATGGTGTTGAATGAGTGTCAAACACAGCAGCACCATAGACAGTGACAAAGAACATAGCTAGAAGGGTTGTGGAAAGAAACACTTACCTCCAAGTCTCCTCTGCAGAGAGACTTGATCTTGCTTCTGGGACTTTCCAACAGGGTAACAAGAAACTGAGGAGAAAGTGTTGACAGAAGTTGAGTTCACACAAAATAGCTACATATATTAATAATAGATGACCAATGCGGAAGAAACAGACAGTCAAATTTGAATCTCCAACTTATAAAGTTAAGCATATTTCCCAAACAAATCCCTTCAATCCAAATAAAACGTTAGTGAACCAACCTTTGACAACCCCCACAGTCATCACAAAGAGCAGCAATTCTCTCACACCTCCCATGATCATGAGAATAGTCTGTGTTATCAACAGGTAATGTCTTCCCATGGCCTGTATGAGGCTTATATAGGCCACTAATGACCGTTTACCTGACAAACATGACTTAACGATCAATTAACAAGCTTGATTGAGGTGTTACATTCAGATAGAAATAGACCATGTAGAACATATGTTGATTCTTTGGTGGGCAGGCAATCTTTTCTACTCCATATATTGCATTTATATCTGTAATGTTTAACCCTAATGGTCTCAGAATCTTCAAAGATATTAGGGGGAAATAAACACTGTACCCAAATCCACTTTTTACAATGCTCCTGGGAAATGGGTAGGCCTCCACCATACAGTTTTACAGCTGTGATATATTTATTTATTTACATAGATCACATACTTAAATATATATATGTTAGCTGTAGGTAGCTTTGGGATAAAATTCCCATATTGTATTGTTACTAACATAAATCATAATATATCATATTTTCCTCATTTGCTCTGTAGGAGGTTCGTCATATGAAGGACATTCAAGTGGATGTGACCCCTAACCTGACATAATGTAAACGTTATACATTAAGCTCTCTCCCTCAGTGACATGAATTAGTATATTTCATATTCTCAGAACCCAACAGTAGGTTTTAAGGTGTGGCTGCATGTTTGTCGTGGACGCATCGTCACTCTTGATGTTCTTTTTCCAGATTGCAAGTGAAACACCTTTAGATGTGGTAAGTGCCAGTTGGTAACTTTTCCTCACACTTGCTTGTTTAAGGTATGGATGCAACACCCCAGTATGTCTGCAGGGGCTGGTCACTGAGATTTACCATGTTACACATGCTACTAGACTAACCTTCCAAGTAAATATGTTACAAGTCTGAACTGGCCGTCCTTGTCTTTCCTCAACTAATTGAAAGCTCAGGGACAGACATCCTGAACGACTTTGATGTCAGAGCTCCCATCAGCCCTCTACACCTCGCTGTGAGTAAAGCCTACCTGCTCCTGTAGTGGTCTCCATATGACAAATGGCACCCTATTCCCTATTTAGTACACTACTTTTGACCAGATCCTTATAGGCCCTGATCAAAAGTAGTTCACTACATAGGGAATAGGGTGCTATCTGGGAAGCAGGCATGGTGTTGATTTTCCACAGGAAGTTGACTGTCCAGACAGACTCACACACCAAATTCCTATCTATTCCTGATTCGTGTAAAATACATGCATATTCTACACAGTGATGATGAGGATGATTTCCTTATTTTGCCATTTGAGTTAATCAACCTCAGAGGAGAAGTAGAGTGTTTGTTTCTCAATCCCACGCTTGGCAGGGACCTCCGATGTTGATGCTGGGCGGGAGCAAAAATGGGCTCCCGATTGAAAGACTCTGGTCTACTTTAGAGGTCTAGCACTGTATTTCTGTTCAGGCGTACCACTGGTCTACTATAGGACATTGATTATATATCTATTCAGGCGTACCACTGGACTTTGCTTGAGACTGTGTTTGTGTTTCTATTCAGGCGTACCACGGCCACCACCATGCTATGGAGGTTCTGGTTCAGTCTCTGCTGGATCTAGACGTGAGGGACAGCCAGGGGCGCACCCTCTGGACCTGTCTGCCTTAAAAAGCCATGTGGAGTGTGTTGACGTCCTCATCAACCAGGGAGCCTCCATCCTGGTTAAGGACTTCACCCTGAAGAGGACCCCCATCCACACTGCATGTACACATAGAATATCACATAGAGCTTCTGTAATTAAAAAGTTTTCCTGACCAAGATGGCCATTTGTTTGGTCATGTTGCTAGGACGACAATGTCCACTCTAGGGATGTTACATGGTATAGTGTGAAAATACACACTAGACACTGATCTAAGGTCATTTTTTTGTCATGTTCTCCACTAATGATTGAGGATCTAGGGAGGGTAAGCTGATCCTACATCAGTGCACAGGGGAGACTTCTATCCAGAGCCAGGTACACAGCTAGCAGGTGACAGGCTTCGATGGCCTCAGCCCCAAAATTCTTTATTATCTGCTGTGTTAACATCATGAGGATGTCATCTAGCAACACCACTGTTCTAGAAATCTGTCTGTTCATGTGAAGGTTATAGTCGTCCAGCAATCTGCTCATATCCTCTCTGTTTATCCTCCTCTAGCTACCAACGGTCAATCATCTGACATTCTTATATCCTCTCTGTTTATCCTCCTCTAGCTACCAACGGTCAATCATCTGACATTCTTATATCCTCTCTGTTTATCCTCCCCTGTATGACCTCCCTACAACGCCTGGGCATGCTCCTGATGAGGTGGCGGATGGTCTCCTGAGGGATCTCCTCCCAGACCTGGACTAAAGCATCCGCCAACTCCTGGACAGTCTGTGGTGCAACGTGGCATTGGTGGATGGAGCGAGACATGATGTCCCAGATGTGCTCAATTGGATTCAGGTCTGGGGAACGGGTGGGCCAGCCCATAGCATCAATGCCTTCCTCTTGCAGGAACTGCTGACACACTCCAGCCACATGAGGTCTAGCATTGTCTTGCATTAGGAGGAACCCAGGGCCAACCGCACCAGCATATGGTCTCACAAGGGGTCTGAGGATCTCATCTCGGTACCTAATGGCAGTCAGGCTACCTCTGGCGAGCACATGGAGGGCTGTGCGGTCCCCCAAAGAAATGCCACCCCACACCATGACTGACCCACCACCAAACCGGTCATGCTGGAGGATGTTGCAGGCAGCGGAACGTTCTCCACGGCGTCAGCAGACTCTGTCACGTCTGTCACGTGCTCAGTGTGAACCTGCTTTCATCTGTAAAGAGCACAGGGCGCCAGTGGCGAATTTGCCAATCTTTTTGTTCTCTGGCAAATGCCAAACGTCCTGCACGGTGTTGGGCTGTAAGCACAACCCCCACCTGTGGACGTCGGGCCCTCAAACCACCCTCATGGAGTCTGTTTCTGACCATTTGAGCAGACACATGCACATTTGTGGCCTGCTGGAGGTCATTTTGCAGGGCTCTGGCAGTGCTTCTCCTGCTCCTCCTTGCACAAAGGCGGAGGTAGCGGTCCTGCTGCTGGGTTGTTGCCCTCCTACGGCCTCCTCCACGTCTCCTGATGTACTGGCCTGTCTCCTGGTAGCGCCTCCATAGTCTGGACACTACGCTGACAGACACAGCAAACCTTCTTGCCACAGCTCACATTGATGTGCCATCCTGGATGAGCTGCACTACCTGAGCCACTTGTGTGGGTTGTAGACTCCGTCTCATGCTACCACTAGAGTGAAAGCACCGCCAGCATTCAAAAGTGACCAAAACATCAGCCAGGAAGCCTAGGAACTGAGAAGTGGTCTGTGGTCCCCATCTGCAGAACCACTCCTTTATTGGGGGTGTCTTGCTAATTGCCTATAATTTCCACCTGTTGTCTATTCCATTTGCACAACAGCATGTGAAATGTATTGTCAATCAGTGTTGCTTCCTAAGTGGACAGTTTGATTTCACAGAAGTGTAATTGACTTGGAGTTACATTGTGTTGTTTAAGTGTTCCCTTTATTTTTTTGAGCAGTGTATATATATTATATATATATATTCTATAGTTTTGTTCTCTGCATCGTTGGGGTGGGCTCGTAAGCAAGCATTTCACGGTAAAGAGTTGATTTGAGAGGGAAAGACAAAGAGCGAGGGAGTCCAAATGTATTCTGACCTAGTCTTTAGTATGAATCCATTTTTAATGAGATGAGTACAAAACATTAAAGGAACAGTTGTCTCCATGTCTCGTCCGTACCTGGTAGAGTATTCGGGTGGGGGTCCCGCAAAGTTCATCCCAATGGCTGGGGGAGGAGGGTAGGCCTCATTGGTCATGTAGGGACATATCTTTTCCAGAGAATCTACCAATTTTCTACCAAATTGCAAGAAATTACCGGGATTCCCGTTCAAACCGAAAGTGCTATTTAGAAGCATATGTTTTATTTAACCAGGTAAGTTGACTGAGAACACATTCTCATTTACAGCAATGACCTGGGGAATAGTTACAGGGGAGGGGGGGGTGAATGAGCCAATAGTAAGCTTGGGATGATTAGGTGACCGTGATGGTATGAGGGCCAGATTGGGAATTTAGCCAGGACACCAGGGTTAACACCCCTACTCTAACAATAAGTGCCATGGGATCTTTAGTGACCACAGAGAGTCAGGACACCTGTTTAACGTCCCACCCGAAAGACAGCACATGTCCCCAATCACTGTCCTGGGATATTATTTTAGACCAGAGGAAAGAGTGACTCCTACTGGCCCTCCAACACCACTGTTAAAGGAATTTTATATCTTGATGATAATAATCAATAATCAATTCGCCTTAACTAATGCCCAAGGTTTGTAAGACAATGGGTTAAAATAATTAGGCAAGGACTCAGCTTTCTGCAAAAGGTTTCTGTAGCTTTATTCAGAGAACGTTCTGGCGTCAGGATAACAAAACAGTCATTATATAGTTCTTGCTTACTTACGCACATGCATTTACACACAATCCGTTGGTGACCTGCAACCCCCATAAACTTCTCACTCTGTTTATCACCTTCTGGCTCAGCCTGTTCCTTTCCTTCAAGGTTAGGAACTCTCTGAAGTTTTACTCCCTTGACCATCTGCTTCTGTAGCTATACTAATTGCATACACACATTTCTTTCCCTCTCCAGTGGTTCCTGGACTTTCCGGAACTAATCAGACCAATCGATCCCTACATTGATCATTACATTGATTATTCATTAACCCTGCTGTATGACTAATAATTCATCATGGTTTATTGATTCATTTACCTTTATTAGATAATTCTCTTATCAATTCCACCCTTAAATGATTCAATAATTCACCATGATGATCAGATGCTATATGAGAACCCTACTAATCACATTCTATATGTAATCACACATAATTATACGCTATATGGAAATACAAATAATCGCTATATGGAAATACAAATAATCACACGCTATATGGAAATACAACTAATCACACGCTATATGGAAATTAATTGTGATACAAGGATTAAACAAAACCAATACATGAATATTCCTCCTACTCCTCCATTACTGTCCTAGGCCTATTTCCAATTATGACACTTCGATTCAGGATTTTCATCATCATTTTCATTAAAGGAACAGTCTATCAAAACATTGAAAATTCTATCTAAACGTTGAAAATTGTTTCATCAAACATTGGCTCCTCGTTATTGAAAGAAACGGAGCCATCTTCCTGGCCTGGAGGCCCGCATTCGCCATCCCACTGATCGGAGCTCGGAATTGGTCCATATCTCACCATCTGCTGCGTCATCGATCTCTCTAGAGTCCTGGTGATTAAACCTCTCACACATGGGACGAGACAACATCCACACAACACAAACACACTCATATGGGTGAAAGCAGCCCATAATACAGTTCTTACAACACTTTTCCATTTCCCAAACATGGGATGTGTTATCAGGAATGTACGTGTAGCGCTGAACCTAATCATTCTACCTACACTGCCCTCTTCTGCCAATAACATATCGAGAGTCAGTCTATTTTACCAGGTCATGAGGGAGGTGGCGGATAATTGGTCAGAGAACCTCTTTACTGCATCCCCGTTTTCATTCATGAATCTCTGTTGATTATTAAAGATGTCATTAATCCAATCCACATTTCTATTTATTGTCAACCACCAAAATAATGTAGTGTTAAAGCCTTCACATATTTGATTCATAGCTTTGTATTCATCTGGAACTTCCCTGAGGATGCCAATAGCATCCATCTTGTAAAGCTACTCCCATCCTGGTCAAAACTCCTCCTGTGCCTACTTTAGCCTCCTATAACTGGCCTCTGATGACTAACTCGAACTGGTTGGACCAATAACCCCAGGGCGCAAGTTCCTAACCACCCTTTGTGGTAATTTCTGTCGTATGCATCCTTTACTGGTACTGGCCCACCCTACATCAGTTATAGGTGCTATGAGGTTAAACATTTTCTCCTGTGCTTTCAAACTTAAGTCAGTCACATTAAGGAAGCCTACCCTTAGTCTAAAGCTTTGCCCTTTTAGTCCTCTCATTGGTTCAAATTATCAATTGTGTTTAAGAACTTTAACTCCTCATAATTATCAGTTCTACAAATTCCCTTAAAATCAATATCACCAATGACCTTAAATTCACCATCCATGGCTTTTCAATGTGGCTGATCAGACCACACAGGAAGAGTCACCAGAGGGGTCAAAAGTCATACCACCCTTTCGGAACCGTGTTTCTTACTACATTAAACAAATTAAAGCTAAGAACTTTATTTACATTTTGTATCCCAGGGTCCCAGAACATTCCCTATCAAAAGAATTTCACGTGTTTAATTAAACTCAGAAAACAAAACTTCCAAAATGCCATGTGTGTAAACCCCTTTAAGATATCATGTCCCTAGGAATTATTTTTTTTCCAAAGAGAGCTAAGCGCTTCTTTTTCCATAAAATAAGTACTTGGTCAGCGTTTCATCCTACCACACTGATTCAAAAACCCAAAAGTTGACTATAAACAAAACTTCATAGTACTTATAACTCCATTGTACTCGCACCACCGCGGTTACACTCACCCCCTTACAAATAGCGCGTCCTCGAGTTAGCTTGTGACTCTACGTCCTACAGGAACGCGCACGCCGGCCAGGCTCACGCACAACTATAATTAATTTACACTGTTCCTGCGAAATAAAATAAACTCGCCCTGTAATCCACCTTTCTGACCTGACATTGTTTCATGCAATGAAAACATAATGTTAGCATACATCCACTTCCCGTTCAAATCACTGGTGTTACTAAACAATCAAACCACGAATCTATAACCAGAATTTATCACCAAACTTTTACGATTCCATTATTCAGACCAGAATCGCTTCCAGCCACATATGTTTTCAGTGCTCACAACCAACGCTTCTCATTTTACCCGTACGAAAAAAATAATATATATCTCTTTTCAAACAGCGTTCTGCCTTACCTCTATCGTAAGATTAAACCCAATGTTACAACTTTATCTCTCCTTCGGCTTCACTCTTATGAAATGTCCAAGGGTTTAAAAAATATCATGTATATCACCACAATTCTGTCGCAATTATTACTTTCCGCTCCTTATAATTCATTAGATTTAGGTAACTGCCTTTTCCTTGATTCCGTCATTGAAATACAACTCCCATTCTCTATAAATCATTTAAGCAGGCCATTTAGACCACAAACAACGTACTTTATCGAATTCGCCTCGCTATTATTTTGAATGAATCTGTCTTTCAATTTAACCTCAACAAGCTATCAAAGCATTTGGTTTCTATCTTAAACAAACACTAACAACCGTATGCTTCTAGTCATAACATAAAAATAATTAAATTAAATTTTAGTCCCATGGTGCATGGGCTGGGAACCGAACCCGGGCCCCCCGCATAGCAGGCAAGAATTCTACCACTGAACCAAAATGCTATTGCTTAGAGCTGCAATTCCGGTGGTTGTGTCCTACTCGGTCACAACGTTTACAGGCTGTTTTACAGTTTCTGGCGAAATGTCCTGTTCTATCTCAATTAAAACACCACTTCTCTCCGTCTTTGTCAGCGCGTCTCCCTGTTTTTCCCCTTCTGTCTACAGTGACTGTCTCTATCCACTTTTCTCAATAAGTTTGCTAAATCCTGTTCTCCTCTCTGTCTATCCCTAAACTGTCTCTGTCTATGGTTCCTTGGTGGGGCCTTACAATCCTCTGCCATGTGGCCGGTTATATTGCAGTTGTAGCACTTTCTGTCCTCAGGTTCTATCCACTTTCTACTCTCCCTGTTTCCCCCTTTCTTTTTAAAATCTTTCCTGCTTTTTCCTGCAATTTCTCCAAGAGTGGCGATCAAATGTTCTGCTCCTGTCTGTTCTTTCTTACTTTTCTTTTCCTTGCCATTATGCTCATGGTGTATAGCATACCTCTTTACTTCGGCCAATGTGGCTGTTCCCCACCCTATCAGAGTCTCTTTTATGATTTGACAAATTTCAGGCTCCATACCACTCAAGAAGGCTATTTTTAACTGTTGGTGGTAAGGTCCGTCGTCTCCCTGTCTAGGCTCTACCAGTCCACTATTAGCATTGAACACATCTCTCAGTCTCTCTAAATACTGGCAAACAGTTTCCCCATCCCCTTGTTTACACTCATGTATTTTTGAAAAGTCTGCATGTCTATGGTAATAGTCCCTAAGATTATTACAGAGCTGTGTCAATTTGTCTGCATAATCCCCATCTCCTGCCCATGGTAAAACCGGTTCTTCTCCTTGCCCTGGAACCCAGGCTCCCTTCACTGCTGCCCAGTCTTTCCCCACTATCTGTCGGACAGCCCTTTCCAATTCTCCTGTATTTAGTTTAAAACTCTCGGTCAGTCCCACCATATCTCTCCTAAACCCTTCTATTCCTGTTTTTGGATGTGCTATTCCCTCAACTGCTCTTGCTACATCTCTCTGAGTCCAGGGTCGATACATTTGTAAGATATCCGATTGATCAGCTTCGCCTGCCCTAGGATTAGGAAGCTCTATGAGAGGACACTGATCCTCCTCCCAATCTGATTGAACCTCCCTCAGCCCTGGCTTATTATACAGCGCCAGTCGCTTTTTAAGGTTAGACTCTCTTGGTTCTGGCTCTTCTTTCCTCTCCTTTGAGGATTTACCACCCATGTTTATTCAATTACTGTTATTCCTATTGTCACAATATGTGTGTACTTACTCAATTACTTCGTTTATTTTCTAATATGTATTCTCACTTTCTATGGGTGTAACCTCCTTCCTCCTGTTTGGAATAATCAGACCTATTTTGCGCGCCTCTGGTAGATCTCGATTATCCCCTCTAAAATGTATTTTGACAGGCGATCTATATTCATACAAATTATGTCCCTGACCTACGTTCTTATAAATGTTATTATTATATTTCGCCTTCCATATTATGTTTTCCGCCTAATATATTATTGACCAGGTATCATTTAGGTCTCAATATTAGCTCCAATTCTCACAATCTATGTGTATGCTTCTATAATTCTGTTATTATACTTAAATCTCACAATCTATGTGTGTGCTCTACTGTTATCTCACTTACTCCTGTTAGTCCTATACTAACGTAACTTACTTATCTTTATTTCGCCTTCTATATTACGTTTTCCGGCTACTGTACTTCGACCAGTTTTACTGTTAGGTCTTACTGCAACCAGTTTTACTGTTAGGTCTTACTGCAACCAGTTTTACTGTTAGGTCTTACTGCAACCGGTTTTACTTTTAGGTCTTACTTAGATCTGTGACCCAGTGCCGCCAACACTAACATAGATACTTTTGTCTTAAACTTTCTCTACATTAGATTATATGGACGGTATACCCGATACAAATCTTACTTTTTGTTAGTTTTACGGTTAATATCCTCCCTCACATTTATCTTGACCAATGCTTAATAGGAACCTAATCCAGTCCATTCTAAGTCAATTTTTAGTAAGTTTAGAATTTAACCCCAAACTAATGAATAAAGATTACTGACCTTATTTTGCAGCTGAGAATTCAATGTAGGTTGGATCTCGTCACCGCTTCTGTCACATACCAGTTTGCCACCGGCCTGTAAAGAACCCACAGAAAAGGGCCGGGTCTTTGATTTACGGATATTTCATCCGCCCGTGCACGGTTTCGGTGTCTCCTTGGAACGACAGGAGCGGGTATTGAAATCCGGCTCGAAGGACCAATTGTTAAAGGAATTTTATATCTTGATGATAATAATCAATAATCAATTCGCCTTGACTAATGCCCAAGGTTTGTAAGACAATGGGTTAAAATAATTAGGCAAGGACTCAGCTTTCTGCAAAAGGTTTCTGTAGCTTTATTCAGAGAAGGTTCTGGCGTCAGGATAACAAAACAGTCATTATATAGTTCTTGCTTACTTACGCATGTTATGAGAATTTTGTTCCCAATGTTCATAAACTGAACTTCAATTAAACTACTCAGTCTGCACCCCAGAGTTTGTAAGGTTCTGGTTAAATGACACAGACGGAGGCCCAGCCTACAATAGTCAACCAAGTTTATTCACGAGAGCTCAGAATATCATACAATGTACACAGCCTTTTATACCTAACATTTGGTCATATCATATGTCATACCCCTTACAGATGCCCCCTCCTCTTCTTTAACACTGTCAATGCTTATTTACAAGTCTTCTCCATCACAAATCCTGCCCCATGTTACATAATCTACTGCAAGCCTAAAGTTTTCTCCCCTCTCTGGGTGGGGAGACCTTCTTCCTGTTATCAGTTTCACTGTGGTCACAAGTTGTCTTCTGTCTGGTAACAGTTCCCCTTTTCAATTGAATGTCTTGCCTATATTGCTAAATCATTAAGCTTAAACTTTTCCAACACACACACATTAGTACATTCATCTTATAATCACTCGGTTATACCTTTTCAGGGTGAAATCATTTAGTCAAACCTTTAATCATATAATTTCCATTACAACGCACATGCATTTACACACAATCCGTTGGTGACCTGCAACCCGAATAAACTTCTCACACTGTTTATCACCTTCTGGCTCAGCCTGTTCCTTTCCTTCAAGGTTAGGAACTCTCTGAAGTTTTACTCCCTTGACCATCTGCTTCTGTAGCTATACTAATTGCATACACACATTTCTTTCCCTCTCCAGTGGTTCCTGGACTTTCCGGAACTAATCAGACCAATCGATCCCTACATTGATCATTACATTGATTATTCATTAACCCTGCTGTATGACTAATAATTCATCATGGTTTATTGATTCATTTACCTTTATTAGATAATTCTCTTATCAACCACTTCCAGCAGCAACTGGTCTCCAATCTAGGGACTGACCAGAACCAACCCTGCTTAGCTTCAGAAGCAAGCCAGCTGTGGGATGCAGGGTGTTAAGCAGCGAATAAGATCCAACATGATTATACCACTCTACATGGAGAAATATACACTAATGGGTTCTTGTATTTGTTGCTATTTAATCAACTCAAAGTCACCACACTATTTCATTGATGTAGCCTAGTTTTAACCGGTCTATGAGGCACTGTTGGCCGACGGGTCAAATATGAGGTTATTACAGTAGCCTACCTTTCACTAAAAGATGCATTTTGGTCCTTTCCTCTCCCCTTACACCTGGCTATCAAGGGAATTTGGGAAGGTTGTGGCTGTTTATACTTCGGTTATTGTGATGATTTTGTCAGAGGAAACAAATCTGAATCTCTGATAATCTAACAGTTACGCTGTAGCGGAGATTCAGCACAATGGATAGCGCCGCAGTTGATCAATTGCACGTGAATCTAAACCCGCAGTTTATCATGTGCCATTCTTCAGCTATATTTACATCAAATCTTCTCAGGCCTACCTATTGCATCTGTTCTCCAGCAATAAAGTCAATTATCAAGTTAATATTCATTTAGTCACAGCATAAATTAAACGTGAGCCTACACAATCAAATTAACTTGTCAAGACCCTGCCATTCTTCTCCGTTATTACTTTTATTCAGGACAAAATACCCCCAGTTCTCGCATTATTTTACAGACTTGGTCAGAAAGGGTAACTGATTCTCAAGACCCAGACAAACAAATGTAGAATAACATTCAATACACAATCTTAGGCTACATAACAGGGGTGGAAATCCCAGGAGGGACGGGGGGTACACGACCCCCCCATCCTGGGAAAAATATGATTTGTCCCCCCCAATATATCACTGTAAACATTACTCTGTAATTTAAATAATAATAATAATACGCAATGAAAGCAATTGTGCTGATTATAGACACTTAATAGCGCTTTTTTAAGTTTCAAAAGATTGCGACCCCCCACCCTTTGCCTCACAATGGTATGATCCACTGCCAGTTCCTTAGTTGGCAAGGTAACAGAGGGTTCGTATCTACTGTCTGAAAGGCACTCAATGCACGTGACTGACATGAGGTTAATCCAGTCAATCGCGCCATAGCAATGTTTTGTTTTATGTTGGCAGGGTTCAAACACACACACACACACTAGCTGAATTTGCAGAGCTAGTGTGCAAATATTAACTATTAAGCTAGCTAGTACCTATTCCATTTATGTGGCGTCGTCAAAGATGGAATCTTTGCTATCGTCAATTTATTCCAAGATCAGCAATGTAAGTTAGTGCTTCAAAGTCCCTGTGATAAGGTTAGCGATAAACTGAAGTCCAAACTGAACAGAACTACACTCTCTTCTACCGTTGTCTTAAATATATTTAATGGTCTCGTTGCAAAAGCTAAATTGTCGCAAGGTAACTTTTATTTATTTTATTTCACCTTTATTTAACCCGGGTAGCAAAGATTATAGCAAACACCACTGAAACGGAATTTGTGCTCGCTAGCTTTGCAAATTCAGCTATTGTTGGAAGCCAGCCAATATGAAACAAACGGTTAAAATTACAAAAGATTGCAGCATATGTTGTGTAAATGGTGAACTCATACAGCTGTCAACTCTTGTCACTGCAATCCGTTTCACATTTGCTAGCTACCTTTTAGATCGAAGCCCATATAGAATGATAGAAGATATGATAGAAGCCCATCTCCTACTGTAAATAACCTACACACTGTGTGTGTGTGTGTGTGTGTGTGTGTGTGTGTGTGTGTGTGTGTGTGTGTGTGTGTGGCCAGCCAGGTAGAAAAAAAGACGGACATCAGAGTATTTTTCAGTACACCAAAACGCAAAGTAAGAACCCTAGTAGCCTAATATCTCAAAGACTAGTTGATAAAATGTTCATAAGAAAGAAGTGAAATGCTAATGAAAATGTTTCACAATGATGTCATTAGGCAGAGCAGGCAACAGATGGCAGAGCTGGGGACAGACTGGCAGAGACAGGGAGTCTCAGGTAAGTTTGTTAAGTCTTTGTTTGGCAACATTAAAGGTTCTCCATTTTTTTGACTTGTAAAATAGGAACATAATTGGAAAATGCCATGGATACCCCCACTCTCAACTTACACTGGTGACTGAACTAAGATCTGTTAAAGGCAATGGTATTGCTGTTGTGATTAGTTGTGTAGTTTTGGGTACCGGTAGTTAGGAGTACGGCAAACACCTTATTTCTTTGGTTCCTCAATATACATTTACCATATTACAACGTAGGCTGTGTGTTACAGCACTACTTTTGGTGTCCCCCTCAGGAATTGCTCTTCAGAAAATGTCATGTAATTGTCCCCTCCAAAGTTGATATCAGATTTTCGCCCCTGCTACATAAAATAACCTGGAAGGCCTACCCTGTAGCAAACAAAATATTTGCATAGGCCGTAACGGTTTAACTTGCTTCAAAACAGGCTGAATTCAGGTTGGCATAAGTGAGTAAAGCGGTGCCACAGAAATTGTTTTGAATTAAAGCAGATACCTACCGGTAGCTCAAAAGTTGGAGCCAATTTTGTTGCTGTATTAACTGCATTTAAAGGTTGCGTGTACATGCTCTTTGAATTCATGGCGACTATAAGTACGACGCACACCCCGAGCGTTGATCATGCGGATAGAGAAGGCCTGTATGAACAGACTTCACCTCACGCTTTTCATAGAAATTAACCGGTTAATTTCTCCCATGTAATCGGAGTGGGTGGGAAATCCTGGTAAAACTGTTCCCCCCCATCAAACCCTAGGTTAGAGGCGCTACAAGCAACTCTGGGAGAGCTAGGACCTGATAGCAGCCTGCCAGCTAAAGCAGGTTAGCATTGACTTATTTAACCTGAAAGTTTGGATTGTCACTGGGATATGAAGACCAACCGCCAAAACGATGGGCTAATGAGACGAGAGCTGGTTTCACATGTAAGCATTCACTAATAGGAAACCAAGTCAGTCAGGAGAGAAGACACCCAGCAGAGTAATTTAAATGCAAGTTGACAACCGTGATATTAGTTAGCACTGAAACCCCGATTCTAGCAACATCCTCATATGTACCAACCCCAGACACTGTGTTCCACAACCATCAAGTTAAAATGAACTAGAACCCATTCCACATCATGTGATGCTACTAGCATAAATTGACCAACACTGAGCAAATGTAGCTTAAACACAGGGGTCAAAGTATTAATATATTGCAAAATAAATGTTGCCAAGTAGGAACCGCCAAAACAATACTGAGGACACAAGTATTACAGTTAATGTTTAATTGAGCCAAAACAAGCAAATGCAGTTACACACACAGACAACCTGGACTAGAGTACCCATGAACTCTTGCATGTCCCACGTCAGATATCCATGTTTGTGGTCAACGGGGGCTCCGATGAAGCGGTGAACAGTTCCTTAGAGGTAGCGTCGTCAGACGGGGGGCCAGTCGCAGCTTCAGAGGTAGCGTCGTCAGACGGGGGGCCAGTCGCAGCTTCAGAGGTAGCGTCGTCAGACGGGGGGCCAGTCGCAGCTTCAGAGGTAGCGTCGTCAGACGGGGGGCCAGTCGCAGCTTCAGAGGTAGCGTCGTCAGACGGGGGGCCAGTCGCAGCTTCAGAGGTAGCGTCGTCAGACGGGGGGCCAGTCGCAGCTTCAGAGGTAGCGTCGTCAGACGGGGGGCCAGTCGCAGCTTCAGAGGTAGCGTCGTCAGACGGGGGGCCAGTCGCAGCTTCAGAGGTAGCGTCGTCAGACGGGGGGGCCAGTCGCAGCTTCAGAGGTAGCGTCGTCAGACGGGGGGCCAGTCGCAGCTTCAGAGGTAGCGTCGTCAGACGGGGGGCCAGTCGCAGCTTCAGAGGTAGCGTCGTCAGACGGGGGGCCAGTCGCAGCTTCAGAGGTAGCGTCGTCAGACGGGGGGCCAGTCGCAGCTTCAGAGGTAGCGTCGTCAGACGGGGGGCCAGTCGCAGCTTCAGAGGTAGCGTCGTCAGACGGGGGGCCAGTCGCAGCTTCAGAGGTAGCGTCGTCAGACGGGGGGCCAGTCGCAGCTTCAGAGGTAGCGTCGTCAGACGGGGGGCCAGTCGCAGCTTCAGAGGTAGCGTCGTCAGACGGGGGGCCAGTCGCAGCTTCAGAGGTAGCGGCCAACAGTTCCTCAAAGGCATGGTCAGACGGGGGGCCAGTCGCAGCTTCAGAGGTAGCGGCCAACAGTTCCTCAAAGGCATGGTCAGACGGGGGGCCAGTCGCAGCTTCAGAGGTAGCGGCCAACAGTTCCTCAAAGGCATGGTCAGACGGGGGGCCAGTCGCAGCTTCAGAGGTAGCGGCCAACAGTTCCTCAAAGGCATGGTCAGACGGGGGGCCAATCGCAGCTTCAGAGGTAGCGGCCAACAGTTCCTCAAAGGCATGGTCAGACGGGCCAGTCGCAGCTTCAGAGGTAGCGTCGTCAGACGGGCCAGTCGCAGCTTCAGAGGTAGCGTCGTCAGACGGGCCAGTCGCAGCGTCGTCAGAGGTAGCGTCGTCAGACGGGCCAGTCGCAGCGTCGTCAGAGGTAGCGTCGTCAGACGGGCCAGTCGCAGCGTCGTCAGAGGACATGCGCCTCAGCTTCTCCTCAGAGGACAGGGCATCATTTGCCTGAGAGCTACCATGGTTTGGAGAAGCTTGGGATTCTACTTCGTTAGTCTCTAAATACTCTATAGAAAAAACAAAAGGAACAGTTGGGTATTCTACAGCAACACATCTGTTCCACACGGTCTAGGCCGAATTGCCAGTCGAATGTTGAACCCAACAGTTTTCAAAGTATATGTTTCAGGCCGTACCTTCTCTGTCTTGTTTAGCGTCAGACCCTATGGATCGGAGCAAGGCCAGGGCATGCTCAATGGAGACGTCATTTGATGACAGCTCTGAAAAACGTAGGTTAAGGTACACAAGCAAAATTACCAAATCAAAGGCTTTGACAACGTTATTTAGACTGAGTTACTCTATGGTGTTGAATGAGTGTCAAACACAGCAGCACCATAGACAGTGACAAAGAACATAGCTAGAAGGGTTGTGGAAAGAAACACTTACCTCCAAGTCTCCTCTGCAGAGAGACTTGATCTTGCTTCTGGGACTTTCCAACAGGGTAACAAGAAACTGAGGAGAAAGTGTTGACAGAAGTTGAGTTCACACAAAATAGCTACATATATTAATAATAGATGACCAATGCGGAAGAAACAGACAGTCAAATTTGAATCTCCAACTTATAAAGTTAAGCATATTTCCCAAACAAATCCCTTCAATCCAAATAAAACGTTAGTGAACCAACCTTTGACAACCCCCACAGTCATCACAAAGAGCAGCAATTCTCTCACACCTCCCATGATCATGAGAATAGTCTGTGTTATCAACAGGTAATGTCTTCCCATGGCCTGTATGAGGCTTATATAGGCCACTAATGACCGTTTACCTGACAAACATGACTTAACGATCAATTAACAAGCTTGATTGAGGTGTTACATTCAGATAGAAATAGACCATGTAGAACATATGTTGATTCTTTGGTGGGCAGGCAATCTTTTCTACTCCATATATTGCATTTATATCTGTAATGTTTAACCCTAATGGTCTCAGAATCTTCAAAGATATTAGGGGGAAAAAAACACTGTACCCAAATCCACTTTTTACAATGCTCCTGGGAAATGGGTAGGCCTCCACCATACAGTTTTACAGCTGTGATATATTTATTTATTTACATAGATCACATACTTAAATATATATACACTGCTCAAAAAAATAAAGGGAACACTAAAATAACACATCCTAGATCTGAATGAATGAAATAATCTTATTAAATACTTTTTTCTTTACATAGTTGAATGTGCTGATAACAAAATCACACAAAAATAATCAATGGAAATCCAATTTATCAACCCATGGAGGTCTGGATTTGGAGTCACACTCAAAATTTTCATGGAAAACCACACTACAGGCTGATCCAACTTTGATGTAATGTCCTTAAAACAAGTCAAAATGAGGCTCAGTAGTGTCTGTGGCCTCCACGTGCCTGTATGACCTCCCTACAACGCCTGGGCATGCTCCTGATGAGGTGGCGGATGGTCTCCTGAGGGATCTCCTCTCAAACCTGGACTAAAGCATCCGCCAACTCCTGGACAGTCTGTGGTGCAACGTGGCGTTGGTGGATGGAGCGAGACATGATGTCCCAGATGTGCTCAATTGGATTCAGGTCTGGAGAACGGGCGGGCCAGTCCATAGCATCAATGCCTTCCTCTTGCAGGAACTGTTGACACACTCCAGCCACATGAGGTATAGCATTGTCTTGCATTAGGAGGAACCCAGGGCCAACCGCACCAGCATATGGTCTCACAAGGGGTCTGAGGATCTCATCTCGGTACCTAATGGCAGTCAGGCTACCTCTGGCGAGCACATGGAGGGCTGTGCGGCCCCCCAAAGAAATGCCATCCCACACCATGACTGACCCACCGCCAAACCGGTCATGCTGGAGGATGTTGCAGGCAGCAGAACGTTCTCCACGGCGTCTCCAGACTGTCACGTCTGTCACATGTGCTCAGTGTGAACCTGCTTTCATCTGTGAAGAGCACAGGGCGCCAGTGGCGAATTTGCCAATCTTGGTGTTCTCTGGCAAATGCCAAACGTCCTGCACGGTGTTGGGCTGTAATCACAACCCCCACCTGTGGACGTCGGGCCCTCATACCACCCTCATGGAGTCTGTTTCTGACCGTTTGAGCAGACACATGCACATTTGTGGCCTGCTGGAGGTCATTTTGCAGCGCTCCGGCAGTGCTCCTCCTGCTCCTCCTTGCACAAAGGCGGAGGTAGCGGTCCTGCTGCTGGGTTGTTGCCCTCCTACGGCCTCCTCCATGTCTCCTGATGTACTGGCCTGTCTCCTGGTAGCGCCTCCATGCTCTGGACACTACGCTGATAGACACAGCAAACCTTCTTGCCACAGCTCGCATCAGTGTTGCTTCCTAAGTGGACAGTTTGATTTCACAGAAGTGTGATTGACTTGGAGTTACATTAAGTTGTTTAAGTGTTCCCTTTATTTTTTTGAGCAGTATATGTTAGCTGTAGGTAGCTTTGGGATAAAATTCCCATATTGTATTGTTACTAACATAAATCATAATATATCATATTTTCCTCATTTGCTCTGTAGGAGGTTCGTCATATGAAGGACATTCAAGTGGATGTGACCCCTAACCTGACATAATGTAAACGTTATACATTAAGCTCTCTCCCTCAGTGACATGAATTAGTATATTTCATATTCTCAGAACCCAACAGTAGGTTTTAAGGTGTGGCTGCATGTTTGTCGTGGACGCATCGTCACTCTTGATGTTCTTTTTCCAGATTGCAAGTGAAACACCTTTAGATGTGGTAAGTGCCAGTTGGTAACTTTTCCTCACACTTGCTTGTTTAAGGTATGGATGCAACACCCCAGTATGTCTGCAGGGGCTGGTCACTGAGATTTACCATGTTACACATGCTACTAGACTAACCTTCCAAGTAAATATGTTACAAGTCTGAACTGGCCGTCCTTGTCTTTCCTCAACTAATTGAAAGCTCAGGGACAGACATCCTGAACGACTTTGATGTCAGAGCTCCCATCAGCCCTCTACACCTCGCTGTGAGTAAAGCCTACCTGCTCCTGTAGTGGTCTCCATATGACAAATGGCACCCTATTCCCTATTTAGTACACTACTTTTGACCAGATCCTTATAGGCCCTGATCAAAAGTAGTTCACTACATAGGGAATAGGGTGCTATCTGGGAAGCAGGCATGGTGTTGATTTTCCACAGGAAGTTGACTGTCCAGACAGACTCACACACCAAATTCCTATCTATTCCTGATTCGTGTAAAATACATGCATATTCTACACAGTGATGATGAGGATGATTTCCTTATTTTGCCATTTGAGTTAATCAACCTCAGAGGAGAAGTAGAGTGTTTGTTTCTCAATCCCACGCTTGGCAGGGACCTCCGATGTTGATGCTGGGCGGGAGCAAAAATGGGCTCCCGATTGAAAGACTCTGGTCTACTTTAGAGGTCTAGCACTGTATTTCTGTTCAGGTGTACCACTGGTCTACTATAGGACATTGATTATATATCTATTCAGGCGTACCACTGGACTTTGCTTGAGACTGTGTTTGTGTTTCTATTCAGGCGTACCACGGCCACCACCATGCTATGGAGTTCCTGGTTCAGTCTCTGCTGGATCTAGACGTGAGGGACAGCCAGGGGCGCACCCTCTGGACCTGTCTGCCTTAAAAAGTAATGAAGAGAGGTTGGGCCAGTGCTTTGGGGCCAGGGGGTTTTCATAACCAAGTAATGAAGAGATGGAGATTGAATCCAGAGGGTTGGAGACAGGAGGTTGGAGCCAGTGGGTTGGGACCCAGTGTGTCGGGACCCAGTGTGTCAAGTTTGCTGACGACACGAAGGCGATGAGAGGTCAGAGACTTGGCATTGTGGTGCCAGGACAACCTCTCCATCAATGCCAGTAAGACCAAGGAGCTGATCGTGGTCTACAGGAGCAAGAGGGGAGAGCACGTCCCCATCCACATCAACAGGGCTGTTCCTTGGCGACCTAACATGGTCCACACACACCCGCACAGTCGTGGCATGGGCACTCGCATCCTCAAAAAGTTAAAGGGTCTTGCTCTGACCCTACGCACAATCACTAGACTGTATACAAAGCATATGCACACTCACACACACTACATTCACACTCCCACACACATACACACACACACACACACACAAACCGACACAACCCAAACACACATGCATACACATTACACACTCTCACAAACACACACCTTTACACTCATCATTTGCAGCTGCTGCTCTGTTCTTTATTTTGCTATTATTATTATTATTATCTATCCTGATGCCTAGTCACTTTACCCTGCCTTCTTGTACATATCTATTTCAAATACCTCGTACCCCTGCACACTGATCTGTAACTGGTACTCCTTGTATATAGCTTTATTGTTGGGTATTTTATTCCTCGTGTTACAATATATACAGTACCAGTCAAAAGTTTGGACACACATACTATTTCCAGGGTTTCTTTATTTTTTTTTAAACAATTTTCTACATTGTAGAACATCAAAAGTATGAAATAACACATAAGGAATCCTGAAGTGACCAAAAAAGTGTTAAACAAATCAAAATATATTTGAGATTTGAGATTCTTCAAAGTAGCCACCCTTTGCCTTGATGACAGCTTTGCACACTCTTGGCATTCACTCAACCAGCTTCATGAGGTACTCACCTGGAATGCATTTTAATTAACACGTGTGCCTTGTTCAAAGTTAATTTGTGGAATTTATTTCCTTCTTAGTGCGTTTGAGCCAATCACTTGTTTTGTGACAAGGTAGGGGTGGTATACAGAAGATAGCCCTATTTGGTAAAATACCAAGTCCATATCATGGCAAGAACAGCTCAAATAAGCAAAGAGAAACAAAAGTCTATTATTATTTTAACCTCTATGGGCTAGGTGGGACGCAAGCGTCCCACCCGTGGTGCACTCCATCAACAGCAGGTGCATTTCAAGAGCGGCAAATTTGAATCCAAATAAATGTCAAAATTCAAATTTTTCAAACATACAACTATTTTACACCCTTTGAAAGATAAACATCTCCTTAATCTAACCACGTTTTACGATTTCAAAAAGGTTTTACGGCGAAAGCATAAATTTAGAGTATGTTAGGACAGTACATTTACAAGAGTTGTGTGTAATGTTTTGTCAATTCAAAGACAGGGTCACCAAAACCATAAAACCAGCTAAAATGATGCACTAACCTTTTACAATCTCCATCAGATGACACTCCTAGGACATTATGTTAGACAATGCATGCATTTTTAGTTCTATCAAGTTCATATTTATATCCAAAAACAGCGTTTTACTATGGCATTGATGTTGAGGAAATCGTTTCCCTCCAATAACCGGCAGTCAAGTCAGCACCACAAATTAAATAATTAAAATTAGAAAACATTGGTAAAATATTATATTGTCATTTAAAGAATTATAGATTTACATCTCTTGAACGCAATCAACTTGCCAGATTTAAAAATAACCTTACTGGGAAATCACACTTTGCAATAATCTGAGCACTGCGCCCAGAAAAATACGCGTTGCGATACAGACTAGCCGTCATGTTGGGGAGATCTAAAATCGAAAATACTATGTAAATAATCCATTACCTTTGATTCTCTTCATCAGATGTCACTTCCAGGTATCACAGGTCCATAACGAATGTAGTTTTGTTCAAAAAAGCTCATCATTTATGTCCAAAAATCTCCGTCTTGTTAGCACATGATCTAAGCCCGCCGGACTTCACTTCATGAACGAGGGGAAAAAATATATTTACGTTCGTTCAAACATGTCAAACGTTGTATAGCATAAATCATTAGGGCCTTTTTTAACCAGAACATGAATAATATTCAAGGTGGACGAATGCATTCTCTTTTATAACGTATTGGAACGAGGGTACCCAACATGAACTCGCGCGCCAGGTGTCTAATGGGCCATCATCGTTCCATGGCTCTTGTTCAGTCAGATCTCCCTCCAGAAGACTCAAAACACTTTGTAAAGGCTGGTGACATCTAGTGGAAGCAAAAGGAAGTGCCAAAATATTCCTCAGCCCCTGTGTTTTTCAATGGCATAGGTTTAAAGGTAATACAACACATCAGGTATCCACTTCCTGTCAGAAAATGTCTCAGGGTTTTGCCTGCCAAATGAGTTCTGTTATACTCACAGACACCATTCAAACAGTTTTAGAAACTTTAGGGTGTTTTCTATCCATATATAATAAGTATATGCATATTCTAGTTACTGGGTAGGATTAGTAACCAGATTAAATCGGGTACATTTTTGTTATCCAGCCGTGCAAATACTGCCCCCTAGCCCTAACAGGTTTTAAGACATGAAGTTCAGTCAATCCGGAAAATTTCAAGAACTTTGAATGATTCTTCAAGTGCAGTTGCAAAATCCATCAAGCGCTATGTCTCTCATGAGGACCGCCACAGGAAAGGAAGACCCAGAGTTACCTCTGCTGTAAAGTTCAAGTAACAGACACATTTCAACATCAACTGTTCAGAGGAGACTACGTGAATCAGGCCTTCATGGTCAAATTGCTGCAAAGAAACCACTACTAAAGGACACCAATAAGAAGAAGAGACTTGCTTGGGCCAAGAAACACCAGCAATGGACATTAGACCGGTGGAAATCTGTCCTTTTGGAAAAGCAATCCAGGTGAAGCTGGTTGAGAGAATGCCAAGAGTGTGCAAAGGGTGGCTACATTGAAGAGTCTATATAAATATAAAATAGATTTTGATATGTTTAACACTTTTTTGGTTACTACATGATTCCATATGTGTTATTTCATAGTTTTGAGTTCTTCACTATTATTTTACAATGTAGAAAATAGTCAAAATAAAGAAAAACCTTTGAATAAGTAGGTGTGTCCAAACTTTTGATTGGTACTATATATATATATATATATATATATATATATATATATATATATATATATATATATTCTATAGTTTTGTTCTCTGCATCGTTGGGGTGGGCTCGTATGCAAGCATTTCACGGTAAAGCGTTGATTTGAGAGGGAAAGACAAAGAGCGAGGGAGTCCAAATGTATTCTGACCTAGTCTTTAGTATGAATCCATTTTTAATGAGACGAGTACAAAACATTAAAGGAACAGTTGTCTCCATGTCTCGTCCGTACCTGGTAGAGTATTCGGGTGGGGGTCCCGCAAAGTTCATCCCAATGGCTGGGGGAGGAGGGTAGGCATAATTGGTCATGTAGAGACATATCTTTTCCAGAGAACCTACCAATTTTCCTTCCTGAGGAAATTGCAAGAAATTACCAGGCTTCCCGTTCAAACCGAAAGTGCTATTTAGAAGCATATGTTTTATTTAACCAGGTAAGTTGACTGAGAACACATTCTCATTTACAGCAATGACCTGGGGAATAGTTACAGGGGATGGGGGGGTGAATGAGCCAATAGTAAGCTTGGGATGATTAGGTGACCGTATGAGCGCCAGATTGGGAATTTAGCCAGGACACCAGGGTTAACACCCCTACTCTAACAATAAGTGCCATGGGATCTTTAGTGACCACAGAGAGTCAGGACACCGGTTTAACGTCCCACCCGAAAGACAGCACATGTCCCCAATCACTGCCCTGGGATATTATTTTAGACCAGAGGAAAGAGTGACTCCTACTGGCCCTCCAACACCACTTCCAGCAGCAACTGGTCTCCAATCTAGGGACTGACCAGGACCAACCCTGCTTAGCTTCAGAAGCAAGCCAGCTGTGGGATGCAGGGTGTTAAGCAGCGAATAAAATCCAACATGATTATACCACTCTACATGGAGAAATATACACTAATGGGTTCTTGTATTTGTTGCTTTTTAATCAACTCAAAGTCACCACACTATTTCATTGATGTAGCCTAGTTTTAACCGGTCTATGAGGCACTGTTGGCCGACGGGTCAAATATGAGGTTATTACAGTAGCCTACCTTTCACTGAAAGATGCATTTTGGTCCTTTCCTCTCCCCTTACACCTGGCTATCAAGGGAATTTGGGAAGGTTGTGGCTGTTTATACTTCGGTTATTGTGATGATTTTGTCAGAGGAAACAAATCTGAATCTCTGATAATCTAACAGTTACGCTGTAGCGGAGATTCAGCACAATGGATAGCGCCGCAGTTGATCAATTGCACGTGAATCTAAACCCGCAGTTTATCATGTGCCATTCTTCGGCTATATTTACATCAAATCTTCTCAGGCCTACCTATTGCATCTGTTCTCCAGCAATAAAGTACATTATCAAGTTAATATTAATTTAGTCACAGCATAAATTAAACGTGAGCCTACACAATCAAATTAACTTGTCAAGACCCTGCCATTCTTCTCCGTTATTACTTTTATTCAAGACAAAATACCCCCAGTTCTCACATTATTTTACAGACTTGGTCAGAAAGGGTAACTGATTCTCAAGACCCAGACAAACAAATGTAGAATAACATTCAATACACAAACGTAGGCTACATAACAGGGGCGGAAATCCCAGGGGGGACGGGGGGTACACGACCCCCCCATCCTGGGAAAAATATGATTTGTCCCCCCCAATATATCACTGTAAACATAACTCTGTAAT
The DNA here is from genome assembly GCF_965601325.2 of Salmo salar. Classification (NCBI taxonomy): domain Eukaryota; kingdom Metazoa; phylum Chordata; class Actinopteri; order Salmoniformes; family Salmonidae; genus Salmo; species Salmo salar. Next base: position 85,850,876 of record NC_138295.1, read on the forward strand.
TTAAATAATATGAATAATACACAATGAAAGCAATTGTGCTGATTATAGACACTTAATAGAGCTTTTTTAAGTTTCAAAAGATTGCGACCCCCCACCCTTTGCCTCACAATGGTTTGATCCACTACCAGTTCCTTAGTTGGCAAGGTAACAGAGTGTTCGTATCTACTGTCTGAAAGGCACGTGACTGACATGAGGTTAATCCAGTCAATCGCGCCATAGCAATGATTTGTTTTATGTTGGCAGGGTTCACACACACACACACACACTAGCTGAATTTGCAGAGCTAGCGCGCAAATATTAACTATTAAGCTAGCTAGTACCTATTCCATTTATGTGGCGTCGTCAAAGATGGAATCTTTGCTATCGTCAATTTATTCCAAGATCAGCAATGTAAGTTAGTGCTTCAAAGTCCCTGTGATAAGGTTAGCGATAAACTGAAGTCCAAACTGAACAGAACTACACTCTCTTCTACCATTGTCTTAAATATATGTAATGGTCTCGTTGCAAAAGCTAAATTGTCGCAAGGGAACTTTTATTTATTTATTTTATTTCACCTTTATTTAACCCGGGTAGCAAAGATTATAGCAAACACCACTGAAACGGAATATGTGCTCGCTAGCTTTGCAAATTCAGCTATTGTTGGAAGCCAGCCAATATGAAACAAACGGTTAAAATTACAAAAGGTTGCAGCATATGTTGTGTAAATGGTGAACTCATACAGCTGTCAACTCTTGTCACTGCAATCCGTTTCACATTTGCTAGCTACCTTTTAGATCGAAGCCCATATAGAATGATAGAAGATATGATAGAAGCCCATCTCCTACTGTAAATAACCTACACACTGTGTGTGTGTGTGTGTGTGTGTGTAGCCAGCCAGCTAGAAAAATGGCAGAAAAAAGAAAAAAGACGGACATCAGAGTATTTTTCAGTACACCAAAATGCAAAGTAAGAACCCTATAACCTAATATCTCAAAGACTAGTTGATAAAATGTTCATAAGAAAGAAGTGAAATGCTAATGAAAATGTTTCACAATGTCATTAGGCAGAGCAGGCAACAGATGGCACACAGACAGCAGAGCTGGGGACAGACTGGCAGAGACAGGGAGTCTCAGGTAAGTTTGTTGAGTCTTTGTTTGGCAACATTATGAAAGGTTAAATTTTTTTGACTTGTAAAATAGGAACATAATTGGAAAATGCCATGGATACCCCCACTCTCGACTGAACTAAGATTTGTTAAAGGCAATGGTATTGCTGTTGTGATTAGTTGTGTAGTTTTGGGTACCGGTAATTAGGAGCACGGCAAACACCTTATTTCTTTGGTTCCTCAATATACATTTACCATATTACAACGTAGGCTGTGTGTAACAGCACTACTTTGTGTCCCCCTCAGGAATTGCTCGAGAAAATTATGTAATTGTCCCCTCCAAAGTTGATAACAATTTTCGCCCCTGCTACATAAAATAACCTGGAAGGCCTACCCTGTAGCAAACAAAATATTTGCATAGGCCGTAACGGTTTAACTTGCTTCAAAACAGGCTGAATTCAGGTTGGCATAAGTGAGTAAAGCGGTGCCACAGAAATTGTTTTGAATTAAAGCAGATACCTACCGGTAGCTCAAAAGTTGGAGCCAATTTTGTTGCTGTATTAACTGCATTTAAAGGTTGCGTGTACATGCTCTTTGAATTCATGGCGACTATAAGTACGACGCACACCCCGAGCGTTGATCATGCGGATAGAGAAGGCCTGTATGAACAGACTTCACCTCACGCTTTTCATAGAAATTAACCGGTTAATTTCTCCCATGTAATCGGAGTGGGTGGGAAATCCTGGTAAAACTGTTCCCCCCCCATCAAACCCTAGGTTAGAGGCGCTACAAGCAACTCTGGGAGAGCTAGGACCTGATAGCAGCCTGCCAGCTAAAGCAGGTTAGCATTGACTTATTTAACCTGAAAGTTTGGATTGTCACTGGGATATGAAGACCAACCGCCAAAACGATGGGCTAATGAGACGAGAGCTGGTTTCACATGTAAGCATTCACTAATAGGAAACCAAGTCAGTCAGGAGAGAAGACACCCAGCAGAGTAATTTAAATGCAAGTTGACAACCGTGATATTAGTTAGCACTGAAACCCCGATTCTAGCAACATCCTCATATGTACCAACCCCAGACACTGTGTTCCACAACCATCAAGTTAAAATTAACTAGAACCCATTCCACATCATGTGATGCTACTAGCATAAATTGACCAACACTGAGCAAATGTAGCTTAAACACAGGGGTCAAAGTATTAATATATTGCTGAGGCCAAAGCATGGTTATAATGCAAAATAAATGTTGCCAAGTAGGAACCGCCAAAACAATACTGAGGACACAAGTATTACAGTTAATGTTTAATTGAGCCAAAACAAGCAAATGCAGTTACACACAGACAACCTGGACTAGAGTACCCATGAACTCTTGCATGGACCCCGAGCACCATGTCCCACGTCAGATATCCATGTTTGTGGTCAACGGGGGCTCCGATGAAGCGGCGAACAGTTCCTCAAAGGCATGGTCAGACGGGGGGCCAGTCGCAGCTTCAGAGGTAGCATCGTCAGACGGGGGGCCAGTCGCAGCTTCAGCGGTAGCGTCGTCAGACGGGGGGCCAGTCGCAGCTTCAGCGGTAGCGTCGTCAGACGGGGGGCCAGTCGCAGCTTCAGCGGTAGCGTCGTCAGACGGGGGGCCAGTCGCAGCTTCAGCGGTAGCGTCGTCAGACGGGGGGCCAGTCGCAGCTTCAGCGGTAGCGTCGTCAGACGGGGGGCCAGTCGCAGCTTCAGCGGTAGCGTCGTCAGACGGGGGGCCAGTCGCAGCTTCAGCGGTAGCGTCGTCAGACGGGGGATCAGTCGCAGCTTCAGCGGTAGCGTCGTCAGACGGGGGGCCAGTCGCAGCTTCAGCGGTAGCGTCGTCAGACGGGGGGCCAGTCGCAGCTTCAGAGGTAGCGTCGTCAGACGGGGGGCCAGTCGCAGCTTCAGAGGTAGCGTCGTCAGACGGGGGGCCAGTCGCAGCTTCAGAGGTAGCGTCGTCAGACGGGCCAGTCGCAGCTTCAGAGGTAGCGTCGTCAGACGGGCCAGTCGCAGCGTCGTCAGAGGACATGCGCCTGAGCTTCTCCTCAGAGGACAGGGCATCATTTGCCTGAGAGCTACCATGGTTTGGAGAAGCTTGGGATTCTACTTCGTTAGTCTCTAAATACTCTATAGAAAAAACAAAAGGAACAGTTGGGTATTCTACAGCAACACATCTGTTCCACACGGTCTAGGCCGAATTGCCAGTCGAATGTTGAACCCAACAGTTTTCAAAGTATATGGGCTCCGGGCAGCCGAGCGGAAATGGAGGAAAACTCGCCTCCCTGCGGACCTGGCATCCTTTCACTCCCTCCTCTCTACATTTTCCTCTTCTGTCTCTGCTGCTAAAGCCACTTTCTACCACTCTAAACTCCAAGCATCTGCCTCTAACCCTAGGAAGCTCTTTGCTACCTTCTCCTCCCTCCTGAATCCTCCTCCCCCTCCCCCCCCCCCTCCTCCCTCTCTGCGGATGACTTCGTCAACCATTTTGAAAAGAAGGTTGACGACATCCGATCCTCGTTTGCTAAGTCAAACGACACTGCTGGTCCTGCTCACACTGCCCTACCCTGTGCTTTGACCTCTTTCTCCCCTCTCTCCAGATGAAATCTCGCGTCTTGTGACGGCCGGCCGCCCAACAACCTGCCCACTTGACCCTATCCCCTCCTCTCTTCTCCAGACCATTTCCGGAGAACTTCTCCCCTACCTCACCTCGCTCATCAACTCATCCTTGACCGCTGGCTACGTCCCTTCCGTCTTCAAGAGAGCGAGAGTTGCACCCCTTCTGAAAAAACCTACACTCGATCCCTCCGATGTCAACAACTACAGACCAGTATCCCTTCTTTCCTTTCTCTCCAAAACTCTTGAACGCGCCGTCCTTGGCCAGCTCTCTTGCTATCTCTCTCAGAATGACCTTCTTGATCCTAATCAGTCAGGTTTCAAGACTGGGCATTCAACTGAGACTGCTCTTCTCTGTGTCACGGAGGCTCTCCGCACTGCTAAAGCTAACTCTCTCTCCTCTGCTCTCATCCTTCTAGACCTATCTGCTGCCTTTGATACCGTGAACCATCAGATCCTCCTCTCCACCCTCTCCGAGCTGGGCATCTCCGGCGCCGCCCACGCTTGGATTGCGTCCTACCTGACAGGTCGCTCCTACCAGGTGGCGTGGCGAGAATCTGTCTCCGCACCACGTGCTCTCACCACTGGTGTCCCCCAGGGCTCTGTTCTTGGCCCACTCCTATTCTCACTATACACCAAGTCACTTAGCTCTGTCATATCCTCACATGGTCTCTCATATCATTGCTATGCAGATGACACACAATTAATCTTCTCCTTTCCCCCTTCTGACAACCAGGTGGCGAATCGCATCTCTGCATGTCTGGCAGACATATCAGTGTGGATGACGGATCACCACCTCAAGCTGAACCTCGGCAAGACGGAGCTGCTCTTCCTCCCGGGGAAGGACTGCCCGTTCCATGATCTCGCCATCACGGTTGACAACTCCCTTGTGTCCTCCTCCCAGAGTGCTAAGAGACTTGGCGTGACCCTGGACAACACCCTGTCGTTCTCCACCAACATCAAGGCGGTGACCCGATCCTGTAGGTTCATGCTCTACAACATTCGCAGAGTACGACCCTGCCTCACACAGGAAGCGGCGCAGGTCCTAATCCAGGCACTTGTCATCTCCCGTCTGGATTATTGCAACTCGCTGTTGGCTGGGCTCCCTGCCTGTGCCATTAAACCCCTACAACTCACCCAGAATGCCGCAGCCCGTCTGGTGTTCAACCTTCCCAAGTTCTCTCATGTCACCCCGCTCCTCCGCTCTCTCCACTGGCTTCCAGTCGAAGCTCGCATCCGCTACAAGACCATGGTGCTTGCCTACGGAGCTGTGAGGGGAACGGCACCTCCGTACCTTCAGGCTCTGATCAGGCCCTACACCCAAACAAGGGCACTCCGTTCATCCACCTCTGGCCTGCTCGCCTCCCTACCTCTGAGGAAGCACAGTTCCCGCTCAGCCCAGTCAAAACTGTTCGCTGCTCAGGCACCCCAATGGTGGAACAAGCTCCCTCACGACGCCAGGACAGCGGAGTCAATCACCACCTTCCGGAGACATCTGAAACCCCACCTCTTCAAGGAATACCTGGGATAGGATAAAGTAATCCTTCTAACCCCCCCCCCTTAAAAGATTTAGACGCACTATTGTAAAGTGGTTGTTCCACTGGATATTATAAGGTGAATGCACCAATTTGTAAGTCGCTCTGGATAAGAGCGTCTGCTAAATGACTTAAATGTAAATATGTTTCAGGCCGTACCTTCTCTGTCTTGTTTAGCGTCAGACCCTATGGATCGGAGCAAGGCCAGGGCATGCTCAATGGAGACGTCATTTGATGACAGATATGAAAAACGTAGGTTAAGGTACACAAGCAAAATTACCAAATCAAAGGCTTTGACAACATTATTTAGACTGAGTTACTCTATGGTGTTGAATGAGTGTCAAACACAGCAGCACCATAGACAGTGACAAAGAACATAGCTAGAAGGGTTGTGGAAAGAAACACTTACCTCCAAGTCTCCTCTGCAGAGAGACTTGATCTTGCTTCTGGGACTTTCCAACAGGGTAACAAGAAACTGAGGAGAAAGTGTTGACAGAAGTTGAGTTCACACAAAATAGCTACATATATTAACGATCAATTAACAAGCTTGATTGAGGTGTTACATTCAGATAGAAATAGACCATGTAGAACATATGTTGATTCTTTGGTGGGCAGGCAATCTTTTCTACTCCATATATTGCATTTATATCTGTAATGTTTAACCCTAATGGTCTCAGAATCTTCAAAGATATTAGGGGGAAAAAAACACTGTACCCAAATCCACTTTTTACAATGCTCCTGGGAAATGGGTAGGCCTCCACCATACAGTTTTACAGCTGTGATATATTTATTTATTTACATAGATCACATACTTAAATATATATACACTGCTCAAAAAAATAAAGGGAACACTAAAATAACACATCCTAGATCTGAATGAATGAAATAATCTTATTAAATACTTTTTTCTTTACATAGTTGAATGTGCTGATAACAAAATCACACAAAAATAATCAATGGAAATCCAATTTATCAACCCATGGAGGTCTGGATTTGGAGTCACACTCAACATTTTCATGGAAAACCACACTACAGGCTGATCCAACTTTGATGTAATGTCCTTAAAACAAGTCAAATTGAGGCTCAGTAGTGTCTGTGGCCTCCACGTGCCTGTATGACCTCCCTACAACGCCTGGGCATGCTCCTGATGAGGTGGCGGATGGTCTCCTGAGGGATCTCCTCTCAAACCTGGACTAAAGCATCCGCCAACTCCTGGACAGTCTGTGGTGCAACGTGGCGTTGGTGGATGGAGCGAGACATGATGTCCCAGATGTGCTCAATTGGATTCAGGTCTGGAGAACGGGCGGGCCAGTCCATAGCATCAATGCCTTCCTCTTGCAGGAACTGTTGACACACTCCAGCCACATGAGGTATAGCATTGTCTTGCATTAGGAGGAACCCAGGGCCAACCGCACCAGCATATGGTCTCACAAGGGGTCTGAGGATCTCATCTCGGTACCTAATGGCAGTCAGGCTACCTCTGGCGAGCACATGGAGGGCTGTGCGGCCCCCCAAAGAAATGCCATCCCACACCATGACTGACCCACCGCCAAACCGGTCATGCTGGAGGATGTTGCAGGCAGCAGAACGTTCTCCACGGCGTCTCCAGACTGTCACGTCTGTCACATGTGCTCAGTGTGAACCTGCTTTCATCTGTGAAGAGCACAGGGCGCCAGTGGCGAATTTGCCAATCTTGGTGTTCTCTGGTAAATGCCAAACGTCCTGCACGGTGTTGGGCTGTAATCACAACCCCCACCTGTGGACGTCGGGCCCTCATACCACCCTCATGGAGTCTGTTTCTGACCGTTTGAGCAGACACATGCACATTTGTGGCCTGCTGGAGGTCATTTTGCAGGGCTCCGGCAGTGCTCCTCCTGCTCCTCCTTGCACAAAGGCGGAGGTAGCGGTCCTGCTGCTGGGTTGTTGCCCTCCTACGGCCTCCTCCATGTCTCCTGATGTACTGGCCTGTCTCCTGGTAGCGCCTCCATGCTCTGGACACTACGCTGATAGACACAGCAAACCTTCTTGCCACAGCTCGCATCAGTGTTGCTTCCTAAGTGGACAGTTTGATTTCACAGAAGTGTGATTGACTTGGAGTTACATTAAGTTGTTTAAGTGTTCCCTTTATTTTTTTGAGCAGTATATGTTAGCTGTAGGTAGCTTTGGGATAAAATTCCCATATTGTATTGTTACTAACATAAATCATAATATATCATATTTTCCTCATTTGCTCTGTAGGAGGTTCGTCATATGAAGGACATTCAAGTGGATGTGACCCCTAACCTGACATAATGTAAACGTTATACATTAAGCTCTCTCCCTCAGTGACATGAATTAGTATATTTCATATTCTCAGAACCCAACAGTAGGTTTTAAGTTGTGGCTGCATGTTTGTCGTGGACGCATCGTCACTCTTGATGTTCTTTTTCCAGATTGCAAGTGAAACACCTTTAGATGTGGTAAGTGCCAGTTGGTAACTTTTCCTCACACTTGCTTGTTTAAGGTATGGATGCAACACCCCAGTATGTCTGCAGGGGCTGGTCACTGAGATTTACCATGTTACACATGCTACTAGACTAACCTTCTAAGTAAATATGTTACAAGTCTGAACTGGCCGTCCTTGTCTTTCCTCAACTAATTGAAAGCTCAGGGACAGACATCCTGAACGACTTTGATGTCAGAGCTCCCATCAGCCCTCTACACCTCGCTGTGAGTAAAGCCTACCTGCTCCTGTAGTGGTCTCCATATGACAAATGGCACCCTATTCCCTATTTAGTACACTACTTTTGACCAGATCCTTATAGGCCCTGATCAAAAGTAGTTCACTACATAGGGAATAGGGTGCTATCTGGGAAGCAGGCATGGTGTTGATTTTCCACAGGAAGTTGACTGTCCAGACAGACTCACACACCAAATTCCTATCTATTCCTGATTCGTGTAAAATACATGCATATTCTACACAGTGATGATGAGGATGATTTCCTTATTTTGCCATTTGAGTTAGTCAACCTCAGAGGAGAAGTAGAGTGTTTGTTTCTCAATCCCAGGCTTGGCAGGGACCTCCGATGTTGATGCTGGGCGGGAGCAAAAATGGGCTCCCGATTGAAAGACTCTGGTCTACTTTAGAGGTCTAGCACTGTATTTCTGTTCAGGCGTACCACTGGTCTACTATAGGACATCGATTATATATCTATTCAGGCGTACCACTGGACTTTGCTTGAGACTGTGTTTGTGTTTCTATTCAGGCGTACCACGGCCACCACCATGCTATGGAGTTCCTGGTTCAGTCTCTGCTGGATCTAGACGTGAGCGACAGCCAGGGGCGCACCCTCTGGACCTGTCTGCCTTAAAAAGTAATGAAGAGAGGTTGGGCCAGTGCTTTGGGGCCAGGGAGTTTTCATAACCAAGTAATGAAGAGATGGAGATTGGATCCAGAGGGTTGGAGACAGGAGGTTGGAGCCAGTGGGTTGGGACCCAGTGTGTCGGGACCCAGTGTGTCAAGTTTGCTGACGACACGAAGGCGATGAGAGGTCAGAGACTTGGCATTGTGGTGCCAGGACAACCTCTCCATCAATGCCAGTAAGACCAAGGAGCTGATCGTGGTCTACAGGAGCAAGAGGGGAGAGCACGTCCCCATCCACATCAACAGGGCTGTTCCTTGGCGACCTAACATGGTCCACACACACCCGCACAGTCGTGGCATGGGCACTCGCATCCTCAAAAAGTTAAAGGGTCTTGCTCTGACCCTACGCACAATCACTAGACTGTATACAAAGCATATGCACACTCACACACACTACATTCACACTCCCACACACACACACACACACACTCCCACACACACACACACACACACACACCGACACAACCCAAACACACATGCATACACATTACACACTCTCACAAACACACACCTTTACACTCATCATTTGCAGCTGCTGCTCTGTTCTTTATTTTGCTATTATTATTATTATTACTATCTATCCTGATGCCTAGTCACTTTACCCTGCCTTCTTGTACATATCTACTTCAAATACCTCGTACCCCTGCACACTGATCTGGAACTGGTACTCCTTGTATATAGCTTTATTCTTGGGTATTTTATTCCTCGTGTTACAATATATACAGTACCAGTCAAAAGTTTGGACACACCTACTATTTCCAGGGTTTCTTTTCTTTATTTTTTACAATTTTCTACATTGTAGAACATCAAAAGTATGAAATAACACATAAGGAATCCTGAAGTAACCAAAAAAGTGTTAAACAAATCAAAATATATTTGAGATTTGAGATTCTTCAAAGTAGCCACCCTTTGCCTTGATGACAGCTTTGCACACTCTTGGCATTCACTCAACCAGCTTCATGAGGTACTCACCTGGAATGCATTTCAATTAACAGGTGTGCCTTGTTCAAAGTTAATTTGTGGAATTTATTTCCTTCTTAGTGCGTTTGAGCCAATCACTTGTTTTGTGACAAGGTAGGGGTGGTATACAGAAGATAGCCCTATTTGGTAAAATACCAAGTCCATATCATGGCAAGAACAGCTCAAATAAGCAAAGAGAAACAAAAGTCTATTATTATTTTAAGACATGAAGTTCAGTCAATCCGGAAAATTTCAAGAACTTTGAATGTTTCTTCAAGTGCAGTTGCAAAATCCATCAAGCGCTATGTCTCTCATGAGGACCGCCATAGGAAAGGAAGACCCAGAGTTACCTCTGCTGTAAAGTTCAAGTAACAGACACATCTCAACATCAACTGTTCAGAGGAGACTACGTGAATCAGGCCTTCATGGTCAAATTGCTGCAAAGAAACCACTACTAAAGGACACCAATAAGAAGAAGAGACTTGCTTGGGCCAAGAAACACCAGCAATGGACATTAGACCGGTGGAAATCTGTCCTTTTGGAAAAGCAATCCAGGTGAAGCTGGTTGAGAGAATGCCAAGAGTGTGCAAAGGGTGGCTACATTGAAGAGTCTATATAAATATAAAATAGATTTTGATATGTTTAACACTTTTTTGGTTACTACATGATTCCATATGTGGTATTTCATAGTTTTGAGTTCTTCACTATTATTTTACAATGTAGAAAATAGTCAAAATAAAGAAAAACCTTTGAATAAGTAGGTGTGTCCAAACTTTTGATTGGTACTATATATATATATATATATATTCTATAGTTTTGTTCTCTGCATCGTTGGGGTGGGCTCGTAAGCAAGCATTTCACGGTAAAGAGTTGATTTGAGAGGGAAAGACAAAGAGCGAGGGAGTCCAAATGTATTCTGACCTAGTCTTTAGTATGAATCCATTTTTAATGAGATGAGTACAAAACATTAAAGGAACAGTTGTCTCCATGTCTCGTCCGTACCTGGTAGAGTATTCGGGTGGGGGTCCCGCAAAGTTCATCCCAATGGCTGGGGGAGGAGGGTAGGCCTCATTGGTCATGTAGGGACATATCTTTTCCAGAGAATCTACCAATTTTCTACCAAATTGCAAGAAATTACCGGGATTCCCGTTCAAACCGAAAGTGCTATTTAGAAGCATATGTTTTATTTAACCAGGTAAGTTGACTGAGAACACATTCTCATTTACAGCAATGACCTGGGGAATAGTTACAGGGGAGGGGGGGGTGAATGAGCCAATAGTAAGCTTGGGATGATTAGGTGACCGTGATGGTATGAGGGCCAGATTGGGAATTTAGCCAGGACACCAGGGTTAACACCCCTACTCTAACAATAAGTGCCATGGGATCTTTAGTGACCACAGAGAGTCAGGACACCTGTTTAACGTCCCACCCGAAAGACAGCACATGTCCCCAATCACTGTCCTGGGATATTATTTTAGACCAGAGGAAAGAGTGACTCCTACTGGCCCTCCAACACCACTGTTAAAGGAATTTTATATCTTGATGATAATAATCAATAATCAATTCGCCTTAACTAATGCCCAAGGTTTGTAAGACAATGGGTTAAAATAATTAGGCAAGGACTCAGCTTTCTGCAAAAGGTTTCTGTAGCTTTATTCAGAGAACGTTCTGGCGTCAGGATAACAAAACAGTCATTATATAGTTCTTGCTTACTTACGCACATGCATTTACACACAATCCGTTGGTGACCTGCAACCCCCATAAACTTCTCACACTGTTTATCACCTTCTGGCTCAGCCGGTTCCTTTCCTTCAAGGTTAGGAACTCTCTGAAGTTTTACTCCCTTGACCATCTGCTTCTGTAGCTATACTAATTGCATACACACATTTCTTTCCCTCTCCAGTGGTTCCTGGACTTTCCGGAACTAATCAGACCAATCGATCCCTACATTGATCATTACATTGATTATTCATTAACCCTGCTGTATGACTAATAATTCATCATGGTTTATTGATTCATTTACCTTTATTAGATAATTCTCTTATCAATTCCACCCTTAAATGATTCAATAATTCACCATGATGATCAGATGCTTTAACCTCTATGGGCTAGGTGGGACGCTTGCGTCCCACCTACGTAACAGCCACTGGCAGCCTGTGGCGCGATTTTCAAAACGTTAAAAATCCTATTACTTCAATTTCTCAAACATATGACTATTTTACAGCTATTTAAAGACAAGACTCTCGTTAATCTAACCACACTGTCCGATTTCAAAAAGGCTTTACGACGAAAGCAAAACATTAGATTATGTCAGCAGAGTACCAAGCCAGAAATAATCAGACACCCATTTTTCAAGCCAGCATATAATGTCACCAAAACCCAGAAGACAGCTAAAGGCAGCACTCACCTTTGATGATCTTCATCAGATGACAACCCTAGGACATTATGTTATACAATACATGCATGTTTTGTTCAATCAAGTTCATATTTATATCAAAAACCAGCTTTTTACATTAGCATGTGACGTTCAGAACTAGCATACCCCCCGCAAACTTCCGGGGAATTCGCTAACATTTTACTAAATTACTCACGATAAACGTTCACAAAAAGCATAACAATTATTTTAAGAATTATAGATACAGACCTCCTCAATGCACTCGATATGTCCGATTTTAAAATAGCTTTTTGGTGAAAGCACATTTTGCAATATTCTAAGTACATAGCCCAGGCATCACGGGCTCGCTATTTAGACACACGGCAAGTTTAGCACTCACCATAATCATATTTACTATTATAAAAGTTTGATTACCTTTTGTTGTCTTCGTCAGAATGCACACCCAGGACTGCTACTTCAATAACAAATGTTGGTTTGGTCCAAAATAATCCATCGTTATATCCGAATAGCGGCGTTTTGTTCGTGCGTTCCAGACACTATCCGAAATAGTAAAGAAGTGTCGCGCGCATGGCGCAATTCGTGACAATAAAATTCTAAATATTCCATTACCGTACTTCGAAGCATGTCAACCGCTGTTTAAAATCAATTTTTACGACATTTTTCTCGTAGAAAAGCGATAATATTCCGACAGGGAATCTCCTTTTCGGCAAACAGAGGAAAAAATCCCAAAGGCGGGTGCGGTCGGGTCACGCGCATAAGCCCAGTGTCCCTTGATCGGCCACTTGAGAAAGGCGATAATGTGTTTCAGCCTGGGGCTGGAATGACGACATTCTGTTTTTTCCCGGGCTCTGAGCGCCTATGGACGACGTGGGAAGTGTCACGTTAGAGCAGAGATCCTTAGTAAATGATAGAGATGGAAAAGAAGTTCAAGAAATGGTCAGACAGGCCACTTCCTGTAAAGGAATCTCTCAGGTTTTGACCTGCCATTTGAGTTCTGTTATACTCACAGACACCATTCAAACAGTTTTAGAAAATTTAGGGTGTTTTCTATCCATATGTAATAAGTATATGCATATTCTAGTTACTGGGTAGGAGTGGTAACCAGATTAAATCGGGTATGTTTTTTATCCAGCCGTGTCAAGACTGCCCCCTAGCCCTAACAGGATATGAGAACCCTACTAATCACATTCTATATGTAATCACACATAATTATACGCTATATGGAAATACAAATAATCGCTATATGGAAATACAAATAATCACACGCTATATGGAAATACAACTAATCACACGCTATATGGAAATTAATTGTGATACAAGGATTAAACAAAACCAATACATGAATATTCCTCCTACTCCTCCATTACTGTCCTAGGCCTATTTCCAATTATGACACTTCGATTCAGGATTTTCATCATCATTTTCATTAAAGGAACAGTCTATCAAAACATTGAAAATTCTATCTAAACGTTGAAAATTGTTTCATCAAACATTGGCTCCTCGTTATTGAAAGAAACGGAGCCATCTTCCTGGCCTGGAGGCCCGCATTCGCCATCCCACTGATCGGAGCTCGGAATTGGTCCATATCTCACCATCTGCTGCGTCATCGATCTCTCTAGAGTCCTGGTGATTAAACCTCTCACACATGGGACGAGATAACATCCACACAACACAAACACACTCATATGGGTGAAAGCAGCCCATAATACAGTTCTTACAACACTTTTCCATTTCCCAAACATGGGATGTGTTATCAGGAATGTACGTGTAGCGCTGAACCTAATCATTCTACCTACACTGCCCTCTTCTGCCAATAACATATCGAGAGTCAGTCTATTTTACCAGGTCATGAGGGAGGTGGCGGATAATTGGTCAGAGAACCTCTTTACTGCATCCCCGTTTTCATTCATGAATCTCTGTTGATTATTAAAGATGTCATTAATCCAATCCACATTTCTATTTATTGTCAACCACCAAAATAATGTAGTGTTAAAGCCTTCACATATTTGATTCATAGCTTTGTATTCATCTGGAACTTCCCTGAGGATGCCAATAGCATCCATCTTGTAAAGCTACTCCCATCCTGGTCAAAACTCCTCCTGTGCCTACTTTAGCCTCCTATAACTGGCCTCTGATGACTAACTCGAACTGGTTGGACCAATAACCCCAGGGCGCAAGTTCCTAACCACCCTTTGTGGTAATTTCTGTCGTATGCGTCCTTTACTGGTACTGGCCCACCCTACATCAGTTATAGGTGCTATGACGTTAAACATTTTCTCCTGTGCTTTCAAACTTAAGTCAGTCACATTAACGATTACTTTCAGCCATTAAAATCATCTAAGTTCTCGGTGCCATTCTTGTATCTATAACACTGGTATTCATCCGGAATTTAGGTGAACCGAGGTGGGTTGGCTGAGTACTTCAATCTGGCCAACCCCAATTCCTGTACAGTTGTCTGCTTCCCCAGGAAATTGTTTAACCTCTCTAGGCTAGGCGGGACGAATTCGTCCCACCTACGTAACAGCCACTGCTATCCTGTGGCGCGATTTTCAAAACCTTAAAAATCCTATTACTTCAATTTCTCAAACATATGACTATTTTACAGCCATTTAAAGACAAGACTCTCGTTAATCTAACCACACTGTCCGATTTCAAAAAGGCTTTACAACGAAAGCAAAACATTAGATTATGTCAGCAGAGTACCAAGCCAGAAATAATCAGACACCCATTTTTCAAGCCAGCATATAATGTCACCAAAACCCAGAAGACAGCTAAAGGCAGCACTCACCTTTGATGATCTTCATCAGATGACAACCCTAGGACATTATGTTATACAATACATGCATGTTTTGTTCAATCAAGTTCATATTTATATCAAAAACCAGCTTTTTACATTAGCATGTGACGTTCAGAACTAGCATACCCCCCGCAAACTTCCGGGGAATTCGCTAACATTTTACTAAATTACTCACGATAAACGTTCACAAAAAGCATAACAATTATTTTAAGAATTATAGATACAGACCTCCTCAATGCACTCGATATGTCCGATTTTAAAATAGCTTTTTGGTGAAAGCACATTTTGCAATATTCTAAGTACATAGCCCAGGCATCACGGGCTCGCTATTTAGACACACGGCAAGTTTAGCACTCACCATAATCATATTTACTATTATAAAAGTTTGATTACCTTTTGTTGTCTTCGTCAGAATGCACACCCAGGACTGCTACTTCAATAACAAATGTTGGTTTGGTCCAAAATAATCCATCGTTATATCCGAATAGCGGCGTTTTGTTCGTGCGTTCCAGACACTATCCGAAATAGTAAAGAAGTGTCGCGCGCATGGCGCAATTCGTGACAATAAAATTCTAAATATTCCATTACCGTACTTCGAAGCATGTCAACCGCTGTTTAAAATCAATTTTTACGACATTTTTCTCGTAGAAAAGCGATAATATTCCGACAGGGAATCTCCTTTTCGGCAAACAGAGGAAAAAATCCCAAAGGCGGGTGCGGTCGGGTCACGCGCATAAGCCCAGTGTCCCTTGATCGGCCACTTGAGAAAGGCGATAATGTGTTTCAGCCTGGGGCTGGAATGACGACATTCTGTTTTTTCCCGGGCTCTGAGCGCCTATGGACGACGTGGGAAGTGTCACGTTAGAGCAGAGATCCTTAGTAAATGATAGAGATGGAAAAGAAGTTCAAGAAATGGTCAGACAGGCCACTTCCTGTAAAGGAATCTCTCAGGTTTTGACCTGCCATTTGAGTTCTGTTATACTCACAGACACCATTCAAACAGTTTTAGAAAATTTAGGGTGTTTTCTATCCATATGTAATAAGTATATGCATATTCTAGTTACTGGGTAGGAGTGGTAACCAGATTAAATCGGGTATGTTTTTTATCCAGCCGTGTCAAGACTGCCCCCTAGCCCTAACAGGATATGAGAACCCTACTAATCACATTCTATATGTAATCACACATAATTATACGCTATATGGAAATACAAATAATCGCTATATGGAAATACAAATAATCACACGCTATATGGAAATACAACTAATCACACGCTATATGGAAATTAATTGTGATACAAGGATTAAACAAAACCAATACATGAATATTCCTCCTACTCCTCCATTACTGTCCTAGGCCTATTTCCAATTATGACACTTCGATTCAGGATTTTCATCATCATTTTCATTAAAGGAACAGTCTATCAAAACATTGAAAATTCTATCTAAACGTTGAAAATTGTTTCATCAAACATTGGCTCCTCGTTATTGAAAGAAACGGAGCCATCTTCCTGGCCTGGAGGCCCGCATTCGCCATCCCACTGATCGGAGCTCGGAATTGGTCCATATCTCACCATCTGCTGCGTCATCGATCTCTCTAGAGTCCTGGTGATTAAACCTCTCACACATGGGACGAGACAACATCCACACAACACAAACACACTCATATGGGTGAAAGCAGCCCATAATACAGTTCTTACAACACTTTTCCATTTCCCAAACATGGGATGTGTTATCAGGAATGTACGTGTAGCGCTGAACCTAATCATTCTACCTACACTGCCCTCTTCTGCCAATAACATATCGAGAGTCAGTCTATTTTACCAGGTCATGAGGGAGGTGGCGGATAATTGGTCAGAGAACCTCTTTACTGCATCCCCGTTTTCATTCATGAATCTCTGTTGATTATTAAAGATGTCATTAATCCAATCCACATTTCTATTTATTGTCAACCACCAAAATAATGTAGTGTTAAAGCCTTCACATATTTGATTCATAGCTTTGTATTCATCTGGAACTTCCCTGAGGATGCCAATAGCATCCATCTTGTAAAGCTACTCCCATCCTGGTCAAAACTCCTCCTGTGCCTACTTTAGCCTCCTATAACTGGCCTCTGATGACTAACTCGAACTGGTTGGACCAATAACCCCAGGGCGCAAGTTCCTAACCACCCTTTGTGGTAATTTCTGTCGTATGCGTCCTTTACTGGTACTGGCCCACCCTACATCAGTTATAGGTGCTATGACGTTAAACATTTTCTCCTGTGCTTTCAAACTTAAGTCAGTCACATTGACGATTACTTTCAGCCATTAAAATCATCTAAGTTCTCGGTGCCATTCTTGTATCTATAACACTGGTATTCATCCGGAATTTAGGTGAACCGAGGTGGGTTGGCTGAGTACTTCAATCTGGCCAACCCCAATTCCTGTACAGTTGTCTGCTTCCCCAGGAAATTGTTTAACCTCTCTAGGCTAGGCGGGACGAATTCGTCCCACCTACGTAACAGCCACTGCTATCCTGTGGCGCGATTTTCAAAACCTTAAAAATCCTATTACTTCAATTTCTCAAACATATGACTATTTTACAGCCATTTAAAGACAAGACTCTCGTTAATCTAACCACACTGTCCGATTTCAAAAAGGCTTTACAACGAAAGCAAAACATTAGATTATGTCAGCAGAGTACCAAGCCAGAAATAATCAGACACCCATTTTTCAAGCCAGCATATAATGTCACCAAAACCCAGAAGACAGCTAAAGGCAGCACTCACCTTTGATGATCTTCATCAGATGACAACCCTAGGGCATTATGTTATACAATACATGCATGTTTTGTTCAATCAAGTTCATATTTATATCAAAAAACAGCTTTTTACATTAGCATGTGACGTTCAGAACTAGCATACCCCCCGCAAACTTCCGGGGAATTCGCTAACATTTTACTAAATTACTCACGATAAACGTTCACAAAAAGCATAACAATTATTTTAAGAATTATAGATACAGACCTCCTCTATGCACTCGATATGTCCGATTTTAAAATAGCTTTTTGGTGAAAGCACATTTTGCAATATTCTAAGTACATAGCCCAGGCATCACGGGCTCGCTATTTAGACACCCGGCAAGTTTAGCACTCACCATAATCATATTTACTATTATAAAAGTTTCATTACCTTTTGTTGTCTTCGTCAGAATACACACCCAGGACTGCTACTTCAATAACAAATGTTGGTTTGGTCCAAAATAATCCATCGTTATATCCGAATAGCGGCGTTTTGTTCGTGCGTTCCAGACACTATCCGAAATAGTAAAGAAGTGTCACGCGCATGGCGCAATTCGTGACAATAAAATTCTAAGTATTCCATTACCGTACTTCGAAGCATGTCAACCGCTGTTTAGAATCAATTTTTACGACATTTTTCTCGTAGAAAAGCGATAATATTCCGACAGGGAATCTCCTTTTCGGCAAACAGAGGAAAAAATCCCAAAGGCGGGGGCGGTCGGGGTCACGCGCATAAGCCAGTGTCTCTTGATCGGCCACTTGAGAAAGGCGATAATGTGTTTCAGCCTGGGGCTGGAATGACGACATTCTGTTTTTTCCCGGGCTCTGAGCGCCTATGGACGACGTGGGAAGTGTCACGTTAGAGCAGAGATCCTTAGTAAATGATAGAGATGGAAAAGAAGTTCAACAAATGGTCAGACAGGCCACTTCCTGTAAAGGAATCTCTCAGGTTTTGACCTGCCATTTGAGTTCTGTCATACTCACAGACACCATTCAAACAGTTTTAGAAAATTTAGGGTGTTTTCTATCCATATGTAATAAGTATATGCATATTCTAGTTACTGGGTAGGAGTGGTAACCAGATTAAATCGGGTATGTTTTTTATCCAGCCGTGTCAATGCTGCCCCCTAGCCCTAACAGGTTAATGTTTACCTTAAATTCTACATCTTGATCTTCTTTGATTCCTTATTCTGTATGTCACTCATCAGTGTATTATATAGTTTATCTTCTACTTCTTCTCAATGACAACGGTATCCAATGATTAGTACCGGAAGGTGGTGGATCTGAATGTATCAGAAAGGTTACCAAAACTATGATGCAGCTCAGAGTCTCTACTCTTCCCAAAAACCGCCAACCCTCTCCTGCCCTTAGTCGATCTGCTAGGTACCACCCCATACTCACACCTCTAGGAGCACACACAGTGATGAACGATCGGGATAGGGAATCTTCGTTAAAGAGGTAACCCCCGGACCATGTTGGTATCGGTTCTTCTCCTAACTCTGTGTGTGATCAGCAGTGTTCATATGTGTACATACCTCCTTGCAGTGGGTAACGTGGACCCAAGTGACTCTCTCAGCTTTTCTAATGGCAAAGGCAGTTGTTTAACAGAACCTGGTATGGGCCTTCCCAACGGTGTTGCTTCCAGTTTTTTCTCCTCAGGGACTGGATCCACACCCAGTCTCCTGGTTGGATTGAGTGAATCACCTTCTCCTGTAATTCACCTGTGGGACACAAAATCTTGGACATATGGGTTTGGTTAACAAACAGTCTTCTCATGTGCTCTGCTAGTATTTCTTCAACTTCTATGTCTACCTGTTCTGGTATCTCTAACTCTGGCATTCTATAGGCTCTACCTGATTAGCTAAACTGTCATCCATCATTTAAAGAGATGGCTCCTAGTAAACCAACTCTAGGGATAATATCTTGACTTAATATTTTAGCTACCATAATCATGTCCACCAAGTAAGTTGTGAACGCTTCTACCCATTTGCTATACTTATCTATTCTTGTTAACCTCTTGGGGCTAGGTGGGACGCTAGCGTGCCACCCGTGGTGCACTCCATCAACAGCAGGTGCATTTCAAGAGCGGCAAATTTGAATCCAAATAAATGTCAAAATTCAAATTTTTCAAAAATACAACTATTTTACACCATTTGAAAGATAAACATCTCCTTAATCTAACCACGTTTTACGATTTCAAAAAGGTTTTACGGCGAAAGCATAAATTTAGAGTATGTTAGGACAGTACATTTACAAGAGTTGTGTGTAATGTTTTGTCAAGTCAAAGACAGGGTCACCAAAACCATAAAACCAGCTAAAATGATGCACTAACCTTTTACAATCTCCATCAGATGACACTCCTAGGACATTATGTTAGACAATGCATGCATTTTTAGTTCTATCAAGTTCATATTTATATCCAAAAACAGCGTTTTACTTTGGCATTGATGTTGAGGAAATCGTTTCCCTCCAATAACCGGCAGTCAAGTCAGCGTAACAAATTAAATAATTAAAATTAGAAAACATTGGTAAAATATTATATTGTCATTTAAAGAATTATAGATTTACATCTCTTGAACGCAATCAACTTGCCAGATTTAAAAATAACCTTACTGGGAAATCACACTTTGCAATAATCTGAGCACTGCGCCCAGAAAAATACGCGTTGCGATACAGACTAGACGTCATGTTGGGGAGATCTAAAATCGAAAATACTATGTAAATAATCCATTACCTTTGATTCTCTTCATCAGATGTCACTTCCAGGTATCACAGGTCCATAACGAATGTAGTTTTGTTCAAAAAAGCTCATCATTTATGTCCAAAAATCTCCGTCTTGTTAGCACATGATGTAAGCCAGCCGGACTTCTCGTCATGAACGAGGGGAAAAAATATATTTCCGTTCGTTCAAACATGTCAAACGTTGTATAGCATAAATCATTAGGGCCTTTTTTAACCAGAACATGAATAATATTCAAGGTGGACGAATGCATACTCTTTTATAACGTATTGGAACGAGGGTACCCAACATGAACTCGCGCGCCAGGTGTCTAGTGGGACATCATCGTTCCATGGCTCTTGTTCGGTCAGATCTCCCTCCAGAAGACTCAAAACACTTTGTAAAGGCTGGTGACATCTAGTGGAAGCAATAGGAAGTGCCAAAATATTCCTAAACCCCTGTGTTTTTCAATGGGATAGGTTTAAAGTCAATACAACACATCAGGTATCCACTTCCTGTCAGAAAATGTCTCAGGGTTTTGCCTGCCAAATGAGTTCTGTTATACTCACAGACACCATTCAAACAGTTTTGGAAACTTTAGAGTGTTTTCTATCCATATATAATAAGTATATGCATATTCTAGTTACTGGGTAGGATTAGTAACCAGATTAAATCGGGTACATTTTTTTTATCCAGACGTGCAAATGCTGCCCCCTAGACCCAACAGGTTAAACACCCCTTCTTCCCCTCATTTCGGAATATCTCAATAAGGTACATTTCCAACTGTTGGAATGGATATCTTACAAAAAAAAAAAATGTTTAAGTAATTATCCTCTAGGCCATCACTCTTTCCTAACTACACTACTATACTTCCCTCCCCTTGATACATTGCTTAGCCTATGTATCAATATTACTGCGTATCCATACAATGTCTTTGGTAGGATAAGTAAATTATCCTTATGTCAGACCTTCTCTTGTAGGATGCCCCATTTCATTTTCCACATGTCCAATTCTCCCTGGGGCCTTCATCCTTGGCTATAATTTAACAATCCTCTGTCAAGTGTTTTACCTTCTTTAAGATGTATCTGTGCTGTTTTGTATGGTTTTAAATGTCTATGTGCTTGTCTGTGTAAATAGTAACTTTCTCTCCTTTCTTATTTCACCGGTTCTAGTCAATGCTACTATTTCGGCCTACTGTGCAGAATAGTGTCTGGGCAATGGTTCAGTGTCTAACACCTGAAACCAACTAAGCTTTCATTGCCCTTTTAGTTAGGGTAACAATTACTTTCAACAAAATTATACTAATCTCCTCCTAGCGAATTTACCAAACATAAATTTAAAATCAAAACTAAAATACATGCCTGCCAATGGAGCCGATAGTCTCTCCATGAATTAATATCCTAGAGCTTAGTGAACCAAATTCTCTTCCTATCTACTCCTGCTGGCCCCCCTCCTTTCTTCCTGCTACTCCCCAACCCTCAAGGTTTCAGCAGTGCAGGGGAGGATTTCTCCGTCTGTCCTTCTCTGTCTCCAGTTTTTTCTCATAATATGGTTGTTTCCAAATATTGACTAAATGTCTCATTGTCTCCTTGGTTGCACTCCTGAACCTTAGAAAAATCCACCTGTCTAGATATTGCATATCTACTTAAATTTATCTCGATACCCTCAATAATCCTGGATCACCTACAGATGTCATATATCCCTGTCCTGTTGACATAAGTCTACCATTATTAAACTTATTCACAACAAAATATAGTAATATTATATCCATTCCACAGCCTTGTTGTGTTAACCTCTTACATCTAGACGTTCCGCTAGCGGAACACCTGCTCCAATATCCAATGATGGGCGTGGCGCGAAATACAAACTCCTCTAAAATCCGAAAACTTCCATTTTTCAAACATATGACTATTTTACAGCATTTTAAAGACAAGACTCTCGTTAATCTAACCACACTGTCCGATTTCAAAAAGGCTTTACAGCGAAAGCAAAACATTACATTATGTCAGCAGAGTACCCAGCCAGAAATAATCAGACACCCATTTTTCAAGCTAGCATATAACGTCACAAAAAACAAAACCACAGCTAAATGCAGCACTAACCTTTGATGATCTTCATCAGATGACAACCCTAGGACATTATATTATACAATGCATGCATGTTTTGTTCAATCAAGTTCATATTTATATCAAAAACCAGCTTTTTTACATTAGCATGTGACGTTCAGAACTAGCATACCCCCCGCAAACCTCCGGTGAATTTACTAAATTACTCACGATAAACGTTCACAAAAAACATAACAATTATTTTAAGAATTATAGATACAGAACTCCTCTATGCACTCGATATGTCCGATTTTAAAATAGCTTTTCGGTGAAAGCACATTTTGCAATATTCTCAGTAGATAGCCCAGCCATCACGGCTAGCTATTTAGACACCGACCAAGTTTAGCCCTGACCAAACTCCGATTTACTATTACAAAAGTTTGATTACCTTTGTTGTCTTCGTCAGAATGCACTCCCAGGACTGCTACTTCAATAACAAATGTTGGTTTGGTCCAAAATAATCCATTGTTATATCCAAATAGCGGCGTTTTGTTCGTGCGTTCTAGACACTATACGAAGTGTAAATAAGGGTTACGAGCATGGCGCAATTCGTGACAAAAGATTTCTAAATATTCCATTACCGTACTTCGAAGCATGTCAACCGCTG
Source organism: Salmo salar (assembly GCF_965601325.2). Taxonomy (NCBI): domain Eukaryota; kingdom Metazoa; phylum Chordata; class Actinopteri; order Salmoniformes; family Salmonidae; genus Salmo; species Salmo salar. The sequence goes on from NC_138295.1 coordinate 85,873,891, forward strand.
TTTAAAATCAATTTTTATGCCATTTTTCTCGTAAAAAAGCGATAATATTCCGACCGGGAATCTGCGTTTAGGTAAACAGAGGAAAGAAAACAAAGCATTCGGTCGACGCGGGCACGCGCCTGAGTCTCACAGTACTGTAACCAGCCACTACCCGAACGCGCTACTTTGTTTCAACCAGAGCCTGCAAAGCCACGATTCAGCTTTTTGCCGCCTTCTGAGAGACCATGTGAGCCGTATGAAGTGTCACGTAACCGCAGAGATCCTTTTTAATGGATAGAGATGGCAAAGAAGGCCAAGAAATGGTCAGACAGGGTACTTCCTGTACAGAATCTTCTCAGGTTTTGGCCTGCCAAATGAGTTCTGTTATACTCACAGACACCATTCAAACAGTTTTAGAAACTTTGGAGTGTTTTCTATCCAAAGCTAATAATTATATGCATATTCTAGTTTCTGGGTCTCAGAAGGCGGTAAAAAGCTGAATCGTGGCTTTGCAGGCTCTGGCTGAAACAAAGTAGCGCGTTTGGGTAGTGGCTTGTTACAGTACTGTGAGACTCAGGCTCGTGCCCGCGTCGACCGAAAGCTTTGTTTACTTTCCTCTGTTTAGCTAAATGGACATTCCCGGTCGGATTATTATCGCTTTTTTTACGAGAAAAATGGCATAAAAATGGATTTTAAACAGCGGTTGACATGCTTCGAAGTATGGTAATGGAATATTTAGATTTTTTTTGTCACGAATTGCGTCATGCGCACGACCCTTCTTTACCATTCGGATAGTGTCTGGGAGGCACGAACAAAACGCCGCTATTCGGATATAACGATGGATTATTTTGGACCAAACCAACATTTGTTATTGAAGTAGCAGTCCTGGGAGTGCATTCTGACGAAGACAACAAAAGGTAATCAAACTTTTATAATAGTAAATTTGATATTGGTGAGTGCTAAACTTGCCGGGTGTCTAAATAGCTAGCCCGTGATGCCTGGGCTATGTACTTAGAATATTGCAAAATGTGCTTTCACCAAAAAGCTATTTTAACCTGTTAGGGCTAGGGGGCAGCATTGACACGGCTGGATAAAAAACATACCCGATTTAATCTGGTTACCACTCCTACCCAGTAACTAGAATATGCATATACTTATTACATATGGATAGAAAACACCCTAAATTTTCTAAAACTGTTTGAATGGTGTCTGTGAGTATAACAGAACTCAAATGGCAGGTCAAAACCTGAGAGATTCCTTTACAGGAAGTGGCCTGTCTGACCATTTGTTGAACTTCTTTTCCATCTCTATCATTTACTAAGGATCTCTGCTCTAACGTGACACTTCCCACGTCGTCCATAGGCGCTCAGAGCCCGGGAAAAAACAGAATGTTGTCATTCCAGCCCCAGGCTGAAACACATTATCGCCTTTCTCAAGTGGCCGATCAAGGGACACTAGCTTATGCGCGTGACCCCGACCGCCCCCGCCTTTGGGATTTTTTCCTCTGTTTGCCGAAAAGGAGATTCCCTGTCGGAATATTATCGCTTTTCTACGAGAAAAATGTCGTAAAAATTGATTTTAAACAGCGGTTGACATGCTTCGAAGTACGGTAATGGAATACTTAGAATTTTATTGTCACGAATTGCGCCATGCGCGTGACACTTCTTTACTATTTCGGATAGTGTCTGGAACGCACGAACAAAACGCCGCTATTCGGATATAACGATGGATTATTTTGGACCAAACCAACATTTGTTATTGAAGTAGCAGTCCTGGGTGTGTATTCTGACGAAGACAACAAAAGGTAATGAAACTTTTATAATAGTAAATATGATTATGGTGAGTGCTAAACTTGCCGGGTGTCTAAATAGCGAGCCCGTGATGCCTGGGCTATGTACTTAGAATATTGCAAAATGTGCTTTCACCAAAAAGCTATTTTAAAATCGGACATATCGAGTGCATAGAGGAGGTCTGTATCTATAATTCTTAAAATAATTGTTATTCTTTTTGTGAACGTTTATTGTGAGTAATTTAGTAAAATGTTAGCGAATTCCCCGGAAGTTTGGGGGGGTATGCTAGTTCTGAACGTCACATGCTAATGTAAAAAGCTGGTTTTTGATATAAATATGAACTTGATTGAACAAAACATGAATGTATTGTATAACATAATGTCCTAGGGTTGTCATCTGATGAAGATCATCAAAGGTGAGTGCTGCATTTAGCTGTCTTCTGGGTTTTGGTGACATTATATGCTGGCTTGAAAAATGAGGGTCTGATTATTTCTGGCTTGGTACTCTGCTGACATAATCTAATGTTTTGCTTTCGTTGTAAAGCCTTTTTGAAATCGGACAGTGTGGTTAGATAAAGGAGATTCTTGTCTTTAAAATGCTGTGAAATAGTCATATGTTTGAAAAATTGAAGTTTTTGTATTTTTGAGGAATTTGTAATTCGCGCCACGCCTATCATTGGATATTGGAGCAGGTGTTCCGCTAGCGGAACGTCTAGATGTAAGAGGTTAAATCGGGTACGTTTTTTATCCGGTTGTGAAAATACTGCCCCCTATCCATAACAGGTTAAATCTCTTACACTGCTTTCAACAACAGCTGACTTCCTAAGGGAAAATAAACGTATCTAGATCACGTTAAAAAAAAAATACCCCTGCTACTGGTCAAAATATTTTAAAATAACATAATCAGATCAAAATGACTAATCTGATTTACTCCACCAAGAAAAATTATTTTACCCTTATTGTTATAGGAAAATAGACTTAAGGAAGCCTACCCTTAGTCTAAAGCTTTGCCCTTTTAGTCCTCTCATTGGTTCAAATTATCAATTGTGTTTAAGAACTTTAACTCCTCATAATTATCAGTTCTACAAATTCCCTTAAAATCAATATCACCAATGACCTTAAATTCACCATCCATGGCTTTTCAATGTGGCTGATCAGACCACACAGGAAGAGTCACCAGAGGGGTCAAAAGTCATACCACCCTTTCGGAACCGTGTTTCTTACTACATTAAACAAATTAAAGCTAAGAACTTTATTTACATTTTGTATCCCAGGGTCCCAGAACATTCCCTATCAAAAGAATTTCACGTGTTTAATTAAACTCAGAAAACAAAACTTCCAAAATGCCATGTGTGTAAACCCCTTTAAGATATCATGTCCCTAGGAATTTTTTTTTTTCCAAAGAGAGCTAAGCGCTTCTTTTTCCATAAAATAAGTACTTGGTCAGCGTTTCATCCTACCACACTGATTCAAAAACCCAAAAGTTGACTATAAACAAAACTTCATAGTACTTATAACTCCATTGTACTCGCACCACCGCGGTTACACTCACCCCCTTACAAATAGCGCGTCCTCGAGTTAGCTTGCGACTCTACGTCCTACAGGAACGCGCACGCCGGCCAGGCTCACGCACAACTATAATTAATTTACACTGTTCCTGCGAAATAAAATAAACTCGCCCTGTAATCCACCTTTCTGACCTGACATTGTTTCATGCAATGAAAACATAATGTTAGCATACATCCACTTCCCGTTCAAATCACTGGTGTTACTAAACAATCAAACCACGAATCTATAACCAGAATTTATCACCAAACTTTTACGATTCCATTATTCAGACCAGAATCGCTTCCAGCCACATATGTTTTCAGTGCTCACAACCAACGCTTCTCATTTTACCCGTACGAAAAAAATAATATATATCTCTTTTCAAACAGCGTTCTGCCTTACCTCTATCGTAAGATTAAACCCAATGTTACAACTTTATCTCTCCTTCGGCTTCACTCTTATGAAATGTCCAAGGGTTTAAAAAATATCATGTATATCACCACAATTCTGTCGCAATTATTACTTTCCGCTCCTTATAATTCATTAGATTTAGGTAACTGCCTTTTCCTTGATTCCGTCATTGAAATACAACTCCCATTCTCTATAAATCATTTAAGCAGGCCATTTAGACCACAAACAACGTACTTTATCGAATTCGCCTCGCTATTATTTTGAATGAATCTGTCTTTCAATTTAACCTCAACAAGCTATCAAAGCATTCGGTTTCTATCTTAAACAAACACTAACAACCGTATGCTTCTAGTCATAACATAAAAATAATTAAATTAAATTTTAGTCCCATGGTGCATGGGCTGGGAACCGAACCCGGGCCCCCCGCATAGCAGGCAAGAATTCTACCACTGAACCAAAATGCTATTGCTTAGAGCTGCAATTCCGGTGGTTGTGTCCTACTCGGTCACAACGTTTACAGGCTGTTTTACAGTTTCTGGCGAAATGTCCTGTTCTATCTCAATTAAAACACCACTTCTCTCCGTCTTTGTCAGCGCGTCTCCCTGTTTTTCCCCTTCTGTCTACAGTGACTGTCTCTATCCACTTTTCTCAATAAGTTTGCTAAATCCTGTTCTCCTCTCTGTCTATCCCTAAACTGTCTCTGTCTATGGTTCCTTGGTGGGGCCTTACAATCCTCTGCCATGTGGCCGGTTATATTGCAGTTGTAGCACTTTCTGTCCTCAGGTTCTATCCACTTTCTACTCTCCCTGTTTCCCCCTTTCTTTTTAAAATCTTTCCTGCTTTTTCCTGCAATTTCTCCAAGAGTGGCGATCAAATGTTCTGCTCCTGTCTGTTCTTTCTTACTTTTCTTTTCCTTGCCATTATGCTCATGGTGTATAGCATACCTCTTTACTTCGGCCAATGTGGCTGTTCCCCACCCTATCAGAGTCTCTTTTATGATTTGACAAATTTCAGGCTCCATACCACTCAAGAAGGCTATTTTTAACTGTTGGTGGTAAGGTCCGTCGTCTCCCTGTCTAGGCTCTACCAGTCCACTATTAGCATTGAACACATCTCTCAGTCTCTCTAAATACTGGCAAACAGTTTCCCCATCCCCTTGTTTACACTCATGTATTTTTGAAAAGTCTGCATGTCTATGGTAATAGTCCCTAAGATTATTACAGAGCTGTGTCAATTTGTCTGCATAATCCCCATCTCCTGCCCATGGTAAAACCGGTTCTTCTCCTTGCCCTGGAACCCAGGCTCCCTTCACTGCTGCCCAGTCTTTCCCCACTATCTGTCGGACAGCCCTTTCCAATTCTCCTGTATTTAGTTTAAAACTCTCGGTCAGTCCCACCATATCTCTCCTAAACCCTTCTATTCCTGTTTTTGGATGTGCTATTCCCTCAACTGCTCTTGCTACATCTCTCTGAGTCCAGGGTCGATACATTTGTAAGATATCCGATTGATCAGCTTCGCCTGCCCTAGGATTAGGAAGCTCTATGAGAGGACACTGATCCTCCTCCCAATCTGATTGAACCTCCCTCAGCCCTGGCTTATTATACAGCGCCAGTCGCTTTTTAAGGTTAGACTCTCTTGGTTCTGGCTCTTCTTTCCTCTCCTTTGAGGATTTACCACCCATGTTTATTCAATTACTGTTATTCCTATTGTCACAATATGTGTGTACTTACTCAATTACTTTGTTTATTTTCTAATATGTATTCTCACTTTCTATGGGTGTAACCTCCTTCCTCCTGTTTGGAATAATCAGACCTATTTTGCGCGCCTCTGGTAGATCTCGATTATCCCCTCTAAAATGTATTTTGACAGGCGATCTATATTCATACAAATTATGTCCCTGACCTACGTTCTTATAAATGTTATTATTATATTTCGCCTTCCATATTATGTTTTCCGCCTAATATATTATTGACCAGGTATCATTTAGGTCTCAATATTAGCTCCAATTCTCACAATCTATGTGTATGCTTCTATAATTCTGTTATTATACTTAAATCTCACAATCTATGTGTGTGCTCTACTGTTATCTCACTTACTCCTGTTAGTCCTATACTAACGTAACTTACTTATCTTTATTTCGCCTTCTATATTACGTTTTCCGGCTACTGTACTTCGACCAGTTTTACTGTTAGGTCTTACTGCAACCAGTTTTACTGTTAGGTCTTACTGCAACCAGTTTTACTGTTAGGTCTTACTGCAACCGGTTTTACTTTTAGGTCTTACTTAGATCTGTGACCCAGTGCCGCCAACACTAACATAGATACTTTTGTCTTAAACTTTCTCTACATTAGATTATATGGACGGTATACCCGATACAAATCTTACTTTTTGTTAGTTTTACGGTTAATATCCTCCCTCACATTTATCTTGACCAATGCTTAATAGGAACCTAATCCAGTCCATTCTAAGTCAATTTTTAGTAAGTTTAGAATTTAACCCCAAACTAATGAATAAAGATTACTGACCTTATTTTGCAGCTGAGAATTCAATGTAGGTTGGATCTCGTCACCGCTTCTGTCACATACCAGTTTGCCACCGGCCTGTAAAGAACCCACAGAAAAGGGCCGGGTCTTTGATTTACGGATATTTCATCCGCCCGTGCACGGTTTCGGTGTCTCCTTGGAACGACAGGAGCGGGTATTGAAATCCGGCTCGAAGGACCAATTGTTAAAGGAATTTTATATCTTGATGATAATAATCAATAATCAATTCGCCTTGACTAATGCCCAAGGTTTGTAAGACAATGGGTTAAAATAATTAGGCAAGGACTCAGCTTTCTGCAAAAGGTTTCTGTAGCTTTATTCAGAGAAGGTTCTGGCGTCAGGATAACAAAACAGTCATTATATAGTTCTTGCTTACTTACGCATGTTATGAGAATTTTGTTCCCAATGTTCATAAACTGAACTTCAATTAAACTACTCAGTCTGCACCCCAGAGTTTGTAAGGTTCTGGTTAAATGACACAGACGGAGGCCCAGCCTACAATAGTCAACCAAGTTTATTCACGAGAGCTCAGAATATCATACAATGTACACAGCCTTTTATACCTAACATTTGGTCATATCATATGTCATACCCCTTACAGATGCCCCCTCCTCTTCTTTAACACTGTCAATGCTTATTTACAAGTCTTCTCCATCACAAATCCTGCCCCATGTTACATAATCTACTGCAAGCCTAAAGTTTTCTCCCCTCTCTGGGTGGGGAGACCTTCTTCCTGTTATCAGTTTCACTGTGGTCACAAGTTGTCTTCTGTCTGGTAACAGTTCCCCTTTTCCCTTGAATGTCTTGCCTATATTGCTAAATCATTAAGCTTAAACTTTTCCAACACACACACATTAGTACATTCATCTTATAATCACTCGGTTATATATTTTCAGGGTGAAATCATTTAGTCAAACCTTTAATCATATAATTTCCATTACAACGCACATGCATTTACACACAATCCGTTGGTGACCTGCAACCCCCATAAACTTCTCACACTGTTTATCACCTTCTGGCTCAGCCTGTTCCTTTCCTTCAAGGTTAGGAACTCTCTGAAGTTTTACTCCCTTGACCATCTGCTTCTGTAGCTATACTAATTGCATACACACATTTCTTTCCCTCTCCAGTGGTTCCTGGACTTTCCGGAACTAATCAGACCAATCGATCCCTACATTGATCATTACATTGATTATTCATTAACCCTGCTGTATGACTAATAATTCATCATGGTTTATTGATTCATTTACCTTTATTAGATAATTCTCTTATCAACCACTTCCAGCAGCAACTGGTCTCCAATCTAGGGACTGACCAGGACCAACCCTGCTTAGCTTCAGAAGCAAGCCAGCTGTGGGATGCAGGGTGTTAAGCAGCGAATAAGATCCAACATGATTATACCACTCTACATGGAGAAATATACACTAATGGGTTCTTGTATTTGTTGCTATTTAATCAACTCAAAGTCACCACACTATTTCATTGATGTAGCCTAGTTTTAACCGGTCTATGAGGCACTGTTGGCCGACGGGTCAAATATGAGGTTATTACAGTAGCCTACCTTTCACTGAAAGATGCATTTTGGTCCTTTCCTCTCCCCTTACACCTGGCTATCAAGGGAATTTGGGAAGGTTGTGGCTGTTTATACTTCGGTTATTGTGATGATTTTGTCAGAGGAAACAAATCTGAATCTCTGATAATCTAACAGTTACGCTGTAGCGGAGATTCAGCACAATGGATAGCGCCGCAGTTGATCAATTGCACGTGAATCTAAACCCGCAGTTTATCATGTGCCATTCTTCAGCTATATTTACATCAAATCTTCTCAGGCCTACCTATTGCATCTGTTCTCCAGCAATAAAGTCAATTATCAAGTTAATATTCATTTAGTCACAGCATAAATTAAACGTGAGCCTACACAATCAAATTAACTTGTCAAGACCCTGCAATTCTTCTCCGTTATTACTTTTATTCAGGACAAAATACCCCCAGTTCTCGCATTATTTTACAGACTTGGTCAGAAAGGGTAACTGATTCTCAAGACCCAGACAAACAAATGTAGAATAACATTCAATACACAATCTTAGGCTACATAACAGGGGCTGAAATCCCAGGGGGGACGGGGGGTACACGACCCCCCCATCCTGGGAAAAATATGATTTGTCCCCCCCAATATATCACTGTAAACATTACTCTGTAATTTAAATAATAATAATAATACGCAATGAAAGCAATTGTGCTGATTATAGACACTTAATAGAGCTTTTTTAAGTTTCAAAAGATTGCGACCCCCCACCCTTTGCCTCACAATGGTTTGATCCACTGCCAGTTCCTTAGTTGGCAAGGTAACAGAGGGTTCGTATCTACTGTCTGAAAGGCACTCAATGCACGTGACTGACATGAGGTTAATCCAGTCAATCGCGCCATAGCAATGTTTTGTTTTATGTTGGCAGGGTTCACACACACACACACACTAGCTGAATTTGCAGAGCTAGCGTGCAAATATTAACTATTAAGCTAGCTAGTACCTATTCCATTTATGTGGCGTCGTCAAAGATGGAATCTTTGCTATCGTCAATTTATTCCAAGATCAGCAATGTAAGTTAGTGCTTCAAAGTCCCTGTGATAAGGTTAGCGATAAACTGAAGTCCAAACTGAACAGAACTACACTCTCTTCTACCGTTGTCTTAAATATATTTAATGGTCTCGTTGCAAAAGCTAAATTGTCGCAAGGTAACTTTTATTTATTTTATTTCACCTTTATTTAACCCGGGTAGCAAAGATTATAGCAAACACCACTGAAACGGAATTTGTGCTCGCTAGCTTTGCAAATTCAGCTATTGTTGGAAGCCAGCCAATATGAAACAAACGGTTAAAATTACAAAAGGTTGCAGCATATGTTGTGTAAATGGTGAACTCATACAGCTGTCAACTCTTGTCACTGCAATCCGTTTCACATTTGCTAGCTACCTTTTAGATCGAAGCCCATATAGAATGATAGAAGATATGATAGAAGCCCATCTCCTACTGTAAATAACCTACACACTGTGTGTGTGTGTGTGTGGCCAGCCAGGTAGAAAAATGGCAGAAAAAAGACGGACATCAGAGTATTTTTCAGTACACCAAAACGCAAAGTAAGAACCCTAGTAGCCTAATATCTCAAAGACTAGTTGATAAAATGTTCATAAGAAAGAAGTGAAATGCTAATGAAAATGTTTCACAATGTCATTAGGCAGAGCAGGCAACAGATGGCACACAGACGGCAGAGCTGGGGACAGACTGGCAGAGACAGGGAGTCTCAGGTAAGTTTGTTGAGTCTTTGTTTGGCAACATTATGAAAGGTTCTCCATTTTTTTGACTTGTAAAATAGGAACATAATTGGAAAATGCCATGGATACCCCCACTCTCAACTTACACTGGTGACTGAACTAAGATCTGTTAAAGGCAATGGTATTGCTGTTGTGATTAGTTGTGTAGTTTTGGGTACCGGTAGTTAGGAGTACGGCAAACACCTTATTTCTTTGGTTCCTCAATATACATTTACCATATTACAACGTAGGCTGTGTGTTACAGCACTACTTTTGGTGTCCCCCTCAGGAATTGCTCTTCAGAAAATGTCATGTAATTGTCCCCTCCAAAGTTGATATCAGATTTTCGCCCCTGCTACATAAAATAACCTGGAAGGCCTACCCTGTAGCAAACAAAATATTTGCATAGGCCGTAACGGTTTAACTTGCTTCAAAACAGGCTGAATTCAGGTTGGCATAAGTGAGTAAAGCGGTGCCACAGAAATTGTTTTGAATTAAAGCAGATACCTACCGGTAGCTCAAAAGTTGGAGCCAATTTTGTTGCTGTATTAACTGCATTTAAAGGTTGCGTGTACATGCTCTTTGAATTCATGGCGACTATAAGTACGACGCACACCCCGAGCGTTGATCATGCGGATAGAGAAGGCCTGTATGAACAGACTTCACCTCACGCTTTTCATAGAAATTAACCGGTTAATTTCTCCCATGTAATCGGAGTGGGTGGGAAATCCTGGTAAAACTGTTCCCCCCCATCAAACCCTAGGTTAGAGGCGCTACAAGCAACTCTGGGAGAGCTAGGACCTGATAGCAGCCTGCCAGCTAAAGCAGGTTAGCATTGACTTATTTAACCTGAAAGTTTGGATTGTCACTGGGATATGAAGACCAACCGCCAAAACGATGGGCTAATGAGACGAGAGCTGGTTTCACATGTAAGCATTCACTAATAGGAAACCAAGTCAGTCAGGAGAGAAGACACCCAGCAGAGTAATTTAAATGCAAGTTGACAACCGTGATATTAGTTAGCACTGAAACCCCGATTTTAGCAACATCCTCATATGTACCAACCCCAGACACTGTGTTCCACAACCATCAAGTTAAAATGAACTAGAACCCATTCCACATCATGTGATGCTACTAGCATAAATTGACCAACACTGAGCAAATGTAGCTTAAACACAGGGGTCAAAGTATTAATATATTGCAAAATAAATGTTGCCAAGTAGGAACCGCCAAAACAATACTGAGGACACAAGTATTACAGTTAATGTTTAATTGAGCCAAAACAAGCAAATGCAGTTACACAGACAACCTGGACTAGAGTACCCATGAACTCTTGCATGTCCCACGTCAGATATCCATGTTTGTGGTCAACGGGGGCTCCGATGAAGCGGTAAACAGTTCCTTAGAGGTAGCGTCGTCAGACGGGCCAGTCGCAGCTTCAGAGGTAGCGTCGTCAGACGGGCCAGTCGCAGCTTCAGAGGTAGCGTCGTCAGACGGGCCAGTCGCAGCTTCAGAGGTAGCGTCGTCAGACGGGCCAGTCGCAGCTTCAGAGGTAGCGTCGTCAGACGGGCCAGTCGCAGCTTCAGAGGTAGCGTCGTCAGACGGGCCAGTGGCAGCTTCAGAGGTAGCGTCGTCAGACGGGCCAGTGGCAGCTTCAGAGGTAGCGTCGTCAGACGGGCCAGTGGCAGCTTCAGAGGTAGCGTCGTCAGACGGGCCAGTGGCAGCTTCAGAGGTAGCGTCGTCAGACGGGCCAGTGGCAGCTTCAGAGGTAGCGTCGTCAGACGGGCCAGTGGCAGCTTCAGAGGTAGCGTCGTCAGACGGGCCAGTGGCAGCTTCAGAGGTAGCGTCGTCAGACGGGCCAGTGGCAGCTTCAGAGGTAGCGTCGTCAGACGGGCCAGTGGCAGCTTCAGAGGTAGCGTCGTCAGACGGGCCAGTGGCAGCTTCAGAGGTAGCGTCGTCAGACGGGCCAGTGGCAGCTTCAGAGGTAGCGTCGTCAGACGGGCCAGTGGCAGCTTCAGAGGTAGCGTCGTCAGACGGGCCAGTGGCAGCTTCAGAGGTAGCGTCGTCAGACGGGCCAGTGGCAGCTTCAGAGGTAGCGTCGTCAGACGGGCCAGTGGCAGCTTCAGAGGTAGCGTCGTCAGACGGGCCAGTGGCAGCTTCAGAGGTAGCGTCGTCAGACGGGCCAGTGGCAGCTTCAGAGGTAGCGTCGTCAGACGGGCCAGTGGCAGCTTCAGAGGTAGCGTCGTCAGACGGGCCAGTGGCAGCTTCAGAGGTATCAACGTCAGACGGGCCAGTGGCAGCTTCAGAGGTAGCGTCGTCAGACGGGCCAGTGGCAGCTTCAGAGGTAGCGTCGTCAGACGGGCCAGTGGCAGCTTCAGAGGTAGCGTCGTCAGACGGGCCAGTGGCAGCTTCAGAGGTAGCGTCGTCAGACGGGCCAGTGGCAGCTTCAGAGGTAGCGTCGTCAGACGGGCCAGTGGCAGCTTCAGAGGTAGCGTCGTCAGACGGGCCAGTGGCAGCTTCAGAGGTAGCGTCGTCAGACGGGCCAGTGGCAGCTTCAGAGGTAGCGTCGTCAGACGGGCCAGTGGCAGCTTCAGAGGTAGCGTCGTCAGACGGGCCAGTGGCAGCTTCAGAGGTAGCGTCGTCAGACGGGCCAGTGGCAGCTTCAGAGGTAGCGTCGTCAGACGGGCCAGTGGCAGCTTCAGAGGTAGCGTCGTCAGACGGGCCAGTGGCAGCTTCAGAGGTAGCGTCGTCAGACGGGCCAGTGGCAGCTTCAGAGGTAGCGTCGTCAGACGGGCCAGTGGCAGCTTCAGAGGTAGCGTCGTCAGACGGGCCAGTGGCAGCTTCAGAGGTAGCGTCGTCAGACGGGCCAGTGGCAGCTTCAGAGGTAGCGTCGTCAGACGGGCCAGTGGCAGCTTCAGAGGTAGCGTCGTCAGACGGGCCAGTGGCAGCTTCAGAGGTAGCGTCGTCAGACGGGCCAGTGGCAGCTTCAGAGGTAGCGTCGTCAGACGGGCCAGTGGCAGCTTCAGAGGTAGCGTCGTCAGACGGGCCAGTGGCAGCTTCAGAGGTAGCGTCGTCAGACGGGCCAGTGGCAGCTTCAGAGGTAGCGTCGTCAGACGGGCCAGTGGCAGCTTCAGAGGTAGCGTCGTCAGACGGGCCAGTGGCAGCTTCAGAGGTAGCGTCGTCAGACGGGCCAGTGGCAGCTTCAGAGGTAGCGTCGTCAGACGGGCCAGTGGCAGCTTCAGAGGTAGCGTCGTCAGACGGGCCAGTGGCAGCTTCAGAGGTAGCGTCGTCAGACGGGCCAGTGGCAGCTTCAGAGGTAGCGTCGTCAGACGGGCCAGTGGCAGCTTCAGAGGTAGCGTCGTCAGACGGGCCAGTGGCAGCTTCAGAGGTAGCGTCGTCAGACGGGCCAGTGGCAGCTTCATAGGTAGCGTCGTCAGACGGGCCAGTAGCAGCTTCAGAGGTAGCGTCGTCAGACGGGCCAGTGGCAGCTTCAGAGGTAGCGTCGTCAGACGGGCCAGTGGCAGCTTCAGAGGTAGCGTCGTCAGACGGGCCAGTCGCAGCTTCAGAGGTAGCGTCGTCAGACGGGCCAGTCGCAGCTTCAGAGGTAGCGTCGTCAGACGGGCCAGTGGCAGCTTCAGAGGTAGCGTCGTCAGACGGGCCAGTGGCAGCTTCAGAGGTAGCGTCGTCAGACGGGCCAGTGGCAGCTTCAGAGGTAGCGTCGTCAGACGGGCCAGTGGCAGCTTCAGAGGTAGCGTCGTCAGACGGGCCAGTGGCAGCTTCAGAGGTAGCGTCGTCAGACGGGCCAGTGGCAGCTTCAGAGGTAGCGTCGTCAGACGGGCCAGTGGCTGCTTCAGAGGTAGCGTCGTCAGACGGGCCAGTCGCAGCTTCAGAGGTAGCGTCGTCAGACGGGCCAGTCGCAGCTTCAGAGGTAGCGTCGTCAGACGGGCCAGTCGCAGCTTCAGAGGTAGCGTCGTCAGACGGGCCAGTCGCAGCGTCGTCAGACGGGCCAATCGCAGCGTCGTCAGACGGGCCAGTCGCAGCGTCGTCAGACGGGCCAGTCGCAGCGTCGTCAGAGGACATGCGCCTCAGCTTCTCCTCAGAGGACAGGGCATCATTTGCCTGAGAGCTACCATGGTTTGGAGAAGCTTGGGATTCTACTTCGTTAGTCTCTAAATACTCTATAGAAAAAACAAAAGGAACAGTTGGGTATTCTACAGCAACACATCTGTTCCACACGGTCTAGGCCGAATTGCCAGTCGAATGTTGAACCCAACAGTTTTCAAAGTATATGTTTCAGGCCGTACCTTCTCTGTCTTGTTTAGCGTCAGACCCTATGGATCGGAGCAAGGCCAGGGCATGCTCAATGGAGACGTCATTTGATGACAGCTCTGAAAAACGTAGGTTAAGGTACACAAGCAAAATTACCAAATCAAAGGCTTTGACAACGTTATTTAGACTGAGTTACTCTATGGTGTTGAATGAGTGTCAAACACAGCAGCACCATAGACAGTGACAAAGAACATAGCTAGAAGGGTTGTGGAAAGAAACACTTACCTCCAAGTCTCCTCTGCAGAGAGACTTGATCTTGCTTCTGGGACTTTCCAACAGGGTAACAAGAAACTGAGGAGAAAGTGTTGACAGAAGTTGAGTTCACACAAAATAGCTACATATATTAATAATAGATGACCAATGCGGAAGAAACAGACAGTCAAATTTGAATCTCCAACTTATAAAGTTAAGCATATTTCCCAAACAAATCCCTTCAATCCAAATAAAACGTTAGTGAACCAACCTTTGACAACCCCCACAGTCATCACAAAGAGCAGCAATTCTCTCACACCTCCCATGATCATGAGAATAGTCTGTGTTATCAACAGGTAATGTCTTCCCATGGCCTGTATGAGGCTTATATAGGCCACTAATGACCGTTTACCTGACAAACATGACTTAACGATCAATTAACAAGCTTGATTGAGGTGTTACATTCAGATAGAAATAGACCATGTAGAACATATGTTGATTCTTTGGTGGGCAGGCAATCTTTTCTACTCCATATATTGCATTTATATCTGTAATGTTTAACCCTAATGGTCTCAGAATCTTCAAAGATATTAGGGGGAAATAAACACTGTACCCAAATCCACTTTTTACAATGCTCCTGGGAAATGGGTAGGCCTCCACCATACAGTTTTACAGCTGTGATATATTTATTTATTTACATAGATCACATACTTAAATATATATATGTTAGCTGTAGGTAGCTTTGGGATAAAATTCCCATATTGTATTGTTACTAACATAAATCATAATATATCATATTTTCCTCATTTGCTCTGTAGGAGGTTCGTCATATGAAGGACATTCAAGTGGATGTGACCCCTAACCTGACATAATGTAAACGTTATACATTAAGCTCTCTCCCTCAGTGACATGAATTAGTATATTTCATATTCTCAGAACCCAACAGTAGGTTTTAAGGTGTGGCTGCATGTTTGTCGTGGACGCATCGTCACTCTTGATGTTCTTTTTCCAGATTGCAAGTGAAACACCTTTAGATGTGATAAGTGCCAGTTGGTAACTTTTCCTCACACTTGCTTGTTTAAGGTATGGATGCAACACCCCAGTATGTCTGCAGGGGCTGGTCACTGAGATTTACCATGTTACACATGCTACTAGACTAACCTTCCAAGTAAATATGTTACAAGTCTGAACTGGCCGTCCTTGTCTTTCCTCAACTAATTGAAAGCTCAGGGACAGACATCCTGAACGACTTTGATGTCAGAGCTCCCATCAGCCCTCTACACCTCGCTGTGAGTAAAGCCTACCTGCTCCTGTAGTGGTCTCCATATGACAAATGGCACCCTATTCCCTATTTAGTACACTACTTTTGACCAGATCCTTATAGGCCCTGATCAAAAGCAGTTCACTACATAGGGAATAGGGTGCTATCTGGGAAGCAGACATGGTGTTGATTTTCCACAGGAAGTTGACTGTCCAGACAGACTCACACACCAAATTCCTATCTATTCCTGATTCGTGTAAAATACATGCATATTCTACACAGTGATGATGAGGATGATTTCCTTATTTTGCCATTTGAGTTAATCAACCTCAGAGGAGAAGTAGAGTGTTTGTTTCTCAATCACACGCTTGGCAGGGACCTCCGATGTTGATGCTGGGCGGGAGCAAAAATGGGCTCCCGATTGAAAGACTCTGGTCTACTTTAGAGGTCTAGCACTGTATTTCTGTTCAGGCGTACCACTGGTCTACTATAGGACATTGATTATATATCGATTCAGGCGTACCACTGGACTTTGCTTGAGACTGTGTTTGGCTTTCTATTCAGGCGTACCACGGCCACCACCATGCTATGGAGTTCCTGGTTCAGTCTCTGCTGGATCTAGACGTGAGGGACAGCCAGGGGCGCACCCTCTGGACCTGTCTGCCTTAAAAAGTAATGAAGAGAGGTTGGGCCAGTGCTTTGGGGCCAGGTGGTTTTCATAACCAAGTAATGAAGAGATGGAGATTGGATCCAGAGGGTTGGAGACAGGAGGTTGGAGCCAGTGGGTTGGGACCCAGTGTGTCGGGACCCAGTGTGTCAAGTTTGCTGACGACACGAAGGCGATGAGAGGTCAGAGACTTGGCATTGTGGTGCCAGGACAACCTCTCCATCAATGCCAGTAAGACCAAGGAGCTGATCGTGGTCTAAAGGAGCAAGAGGGGAGAGCACGTCCCCATCCACATCAACAGGGCTGTTCCTTGGCGACCTAACATGGCCCACACACACCCGCACAGTCGTGAAGAGGACGCGCCAGGATGCTGAAATATTTGGCATGGGCACTCGCATCCTCAAAAAGTTAAAGGGTCTTGCTCTGACCCTACGCACAATCACTAGACTGTATACAAAGCATATGCACACTCACACACACTACATTCACACTCCCACACACATACACACACACACACACACACACACACACACACACACACACACACACACACACACACACACACACACACACACACACACAAACCGACACAACCCAAACACACATGCATCCACATTACACACTCTCACAAACACACACCTTTACACTCATCATTTGCAGCTGCTGCTCTGTTCTTTATTTTGCTATTATTATTATTATTATTATCAATCCTGATGCCTAGTCACTTTACCCTGCCTTCTTGTACATATCTACTTCAAATACCTCGTACCCCTGCACACTGATCTGGAACCTGTTCTCCTTGTATATAGCTTTATTCTTGGGTATTTTATTCCTCGTGTTACAATATATACAGTACCAGTCAAAAGTTTGGACACACCTACTCATTCCAGGGTTTCTTTATTTTTTTTTACAATTTTCTACATTGTAGAACATCAAAAGTATGAAATAACACATAAGGAATCCTGAAGTAACCAAAAAAGTGTTAAACAAATCAAAATATATTTTATATTTGAGATTCTTCAAAGTAGCCACCCTTTGCCTTGATGACAGCTTTGCACACTCTTGGCATTCACTCAACCAGCTTCATGAGGTACTCACCTGGAATGCATTTTAATTAACAGGTGTGCCTTGTTCAAAGTTAATTTGTGGAATTTATTTCCTTCTTAGTGCGTTTGAGCCAATCACTTGTTTTGTGACAAGGTAGGGGTGGTATACAGAAGATAGCCCTATTTGGTAAAATACCAAGTCCATATCATGGCAAGAACAGCTCAAATAAGCAAAGAGAAACAAAAGTCTATTATTATTTTAAGACATGAAGTTCAGTGAATCCGGAAAATTTCAAGAACTTTGAATGTTTCTTCAAGTGCAGTTGCAAAATCCATCAAGCGCTATGTCTCTCATGAGGACCGCCACAGGAAAGGAAGACCCAGAGTTACCTCTGCTGTAAAGTTCAAGTAACAGACACATCTCAACATCAACTGTTCAGAGGAGACTACGTGAATCAGGCCTTCATGGTCAAATTGCTGCAAAGAAACCACTACTAAAGGACACCAATAAGAAGAAGAGACTTGCTTGGGCCAAGAAACACCAGCAATGGACATTAGACCGGTGGAAATCTGTCCTTTTGGAAAAGCAATCCAGGTGAAGCTGGTTGAGAGAATGCCAAGAGTGTGCAAAGGGTGGCTACATTGAAGAGTCTATATAAATATAAAATAGATTTTGATATGTTTAACACTTTTTTGGTTACTACATGATTCCATGTGTTATTTCATAGTTTTGAGTTCTTCACTATTATTTTACAATGTAGAAAATAGTCAAAATAAAGAAAAACCTTTGAATAAGTAGGTGTGTCCAAACTTTTGATTGGTACTATATATATATATATATATATATATATTCTATAGTTTTGTTCTCTGCATCGTTGGGGTGGGCTCGTAAGCAAGCATTTCACGGTAAAGAGTTGATTTGAGAGGGAAAGACAAAGAGCGAGGGAGTCCAAATGTATTCTGACCTAGTCTTTAGTATGAATCCATTTTTAATGAGACGAGTACAAAACATTAAAGGAACAGTTGTCTCCATGTCTCGTCCGTACCTGGTAGAGTATTCGGATGGGGGTCCCGCAAAGTTCATCCCAATGGCTGGGGGAGGAGGGTAGGCCTCATTGGTCATGTAGAGACATATCTTTTCCAGAGAACCTACCAATTTTCCTTCCTGAGGAAATTGCAAGAAATTACCAGGCTTCCCGTTCAAACCGAAAGTGCTATTTAGAAGCATATGTTTTATTTAACCAGGTAAGTTGACTGAGAACACATTCTCATTTACAGCAATGACCTGGGGAATAGTTACAGGGGATGGGGGGGTGAATGAGCCAATAGTAAGCTTGGGATGATTAGGTGACCGTGATGGTATGAGGGCCAGATTGGGAATTTAGCCAGGACACCAGGGTTAACACCCCTACTCTAACAATAAGTGCCATGGGATCTTTAGTGACCACAGAGAGTCAGGACACCTGTTTAACGTCCCACCCGAAAGACAGCACATGTCCCCAATCACTGCCCTGGGATATTATTTTAGACCAGAGGAAAGAGTGACTCCTACTGGCCCTCCAACACCACTTCCAGCAGCAACTGGTCTCCAATCTAGGGACTGACCAGGACCAACCCTGCTTAGCTTCAGAAGCAAGCCAGCTGTGGGATGCAGGGTGTTAAGCAGCGAATAAAATCCAACATGATTATACCACTCTACATGGAGAAATATACACTAATGGGTTCTTGTATTTGTTGCTATTTAATCAACTCAAAGTCACCACACTATTTCATTGATGTAGCCTAGTTTTAACCGGTCTATGAGGCACTGTTGGCCGACGGGTCAAATATGAGGTTATTACAGTAGCCTACCTTTCACTGAAAGATGCATTTCGGTCCTTTCCTCTCCCCTTACACCTGGCTATCAAGGGAATTTGGGAAGGTTGTGGCTGTTTATACTTCGGTTATTGTGATGATTTTGTCAGAGGAAACAAATCTGAATCTCTGATAATCTAACAGTTACGCTGTAGCGGAGATTCAGCACAATGGATAGCGCCGCAGTTGATCAATTGCACGTGACTCTAAACCCGCAGTTTATCATGTGCCATTCTTCGGCTATATTTACATCAAATCTTCTCAGGCCTACCTATTGCATCTGTTCTCCAGCAATAAAGTACATTATCAAGTTAATATTCATTTAGTCACAGCATAAATTAAACGTGAGCCTACACAATCAAATTAACTTGTCAAGACCCTGCCATTCTTCTCCGTTATTACTTTTATTCAAGACAAAATACCCCCAGTTCTCGCATTATTTTACAGACTTGGTCAGAAAGGGTAACTGATTCTCAAGACCCAGACAAACAAATGTAGAATAACATTCAATACACAAACGTAGGCTACATAACAGGGGCGGAAATCCCAGGGGGGACGGGGGGTACACGACCCCCCCATCCTGGGAAAAATATGATTTGTCCCCCCCAATATATCACTGTAAACATAACTCTGTAATTTAAATAATATGAATAATACGCAATGAAAGCAATTGTGCTGATTATAGACACTTAATAGAGTTTTTTTAAGTTTCAAAATATTGCGACCCCCCCCTCCCTTTGCCTCACAATGGTTTGATCCACTGCCAGTTCCTTAGTTGGCAAGGTAACAGAGGGTTCGTATCTACTGTCTGAAAGGCACTCAATGCACGTGACTGACATGAGGTTAATCCAGTCAATCGCGCCATAGCAATGATTTGTTTTATGTTGGCAGGGTTCACACACACACACACACACACTAGCTGAATTTGCAGAGCTAGCGCGCAAATATTAACTATTAAGCTAGCTAGTACCTATTCCATTTATGTGGCGTCGTCAAAGATGGAATCTTTGCTATCGTCAATTTATTCCAAGATCAGCAATGTAAGTTAGTGCTTCAAAGTCCCTGTGATAAGGTTAGCGATAAACTGAAGTCCAAACTGAACAGAACTACACTCTCTTCTACCATTGTCTTAAATATATGTAATGGTCTCGTTGCAAAAGCTAAATTGTCGCAAGGGAACTTTTATTTATTTATTTTATTTCACCTTTATTTAACCCGGGTAGCAAAGATTATAGCAAACACCACTGAAACGGAATTTGTGCTCGCTAGCTTTGCAAATTCAGCTATTGTTGGAAGCCAGCCAATATGAAACAAAAGGTTGCAGCATATGTTGTGTAAATGGTGAACTCATACAGCTGTCAACTCTTGTCACTGCAATCCGTTTCACATTTGCTAGCTACCTTTTAGATCGAAGCCCATATAGAATGATAGAAGATATGATAGAAGCCCATCTCCTACTGTAAATAACCTACACACTGTGTGTGTGTGTGTGGCCAGCCAGGTAGAAAAATGGCAGAAAAATGGCGGACATCAGAGTATTTTTCAGTACACCAAAACGCAAAGTAAGAACCCTAGTAGCCTAATATCTCAAAGACTAGTTGATAAAATGTTCATAAGAAAGAAGTGAAATGCTAATGAAAATGTTTCACAATGATGTCATTAGGCAGAGCAGGCAACAGATGGCACACAGACGGCAGAGCTGGGGACAGACTGGCAGAGACAGGGAGTCTCAGGTAAGTTTGTTGAGTCTTTGTTTGGCAACATTATGAAAGGTTCTCCATTTTTTTGACTTGTAAAATAGGAACATAATTGGAAAATGCCATGGATACCCCCACTCTCAACTTACACTGGTGACTGAACTAAGATCTGTTAAAGGCAATGGTATTGCTGTTGTGATTAGTTGTGGGTACCGGTAGTTAGGAGTACGGCAAACACCTTATTTCTTTGGTTCCTCAATATACATTTACCATATTACAACGTAGGCTGTGTGTTACAGCACTACTTTTGGTGTCCCCCTCAGGAATTGCTCTTCAGAAAATGTCATGTAATTGTCCCCTCCAAAGTTGATATCAGATTTTCGCCCCTGCTACATAAAATAACCTGGAAGGCCTACCCTGTAGCAAACAAAATATTTGCATAGGCCGTAACGGTTTAACTTGCTTCAAAACAGGCTGAATTCAGGTTGGCATAAGTGAGTAAAGCGGTGCCACAGAAATTGTTTTGAATTAAAGCAGATACCTACCGGTAGCTCAAAAGTTGGAGCCAATTTTGTTGCTGTATTAACTGCATTTAAAGGTTGCGTGTACATGCTCTTTGAATTCATGGCGACTATAAGTACGACGCACACCCCGAGCGTTGATCATGCGGATAGAGAAGGCCTGTATGAACAGACTTCACCTCACGCTTTTCATAGAAATTAACCGGTTAATTTCTCCCATGTAATCGGAGTGGGTGGGAAATCCTGGTAAAACTGTTCCCCCCCATCAAACCCTAGGTTAGAGGCGCTACAAGCAACTCTGGGAGAGCTAGGACCTGATAGCAGCCTGCCAGCTAAAGCAGGTTAGCATTGACTTATTTAACCTGAAAGTTTGGATTGTCACTGGGATATGAAGACCAACCGCCAAAACGATGGGCTAATGAGACGAGAGCTGGTTTCACATGTAAGCATTCACTAATAGGAAACCAAGTCAGTCAGGAGAGAAGACACCCAGCAGAGTAATTTAAATGCAAGTTGACAACCGTGATATTAGTTAGCACTGAAACCCCGATTTTAGCAACATCCTCATATGTACCAACCCCAGACACTGTGTTCCACAACCATCAAGTTAAAATGAACTAGAACCCATTCCACATCATGTGATGCTACTAGCATAAATTGACCAACACTGAGCAAATGTAGCTTAAACACAGGGGTCAAAGTATTAATATATTGCAAAATAAATGTTGCCAAGTAGGAACCGCCAAAACAATACTGAGGACACAAGTATTACAGTTAATGTTTAATTGAGCCAAAACAAGCAAATGCAGTTACACACACAGACAACCTGGACTAGAGTACCCATGAACTCTTGCATGTCCCACGTCAGATATCCATGTTTGTGGTCAACGGGGGCTCCGATGAAGCGGTGAACAGTTCCTTAGAGGTAGCGTCGTCAGACGGGCCAGTGGCAGCTTCAGAGGTAGCGTCGTCAGACGGGCCAGTGGCAGCTTCAGAGGTAGCGTCGTCAGACGGGCCAGTGGCAGCTTCAGAGGTAGCGTCGTCAGACGGGCCAGTCGCAGCTTCAGAGGTAGCGTCGTCAGACGGGCCAGTCGCAGCTTCAGAGGTAGCGTCGTCAGACGGGCCAGTCGCAGCTTCAGAGGTAGCGTCGTCAGACGGGCCAGTCGCAGCTTCAGAGGTAGCGTCGTCAGACGGGCCAGTCGCAGCTTCAGAGGTAGCGTCGTCAGACGGGCCAGTCGCAGCTTCAGAGGTAGCGTCGTCAGACGGGCCAGTCGCAGCTTCAGAGGTAGCGTCGTCAGACGGGCCAGTCGCAGCTTCAGAGGTAGCGTCGTCAGACGGGCCAGTCGCAGCTTCAGAGGTAGCGTCGTCAGACGGGCCAGTCGCAGCTTCAGAGGTAGCGTCGTCAGACGGGCCAGTCGCAGCTTCAGAGGTAGCGTCGTCAGACGGGCCAGTCGCAGCTTCAGAGGTAGCGTCGTCAGACGGGCCAGTCGCAGCTTCAGAGGTAGCGTCGTCAGACGGGCCAGTCGCAGCTTCAGAGGTAGCGTCGTCAGACGGGCCAGTCGCAGCTTCAGAGGTAGCGTCGTCAGACGGGCCAGTCGCAGCTTCAGAGGTAGCGTCGTCAGACGGGCCAGTCGCAGCTTCAGAGGTAGCGTCGTCAGACGGGCCAGTCGCAGCTTCAGAGGTAGCGTCGTCAGACGGGCCAGTCGCAGCTTCAGAGGTAGCGTCGTCAGACGGGCCAGTCGCAGCTTCAGAGGTAGCGTCGTCAGACGGGCCAGTCGCAGCTTCAGAGGTAGAGTCGTCAGACGGGCCAGTCGCAGCTTCAGAGGTAGCGGCCAACAGTTCCTCAAAGGCATGGTCAGAGGGGGGGCCAGTCGCAGCTTCAGAGGTAGCGGCCAACAGTTCCTCAAAGGCATGGTCAGAGGGGGGGCCAGTCGCAGCTTCAGAGGTAGCGGCCAACAGTTCCTCAAAGGCATGGTCAGACGGGGGGCCAGTCGCAGCTTCAGAGGTAGCGGCCAACAGTTCCTCAAAGGCATGGTCAGACTGGGGGCCAGTCGCAGCTTCAGAGGTAGCGGCCAACAGTTCCTCAAAGGCATGGTCAGACGGGGGGCCAGTCGCAGCTTCAGAGGTAGCGGCCAACAGTTCCTCAAAGGCATGGTCAGACGGGGGGCCAGTCGCAGCTTCAGAGGTAGCGTCGTCAGACGGGCCAGTCGCAGCTTCAGAGGTAGCGTCGTCAGACGGGCCAGTCGCAGCTTCAGAGGTAGCGTCGTCAGACGGGCCAGTCGCAGCTTCAGAGGTAGAGTCGTCAGACGGGCCAGTCGCAGCTTCAGAGGTAGCGGCCAACAGTTCCTCAAAGGCATGGTCAGAGGGGGGGCCAGTCGCAGCTTCAGAGGTAGCGGCCAACAGTTCCTCAAAGGCATGGTCAGAGGGGGGGCCAGTCGCAGCTTCAGAGGTAGCGGCCAACAGTTCCTCAAAGGCATGGTCAGACGGGGGGCCAGTCGCAGCTTCAGAGGTAGCGGCCAACAGTTCCTCAAAGGCATGGTCAGACTGGGGGCCAGTCGCAGCTTCAGAGGTAGCGGCCAACAGTTCCTCAAAGGCATGGTCAGACGGGGGGCCAGTCGCAGCTTCAGAGGTAGCGGCCAACAGTTCCTCAAAGGCATGGTCAGACGGGGGGCCAGTCGCAGCTTCAGAGGTAGCGGCCAACAGTTCCTCAGAGGCATGGTCAGACGGGGGGCCAGTCGCAGCTTCAGAGGTAGCGGCCAACAGTTCCTCAGAGGCATGGTCAGACGGGGGGCCAGTCGCAGCTTCAGAGGTAGCGGCCAACAGTTCCTCAAAGGCATGGTCAGACGGGGGGCCAGTCGCAGCTTCAGAGGTAGCGTCGTCAGACGGGGGGCCAGTCGCAGCTTCAGAGGTAGCGTCGTCAGACGGGGGGCCAGTCGCAGCTTCAGAGGTAGCGTCGTCAGACGGGCCAGTCGCAGCTTCAGAGGTAGCGTCGTCAGACGGGCCAGTCGCAGCTTCAGAGGTAGCGTCGTCAGACGGGCCAGTCGCAGCTTCAGAGGTAGCGTCGTCAGACGGGCCAGTCGCAGCTTCAGAGGTAGCGTCGTCAGACGGGCCAGTCGCAGCTTCAGAGGTAGCGTCGTCAGACGGGCCAGTCGCAGCTTCAGAGGTAGCGTCGTCAGACGGGCCAGTGGCAGCTTCAGAGGTAGCGTCGTCAGACGGGCCAGTCGCAGCTTCAGAGGTAGCGTCGTCAGACGGGCCAGTCGCAGCTTCAGAGGTAGCGTCGTCAGACGGGCCAGTCGCAGCTTCAGAGGTAGCGTCGTCAGACGGGCCAGTCGCAGCTTCAGAGGTAGCGTCGTCAGACGGGCCAGTCGCAGCTTCAGAGGTAGCGTCGTCAGACGGGCCAGTCGCAGCTTCAGAGGTAGCGTCGTCAGACGGGCCAGTCGCAGCGTCGTCAGAGGACATGCGCCTCAGCTTCTCCTCAGAGGACAGGGCATCATTTGCCTGAGAGCTACCATGGTTTGGAGAAGCTTGGGATTCTACTTCGTTAGTCTCTAAATACTCTATAGAAAAAACAAAAGGAACAGTTGGGTATTCTACAGCAACACATCTGTTCCACACGGTCTAGGCCGAATTGCCAGTCGAATGTTGAACCCAACAGTTTTCAAAGTATATGTTTCAGGCCGTACCTTCTGTCTTGTTTAGCGTCAGACCCTATGGATCGGAGCAAGGCCAGGGCATGCTCAATGGAGACGTCATTTGATGACAGCTCTGAAAAACGTAGGTTAAGGTACACAAGCAAAATTACCAAATCAAAGGCTTTGACAACGTTATTTAGACTGAGTTACTCTATGGTGTTGAATGAGTGTCAAACACAGCAGCACCATAGACAGTGACAAAGAACATAGCTAGAAGGGTTGTGGAAAGAAACACTTACCTCCAAGTCTCCTCTGCAGAGAGACTTGATCTTGCTTCTGGGACTTTCCAACAGGGTAACAAGAAACTGAGGAGAAAGTGTTGACAGAAGTTGAGTTCACACAAAATAGCTACATATATTAATAATAGATGACCAATGCGGAAGAAACAGACAGTCAAATTTGAATCTCCAACTTATAAAGTTAAGCATATTTCCCAAACAAATCCCTTCAATCCAAATAAAACGTTAGTGAACCAACCTTTGACAACCCCCACAGTCATCACAAAGAGCAGCAATTCTCTCACACCTCCCATGATCATGAGAATAGTCTGTGTTATCAACAGGTAATGTCTTCCCATGGCCTGTATGAGGCTTATATAGGCCACTAATGACCGTTTACCTGACAAACATGACTTAACGATCAATTAACAAGCTTGATTGAGGTGTTACATTCAGATAGAAATAGACCATGTAGAACATATGTTGATTCTTTGGTGGGCAGGCAATCTTTTCTACTCCATATATTGCATTTATATCTGTAATGTTTAACCCTAATGGTCTCAGAATCTTCAAAGATATTAGGGGGAAATAAACACTGTACCCAAATCCACTTTTTACAATGCTCCTGGGAAATGGGTAGGCCTCCACCATACAGTTTTACAGCTGTGATATATTTATTTATTTACATAGATCACATACTTAAATATATATATGTTAGCTGTAGGTAGCTTTGGGATAAAATTCCCATATTGTATTGTTACTAACATAAATCATAATATATCATATTTTCCTCATTTGCTCTGTAGGAGGTTCGTCATATGAAGGACATTCAAGTGGATGTGACCCCTAACCTGACATAATGTAAACGTTATACATTAAGCTCTCTCCCTCAGTGACATGAATTAGTATATTTCATATTCTCAGAACCCAACAGTAGGTTTTAAGGTGTGGCTGCATGTTTGTCGTGGACGCATCGTCACTCTTGATGTTCTTTTTCCAGATTGCAAGTGAAACACCTTTAGATGTGGTAAGTGCCAGTTGGTAACTTTTCCTCACACTTGCTTGTTTAAGGTATGGATGCAACACCCCAGTATGTCTGCAGGGGCTGGTCACTGAGATTTACCATGTTACAAATGCTACTAGACTAACCTTCCAAGTAAATATGTTACAAGTCTGAACTGGCCGTCCTTGTCTTTCCTCAACTAATTGAAAGCTCAGGGACAGACATCCTGAACGACTTTGATGTCAGAGCTCCCATCAGCCCTCTACACCTCGCTGTGAGTAAAGCCTACCTGCTCCTGTAGTGGTCTCCATATGACAAATGGCACCCTATTCCCTATTTAGTACACTACTTTTGACCAGATCCTTATAGGCCCTGATCAAAAGTAGTTCACTACATAGGGAATAGGGTGCTATCTGGGAAGCAGGCATGGTGTTGATTTTCCACAGGAAGTTGACTGTCCAGACAGACTCACACACCAAATTCCTATCTATTCCTGATTCGTGTAAAATACATGCATATTCTACACAGTGATGATGAGGATGATTTCCTTATTTTGCCATTTGAGTTAATCAACCTCAGAGGAGAAGTAGAGTGTTTGTTTCTCAATCCCACGCTTGGCAGGGACCTCCGATGTTGATGCTGGGCGGGAGCAAAAATGGGCTCCCGATTGAAAGACTCTGGTCTACTTTAGAGGTCTAGCACTGTATTTCTGTTCAGGCGTACCACTGGTCTACTATAGGACATTGATTATATATCTATTCAGGCGTACCACTGGACTTTGCTTGAGACTGTGTTTGTGTTTCTATTCAGGCGTACCACGGCCACCACCATGCTATGGAGGTTCTGGTTCAGTCTCTGCTGGATCTAGACGTGAGGGACAGCCAGGGGCGCACCCTCTGGACCTGTCTGCCTTAAAAAGCCATGTGGAGTGTGTTGACGTCCTCATCAACCAGGGAGCCTCCATCCTGGTTAAAGACTTCACCCTGAAGAGGACCCCCATCCACACTGCATGTACACATAGAATATCACATAGAGCTTCTGTAATTAAAAAGTTTTCCTGACCAAGATGGCCATTTGTTTGGTCATGTTGCTAGGACGACAATGTCCACTCTAGGGATGTTACATGGTATAGTGTGAAAATACACACTAGACACTGATCTAAGGTCATTTTTTTGTCATGTTCTCCACTAATGATTGAGGATCTAGGGAGGGTAAGCTGATCCTACATCAGTGCACAGGGGAGACTTCTATCCAGAGCCAGGTACACAGCTAGCAGGTGACAGGCTTCGATGGCCTCAGCCCCAAAATTCTTTATTATCTGCTGTGTTAACATCATGAGGATGTCATCTAGCAACACCACTGTTCTAGAAATCTGTCTGTTCATGTGAAGGTTATAGTCGTCCAGCAATCTGCTCATATCCTCTCTGTTTATCCTCCTCTAGCTACCAACGGTCAATCATCTGACATTCTTATATCCTCTCTGTTTATCCTCCTCTAGCTACCAACGGTCAATCATCTGACATTCTTATATCCTCTCTGTTTATCCTCCTCTAGCTACCAACGGTCAATCATCTGACATTCTTATATCCTCTCTGTTTATCCTCCTCTAGCTACCAACGGTCAATCATCTGACATTCTTATATCCTCTCTGTTTATCCTCCTCTAGCTACCAACGGTCAATCATCTGACATTCTTATATCCTCTCTGTTTGTCCTCCTCTAGCTACCAACGGTCATTCAGAGTGTTTGCGTTTGCTGATTGGAAATGCTGACCTCCAGAGTGCAGTGGACTTTCAAGACGGGAATAGACAGTAAGTCACTTGGGTTTTGGATACAATTCCTGAAATAAAGAGATTTTGACATTGGGGCTGCATCCCAAATGGCAACCTATACCCTACTTCGTGCACTACTTTAAACCAAAGCCCTATGGGCTCAGGTCAAAAGTAGTGTACGATATAGGGAATAGGGTTGCCATTTGGGACTCAACCCTGGTTATTACCAGTTTTTTGTCTTTTCCACCCTTGTCTGTCAGACGTGGTCAAGTGTAAATATGACTTCTTACATGAGCCTGACAGTGCATCTCACGAAAGACTGAACACTATCTCAGGCTAACATAGTTTGGAAAGCAATTGGCTATTGCTTCAAAGAGAAGACAATGAAAAGACTAATCTGTCTTTTAGTTATCAAAATTCTCAACTTAATTGAGCGAACAGTATTTTTGGCATTGGCTATATCCCCGGTGAGTGTGCATATTCACTTTCTTTATCCCTGGGTCAGTGCCACTTGAAAGTCATATTGAAAAAGATTCTGCTAATCTCTATAGTCATATAAAGTGTAGTAGAATTGCACGATAAAACATATTTTAAAAAGGCCAATTTTTTTTCCTGTAAAGAGAAACATATCTGATATAGCCTAGCCTAGCCTTACTCCATCACGCGCTGCATTGAACAGCCGTTTTTTTGCGAACGGTGATTGAGTTATATTATTAGCCTAAATAATGACTATCCAATTTACTAATCACATTAGCAATAGTTAGCTATCTTACATAAGTCTGTAAATGTGATGATGCATAGAATGCTTTATATATTTTTTATGGTGAAAATTAGCTTCCCCTTAACTTGAGACTCGCATGCCTATGAGCAAGACAGTTAGGCCTAAACACTCTGTTTTCCTTTGCTAATGTTTCCCCCGTCCGTCCGTCCGTCCGTCGGCTGTCAGTTATGTCGATGACTGTGTACATACGGCACGCCAATCACCAACACCGGAAGTCCCATGACCGTCACAGCCCTAGTTGTATGCTTGAGTTTGTTCAAGAGAGGCTTTGATGCCAGATTTTTGCAGATTTTGCTTTAGTTTTCCTCAGCCTGTGTTTTGTTTCTCTCTCCTTTTCCTGTTAGATGGTGAGGCTGCTTCTCTCCAGAGGAGCCAACATTAATGCTTTTGACAAGAAGGACCGCCGAGCAATCCACTGGGCTGCTTACATGGGTAAGGAGTTGACCACATCATTTACATTCTGACTAATGTCCTTATCCCAGTGAGTGAATGAATTGGCTGTGTGTTACCCTCACAGCTCAGCTGTATGGTCTACCTCTAGTGTGTTATTATGTCAGAATGATGGACTAAGTATGTTGATAAGATGTAGGTTTTCAATTGTACTAACACGATGTAGGTATTGCTAATGGTGCTGTGTACCACTGTAAACTAACCTCTCTCCCTCTATATCTCAGCCTATCTCTTTGCATGTCTCTCTCTCTCTCCATCTCTGTTTCTCACTCTGTCTCTCTTCCCCTCCCCCATAGTGCACATTGAGGAGGTGAAACTGCTGGCCTCTCATGGATCAGAGGTGTCCTGTAAAGACAAGAAGGCCTACACCCCTCTCCACTCTGCAGCCTTCAGCGGCATGATCAGCACGGTCAAGCAACTCCTGGACCTTGGGGTGGATGTGAATCAATGCATACATACACCTCCCCGCATTCAACTGTGTAGTCCCTGTTCAATTACAACGCCACGAAAAGACAGAGCTCTAGTGTGTTGGAGAATGATTTCCTTTCAAGTAATGAAGATATGGAGGTTGGGCCAGGGGTTTGGGACCAGGGGGTTGGGACCAGTGTGTTGTGGCCAGGGATTTTTCATAAGAAAGTAATGAAGAGAGGTTGGGCCAGTGCGTTGGGGCCAGGGGGTTTTCATAACCAAGTAATGAAGAGATGGAGATTGGATCCAGAGGGTTGGAGACAGGAGGTTGGAGCCAGTGGGTTGGGACCCAGTGTGTCGGGACCCAGTGTGTCAAGTTTGCTGACGACACGAAGGCGATGAGAGGTCAGAGACTTGGCATTGTGGTGCCAGGACAACCTCTCCCTCAATGCCAGTAAGACCAAGGAGCTGATCGTGGACTACAGGAGCAAGAGGGGAGAGCACGTCCCCATCCACATCAACAGGGCTGTTCCTTGGCGACCTAACATGGCCCACACACACCTGCACAGTCGTGAAGAGGGCGCGCCAGGAGGCTGAAATATTTGGCATGGGCACTCGCATCCTCAAAAAGTTAAAGGGTCTTGCTCTGACCCTACGCACAATCACTAGACTGTATACAAAGCATATGCACACTCACACACACTACATTCACACTCACACACACACACACACACACACACACACAAACCGACACAACCCAAACACACATGCATACACATTACACACTCTCACAAACACACACATCATTTGCAGCTGCTGCTCTGTTCTTTATTTTGCTATTATTATTATATATCCTGATGCCTAGTCACTTTACCCTGCCTTCTTGTACATATCTACCTCAAATACCTCGTACCCCTGCACACTGATCTGGAACTGGTACTCCTTGTATATAGCTTTATTCTTGGGTATTTTATTCCTCGCGTTACAATATATACAGTACCAGTCAAAAGTTTATTTTTTTTTACAATTTTCTACATTGTAGAACATCAAAAATATGAAATAACACATAAGGAATCCTGTAGTAACCAAAAAAGTGTTAAACAAATGAAAATATATTTTATATTTGAGATTCTTCAAAGTAGCTACCCTTTGCCTTGATGACAGCTTTGCACACTCTTGGCATTCACTCAACCAGCTTCATGAGGTACTCACCTGGAATGCATTTCATTTAACAGGTGTGCCTTGTTCAAAGTTAATTTGTGGAATTTATTTCCTTCTTAGTGCGTTTGAGCCAATCACTTGTTTTGTGACAAGGTAGGGGTGGTATACAGAAGATAGCCCTATTTGGTAAAATACCAAGTCCATGTTTTTTTACATTTTACATTTTAGTCATTTAGCAGACACTCTTATCCAGAGCGACTTACAGTAGTGAATGCATACATTTCATACAATTTCATACATTGTTTTTTTTCCTGTGCTGGCCCCCCCGTGGGAATCGAACCCTCAACCCTGGTGTTGCAAACACCATGCTCTACCAACTGAGCTACAGGGAAGGCATATCATGGCAAGAACTTTGAATGTTTCTTCAAGTGCAGTTGCAAAATCCATCAAGCGCTATGTCTCTCATGAGGACCGCCACAGGAAAGGAAGACCCAGAGTTACCTCTGCTGTAAAGTTCAAGTAACAGACACATCTCAACATCAACTGTTCAGAGGAGACTACGTGAATCAGGCCTTCATGGTCAAATTGCTGCAAAGAAGCCACTACTAAAGAACACCAATAAGAAGAAGAGACTTGCTTGGGCCAAGAAACACCAGCAATGGACATTAGACCGGTGGAAATCTGTCCTTTTGGAAAAGCAATCCAGGTGAAGCTGGTTGAGAGAATGCCAAGAGTGTGCAAAGGGTGGCTACATTGAAGAGTCTATATAAATATAAAATTGATTTTGATATGTTCAACACTTTTTTGGTTACTACATGATTCCATATGTCTTATTTCATAGTTTTGAGTTCTTCACTATTATTTTACAATGTAGAAAATAGTCAAAATAAAGAAAAACCTTTGAATGAGTAGGTGTGTCCAAACTTTTGATTGGTACTGTATATATATATTATATACTGCTCAAAAAAATAAAGGGAACACTTAAACAACACATCCTAGATCTGAATGAAAGAAATAATCTTATTAAATACTTTTTTCTTTACATAGTTGAATGTGCTGACAACAAAATCACACAAAAATAATCAATGGAAATCCAATTTATCAACCCATGGAGGTCTGGATTTGGAGTCACACTCAAAATTAAAGTGGAAAACCACACTACAGGCTGATCCAACTTTGATGTAATGTCCTTAAAACAAGTCAAAATGAGGCTCAGTAGTGTGTGTGGCCTCCACGTGCCTGTATGACCTCCCTACAACGCCTGGGCATGCTCCTGATGAGGTGGCGGATGGTCTCCTGAGGGATCTCCTCCCAGACCTGGACTAAAGCATCCGCCAACTCCTGGACAGTCTGTGGTGCAACGTGGCATTGGTGGATGGAGCGAGACATGATGTCCCAGATGTGCTCAATTGGATTCAGGTCTGGGGAACGGGTGGGCCAGCCCATAGCATCAATGCCTTCCTCTTGCAGGAACTGCTGACACACTCCAGCCACATGAGGTCTAGCATTGTCTTGCATTAGGAGGAACCCAGGGCCAACCGCACCAGCATATGGTCTCACAAGGGGTCTGAGGATCTCATCTCGGTACCTAATGGCAGTCAGGCTACCTCTGGCGAGCACATGGAGGGCTGTGCGGCCCCCCAAAGAAATGCCACCCCACACCATGACTGACCCACCACCAAACCGGTCATGCTGGAGGATGTTGCAGGCAGCGGAACGTTCTCCACGGCGTCAGCAGACTCTGTCACGTCTGTCACGTGCTCAGTGTGAACCTGCTTTCATCTGTAAAGAGCACAGGGCGCCAGATGCGAATTTGCCAATCTTTTTGTTCTCTGGCAAATGCCAAACGTCCTGCACGGTGTTGGGCTGTAAGCACAACCCCCACCTGTGGATGTCGGGCCCTCAAACCACCCTCATGGAGTCTGTTTCTGACCATTTGAGCAGACACATGCACATTTGTGGCCTGCTGGAGGTCATTTTGCAGGGCTCTGGCAGTGCTTCTCCTGCTCCTCCTTGCACAAAGGCGGAGGTAGCGGTCCTGCTGCTGGGTTGTTGCCCTCCTACGGCCTCCTCCACGTCTCCTGATGTACTGGCCTGTCTCCTGGTAGCGCCTCCATAGTCTGGACACTACGCTGACAGACACAGCAAACCTTCTTGCCACAGCTCACATTGATGTGCCATCCTGGATGAGCTGCACTACCTGAGCCACTTGTGTGGGTTGTAGACTCCGTCTCATGCTACCACTAGAGTGAAAGCACCGCCAGCATTCAAAAGTGACCAAAACATCAGCCAGGAAGCCTAGGAACTGAGAAGTGGTCTGTGGTCCCCATCTGCAGAACCACTCCTTTATTGGGGGTGTCTTGCTAATTGCCTATAATTTCCACCTGTTGTCTATTCCATTTGCACAACAGCATGTGAAATGTATTGTCAATCAGTGTTGCTTCCTAAGTGGACAGTTTGATTTCACAGAAGTGTAATTGACTTGGAGTTACATTGTGTTGTTTAAGTGTTCCCTTTATTTTTTTGAGCAGTGTATATATATTATATATATATATTCTATAGTTTTGTTCTCTGCATCGTTGGGGTGGGCTCGTAAGCAAGCATTTCACGGTAAAGAGTTGATTTGAGAGGGAAAGACAAAGAGCGAGGGAGTCCAAATGTATTCTGACCTAGTCTTTAGTATGAATCCATTTTTAATGAGATGAGTACAAAACATTAAAGGAACAGTTGTCTCCATGTCTCGTCCGTACCTGGTAGAGTATTCGGGTGGGGGTCCCGCAAAGTTCATCCCAATGGCTGGGGGAGGAGGGTAGGCCTCATTGGTCATGTAGGGACATATCTTTTCCAGAGAATCTACCAATTTTCTACCAAATTGCAAGAAATTACCGGGATTCCCGTTCAAACCGAAAGTGCTATTTAGAAGCATATGTTTTATTTAACCAGGTAAGTTGACTGAGAACACATTCTCATTTACAGCAATGACCTGGGGAATAGTTACAGGGGAGGGGGGGGTGAATGAGCCAATAGTAAGCTTGGGATGATTAGGTGACCGTGATGGTATGAGGGCCAGATTGGGAATTTAGCCAGGACACCAGGGTTAACACCCCTACTCTAACAATAAGTGCCATGGGATCTTTAGTGACCACAGAGAGTCAGGACACCTGTTTAACGTCCCACCCGAAAGACAGCACATGTCCCCAATCACTGTCCTGGGATATTATTTTAGACCAGAGGAAAGAGTGACTCCTACTGGCCCTCCAACACCACTGTTAAAGGAATTTTATATCTTGATGATAATAATCAATAATCAATTCGCCTTTTACCTGTTAGGGCTAGGGGGCAGCATTGACACGGCTGGATAAAAAACATACCCGATTTAATCTGGTTACCACTCCTACTCAGTAACTAGAATATGCATATACTTATTACATATGGATAGAAAACACCCTAAATTTTCTAAAACTGTTTGAATGGTGTCTGTGAGTATAACAGAACTCAAATGGCAGGTCAAAACCTGAGAGATTCCTTTACAGGAAGTGGCCTGTCTGACCATTTCTGGAACTTCTTTGCCATCTCTATCATTTACTAAGGATCTCTGCTCTAACGTGACACTTCCCACGTCGTCCATAGGCTCTCATAGCCCGGGAAAAAAGAGAATGTCGTCATTCCAGCCCCAGGCTGAAACACATTATCGCCTTTCTCAAGTGGCCCATCAAGAGACACTAGCTTATGCGCGTGACCCCGACCGCCCCCGCCTTTGGGATTTTTTCCTCTGTTTGCCGAAAAGGAGATTCCCTGTCGGAATTTTACCGCTTTTCTACGAGAAAAATGACGTAAAAATTGATTTTAAACAGCGGTTGACATGCTTCGACGTACGGCAATTGAATACTTTCAATTTTATTGTCAGGAATTGCGCCAAGCGCGCGACACTTCTTTACTATTTCGGATAGTGTCTGGAACGCACGAACAAAACGCCGCTATTCGGATATAACGATGGATTATTTTGGACCAAACCAACATTTGTTATTGAAGTAGCAATCCTGGGTGTGCATTCTGACGAAGACAACAAAAGGTAATGAAACTTTTATAATAGTAAATATGATTATGGTGAGTGCTAAACTTGCCGGGTGTCTAAATAGCGAGCCCGTGATGCCTGGGCTATATACTTAGAATATTGCAAAATGTGCTTTCACCAAAAAGCTATTTTAAAATCGGACATATCGAGTGCATAGAGGAGGTCTGTATCTATAATTCTTAAAATAATTGTTATGCTTTTTGTGAACGTTTATCGTGAGTAATTTAGTAAAATGTTAGCGAATTCCCCGTAAGTTTGCGGGGGGTATGCTAGTTCTGAACGTCACATGCTAATGTAAAAAGCTGGTTTTTGATATAAATATGAACTTGATTGAACAAAACATGCATGTATTGTATAACATAATGTCCTAGGGTTGTCATCTGATGAAGATCATCAAAGGTGAGTGCTGCATTTAGCTGTCTTCTGGGTTTTGGTGACATTATATGCTGGCTTGAAAAATGGGTGTCTGATTATTTCTGGCTTGGTACTCTGCTGACATAATCTAATGTTTTGCTTTCGTTGTAAAGCCTTTTTGAAATCGGACAGTGTGGTTAGATTAACGAGAGTCTTATCTTTAAATGGCTGTAAAATAGTCATATGTTTGAGAAATTGAAGTAATAGGATTTTGAAGATTTTGAAAATCGCGCCACAGGCTGGCAGTGGATGTTACGTAGGTGGGACGAATTCGTCCCGCCGGTCCCATAGAGGTTAACTAATGCCCAAGGTTTGTAAGACAATGGGTTAAAATAATTAGGCAAGGACTCAGCTTTCTGCAAAAGGTTTCTGTAGCTTTATTCAGAGAACGTTCTGGCGTCAGGATAACAAAACAGTCATTATATAGTTCTTGCTTACTTACGCACATGCATTTACACACAATCCGTTGGTGACCTGCAACCCCCATAAACTTCTCACTCTGTTTATCACCTTCTGGCTCAGCCTGTTCCTTTCCTTCAAGGTTAGGAACTCTCTGAAGTTTTACTCCCTTGACCATCTGCTTCTGTAGCTATACTAATTGCATACACACATTTCTTTCCCTCTCCAGTGGTTCCTGGACTTTCCGGAACTAATCAGACCAATCGATCCCTACATTGATCATTACATTGATTATTCATTAACCCTGCTGTATGACTAATAATTCATCATGGTTTATTGATTCATTTACCTTTATTAGATAATTCTCTTATCAATTCCACCCTTAAATGATTCAATAATTCACCATGATGATCAGATGCTATATGAGAACCCTACTAATCACATTCTATATGTAATCACACATAATTATACGCTATATGGAAATACAAATAATCGCTATATGGAAATACAAATAATCACACGCTATATGGAAATACAACTAATCACACGCTATATGGAAATTAATTGTGATACAAGGATTAAACAAAACCAATACATGAATATTCCTCCTACTCCTCCATTACTGTCCTAGGCCTATTTCCAATTATGACACTTCGATTCAGGATTTTCATCATCATTTTCATTAAAGGAACAGTCTATCAAAACATTGAAAATTCTATCTAAACGTTGAAAATTGTTTCATCAAACATTGGCTCCTCGTTATTGAAAGAAACGGAGCCATCTTCCTGGCCTGGAGGCCCGCATTCGCCATCCCACTGATCGGAGCTCGGAATTGGTCCATATCTCACCATCTGCTGCGTCATCGATCTCTCTAGAGTCCTGGTGATTAAACCTCTCACACATGGGACGAGACAACATCCACACAACACAAACACACTCATATGGGTGAAAGCAGCCCATAATACAGTTCTTACAACACTTTTCCATTTCCCAAACATGGGATGTGTTATCAGGAATGTACGTGTAGCGCTGAACCTAATCATTCTACCTACACTGCCCTCTTCTGCCAATAACATATCGAGAGTCAGTCTATTTTACCAGGTCATGAGGGAGGTGGCGGATAATTGGTCAGAGAACCTCTTTACTGCATCCCCGTTTTCATTCATGAATCTCTGTTGATTATTAAAGATGTCATTAATCCAATCCACATTTCTATTTATTGTCAACCACCAAAATAATGTAGTGTTAAAGCCTTCACATATTTGATTCATAGCTTTGTATTCATCTGGAACTTCCCTGAGGATGCCAATAGCATCCATCTTGTAAAGCTACTCCCATCCTGGTCAAAACTCCTCCTGTGCCTACTTTAGCCTCCTATAACTGGCCTCTGATGACTAACTCGAACTGGTTGGACCAATAACCCCAGGGCGCAAGTTCCTAACCACCCTTTGTGGTAATTTCTGTCGTATGCATCCTTTACTGGTACTGGCCCACCCTACATCAGTTATAGGTGCTATGAGGTTAAACATTTTCTCCTGTGCTTTCAAACTTAAGTCAGTCACATTAACCTCTATGGGCTGGGTGGGACGCTTGCGTCCCACCTACTCAACAGCCAGTTGAATCCTGTGGCGCGTTATTGAAATACCTTAGATATGCTATTACTTCAATTTTTCAAAAATATGACTATTTTACACCATTTTAAAGATAAGACTCTCGTTAATCTAACCACACTGTCCGATTTCAAAAAGGCTTTACAACGAAAGCAAAACATTAGATTATGTCAGCAGAGTACCAAGCCAGAAATAATCAGACACCCATTTTTCAAGCTAGCATATAATGTCACATAAACCCAAACCACAGCTAAATGTAGCACTAAGCTTTGATGATCTTCATCAGATGACAACCCTAGGACATTATGTTATACAATACATGCATGTTTTGTTCAATCAAGTTCATATTTATATCAAAAAACAGCTTTTTACATTAGCATGTGACTAGCATGTGACTAGCATTCCCACCGAACACTGCCGGTGAATTTACTAAATTACTCACGATAAACGTTCACAAAAAGCATAACAATTATTTTAAGAATTATAGATACAGAACTCCTCTATGCACTCGATATGTCCGATTTTAAAATAGCTTTTCGGTGAAAGCACATTTTGCAATATTCTCAGTAGATAGCCCGGCATCACAGGGCTAGCTATTTAGACACCCAGCAAGTTTAGCACTCATCAAAGTCAGATTTACTATAAGAAAAATGTTATTACCTTTGTTGTCTTCGTCAGAATGCACTCCCAGGACTTCTACTTCAATAACAAATGTTGGTTTGGTCCAAAATAATCCATCGTTATATCCAAACAGCGGCGTTTTGTTCGTGCGTTCTAGACACTATCCTAAAGGGTAAATAAGGGTGGCGAGCATGGTGCAATTCGTGACAAAAAAATTCTAAATATTCCATTACCGTACTTCGAAGCATGTCAACCGCTGTTTAAAATCAATTTTTATGCCATTTTTCTCATAAAAAAGCGATAATATTCCGACCGGGAATCTGCTTTTAGGTAAACAGACAAAGGAAAAGAAAGCATTCAGTCGAAGCGGGCACGCGCCTAAGCCCATAGTACTCTGAGTGGCCAATTGCCAAACGCGATAATGTGTTTCAGCCAGAGCCTGCATCGATATCGTTCAGCTTTTTCCCGGGCTCTGAGAACCTATGGAAGCCGTAGGAAGTGTCACGTTATTGCACAGATCCTGAGTCTTCAATAAAAAGAGCCAAGATGAAAAACTACTTCTCAGACAGGCCACTTCCTGCTTGAAATCTTCTCAGGTTTTGGCCAGCCATATGAGTTCTGTTATACTCACAGACACCATTCAAATAGTTGTAGAAACTTTAGGGTGTTTTCTATCCAAAGCCAATAATTATATGCATATTCTAGTTACTGGGCAGGAGTAGTAACCAGATTAAATCGGGTACGTTTTTTATCCAGCCGTGTCAATACTGCCCCCTAGCCCTAACAGGTTAACGATTACTTTCAGCCATTAAAATCATCTAAGTTCTCGGTGCCATTCTTGTATCTATAACACTGGTATTCATCCGGAATTTAGGTGAACCGAGGTGGGTTGGCTGAGTACTTCAATCTGGCCAACCCCAATTCCTGTACAGTTGTCTGCTTCCCCAGGAAATTGTTTAATGTTTACCTTAAATTCTACATCTTGATCTTCTTTGATTCCTTATTCTGTATGTCACTCATCAGTGTATTATATAGTTTATCTTCTACTTCTTCTCAATGACAACGGTATCCAATGATTAGTACCGGAAGGTGGTGGATCTGAATGTATCAGAAAGGTTACCAAAACTATGATGCAGCTCAGAGTCTCTACTCTTCCCAAAAACCGCCAACCCTCTCCTGCCCTTAGTCGATCTGCTAGGTACCACCCCATACTCACACCTCTAGGAGCACACACAGTGATGAACGGTCGGGATAGGGAATCTTCGTTAAAGAGGTAACCCCCGGACCATGTTGGTATCGGTTCTTCTCCTAACTCTGTGTGTGATCAGCAGTGTTCATATGTGTACATACCTCCTTGCAGTGGGTAACGTGGACCCAAGTGACTCTCTCAGCTTTTCTAATGGCAAAGGCAGTGGTTTAAAAGAACCTGGTATGGGCCTTCCCAACGGTGTTGCTTCCAGTTTTTTCTCCTCAGGGACTGGATCCACACCCAGTCTCCTGGTTGGATTGAGTGAATCACCTTCTCCTGTAATTCACCTGTGGGACACAAAATCTTGGACATATGGGTTTGGTTAACAAACAGTCTTCTCATGTGCTTTGCTAGTATTTCTTCAACTTCTATGTCTACCTGTTCTGGTATCTCTAACTCTGGCATTCTATAGGCTCTACCTGATTAGCTAAACTGTCATCCATCATTTAAAGAGATGGCTCCTAGTAAACCAACTCTAGGGATAATATCTTGACTTAATATTTTAGCTACCATAATCATGTCCACCAAGTAAGTTGGGAACGCTTCTACCCATTTGCTATACTTATCTATTCTTGTTAAACACCCCTTCTTCCCCTCATTTCGGAATATCTCAATAAGGTACATTTCCAACTGTTGGAATGGATATCTTACAAAAAAAAAAAAAAGTTTAAGTAATTATCCTCTAGGCCATCACTCTTTCCTAACTACTCTACTATACTTCCCTCCCCTTGATACATTGCTTAGCCTATGTATCAATATTGCTGCGTATCCATACAATGTCTTTGGTAGGATAAGTAAATTATCCTTATGTCAGACCTTCTCTTGTAGGATGCCCCATTTCATTTTCCACATGTCCAATTCTCCCTGGGGCCTTCATCCTTGGCTATAATTTAACAATCCTCTGTCAAGTGTTTTACCTTCTTTAAGATGTATCTGTGCTGTTTTGTATGGTTTTAAATGTCTATGTGCTTGTCTGTGTAAATAGTAACTTTCTCTCCTTTCTTATTTCACCGGTTCTAGTCAATGCTACTATTTCGGCCTACTGTGCAGAATAGTGTCTGGGCAATGGTTCAGTGTCTAACACCTGAAACCAACTAAGCTTTCATTGCCCTTTTAGTTAGGGTAACAATTACTTTCAACAAAATTATACTAATCTCCTCCTAGCGAATTTACCAAACATAAACTTAAAATCAAAACTAAAATACATGCCTGCCAATGGAGCCGATAGTCTCTCCATGAATTAATATCCTAGAGCTTAGTGAACCAAATTCTCTTCCTATCTACTCCTGCTGGCCCCCCTCCTTTCTTCCTACTACTCCCCAACCCTCAAGGTTTCAGCAGTGCAGGGGAGGATTTCTCCGTCTGTCCTTCTCTGTCTCCAGTTTTTTCTCATAATATGGTTGTTTCCAAATATTGACTAAATGTCTCATTGTCTCCTTGGTTGCACTCCTGAACCTTAGAATAATCCACCTGTCTAGATATTGCATATCTACTTAAATTTATCTCGATACCCTCAATAATCCTGGATCACCTACAGATGTCATATATCCCTGTCCTGTTGACATAAGTCTACCATTATTAAACTTATTCACAACAAAATATAGTAATATTATATCCATTCCACAGCCTTGTTGTGTTAACCTCTTACATCTAGACGTTCCGCTAGCGGAACACCTGCTCCAATATCCAATGATGGGCGTGGCGCGAAATACAAACTCCTCTAAAATCCGAAAACTTCCATTTTTCAAACATATGACTATTTTACAGTATTTTAAAGACAAGACTCTCGTTAATCTAACCACACTGTCCGATTTCAAAAAGGCTTTACAGCGAAAGCAAAACATTACATTATGTCAGCAGAGTACCCAGCCAGAAATAATCAGACACCCATTTTTCAAGCTAGCATATAACGTCACAAAAAACAAAACCACAGCTAAATGCAGCACTAACCTTTGATGATCTTCATCAGATGACAACCCTAGGACATTATGTTATACAATACATGCATGTTTTGTTCAATCAAGTTCATATTTATATCAAAAACCAGCTTTTTACATTAGCATGTGACGTTCAGAACTAGCATACCCCCCGCAAACTTCCGGGGAATTCGCTAACATTTTACTAAATTACTCACGATAAACGTTCACAAAAAGCATAACAATTATTTTAAGAATTATAGATACAGACCTCCTCTATGCACTCGATATGTCCGATTTTAAAATAGCTTTTTGGTGAAAGCACATTTTGCAATATTCTAAGTACATAGCCCAGGCATCACGGGCTCGCTATTTAGACACCCGGCAAGTTTAGCACTCACCATAATCATATTTACTA
Source organism: Salmo salar (assembly GCF_965601325.2). NCBI lineage: Eukaryota > Metazoa > Chordata > Actinopteri > Salmoniformes > Salmonidae > Salmo > Salmo salar. The sequence goes on from NC_138295.1 coordinate 85,915,222, forward strand.
TTATAAAAGTTTCATTACCTTTTGTTGTCTTCGTCAGAATACACACCCAGGACTGCTACTTCAATAACAAATGTTGGTTTGGTCCAAAATAATCCATCGTTATATCCGAATAGCGGCGTTTTGTTCGTGCGTTCAAGACACTATCCGAAATAGTAAAGAAGTGTCACGCGCATGGCGCAATTCGTGACAATAAAATTCTAAGTATTCCATTACCGTACTTCGAAGCATGTCAACCGCTGTTTAAAATCAATTTTTACGACATTTTTCTCGTAGAAAAGCGACAATATTCCGACAGGGAATCTCCTTTTCGGCAAACAGAGGAAAAAATCCCAAAGGCGGGGGCGGTCGGGGTCACGCGCATAAGCCAGTGTCTCTTGATCGGCCACTTGAGAAAGGCGATAATGTGTTTCAGCCTGGGGCTGGAATGACGACATTCTGTTTTTTCCCGGGCTCTGAGCGCCTATGGACGACGTGGGAAGTGTCACGTTAGAGCAGAGATCCTTAGTAAATGATAGAGATGGAAAAGAAGTTCAACAAATGGTCAGAGAGGCCACTTCCTGTAAAGGAATCTCTCAGGTTTTGACCTGCCATTTGAGTTCTGTTATACTCACAGACACCATTCAAACAGTTTTAGAAAATTTAGGGTGTTTTCTATCCATATGTAATAAGTATATGCATATTCTAGTTACTGGGTAGGAGTGGTAACCAGATTAAATCGGGTATGTTTTTTATCCAGCCGTGTCAATGCTGCCCCCTAGCCCTAACAGGTTAAGGAAGCCTACCCTTAGTCTAAAGCTTTGCCCTTTTAGTCCTCTCATTGGTTCAAATTATCAATTGTGTTTAAGAACTTTAACTCCTCATAATTATCAGTTCTACAAATTCCCTTAAAATCAATATCACCAATGACCTTAAATTCACCATCCATGGCTTTTCAATGTGGCTGATCAGACCACACAGGAAGAGTCACCAGAGGGGTCAAAAGTCATACCACCCTTTCGGAACCGTGTTTCTTACTACATTAAACAAATTAAAGCTAAGAACTTTATTTACATTTTGTATCCCAGGGTCCCAGAACATTCCCTATCAAAAGAATTTCACGTGTTTAATTAAACTCAGAAAACAAAACTTCCAAAATGCCATGTGTGTAAACCCCTTTAAGATATCATGTCCCTAGGAATTTTTTTTTTCCAAAGAGAGCTAAGCGCTTCTTTTTCCATAAAATAAGTACTTGGTCAGCGTTTCATCCTACCACACTGATTCAAAAACCCAAAAGTTGACTATAAACAAAACTTCATAGTACTTATAACTCCATTGTACTCGCACCACCGCGGTTACACTCACCCCCTTACAAATAGCGCGTCCTCGAGTTAGCTTGTGACTCTACGTCCTACAGGAACGCGCACGCCGGCCAGGCTCACGCACAACTATAATTAATTTACACTGTTCCTGCGAAATAAAATAAACTCGCCCTGTAATCCACCTTTCTGACCTGACATTGTTTCATGCAATGAAAACATAATGTTAGCATACATCCACTTCCCGTTCAAATCACTGGTGTTACTAAACAATCAAACCACGAATCTATAACCAGAATTTATCACCAAACTTTTACGATTCCATTATTCAGACCAGAATCGCTTCCAGCCACATATGTTTTCAGTGCTCACAACCAACGCTTCTCATTTTACCCGTACGAAAAAAATAATATATATCTCTTTTCAAACAGCGTTCTGCCTTACCTCTATCGTAAGATTAAACCCAATGTTACAACTTTATCTCTCCTTCGGCTTCACTCTTATGAAATGTCCAAGGGTTTAAAAAATATCATGTATATCACCACAATTCTGTCGCAATTATTACTTTCCGCTCCTTATAATTCATTAGATTTAGGTAACTGCCTTTTCCTTGATTCCGTCATTGAAATACAACTCCCATTCTCTATAAATCATTTAAGCAGGCCATTTAGACCACAAACAACGTACTTTATCGAATTCGCCTCGCTATTATTTTGAATGAATCTGTCTTTCAATTTAACCTCAACAAGCTATCAAAGCATTTGGTTTCTATCTTAAACAAACACTAACAACCGTATGCTTCTAGTCATAACATAAAAATAATTAAATTAAATTTTAGTCCCATGGTGCATGGGCTGGGAACCGAACCCGGGCCCCCCGCATAGCAGGCAAGAATTCTACCACTGAACCAAAATGCTATTGCTTAGAGCTGCAATTCCGGTGGTTGTGTCCTACTCGGTCACAACGTTTACAGGCTGTTTTACAGTTTCTGGCGAAATGTCCTGTTCTATCTCAATTAAAACACCACTTCTCTCCGTCTTTGTCAGCGCGTCTCCCTGTTTTTCCCCTTCTGTCTACAGTGACTGTCTCTATCCACTTTTCTCAATAAGTTTGCTAAATCCTGTTCTCCTCTCTGTCTATCCCTAAACTGTCTCTGTCTATGGTTCCTTGGTGGGGCCTTACAATCCTCTGCCATGTGGCCGGTTATATTGCAGTTGTAGCACTTTCTGTCCTCAGGTTCTATCCACTTTCTACTCTCCCTGTTTCCCCCTTTCTTTTTAAAATCTTTCCTGCTTTTTCCTGCAATTTCTCCAAGAGTGGCGATCAAATGTTCTGCTCCTGTCTGTTCTTTCTTACTTTTCTTTTCCTTGCCATTATGCTCATGGTGTATAGCATACCTCTTTACTTCGGCCAATGTGGCTGTTCCCCACCCTATCAGAGTCTCTTTTATGATTTGACAAATTTCAGGCTCCATACCACTCAAGAAGGCTATTTTTAACTGTTGGTGGTAAGGTCCGTCGTCTCCCTGTCTAGGCTCTACCAGTCCACTATTAGCATTGAACACATCTCTCAGTCTCTCTAAATACTGGCAAACAGTTTCCCCATCCCCTTGTTTACACTCATGTATTTTTGAAAAGTCTGCATGTCTATGGTAATAGTCCCTAAGATTATTACAGAGCTGTGTCAATTTGTCTGCATAATCCCCATCTCCTGCCCATGGTAAAACCGGTTCTTCTCCTTGCCCTGGAACCCAGGCTCCCTTCACTGCTGCCCAGTCTTTCCCCACTATCTGTCGGACAGCCCTTTCCAATTCTCCTGTATTTAGTTTAAAACTCTCGGTCAGTCCCACCATATCTCTCCTAAACCCTTCTATTCCTGTTTTTGGATGTGCTATTCCCTCAACTGCTCTTGCTACATCTCTCTGAGTCCAGGGTCGATACATTTACATTACATTTACATTTTAGTCATTTAGCAGACGCTCTTATCCAGAGCGACTTACAAATTGGTGCATTCACCTTATAATACCCAGTGGAACAACCACTTTACAATAGTGCATCTAAATCTTTTAAGGGGGGGGGTTAGAAGGATTACTTTATCCTATCCCAGGTATTCCTTGAAGAGGTGGGGTTTCAGGTGTCTCCGGAAGGTGGTGATTGACTCCGCTGTCCTGGCGTCGTGAGGGAGCTTGTTCCACCATTGGGGTGCCAGAGCAGCGAACAGTTTTGACTGGGCTGAGCGGGAACTGTGCTTCCTCAGAGGTAGGGAGGCCAGCAGGCCAGCGGTGGATGAGCGCAGTGCCCTCGTTTGGGTGTAGGGACTGATCAGAGCCTGAAGGTACGGAGGTGCCGTTCCCCTCACAGCTCCGTAGGCAAGCACCATGGTCTTGTAGCGGATGCGAGCTTCGACTGGAAGCCAGTGGAGAGAGCGGAGGAGCGGGGTGACGTGAGAGAACTTGGGAAGGTTGAACACCAGACGGGCTGCGGCGTTCTGGATGAGTTGTAGGGGTTTAATGGCACAGGCAGGGAGCCCAGCCAACAGCGAGTTGCAGTAATCCAGACGGGAGATGACAAGTGCCTGGATTAGGACCTGCGCCGCTTCCTGTGTGAGGCAGGGTCGTACTCTGCGAATGTTGTAGAGCATGAACCTACAGGATCGGGTCACCGCCTTGATGTTGGTGGAGAACGACAGGGTGTTGTCCAGGGTCACGCCAAGATACATTTGTAAGATATCCGATTGATCAGCTTCGCCTGCCCTAGGATTAGGAAGCTCTATGAGAGGACACTGATCCTCCTCCCAATCTGATTGAACCTCCCTCAGCCCTGGCTTATTATACAGCGCCAGTCGCTTTTTAAGGTTAGACTCTCTTGGTTCTGGCTCTTCTTTCCTCTCCTTTGAGGATTTACCACCCATGTTTATTCAATTACTGTTATTCCTATTGTCACAATATGTGTGTACTTACTCAATTACTTCGTTTATTTTCTAATATGTATTCTCACTTTCTATGGGTGTAACCTCCTTCCTCCTGTTTGGAATAATCAGACCTATTTTGCGCGCCTCTGGTAGATCTCGATTATCCCCTCTAAAATGTATTTTGACAGGCGATCTATATTCATACAAATTATGTCCCTGACCTACGTTCTTATAAATGTTATTATTATATTTCGCCTTCCATATTATGTTTTCCGCCTAATATATTATTGACCAGGTATCATTTAGGTCTCAATATTAGCTCCAATTCTCACAATCTATGTGTATGCTTCTATAATTCTGTTATTATACTTAAATCTCACAATCTATGTGTGTGCTCTACTGTTATCTCACTTACTCCTGTTAGTCCTATACTAACGTAACTTACTTATCTTTATTTCGCCTTCTATATTACGTTTTCCGGCTACTGTACTTCGACCAGTTTTACTGTTAGGTCTTACTGCAACCAGTTTTACTGTTAGGTCTTACTGCAACCAGTTTTACTGTTAGGTCTTACTGCAACCGGTTTTACTTTTAGGTCTTACTTAGATCTGTGACCCAGTGCCGCCAACACTAACATAGATACTTTTGTCTTAAACTTTCTCTACATTAGATTATATGGACGGTATACCCGATACAAATCTTACTTTTTGTTAGTTTTACGGTTAATATCCTCCCTCACATTTATCTTGACCAATGCTTAATAGGAACCTAATCCAGTCCATTCTAAGTCAATTTTTAGTAAGTTTAGAATTTAACCCCAAACTAATGAATAAAGATTACTGACCTTATTTTGCAGCTGAGAATTCAATGTAGGTTGGATCTCGTCACCGCTTCTGTCACATACCAGTTTGCCACCGGCCTGTAAAGAACCCACAGAAAAGGGCCGGGTCTTTGATTTACGGATATTTCATCCGCCCGTGCACGGTTTCGGTGTCTTCTTGGAACGACAGGAGCGGGTATTGAAATCCGGCTCGAAGGACCAATTGTTAAAGGAATTTTATATCTTGATGATAATAATCAATAATCAATTCGCCTTGACTAATGCCCAAGGTTTGTAAGACAATGGGTTAAAATAATTAGGCAAGGACTCAGCTTTCTGCAAAAGGTTTCTGTAGCTTTATTCAGAGAAGGTTCTGGCGTCAGGATAACAAAACAGTCATTATATAGTTCTTGCTTACTTACGCATGTTATGAGAATTTTGTTCCCAATGTTCATAAACTGAACTTCAATTAAACTACTCAGTCTGCACCCCAGAGTTTGTAAGGTTCTGGTTAAATGACACAGACGGAGGCCCAGCCTACAATAGTCAACCAAGTTTATTCACGAGAGCTCAGAATATCATACAATGTACATAGCCTTTTATACCTAACATTTGGTCATATCATATGTCATACCCCTTACAGATGCCCCCTCCTCTTCTTTAACACTGTCAATGCTTATTTACAAGTCTTCTCCATCACAAATCCTGCCCCATGTTACATAATCTACTGCAAGCCTAAAGTTTTCTCCCCTCTCTGGGTGGGGAGACCTTCTTCCTGTTATCAGTTTCACTGTGGTCACAAGTTGTCTTCTGTCTGGTAACAGTTCCCCTTTTCCCTTGAATGTCTTGCCTATATTGCTAAATCATTAAGCTTAAACTTTTCCAACACACACACATTAGTACATTCATCTTATAATCACTCGGTTATACCTTTTCAGGGTGAAATCATTTAGTCAAACCTTTAATCATATAATTTCCATTACAACGCACATGCATTTACACACAATCCGTTGGTGACCTGCAACCCCCATAAACTTCTCACACTGTTTATCACCTTCTGGCTCAGCCTGTTCCTTTCCTTCAAGGTTAGGAACTCTCTGAAGTTTTACTCCCTTGACCATCTGCTTCTGTAGCTATACTAATTGCATACACACATTTCTTTCCCTCTCCAGTGGTTCCTGGACTTTCCGGAACTAATCAGACCAATCGATCCCTACATTGATCATTACATTGATTATTCATTAACCCTGCTGTATGACTAATAATTCATCATGGTTTATTGATTCATTTACCTTTATTAGATAATTCTCTTATCAACCACTTCCAGCAGCAACTGGTCTCCAATCTAGGGACTGACCAGAACCAACCCTGCTTAGCTTCAGAAGCAAGCCAGCTGTGGGATGCAGGGTGTTAAGCAGCGAATAAGATCCAACATGATTATACCACTCTACATGGAGAAATATACACTAATGGGTTCTTGTATTTGTTGCTATTTAATCAACTCAAAGTCACCACACTATTTCATTGATGTAGCCTAGTTTTAACCGGTCTATGAGGCACTGTTGGCCGACGGGTCAAATATGAGGTTATTACAGTAGCCTACCTTTCACTAAAAGATGCATTTTGGTCCTTTCCTCTCCCCTTACACCTGGCTATCAAGGGAATTTGGGAAGGTTGTGGCTGTTTATACTTCGGTTATTGTGATGATTTTGTCAGAGGAAACAAATCTGAATCTCTGATAATCTAACAGTTACGCTGTAGCGGAGATTCAGCACAATGGATAGCGCCGCAGTTGATCAATTGCACGTGAATCTAAACCCGCAGTTTATCATGTGCCATTCTTCAGCTATATTTACATCAAATCTTCTCAGGCCTACCTATTGCATCTGTTCTCCAGCAATAAAGTCAATTATCAAGTTAATATTCATTTAGTCACAGCATAAATTAAACGTGAGCCTACACAATCAAATTAACTTGTCAAGACCCTGCCATTCTTCTCCGTTATTACTTTTATTCAGGACAAAATACCCCCAGTTCTCGCATTATTTTACAGACTTGGTCAGAAAGGGTAACTGATTCTCAAGACCCAGACAAACAAATGTAGAATAACATTCAATACACAATCTTAGGCTACATAACAGGGGTGGAAATCCCAGGAGGGACGGGGGGTACACGACCCCCCCATCCTGGGAAAAATATGATTTGTCCCCCCCAATATATCACTGTAAACATTACTCTGTAATTTAAATAATAATAATAATACGCAATGAAAGCAATTGTGCTGATTATAGACACTTAATAGCGCTTTTTTAAGTTTCAAAAGATTGCGACCCCCCACCCTTTGCCTCACAATGGTATGATCCACTGCCAGTTCCTTAGTTGGCAAGGTAACAGAGGGTTCGTATCTACTGTCTGAAAGGCACTCAATGCACGTGACTGACATGAGGTTAATCCAGTCAATCGCGCCATAGCAATGTTTTGTTTTATGTTGGCAGGGTTCAAACACACACACACACACTAGCTGAATTTGCAGAGCTAGTGTGCAAATATTAACTATTAAGCTAGCTAGTACCTATTCCATTTATGTGGCGTCGTCAAAGATGGAATCTTTGCTATCGTCAATTTATTCCAAGATCAGCAATGTAAGTTAGTGCTTCAAAGTCCCTGTGATAAGGTTAGCGATAAACTGAAGTCCAAACTGAACAGAACTACACTCTCTTCTACCGTTGTCTTAAATATATTTAATGGTCTCGTTGCAAAAGCTAAATTGTCGCAATGTAACTTTTATTTATTTTATTTCACCTTTATTTAACCCGGGTAGCAAAGATTATAGCAAACACCACTGAAACGGAATTTGTGCTCGCTAGCTTTGCAAATTCAGCTATTGTTGGAAGCCAGCCAATATGAAACAAACGGTTAAAATTACAAAAGATTGCAGCATATGTTGTGTAAATGGTGAACTTATACAGCTGTCAACTCTTGTCACTGCAATCCGTTTCACATTTGCTAGCTACCTTTTAGATCGAAGCCCATATAGAATGATAGAAGATATGATAGAAGCCCATCTCCTACTGTAAATAACCTACACACTGTGTGTGTGTGTGTGGCCAGCCAGGTAGAAAAAAAGACGGACATCAGAGTATTTTTCAGTACACCAAAACGCAAAGTAAGAACCCTAGTAGCCTAATATCTCAAAGACTAGTTGATAAAATGTTCATAAGAAAGAAGTGAAATGCTAATGAAAATGTTTCACAATGATGTCATTAGGCAGAGCAGGCAACAGATGGCAGAGCTGGGGACAGACTGGCAGAGACAGGGAGTCTCAGGTAAGTTTGTTGAGTCTTTGTTTGGCAACATTATGAAAGGTTCTCCATTTTTTTGACTTGTAAAATAGGAACATAATTGGAAAATGCCATGGATACCCCCACTCTCAACTTACACTGGTGACTGAACTAAGATCTGTTAAAGGCAATGGTATTGCTGTTGTGATTAGTTGTGTAGTTTTGGGTACCGGTAGTTAGGAGTACGGCAAACACCTTATTTCTTTGGTTCCTCAATATACATTTACCATATTACAACGTAGGCTGTGTGTTACAGCACTACTTTTGGTGTCCCCCTCAGGAATTGCTCTTCAGAAAATGTCATGTAATTGTCCCCTCCAAAGTTGATATCAGATTTTCGCCCCTGCTACATAAAATAACCTGGAAGGCCTACCCTGTAGCAAACAAAATATTTGCATAGGCCGTAACGGTTTAACTTGCTTCAAAACAGGCTGAATTCAGGTTGGCATAAGTGAGTAAAGCGGTGCCACAGAAATTGTTTTGAATTAAAGCAGATACCTACCGGTAGCTCAAAAGTTGGAGCCAATTTTGTTGCTGTATTAACTGCATTTAAAGGTTGCGTGTACATGCTCTTTGAATTCATGGCGACTATAAGTACGACGCACACCCCGAGCGTTGATCATGCGGATAGAGAAGGCCTGTATGAACAGACTTCACCTCACGCTTTTCATAGAAATTAACCGGTTAATTTCTCCCATGTAATCGGAGTGGGTGGGAAATCCTGGTAAAACTGTTCCCCCCCATCAAACCCTAGGTTAGAGGCGCTACAAGCAACTCTGGGAGAGCTAGGACCTGATAGCAGCCTGCCAGCTAAAGCAGGTTAGCATTGACTTATTTAACCTGAAAGTTTGGATTGTCACTGGGATATGAAGACCAACCGCCAAAACGATGGGCTAATGAGACGAGAGCTGGTTTCACATGTAAGCATTCACTAATAGGAAACCAAGTCAGTCAGGAGAGAAGACAGCCAGCAGAGTAATTTAAATGCAAGTTGACAACCGTGATATTAGTTAGCACTGAAACCCCGATTCTAGCAACATCCTCATATGTACCAACCCCAGACACTGTGTTCCACAACCATCAAGTTAAAATGAACTAGAACCCATTCCACATCATGTGATGCTACTAGCATAAATTGACCAACACTGAGCAAATGTAGCTTAAACACAGGGGTCAAAGTATTAATATATTGCAAAATAAATGTTGCCAAGTAGGAACCGCCAAAACAATACTGAGGACACAAGTATTACAGTTAATGTTTAATTGAGCCAAAACAAGCAAATGCAGTTACACACACAGACAACCTGGACTAGAGTACCCATGAACTCTTGCATGTCCCACGTCAGATATCCATGTTTGTGGTCAATGGGGGCTCCGATGAAGCGGTGAACAGTTCCTTAGAGGTAGCGTCGTCAGACGGGGGGCCAGTCGCAGCTTCAGAGGTAGCGTCGTCAGACGGGGGGCCAGTCGCAGCTTCAGAGGTAGCGTCGTCAGACGGGGGGCCAGTCGCAGCTTCAGAGGTAGCGTCGTCAGACGGGGGGCCAGTCGCAGCTTCAGAGGTAGCGTCGTCAGACGGGGGGCCAGTCGCAGCTTCAGAGGTAGCGTCGTCAGACGGGGGGCCAGTCGCAGCTTCAGAGGTAGCGTCGTCAGACGGGGGGCCAGTCGCAGCTTCAGAGGTAGCGTCGTCAGACGGGGGGCCAGTCGCAGCTTCAGAGGTAGCGTCGTCAGACGGGGGGCCAGTCGCAGCTTCAGAGGTAGCGTCGTCAGACGGGGGGCCAGTCGCAGCTTCAGAGGTAGCGTCGTCAGACGGGGGGCCAGTCGCAGCTTCAGAGGTAGCGTCGTCAGACGGGGGGCCAGTCGCAGCTTCAGAGGTAGCGTCGTCAGACGGGGGGCCAGTCGCAGCTTCAGAGGTAGCGTCGTCAGACGGGGGGCCAGTCGCAGCTTCAGAGGTAGCGTCGTCAGACGGGGGGCCAGTCGCAGCTTCAGAGGTAGCGTCGTCAGACGGGGGGCCAGTCGCAGCTTCAGAGGTAGCGTCGTCAGACGGGGGGCCAGTCGCAGCTTCAGAGGTAGCGTCGTCAGACGGGCCAGTCGCAGCTTCAGAGGTAGCGGCCAACAGTTCCTCAAAGGGATGGTCAGACGGGGGGCCAGTCCCAGCTTCAGAGGTAGCGGCCAACAGTTCCTCAAAGGCATGGTCAGACGGGGGGCCAGTCGCAGCTTCAGAGGTAGCGGCCAACAGTTCCTCAAAGGCATGGTCAGACGGGGGGCCAGTCGCAGCTTCAGAGGTAGCGGCCAACAGTTCCTCAAAGGCATGGTCAGACGGGGGGCCAGTCGCAGCTTCAGAGGTAGCGGCCAACAGTTCCTCAAAGGCATGGTCAGACGGGGGGCCAGTCGCAGCTTCAGAGGTAGCGGCCAACAGTTCCTCAAAGGCATGGTCAGACGGGCCAGTCGCAGCTTCAGAGGTAGCGTCGTCAGACGGGCCAGTCGCAGCTTCAGAGGTAGCGTCGTCAGACGGGCCAGTCGCAGCGTCGTCAGAGGTAGCGTCGTCAGACGGGCCAGTCGCAGCGTCGTCAGAGGACATGCGCCTCAGCTTCTCCTCAGAGGACAGGGCATCATTTGCCTGAGAGCTACCATGGTTTGGAGAAGCTTGGGATTCTACTTCGTTAGTCTCTAAATACTCTATAGAAAAAACAAAAGGAACAGTTGGGTATTCTACAGCAACACATCTGTTCCACACGGTCTAGGCCGAATTGCCAGTCGAATGTTGAACCCAACAGTTTTCAAAGTATATGTTTCAGGCCGTACCTTCTCTGTCTTGTTTAGCGTCAGACCCTATGGATCGGAGCAAGGCCAGGGCATGCTCAATGGAGACGTCATTTGATGACAGCTCTGAAAAACGTAGGTTAAGGTACACAAGCAAAATTACCAAATCAAAGGCTTTGACAACGTTATTTAGACTGAGTTACTCTATGGTGTTGAATGAGTGTCAAACACAGCAGCACCATAGACAGTGACAAAGAACATAGCTAGAAGGGTTGTGGAAAGAAACACTTACCTCCAAGTCTCCTCTGCAGAGAGACTTGATCTTGCTTCTGGGACTTTCCAACAGGGTAACAAGAAACTGAGGAGAAAGTGTTGACAGAAGTTGAGTTCACACAAAATAGCTACATATATTAATAATAGATGACCAATGCGGAAGAAACAGACAGTCAAATTTGAATCTCCAACTTATAAAGTTAAGCATATTTCCCAAACAAATCCCTTCAATCCAAATAAAACGTTAGTGAACCAACCTTTGACAACCCCCACAGTCATCACAAAGAGCAGCAATTCTCTCACACCTCCCATGATCATGAGAATAGTCTGTGTTATCAACAGGTAATGTCTTCCCATGGCCTGTATGAGGCTTATATAGGCCACTAATGACCGTTTACCTGACAAACATGACTTAACGATCAATTAACAAGCTTGATTGAGGTGTTACATTCAGATAGAAATAGACCATGTAGAACATATGTTGATTCTTTGGTGGACAGGCAATCTTTTCTACTCCATATATTGCATTTATATCTGTAATGTTTAACCCTAATGGTCTCAGAATCTTCAAAGATATTAGGGGGAAATAAACACTGTACCCAAATCCACTTTTTACAATGCTCCTGGGAAATGGGTAGGCCTCCACCATACAGTTTTACAGCTGTGATATATTTATTTATTTACATAGATCACATACTTAAATATATATATGTTAGCTGTAGGTAGCTTTGGGATAAAATTCCCATATTGTATTGTTACTAACATAAATCATAATATATCATATTTTCCTCATTTGCTCTGTAGGAGGTTCGTCATATGAAGGACATTCAAGTGGATGTGACCCCTAACCTGACATAATGTAAACGTTATACATTAAGCTCTCTCCCTCAGTGACATGAATTAGTATATTTCATATTCTCAGAACCCAACAGTAGGTTTTAAGGTGTGGCTGCATGTTTGTCGTGGACGCATCGTCACTCTTGATGTTCTTTTTCCAGATTGCAAGTGAAACACCTTTAGATGTGGTAAGTGCCAGTTGGTAACTTTTCCTCACACTTGCTTGTTTAAGGTATGGATGCAACACCCCAGTATGTCTGCAGGGGCTGGTCACTGAGATTTACCATGTTACACATGCTACTAGACTAACCTTCCAAGTAAATATGTTACAAGTCTGAACTGGCCGTCCTTGTCTTTCCTCAACTAATTGAAAGCTCAGGGACAGACATCCTGAACGACTTTGATGTCAGAGCTCCCATCAGCCCTCTACACCTCGCTGTGAGTAAAGCCTACCTGCTCCTGTAGTGGTCTCCATATGACAAATGGCACCCTATTCCCTATTTAGTACACTACTTTTGACCAGATCCTTATAGGCCCTGATCAAAAGTAGTTCACTACATAGGGAATAGGGTGCTATCTGGGAAGCAGGCATGGTGTTGATTTTCCACAGGAAGTTGACTGTCCAGACAGACTCACACACCAAATTCCTATCTATTCCTGATTCGTGTAAAATACATGCATATTCTACACAGTGATGATGAGGATGATTTCCTTATTTTGCCATTTGAGTTAATCAACCTCAGAGGAGAAGTAGAGTGTTTGTTTCTCAATCCCACGCTTGGCAGGGACCTCCGATGTTGATGCTGGGCGGGAGCAAAAATGGGCTCCCGATTGAAAGACTCTGGTCTACTTTAGAGGTCTAGCACTGTATTTCTGTTCAGGCGTACCACTGGTCTACTATAGGACATTGATTATATATCTATTCAGGCGTACCACTGGACTTTGCTTGAGACTGTGTTTGTGTTTCTATTCAGGCGTACCACGGCCACCACCATGCTATGGAGGTTCTGGTTCAGTCTCTGCTGGATCTAGACGTGAGGGACAGCCAGGGGCGCACCCTCTGGACCTGTCTGCCTTAAAAAGCCATGTGGAGTGTGTTGACGTCCTCATCAACCAGGGAGCCTCCATCCTGGTTAAAGACTTCACCCTGAAGAGGACCCCCATCCACACTGCATGTACACATAGAATATCACATAGAGCTTCTGTAATTAAAAAGTTTTCCTGACCAAGATGGCCATTTGTTTGGTCATGTTGCTAGGACGACAATGTCCACTCTAGGGATGTTACATGGTATAGTGTGAAAATACACACTAGACACTGATCTAAGGTCATTTTTTTGTCATGTTCTCCACTAATGATTGAGGATCTAGGGAGGGTAAGCTGATCCTACATCAGTGCACAGGGGAGACTTCTATCCAGAGCCAGGTACACAGCTAGCAGGTGACAGGCTTCGATGGCCTCAGCCCCAAAATTCTTTATTATCTGCTGTGTTAACATCATGAGGATGTCATCTAGCAACACCACTGTTCTAGAAATCTGTCTGTTCATGTGAAGGTTATAGTCGTCCAGCAATCTGCTCATATCCTCTCTGTTTATCCTCCTCTAGCTACCAACGGTCAATCATCTGACATTCTTATATCCTCTCTGTTTATCCTCCTCTAGCTACCAACGGTCAATCATCTGACATTCTTATATCCTCTCTGTTTATCCTCCTCTAGCTACCAACGGTCAATCATCTGACATTCTTATATCCTCTCTGTTTATCCTCCTCTAGCTACCAACGGTCAATCATCTGACATTCTTATATCCTCTCTGTTTATCCTCCTCTAGCTACCAACGGTCAATCATCTGACATTCTTATATCCTCTCTGTTTGTCCTCCTCTAGCTACCAACGGTCATTCAGAGTGTTTGCGTTTGCTGATTGGAAATGCTGACCTCCAGAGTGCAGTGGACTTTCAAGACGGGAATAGACAGTAAGTCACTTGGGTTTTGGATACAATTCCTGAAATAAAGAGATTTTGACATTGGGGTTGCATCCCAAATGGCAACCTATACCCTACTTCGTGCACTACTTTAAACCAAAGCCCTATGGGCTCAGGTCAAAAGTAGTGTACGATATAGGGAATAGGGTTGCCATTTGGGACTCAACCCTGGTTATTACCAGTTTTTTGTCTTTTCCACCCTTGTCTGTCAGACGTGGTCAAGTGTAAATATGACTTCTTACATGAGCCTGACAGTGCATCTCACGAAAGACTGAACACTATCTCAGGCTAACATAGTTTGGAAAGCAATTGGCTATTGCTTCAAAGAGAAGACAATGAAAAGACTAATCTGTCTTTTAGTTATCAAAATTCTCAACTTAATTGAGCGAACAGTATTTTTGGCATTGGCTATATCCCCGGTGAGTGTGCATATTCACTTTCTTTATCCCTGGGTCAGTGCCACTTGAAAGTCATATTGAAAAAGATTCTGCTAATCTCTATAGTCATATAAAGTGTAGTAGAATTGCACGATAAAACATATTTTAAAAAGGCCAATTTTTTTTCCTGTAAAGAGAAACATATCTGATATAGCCTAGCCTAGCCTTACTCCATCACGCGCTGCATTGAACAGCCGTTTTTTTGCGAACGGTGATTGAGTTATATTATTAGCCTAAATAATGACTATCCAATTTACTAATCACATTAGCAATAGTTAGCTATCTTACATAAGTCTGTAAATGTGATGATGCATAGAATGCTTTATATATTTTTTATGGTGAAAATTAGCTTCCCCTTAACTTGAGACTCGCATGCCTATGAGCAAGACAGTTAGGCCTAAACACTCTGTTTTCCTTTGCTAATGTTTCCCCCGTCCGTCCGTCCGTCCGTCGGCTGTCAGTTATGTCGATGACTGTGTACATACGGCACGCCAATCACCAACACCGGAAGTCCCATGACCGTCACAGCCCTAGTTGTATGCTTGAGTTTGTTCAAGAGAGGCTTTGATGCCAGATTTTTGCAGATTTTGCTTTAGTTTTCCTCAGCCTGTGTTTTGTTTCTCTCTCCTTTTCCTGTTAGATGGTGAGGCTGCTTCTCTCCAGAGGAGCCAACATTAATGCTTTTGACAAGAAGGACCGCCGAGCAATCCACTGGGCTGCTTACATGGGTAATGAGTTGACCACATCATTTACATTCTGACTAATGTCCTTATCCCAGTGAGTGAATGAATTGGCTGTGTGTTACCCTCACAGCTCAGCTGTATGGTCTACCTCTAGTGTGTTATTATGTCAGAATGATGGACTAAGTATGTTGATAAGATGTAGGTTTTCAATTGTACTAACACGATGTAGGTATTGCTAATGGTGCTGTGTACCACTGTAAACTAACCTCTCTCCCTCTATATCTCAGCCTATCTCTTTGCATGTCTCTCTCTCTCTCCATCTCTGTTTCTCACTCTGTCTCTCTTCCCCTCCCCCATAGTGCACATTGAGGAGGTGAAACTGCTGGCCTCTCATGGATCAGAGGTGTCCTGTAAAGACAAGAAGGCCTACACCCCTCTCCACTCTGCAGCCTTCAGCGGCATGATCAGCACGGTCAAGCAACTCCTGGACCTTGGGGTGGATGTGAATCAATGCATACATACACCTCCCCGCATTCAACTGTGTAGTCCCTGTTCAATTACAACGCCACGAAAAGACAGAGCTCTAGTGTGTTGGAGAATGATTTCCTTTCAAGTAATGAAGATATGGAGGTTGGGCCAGGGGTTTGGGACCAGGGGGTTGGGACCAGTGTGTTGTGGCCAGGGATTTTTCATAAGAAAGTAATGAAGAGAGGTTGGGCCAGTGCGTTGGGGCCAGGGGGTTTTCATAACCAAGTAATGAAGAGATGGAGATTGGATCCAGAGGGTTGGAGACAGGAGGTTGGAGCCAGTGGGTTGGGACCCAGTGTGTCGGGACCCAGTGTGTCAAGTTTGCTGACGACACGAAGGCGATGAGAGGTCAGAGACTTGGCATTGTGGTGCCAGGACAACCTCTCCCTCAATGCCAGTAAGACCAAGGAGCTGATCGTGGACTACAGGAGCAAGAGGGGAGAGCACGTCCCCATCCACATCAACAGGGCTGTTCCTTGGCGACCTAACATGGCCCACACACACCTGCACAGTCGTGAAGAGGGCGCGCCAGGAGGCTGAAATATTTGGCATGGGCACTCGCATCCTCAAAAAGTTAAAGGGTCTTGCTCTGACCCTACGCACAATCACTAGACTGTATACAAAGCATATGCACACTCACACACACTACATTCACACTCCCACACACACACACACACACACACAAACCGACACAACCCAAACACACATGCATACACATTACACACTCACAAACACACACATCATTTGCAGCTGCTGCTCTGTTCTTTATTTTGCTATTATTATTATATATCCTGATGCCTAGTCACTTTACCCTGCCTTCTTGTACATATCTACCTCAAATACCTCGTACCCCTGCACACTGATCTGGAACTGGTACTCCTTGTATATAGCTTTATTCTTGGGTATTTTATTCCTCGCGTTACAATATATACAGTACCAGTCAAAAGTTTATTTTTTTTTACAATTTTCTACATTGTAGAACATCAAAAATATGAAATAACACATAAGGAATCCTGTAGTAACCAAAAAAGTGTTAAACAAATGAAAATATATTTTATATTTGAGATTCTTCAAAGTAGCTACCCTTTGCCTTGATGACAGCTTTGCACACTCTTGGCATTCACTCAACCAGCTTCATGAGGTACTCACCTGGAATGCATTTCATTTAACAGGTGTGCCTTGTTCAAAGTTAATTTGTGGAATTTATTTCCTTCTTAGTGCGTTTGAGCCAATCACTTGTTTTGTGACAAGGTAGGGGTGGTATACAGAAGATAGCCCTATTTGGTAAAATACCAAGTCCATATTTTTTTACATTTTACATTTTAGTCATTTAGCAGACACTCTTATCCAGAGCGACTTACAGTAGTGAATGCATACATTTCATACAATTTCATACATTGTTTTTTTTCCTGTGCTGGCCCCCCCGTGGGAATCGAACCCTCAACCCTGGTGTTGCAAACACCATGCTCTACCAACTGAGCTACAGGGAAGGCATATCATGGCAAGAACTTTGAATGTTTCTTCAAGTGCAGTTGCAAAATCCATCAAGCGCTATGTCTCTCATGAGGACCGCCACAGGAAAGGAAGACCCAGAGTTACCTCTGCTGTAAAGTTCAAGTAACAGACACATCTCAACATCAACTGTTCAGAGGAGACTACGTGAATCAGGCCTTCATGGTCAAATTGCTGCAAAGAAGCCACTACTAAAGAACACCAATAAGAAGAAGAGACTTGCTTGGGCCAAGAAACACCAGCAATGGACATTAGACCGGTGGAAATCTGTCCTTTTGGAAAAGCAATCCAGGTGAAGCTGGTTGAGAGAATGCCAAGAGTGTGCAAAGGGTGGCTACATTGAAGAGTCTATATAAATATAAAATTGATTTTGATATGTTCAACACTTTTTTGGTTACTACATGATTCCATATGTCTTATTTCATAGTTTTGAGTTCTTCACTATTATTTTACAATGTAGAAAATAGTCAAAATAAAGAAAAACCTTTGAATGAGTAGGTGTGTCCAAACTTTTGATTGGTACTGTATATATATATTATATACTGCTCAAAAAAATAAAGGGAACACTTAAACAACACATCCTAGATCTGAATGAAAGAAATAATCTTATTAAATACTTTTTTCTTTACATAGTTGAATGTGCTGACAACAAAATCACACAAAAATAATCAATGGAAATCCAATTTATCAATCCATGGAGGTCTGGATTTGGAGTCACACTCAAAATTAAAGTGGAAAACCACACTACAGGCTGATCCAACTTTGATGTAATGTCCTTAAAACAAGTCAAAATGAGGCTCAGTAGTGTGTGTGGCCTCCACGTGCCTGTATGACCTCCCTACAACGCCTGGGCATGCTCCTGATGAGGTGGCGGATGGTCTCCTGAGGGATCTCCTCCCAGACCTGGACTAAAGCATCCGCCAACTCCTGGACAGTCTGTGGTGCAACGTGGCATTGGTGGATGGAGCGAGACATGATGTCCCAGATGTGCTCAATTGGATTCAGGTCTGGGGAACGGGTGGGCCAGCCCATAGCATCAATGCCTTCCTCTTGCAGGAACTGCTGACACACTCCAGCCACATGAGGTCTAGCATTGTCTTGCATTAGGAGGAACCCAGGGCCAACCGCACCAGCATATGGTCTCACAAGGGGTCTGAGGATCTCATCTCGGTACCTAATGGCAGTCAGGCTACCTCTGGCGAGCACATGGAGGGCTGTGCGGCCCCCCAAAGAAATGCCACCCCACACCATGACTGACCCACCACCAAACCGGTCATGCTGGAGGATGTTGCAGGCAGCGGAACGTTCTCCACGGCGTCAGCAGACTCTGTCACGTCTGTCACGTGCTCAGTGTGAACCTGCTTTCATCTGTAAAGAGCACAGGGCGCCAGTGGCGAATTTGCCAATCTTTTTGTTCTCTGGCAAATGCCAAACGTCCTGCACGGTGTTGGGCTGTAAGCACAACCCCCACCTGTGGACGTCGGGCCCTCAAACCACCCTCATGGAGTCTGTTTCTGACCATTTGAGCAGACACATGCACATTTGTGGCCTGCTGGAGGTCATTTTGCAGGGCTCTGGCAGTGCTTCTCCTGCTCCTCCTTGCACAAAGGCGGAGGTAGCGGTCCTGCTGCTGGGTTGTTGCCCTCCTACGGCCTCCTCCACGTCTCCTGATGTACTGGCCTGTCTCCTGGTAGCGCCTCCATAGTCTGGACACTACGCTGACAGACACAGCAAACCTTCTTGCCACAGCTCACATTGATGTGCCATCCTGGATGAGCTGCACTACCTGAGCCACTTGTGTGGGTTGTAGACTCCGTCTCATGCTACCACTAGAGTGAAAGCACCGCCAGCATTCAAAAGTGACCAAAACATCAGCCAGGAAGCCTAGGAACTGAGAAGTGGTCTGTGGTCCCCATCTGCAGAACCACTCCTTTATTGGGGGTGTCTTGCTAATTGCCTATAATTTCCACCTGTTGTCTATTCCATTTGCACAACAGCATGTGAAATGTATTGTCAATCAGTGTTGCTTCCTAAGTGGACAGTTTGATTTCACAGAAGTGTAATTGACTTGGAGTTACATTGTGTTGTTTAAGTGTTCCCTTTATTTTTTTGAGCAGTGTATATATATTATATATATATATTCTATAGTTTTGTTCTCTGCATCGTTGGGGTGGGCTCGTAAGCAAGCATTTCACGGTAAAGAGTTGATTTGAGAGGGAAAGACAAAGAGCGAGGGAGTCCAAATGTATTCTGACCTAGTCTTTAGTATGAATCCATTTTTAATGAGATGAGTACAAAACATTAAAGGAACAGTTGTCTCCATGTCTCGTCCGTACCTGGTAGAGTATTCGGGTGGGGGTCCCGCAAAGTTCATCCCAATGGCTGGGGGAGGAGGGTAGGCCTCATTGGTCATGTAGGGACATATCTTTTCCAGAGAATCTACCAATTTTCTACCAAATTGCAAGAAATTACCGGGATTCCCGTTCAAACCGAAAGTGCTATTTAGAAGCATATGTTTTATTTAACCAGGTAAGTTGACTGAGAACACATTCTCATTTACAGCAATGACCTGGGGAATAGTTACAGGGGAGGGGGGGGTGAATGAGCCAATAGTAAGCTTGGGATGATTAGGTGACCGTGATGGTATGAGGGCCAGATTGGGAATTTAGCCAGGACACCAGGGTTAACACCCCTACTCTAACAATAAGTGCCATGGGATCTTTAGTGACCACAGAGAGTCAGGACACCTGTTTAACGTCCCACCCGAAAGACAGCACATGTCCCCAATCACTGTCCTGGGATATTATTTTAGACCAGAGGAAAGAGTGACTCCTACTGGCCCTCCAACACCACTGTTAAAGGAATTTTATATCTTGATGATAATAATCAATAATCAATTCGCCTTAACTAATGCCCAAGGTTTGTAAGACAATGGGTTAAAATAATTAGGCAAGGACTCAGCTTTCTGCAAAAGGTTTCTGTAGCTTTATTCAGAGAACGTTCTGGCGTCAGGATAACAAAACAGTCATTATATAGTTCTTGCTTACTTACGCACATGCATTTACACACAATCCGTTGGTGACCTGCAACCCCCATAAACTTCTCACTCTGTTTATCACCTTCTGGCTCAGCCTGTTCCTTTCCTTCAAGGTTAGGAACTCTCTGAAGTTTTACTCCCTTGACCATCTGCTTCTGTAGCTATACTAATTGCATACACACATTTCTTTCCCTCTCCAGTGGTTCCTGGACTTTCCGGAACTAATCAGACCAATCGATCCCTACATTGATCATTACATTGATTATTCATTAACCCTGCTGTATGACTAATAATTCATCATGGTTTATTGATTCATTTACCTTTATTAGATAATTCTCTTATCAATTCCACCCTTAAATGATTCAATAATTCACCATGATGATCAGATGCTATATGAGAACCCTACTAATCACATTCTATATGTAATCACACATAATTATACGCTATATGGAAATACAAATAATCGCTATATGGAAATACAAATAATCACACGCTATATGGAAATACAACTAATCACACGCTATATGGAAATTAATTGTGATACAAGGATTAAACAAAACCAATACATGAATATTCCTCCTACTCCTCCATTACTGTCCTAGGCCTATTTCCAATTATGACACTTCGATTCAGGATTTTCATCATCATTTTCATTAAAGGAACAGTCTATCAAAACATTGAAAATTCTATCTAAACGTTGAAAATTGTTTCATCAAACATTGGCTCCTCGTTATTGAAAGAAACGGAGCCATCTTCCTGGCCTGGAGGCCCGCATTCGCCATCCCACTGATCGGAGCTCGGAATTGGTCCATATCTCACCATCTGCTGCGTCATCGATCTCTCTAGAGTCCTGGTGATTAAACCTCTCACACATGGGACGAGACAACATCCACACAACACAAACACACTCATATGGGTGAAAGCAGCCCATAATACAGTTCTTACAACACTTTTCCATTTCCCAAACATGGGATGTGTTATCAGGAATGTAAGTGTAGCTCTGAACCTAATCATTCTACCTACACTGCCCTCTTCTGCCAATAACATATCGAGAGTCAGTCTATTTTACCAGGTCATGAGGGAGGTGGCGGATAATTGGTCAGAGAACCTCTTTACTGCATCCCCGTTTTCATTCATGAATCTCTGTTGATTATTAAAGATGTCATTAATCCAATCCACATTTCTATTTATTGTCATCCACCAAAATAATGTAGTGTTAAAGCCTTCACATATTTGATTCATAGCTTTGTATTCATCTGGAACTTCCCTGAGGATGCCAATAGCATCCATCTTGTAAAGCTACTCCCATCCTGGTCAAAACTCCTCCTGTGCCTACTTTAGCCTCCTATAACTGGCCTCTGATGACTAACTCGAACTGGTTGGACCAATAACCCCAGGGCGCAAGTTCCTAACCACCCTTTGTGGTAATTTCTGTCGTATGCATCCTTTACTGGTACTGGCCCACCCTACATCAGTTATAGGTGCTATGAGGTTAAACATTTTCTCCTGTGCTTTCAAACTTAAGTCAGTCACATTAACCTCTATGGGCTGGGTGGGACGCTTGCGTCCCACCTACTCAACAGCCAGTTGAATCCTGTGGTGCGTTATTGAAATACCTTAGATATGCTATTACTTAAATTTTTCAAAAATATGACTATTTTACACCATTTTAAAGATAAGACTCTCGTTAATCTAACCACACTGTCCGATTTCAAAAAGGCTTTACAACGAAAGCAAAACATTAGATTATGTCAGCAGAGTACCAAGCCAGAAATAATCAGACACCCATTTTTCAAGCTAGCATATAATGTCACATAAACCCAAACCACAGCTAAATGTAGCACTAAGCTTTGATGATCTTCATCAGATGACAACCCTAGGACATTATGTTATACAATACATGCATGTTTTGTTCAATCAAGTTCATATTTATATCAAAAAACAGCTTTTTACATTAGCATGTGACTAGCATGTGACTAGCATTCCCACCGAACACTGCCGGTGAATTTACTAAATTACTCACGATAAACGTTCACAAAAAGCATAACAATTATTTTAAGAATTATAGATACAGAACTCCTCTATGCACTCGATATGTCCGATTTTAAAATAGCTTTTCGGTGAAAGCACATTTTGCAATATTCTCAGTAGATAGCCCGGCATCACAGGGCTAGCTATTTAGACACCCAGCAAGTTTAGCACTCATCAAAGTCAGATTTACTATAAGAAAAATGTTATTACCTTTGTTGTCTTCGTCAGAATGCACTCCCAGGACTTCTACTTCAATAACAAATGTTGGTTTGGTCCAAAATAATCCATCGTTATATCCAAACAGCGGCGTTTTGTTCGTGCGTTCTAGACACTATCCTAAAGGGTAAATAAGGGTGG
Organism: Salmo salar; assembly: GCF_965601325.2. Lineage (NCBI taxonomy): Eukaryota > Metazoa > Chordata > Actinopteri > Salmoniformes > Salmonidae > Salmo > Salmo salar. The sequence goes on from NC_138295.1 coordinate 85,938,026, forward strand.
CGAGCATGGTGCAATTCGTGACAAAAAATTCTAAATATTCCATTACCGTACTTCGAAGCATGTCAACCGCTGTTTAAAATCAATTTTTATGCCATTTTTCTCATAAAAAAGCGATAATATTCCGACCGGGAATCTGCTTTTAGGTAAACAGACAAAGGAAAAGAAAGCATTCAGTCGAAGCGGGCACGCGCCTAAGCCCATAGTACTCTGAGTGGCCAATTGCCAAACGCGATAATGTGTTTCAGCCAGAGCCTGCATCGATATCGTTCAGCTTTTTCCCGGGCTCTGAGAACCTATGGAAGCCGTAGGAAGTGTCACGTTATTGCACAGATCCTGAGTCTTCAATAAAAAGAGCCAAGATGAAAAACTACTTCTCAGACAGGCCACTTCCTGCTTGAAATCTTCTCAGGTTTTGGCCAGCCATATGAGTTCTGTTATACTCACAGACACCATTCAAATAGTTGTAGAAACTTTAGGGTGTTTTCTATCCAAAGCCAATAATTATATGCATATTCTAGTTACTGGGCAGGAGTAGTAACCAGATTAAATCGGGTACGTTTTTTATCCAGCCGTGTCAATACTGCCCCCTAGCCCTAACAGGTTAACGATTACTTTCAGCCATTAAAATCATCTAAGTTCTCGGTGCCATTCTTGTATCTATAACACTGGTATTCATCCGGAATTTAGGTGAACCGAGGTGGGTTGGCTGAGTACTTCAATCTGGCCAACCCCAATTCCTGTACAGTTGTCTGCTTCCCCAGGAAATTGTTTAATGTTTACCTTAAATTCTACATCTTGATCTTCTTTGATTCCTTATTCTGTATGTCACTCATCAGTGTATTATATAGTTTATCTTCTACTTCTTCTCAATGACAACGGTATCCAATGATTAGTACCGGAAGGTGGTGGATCTGAATGTATCAGAAAGGTTACCAAAACTATGATGCAGCTCAGAGTCTCTACTCTTCCCAAAAACCGCCAACCCTCTCCTGCCCTTAGTCGATCTGCTAGGTACCACCCCATACTCACACCTCTAGGAGCACACACAGTGATGAACGGTCGGGATAGGGAATCTTCGTTAAAGAGGTAACCCCCGGACCATGTTGGTATCGGTTCTTCTCCTAACTCTGTGTGTGATCAGCAGTGTTCATATGTGTACATACCTCCTTGCAGTGGGTAACGTGGACCCAAGTGACTCTCTCAGCTTTTCTAATGGCAAAGGCAGTGGTTTAAAAGAACCTGGTATGGGCCTTCCCAACGGTGTTGCTTCCAGTTTTTTCTCCTCAGGGACTGGATCCACACCCAGTCTCCTGGTTGGATTGAGTGAATCACCTTCTCCTGTAATTCACCTGTGGGACACAAAATCTTGGACATATGGGTTTGGTTAACAAACAGTCTTCTCATGTGCTTTGCTAGTATTTCTTCAACTTCTATGTCTACCTGTTCTGGTATCTCTAACTCTGGCATTCTATAGGCTCTACCTGATTAGCTAAACTGTCATCCATCATTTAAAGAGATGGCTCCTAGTAAACCAACTCTAGGGATAATATCTTGACTTAATATTTTAGCTACCATAATCATGTCCACCAAGTAAGTTGGGAACGCTTCTACCCATTTGCTATACTTATCTATTCTTGTTAAACACCCCTTCTTCCCCTCATTTCGGAATATCTCAATAAGGTACATTTCCAACTGTTGGAATGGATATCTTACAACAAAAAAAAAAAAGTTTAAGTAATTATCCTCTAGGCCATCACTCTTTCCTAACTACTCTACTATACTTCCCTCCCCTTGATACATTGCTTAGCCTATGTATCAATATTGCTGCGTATCCATACAATGTCTTTGGTAGGATAAGTAAATTATCCTTATGTCAGACCTTCTCTTGTAGGATGCCCCATTTCATTTTCCACATGTCCAATTCTCCCTGGGGCCTTCATCCTTGGCTATAATTTAACAATCCTCTGTCAAGTGTTTTACCTTCTTTAACCTGTTAGGGCTAGGGGGCAGCATTGACACGGCTGGATAAAAAACATACCCGATTTAATCTGGTTACCACTCCTACTCAGTAACTAGAATATGCATATACTTATTACATATGGATAGAAAACACCCTAAATTTTCTAAAACTGTTTGAATGGTGTCTGTGAGTATAACAGAACTCAAATGGCAGGTCAAAACCTGAGAGATTCCTTTACAGTAATCAGAATTTTATTGTCACGAATTGCGCCAAGCGCGTGACACTTCTTTACTATTTCGGATAGTGTCTGGAACGCACGAACAAAACGCCGCTATTCGGATATAACGATGGATTATTTTGGACCAAACCAACATTTGTTATTGAAGTAGCTGTCCTGGGTGTGTATTCTGACGAAGACAACAAAAGGTAATGAAATTTTTATAATAGTAAATATGATTATGGTGAGTGCTAAACTTGCCGGGTGTCTAAATAGCGAGCCCGTGATGCCTGGGCTATGTACTTAGAATATTGCAAAATGTGCTTTCACCAAAAAGCTATTTTAAAATCGGACATATCGAGTGCATAGAGGAGGTCTGTATCTATAATTCTTAAAATAATTGTTATGCTTTTTGTGAACGTTTATCGTGAGTAATTTAGTAAAATGTTAGCGAATTCCCCGGAAGTTTGCGGGGGGTATGCTAGTTCTGAACGTCACATGCTAATGTAAAAAGCTGGTTTTTGATATAAATATGAACTTGATTGAACAAAACATGCATGTATTGTATAACATAATGTCCTAGGGTTGTCATCTGATGAAGATCATCAAAGGTGAGTGCTGCATTTAGCTGTCTTCTGGGTTTTGGTGACATTATATGCTGGCTTGAAAAATGGGTGTCTGATTATTTCTGGCTTGGTACTCTGCTGACATAATCTAATCGTTGTAAAGCCTTTTTGAAATCGGACAGTGTGGTTAGATTAACGAGAGTCTTATCTTTAAATGGCTGTAAAATAGTCATATGTTTGAGAAATTGAAGTAATAGGATTTTTAAGGTTTTGAAAATCGCGCCACAGGATAGCCGTGGCTGTTACGTAGGTGGGACGAATTCGTCCCGCCTAGCCTAGAGAGGTTAAGATGTATCTGTGCTGTTTTGTATGGTTTTAAATGTCTATGTGCTTGTCTGTGTAAATAGTAACTTTCTCTCCTTTCTTATTTCACCGGTTCTAGTCAATGCTACTATTTCGGCCTACTGTGCAGAATAGTGTCTGGGCAATGGTTCAGTGTCTAACACCTGAAACCAACTAAGCTTTCATTGCCCTTTTAGTTAGGGTAACAATTACTTTCAACAAAATTATACTAATCTCCTCCTAGCGAATTTACCAAACATAAACTTAAAATCAAAACTAAAATACATGCCTGCCAATGGAGCCGATAGTCTCTCCATGAATTAATATCCTAGAGCTTAGTGAACCAAATTCTCTTCCTATCTACTCCTGCTGGCCCCCCTCCTTTCTTCCTACTACTCCCCAACCCTCAAGGTTTCAGCAGTGCAGGGGAGGATTTCTCCGTCTGTCCTTCTCTGTCTCCAGTTTTTTCTCATAATATGGTTGTTTCCAAATATTGACTAAATGTCTCATTGTCTCCTTGGTTGCACTCCTGAACCTTAGAAAAATCCACCTGTCTAGATATTGCATATCTACTTAAATTTATCTCGATACCCTCAATAATCCTGGATCACCTACAGATGTCATATATCCCTGTCCTGTTGACATAAGTCTACCATTATTAAACTTATTCACAACAAAATATAGTAATATTATATCCATTCCACAGCCTTGTTGTGTTAACCTCTTACATCTAGACGTTCCGCTAGCGGAACACCTGCTCCAATATCCAATGATGGGCGTGGCGCGAAATACAAACTCCTCTAAAATCCGAAAACTTCCATTTTTCAAACATATGACTATTTTACAGTATTTTAAAGACAAGACTCTCGTTAATCTAACCACACTGTCCGATTTCAAAAAGGCTTTACAGCGAAAGCAAAACATTACATTATGTCAGCAGAGTACCCAGCCAGAAATAATCAGACACCCATTTTTCAAGCTAGCATATAACGTCACAAAAAACAAAACCACAGCTAAATGCAGCACTAACCTTTGATGATCTTCATCAGATGACAACCCTAGGACATTATGTTATACAATACATGCATGTTTTGTTCAATCAAGTTCATATTTATATCAAAAACCAGCTTTTTACATTAGCATGTGACGTTCAGAACTAGCATACCCCCCGCAAACTTCCGGGGAATTCGCTAACATTTTACTAAATTACTCACGATAAACGTTCACAAAAAGCATAACAATTATTTTAAGAATTATAGATACAGACCTCCTCTATGCACTCGATATGTCCGATTTTAAAATAGCTTTTTGGTGAAAGCACATTTTGCAATATTCTAAGTACATAGCCCAGGCATCACGGGCTTGCTATTTAGACACCCGGCAAGTTTAGCACTCACCATAATCATATTTACTATTATAAAAGTTTCATTACCTTTTGTTGTCTTCGTCAGAATACACACCCAGGACTGCTACTTCAATAACAAATGTTGGTTTGGTCCAAAATAATCCATCGTTATATCCGAATAGCGGCGTTTTGTTCGTGCGTTCAAGACACTATCCGAAATAGTAAAGAAGTGTCACGCGCATGGCGCAATTCGTGACAATAAAATTCTAAGTATTCCATTACCGTACTTCGAAGCATGTCAACCGCTGTTTAAAATCAATTTTTACGACATTTTTCTCGTAGAAAAGCGACAATATTCCGACAGGGAATCTCCTTTTCGGCAAACAGAGGAAAAAATCCCAAAGGCGGGGGCGGTCGGGGTCACGCGCATAAGCCAGTGTCTCTTGATCGGCCACTTGAGAAAGGCGATAATGTGTTTCAGCCTGGGGCTGGAATGACGACATTCTGTTTTGTCCCGGGCTCTGAGCGCCTATGGACGACGTGGGAAGTGTCACGTTAGAGCAGAGATCCTTAGTAAATGATAGAGATGGAAAAGAAGTTCAACAAATGGTCAGAGAGGCCACTTCCTGTAAAGGAATCTCTCAGGTTTTGACCTGCCATTTGAGTTCTGTTATACTCACAGACACCATTCAAACAGTTTTAGAAAATTTAGGGTGTTTTCTATCCATATGTAATAAGTATATGCATATTCTAGTTACTGGGTAGGAGTGGTAACCAGATTAAATCGGGTATGTTTTTTATCCAGCCGTGTCAATGCTGCCCCCTAGCCCTAACAGGTTAAGGAAGCCTACCCTTAGTCTAAAGCTTTGCCCTTTTAGTCCTCTCATTGGTTCAAATTATCAATTGTGTTTAAGAACTTTAACTCCTCATAATTATCAGTTCTACAAATTCCCTTAAAATCAATATCACCAATGACCTTAAATTCACCATCCATGGCTTTTCAATGTGGCTGATCAGACCACACAGGAAGAGTCACCAGAGGGGTCAAAAGTCATACCACCCTTTCGGAACCGTGTTTCTTACTACATTAAACAAATTAAAGCTAAGAACTTTATTTACATTTTGTATCCCAGGGTCCCAGAACATTCCCTATCAAAAGAATTTCACGTGTTTAATTAAACTCAGAAAACAAAACTTCCAAAATGCCATGTGTGTAAACCCCTTTAAGATATCATGTCCCTAGGAATTTTTTTTTTTCCAAAGAGAGCTAAGCGCTTCTTTTTCCATAAAATAAGTACTTGGTCAGCGTTTCATCCTACCACACTGATTCAAAAACCCAAAAGTTGACTATAAACAAAACTTCATAGTACTTATAACTCCATTGTACTCGCACCACCGCGGTTACACTCACCCCCTTACAAATAGCGCGTCCTCGAGTTAGCTTGTGACTCTACGTCCTACAGGAACGCGCACGCCGGCCAGGCTCACGCACAACTATAATTAATTTACACTGTTCCTGCGAAATAAAATAAACTCGCCCTGTAATCCACCTTTCTGACCTGACATTGTTTCATGCAATGAAAACATAATGTTAGCATACATCCACTTCCCGTTCAAATCACTGGTGTTACTAAACAATCAAACCACGAATCTATAACCAGAATTTATCACCAAACTTTTACGATTCCATTATTCAGACCAGAATCGCTTCCAGCCACATATGTTTTCAGTGCTCACAACCAACGCTTCTCATTTTACCCGTACGAAAAAAATAATATATATCTCTTTTCAAACAGCGTTCTGCCTTACCTCTATCGTAAGATTAAACCCAATGTTACAACTTTATCTCTCCTTCGGCTTCACTCTTATGAAATGTCCAAGGGTTTAAAAAATATCATGTATATCACCACAATTCTGTCGCAATTATTACTTTCCGCTCCTTATAATTCATTAGATTTAGGTAACTGCCTTTTCCTTGATTCCGTCATTGAAATACAACTCCCATTCTCTATAAATCATTTAAGCAGGCCATTTAGACCACAAACAACGTACTTTATCGAATTCGCCTCGCTATTATTTTGAATGAATCTGTCTTTCAATTTAACCTCAACAAGCTATCAAAGCATTTGGTTTCTATCTTAAACAAACACTAACAACCGTATGCTTCTAGTCATAACATAAAAATAATTAAATTAAATTTTAGTCCCATGGTGCATGGGCTGGGAACCGAACCCGGGCCCCCCGCATAGCAGGCAAGAATTCTACCACTGAACCAAAATGCTATTGCTTAGAGCTGCAATTCCGGTGGTTGTGTCCTACTCGGTCACAACGTTTACAGGCTGTTTTACAGTTTCTGGCGAAATGTCCTGTTCTATCTCAATTAAAACACCACTTCTCTCCGTCTTTGTCAGCGCGTCTCCCTGTTTTTCCCCTTCTGTCTACAGTGACTGTCTCTATCCACTTTTCTCAATAAGTTTGCTAAATCCTGTTCTCCTCTCTGTCTATCCCTAAACTGTCTCTGTCTATGGTTCCTTGGTGGGGCCTTACAATCCTCTGCCATGTGGCCGGTTATATTGCAGTTGTAGCACTTTCTGTCCTCAGGTTCTATCCACTTTCTACTCTCCCTGTTTCCCCCTTTCTTTTTAAAATCTTTCCTGCTTTTTCCTGCAATTTCTCCAAGAGTGGCGATCAAATGTTCTGCTCCTGTCTGTTCTTTCTTACTTTTCTTTTCCTTGCCATTATGCTCATGGTGTATAGCATACCTCTTTACTTCGGCCAATGTGGCTGTTCCCCACCCTATCAGAGTCTCTTTTATGATTTGACAAATTTCAGGCTCCATACCACTCAAGAAGGCTATTTTTAACTGTTGGTGGTAAGGTCCGTCGTCTCCCTGTCTAGGCTCTACCAGTCCACTATTAGCATTGAACACATCTCTCAGTCTCTCTAAATACTGGCAAACAGTTTCCCCATCCCCTTGTTTACACTCATGTATTTTTGAAAAGTCTGCATGTCTATGGTAATAGTCCCTAAGATTATTACAGAGCTGTGTCAATTTGTCTGCATAATCCCCATCTCCTGCCCATGGTAAAACCGGTTCTTCTCCTTGCCCTGGAACCCAGGCTCCCTTCACTGCTGCCCAGTCTTTCCCCACTATCTGTCGGACAGCCCTTTCCAATTCTCCTGTATTTAGTTTAAAACTCTCGGTCAGTCCCACCATATCTCTCCTAAACCCTTCTATTCCTGTTTTTGGATGTGCTATTCCCTCAACTGCTCTTGCTACATCTCTCTGAGTCCAGGGTCGATACATTTACATTACATTTACATTTTAGTCATTTAGCAGACGCTCTTATCCAGAGCGACTTACAAATTGGTGCATTCACCTTATAATATCCAGTGGAACAACCACTTTACAATAGTGCATCTAAATCTTTTAAGGGGGGGGGGTTAGAAGGATTACTTTATCCTATCCCAGGTATTCCTTGAAGAGGTGGGGTTTCAGGTGTCTCCGGAAGGTGGTGATTGACTCCGCTGTCCTGGCGTCGTGAGGGAGCTTGTTCCACCATTGGGGTGCCAGAGCAGCGAACAGTTTTGACTGGGCTGAGCGGGAACTGTGCTTCCTCAGAGGTAGGGAGGCCAGCAGGCCAGCGGTGGATGAGCGCAGTGCCCTCGTTTGGGTGTAGGGACTGATCAGAGCCTGAAGGTACGGAGGTGCCGTTCCCCTCACAGCTCCGTAGGCAAGCACCATGGTCTTGTAGCGGATGCGAGCTTCGACTGGAAGCCAGTGGAGAGAGCAGAGGAGCGGGGTGACGTGAGAGAACTTGGGAAGGTTGAACACCAGACGGGCTGCGGCGTTCTGGATGAGTTGTAGGGGTTTAATGGCACAGGCAGGGAGCCCAGCCAACAGCGAGTTGCAGTAATCCAGACGGGAGATGACAAGTGCCTGGATTAGGACCTAGAGCATGAACCTACAGGATCGGGTCACCGCCTTGTTGTTGGTGGAGAACGACAGGGTGTTGTCCAGGGTCACGCCAAGATACATTTGTAAGATATCCGATTGATCAGCTTCGCCTGCCCTAGGATTAGGAAGCTCTATGAGAGGACACTGATCCTCCTCCCAATCTGATTGAACCTCCCTCAGCCCTGGCTTATTATACAGCGCCAGTCGCTTTTTAAGGTTAGACTCTCTTGGTTCTGGCTCTTCTTTCCTCTCCTTTGAGGATTTACCACCCATGTTTATTCAATTACTGTTATTCCTATTGTCACAATATGTGTGTACTTACTCAATTACTTCGTTTATTTTCTAATATGTATTCTCACTTTCTATGGGTGCAACCTCCTTCCTCCTGTTTGGAATAATCAGACCTATTTTGCGCGCCTCTGGTAGATCTCGATTATCCCCTCTAAAATGTATTTTGACAGGCGATCTATATTCATACAAATTATGTCCCTGACCTACGTTCTTATAAATGTTATTATTATATTTCGCCTTCCATATTATGTTTTCCGCCTAATATATTATTGACCAGGTATCATTTAGGTCTCAATATTAGCTCCAATTCTCACAATCTATGTGTATGCTTCTATAATTCTGTTATTATACTTAAATCTCACAATCTATGTGTGTGCTCTACTGTTATCTCACTTACTCCTGTTAGTCCTATACTAACGTAACTTACTTATCTTTATTTCGCCTTCTATATTACGTTTTCCGGCTACTGTACTTCGACCAGTTTTACTGTTAGGTCTTACTGCAACCAGTTTTACTGTTAGGTCTTACTGCAACCAGTTTTACTGTTAGGTCTTACTGCAACCGGTTTTACTTTTAGGTCTTACTTAGATCTGTGACCCAGTGCCGCCAACACTAATATAGATACTTTTGTCTTAAACTTTCTCTACATTAGATTATATGGACGGTATACCCGATACAAATCTTACTTTTTGTTAGTTTTACGGTTAATATCCTCCCTCACATTTATCTTGACCAATGCTTAATAGGAACCTAATCCAGTCCATTCTAAGTCAATTTTTAGTAAGTTTAGAATTTAACCCCAAACTAATGAATAAAGATTACTGACCTTATTTTGCAGCTGAGAATTCAATGTAGGTTGGATCTCGTCACCGCTTCTGTCACATACCAGTTTGCCACCGGCCTGTAAAGAACCCACAGAAAAGGGCCGGGTCTTTGATTTACGGATATTTCATCCGCCCGTGCACGGTTTCGGTGTCTCCTTGGAACGACAGGAGCGGGTATTGAAATCCGGCTCGAAGGACCAATTGTTAAAGGAATTTTATATCTTGATGATAATAATCAATAATCAATTCGCCTTGACTAATGCCCAAGGTTTGTAAGACAATGGGTTAAAATAATTAGGCAAGGACTCAGCTTTCTGCAAAAGGTTTCTGTAGCTTTATTCAGAGGTTCTGGCGTCAGGATAACAAAACAGTCATTATATAGTTCTTGCTTACTTACGCATGTTATGAGAATTTTGTTCCCAATGTTCATAAACTGAACTTCAATTAAACTACTCAGTCTGCACCCCAGAGTTTGTAAGGTTCTGGTTAAATGACACAGACGGAGGCCCAGCCTACAATAGTCAACCAAGTTTATTCACGAGAGCTCAGAATATCATACAATGTACATAGCCTTTTATACCTAACATTTGGTCATATCATATGTCATACCCCTTACAGATGCCCCCTCCTCTTCTTTAACACTGTCAATGCTTATTTACAAGTCTTCTCCATCACAAATCCTGCCCCATGTTACATAATCTACTGCAAGCCTAAAGTTTTCTCCCCTCTCTGGGTGGGGAGACCTTCTTCCTGTTATCAGTTTCACTGTGGTCACAAGTTGTCTTCTGTCTGGTAACAGTTCCCCTTTTCCCTTGAATGTCTTGCCTATATTGCTAAATCATTAAGCTTAAACTTTTCCAACACACACACATTAGTACATTCATCTTATAATCACTCGGTTATACCTTTTCAGGGTGAAATCATTTAGTCAAACCTTTAATCATATAATTTCCATTACAACGCACATGCATTTACACACAATCCGTTGGTGACCTGCAACCCCCATAAACTTCTCACACTGTTTATCACCTTCTGGCTCAGCCTGTTCCTTTCCTTCAAGGTTAGGAACTCTCTGAAGTTTTACTCCCTTGACCATCTGCTTCTGTAGCTATACTAATTGCATACACACATTTCTTTCCCTCTCCAGTGGTTCCTGGACTTTCCGGAACTAATCAGACCAATCGATCCCTACATTGATCATTACATTGATTATTCATTAACCCTGCTGTATGACTAATAATTCATCATGGTTTATTGATTCATTTACCTTTATTAGATAATTCTCTTATCAACCACTTCCAGCAGCAACTGGTCTCCAATCTAGGGACTGACCAGAACCAACCCTGCTTAGCTTCAGAAGCAAGCCAGCTGTGGGATGCAGGGTGTTAAGCAGCGAATAAGATCCAACATGATTATACCACTCTACATGGAGAAATATACACTAATGGGTTCTTGTATTTGTTGCTATTTAATCAACTCAAAGTCACCACACTATTTCATTGATGTAGCCTAGTTTTAACCGGTCTATGAGGCACTGTTGGCCGACGGGTCAAATATGAGGTTATTACAGTAGCCTACCTTTCACTAAAAGATGCATTTTGGTCCTTTCCTCTCCCCTTACACCTGGCTATCAAGGGAATTTGGGAAGGTTGTGGCTGTTTATACTTCGGTTATTGTGATGATTTTGTCAGAGGAAACAAATCTGAATCTCTGATAATCTAACAGTTACGCTGTAGCGGAGATTCAGCACAATGGATAGCGCCGCAGTTGATCAATTGCACGTGAATCTAAACCCGCAGTTTATCATGTGCCATTCTTCAGCTATATTTACATCAAATCTTCTCAGGCCTACCTATTGCATCTGTTCTCCAGCAATAAAGTCAATTATCAAGTTAATATTCATTTAGTCACAGCATAAATTAAACGTGAGCCTACACAATCAAATTAACTTGTCAAGACCCTGCCATTCTTCTCCGTTATTACTTTTATTCAGGACAAAATACCCCCAGTTCTCGCATTATTTTACAGACTTGGTCAGAAAGGGTAACTGATTCTCAAGACCCAGACAAACAAATGTAGAATAACATTCAATACACAATCTTAGGCTACATAACAGGGGTGGAAATCCCAGGAGGGACGGGGGGTACACGACCCCCCCATCCTGGGAAAAATATGATTTGTCCCCCCCAATATATCACTGTAAACATTACTCTGTAATTTAAATAATAATAATAATAATACGCAATGAAAGCAATTGTGCTGATTATAGACACTTAATAGCGCTTTTTTAAGTTTCAAAAGATTGCGACCCCCCACCCTTTGCCTCACAATGGTATGATCCACTGCCAGTTCCTTAGTTGGCAAGGTAACAGAGGGTTCGTATCTACTGTCTGAAAGGCACTCAATGCACGTGACTGACATGAGGTTAATCCAGTCAATCGCGCCATAGCAATGTTTTGTTTTATGTTGGCAGGGTTCAAACACACACACACACACTAGCTGAATTTGCAGAGCTAGTGTGCAAATATTAACTATTAAGCTAGCTAGTACCTATTCCATTTATGTGGCGTCGTCAAAGATGGAATCTTTGCTATCGTCAATTTATTCCAAGATCAGCAATGTAAGTTAGTGCTTCAAAGTCCCTGTGATAAGGTTAGCGATAAACTGAAGTCCAAACTGAACAGAACTACACTCTCTTCTACCGTTGTCTTAAATATATTTAATGGTCTCGTTGCAAAAGCTAAATTGTCGCAAGGTAACTTTTATTTATTTTATTTCACCTTTATTTAACCCGGGTAGCAAAGATTATAGCAAACACCACTGAAACGGAATTTGTGCTCGCTAGCTTTGCAAATTCAGCTATTGTTGGAAGCCAGCCAATATGAAACAAACGGTTAAAATTACAAAAGATTGCAGCATATGTTGTGTAAATGGTGAACTTATACAGCTGTCAACTCTTGTCACTGCAATCCGTTTCACATTTGCTAGCTACCTTTTAGATCGAAGCCCATATAGAATGATAGAAGATATGATAGAAGCCCATCTCCTACTGTAAATAACCTACACACTGTGTGTGTGTGTGTGGCCAGCCAGGTAGAAAAATGGCAGAAAAAAGACGGACATCAGAGTATTTTTCAGTACACCAAAATGCAAAGTAAGAACCCTAGTAGCCTAATATCTCAAAGACTAGTTGATAAAATGTTCATAAGAAAGAAGTGAAATGCTAATGAAAATGTTTCACAATGATGTCATTAGGCAGAGCAGGCAACAGATGGCACACAGACGGCAGAGCTGGGGACAGACTGGCAGAGATAGGGAGTCTCAGGTAAGTTTGTTGAGTCTTTGTTTGGCAACATTATGAAAGGTTCTCCATTTTTTTGACTTGTAAAATAGGAACATAATTGGAAAATGCCATGGATACCCCCACTCTCAACTTACACTGGTGACTGAACTAAGATCTGTTAAAGGCAATGGTATTGCTGTTGTGATTAGTTGTGTAGTTTTGGGTACCGGTAGTTAGGAGTACGGCAAACACCTTATTTCTTTGGTTCCTCAATATACATTTACCATATTACAACGTAGGCTGTGTGTTACAGCACTACTTTTGGTGTCCCCCTCAGGAATTGCTCTTCAGAAAATGTCATGTAATTGTCCCCTCCAAAGTTGATATCAGATTTTCGCCCCTGCTACATAAAATAACCTGGAAGGCCTACCCTGTAGCAAACAAAATATTTGCATAGGCCGTAACGGTTTAACTTGCTTCAAAACAGGCTGAATTCAGGTTGGCATAAGTGAGTAAAGCGGTGCCACAGAAATTGTTTTGAATTAAAGCAGATACCTACCGGTAGCTCAAAAGTTGGAGCCAATTTTGTTGCTGTATTAACTGCATTTAAAGGTTGCGTGTACATGCTCTTTGAATTCATGGCGACTATAAGTACGACGCACACCCCGAGCGTTGATCATGCGGATAGAGAAGGCCTGTATGAACAGACTTCACCTCACGCTTTTCATAGAAATTAACCGGTTAATTTCTCCCATGTAATCGGAGTGGGTGGGAAATCCTGGTAAAACTGTTCCCCCCCATCAATCCCTAGGTTAGAGGCGCTACAAGCAACTCTGGGAGAGCTAGGACCTGATAGCAGCCTGCCAGCTAAAGCAGGTTAGCATTGACTTATTTAACCTGAAAGTTTGGATTGTCACTGGGATATGAAGACCAACCGCCAAAACGATGGGCTAATGAGACGAGAGCTGGTTTCACATGTAAGCATTCACTAATAGGAAACCAAGTCAGTCAGGAGAGAAGACACCCAGCAGAGTAATTTAAATGCAAGTTGACAACCGTGATATTAGTTAGCACTGAAACCCCGATTCTAGCAACATCCTCATATGTACCAACCCCAGACACTGTGTTCCACAACCATCAAGTTAAAATGAACTAGAACCCATTCCACATCATGTGATGCTACTAGCATAAATTGACCAACACTGAGCAAATGTAGCTTAAACACAGGGGTCAAAGTATTAATATATTGCAAAATAAATGTTGCCAAGTAGGAACCGCCAAAACAATACTGAGGACACAAGTATTACAGTTAATGTTTAATTGAGCCAAAACAAGCAAATGCAGTTACACACACAGACAACCTGGACTAGAGTACCCATGAACTCTTGCATGTCCCACGTCAGATATCCATGTTTGTGGTCAACGGGGGCTCCGATGAAGCGGTGAACAGTTCCTTAGAGGTAGCGTCGTCAGACGGGCCAGTCGCAGCGTCGTCAGACGGGCCAGTCGCAGCGTCGTCAGACGGGCCAGTCGCAGCGTCGTCAGACGGGCCAGTCGCAGCGTCGTCAGACGGGCCAGTCGCAGCGTCGTCAGACGGGCCAGTCGCAGCGTCGTCAGAGGACATGCGCCTCAGCTTCTCCTCAGAGGACAGGGCATCATTTGCCTGAGAGCTACCATGGTTTGGAGAAGCTTGGGATTCTACTTCGTTAGTCTCTAAATACTCTATAGAAAAAACAAAAGGAACAGTTGGGTATTCTACAGCAACACATCTGTTCCACACGGTCTAGGCCGAATTGCCAGTCGAATGTTGAACCCAACAGTTTTCAAAGTATATGTTTCAGGCCGTACCTTCTCTGTCTTGTTTAGCGTCAGACCCTATGGATCGGAGCAAGGCCAGGGCATGCTCAATGGAGACGTCATTTGATGACAGCTCTGAAAAACGTAGGTTAAGGTACACAAGCAAAATTACCAAATCAAAGGCTTTGACAACGTTATTTAGACTGAGTTACTCTATGGTGTTGAATGAGTGTCAAACACAGCAGCACCATAGACAGTGACAAAGAACATAGCTAGAAGGGTTGTGGAAAGAAACACTTACCTCCAAGTCTCCTCTGCAGAGAGACTTGATCTTGCTTCTGGGACTTTCCAACAGGGTAACAAGAAACTGAGGAGAAAGTGTTGACAGAAGTTGAGTTCACACAAAATAGCTACATATATTAATAATAGATGACCAATGCGGAAGAAACAGACAGTCAAATTTGAATCTCCAACTTATAAAGTTAAGCATATTTCCCAAACAAATCCCTTCAATCCAAATAAAACGTTAGTGAACCAACCTTTGACAACCCCCACAGTCATCACAAAGAGCAGCAATTCTCTCACACCTCCCATGATCATGAGAATAGTCTGTGTTATCAACAGGTAATGTCTTCCCATGGCCTGTATGAGGCTTATATAGGCCACTAATGACCGTTTACCTGACAAACATGACTTAACGATCAATTAACAAGCTTGATTGAGGTGTTACATTCAGATAGAAATAGACCATGTAGAACATATGTTGATTCTTTGGTGGGCAGGCAATCTTTTCTACTCCATATATTGCATTTATATCTGTAATGTTTAACCCTAATGGTCTCAGAATCTTCAAAGATATTAGGGGGAAATAAACACTGTACCCAAATCCACTTTTTACAATGCTCCTGGGAAATGGGTAGGCCTCCACCATACAGTTTTACAGCTGTGATATATTTATTTATTTACATAGATCACATACTTAAATATATATATGTTAGCTGTAGGTAGCTTTGGGATAAAATTCCCATATTGTATTGTTACTAACATAAATCATAATATATCATATTTTCCTCATTTGCTCTGTAGGAGGT
This sequence comes from Salmo salar, assembly GCF_965601325.2. NCBI lineage: Eukaryota > Metazoa > Chordata > Actinopteri > Salmoniformes > Salmonidae > Salmo > Salmo salar. The sequence continues at coordinate 85,953,700 of NC_138295.1, forward strand.
TCGTCATATGAAGGACATTCAAGTGGATGTGACCCCTAACCTGACATAATGTAAACGTTATACATTAAGCTCTCTCCCTCAGTGACATGAATTAGTATATTTCATATTCTCAGAACCCAACAGTAGGTTTTAAGGTGTGGCTGCATGTTTGTCGTGGACGCATCGTCACTCTTGATGTTCTTTTTCCAGATTGCAAGTGAAACACCTTTAGATGTGGTAAGTGCCAGTTGGTAACTTTTCCTCACACTTGCTTGTTTAAGGTATGGATGCAACACCCCAGTATGTCTGCAGGGGCTGGTCACTGAGATTTACCATGTTACACATGCTACTAGACTAACCTTCCAAGTAAATATGTTACAAGTCTGAACTGGCCGTCCTTGTCTTTCCTCAACTAATTGAAAGCTCAGGGACAGACATCCTGAACGACTTTGATGTCAGAGCTCCCATCAGCCCTCTACACCTCGCTGTGAGTAAAGCCTACCTGCTCCTGTAGTGGTCTCCATATGACAAATGGCACCCTATTCCCTATTTAGTACACTACTTTTGACCAGATCCTTATAGGCCCTGATCAAAAGTAGTTCACTACATAGGGAATAGGGTGCTATCTGGGAAGCAGGCATGGTGTTGATTTTCCACAGGAAGTTGACTGTCCAGACAGACTCACACACCAAATTCCTATCTATTCCTGATTCGTGTAAAATACATGCATATTCTACACAGTGATGATGAGGATGATTTCCTTATTTTGCCATTTGAGTTAATCAACCTCAGAGGAGAAGTAGAGTGTTTGTTTCTCAATCCCACGCTTGGCAGGGACCTCCGATGTTGATGCTGGGCGGGAGCAAAAATGGGCTCCCGATTGAAAGACTCTGGTCTACTTTAGAGGTCTAGCACTGTATTTCTGTTCAGGCGTACCACTGGTCTACTATAGGACATTGATTATATATCTATTCAGGCGTACCACTGGACTTTGCTTGAGACTGTGTTTGTGTTTCTATTCAGGCGTACCACGGCCACCACCATGCTATGGAGGTTCTGGTTCAATCTCTGCTGGATCTAGACGTGAGGGACAGCCAGGGGCGCACCCTCTGGACCTGTCTGCCTTAAAAAGCCATGTGGAGTGTGTTGACGTCCTCATCAACCAGGGAGCCTCCATCCTGGTTAAGGACTTCACCCTGAAGAGGACCCCCATCCACACTGCATGTACACATAGAATATCACATAGAGCTTCTGTAATTAAAAAGTTTTCCTGACCAAGATGGCCATTTGTTTGGTCATGTTGCTAGGACGACAATGTCCACTCTAGGGATGTTACATGGTATAGTGTGAAAATACACACTAGACACTGATCTAAGGTCATTTTTTTGTCATGTTCTCCACTAATGATTGAGGATCTAGGGAGGGTAAGCTGATCCTACATCAGTGCACAGGGGAGACTTCTATCCAGAGCCAGGTACACAGCTAGCAGGTGACAGGCTTCGATGGCCTCAGCCCCAAAATTCTTTATTATCTGCTGTGTTAACATCATGAGGATGTCATCTAGCAACACCACTGTTCTAGAAATCTGTCTGTTCATGTGAAGGTTATAGTCGTCCAGCAATCTGCTCATATCCTCTCTGTTTATCCTCCTCTAGCTACCAACGGTCAATCATCTGACATTCTTATATCCTCTCTGTTTATCCTCCTCTAGCTACCAACGGTCAATCATCTGACATTCTTATATCCTCTCTGTTTATCCTCCTCTAGCTACCAACGGTCAATCATCTGACATTCTTATATCCTCTCTGTTTATCCTCCTCTAGCTACCAACGGTCAATCATCTGACATTCTTATATCCTCTCTGTTTATCCTCCTCTAGCTACCAACGGTCAATCATCTGACATTCTTATATCCTCTCTGTTTGTCCTCCTCTAGCTACCAACGGTCATTCAGAGTGTTTGCGTTTGCTGATTGGAAATGCTGACCTCCAGAGTGCAGTGGACTTTCAAGATGGGAATAGACAGTAAGTCACTTGGGTTTTGGATACAATTCCTGAAATAAAGAGATTTTGACATTGGGGCTGCATCCCAAATGGCAACCTATACCCTACTTCGTGCACTACTTTAAACCAAAGCCCTATGGGCTCAGGTCAAAAGTAGTGTACGATATAGGGAATAGGGTTGCCATTTGGGACTCAACCCTGGTTATTACCAGTTTTTTGTCTTTTCCACCCTTGTCTGTCAGACGTGGTCAAGTGTAAATATGACTTCTTACATGAGCCTGACAGTGCATCTCACGAAAGACTGAACACTATCTCAGGCTAACATAGTTTGGAAAGCAATTGGCTATTGCTTCAAAGAGAAGACAATGAAAAGACTAATCTGTCTTTTAGTTATCAAAATTCTCAACTTAATTGAGCGAACAGTATTTTTGGCATTGGCTATATCCCCGGTGAGTGTGCATATTCACTTTCTTTATCCCTGGGTCAGTGCCACTTGAAAGTCATATTGAAAAAGATTCTGCTAATCTCTATAGTCATATAAAGTGTAGTAGAATTGCACGATAAAACATATTTTAAAAAGGCCAATTTTTTTTCCTGTAAAGAGAAACATATCTGATATAGCCTAGCCTAGCCTTACTCCATCACGCGCTGCATTGAACAGCCGTTTTTTTGCGAACGGTGATTGAGTTATATTATTAGCCTAAATAATGACTATCCAATTTACTAATCACATTAGCAATAGTTAGCTATCTTACATAAGTCTGTAAATGTGATGATGCATAGAATGCTTTATATATTTTTTATGGTGAAAATTAGCTTCCCCTTAACTTGAGACTCGCATGCCTATGAGCAAGACAGTTAGGCCTAAACACTCTGTTTTCCTTTGCTAATGTTTCCCCCGTCCGTCCGTCCGTCCGTCGGCTGTCAGTTATGTCGATGACTGTGTACATACGGCACGCCAATCACCAACACCGGAAGTCCCATGACCGTCACAGCCCTAGTTGTATGCTTGAGTTTGTTCAAGAGAGGCTTTGATGCCAGATTTTTGCAGATTTTGCTTTAGTTTTCCTCAGCCTGTGTTTTGTTTCTCTCTCCTTTTCCTGTTAGATGGTGAGGCTGCTTCTCTCCAGAGGAGCCAACATTAATGCTTTTGACAAGAAGGACCGCCGAGCAATCCACTGGGCTGCTTACATGGGTAATGAGTTGACCACATCATTTACATTCTGACTAATGTCCTTATCCCAGTGAGTGAATGAATTGGCTGTGTGTTACCCTCACAGCTCAGCTGTATGGTCTACCTCTAGTGTGTTATTATGTCAGAATGATGGACTAAGTATGTTGATAAGATGTAGGTTTTCAATTGTACTAACACGATGTAGGTATTGCTAATGGTGCTGTGTACCACTGTAAACTAACCTCTCTCCCTCTATATCTCAGCCTATCTCTTTGCATGTCTCTCTCTCTCTCCATCTCTGTTTCTCACTCTGTCTCTCTTCCCCTCCCCCATAGTGCACATTGAGGAGGTGAAACTGCTGGCCTCTCATGGATCAGAGGTGTCCTGTAAAGACAAGAAGGCCTACACCCCTCTCCACTCTGCAGCCTTCAGCGGCATGATCAGCACGGTCAAGCAACTCCTGGACCTTGGGGTGGATGTGAATCAATGCATACATACACCTCCCCGCATTCAACTGTGTAGTCCCTGTTCAATTACAACGCCACGAAAAGACAGAGCTCTAGTGTGTTGGAGAATGATTTCCTTTCAAGTAATGAAGATATGGAGGTTGGGCCAGGGGTTTGGGACCAGGGGGTTGGGACCAGTGTGTTGTGGCCAGGGATTTTTCATAAGAAAGTAATGAAGAGAGGTTGGGCCAGTGCGTTGGGGCCAGGGGGTTTTCATAACCAAGTAATGAAGAGATGGAGATTGGATCCAGAGGGTTGGAGACAGGAGGTTGGAGCCAGTGGGTTGGGACCCAGTGTGTCGGGACCCAGTGTGTCAAGTTTGCTGACGACACGAAGGCGATGAGAGGTCAGAGACTTGGCATTGTGGTGCCAGGACAACCTCTCCCTCAATGCCAGTAAGACCAAGGAGCTGATCGTGGACTACAGGAGCAAGAGGGGAGAGCACGTCCCCATCCACATCAACAGGGCTGTTCCTTGGCGACCTAACATGGCCCACACACACCTGCACAGTCGTGAAGAGGGCGCGCCAGGAGGCTGAAATATTTGGCATGGGCACTCGCATCCTCAAAAAGTTAAAGGGTCTTGCTCTGACCCTACGCACAATCACTAGACTGTATACAAAGCATATGCACACTCACACACACTACATTCACACTCCCACACACACACACACACACACAAACCGACACAACCCAAACACACATGCATACACATTACACACTCTCACAAACACACACATCATTTGCAGCTGCTGCTCTGTTCTTTATTTTGCTATTATTATTATATATCCTGATGCCTAGTCACTTTACCCTGCCTTCTTGTACATATCTACCTCAAATACCTCGTACCCCTGCACACTGATCTGGAACTGGTACTCCTTGTATATAGCTTTATTCTTGGGTATTTTATTCCTCGCGTTACAATATATACAGTACCAGTCAAAAGTTTATTTTTTTTTACAATTTTCTACATTGTAGAACATCAAAAATATGAAATAACACATAAGGAATCCTGTAGTAACCAAAAAAGTGTTAAACAAATGAAAATATATTTTATATTTGAGATTCTTCAAAGTAGCTACCCTTTGCCTTGATGACAGCTTTGCACACTCTTGGCATTCACTCAACCAGCTTCATGAGGTACTCACCTGGAATGCATTTCATTTAACAGGTGTGCCTTGTTCAAAGTTAATTTGTGGAATTTATTTCCTTCTTAGTGCGTTTGAGCCAATCACTTGTTTTGTGACAAGGTAGGGGTGGTATACAGAAGATAGCCCTATTTGGTAAAATACCAAGTCCATATTTTTTTACATTTTACATTTTAGTCATTTAGCAGACAACATCCACACAACACAAACACACTCATATGGGTGAAAGCAGCCCATAATACAGTTCTTACAACACTTTTCCATTTCCCAAACATGGGATGTGTTATCAGGAATGTACGTGTAGCGCTGAACCTAATCATTCTACCTACACTGCCCTCTTCTGCCAATAACATATCGAGAGTCAGTCTATTTTACCAGGTCATGAGGGAGGTGGCGGATAATTGGTCAGAGAACCTCTTTACTGCATCCCCGTTTTCATTCATGAATCTCTGTTGATTATTAAAGATGTCATTAATCCAATCCACATTTCTATTTATTGTCAACCACCAAAATAATGTAGTGTTAAAGCCTTCACATATTTGATTCATAGCTTTGTATTCATCTGGAACTTCCCTGAGGATGCCAATAGCATCCATCTTGTAAAGCTACTCCCATCCTGGTCAAAACTCCTCCTGTGCCTACTTTAGCCTCCTATAACTGGCCTCTGATGACTAACTCGAACTGGTTGGACCAATAACCCCAGGGCGCAAGTTCCTAACCACCCTTTGTGGTAATTTCTGTCGTATGCATCCTTTACTGGTACTGGCCCACCCTACATCAGTTATAGGTGCTATGAGGTTAAACATTTTCTCCTGTGCTTTCAAACTTAAGTCAGTCACATTAACCTCTATGGGCTGGGTGGGACGCTTGCGTCCCACCTACTCAACAGCCAGTTGAATCCTGTGGCGCGTTATTGAAATACCTTAGATATGCTATTACTTCAATTTTTCTAAAATATGACTATTTTACACCATTTTAAAGATAAGACTCTCGTTAATCTAACCACACTGTCCGATTTCAAAAAGGCTTTACAACGAAAGCAAAACATTAGATTATGTCAGCAGAGTACCAAGCCAGAAATAATCAGACACCCATTTTTCAAGCTAGCATATAATGTCACATAAACCCAAACCACAGCTAAATGTAGCACTAAGCTTTGATGATCTTCATCAGATGACAACCCTAGGACATTATGTTATACAATACATGCATGTTTTGTTCAATCAAGTTCATATTTATATCAAAAAACAGCTTTTTACATTAGCATGTGACTAGCATGTGACTAGCATTCCCACCGAACACTGCCGGTGAATTTACTAAATTACTCACGATAAACGTTCACAAAAAGCATAACAATTATTTTAAGAATTATAGATACAGAACTCCTCTATGCACTCGATATGTCCGATTTTAAAATAGCTTTTCGGTGAAAGCACATTTTGCAATATTCTCAGTAGATAGCCCGGCATCACAGGGCTAGCTATTTAGACACCCAGCAAGTTTAGCACTCATCAAAGTCAGATTTACTATAAGAAAAATGTTATTACCTTTGTTGTCTTCGTCAGAATGCACTCCCAGGACTTCTACTTCAATAACAAATGTTGGTTTGGTCCAAAATAATCCATCGTTATATCCAAACAGCGGCGTTTTGTTCGTGCGTTCTAGACACTATCCTAAAGGGTAAATAAGGGTGGCGAGCATGGTGCAATTCGTGACAAAAAAATTCTAAATATTCCATTACCGTACTTCGAAGCATGTCAACCGCTGTTTAAAATCAATTTTTATGCCATTTTTCTCATAAAAAAGCGATAATATTCCGACCGGGAATCTGCTTTTAGGTAAACAGACAAAGGAAAAGAAAGCATTCAGTCGAAGCGGGCACGCGCCTAAGCCCATAGTACTCTGAGTGGCCAATTGCCAAACGCGATAATGTGTTTCAGCCAGAGCCTGCATCGATATCGTTCAGCTTTTTCCCGGGCTCTGAGAACCTATGGAAGCCGTAGGAAGTGTCACGTTATTGCACAGATCCTGAGTCTTCAATAAAAAGAGCCAAGATGAAAAACTACTTCTCAGACAGGCCACTTCCTGCTTGAAATCTTCTCAGGTTTTGGCCAGCCATATGAGTTCTGTTATACTCACAGACACCATTCAAATAGTTGTAGAAACTTTAGGGTGTTTTCTATCCAAAGCCAATAATTATATGCATATTCTAGTTACTGGGCAGGAGTAGTAACCAGATTAAATCGGGTACGTTTTTTATCCAGCCGTGTCAATACTGCCCCCTAGCCCTAACAGGTTAACGATTACTTTCAGCCATTAAAATCATCTAAGTTCTCGGTGCCATTCTTGTATCTATAACACTGGTATTCATCCGGAATTTAGGTGAACCGAGGTGGGTTGGCTGAGTACTTCAATCTGGCCAACCCCAATTCCTGTACAGTTGTCTGCTTCCCCAGGAAATTGTTTAATGTTTACCTTAAATTCTACATCTTGATCTTCTTTGATTCCTTATTCTGTATGTCACTCATCAGTGTATTATATAGTTTATCTTCTACTTCTTCTCAATGACAACGGTATCCAATGATTAGTACCGGAAGGTGGTGGATCTGAATGTATCAGAAAGGTTACCAAAACTATGATGCAGCTCAGAGTCTCTACTCTTCCCAAAAACCGCCAACCCTCTCCTGCCCTTAGTCGATCTGCTAGGTACCACCCCATACTCACACCTCTAGGAGCACACACAGTGATGAACGGTCGGGATAGGGAATCTTCGTTAAAGAGGTAACCCCCGGACCATGTTGGTATCGGTTCTTCTCCTAACTCTGTGTGTGATCAGCAGTGTTCATATGTGTACATACCTCCTTGCAGTGGGTAACGTGGACCCAAGTGACTCTCTCAGCTTTTCTAATGGCAAAGGCAGTGGTTTAAAAGAACCTGGTATGGGCCTTCCCAACGGTGTTGCTTCCAGTTTTTTCTCCTCAGGGACTGGATCCACACCCAGTCTCCTGGTTGGATTGAGTGAATCACCTTCTCCTGTAATTCACCTGTGGGACACAAAATCTTGGACATATGGGTTTGGTTAACAAACAGTCTTCTCATGTGCTTTGCTAGTATTTCTTCAACTTCTATGTCTACCTGTTCTGGTATCTCTAACTCTGGCATTCTATAGGCTCTACCTGATTAGCTAAACTGTCATCCATCATTTAAAGAGATGGCTCCTAGTAAACCAACTCTAGGGATAATATCTTGACTTAATATTTTAGCTACCATAATCATGTCCACCAAGTAAGTTGGGAACGCTTCTACCCATTTGCTATACTTATCTATTCTTGTTAAACACCCCTTCTTCCCCTCATTTCGGAATATCTCAATAAGGTACATTTCCAACTGTTGGAATGGATATCTTACAAAAAAAAAAAAAAGTTTAAGTAATTATCCTCTAGGCCATCACTCTTTCCTAACTACTCTACTATACTTCCCTCCCCTTGATACATTGCTTAGCCTATGTATCAATATTGCTGCGTATCCATACAATGTCTTTGGTAGGATAAGTAAATTATCCTTATGTCAGACCTTCTCTTGTAGGATGCCCCATTTCATTTTCCACATGTCCAATTCTCCCTGGGGCCTTCATCCTTGGCTATAATTTAACAATCCTCTGTCAAGTGTTTTACCTTCTTTAACCTGTTAGGGCTAGGGGGCAGCATTGACACGGCTGGATAAAAAACATACCCGATTTAATCTGGTTACCACTCCTACTCAGTAACTAGAATATGCATATACTTATTACATATGGATAGAAAACACCCTAAATTTTCTAAAACTGTTTGAATGGTGTCTGTGAGTATAACAGAACTCAAATGGCAGGTCAAAACCTGAGAGATTCCTTTACAGGAAGTGGCCTGTCTGACCATTTGTTGAACTTCTTTTCCATCTCTATCATTTACTAAGGATCTCTGCTCTAACGTGACACTTCCCACGTCGTCCATAGGCGCTCAGAGCCCGGGAAAAAACAGAATGTCGTCATTCCAGCCCCAGGCTGAAACACATTATCGCCTTTCTCAAGTGGCCCATCAAGAGACACTAGCTTATGCGCGTGACCCCGACCGCCCCCGCCTTTGGGATTTTTTCCTCTGTTTGCCGAAAAGGAGATTCCCTGTCGGAATATTATCGCTTTTCTACGAGAAAAATGTCGTAAAAATTGATTTTAAACAGCGATTGACATGCTTCGAAGTACGGTAATGGAATACTTAGAATTTGATGGAAAAGAAGTTCAACAAATGGTCAGAGAGGCCACTTCCTGTAAAGGAATCTCTCAGGTTTTGACCTGCCATTTGAGTTCTGTTATACTCACAGACACCATTCAAACAGTTTTAGAAAATTTAGGGTGTTTTCTATCCATATGTAATAAGTATATGCATATTCTAGTTACTGGGTAGGAGTGGTAACCAGATTAAATCGGGTATGTTTTTTATCCAGCCGTGTCAATGCTGCCCCCTAGCCCTAACAGGTTAAGGAAGCCTACCCTTAGTCTAAAGCTTTGCCCTTTTAGTCCTCTCATTGGTTCAAATTATCAATTGTGTTTAAGAACTTTAACTCCTCATAATTATCAGTTCTACAAATTCCCTTAAAATCAATATCACCAATGACCTTAAATTCACCATCCATGGCTTTTCAATGTGGCTGATCAGACCACACAGGAAGAGTCACCAGAGGGGTCAAAAGTCATACCACCCTTTCGGAACCGTGTTTCTTACTACATTAAACAAATTAAAGCTAAGAACTTTATTTACATTTTGTATCCCAGGGTCCCAGAACATTCCCTATCAAAAGAATTTCACGTGTTTAATTAAACTCAGAAAACAAAACTTCCAAAATGCCATGTGTGTAAACCCCTTTAAGATATCATGTCCCTAGGAATTTTTTTTTTTCCAAAGAGAGCTAAGCGCTTCTTTTTCCATAAAATAAGTACTTGGTCAGCGTTTCATCCTACCACACTGATTCAAAAACCCAAAAGTTGACTATAAACAAAACTTCATAGTACTTATAACTCCATTGTACTCGCACCACCGCGGTTACACTCACCCCCTTACAAATAGCGCGTCCTCGAGTTAGCTTGTGACTCTACGTCCTACAGGAACGCGCACGCCGGCCAGGCTCACGCACAACTATAATTAATTTACACTGTTCCTGCGAAATAAAATAAACTCGCCCTGTAATCCACCTTTCTGACCTGACATTGTTTCATGCAATGAAAACATAATGTTAGCATACATCCACTTCCCGTTCAAATCACTGGTGTTACTAAACAATCAAACCACGAATCTATAACCAGAATTTATCACCAAACTTTTACGATTCCATTATTCAGACCAGAATCGCTTCCAGCCACATATGTTTTCAGTGCTCACAACCAACGCTTCTCATTTTACCCGTACGAAAAAAATAATATATATCTCTTTTCAAACAGCGTTCTGCCTTACCTCTATCGTAAGATTAAACCCAATGTTACAACTTTATCTCTCCTTCGGCTTCACTCTTATGAAATGTCCAAGGGTTTAAAAAATATCATGTATATCACCACAATTCTGTCGCAATTATTACTTTCCGCTCCTTATAATTCATTAGATTTAGGTAACTGCCTTTTCCTTGATTCCGTCATTGAAATACAACTCCCATTCTCTATAAATCATTTAAGCAGGCCATTTAGACCACAAACAACGTACTTTATCGAATTCGCCTCGCTATTATTTTGAATGAATCTGTCTTTCAATTTAACCTCAACAAGCTATCAAAGCATTTGGTTTCTATCTTAAACAAACACTAACAACCGTATGCTTCTAGTCATAACATAAAAATAATTAAATTAAATTTTAGTCCCATGGTGCATGGGCTGGGAACCGAACCCGGGCCCCCCGCATAGCAGGCAAGAATTCTACCACTGAACCAAAATGCTATTGCTTAGAGCTGCAATTCCGGTGGTTGTGTCCTACTCGGTCACAACGTTTACAGGCTGTTTTACAGTTTCTGGCGAAATGTCCTGTTCTATCTCAATTAAAACACCACTTCTCTCCGTCTTTGTCAGCGCGTCTCCCTGTTTTTCCCCTTCTGTCTACAGTGACTGTCTCTATCCACTTTTCTCAATAAGTTTGCTAAATCCTGTTCTCCTCTCTGTCTATCCCTAAACTGTCTCTGTCTATGGTTCCTTGGTGGGGCCTTACAATCCTCTGCCATGTGGCCGGTTATATTGCAGTTGTAGCACTTTCTGTCCTCAGGTTCTATCCACTTTCTACTCTCCCTGTTTCCCCCTTTCTTTTTAAAATCTTTCCTGCTTTTTCCTGCAATTTCTCCAAGAGTGGCGATCAAATGTTCTGCTCCTGTCTGTTCTTTCTTACTTTTCTTTTCCTTGCCATTATGCTCATGGTGTATAGCATACCTCTTTACTTCGGCCAATGTGGCTGTTCCCCACCCTATCAGAGTCTCTTTTATGATTTGACAAATTTCAGGCTCCATACCACTCAAGAAGGCTATTTTTAACTGTTGGTGGTAAGGTCCGTCGTCTCCCTGTCTAGGCTCTACCAGTCCACTATTAGCATTGAACACATCTCTCAGTCTCTCTAAATACTGGCAAACAGTTTCCCCATCCCCTTGTTTACACTCATGTATTTTTGAAAAGTCTGCATGTCTATGGTAATAGTCCCTAAGATTATTACAGAGCTGTGTCAATTTGTCTGCATAATCCCCATCTCCTGCCCATGGTAAAACCGGTTCTTCTCCTTGCCCTGGAACCCAGGCTCCCTTCACTGCTGCCCAGTCTTTCCCCACTATCTGTCGGACAGCCCTTTCCAATTCTCCTGTATTTAGTTTAAAACTCTCGGTCAGTCCCACCATATCTCTCCTAAACCCTTCTATTCCTGTTTTTGGATGTGCTATTCCCTCAACTGCTCTTGCTACATCTCTCTGAGTCCAGGGTCGATACATTTACATTACATTTACATTTTAGTCATTTAGCAGACGCTCTTATCCAGAGCGACTTACAAATTGGTGCATTCACCTTATAATATCCAGTGGAACAACCACTTTACAATAGTGCATCTAAATCTTTTAAGGGGGGGGGGTTAGAAGGATTACTTTATCCTATCCCAGGTATTCCTTGAAGAGGTGGGGTTTCAGGTGTCTCCGGAAGGTGGTGATTGACTCCGCTGTCCTGGCGTCGTGAGGGAGCTTGTTCCACCATTGGGGTGCCAGAGCAGCGAACAGTTTTGACTGGGCTGAGCGGGAACTGTGCTTCCTCAGAGGTAGGGAGGCCAGCAGGCCAGCGGTGGATGAGCGCAGTGCCCTCGTTTGGGTGTAGGGACTGATCAGAGCCTGAAGGTACGGAGGTGCCGTTCCCCTCACAGCTCCGTAGGCAAGCACCATGGTCTTGTAGCGGATGCGAGCTTCGACTGGAAGCCAGTGGAGAGAGCAGAGGAGCGGGGTGACGTGAGAGAACTTGGGAAGGTTGAACACCAGACGGGCTGCGGCGTTCTGGATGAGTTGTAGGGGTTTAATGGCACAGGCAGGGAGCCCAGCCAACAGCGAGTTGCAGTAATCCAGACGGGAGATGACAAGTGCCTGGATTAGGACCTAGAGCATGAACCTACAGGATCGGGTCACCGCCTTGTTGTTGGTGGAGAACGACAGGGTGTTGTCCAGGGTCACGCCAAGATACATTTGTAAGATATCCGATTGATCAGCTTCGCCTGCCCTAGGATTAGGAAGCTCTATGAGAGGACACTGATCCTCCTCCCAATCTGATTGAACCTCCCTCAGCCCTGGCTTATTATACAGCGCCAGTCGCTTTTTAAGGTTAGACTCTCTTGGTTCTGGCTCTTCTTTCCTCTCCTTTGAGGATTTACCACCCATGTTTATTCAATTACTGTTATTCCTATTGTCACAATATGTGTGTACTTACTCAATTACTTCGTTTATTTTCTAATATGTATTCTCACTTTCTATGGGTGCAACCTCCTTCCTCCTGTTTGGAATAATCAGACCTATTTTGCGCGCCTCTGGTAGATCTCGATTATCCCCTCTAAAATGTATTTTGACAGGCGATCTATATTCATACAAATTATGTCCCTGACCTACGTTCTTATAAATGTTATTATTATATTTCGCCTTCCATATTATGTTTTCCGCCTAATATATTATTGACCAGGTATCATTTAGGTCTCAATATTAGCTCCAATTCTCACAATCTATGTGTATGCTTCTATAATTCTGTTATTATACTTAAATCTCACAATCTATGTGTGTGCTCTACTGTTATCTCACTTACTCCTGTTAGTCCTATACTAACGTAACTTACTTATCTTTATTTCGCCTTCTATATTACGTTTTCCGGCTACTGTACTTCGACCAGTTTTACTGTTAGGTCTTACTGCAACCAGTTTTACTGTTAGGTCTTACTGCAACCAGTTTTACTGTTAGGTCTTACTGCAACCGGTTTTACTTTTAGGTCTTACTTAGATCTGTGACCCAGTGCCGCCAACACTAATATAGATACTTTTGTCTTAAACTTTCTCTACATTAGATTATATGGACGGTATACCCGATACAAATCTTACTTTTTGTTAGTTTTACGGTTAATATCCTCCCTCACATTTATCTTGACCAATGCTTAATAGGAACCTAATCCAGTCCATTCTAAGTCAATTTTTAGTAAGTTTAGAATTTAACCCCAAACTAATGAATAAAGATTACTGACCTTATTTTGCAGCTGAGAATTCAATGTAGGTTGGATCTCGTCACCGCTTCTGTCACATACCAGTTTGCCACCGGCCTGTAAAGAACCCACAGAAAAGGGCCGGGTCTTTGATTTACGGATATTTCATCCGCCCGTGCACGGTTTCGGTGTCTCCTTGGAACGACAGGAGCGGGTATTGAAATCCGGCTCGAAGGACCAATTGTTAAAGGAATTTTATATCTTGATGATAATAATCAATAATCAATTCGCCTTGACTAATGCCCAAGGTTTGTAAGACAATGGGTTAAAATAATTAGGCAAGGACTCAGCTTTCTGCAAAAGGTTTCTGTAGCTTTATTCAGAGGTTCTGGCGTCAGGATAACAAAACAGTCATTATATAGTTCTTGCTTACTTACGCATGTTATGAGAATTTTGTTCCCAATGTTCATAAACTGAACTTCAATTAAACTACTCAGTCTGCACCCCAGAGTTTGTAAGGTTCTGGTTAAATGACACAGACGGAGGCCCAGCCTACAATAGTCAACCAAGTTTATTCACGAGAGCTCAGAATATCATACAATGTACATAGCCTTTTATACCTAACATTTGGTCATATCATATGTCATACCCCTTACAGATGCCCCCTCCTCTTCTTTAACACTGTCAATGCTTATTTACAAGTCTTCTCCATCACAAATCCTGCCCCATGTTACATAATCTACTGCAAGCCTAAAGTTTTCTCCCCTCTCTGGGTGGGGAGACCTTCTTCCTGTTATCAGTTTCACTGTGGTCACAAGTTGTCTTCTGTCTGGTAACAGTTCCCCTTTTCCCTTGAATGTCTTGCCTATATTGCTAAATCATTAAGCTTAAACTTTTCCAACACACACACATTAGTACATTCATCTTATAATCACTCGGTTATACCTTTTCAGGGTGAAATCATTTAGTCAAACCTTTAATCATATAATTTCCATTACAACGCACATGCATTTACACACAATCCGTTGGTGACCTGCAACCCCCATAAACTTCTCACACTGTTTATCACCTTCTGGCTCAGCCTGTTCCTTTCCTTCAAGGTTAGGAACTCTCTGAAGTTTTACTCCCTTGACCATCTGCTTCTGTAGCTATACTAATTGCATACACACATTTCTTTCCCTCTCCAGTGGTTCCTGGACTTTCCGGAACTAATCAGACCAATCGATCCCTACATTGATCATTACATTGATTATTCATTAACCCTGCTGTATGACTAATAATTCATCATGGTTTATTGATTCATTTACCTTTATTAGATAATTCTCTTATCAACCACTTCCAGCAGCAACTGGTCTCCAATCTAGGGACTGACCAGAACCAACCCTGCTTAGCTTCAGAAGCAAGCCAGCTGTGGGATGCAGGGTGTTAAGCAGCGAATAAGATCCAACATGATTATACCACTCTACATGGAGAAATATACACTAATGGGTTCTTGTATTTGTTGCTATTTAATCAACTCAAAGTCACCACACTATTTCATTGATGTAGCCTAGTTTTAACCGGTCTATGAGGCACTGTTGGCCGACGGGTCAAATATGAGGTTATTACAGTAGCCTACCTTTCACTAAAAGATGCATTTTGGTCCTTTCCTCTCCCCTTACACCTGGCTATCAAGGGAATTTGGGAAGGTTGTGGCTGTTTATACTTCGGTTATTGTGATGATTTTGTCAGAGGAAACAAATCTGAATCTCTGATAATCTAACAGTTACGCTGTAGCGGAGATTCAGCACAATGGATAGCGCCGCAGTTGATCAATTGCACGTGAATCTAAACCCGCAGTTTATCATGTGCCATTCTTCAGCTATATTTACATCAAATCTTCTCAGGCCTACCTATTGCATCTGTTCTCCAGCAATAAAGTCAATTATCAAGTTAATATTCATTTAGTCACAGCATAAATTAAACGTGAGCCTACACAATCAAATTAACTTGTCAAGACCCTGCCATTCTTCTCCGTTATTACTTTTATTCAGGACAAAATACCCCCAGTTCTCGCATTATTTTACAGACTTGGTCAGAAAGGGTAACTGATTCTCAAGACCCAGACAAACAAATGTAGAATAACATTCAATACACAATCTTAGGCTACATAACAGGGGTGGAAATCCCAGGAGGGACGGGGGGTACACGACCCCCCCATCCTGGGAAAAATATGATTTGTCCCCCCCAATATATCACTGTAAACATTACTCTGTAATTTAAATAATAATAATAATAATACGCAATGAAAGCAATTGTGCTGATTATAGACACTTAATAGCGCTTTTTTAAGTTTCAAAAGATTGCGACCCCCCACCCTTTGCCTCACAATGGTATGATCCACTGCCAGTTCCTTAGTTGGCAAGGTAACAGAGGGTTCGTATCTACTGTCTGAAAGGCACTCAATGCACGTGACTGACATGAGGTTAATCCAGTCAATCGCGCCATAGCAATGTTTTGTTTTATGTTGGCAGGGTTCAAACACACACACACACACTAGCTGAATTTGCAGAGCTAGTGTGCAAATATTAACTATTAAGCTAGCTAGTACCTATTCCATTTATGTGGCGTCGTCAAAGATGGAATCTTTGCTATCGTCAATTTATTCCAAGATCAGCAATGTAAGTTAGTGCTTCAAAGTCCCTGTGATAAGGTTAGCGATAAACTGAAGTCCAAACTGAACAGAACTACACTCTCTTCTACCGTTGTCTTAAATATATTTAATGGTCTCGTTGCAAAAGCTAAATTGTCGCAAGGTAACTTTTATTTATTTTATTTCACCTTTATTTAACCCGGGTAGCAAAGATTATAGCAAACACCACTGAAACGGAATTTGTGCTCGCTAGCTTTGCAAATTCAGCTATTGTTGGAAGCCAGCCAATATGAAACAAACGGTTAAAATTACAAAAGATTGCAGCATATGTTGTGTAAATGGTGAACTTATACAGCTGTCAACTCTTGTCACTGCAATCCGTTTCACATTTGCTAGCTACCTTTTAGATCGAAGCCCATATAGAATGATAGAAGATATGATAGAAGCCCATCTCCTACTGTAAATAACCTACACACTGTGTGTGTGTGTGTGTGTGTGTGTGTGTGTGTGTGTGTGTGTGTGTGTGTGTGTGTGTGTGTGTGTGTGTGTGTGTGTGTGTGGCCAGCCAGGTAGAAAAAAAAGACGGACATCAGAGTATTTTTCAGTACACCAAAACGCAAAGTAAGAACCCTAGTAGCCTAATATCTCAAAGACTAGTTGGTAAAATGTTCATAAGAAAGAAGTGAAATGCTAATGAAAATGTTTCACAATGATGTCATTAGGCAGAGCAGGCAACAGATGGCAGAGCTGGGGACAGACTGGCAGAGACAGGGAGTCTCAGGTAAGTTTGTTGAGTCTTTGTTTGGCAACATTATGAAAGGTTCTCCATTTTTTTGACTTGTAAAATAGGAACATAATTGGAAAATGCCATGGATACCCCCACTCTCAAC
The DNA here is from genome assembly GCF_965601325.2 of Salmo salar. Lineage (NCBI taxonomy): Eukaryota > Metazoa > Chordata > Actinopteri > Salmoniformes > Salmonidae > Salmo > Salmo salar. The sequence goes on from NC_138295.1 coordinate 85,970,737, forward strand.
TTACACTGGTGACTGAACTAAGATCTGTTAACCTGTTGGGTCTAGGGGGCAGCATTTGCACGTCTGGATAAAAAAAATGTACCCGATTTAATCTGGTTACTAATCCTACCCAGTAACTAGAATATGCATATACTTATTATATATGGATAGAAAACACTCTAAAGTTTCCAAAACTGTTTGAATGGTGTCTGTGAGTATAACAGAACTCATTTGGCAGGCAAAACCCGAGACATTTTCTGACAGGAAGTGGATACCTGATGTGTTGTATTGACTTTAAACCTATCCCATTGAAAAACACAGGGGTTTAGGAATATTTTGGCACTTCCTATTGCTTCCACTAGATGTCACCAGCCTTTACAAAGTGTTTTGAGTCTTCTGGAGGGAGATCTGACCGAACAAGAGCCATGGAACGATGATGTCCCATTAGACACCTGGCGCGCTAGTTCATGTTGGGTACCCTCGTTCCAATACGTTATAAAAGAGTATGCATTCGTCCACCTTGAATATTATTCATGTTCTGGTTAAAAAAGGCCCTAATGATTTATGCTATACAACGTTTGACATGTTTGAACGAACGGAAATATATTTTTTCCCCTCGTTCATGAAGTGAAGTCCGGCGGGCTTAGATCATGTGCTAACAAGACGGAGATTTTTGGACATAAATGATGACCTTTTTTGAACAAAACTACATTCGTTATGGACCTGTGATACCTGGAAGTGACATCTGATGAAGAGAATCAAAGGTAATGGATTATTTACATAGTATTTTCGATTTTAGATCTCCCCAACATGACGTCTAGTCTGTATCGCAACGCGTATTTTTCTGGGCGCAGTGCTCAGATTATTGCAAAGTGTGATTTCCCAGTAAGGTTATTTTTAAATCTGGCAAGTTGATTGCGTTCAAGAGATGTAAATCTATAATTCTTTAAATGACAATATAATATTTTACCAATGTTTTCTAATTTTAATTATTTAATTTGTTACGCTGACTTGACTGCCGGTTATTGGAGGGAAACCATTTCCTCAACATCAATGCCATAGTAAAACGCTGTTTTTGGATATAAATATGAACTTGATAGAACTAAAAATGCATGCATTGTCTAACATAATGTCCTAGGAGTGTCATCTGATGGAGATTGTAAAAGGTTAGTGCATCATTTTAGCTGGTTTTATGGTTTTGGTGACCCTGTCTTTGACTTGACAAAACATTACACACAACTCTTGTAAATGTACTGTCCTAACATACTCTAAATTTATGCTTTCGCCGTAAAACCTTTTTGAAATCGTAAAACGTGGTTAGATTAAGGAGATGTTTATCTTTCAAATGGTGTAAAATAGTTGTATTTTTGAAAAATTTGAATTTTGACATTTATTTGGATTCAAATTTGCAGCTCTTGAAATGCACCTGCTGTTGATGGAGTGCACCACGGGTGGCACGCTAGCGTCCCACCTAGCCCCAAGAGGTTAAAGGCAATGGTATTGCTGTTGTGATTAGTTGTGTAGTTTTGGGTACCGGTAGTTAGGAGTACGGCAAACACCTTATTTCTTTGGTTCCTCAATATACATTTACCATATTACAACGTAGGCTGTGTGTTACAGCACTACTTTTGGTGTCCCCCTCAGGAATTGCTCTTCAGAAAATGTCATGTAATTGTCCCCTCCAAAGTTGATATCAGATTTTCGCCCCTGCTACATAAAATAACCTGGAAGGCCTACCCTGTAGCAAACAAAATATTTGCATAGGCCGTAACGGTTTAACTTGCTTCAAAACAGGCTGAATTCAGGTTGGCATAAGTGAGTAAAGCGGTGCCACAGAAATTGTTTTGAATTAAAGCAGATACCTACCGGTAGCTCAAAAGTTGGAGCCAATTTTGTTGCTGTATTAACTGCATTTAAAGGTTGCGTGTACATGCTCTTTGAATTCATGGCGACTATAAGTACGACGCACACCCCGAGCGTTGATCATGCGGATAGAGAAGGCCTGTATGAACAGACTTCACCTCACGCTTTTCATAGAAATTAACCGGTTAATTTCTCCCATGTAATCGGAGTGGGTGGGAAATCCTGGTAAAACTGTTCCCCCCCATCAAACCCTAGGTTAGAGGCGCTACAAGCAACTCTGGGAGAGCTAGGACCTGATAGCAGCCTGCCAGCTAAAGCAGGTTAGCATTGACTTATTTAACCTGAAAGTTTGGATTGTCACTGGGATATGAAGACCAACCGCCAAAACGATGGGCTAATGAGACGAGAGCTGGTTTCACATGTAAGCATTCACTAATAGGAAACCAAGTCAGTCAGGAGAGAAGACACCCAGCAGAGTAATTTAAATGCAAGTTGACAACCGTGATATTAGTTAGCACTGAAACCCCGATTCTAGCAACATCCTCATATGTACCAACCCCAGACACTGTGTTCCACAACCATCAAGTTAAAATGAACTAGAACCCATTCCACATCATGTGATGCTACTAGCATAAATTGACCAACACTGAGCAAATGTAGCTTAAACACAGGGGTCAAAGTATTAATGTATTGCTGAGGCCAAAGCATGGTTATAATGCAAAATAAATGTTGCCAAGTAGGAACCGCCAAAACAATACTGAGGACACAAGTATTACAGTTAATGTTTAATTGAGCCAAAACAAGCAAATGCAGTTACACACACAGACAACCTGGACTAGAGTACCCATGAACTCTTGCATGGACCCCGAGCACCATGTCCCACGTCAGATATCCATGTTTGTGGTCAACGGGGGCTCCGATGAAGCGGTGAACAGTTCCTTAGAGGTAGCGTCGTCAGACGGGGTTGCCAGTCGCAGCTTCAGAGGTAGCGTCGTCAGACGGGGGGCCAGTCGCAGCTTCAGAGGTAGCGTCGTCAGACGGGGGGCCAGTCGCAGCTTCAGAGGTAGCGTCGTCAGACGGGGGGCCAGTCGCAGCTTCAGAGGTAGCGTCGTCAGACGGGGGGCCAGTCGCAGCTTCAGAGGTAGCGTCGTCAGACGGGGGGCCAGTCGCAGCTTCAGAGGTAGCGTCGTCAGACGGGGGGCCAGTCGCAGCTTCAGAGGTAGCGTCGTCAGACGGGGGGCCAGTCGCAGCTTCAGAGGTAGCGTCGTCAGACGGGGGGCCAGTCGCAGCTTCAGAGGTAGCGTCGTCAGACGGGGGGGCCAGTCGCAGCTTCAGAGGTAGCGGCCAACAGTTCCTCAAAGGGATGGTCAGACGGGGGGCCAGTCCCAGCTTCAGAGGTAGCGGCCAACAGTTCCTCAAAGGCATGGTCAGACGGGGGGCCAGTCGCAGCTTCAGAGGTAGCGGCCAACAGTTCCTCAAAGGCATGGTCAGACGGGCCAGTCGCAGCTTCAGAGGTAGCGTCGTCAGACGGGCCAGTCGCAGCTTCAGAGGTAGCGTCGTCAGACGGGCCAGTCGCAGCGTCGTCAGAGGTAGCGTCGTCAGACGGGCCAGTCGCAGCGTCGTCAGAGGTAGCGTCGTCAGACGGGCCAGTCGCAGCGTCGTCAGAGGTAGCGTCGTCAGACGGGCCAGTCGCAGCGTCGTCAGAGGTAGCGTCGTCAGACGGGCCAGTCGCAGCGTCGTCAGAGGTAGCGTCGTCAGACGGGCCAGTCGCAGCGTCGTCAGAGGTAGCGTCGTCAGACGGGCCAGTCGCAGCGTCGTCAGAGGTAGCGTCGTCAGACGGGCCAGTCGCAGCGTCGTCAGAGGACATGCGCCTCAGCTTCTCCTCAGAGGACAGGGCATCATTTGCCTGAGAGCTACCATGGTTTGGAGAAGCTTGGGATTCTACTTCGTTAGTCTCTAAATACTCTATAGAAAAAACAAAAGGAACAGTTGGGTATTCTACAGCAACACATCTGTTCCACACGGTCTAGGCCGAATTGCCAGTCGAATGTTGAACCCAACAGTTTTCAAAGTATATGTTTCAGGCCGTACCTTCTCTGTCTTGTTTAGCGTCAGACCCTATGGATCGGAGCAAGGCCAGGGCATGCTCAATGGAGACGTCATTTGATGACAGCTCTGAAAAACGTAGGTTAAGGTACACAAGCAAAATTACCAAATCAAAGGCTTTGACAACGTTATTTAGACTGAGTTACTCTATGGTGTTGAATGAGTGTCAAACACAGCAGCACCATAGACAGTGACAAAGAACATAGCTAGAAGGGTTGTGGAAAGAAACACTTACCTCCAAGTCTCCTCTGCAGAGAGACTTGATCTTGCTTCTGGGACTTTCCAACAGGGTAACAAGAAACTGAGGAGAAAGTGTTGACAGAAGTTGAGTTCACACAAAATAGCTACATATATTAATAATAGATGACCAATGCGGAAGAAACAGACAGTCAAATTTGAATCTCCAACTTATAAAGTTAAGCATATTTCCCAAACAAATCCCTTCAATCCAAATAAAACGTTAGTGAACCAACCTTTGACAACCCCCACAGTCATCACAAAGAGCAGCAATTCTCTCACACCTCCCATGATCATGAGAATAGTCTGTGTTATCAACAGGTAATGTCTTCCCATGGCCTGTATGAGGCTTATATAGGCCACTAATGACCGTTTACCTGACAAACATGACTTAACGATCAATTAACAAGCTTGATTGAGGTGTTACATTCAGATAGAAATAGACCATGTAGAACATATGTTGATTCTTTGGTGGGCAGGCAATCTTTTCTACTCCATATATTGCATTTATATCTGTAATGTTTAACCCTAATGGTCTCAGAATCTTCAAAGATATTAGGGGGAAATAAACACTGTACCCAAATCCACTTTTTACAATGCTCCTGGGAAATGGGTAGGCCTCCACCATACAGTTTTACAGCTGTGATATATTTATTTATTTACATAGATCACATACTTAAATATATATACACTGCTCAAAAAAATAAAGGGAACACTAAAATAACACATCCTAGATCTGAATGAATGAAATAATCTTATTAAATACTTTTTTCTTTACATAGTTGAATGTGCTGATAACAAAATCACACAAAAATAATCAATGGAAATCCAATTTATCAACCCATGGAGGTCTGGATTTGGAGTCACACTCAAAATTTTCATGGAAAACCACACTACAGGCTGATCCAACTTTGATGTAATGTCCTTAAAACAAGTCAAAAGGAGGCTCAGTAGTGTCTGTGGCCTCCACGTGCCTGTATGACCTCCCTACAACGCCTGGGCATGCTCCTGATGAGGTGGCGGATGGTCTCCTGAGGGATCTCCTCTCAAACCTGGACTAAAGCATCCGCCAACTCCTGGACAGTCTGTGGTGCAACGTGGCGTTGGTGGATGGAGCGAGACATGATGTCCCAGATGTGCTCAATTGGATTCAGGTCTGGAGAACGGGCGGGCCAGTCCATAGCATCAATGCCTTCCTCTTGCAGGAACTGTTGACACACTCCAGCCACATGAGGTATAGCATTGTCTTGCATTAGGAGGAACCCAGGGCCAACCGCACCAGCATATGGTCTCACAAGGGGTCTGAGGATCTCATCTCGGTACCTAATGGCAGTCAGGCTACCTCTGGCGAGCACATGGAGGGCTGTGCGGCCCCCCAAAGAAATGCCATCCCACACCATGACTGACCCACCGCCAAACCGGTCATGCTGGAGGATGTTGCAGGCAGCAGAACGTTCTCCACGGCGTCTCCAGACTGTCACGTCTGTCACATGTGCTCAGTGTGAACCTGCTTTCATCTGTGAAGAGCACAGGGCGCCAGTGGCGAATTTGCCAATCTTGGTGTTCTCTGGCAAATGCCAAACGTCCTGCACGGTGTTGGGCTGTAATCACAACCCCCACCTGTGGACGTCGGGCCCTCATACCACCCTCATGGAGTCTGTTTCTGACCGTTTGAGCAGACACATGCACATTTGTGGCCTGCTGGAGGTCATTTTGCAGGGCTCCGGCAGTGCTCCTCCTGCTCCTCCTTGCACAAAGGCGGAGGTAGCGGTCCTGCTGCTGGGTTGTTGCCCTCCTACCGCCTCCTCCATGTCTCCTGATGTACTGGCCTGTCCCCTGGTAGTGCCTCCATGCTCTGGACACTACGCTGATAGACACAGCAAACCTTCTTGCCACAGCTCGCATCAGTGTTGCTTCCTAAGTGGACAGTTTGATTTCACAGAAGTGTGATTGACTTGGAGTTACATTAAGTTGTTTAAGTGTTCCCTTTATTTTTTTGAGCAGTATATGTTAGCTGTAGGTAGCTTTGGGATAAAATTCCCATATTGTATTGTTACTAACATAAATCATAATATATCATATTTTCCTCATTTGCTCTGTAGGAGGTTCGTCATATGAAGGACATTCAAGTGGATGTGACCCCTAACCTGACATAATGTAAACGTTATACATTAAGCTCTCTCCCTCAGTGACATGAATTAGTATATTTCATATTCTCAGAACCCAACAGTAGGTTTTAAGGTGTGGCTGCATGTTTGTCGTGGACGCATCGTCACTCTTGATGTTCTTTTTCCAGATTGCAAGTGAAACACCTTTAGATGTGGTAAGTGCCAGTTGGTAACTTTTCCTCACACTTGCTTGTTTAAGGTATGGATGCAACAGCCCAGTATGTCTGCAGGGGCTGGTCACTGAGATTTACCATGTTACACATGCTACTAGACTAACCTTCCAAGTAAATATGTTACAAGTCTGAACTGGCCGTCCTTGTCTTTCCTCAACTAATTGAAAGCTCAGGGACAGACATCCTGAACGACTTTGATGTCAGAGCTCCCATCAGCCCTCTACACCTCGCTGTGAGTAAAGCCTACCTGCTCCTGTAGTGGTCTCCATATGACAAATGGCACCCTATTCCCTATTTAGTACACTACTTTTGACCAGATCCTTATAGGCCCTGATCAAAAGTAGTTCACTACATAGGGAATAGGGTGCTATCTGGGAAGCAGGCATGGTGTTGATTTTACACAGGAAGTTGACTGTCCAGATAGACTCACACACCAAATTCCTATCTATTCCTGATTCGTGTAAAATGCATGCATATTCTACACAGTGATGATGAGGATGATTTCCTTATTTTGCCATTTGAGTTAATCAACCTCAGAGGAGAAGTAGAGTGTTTGTTTCTCAATCCCACGCTTGGCAGGGACCTCCGATGTTGATGCTGGGCGGGAGCAAAAATGGGCTCCCGATTGAAAGACTCTGGTCTACTTTAGAGGTCTAGCAATGTATTTCTGTTCAGGCGTACCACTGGTCTACTATAGGACATCGAATATATATCTATTCAGGCGTACCACTGGACTTTGCTTGAGACTGTGTTTGTGTTTCTATTCAGGCGTACCACAGCCACCACCATGCTATGGAGGTCCTGGTTCAGTCTCTGCTGGATCTAGACGTGAGGGACAGCCAGGGGCGCACCCTCTGGACCTGTCTGCCTTAAAAAGTAATGAAGAGAGGTTGGGCCAGTGCTTTGGGGCCAGGGGGTTTTCATAACCAAGTAATGAAGAGATGGAGATTGGATCCAGAGGGTTGGAGACAGGAGGTTGGAGCCAGTGGGTTGGGACCCAGTGTGTCGGGACCCAGTGTGTCAAGTTTGCTGACGACACGAAGGCGATGAGAGGTCAGAGACTTGGCATTGTGGTGCCAGGACAACCTCTCCCTCAATGCCAGTAAGACCAAGGAGCTGATCGTGGTCTAAAGGAGCAAGAGGGGAGAGCACGTCCCCATCCACATCAACAGGGCTGTTCCTTGGCGACCTAACATGGTCCACACACACCCGCACAGTCGTGAAGAGGGCGCGCCAGGATGCTGAAATATTTGGCATGGGCACTCGCATCCTCAAAAAGTTAAAGGGTCTTGCTCTGACCCTACGCACAATCACTAGACTGTATACAAAGCATATGCACACTCACACACACTACATTCACACTCCCACACACACACACACACACACACACACACACACACAAACAAACCGACACAACCCAAACACACATGCATCCACATTACACACTCTCACAAACACACAACTTTACACTCATCATTTGCAGCTGCTGCTCTGTTCTTTATTTTGCTATTATTATTATTATTACTATCTATCCTGATGCCTAGTCACTTTACCCTGCCTTCTTGTACATATCTACTTCAAATACCTCGTACCCCTGCACACTGATCTGGAACCTGTACTCCTTGTATATAGCTTTATTCTTGGGTATTTTATTCCTCGTGTTACAATATATACAGTACCAGTCAAAAGTTTGGACACACCTACTCATTCCAGGGTTTCTTTATTTTTTTTTACAATTTTCTACATTGTAGAACATCAAAAGTATGAAATAACACATAAGGAATCCTGAAGTAACCAAAAAAGTGTTAAACAAATCAAAATATATTTTATATTTGAGATTCTTCAAAGTAGCCACCCTTTGCCTTGATGACAGCTTTGCACACTCTTGGCATTCACTCAACCAGCTTCATGAGGTACTCACCTGGAATGCATTTTAATTAACAGGTGTGCCTTGTTCAAAGTTAATTTGTGGAATTTATTTCCTTCTTAGTGCGTTTGAGCCAATCACTTGTTTTGTGACAAGGTAGGGGTGGTATACAGAAGATAGCCCTATTTGGTAAAATACCAAGTCCATATCATGGCAAGAACAGCTCAAATAAGCAAAGAGAAACAAAAGTCTATTATTATTTTAAGACATGAAGTTCAGTCAATCCGGAAAATTTCAAGAGCTTTGAATGTTTCTTCAAGTGCAGTTGCAAAATCCATCAAGCGCTATGTCTCTCATGAGGACCGCCACAGGAAAGGAAGACCCAGAGTTACCTCTGCTGTAAAGTTCAAGTAACAGACACATCTCAACATCAACTGTTCAGAGGAGACTACGTGAATCAGGCCTTCATGGTCAAATTGCTGCAAAGAAACCACTACTAAAGGACACCAATAAGAAGAAGAGACTTGCTTGGGCCAAGAAACACCAGCAATGGACATTAGACCGGTGGAAATCTGTCCTTTTGGAAAAGCAATCCAGGTGAAGCTGGTTGAGAGAATGCCAAGAGTGTGCAAAGGGTGGCTACATTGAAGAGTCTATATAAATATAAAATAGATTTTGATATGTTTAACACTTTTTTGGTTACTACATGATTCCATATGTGTTATTTCATAGTTTTGAGTTCTTCACTATTATTTTACAATGTAGAAAATAGTCAAAATAAAGAAAAACCTTTGAATAAGTAGGTGTGTCCAAACTTTTGATTGGTACTATATATATATATATATATTCTATAGTTTTGTTCTCTGCATCGTTGGGGTGGGCTCGTAAGCAAGCATTTCACGGTAAAGAGTTGATTTGAGAGGGAAAGACAAAGAGCGAGGGAGTCCAAATGTATTCTGACCTAGTCTTTAGTATGAATCCATTTTTAATGAGACGAGTACAAAACATTAAAGGAACAGTTGTCTCCATGTCTCGTCCGTACCTGGTAGAGTATTCGGGTGGGGGTCCCGCAAAATTCATCCCAATGGCTGGGGGAGGAGGGTAGGCCTCATTGGTCATGTAGAGACATATCTTTTCCAGAGAACCTACCAATTTTCCTTCCTGAGGAAATTGCAAGAAATTACCAGGCTTCCCGTTCAAACCGAAAGTGCTATTTAGAAGCATATGTTTTATTTAACCAGGTAAGTTGACTGAGAACACATTCTCATTTACAGCAATGACCTGGGGAATAGTTACAGGGGATGGGGGGGTGAATGAGCCAATAGTAAGCTTGGGATGATTAGGTGACCGTGATGGTATGAGGGCCAGATTGGGAATTTAGCCAGGACACCAGGGTTAACACCCCTACTCTAACAATAAGTGCCATGGGATCTTTAGTGACCACAGAGAGTCAGGACACCTGTTTAACGTCCCACCCGAAAGACAGCACATGTCCCCAATCACTGCCCTGGGATATAATTTTAGACCAGAGGAAAGAGTGACTCCTACTGGCCCTCCAACACCACTTCCAGCAGCAACTGGTCTCCAATCTAGGGACTGACCAGGACCAACCCTGCTTAGCTTCAGAAGCAAGCCAGCTGTGGGATGCAGGGTGTTAAGCAGCGAATAAGATCCAACATGATTATACCACTCTACATGGAGAAATATACACTAATGGGTTCTTGTATTTGTTGCTATTTAATCAACTCAAAGTCACCACACTATTTCATTGATGTAGCCTAGTTTTAACCGGTCTATGAGGCACTGTTGGCCGACGGGTCAAATATGAGGTTATTACAGTAGCCTACCTTTCACTGAAAGATGCATTTCGGTCCTTTCCTCTCCCCTTACACCTGGCTATCAAGGGAATTTGGGAAGGTTGTGGCTGTTTATACTTCGGTTATTGTGATGATTTTGTCAGAGGAAACAAATCTGAATCTCTGATAATCTAACAGTTACGCTGTAGCGGAGATTCAGCACAATGGATAGCGCCGCAGTTGATCAATTGCACGTGAATCTAAACCCGCAGTTTATCATGTGCCATTCTTCAGCTATATTTACATCAAATCTTCTCAGGCCTACCTATTGCATCTGTTCTCCAGCAATAAAGTCAATTATCAAGTTAATATTCATTTAGTCACAGCATAAATTAAACGTGAGCCTACACAATCAAATTAACTTGTCAAGACCCTGCAATTCTTCTCCGTTATTACTTTTATTCAGGACAAAATACCCCCAGTTCTCGCATTATTTTACAGACTTGGTCAGAAAGGGTAACTGATTCTCAAGACCCAGACAAACAAATGTAGAATAACATTCAATACACAATCTTAGGCTACATAACAGGGGCGGAAATCCCAGGGGGGACGGGGGGTACACGACCCCCCCATCCTGGGAAAAATATGATTTGTCCCCCCCAATATATCACTGTAAACATTACTCTGTAATTTAAATAATAATAATAATACGCAATGAAAGCAATTGTGCTGATTATAGACACTTAATAGAGCTTTTTTAAGTTTCAAAAGATTGCGACCCCCCACCCTTTGCCTCACAATGGTTTGATCCACTGCCAGTTCCTTAGTTGGCAAGGTAACAGAGGGTTCGTATCTACTGTCTGAAAGGCACTCAATGCACGTGACTGACATGAGGTTAATCCAGTCAATCGCGCCATAGCAATGTTTTGTTTTATGTTGGCAGGGTTCACACACACTAGCTGAATTTGCAGAGCTAGCGTGCAAATATTAACTATTAAGCTAGCTAGTACCTATTCCATTTATGTGGCGTCGTCAAAGATGGAATTTTTGCTATCGTCAATTTATTCCAAGATCAGCAATGTAAGTTAGTGCTTCAAAGTCCCTGTGATAAGGTTAGCGATAAACTGAAGTCCAAACTGAACAGAACTACACTCTCTTCTACCGTTGTCTTAAATATATTTAATGGTCTCGTTGCAAAAGCTAAATTGTCGCAAGGTAACTTTTATTTATTTTATTTCACCTTTATTTAACCCGGGTAGCAAAGATTATAGCAAACACCACTGAAACGGAATTTGTGCTCGCTAGCTTTGCAAATTCAGCTATTGTTGGAAGCCAGCCAATATGAAACAAACGGTTAAAATTACAAAAGGTTGCAGCATATGTTGTGTAAATGGTGAACTCATACAGCTGTCAACTCTTGTCACTGCAATCCGTTTCACATTTGCTAGCTACCTTTTAGATCGAAGCCCATATAGAATGATAGAAGATATGATAGAAGCCCATCTCCTACTGTAAATAACCTACACACTGTGTGTGTGTGTGTGGCCAGCCAGGTAGAAAAATGGCAGAAAAAAGACGGACATCCGAGTATTTTTCAGTACACCAAAATGCAAAGTAAGAACCCTAGTAGCCTAATATCTCAAAGACTAGTTGATAAAATGTTCATAAGAAAGAAGTGAAATGCTAATGAAAATGTTTCACAATGATGTCATTAGGCAGAGCAGGCAACAGATGGCACACAGACGGCAGAGCTGGGGACAGACTGGCAGAGATAGGGAGTCTCAGGTAAGTTTGTTGAGTCTTTGTTTGGCAACATTATGAAAGGTTCTCCATTTTTTTGACTTGTAAAATAGGAACATAATTGGAAAATGCCATGGATACCCCCACTCTCAACTTACACTGGTGACTGAACTAAGATCTGTTAAAGGCAATGGTATTGCTGTTGTGATTAGTTGTGTAGTTTTGGGTACCGGTAGTTAGGAGTACGGCAAACACCTTATTTCTTTGGTTCCTCAATATACATTTACCATATTACAACGTAGGCTGTGTGTTACAGCACTACTTTTGGTGTCCCCCTCAGGAATTGCTCTTCAGAAAATGTCATGTAATTGTCCCCTCCAAAGTTGATATCAGATTTTCGCCCCTGCTACATAAAATAACCTGGAAGGCCTACCCTGTAGCAAACAAAATATTTGCATAGGCCGTAACGGTTTAACTTGCTTCAAAACAGGCTGAATTCAGGTTGGCATAAGTGAGTAAAGCGGTGCCACAGAAATTGTTTTGAATTAAAGCAGATACCTACCGGTAGCTCAAAAGTTGGAGCCAATTTTGTTGCTGTATTAACTGCATTTAAAGGTTGCGTGTACATGCTCTTTGAATTCATGGCGACTATAAGTACGACGCACACCCCGAGCGTTGATCATGCGGATAGAGAAGGCCTGTATGAACAGACTTCACCTCACGCTTTTCATAGAAATTAACCGGTTAATTTCTCCCATGTAATCGGAGTGGGTGGGAAATCCTGGTAAAACTGTTCCCCCCCATCAAACCCTAGGTTAGAGGCGCTACAAGCAACTCTGGGAGAGCTAGGACCTGATAGCAGCCTGCCAGCTAAAGCAGGTTAGCATTGACTTATTTAACCTGAAAGTTTGGATTGTCACTGGGATATGAAGACCAACCGCCAAAACGATGGGCTAATGAGACGAGAGCTGGTTTCACATGTAAGCATTCACTAATAGGAAACCAAGTCAGTCAGGAGAGAAGACACCCAGCAGAGTAATTTAAATGCAAGTTGACAACCGTGATATTAGTTAGCACTGAAACCCCGATTCTAGCAACATCCTCATATGTACCAACCCCAGACACTGTGTTCCACAACCATCAAGTTAAAATGAACTAGAACCCATTCCACATCATGTGATGCTACTAGCATAAATTGACCAACACTGAGCAAATGTAGCTTAAACACAGGGGTCAAAGTATTAATATATTGCAAAATAAATGTTGCCAAGTAGGAACCGCCAAAACAATACTGAGGACACAAGTATTACAGTTAATGTTTAATTGAGCCAAAACAAGCAAATGCAGTTACACACACAGACAACCTGGACTAGAGTACCCATGAACTCTTGCATGTCCCACGTCAGATATCCATGTTTGTGGTCAACGGGGGCTCCGATGAAGCGGTGAACAGTTCCTTAGAGGTAGCGTCGTCAGACGGGCCAGTCGCAGCTTCAGAGGTAGCGTCGTCAGACGGGCCAGTCGCAGCTTCAGAGGTAGCGTCGTCAGACGGGCCAGTCGCAGCTTCAGAGGTAGCGTCGTCAGACGGGCCAGTCGCAGCTTCAGAGGTAGCGTCGTCAGACGGGCCAGTCGCAGCTTCAGAGGTAGCGTCGTCAGACGGGCCAGTCGCAGCTTCAGAGGTAGCGTCGTCAGACGGGCCAGTCGCAGCTTCAGAGGTAGCGTCGTCAGACGGGCCAGTCGCAGCTTCAGAGGTAGCGTCGTCAGACGGGCCAGTCGCAGCTTCAGAGGTAGCGTCGTCAGACGGGCCAGTCGCAGCTTCAGAGGTAGCGTCGTCAGACGGGCCAGTCGCAGCTTCAGAGGTAGCGTCGTCAGACGGGCCAGTCGCAGCTTCAGAGGTAGCGTCGTCAGACGGGCCAGTCGCAGCTTCAGAGGTAGCGTCGTCAGACGGGCCAGTCGCAGCTTCAGAGGTAGCGTCGTCAGACGGGCCAGTCGCAGCTTCAGAGGTAGCGTCGTCAGACGGGCCAGTCGCAGCTTCAGAGGTAGCGTCGTCAGACGGGCCAGTCGCAGCTTCAGAGGTAGCGTCGTCAGACGGGCCAGTCGCAGCTTCAGAGGTAGCGTCGTCAGACGGGCCAGTCGCAGCTTCAGAGGTAGCGTCGTCAGACGGGCCAGTCGCAGCTTCAGAGGTAGCGTCGTCAGACGGGCCAGTCGCAGCTTCAGAGGTAGCGGCCAACAGTTCCTCAAAGGCATGGTCAGAGGGGGGGCCAGTCGCAGCTTCAGAGGTAGCGGCCAACAGTTCCTCAAAGGCATGGTCAGAGGGGGGGCCAGTCGCAGCTTCAGAGGTAGCGGCCAACAGTTCCTCAAAGGCATGGTCAGAGGGGGGGCCAGTCGCAGCTTCAGAGGTAGCGGCCAACAGTTCCTCAAAGGCATGGTCAGACGGGGGGCCAGTCGCAGCTTCAGAGGTAGCGGCCAACAGTTCCTCAAAGGCATGGTCAGACGGGGGGCCAGTCGCAGCTTCAGAGGTAGCGGCCAACAGTTCCTCAAAGGCATGGTCAGACGGGGGGCCAGTCGCAGCTTCAGAGGTAGCGTCGTCAGACGGGCCAGTCGCAGCTTCAGAGGTAGCGTCGTCAGACGGGCCAGTCGCAGCTTCAGAGGTAGCGTCGTCAGACGGGCCAGTCGCAGCTTCAGAGGTAGCGTCGTCAGACGGGCCAGTCGCAGCTTCAGAGGTAGCGTCGTCAGACGGGCCAGTCGCAGCTTCAGAGGTAGCGTCGTCAGACGGGCCAGTCGCAGCTTCAGAGGTAGCGTCGTCAGACGGGCCAGTCGCAGCTTCAGAGGTAGCGTCGTCAGACGGGCCAGTCGCAGCTTCAGAGGTAGCGTCGTCAGACGGGCCAGTCGCAGCTTCAGAGGTAGCGTCGTCAGACGGGCCAGTCGCAGCTTCAGAGGTAGCGTCGTCAGACGGGCCAGTCGCAGCTTCAGAGGTAGCGTCGTCAGACGGGCCAGTCGCAGCTTCAGACGTAGCGTCGTCAGACGGGCCAGTCGCAGCTTCGTCAGAGGACATGCGCCTCAGCTTCTCCTCAGAGGACAGGGCATCATTTGCCTGAGAGCTACCATGGTTTGGAGAAGCTTGGGATTCTACTTCGTTAGTCTCTAAATACTCTATAGAAAAAACAAAAGGAACAGTTGGGTATTCTACAGCAACACATCTGTTCCACACGGTCTAGGCCGAATTGCCAGTCGAATGTTGAACCCAACAGTTTTCAAAGTATATGTTTCAGGCCGTACCTTCTCTGTCTTGTTTAGCGTCAGACCCTATGGATCGGAGCAAGGCCAGGGCATGCTCAATGGAGACGTCATTTGATGACAGCTCTGAAAAACGTAGGTTAAGGTACACAAGCAAAATTACCAAATCAAAGGCTTTGACAACGTTATTTAGACTGAGTTACTCTATGGTGTTGAATGAGTGTCAAACACAGCAGCACCATAGACAGTGACAAAGAACATAGCTAGAAGGGTTGTGGAAAGAAACACTTACCTCCAAGTCTCCTCTGCAGAGAGACTTGATCTTGCTTCTGGGACTTTCCAACAGGGTAACAAGAAACTGAGGAGAAAGTGTTGACAGAAGTTGAGTTCACACAAAATAGCTACATATATTAATAATAGATGACCAATGCGGAAGAAACAGACAGTCAAATTTGAATCTCCAACTTATAAAGTTAAGCATATTTCCCAAACAAATCCCTTCAATCCAAATAAAACGTTAGTGAACCAACCTTTGACAACCCCCACAGTCATCACAAAGAGCAGCAATTCTCTCACACCTCCCATGATCATGAGAATAGTCTGTGTTATCAACAGGTAATGTCTTCCCATGGCCTGTATGAGGCTTATATAGGCCACTAATGACCGTTTACCTGACAAACATGACTTAACGATCAATTAACAAGCTTGATTGAGGTGTTACATTCAGATAGAAATAGACCATGTAGAACATATGTTGATTCTTTGGTGGGCAGGCAATCTTTTCTACTCCATATATTGCATTTATATCTGTAATGTTTAACCCTAATGGTCTCAGAATCTTCAAAGATATTAGGGGGAAATAAACACTGTACCCAAATCCACTTTTTACAATGCTCCTGGGAAATGGGTAGGCCTCCACCATACAGTTTTACAGCTGTGATATATTTATTTATTTACATAGATCACATACTTAAATATATATATGTTAGCTGTAGGTAGCTTTGGGATAAAATTCCCATATTGTATTGTTACTAACATAAATCATAATATATCATATTTTCCTCATTTGCTCTGTAGGAGGTTCGTCATATGAAGGACATTCAAGTGGATGTGACCCCTAACCTGACATAATGTAAACGTTATACATTAAGCTCTCTCCCTCAGTGACATGAATTAGTATATTTCATATTCTCAGAACCCAACAGTAGGTTTTAAGGTGTGGCTGCATGTTTGTCGTGGACGCATCGTCACTCTTGATGTTCTTTTTCCAGATTGCAAGTGAAACACCTTTAGATGTGGTAAGTGCCAGTTGGTAACTTTTCCTCACACTTGCTTGTTTAAGGTATGGATGCAACACCCCAGTATGTCTGCAGGGGCTGGTCACTGAGATTTACCATGTTACAAATGCTACTAGACTAACCTTCCAAGTAAATATGTTACAAGTCTGAACTGGCCGTCCTTGTCTTTCCTCAACTAATTGAAAGCTCAGGGACAGACATCCTGAACGACTTTGATGTCAGAGCTCCCATCAGCCCTCTACACCTCGCTGTGAGTAAAGCCTACCTGCTCCTGTAGTGGTCTCCATATGACAAATGGCACCCTATTCCCTATTTAGTACACTACTTTTGACCAGATCCTTATAGGCCCTGATCAAAAGTAGTTCACTACATAGGGAATAGGGTGCTATCTGGGAAGCAGGCATGGTGTTGATTTTCCACAGGAAGTTGACTGTCCAGACAGACTCACACACCAAATTCCTATCTATTCCTGATTCGTGTAAAATACATGCATATTCTACACAGTGATGATGAGGATGATTTCCTTATTTTGCCATTTGAGTTAATCAACCTCAGAGGAGAAGTAGAGTGTTTGTTTCTCAATCCCACGCTTGGCAGGGACCTCCGATGTTGATGCTGGGCGGGAGCAAAAATGGGCTCCCGATTGAAAGACTCTGGTCTACTTTAGAGGTCTAGCACTGTATTTCTGTTCAGGCGTACCACTGGTCTACTATAGGACATTGATTATATATCTATTCAGGCGTACCACTGGACTTTGCTTGAGACTGTGTTTGTGTTTCTATTCAGGCGTACCACGGCCACCACCATGCTATGGAGGTTCTGGTTCAGTCTCTGCTGGATCTAGACGTGAGGGACAGCCAGGGGCGCACCCTCTGGACCTGTCTGCCTTAAAAAGCCATGTGGAGTGTGTTGACGTCCTCATCAACCAGGGAGCCTCCATCCTGGTTAAAGACTTCACCCTGAAGAGGACCCCCATCCACACTGCATGTACACATAGAATATCACATAGAGCTTCTGTAATTAAAAAGTTTTCCTGACCAAGATGGCCATTTGTTTGGTCATGTTGCTAGGACGACAATGTCCACTCTAGGGATGTTACATGGTATAGTGTGAAAATACACACTAGACACTGATCTAAGGTCATTTTTTTGTCATGTTCTCCACTAATGATTGAGGATCTAGGGAGGGTAAGCTGATCCTACATCAGTGCACAGGGGAGACTTCTATCCAGAGCCAGGTACACAGCTAGCAGGTGACAGGCTTCGATGGCCTCAGCCCCAAAATTCTTTATTATCTGCTGTGTTAACATCATGAGGATGTCATCTAGCAACACCACTGTTCTAGAAATCTGTCTGTTCATGTGAAGGTTATAGTCGTCCAGCAATCTGCTCATATCCTCTCTGTTTATCCTCCTCTAGCTACCAACGGTCAATCATCTGACATTCTTATATCCTCTCTGTTTATCCTCCTCTAGCTACCAACGGTCAATCATCTGACATTCTTATATCCTCTCTGTTTATCCTCCTCTAGCTACCAACGGTCAATCATCTGACATTCTTATATCCTCTCTGTTTATCCTCCTCTAGCTACCAACGGTCAATCATCTGACATTCTTATATCCTCTCTGTTTATCCTCCTCTAGCTACCAACGGTCAATCATCTGACATTCTTATATCCTCTCTGTTTGTCCTCCTCTAGCTACCAACGGTCATTCAGAGTGTTTGCGTTTGCTGATTGGAAATGCTGACCTCCAGAGTGCAGTGGACTTTCAAGACGGGAATAGACAGTAAGTCACTTGGGTTTTGGATACAATTCCTGAAATAAAGAGATTTTGACATTGGGGCTGCATCCCAAATGGCAACCTATACCCTACTTCGTGCACTACTTTAAACCAAAGCCCTATGGGCTCAGGTCAAAAGTAGTGTACGATATAAGGAATAGGGTTGCCATTTGGGACTCAACCCTGGTTATTACCAGTTTTTTGTCTTTTCCACCCTTGTCTGTCAGACGTGGTCAAGTGTAAATATGACTTCTTACATGAGCCTGACAGTGCATCTCACGAAAGACTGAACACTATCTCAGGCTAACATAGTTTGGAAAGCAATTGGCTATTGCTTCAAAGAGAAGACAATGAAAAGACTAATCTGTCTTTTAGTTATCAAAATTCTCAACTTAATTGAGCGAACAGTATTTTTGGCATTGGCTATATCCCCGGTGAGTGTGCATATTCACTTTCTTTATCCCTGGGTCAGTGCCACTTGAAAGTCATATTGAAAAAGATTCTGCTAATCTCTATAGTCATATAAAGTGTAGTAGAATTGCACGATAAAACATATTTTAAAAAGGCCAATTTTTTTTCCTGTAAAGAGAAACATATCTGATATAGCCTAGCCTAGCCTTACTCCATCACGCGCTGCATTGAACAGCCGTTTTTTTGCGAACGGTGATTGAGTTATATTATTAGCCTAAATAATGACTATCCAATTTACTAATCACATTAGCAATAGTTAGCTATCTTACATAAGTCTGTAAATGTGATGATGCATAGAATGCTTTATATATTTTTTATGGTGAAAATTAGCTTCCCCTTAACTTGAGACTCGCATGCCTATGAGCAAGACAGTTAGGCCTAAACACTCTGTTTTCCTTTGCTAATGTTTCCCCCGTCCGTCCGTCCGTCCGTCGGCTGTCAGTTATGTCGATGACTGTGTACATACGGCACGCCAATCACCAACACCGGAAGTCCCATGACCGTCACAGCCCTAGTTGTATGCTTGAGTTTGTTCAAGAGAGGCTTTGATGCCAGATTTTTGCAGATTTTGCTTTAGTTTTCCTCAGCCTGTGTTTTGTTTCTCTCTCCTTTTCCTGTTAGATGGTGAGGCTGCTTCTCTCCAGAGGAGCCAACATTAATGCTTTTGACAAGAAGGACCGCCGAGCAATCCACTGGGCTGCTTACATGGGTAAGGAGTTGACCACATCATTTACATTCTGACTAATGTCCTTATCCCAGTGAGTGAATGAATTGGCTGTGTGTTACCCTCACAGCTCAGCTGTATGGTCTACCTCTAGTGTGTTATTATGTCAGAATGATGGACTAAGTATGTTGATAAGATGTAGGTTTTCAATTGTACTAACACGATGTAGGTATTGCTAATGGTGCTGTGTACCACTGTAAACTAACCTCTCTCCCTCTATATCTCAGCCTATCTCTTTGCATGTCTCTCTCTCTCTCCATCTCTGTTTCTCACTCTGTCTCTCTTCCCCTCCCCCATAGTGCACATTGAGGAGGTGAAACTGCTGGCCTCTCATGGATCAGAGGTGTCCTGTAAAGACAAGAAGGCCTACACCCCTCTCCACTCTGCAGCCTTCAGCGGCATGATCAGCACGGTCAAGCAACTCCTGGACCTTGGGGTGGATGTGAATCAATGCATACATACACCTCCCCGCATTCAACTGTGTAGTCCCTGTTCAATTACAACGCCACGAAAAGACAGAGCTCTAGTGTGTTGGAGAATGATTTCCTTTCAAGTAATGAAGATATGGAGGTTGGGCCAGGGGTTTGGGACCAGGGGGTTGGGACCAGTGTGTTGTGGCCAGGGATTTTTCATAAGAAAGTAATGAAGAGAGGTTGGGCCAGTGCGTTGGGGCCAGGGGGTTTTCATAACCAAGTAATGAAGAGATGGAGATTGGATCCAGAGGGTTGGAGACAGGAGGTTGGAGCCAGTGGGTTGGGACCCAGTGTGTCGGGACCCAGTGTGTCAAGTTTGCTGACGACACGAAGGCGATGAGAGGTCAGAGACTTGGCATTGTGGTGCCAGGACAACCTCTCCCTCAATGCCAGTAAGACCAAGGAGCTGATCGTGGACTACAGGAGCAAGAGGGGAGAGCACGTCCCCATCCACATCAACAGGGCTGTTCCTTGGCGACCTAACATGGCCCACACACACCTGCACAGTCGTGAAGAGGGCGCGCCAGGAGGCTGAAATATTTGGCATGGGCACTCGCATCCTCAAAAAGTTAAAGGGTCTTGCTCTGACCCTACGCACAATCACTAGACTGTATACAAAGCATATGCACACTCACACACACTACATTCACACTCCCACACACACACACACACACACACAAACCGACACAACCCAAACACACATGCATACACATTACACACTCTCACAAACACACACATCATTTGCAGCTGCTGCTCTGTTCTTTATTTTGCTATTATTATTATATATCCTGATGCCTAGTCACTTTACCCTGCCTTCTTGTACATATCTACCTCAAATACCTCGTACCCCTGCACACTGATCTGGAACTGGTACTCCTTGTATATAGCTTTATTCTTGGGTATTTTATTCCTCGCGTTACAATATATACAGTACCAGTCAAAAGTTTATTTTTTTTTTACAATTTTCTACATTGTAGAACATCAAAAATATGAAATAACACATAAGGAATCCTGTAGTAACCAAAAAAGTGTTAAACAAATGAAAATATATTTTATATTTGAGATTCTTCAAAGTAGCTACCCTTTGCCTTGATGACAGCTTTGCACACTCTTGGCATTCACTCAACCAGCTTCATGAGGTACTCACCTGGAATGCATTTCATTTAACAGGTGTGCCTTGTTCAAAGTTAATTTGTGGAATTTATTTCCTTCTTAGTGCGTTTGAGCCAATCACTTGTTTTGTGACAAGGTAGGGGTGGTATACAGAAGATAGCCCTATTTGGTAAAATACCAAGTCCATATTTTTTTACATTTTACATTTTAGTCATTTAGCAGACACTCTTATCCAGAGCGACTTACAGTAGTGAATGCATACATTTCATACAATTTCATACATTGTTTTTTTTCCTGTGCTGGCCCCCCCGTGGGAATCGAACCCTCAACCCTGGTGTTGCAAACACCATGCTCTACCAACTGAGCTACAGGGAAGGCATATCATGGCAAGAACTTTGAATGTTTCTTCAAGTGCAGTTGCAAAATCCATCAAGCGCTATGTCTCTCATGAGGACCGCCACAGGAAAGGAAGACCCAGAGTTACCTCTGCTGTAAAGTTCAAGTAACAGACACATCTCAACATCAACTGTTCAGAGGAGACTACGTGAATCAGGCCTTCATGGTCAAATTGCTGCAAAGAAGCCACTACTAAAGAACACCAATAAGAAGAAGAGACTTGCTTGGGCCAAGAAACACCAGCAATGGACATTAGACCGGTGGAAATCTGTCCTTTTGGAAAAGCAATCCAGGTGAAGCTGGTTGAGAGAATGCCAAGAGTGTGCAAAGGGTGGCTACATTGAAGAGTCTATATAAATATAAAATTGATTTTGATATGTTCAACACTTTTTTGGTTACTACATGATTCCATATGTCTTATTTCATAGTTTTGAGTTCTTCACTATTATTTTACAATGTAGAAAATAGTCAAAATAAAGAAAAACCTTTGAATGAGTAGGTGTGTCCAAACTTTTGATTGGTACTGTATATATATATTATATACTGCTCAAAAAAATAAAGGGAACACTTAAACAACACATCCTAGATCTGAATGAAAGAAATAATCTTATTAAATACTTTTTTCTTTACATAGTTGAATGTGCTGACAACAAAATCACACAAAAATAATCAATGGAAATCCAATTTATCAACCCATGGAGGTCTGGATTTGGAGTCACACTCAAAATTAAAGTGGAAAACCACACTACAGGCTGATCCAACTTTGATGTAATGTCCTTAAAACAAGTCAAAATGAGGCTCAGTAGTGTGTGTGGCCTCCACGTGCCTGTATGACCTCCCTACAACGCCTGGGCATGCTCCTGATGAGGTGGCGGATGGTCTCCTGAGGGATCTCCTCCCAGACCTGGACTAAAGCATCCGCCAACTCCTGGACAGTCTGTGGTGCAACGTGGCATTGGTGGATGGAGCGAGACATGATGTCCCAGATGTGCTCAATTGGATTCAGGTCTGGGGAACGGGTGGGCCAGCCCATAGCATCAATGCCTTCCTCTTGCAGGAACTGCTGACACACTCCAGCCACATGAGGTCTAGCATTGTCTTGCATTAGGAGGAACCCAGGGCCAACCGCACCAGCATATGGTCTCACAAGGGGTCTGAGGATCTCATCTCGGTACCTAATGGCAGTCAGGCTACCTCTGGCGAGCACATGGAGGGCTGTGCGGCCCCCCAAAGAAATGCCACCCCACACCATGACTGACCCACCACCAAACCGGTCATGCTGGAGGATGTTGCAGGCAGCGGAACGTTCTCCACGGCGTCAGCAGACTCTGTCACGTCTGTCACGTGCTCAGTGTGAACCTGCTTTCATCTGTAAAGAGCACAGGGCGCCAGTGGCGAATTTGCCAATCTTTTTGTTCTCTGGCAAATGCCAAACGTCCTGCACGGTGTTGGGCTGTAAGCACAACCCCCACCTGTGGACGTCGGGCCCTCAAACCACCCTCATGGAGTCTGTTTCTGACCATTTGAGCAGACACATGCACATTTGTGGCCTGCTGGAGGTCATTTTGCAGGGCTCTGGCAGTGCTTCTCCTGCTCCTCCTTGCACAAAGGCGGAGGTAGCGGTCCTGCTGCTGGGTTGTTGCCCTCCTGCGGCCTCCTCCACGTCTCCTGATGTACTGGCCTGTCTCCTGGTAGCGCCTCCATAGTCTGGACACTACGCTGACAGACACAGCAAACCTTCTTGCCACAGCTCACATTGATGTGCCATCCTGGATGAGCTGCACTACCTGAGCCACTTGTGTGGGTTGTAGACTCCGTCTCATGCTACCACTAGAGTGAAAGCACCGCCAGCATTCAAAAGTGACCAAAACATCAGCCAGGAAGCCTAGGAACTGAGAAGTGGTCTGTGGTCCCCATCTGCAGAACCACTCCTTTATTGGGGGTGTCTTGCTAATTGCCTATAATTTCCACCTGTTGTCTATTCCATTTGCACAACAGCATGTGAAATGTATTGTCAATCAGTGTTGCTTCCTAAGTGGACAGTTTGATTTCACAGAAGTGTAATTGACTTGGAGTTACATTGTGTTGTTTAAGTGTTCCCTTTATTTTTTTGAGCAGTGTATATATATTATATATATATATTCTATAGTTTTGTTCTCTGCATCGTTGGGGTGGGCTCGTAAGCAAGCATTTCACGGTAAAGAGTTGATTTGAGAGGGAAAGACAAAGAGCGAGGGAGTCCAAATGTATTCTGACCTAGTCTTTAGTATGAATCCATTTTTAATGAGATGAGTACAAAACATTAAAGGAACAGTTGTCTCCATGTCTCGTCCGTACCTGGTAGAGTATTCGGGTGGGGGTCCCGCAAAGTTCATCCCAATGGCTGGGGGAGGAGGGTAGGCCTCATTGGTCATGTAGGGACATATCTTTTCCAGAGAATCTACCAATTTTCTACCAAATTGCAAGAAATTACCGGGATTCCCGTTCAAACCGAAAGTGCTATTTAGAAGCATATGTTTTATTTAACCAGGTAAGTTGACTGAGAACACATTCTCATTTACAGCAATGACCTGGGGAATAGTTACAGGGGAGGGGGGGGTGAATGAGCCAATAGTAAGCTTGGGATGATTAGGTGACCGTGATGGTATGAGGGCCAGATTGGGAATTTAGCCAGGACACCAGGGTTAACACCCCTACTCTAACAATAAGTGCCATGGGATCTTTAGTGACCACAGAGAGTCAGGACACCTGTTTAACGTCCCACCCGAAAGACAGCACATGTCCCCAATCACTGTCCTGGGATATTATTTTAGACCAGAGGAAAGAGTGACTCCTACTGGCCCTCCAACACCACTGTTAAAGGAATTTTATATCTTGATGATAATAATCAATAATCAATTCGCCTTAACTAATGCCCAAGGTTTGTAAGACAATGGGTTAAAATAATTAGGCAAGGACTCAGCTTTCTGCAAAAGGTTTCTGTAGCTTTATTCAGAGAACGTTCTGGCGTCAGGATAACAAAACAGTCATTATATAGTTCTTGCTTACTTACGCACATGCATTTACACACAATCCGTTGGTGACCTGCAACCCCCATAAACTTCTCACTCTGTTTATCACCTTCTGGCTCAGCCTGTTCCTTTCCTTCAAGGTTAGGAACTCTCTGAAGTTTTACTCCCTTGACCATCTGCTTCTGTAGCTATACTAATTGCATACACACATTTCTTTCCCTCTCCAGTGGTTCCTGGACTTTCCGGAACTAATCAGACCAATCGATCCCTACATTGATCATTACATTGATTATTCATTAACCCTGCTGTATGACTAATAATTCATCATGGTTTATTGATTCATTTACCTTTATTAGATAATTCTCTTATCAATTCCACCCTTAAATGATTCAATAATTCACCATGATGATCAGATGCTATATGAGAACCCTACTAATCACATTCTATATGTAATCACACATAATTATACGCTATATGGAAATACAAATAATCGCTATATGGAAATACAAATAATCACACGCTATATGGAAATACAACTAATCACACGCTATATGGAAATTAATTGTGATACAAGGATTAAACAAAACCAATACATGAATATTCCTCCTACTCCTCCATTACTGTCCTAGGCCTATTTCCAATTATGACACTTCGATTCAGGATTTTCATCATCATTTTCATTAAAGGAACAGTCTATCAAAACATTGAAAATTCTATCTAAACGTTGAAAATTGTTTCATCAAACATTGGCTCCTCGTTATTGAAAGAAACGGAGCCATCTTCCTGGCCTGGAGGCCCGCATTCGCCATCCCACTGATCGGAGCTCGGAATTGGTCCATATCTCACCATCTGCTGCGTCATCGATCTCTCTAGAGTCCTGGTGATTAAACCTCTCACACATGGGACGAGACAACATCCACACAACACAAACACACTCATATGGGTGAAAGCAGCCCATAATACAGTTCTTACAACACTTTTCCATTTCCCAAACATGGGATGTGTTATCAGGAATGTACGTGTAGCGCTGAACCTAATCATTCTACCTACACTGCCCTCTTCTGCCAATAACATATCGAGAGTCAGTCTATTTTACCAGGTCATGAGGGAGGTGGCGGATAATTGGTCAGAGAACCTCTTTACTGCATCCCCGTTTTCATTCATGAATCTCTGTTGATTATTAAAGATGTCATTAATCCAATCCACATTTCTATTTATTGTCAACCACCAAAATAATGTAGTGTTAAAGCCTTCACATATTTGATTCATAGCTTTGTATTCATCTGGAACTTCCCTGAGGATGCCAATAGCATCCATCTTGTAAAGCTACTCCCATCCTGGTCAAAACTCCTCCTGTGCCTACTTTAGCCTCCTATAACTGGCCTCTGATGACTAACTCGAACTGGTTGGACCAATAACCCCAGGGCGCAAGTTCCTAACCACCCTTTGTGGTAATTTCTGTCGTATGCATCCTTTACTGGTACTGGCCCACCCTACATCAGTTATAGGTGCTATGAGGTTAAACATTTTCTCCTGTGCTTTCAAACTTAAGTCAGTCACATTAACCTCTATGGGCTGGGTGGGACGCTTGCGTCCCACCTACTCAACAGCCAGTTGAATCCTGTGGCGCGTTATTGAAATACCTTAGATATGCTATTACTTCAATTTTTCAAAAATATGACTATTTTACACCATTTTAAAGATAAGACTCTCGTTAATCTAACCACACTGTCCGATTTCAAAAAGGCTTTACAACGAAAGCAAAACATTAGATTATGTCAGCAGAGTACCAAGCCAGAAATAATCAGACACCCATTTTTCAAGCTAGCATATAATGTCACATAAACCCAAACCACAGCTAAATGTAGCACTAAGCTTTGATGATCTTCATCAGATGACAACCCTAGGACATTATGTTATACAATACATGCATGTTTTGTTCAATCAAGTTCATATTTATATCAAAAAACAGCTTTTTACATTAGCATGTGACTAGCATGTGACTAGCATTCCCACCGAACACTGCCGGTGAATTTACTAAATTACTCACGATAAACGTTCACAAAAAGCATAACAATTATTTTAAGAATTATAGATACAGAACTCCTCTATGCACTCGATATGTCCGATTTTAAAATAGCTTTTCGGTGAAAGCACATTTTGCAATATTCTCAGTAGATAGCCCGGCATCACAGGGCTAGCTATTTAGACACCCAGCAAGTTTAGCACTCATCAAAGTCAGATTTACTATAAGAAAAATGTTATTACCTTTGTTGTCTTCGTCAGAATGCACTCCCAGGACTTCTACTTCAATAACAAATGTTGGTTTGGTCCAAAATAATCCATCGTTATATCCAAACAGCGGCGTTTTGTTCGTGCGTTCTAGACACTATCCTAAAGGGTAAATAAGGGTGGCGAGCATGGTGCAATTCGTGACAAAAAAATTCTAAATATTCCATTACCGTACTTCGAAGCATGTCAACCGCTGTTTAAAATCAATTTTTATGCCATTTTTCTCATAAAAAAGCGATAATATTCCGACCGGGAATCTGCTTTTAGGTAAACAGACAAAGGAAAAGAAAGCATTCAGTCGAAGCGGGCACGCGCCTAAGCCCATAGTACTCTGAGTGGCCAATTGCCAAACGCGATAATGTGTTTCAGCCAGAGCCTGCATCGATATCGTTCAGCTTTTTCCCGGGCTCTGAGAACCTATGGAAGCCGTAGGAAGTGTCACGTTATTGCACAGATCCTGAGTCTTCAATAAAAAGAGCCAAGATGAAAAACTACTTCTCAGACAGGCCACTTCCTGCTTGAAATCTTCTCAGGTTTTGGCCAGCCATATGAGTTCTGTTATACTCACAGACACCATTCAAATAGTTGTAGAAACTTTAGGGTGTTTTCTATCCAAAGCCAATAATTATATGCATATTCTAGTTACTGGGCAGGAGTAGTAACCAGATTAAATCGGGTACGTTTTTTATCCAGCCGTGTCAATACTGCCCCCTAGCCCTAACAGGTTAACGATTACTTTCAGCCATTAAAATCATCTAAGTTCTCGGTGCCATTCTTGTATCTATAACACTGGTATTCATCCGGAATTTAGGTGAACCGAGGTGGGTTGGCTGAGTACTTCAATCTGGCCAACCCCAATTCCTGTACAGTTGTCTGCTTCCCCAGGAAATTGTTTAATGTTTACCTTAAATTCTACATCTTGATCTTCTTTGATTCCTTATTCTGTATGTCACTCATCAGTGTATTATATAGTTTATCTTCTACTTCTTCTCAATGACAACGGTATCCAATGATTAGTACCGGAAGGTGGTGGATCTGAATGTATCAGAAAGGTTACCAAAACTATGATGCAGCTCAGAGTCTCTACTCTTCCCAAAAACCGCCAACCCTCTCCTGCCCTTAGTCGATCTGCTAGGTACCACCCCATACTCACACCTCTAGGAGCACACACAGTGATGAACGGTCGGGATAGGGAATCTTCGTTAAAGAGGTAACCCCCGGACCATGTTGGTATCGGTTCTTCTCCTAACTCTGTGTGTGATCAGCAGTGTTCATATGTGTACATACCTCCTTGCAGTGGGTAACGTGGACCCAAGTGACTCTCTCAGCTTTTCTAATGGCAAAGGCAGTGGTTTAAAAGAACCTGGTATGGGCCTTCCCAACGGTGTTGCTTCCAGTTTTTTCTCCTCAGGGACTGGATCCACACCCAGTCTCCTGGTTGGATTGAGTGAATCACCTTCTCCTGTAATTCACCTGTGGGACACAAAATCTTGGACATATGGGTTTGGTTAACAAACAGTCTTCTCATGTGCTTTGCTAGTATTTCTTCAACTTCTATGTCTACCTGTTCTGGTATCTCTAACTCTGGCATTCTATAGGCTCTACCTGATTAGCTAAACTGTCATCCATCATTTAAAGAGATGGCTCCTAGTAAACCAACTCTAGGGATAATATCTTGACTTAATATTTTAGCTACCATAATCATGTCCACCAAGTAAGTTGGGAACGCTTCTACCCATTTGCTATACTTATCTATTCTTGTTAAACACCCCTTCTTCCCCTCATTTCGGAATATCTCAATAAGGTACATTTCCAACTGTTGGAATGGATATCTTACAAAAAAAAAAAAAAGTTTAAGTAATTATCCTCTAGGCCATCACTCTTTCCTAACTACTCTACTATACTTCCCTCCCCTTGATACATTGCTTAGCCTATGTATCAATATTGCTGCGTATCCATACAATGTCTTTGGTAGGATAAGTAAATTATCCTTATGTCAGACCTTCTCTTGTAGGATGCCCCATTTCATTTTCCACATGTCCAATTCTCCCTGGGGCCTTCATCCTTGGCTATAATTTAACAATCCTCTGTCAAGTGTTTTACCTTCTTTAAGATGTATCTGTGCTGTTTTGTATGGTTTTAAATGTCTATGTGCTTGTCTGTGTAAATAGTAACTTTCTCTCCTTTCTTATTTCACCGGTTCTAGTCAATGCTACTATTTCGGCCTACTGTGCAGAATAGTGTCTGGGCAATGGTTCAGTGTCTAACACCTGAAACCAACTAAGCTTTCATTGCCCTTTTAGTTAGGGTAACAATTACTTTCAACAAAATTATACTAATCTCCTCCTAGCGAATTTACCAAACATAAACTTAAAATCAAAACTAAAATACATGCCTGCCAATGGAGCCGATAGTCTCTCCATGAATTAATATCCTAGAGCTTAGTGAACCAAATTCTCTTCCTATCTACTCCTGCTGGCCCCCCTCCTTTCTTCCTACTACTCCCCAACCCTCAAGGTTTCAGCAGTGCAGGGGAGGATTTCTCCGTCTGTCCTTCTCTGTCTCCAGTTTTTTCTCATAATATGGTTGTTTCCAAATATTGACTAAATGTCTCATTGTCTCCTTGGTTGCACTCCTGAACCTTAGAATAATCCACCTGTCTAGATATTGCATATCTACTTAAATTTATCTCGATACCCTCAATAATCCTGGATCACCTACAGATGTCATATATCCCTGTCCTGTTGACATAAGTCTACCATTATTAAACTTATTCACAACAAAATATAGTAATATTATATCCATTCCACAGCCTTGTTGTGTTAACCTCTTACATCTAGACGTTCCGCTAGCGGAACACCTGCTCCAATATCCAATGATGGGCGTGGCGCGAAATACAAACTCCTCTAAAATCCGAAAACTTCCATTTTTCAAACATATGACTATTTTACAGTATTTTAAAGACAAGACTCTCGTTAATCTAACCACACTGTCCGATTTCAAAAAGGCTTTACAGCGAAAGCAAAACATTACATTATGTCAGCAGAGTACCCAGCCAGAAATAATCAGACACCCATTTTTCAAGCTAGCATATAACGTCACAAAAAACAAAACCACAGCTAAATGCAGCACTAACCTTTGATGATCTTCATCAGATGACAACCCTAGGACATTATGTTATACAATACATGCATGTTTTGTTCAATCAAGTTCATATTTATATCAAAAACCAGCTTTTTACATTAGCATGTGACGTTCAGAACTAGCATACCCCCCGCAAACTTCCGGGGAATTCGCTAACATTTTACTAAATTACTCACGATAAACGTTCACAAAAAGCATAACAATTATTTTAAGAATTATAGATACAGACCTCCTCTATGCACTCGATATGTCCGATTTTAAAATAGCTTTTTGGTGAAAGCACATTTTGCAATATTCTAAGTACATAGCCCAGGCATCACGGGCTCGCTATTTAGACACCCGGCAAGTTTAGCACTCACCATAATCATATTTACTATTATAAAAGTTTCATTACCTTTTGTTGTCTTCGTCAGAATACACACCCAGGACTGCTACTTCAATAACAAATGTTGGTTTGGTCCAAAATAATCCATCGTTATATCCGAATAGCGGCGTTTTGTTCGTGCGTTCAAGACACTATCCGAAATAGTAAAGAAGTGTCACGCGCATGGCGCAATTCGTGACAATAAAATTCTAAGTATTCCATTACCGTACTTCGAAGCATGTCAACCGCTGTTTAAAATCAATTTTTACGACATTTTTCTCGTAGAAAAGCGACAATATTCCGACAGGGAATCTCCTTTTCGGCAAACAGAGGAAAAAATCCCAAAGGCGGGGGCGGTCGGGGTCACG
Source organism: Salmo salar (assembly GCF_965601325.2). Taxonomy (NCBI): domain Eukaryota; kingdom Metazoa; phylum Chordata; class Actinopteri; order Salmoniformes; family Salmonidae; genus Salmo; species Salmo salar. The sequence goes on from NC_138295.1 coordinate 86,001,337, forward strand.
CGCATAAGCCAGTGTCTCTTGATCGGCCACTTGAGAAAGGCGATAATGTGTTTCAGCCTGGGGCTGGAATGACGACATTCTGTTTTTTCCCGGGCTCTGAGCGCCTATGGACGACGTGGGAAGTGTCACGTTAGAGCAGAGATCCTTAGTAAATGATAGAGATGGAAAAGAAGTTCAACAAATGGTCAGAGAGGCCACTTCCTGTAAAGGAATCTCTCAGGTTTTGACCTGCCATTTGAGTTCTGTTATACTCACAGACACCATTCAAACAGTTTTAGAAAATTTAGGGTGTTTTCTATCCATATGTAATAAGTATATGCATATTCTAGTTACTGGGTAGGAGTGGTAACCAGATTAAATCGGGTATGTTTTTTATCCAGCCGTGTCAATGCTGCCCCCTAGCCCTAACAGGTTAAGGAAGCCTACCCTTAGTCTAAAGCTTTGCCCTTTTAGTCCTCTCATTGGTTCAAATTATCAATTGTGTTTAAGAACTTTAACTCCTCATAATTATCAGTTCTACAAATTCCCTTAAAATCAATATCACCAATGACCTTAAATTCACCATCCATGGCTTTTCAATGTGGCTGATCAGACCACACAGGAAGAGTCACCAGAGGGGTCAAAAGTCATACCACCCTTTCGGAACCGTGTTTCTTACTACATTAAACAAATTAAAGCTAAGAACTTTATTTACATTTTGTATCCCAGGGTCCCAGAACATTCCCTATCAAAAGAATTTCACGTGTTTAATTAAACTCAGAAAACAAAACTTCCAAAATGCCATGTGTGTAAACCCCTTTAAGATATCATGTCCCTAGGAAATTTTTTTTTCCAAAGAGAGCTAAGCGCTTCTTTTTCCATAAAATAAGTACTTGGTCAGCGTTTCATCCTACCACACTGATTCAAAAACCCAAAAGTTGACTATAAACAAAACTTCATAGTACTTATAACTCCATTGTACTCGCACCACCGCGGTTACACTCACCCCCTTACAAATAGCGCGTCCTCGAGTTAGCTTGTGACTCTACGTCCTACAGGAACGCACACGCCGGCCAGGCTCACGCACAACTATAATTAATTTACACTGTTCCTGCGAAATAAAATAAACTCGCCCTGTAATCCACCTTTCTGACCTGACATTGTTTCATGCAATGAAAACATAATGTTAGCATACATCCACTTCCCGTTCAAATCACTGGTGTTACTAAACAATCAAACCACGAATCTATAACCAGAATTTATCACCAAACTTTTACGATTCCATTATTCAGACCAGAATCGCTTCCAGCCACATATGTTTTCAGTGCTCACAACCAACGCTTCTCATTTTACCCGTACGAAAAAAATAATATATATCTCTTTTCAAACAGCGTTCTGCCTTACCTCTATCGTAAGATTAAACCCAATGTTACAACTTTATCTCTCCTTCGGCTTCACTCTTATGAAATGTCCAAGGGTTTAAAAAATATCATGTATATCACCACAATTCTGTCGCAATTATTACTTTCCGCTCCTTATAATTCATTAGATTTAGGTAACTGCCTTTTCCTTGATTCCGTCATTGAAATACAACTCCCATTCTCTATAAATCATTTAAGCAGGCCATTTAGACCACAAACAACGTACTTTATCGAATTCGCCTCGCTATTATTTTGAATGAATCTGTCTTTCAATTTAACCTCAACAAGCTATCAAAGCATTTGGTTTCTATCTTAAACAAACACTAACAACCGTATGCTTCTAGTCATAACATAAAAATAATTAAATTAAATTTTAGTCCCATGGTGCATGGGCTGGGAACCGAACCCGGCCCCCCGCATAGCAGGCAAGAATTCTACCACTGAACCAAAATGCTATTGCTTAGAGCTGCAATTCCGGTGGTTGTGTCCTACTCGGTCACAACGTTTACAGGCTGTTTTACAGTTTCTGGCGAAATGTCCTGTTCTATCTCAATTAAAACACCACTTCTCTCCGTCTTTGTCAGCGCGTCTCCCTGTTTTTCCCCTTCTGTCTACAGTGACTGTCTCTATCCACTTTTCTCAATAAGTTTGCTAAATCCTGTTCTCCTCTCTGTCTATCCCTAAACTGTCTCTGTCTATGGTTCCTTGGTGGGGCCTTACAATCCTCTGCCATGTGGCCGGTTATATTGCAGTTGTAGCACTTTCTGTCCTCAGGTTCTATCCACTTTCTACTCTCCCTGTTTCCCCCTTTCTTTTTAAAATCTTTCCTGCTTTTTCCTGCAATTTCTCCAAGAGTGGCGATCAAATGTTCTGCTCCTGTCTGTTCTTTCTTACTTTTCTTTTCCTTGCCATTATGCTCATGGTGTATAGCATACCTCTTTACTTCGGCCAATGTGGCTGTTCCCCACCCTATCAGAGTCTCTTTTATGATTTGACAAATTTCAGGCTCCATACCACTCAAGAAGGCTATTTTTAACTGTTGGTGGTAAGGTCCGTCGTCTCCCTGTCTAGGCTCTACCAGTCCACTATTAGCATTGAACACATCTCTCAGTCTCTCTAAATACTGGCAAACAGTTTCCCCATCCCCTTGTTTACACTCATGTATTTTTGAAAAGTCTGCATGTCTATGGTAATAGTCCCTAAGATTATTACAGAGCTGTGTCAATTTGTCTGCATAATCCCCATCTCCTGCCCATGGTAAAACCGGTTCTTCTCCTTGCCCTGGAACCCAGGCTCCCTTCACTGCTGCCCAGTCTTTCCCCACTATCTGTCGGACAGCCCTTTCCAATTCTCCTGTATTTAGTTTAAAACTCTCGGTCAGTCCCACCATATCTCTCCTAAACCCTTCTATTCCTGTTTTTGGATGTGCTATTCCCTCAACTGCTCTTGCTACATCTCTCTGAGTCCAGGGTCGATACATTTACATTACATTTACATTTTAGTCATTTAGCAGACGCTCTTATCCAGAGCGACTTACAAATTGGTGCATTCACCTTATAATACCCAGTGGAACAACCACTTTACAATAGTGCATCTAAATCTTTTAAGGGGGGGGGTTAGAAGGATTACTTTATCCTATCCCAGGTATTCCTTGAAGAGGTGGGGTTTCAGGTGTCTCCGGAAGGTGGTGATTGACTCCGCTGTCCTGGCGTCGTGAGGGAGCTTGTTCCACCATTGGGGTGCCAGAGCAGCGAACAGTTTTGACTGGGCTGAGCGGGAACTGTGCTTCCTCAGAGGTAGGGAGGCCAGCAGGCCAGCGGTGGATGAGCGCAGTGCCCTCGTTTGGGTGTAGGGACTGATCAGAGCCTGAAGGTACGGAGGTGCCGTTCCCCTCACAGCTCCGTAGGCAAGCACCATGGTCTTGTAGCGGATGCGAGCTTCGACTGGAAGCCAGTGGAGAGAGCGGAGGAGCGGGGTGACGTGAGAGAACTTGGGAAGGTTGAACACCAGACGGGCTGCGGCGTTCTGGATGAGTTGTAGGGGTTTAATGGCACAGGCAGGGAGCCCAGCCAACAGCGAGTTGCAGTAATCCAGACGGGAGATGACAAGTGCCTGGATTAGGACCTGCGCCGCTTCCTGTGTGAGGCAGGGTCGTACTCTGCGAATGTTGTAGAGCATGAACCTACAGGATCGGGTCACCGCCTTGATGTTGGTGGAGAACGACAGGGTGTTGTCCAGGGTCACGCCAAGATACATTTGTAAGATATCCGATTGATCAGCTTCGCCTGCCCTAGGATTAGGAAGCTCTATGAGAGGACACTGATCCTCCTCCCAATCTGATTGAACCTCCCTCAGCCCTGGCTTATTATACAGCGCCAGTCGCTTTTTAAGGTTAGACTCTCTTGGTTCTGGCTCTTCTTTCCTCTCCTTTGAGGATTTACCACCCATGTTTATTCAATTACTGTTATTCCTATTGTCACAATATGTGTGTACTTACTCAATTACTTCGTTTATTTTCTAATATGTATTCTCACTTTCTATGGGTGTAACCTCCTTCCTCCTGTTTGGAATAATCAGACCTATTTTGCGCGCCTCTGGTAGATCTCGATTATCCCCTCTAAAATGTATTTTGACAGGCGATCTATATTCATACAAATTATGTCCCTGACCTACGTTCTTATAAATGTTATTATTATATTTCGCCTTCCATATTATGTTTTCCGCCTAATATATTATTGACCAGGTATCATTTAGGTCTCAATATTAGCTCCAATTCTCACAATCTATGTGTATGCTTCTATAATTCTGTTATTATACTTAAATCTCACAATCTATGTGTGTGCTCTACTGTTATCTCACTTACTCCTGTTAGTCCTATACTAACGTAACTTACTTATCTTTATTTCGCCTTCTATATTACGTTTTCCGGCTACTGTACTTCGACCAGTTTTACTGTTAGGTCTTACTGCAACCAGTTTTACTGTTAGGTCTTACTGCAACCAGTTTTACTGTTAGGTCTTACTGCAACCGGTTTTACTTTTAGGTCTTACTTAGATCTGTGACCCAGTGCCGCCAACACTAACATAGATACTTTTGTCTTAAACTTTCTCTACATTAGATTATATGGACGGTATACCCGATACAAATCTTACTTTTTGTTAGTTTTACGGTTAATATCCTCCCTCACATTTATCTTGACCAATGCTTAATAGGAACCTAATCCAGTCCATTCTAAGTCAATTTTTAGTAAGTTTAGAATTTAACCCCAAACTAATGAATAAAGATTACTGACCTTATTTTGCAGCTGAGAATTCAATGTAGGTTGGATCTCGTCACCGCTTCTGTCACATACCAGTTTGCCACCGGCCTGTAAAGAACCCACAGAAAAGGGCCGGGTCTTTGATTTACGGATATTTCATCCGCCCGTGCACGGTTTCGGTGTCTTCTTGGAACGACAGGAGCGGGTATTGAAATCCGGCTCGAAGGACCAATTGTTAAAGGAATTTTATATCTTGATGATAATAATCAATAATCAATTCGCCTTGACTAATGCCCAAGGTTTGTAAGACAATGGGTTAAAATAATTAGGCAAGGACTCAGCTTTCTGCAAAAGGTTTCTGTAGCTTTATTCAGAGAAGGTTCTGGCGTCAGGATAACAAAACAGTCATTATATAGTTCTTGCTTACTTACGCATGTTATGAGAATTTTGTTCCCAATGTTCATAAACTGAACTTCAATTAAACTACTCAGTCTGCACCCCAGAGTTTGTAAGGTTCTGGTTAAATGACACAGACGGAGGCCCAGCCTACAATAGTCAACCAAGTTTATTCACGAGAGCTCAGAATATCATACAATGTACATAGCCTTTTATACCTAACATTTGGTCATATCATATGTCATACCCCTTACAGATGCCCCCTCCTCTTCTTTAACACTGTCAATGCTTATTTACAAGTCTTCTCCATCACAAATCCTGCCCCATGTTACATAATCTACTGCAAGCCTAAAGTTTTCTCCCCTCTCTGGGTGGGGAGACCTTCTTCCTGTTATCAGTTTCACTGTGGTCACAAGTTGTCTTCTGTCTGGTAACAGTTCCCCTTTTCCCTTGAATGTCTTGCCTATATTGCTAAATCATTAAGCTTAAACTTTTCCAACACACACACATTAGTACATTCATCTTATAATCACTCGGTTATACCTTTTCAGGGTGAAATCATTTAGTCAAACCTTTAATCATATAATTTCCATTACAACGCACATGCATTTACACACAATCCGTTGGTGACCTGCAACCCCCATAAACTTCTCACACTGTTTATCACCTTCTGGCTCAGCCTGTTCCTTTCCTTCAAGGTTAGGAACTCTCTGAAGTTTTACTCCCTTGACCATCTGCTTCTGTAGCTATACTAATTGCATACACACATTTCTTTCCCTCTCCAGTGGTTCCTGGACTTTCCGGAACTAATCAGACCAATCGATCCCTACATTGATCATTACATTGATTATTCATTAACCCTGCTGTATGACTAATAATTCATCATGGTTTATTGATTCATTTACCTTTATTAGATAATTCTCTTATCAACCACTTCCAGCAGCAACTGGTCTCCAATCTAGGGACTGACCAGAACCAACCCTGCTTAGCTTCAGAAGCAAGCCAGCTGTGGGATGCAGGGTGTTAAGCAGCGAATAAGATCCAACATGATTATACCACTCTACATGGAGAAATATACACTAATGGGTTCTTGTATTTGTTGCTATTTAATCAACTCAAAGTCACCACACTATTTCATTGATGTAGCCTAGTTTTAACCGGTCTATGAGGCACTGTTGGCCGACGGGTCAAATATGAGGTTATTACAGTAGCCTACCTTTCACTAAAAGATGCATTTTGGTCCTTTCCTCTCCCCTTACACCTGGCTATCAAGGGAATTTGGGAAGGTTGTGGCTGTTTATACTTCGGTTATTGTGATGATTTTGTCAGAGGAAACAAATCTGAATCTCTGATAATCTAACAGTTACGCTGTAGCGGAGATTCAGCACAATGGATAGCGCCGCAGTTGATCAATTGCACGTGAATCTAAACCCGCAGTTTATCATGTGCCATTCTTCAGCTATATTTACATCAAATCTTCTCAGGCCTACCTATTGCATCTGTTCTCCAGCAATAAAGTCAATTATCAAGTTAATATTCATTTAGTCACAGCATAAATTAAACGTGAGCCTACACAATCAAATTAACTTGTCAAGACCCTGCCATTCTTCTCCGTTATTACTTTTATTCAGGACAAAATACCCCCAGTTCTCGCATTATTTTACAGACTTGGTCAGAAAGGGTAACTGATTCTCAAGACCCAGACAAACAAATGTAGAATAACATTCAATACACAATCTTAGGCTACATAACAGGGGTGGAAATCCCAGGAGGGACGGGGGGTACACGACCCCCCCATCCTGGGAAAAATATGATTTGTCCCCCCCAATATATCACTGTAAACATTACTCTGTAATTTAAATAATAATAATAATACGCAATGAAAGCAATTGTGCTGATTATAGACACTTAATAGCGCTTTTTTAAGTTTCAAAAGATTGCGACCCCCCACCCTTTGCCTCACAATGGTATGATCCACTGCCAGTTCCTTAGTTGGCAAGGTAACAGAGGGTTCGTATCTACTGTCTGAAAGGCACTCAATGCACGTGACTGACATGAGGTTAATCCAGTCAATCGCGCCATAGCAATGTTTTGTTTTATGTTGGCAGGGTTCAAACACACACACACACACTAGCTGAATTTGCAGAGCTAGTGTGCAAATATTAACTATTAAGCTAGCTAGTACCTATTCCATTTATGTGGCGTCGTCAAAGATGGAATCTTTGCTATCGTCAATTTATTCCAAGATCAGCAATGTAAGTTAGTGCTTCAAAGTCCCTGTGATAAGGTTAGCGATAAACTGAAGTCCAAACTGAACAGAACTACACTCTCTTCTACCGTTGTCTTAAATATATTTAATGGTCTCGTTGCAAAAGCTAAATTGTCGCAAGGTAACTTTTATTTATTTTATTTCACCTTTATTTAACCCGGGTAGCAAAGATTATAGCAAACACCACTGAAACGGAATTTGTGCTCGCTAGCTTTGCAAATTCAGCTATTGTTGGAAGCCAGCCAATATGAAACAAACGGTTAAAATTACAAAAGATTGCAGCATATGTTGTGTAAATGGTGAACTTATACAGCTGTCAACTCTTGTCACTGCAATCCGTTTCACATTTGCTAGCTACCTTTTAGATCGAAGCCCATATAGAATGATAGAAGATATGATAGAAGCCCATCTCCTACTGTAAATAACCTACACACTGTGTGTGTGTGTGTGTGTGTGTGTGTGTGGCCAGCCAGGTAGAAAAAAAGACGGACATCAGAGTATTTTTCAGTACACCAAAACGCAAAGTAAGAACCCTAGTAGCCTAATATCTCAAAGACTAGTTGATAAAATGTTCATAAGAAAGAAGTGAAATGCTAATGAAAATGTTTCACAATGATGTCATTAGGCAGAGCAGGCAACAGATGGCACACAGACGGCAGAGCTGGGGACAGACTGGCAGAGACAGGGAGTCTCAGGTAAGTTTGTTGAGTCTTTGTTTGGCAACATTATGAAAGGTTCTCCATTTTTTGGACTTGTAAAATAGGAACATAATTGGAAAATGCCATGGATACCCCCACTCTCAACTTACACTGGTGACTGAACTAAGATCTGTTAAAGGCAATGGTATTGCTGTTGTGATTAGTTGTGTAGTTTTGGGTACCGGTAGTTAGGAGTACGGCAAACACCTTATTTCTTTGGTTCCTCAATATACATTTACCATATTACAACGTAGGCTGTGTGTTACAGCACTACTTTTGGTGTCCCCCTCAGGAATTGCTCTTCAGAAAATGTCATGTAATTGTCCCCTCCAAAGTTGATATCAGATTTTCGCCCCTGCTACATAAAATAACCTGGAAGGCCTACCCTGTAGCAAACAAAATATTTGCATAGGCCGTAACGGTTTAACTTGCTTCAAAACAGGCTGAATTCAGGTTGGCATAAGTGAGTAAAGCGGTGCCACAGAAATTGTTTTGAATTAAAGCAGATACCTACCGGTAGCTCAAAAGTTGGAGCCAATTTTGTTGCTGTATTAACTGCATTTAAAGGTTGCGTGTACATGCTCTTTGAATTCATGGCGACTATAAGTACGACGCACACCCCGAGCGTTGATCATGCGGATAGAGAAGGCCTGTATGAACAGACTTCACCTCACGCTTTTCATAGAAATTAACCGGTTAATTTCTCCCATGTAATCGGAGTGGGTGGGAAATCCTGGTAAAACTGTTCCCCCCCATCAAACCCTAGGTTAGAGGCGCTACAAGCAACTCTGGGAGAGCTAGGACCTGATAGCAGCCTGCCAGCTAAAGCAGGTTAGCATTGACTTATTTAACCTGAAAGTTTGGATTGTCACTGGGATATGAAGACCAACCGCCAAAACGATGGGCTAATGAGACGAGAGCTGGTTTCACATGTAAGCATTCACTAATAGGAAACCAAGTCAGTCAGGAGAGAAGACACCCAGCAGAGTAATTTAAATGCAAGTTGACAACCGTGATATTAGTTAGCACTGAAACCCCGATTCTAGCAACATCCTCATATGTACCAACCCCAGACACTGTGTTCCACAACCATCAAGTTAAAATGAACTAGAACCCATTCCACATCATGTGATGCTACTAGCATAAATTGACCAACACTGAGCAAATGTAGCTTAAACACAGGGGTCAAAGTATTAATATATTGCAAAATAAATGTTGCCAAGTAGGAACCGCCAAAACAATACTGAGGACACAAGTATTACAGTTAATGTTTAATTGAGCCAAAACAAGCAAATGCAGTTACACACACAGACAACCTGGACTAGAGTACCCATGAACTCTTGCATGTCCCACGTCAGATATCCATGTTTGTGGTCAACGGGGGCTCCGATGAAGCGGTGAACAGTTCCTTAGAGGTAGCGTCGTCAGACGGGCCAGTCGCAGCTTCAGAGGTAGCGTCGTCAGACGGGCCAGTCGCAGCTTCAGAGGTAGCGTCGTCAGACGGGCCAGTCGCAGCTTCAGAGGTAGCGTCGTCAGACGGGCCAGTCGCAGCTTCAGAGGTAGCGTCGTCAGACGGGCCAGTCGCAGCTTCAGAGGTAGCGTCGTCAGACGGGCCAGTCGCAGCTTCAGAGGTAGCGTCGTCAGACGGGCCAGTCGCAGCTTCAGAGGTAGCGTCGTCAGACGGGCCAGTCGCAGCTTCAGAGGTAGCGTCGTCAGACGGGCCAGTCGCAGCTTCAGAGGTAGCGTCGTCAGACGGGCCAGTCGCAGCTTCAGAGGTAGCGTCGTCAGACGGGCCAGTCGCAGCTTCAGAGGTAGCGTCGTCAGACGGGCCAGTCGCAGCTTCAGAGGTAGCGTCGTCAGACGGGCCAGTCGCAGCTTCAGAGGTAGCGTCGTCAGACGGGCCAGTCGCAGCTTCGTCAGAGGACATGCGCCTCAGCTTCTCCTCAGAGGACAGGGCATCATTTGCCTGAGAGCTACCATGGTTTGGAGAAGCTTGGGATTCTACTTCGTTAGTCTCTAAATACTCTATAGAAAAAACAAAAGGAACAGTTGGGTATTCTACAGCAACACATCTGTTCCACACGGTCTAGGCCGAATTGCCAGTCGAATGTTGAACCCAACAGTTTTCAAAGTATATGTTTCAGGCCGTACCTTCTCTGTCTTGTTTAGCGTCAGACCCTATGGATCGGAGCAAGGCCAGGGCATGCTCAATGGAGACGTCATTTGATGACAGCTCTGAAAAACGTAGGTTAAGGTACACAAGCAAAATTACCAAATCAAAGGCTTTGACAACGTTATTTAGACTGAGTTACTCTATGGTGTTGAATGAGTGTCAAACACAGCAGCACCATAGACAGTGACAAAGAACATAGCTAGAAGGGTTGTGGAAAGAAACACTTACCTCCAAGTCTCCTCTGCAGAGAGACTTGATCTTGCTTCTGGGACTTTCCAACAGGGTAACAAGAAACTGAGGAGAAAGTGTTGACAGAAGTTGAGTTCACACAAAATAGCTACATATATTAATAATAGATGACCAATGCGGAAGAAACAGACAGTCAAATTTGAATCTCCAACTTATAAAGTTAAGCATATTTCCCAAACAAATCCCTTCAATCCAAATAAAACGTTAGTGAACCAACCTTTGACAACCCCCACAGTCATCACAAAGAGCAGCAATTCTCTCACACCTCCCATGATCATGAGAATAGTCTGTGTTATCAACAGGTAATGTCTTCCCATGGCCTGTATGAGGCTTATATAGGCCACTAATGACCGTTTACCTGACAAACATGACTTAACGATCAATTAACAAGCTTGATTGAGGTGTTACATTCAGATAGAAATAGACCATGTAGAACATATGTTGATTCTTTGGTGGGCAGGCAATCTTTTCTACTCCATATATTGCATTTATATCTGTAATGTTTAACCCTAATGGTCTCAGAATCTTCAAAGATATTAGGGGGAAATAAACACTGTACCCAAATCCACTTTTTACAATGCTCCTGGGAAATGGGTAGGCCTCCACCATACAGTTTTACAGCTGTGATATATTTATTTATTTACATAGATCACATACTTAAATATATATATGTTAGCTGTAGGTAGCTTTGGGATAAAATTCCCATATTGTATTGTTACTAACATAAATCATAATATATCATATTTTCCTCATTTGCTCTGTAGGAGGTTCGTCATATGAAGGACATTCAAGTGGATGTGACCCCTAACCTGACATAATGTAAACGTTATACATTAAGCTCTCTCCCTCAGTGACATGAATTAGTATATTTCATATTCTCAGAACCCAACAGTAGGTTTTAAGGTGTGGCTGCATGTTTGTCGTGGACGCATCGTCACTCTTGATGTTCTTTTTCCAGATTGCAAGTGAAACACCTTTAGATGTGGTAAGTGCCAGTTGGTAACTTTTCCTCACACTTGCTTGTTTAAGGTATGGATGCAACACCCCAGTATGTCTGCAGGGGCTGGTCACTGAGATTTACCATGTTACACATGCTACTAGACTAACCTTCCAAGTAAATATGTTACAAGTCTGAACTGGCCGTCCTTGTCTTTCCTCAACTAATTGAAAGCTCAGGGACAGACATCCTGAACGACTTTGATGTCAGAGCTCCCATCAGCCCTCTACACCTCGCTGTGAGTAAAGCCTACCTGCTCCTGTAGTGGTCTCCATATGACAAATGGCACCCTATTCCCTATTTAGTACACTACTTTTGACCAGATCCTTATAGGCCCTGATCAAAAGTAGTTCACTACATAGGGAATAGGGTGCTATCTGGGAAGCAGGCATGGTGTTGATTTTCCACAGGAAGTTGACTGTCCAGACAGACTCACACACCAAATTCCTATCTATTCCTGATTCGTATAAAATACATGCATATTCTACACAGTGATGATGAGGATGATTTCCTTATTTTGCCATTTGAGTTAATCAACCTCAGAGGAGAAGTAGAGTGTTTGTTTCTCAATCCCACGCTTGGCAGGGACCTCCGATGTTGATGCTGGGCGGGAGCAAAAATGGGCTCCCGATTGAAAGACTCTGGTCTACTTTAGAGGTCTAGCACTGTATTTCTGTTCAGGCGTACCACTGGTCTACTATAGGACATTGATTATATATCTATTCAGGCGTACCACTGGACTTTGCTTGAGACTGTGTTTGTGTTTCTATTCAGGCGTACCACGGCCACCACCATGCTATGGAGGTTCTGGTTCAGTCTCTGCTGGATCTAGACGTGAGGGACAGCCAGGGGCGCACCCTCTGGACCTGTCTGCCTTAAAAAGCCATGTGGACTGTGTTGACGTCCTCATCAACCAGGGAGCCTCCATCCTGGTTAAAGACTTCACCCTGAAGAGGACCCCCATCCACACTGCATGTACACATAGAATATCACATAGAGCTTCTGTAATTAAAAAGTTTTCCTGACCAAGATGGCCATTTGTTTGGTCATGTTGCTAGGACGACAATGTCCACTCTAGGGATGTTACATGGTATAGTGTGAAAATACACACTAGACACTGATCTAAGGTCATTTTTTTGTCATGTTCTCCACTAATGATTGAGGATCTAGGGAGGGTAAGCTGATCCTACATCAGTGCACAGGGGAGACTTCTATCCAGAGCCAGGTACACAGCTAGCAGGTGACAGGCTTCGATGGCCTCAGCCCCAAAATTCTTTATTATCTGCTGTGTTAACATCATGAGGATGTCATCTAGCAACACCACTGTTCTAGAAATCTGTCTGTTCATGTGAAGGTTATAGTCGTCCAGCAATCTGCTCATATCCTCTCTGTTTATCCTCCTCTAGCTACCAACGGTCAATCATCTGACATTCTTATATCCTCTCTGTTTATCCTCCTCTAGCTACCAACGGTCAATCATCTGACATTCTTATATCCTCTCTGTTTATCCTCCTCTAGCTACCAACGGTCAATCATCTGACATTCTTATATCCTCTCTGTTTATCCTCCTCTAGCTACCAACGGTCAATCATCTGACATTCTTATATCCTCTCTGTTTATCCTCCTCTAGCTACCAACGGTCAATCATCTGACATTCTTATATCCTCTCTGTTTGTCCTCCTCTAGCTACCAACGGTCATTCAGAGTGTTTGCGTTTGCTGATTGGAAATGCTGACCTCCAGAGTGCAGTGGACTTTCAAGACGGGAATAGACAGTAAGTCACTTGGGTTTTGGATACAATTCCTGAAATAAAGAGATTTTGACATTGGGGCTGCATCCCAAATGGCAACCTATACCCTACTTCGTGCACTACTTTAAACCAAAGCCCTATGGGCTCAGGTCAAAAGTAGTGTACGATATAGGGAATAGGGTTGCCATTTGGGACTCAACCCTGGTTATTACCAGTTTTTTGTCTTTTCCACCCTTGTCTGTCAGACGTGGTCAAGTGTAAATATGACTTCTTACATGAGCCTGACAGTGCATCTCACGAAAGACTGAACACTATCTCAGGCTAACATAGTTTGGAAAGCAATTGGCTATTGCTTCAAAGAGAAGACAATGAAAAGACTAATCTGTCTTTTAGTTATCAAAATTCTCAACTTAATTGAGCGAACAGTATTTTTGGCATTGGCTATATCCCCGGTGAGTGTGCATATTCACTTTCTTTATCCCTGGGTCAGTGCCACTTGAAAGTCATATTGAAAAAGATTCTGCTAATCTCTATAGTCATATAAAGTGTAGTAGAATTGCACGATAAAACATATTTTAAAAAGGCCAATTTTTTTTCCTGTAAAGAGAAACATATCTGATATAGCCTAGCCTTACTCCATCACGCGCTGCATTGAACAGCCGTTTTTTTGCGAACGGTGATTGAGTTATATTATTAGCCTAAATAATGACTATCCAATTTACTAATCACATTAGCAATAGTTAGCTATCTTACATAAGTCTGTAAATGTGATGATGCATAGAATGCTTTATATATTTTTTATGGTGAAAATTAGCTTCCCCTTAACTTGAGACTCGCATGCCTATGAGCAAGACAGTTAGGCCTAAACACTCTGTTTTCCTTTGCTAATGTTTCCCCCGTCCGTCCGTCCGTCCGTCGGCTGTCAGTTATGTCGATGACTGTGTACATACGGCACGCCAATCACCAACACCGGAAGTCCCATGACCGTCACAGCCCTAGTTGTATGCTTGAGTTTGTTCAAGAGAGGCTTTGATGCCAGATTTTTGCAGATTTTGCTTTAGTTTTCCTCAGCCTGTGTTTTGTTTCTCTCTCCTTTTCCTGTTAGATGGTGAGGCTGCTTCTCTCCAGAGGAGCCAACATTAATGCTTTTGACAAGAAGGACCGCCGAGCAATCCACTGGGCTGCTTACATGGGTAATGAGTTGACCACATCATTTACATTCTGACTAATGTCCTTATCCCAGTGAGTGAATGAATTGGCTGTGTGTTACCCTCACAGCTCAGCTGTATGGTCTACCTCTAGTGTGTTATTATGTCAGAATGATGGACTAAGTATGTTGATAAGATGTAGGTTTTCAATTGTACTAACACGATGTAGGTATTGCTAATGGTGCTGTGTACCACTGTAAACTAACCTCTCTCCCTCTATATCTCAGCCTATCTCTTTGCATGTCTCTCTCTCTCTCCATCTCTGTTTCTCACTCTGTCTCTCTTCCCCTCCCCCATAGTGCACATTGAGGAGGTGAAACTGCTGGCCTCTCATGGATCAGAGGTGTCCTGTAAAGACAAGAAGGCCTACACCCCTCTCCACTCTGCAGCCTTCAGCGGCATGATCAGCACGGTCAAGCAACTCCTGGACCTTGGGGTGGATGTGAATCAATGCATACATACACCTCCCCGCATTCAACTGTGTACTCCCTGTTCAATTACAACGCCACAAAAAGACAGAGCTCTAGTGTGTTGGAGAATGATTTCCTTTCAAGTAATGAAGATATGGAGGTTGGGCCAGGGGTTTGGGACCAGGGGGTTGGGACCAGTGTGTTGTGGCCAGGGATTTTTCATAAGAAAGTAATGAAGAGAGGTTGGGCCAGTGCGTTGGGGCCAGGGGGTTTTCATAACCAAGTAATGAAGAGATGGAGATTGGATCCAGAGGGTTGGAGACAGGAGGTTGGAGCCAGTGGGTTGGGACCCAGTGTGTCGGGACCCAGTGTGTCAAGTTTGCTGACGACACGAAGGCGATGAGAGGTCAGAGACTTGGCATTGTGGTGCCAGGACAACCTCTCCCTCAATGCCAGTAAGACCAAGGAGCTGATCGTGGACTACAGGAGCAAGAGGGGAGAGCACGTCCCCATCCACATCAACAGGGCTGTTTCTTGGCGACCTAACATGGCCCACACACACCTGCACAGTCGTGAAGAGGGCGCGCCAGGAGGCTGAAATATTTGGCATGGGCACTCGCATCCTCAAAAAGTTAAAGGGTCTTGCTCTGACCCTACGCACAATCACTAGACTGTATACAAAGCATATGCACACTCACACACACTACATTCACACTCCCACACACACACACACACACACACAAACCGACACAACCCAAACACACATGCATACACATTACACACTCTCACAAACACACACATCATTTGCAGCTGCTGCTCTGTTCTTTATTTTGCTATTATTATTATATATCCTGATGCCTAGTCACTTTACCCTGCCTTCTTGTACATATCTACCTCAAATACCTCGTACCCCTGCACACTGATCTGGAACTGGTACTCCTTCTATATAGCTTTATTCTTGGGTATTTTATTCCTCGCGTTACAATATATACAGTACCAGTCAAAAGTTTATTTTTTTTTACAATTTTCTACATTGTAGAACATCAAAAATATGAAATAACACATAAGGAATCCTGTAGTAACCAAAAAAGTGTTAAACAAATGAAAATATATTTTATATTTGAGATTCTTCAAAGTAGCTACCCTTTGCCTTGATGACAGCTTTGCACACTCTTGGCATTCACTCAACCAGCTTCATGAGGTACTCACCTGGAATGCATTTCATTTAACAGGTGTGCCTTGTTCAAAGTTAATTTGTGGAATTTATTTCCTTCTTAGTGCGTTTGAGCCAATCACTTGTTTTGTGACAAGGTAGGGGTGGTATACAGAAGATAGCCCTATTTGGTAAAATACCAAGTCCATATTTTTTTACATTTTAGTCATTTAGCAGACACTCTTATCCAGAGCGACTTACAGTAGTGAATGCATACAATTTCATACATTTTTTTTTTTTTCCTGTGCTGGCCCCCCCGTGGGAATCGAACCCTCAACCCTGGTGTTGCAAACACCATGCTCTACCAACTGAGCTACAGGGAAGGCATATCATGGCAAGAACTTTGAATGTTTCTTCAAGTGCAGTTGCAAAATCCATCAAGCGCTATGTCTCTCATGAGGACCGCCACAGGAAAGGAAGACCCAGAGTTACCTCTGCTGTAAAGTTCAAGTAACAGACACATCTCAACATCAACTGTTCAGAGGAGACTACGTGAATCAGGCCTTCATGGTCAAATTGCTGCAAAGAAGCCACTACTAAAGAACACCAATAAGAAGAAGAGACTTGCTTGGGCCAAGAAACACCAGCAATGGACATTAGACCGGTGGAAATCTGTCCTTTTGGAAAAGCAATCCAGGTGAAGCTGGTTGAGAGAATGCCAAGAGTGTGCAAAGGGTGGCTACATTGAAGAGTCTATATAAATATAAAATTGATTTTGATATGTTCAACACTTTTTTGGTTACTACATGATTCCATATGTCTTATTTCATAGTTTTGAGTTCTTCACTATTATTTTACAATGTAGAAAATAGTCAAAATAAAGAAAAACCTTTGAATGAGTAGGTGTGTCCAAACTTTTGATTGGTACTGTATATATATATTATATACTGCTCAAAAAAATAAAGGGAACACTTAAACAACACATCCTAGATCTGAATGAAAGAAATAATCTTATTAAATACTTTTTTCTTTACATAGTTGAATGTGCTGACAACAAAATCACACAAAAATAATCAATGGAAATCCAATTTATCAACCCATGGAGGTCTGGATTTGGAGTCACACTCAAAATTAAAGTGGAAAACCACACTACAGGCTGATCCAACTTTGATGTAATGTCCTTAAAACAAGTCAAAATGAGGCTCAGTAGTGTGTGTGGCCTCCACGTGCCTGTATGACCTCCCTACAACGCCTGGGCATGCTCCTGATGAGGTGGCGGATGGTCTCCTGAGGGATCTCCTCCCAGACCTGGACTAAAGCATCCGCCAACTCCTGGACAGTCTGTGGTGCAACGTGGCATTGGTGGATGGAGCGAGACATGATGTCCCAGATGTGCTCAATTGGATTCAGGTCTGGGGAACGGGTGGGCCAGCCCATAGCATCAATGCCTTCCTCTTGCAGGAACTGCTGACACACTCCAGCCACATGAGGTCTAGCATTGTCTTGCATTAGGAGGAACCCAGGGCCAACCGCACCAGCATATGGTCTCACAAGGGGTCTGAGGATCTCATCTCGGTACCTAATGGCAGTCAGGCTACCTCTGGCGAGCACATGGAGGGCTGTGCGGCCCCCCAAAGAAATGCCACCCCACACCATGACTGACCCACCACCAAACCGGTCATGCTGGAGGATGTTGCAGGCAGCGGAACGTTCTCCACGGCGTCAGCAGACTCTGTCACGTCTGTCACGTGCTCAGTGTGAACCTGCTTTCATCTGTAAAGAGCACAGGGCGCCAGTGGCGAATTTGCCAATCTTTTTGTTCTCTGGCAAATGCCAAACGTCCTGCACGGTGTTGGGCTGTAAGCACAACCCCCACCTGTGGACGTCGGGCCCTCAAACCACCCTCATGGAGTCTGTTTCTGACCATTTGAGCAGACACATGCACATTTGTGGCCTGCTGGAGGTCATTTTGCAGGGCTCTGGCAGTGCTTCTCCTGCTCCTCCTTGCACAAAGGCGGAGGTAGCGGTCCTGCTGCTGGGTTGTTGCCCTCCTACGGCCTCCTCTACGTCTCCTGATGTACTGGCCTGTCTCCTGGTAGCGCCTCCATAGTCTGGACACTACGCTGACAGACACAGCAAACCTTCTTGCCACAGCTCACATTGATGTGCCATCCTGGATGAGCTGCACTACCTGAGCCACTTGTGTGGGTTGTAGACTCCGTCTCATGCTACCACTAGAGTGAAAGCACCGCCAGCATTCAAAAGTGACCAAAACATCAGCCAGGAAGCCTAGGAACTGAGAAGTGGTCTGTGGTCCCCATCTGCAGAACCACTCCTTTATTGGGGGTGTCTTGCTAATTGCCTATAATTTCCACCTGTTGTCTATTCCATTTGCACAACAGCATGTGAAATGTATTGTCAATCAGTGTTGCTTCCTAAGTGGACAGTTTGATTTCACAGAAGTGTAATTGACTTGGAGTTACATTGTGTTGTTTAAGTGTTCCCTTTATTTTTTTGAGCAGTGTATATATATTATATATATATATTCTATAGTTTTGTTCTCTGCATCGTTGGGGTGGGCTCGTAAGCAAGCATTTCACGGTAAAGAGTTGATTTGAGAGGGAAAGACAAAGAGCGAGGGAGTCCAAATGTATTCTGACCTAGTCTTTAGTATGAATCCATTTTTAATGAGATGAGTACAAAACATTAAAGGAACAGTTGTCTCCATGTCTCGTCCGTACCTGGTAGAGTATTCGGGTGGGGGTCCCGCAAAGTTCATCCCAATGGCTGGGGGAGGAGGGTAGGCCTCATTGGTCATGTAGGGACATATCTTTTCCAGAGAATCTACCAATTTTCTACCAAATTGCAAGAAATTACCGGGATTCCCGTTCAAACCGAAAGTGCTATTTAGAAGCATATGTTTTATTTAACCAGGTAAGTTGACTGAGAACACATTCTCATTTACAGCAATGACCTGGGGAATAGTTACAGGGGAGGGGGGGGTGAATGAGCCAATAGTAAGCTTGGGATGATTAGGTGACCGTGATGGTATGAGGGCCAGATTGGGAATTTAGCCAGGACACCAGGGTTAACACCCCTACTCTAACAATAAGTGCCATGGGATCTTTAGTGACCACAGAGAGTCAGGACACCTGTTTAACGTCCCACCCGAAAGACAGCACATGTCCCCAATCACTGTCCTGGGATATTATTTTAGACCAGAGGAAAGAGTGACTCCTACTGGCCCTCCAACACCACTGTTAAAGGAATTTTATATCTTGATGATAATAATCAATAATCAATTCGCCTTAACTAATGCCCAAGGTTTGTAAGACAATGGGTTAAAATAATTAGGCAAGGACTCAGCTTTCTGCAAAAGGTTTCTGTAGCTTTATTCAGAGAACGTTCTGGCGTCAGGATAACAAAACAGTCATTATATAGTTCTTGCTTACTTACGCACATGCATTTACACACAATCCGTTGGTGACCTGCAACCCCCATAAACTTCTCACTCTGTTTATCACCTTCTGGCTCAGCCTGTTCCTTTCCTTCAAGGTTAGGAACTCTCTGAAGTTTTACTCCCTTGACCATCTGCTTCTGTAGCTATACTAATTGCATACACACATTTCTTTCCCTCTCCAGTGGTTCCTGGACTTTCCGGAACTAATCAGACCAATCGATCCCTACATTGATCATTACATTGATTATTCATTAACCCTGCTGTATGACTAATAATTCATCATGGTTTATTGATTCATTTACCTTTATTAGATAATTCTCTTATCAATTCCACCCTTAAATGATTCAATAATTCACCATGATGATCAGATGCTATATGAGAACCCTACTAATCACATTCTATATGTAATCACACATAATTATACGCTATATGGAAATACAAATAATCGCTATATGGAAATACAAATAATCACACGCTATATGGAAATACAACTAATCACACGCTATATGGAAATTAATTGTGATACAAGGATTAAACAAAACCAATACATGAATATTCCTCCTACTCCTCCATTACTGTCCTAGGCCTATTTCCAATTATGACACTTCGATTCAGGATTTTCATCATCATTTTCATTAAAGGAACAGTCTATCAAAACATTGAAAATTCTATCTAAACGTTGAAAATTGTTTCATCAAACATTGGCTCCTCGTTATTGAAAGAAACGGAGCCATCTTCCTGGCCTGGAGGCCCGCATTCGCCATCCCACTGATCGGAGCTCGGAATTGGTCCATATCTCACCATCTGCTGCGTCATCGATCTCTCTAGAGTCCTGGTGATTAAACCTCTCACACATGGGACGAGACAACATCCACACAACACAAACACACTAATATGGGTGAAAGCAGCCCATAATACAGTTCTTACAACACTTTTCCATTTCCCAAACATGGGATGTGTTATCAGGAATGTACGTGTAGCGCTGAACCTAATCATTCTACCTACACTGCCCTCTTCTGCCAATAACATATCGAGAGTCAGTCTATTTTACCAGGTCATGAGGGAGGTGGCGGATAATTGGTCAGAGAACCTCTTTACTGCATCCCCGTTTTCATTCATGAATCTCTGTTGATTATTAAAGATGTCATTAATCCAATCCACATTTCTATTTATTGTCAACCACCAAAATAATGTAGTGTTAAAGCCTTCACATATTTGATTCATAGCTTTGTATTCATCTGGAACTTCCCTGAGGATGCCAATAGCATCCATCTTGTAAAGCTACTCCCATCCTGGTCAAAACTCCTCCTGTGCCTACTTTAGCCTCCTATAACTGGCCTCTGATGACTAACTCGAACTGGTTGGACCAATAACCCCAGGGCGCAAGTTCCTAACCACCCTTTGTGGTAATTTCTGTCGTATGCATCCTTTACTGGTACTGGCCCACCCTACATCAGTTATAGGTGCTATGAGGTTAAACATTTTCTCCTGTGCTTTCAAACTTAAGTCAGTCACATTAACCTCTATGGGCTGGGTGGGACGCTTGCGTCCCACCTACTCAACAGCCAGTTGAATCCTGTGGCGCGTTATTGAAATACCTTAGATATGCTATTACTTCAATTTTTCAAAAATATGACTATTTTACACCATTTTAAAGATAAGACTCTCGTTAATCTAACCACACTGTCCGATTTCAAAAAGGCTTTACAACGAAAGCAAAACATTAGATTATGTCAGCAGAGTACCAAGCCAGAAATAATCAGACACCCATTTTTCAAGCTAGCATATAATGTCACATAAACCCAAACCACAGCTAAATGTAGCACTAACCTTTGATGATCTTCATCAGATGACAACCCTAGGACATTATGTTATACAATACATGCATGTTTTGTTCAATCAAGTTCATATTTATATCAAAAAACAGCTTTTTACATTAGCATGTGACTAGCATGTGACTAGCATTCCCACCGAACACTGCCGGTGAATTTACTAAATTACTCACGATAAACGTTCACAAAAAGCATAACAATTATTTTAAGAATTATAGATACAGAACTCCTCTATGCACTCGATATGTCCGATTTTAAAATAGCTTTTCGGTGAAAGCACATTTTGCAATATTCTCAGTAGATAGCCCGGCATCACAGGGCTAGCTATTTAGACACCCAGCAAGTTTAGCACTCATCAAAGTCAGATTTACTATAAGAAAAATGTTATTACCTTTGTTGTCTTCGTCAGAATGCACTCCCAGGACTTCTACTTCAATAACAAATGTTGGTTTGGTCCAAAATAATCCATCGTTATATCCGAATAGCGGCGTTTTGTTCGTGCGTTCCAGACACTATCCGAAATAGTAAAGAAGTGTCACGCGCTTGGCGCAATTCGTGACAATAAAATTCTAAGTATTCCATTACCGTACTTCGAAGCATGTCAATCGCTGTTTAAAATCAATTTTTACGACATTTTTCTCGTAGAAAAGCGATAATATTCCGACAGGGAATCTCCTTTTCGGCAAACAGAGGAAAAAATCCCAAAGGCGGGGGCGGTCGGGGTCACGCGCATAAGCTAGTGTCTCTTGATGGGCCACTTGAGAAAGGCGATAATGTGTTTCAGCCTGGGGCTGGAATGACGACATTCTGTTTTTTCCCGGGCTCTGAGCGCCTATGGACGACGTGGGAAGTGTCACGTTAGAGCAGAGATCCTTAGTAAATGATAGAGATGGAAAAGAAGTTCAACAAATGGTCAGACAGGCCACTTCCTGTAAAGGAATCTCTCAGGTTTTGACCTGCCATTTGAGTTCTGTTATACTCACAGACACCATTCAAACAGTTTTAGAAAATTTAGGGTGTTTTCTATCCATATGTAATAAGTATATGCATATTCTAGTTACTGAGTAGGAGTGGTAACCAGATTAAATCGGGTATGTTTTTTATCCAGCCGTGTCAATGCTGCCCCCTAGCCCTAACAGGTTAAAAGAACCTGGTATGGGCCTTCCCAACGGTGTTGCTTCCAGTTTTTTCTCCTCAGGGACTGGATCCACACCCAGTCTCCTGGTTGGATTGAGTGAATCACCTTCTCCTGTAATTCACCTGTGGGACACAAAATCTTGGACATATGGGTTTGGTTAACAAACAGTCTTCTCATGTGCTTTGCTAGTATTTCTTCAACTTCTATGTCTACCTGTTCTGGTATCTCTAACTCTGGCATTCTATAGGCTCTACCTGATTAGCTAAACTGTCATCCATCATTTAAAGAGATGGCTCCTAGTAAACCAACTCTAGGGATAATATCTTGACTTAATATTTTAGCTACCATAATCATGTCCACCAAGTAAGTTGGGAACGCTTCTACCCATTTGCTATACTTATCTATTCTTGTTAAACACCCCTTCTTCCCCTCATTTCGGAATATCTCAATAAGGTACATTTCCAACTGTTGGAATGGATATCTTACAAAAAAAAAAAAAGTTTAAGTAATTATCCTCTAGGCCATCACTCTTTCCTAACTACTCTACTATACTTCCCTCCCCTTGATACATTGCTTAGCCTATGTATCAATATTGCTGCGTATCCATACAATGTCTTTGGTAGGATAAGTAAATTATCCTTATGTCAGACCTTCTCTTGTAGGATGCCCCATTTCATTTTCCACATGTCCAATTCTCCCTGGGGCCTTCATCCTTGGCTATAATTTAACAATCCTCTGTCAAGTGTTTTACCTTCTTTAACCTGTTAGGGCTAGGGGGCAGCATTGACACGGCTGGATAAAAAACATACCCGATTTAATCTGGTTACCACTCCTACTCAGTAACTAGAATATGCATATACTTATTACATATGGATAGAAAACACCCTATATTTTCTAAAACTGTTTGAATGGTGTCTGTGAGTATAACAGAACTCAAATGGCAGGTCAAAACCTGAGAGATTCCTTTACAGGAAGTGGCCTGTCTGACCATTTGTTGAACTTCTTTTCCATCTCTATCATTTACTAAGGATCTCTGCTCTAACGTGACACTTCCCACGTCGTCCATAGGCGCTCAGAGCCCGGGAAAAAACAGAATGTCGTCATTCCAGCCCCAGGCTGAAACACATTATCGCCTTTCTCAAGTGGCCCATCAAGAGACACTAGCTTATGCGCGTGACCCCGACCGCCCCCGCCTTTGGGATTTTTTCCTCTGTTTGCCGAAAAGGAGATTCCCTGTCGGAATATTATCGCTTTTCTACGAGAAAAATGTCGTAAAAATTGATTTTAAACAGCGATTGACATGCTTCGAAGTACGGTAATGGAATACTTAGAATTTTATTGTCACGAATTGCGCCAAGCGCGTGACACTTCTTTACTATTTCGGATAGTGTCTGGAACGCACGAACAAAACGCCGCTATTCGGATATAACGATGGATTATTTTGGACCAAACCAACATTTGTTATTGAAGTAGCAGTCCTGGGTGTGTATTCTGACGAAGACAACAAAAGGTAATGACATTTTTATAATAGTAAATATGATTATGGTGAGTGCTAAACTTGCCGGGTGTCTAAATAGCGAGCCCGTGATGCCTGGGCTATGTACTTAGAATATTGCAAAATGTGCTTTCACCAAAAAGCTATTTTAAAATCGGACATATCGAGTGCATAGAGGAGGTCTGTATCTATAATTCTTAAAATAATTGTTATGCTTTTTGTGAACGTTTATCGTGAGTAATTTAGTAAAATGTTAGCGAATTCCCCGGAAGTTTGCGGGGGGTATGCTAGTTCTGAACGTCACATGCTAATGTAAAAAGCTGGTTTTTGATATAAATATGAACTTGATTGAACAAAACATGCATGTATTGTATAACATAATGTCCTAGGGTTGTCATCTGATGAAGATCATCAAAGGTGAGTGCTGCATTTAGCTGTCTTCTGGGTTTTGGTGACATTATATGCTGGCTTGAAAAATGGGTGTCTGATTATTTCTGGCTTGGTACTCTGCTGACATAATCTAATGTTTTGCTTTCGTTGTAAAGCCTTTTTGAAATCGGACAGTGTGGTTAGATTAACGAGAGTCTTATCTTTAAATGGCTGTAAAATAGTCATATGTTTGAGAAATTGAAGTAATAGGATTTTTAAGGTTTTGAAAATCGCGCCACAGGATAGCCGTGGCTGTTACGTAGGTGGGACGAATTCGTCCCGCCTAGCCTAGAGAGGTTAAGATGTATCTGTGCTGTTTTGTATGGTTTTAAATGTCTATGTGCTTGTCTGTGTAAATAGTAACTTTCTCTCCTTTCTTATTTCACCGGTTCTAGTCAATGCTACTATTTCGGCCTACTGTGCAGAATAGTGTCTGGGCAATGGTTCAGTGTCTAACACCTGAAACCAACTAAGCTTTCATTGCCCTTTTAGTTAGGGTAACAATTACTTTCAACAAAATTATACTAATCTCCTCCTAGCGAATTTACCAAACATAAACTTAAAATCAAAACTAAAATACATGCCTGCCAATGGAGCCGATAGTCTCTCCATGAATTAATATCCTAGAGCTTAGTGAACCAAATTCTCTTCCTATCTTCTCCTGCTGGCCCCCCTCCTTTCTTCCTACTACTCCCCAACCCTCAAGGTTTCAGCAGTGCAGGGGAGGATTTCTCCGTCTGTCCTTCTCTGTCTCCAGTTTTTTCTCATAATATGGTTGTTTCCAAATATTGACTAAATGTCTCATTGTCTCCTTGGTTGCACTCCTGAACCTTAGAAAAATCCACCTGTCTAGATATTGCATATCTACTTAAATTTATCTCGATACCCTCAATAATCCTGGATCACCTACAGATGTCATATATCCCTGTCCTGTTGACATAAGTCTACCATTATTAAACTTATTCACAACAAAATATAGTAATATTATATCCATTCCACAGCCTTGTTGTGTTAACCTCTTACATCTAGACGTTCCGCTAGCGGAACACCTGCTCCAATATCCAATGATGGGCGTGGCGCGAAATACAAACTCCTCTAAAATCCGAAAACTTCAATTTTTCAAACATATGACTATTTTACAGCATTTTAAAGACAAGACTCTCGTTAATCTAACCACACTGTCCGATTTCAAAAAGGCTTTACAGCGAAAGCAAAACATTACATTATGTCAGCAGAGTACCCAGCCAGAAATAATCAGACACCCATTTTTCAAGCTAGCATATAACGTCACAAAAAACAAAACCACAGCTAAATGCAGCACTAACCTTTGATGATCTTCATCAGATGACAACCCTAGGACATTATGTTATACAATACATGCATGTTTTGTTCAATCAAGTTCATATTTATATCAAAAACCAGCTTTTTACATTAGCATGTGACGTTCAGAACTAGCATACCCCCCGCAAACTTCCGGGGAATTCGCTAACATTTTACTAAATTACTCACGATAAACGTTCACAAAAAGCATAACAATTATTTTAAGAATTATAGATACAGACCTCCTCTATGCACTCGATATGTCCGATTTTAAAATAGCTTTTTGGTGAAAGCACATTTTGCAATATTCTAAGTACATAGCCCAGGCATCACGGGCTCGCTATTTAGACACCCGGCAAGTTTAGCACTCACCATAATCATATTTACTATTATAAAAGTTTCATTACCTTTTGTTGTCTTCGTCAGAATACACACCCAGGACTGCTACTTCAATAACAAATGTTGGTTTGGTCCAAAATAATCCATCGTTATATCCGAATAGCGGCGTTTTGTTCGTGCGTTCAAGACACTATCCGAAATAGTAAAGAAGTGTCACGCGCATGGCGCAATTCGTGACAATAAAATTCTAAGTATTCCATTACCGTACTTCGAAGCATGTCAACCGCTGTTTAAAATCAATTTTTACGACATTTTTCTCGTAGAAAAGCGACAATATTCCGACAGGGAATCTCCTTTTCGGCAAACAGAGGAAAAAATCCCAAAGGCGGGGGCGGTCGGGGTCACGCGCATAAGCCAGTGTCTCTTGATCGGCCACTTGAGAAAGGCGATAATGTGTTTCAGCCTGGGGCTGGAATGACGACATTCTGTTTTTTCCCGGGCTCTGAGCGCCTATGGACGACGTGGGAAGTGTCACGTTAGAGCAGAGATCCTTAGTAAATGATAGAGATGGAAAAGAAGTTCAACAAATGGTCAGAGAGGCCACTTCCTGTAAAGGAATCTCTCAGGTTTTGACCTGCCATTTGAGTTCTGTTATACTCACAGACACCATTCAAACAGTTTTAGAAAATTTAGGGTGTTTTCTATCCATATGTAATAAGTATATGCATATTCTAGTTACTGGGTAGGAGTGGTAACCAGATTAAATCGGGTATGTTTTTTATCCAGCCGTGTCAATGCTGCCCCCTAGCCCTAACAGGTTAAGGAAGCCTACCCTTAGTCTAAAGCTTTGCCCTTTTAGTCCTCTCATTGGTTAAAATTATCAATTGTGTTTAAGAACTTTAACTCCTCATAATTATCAGTTCTACAAATTCCCTTAAAATCAATATCACCAATGACCTTAAATTCACCATCCATGGCTTTTCAATGTGGCTGATCAGACCACACAGGAAGAGTCACCAGAGGGGTCAAAAGTCATACCACCCTTTCGGAACCGTGTTTCTTACTACATTAAACAAATTAAAGCTAAGAACTTTATTTACATTTTGTATCCCAGGGTCCCAGAACATTCCCTATCAAAAGAATTTCACGTGTTTAATTAAACTCAGAAAACAAAACTTCCAAAATGCCATGTGTGTAAACCCCTTTAAGATATCATGTCCCTAGGAATTTTTTTTTTTCCAAAGAGAGCTAAGCGCTTCTTT
Organism: Salmo salar; assembly: GCF_965601325.2. Classification (NCBI taxonomy): domain Eukaryota; kingdom Metazoa; phylum Chordata; class Actinopteri; order Salmoniformes; family Salmonidae; genus Salmo; species Salmo salar. The sequence continues at coordinate 86,028,574 of NC_138295.1, forward strand.
TTCCATAAAATAAGTACTTGGTCAGCGTTTCATCCTACCACACTGATTCAAAAACCCAAAAGTTGACTATAAACAAAACTTCATAGTACTTATAACTCCATTGTACTCGCACCACCGCGGTTACACTCACCCCCTTACAAATAGCGCGTCCTCGAGTTAGCTTGTGACTCTACGTCCTACAGGAACGCGCACGCCGGCCAGGCTCACGCACAACTATAATTAATTTACACTGTTCCTGCGAAATAAAATAAACTCGCCCTGTAATCCACCTTTCTGACCTGACATTGTTTCATGCAATGAAAACATAATGTTAGCATACATCCACTTCCCGTTCAAATCACTGGTGTTACTAAACAATCAAACCACGAATCTATAACCAGAATTTATCACCAAACTTTTACGATTCCATTATTCAGACCAGAATCGCTTCCAGCCACATATGTTTTCAGTGCTCACAACCAACGCTTCTCATTTTACCCGTACGAAAAAAATAATATATATCTCTTTTCAAACAGCGTTCTGCCTTACCTCTATCGTAAGATTAAACCCAATGTTACAACTTTATCTCTCCTTCGGCTTCACTCTTATGAAATGTCCAAGGGTTTAAAAAATATCATGTATATCACCACAATTCTGTCGCAATTATTACTTTCCGCTCCTTATAATTCATTAGATTTAGGTAACTGCCTTTTCCTTGATTCCGTCATTGAAATACAACTCCCATTCTCTATAAATCATTTAAGCAGGCCATTTAGACCACAAACAACGTACTTTATCGAATTCGCCTCGCTATTATTTTGAATGAATCTGTCTTTCAATTTAACCTCAACAAGCTATCAAAGCATTTGGTTTCTATCTTAAACAAACACTAACAACCGTATGCTTCTAGTCATAACATAAAAATAATTAAATTAAATTTTAGTCCCATGGTGCATGGGCTGGGAACCGAACCCGGGCCCCCCGCATAGCAGGCAAGAATTCTACCACTGAACCAAAATGCTTTTGCTTAGAGCTGCAATTCCGGTGGTTGTGTCCTACTCGGTCACAACGTTTACAGGCTGTTTTACAGTTTCTGGCGAAATGTCCTGTTCTATCTCAATTAAAACACCACTTCTCTCCGTCTTTGTCAGCGCGTCTCCCTGTTTTTCCCCTTCTGTCTACAGTGACTGTCTCTATCCACTTTTCTCAATAAGTTTGCTAAATCCTGTTCTCCTCTCTGTCTATCCCTAAACTGTCTCTGTCTATGGTTCCTTGGTGGGGCCTTACAATCCTCTGCCATGTGGCCGGTTATATTGCAGTTGTAGCACTTTCTGTCCTCAGGTTCTATCCACTTTCTACTCTCCCTGTTTCCCCCTTTCTTTTTAAAATCTTTCCTGCTTTTTCCTGCAATTTCTCCAAGAGTGGCGATCAAATGTTCTGCTCCTGTCTGTTCTTTCTTACTTTTCTTTTCCTTGCCATTATGCTCATGGTGTATAGCATACCTCTTTACTTCGGCCAATGTGGCTGTTCCCCACCCTATCAGAGTCTCTTTTATGATTTGACAAATTTCAGGCTCCATACCACTCAAGAAGGCTATTTTTAACTGTTGGTGGTAAGGTCCGTCGTCTCCCTGTCTAGGCTCTACCAGTCCACTATTAGCATTGAACACATCTCTCAGTCTCTCTAAATACTGGCAAACAGTTTCCCCATCCCCTTGTTTACACTCATGTATTTTTGAAAAGTCTGCATGTCTATGGTAATAGTCCCTAAGATTATTACAGAGCTGTGTCAATTTGTCTGCATAATCCCCATCTCCTGCCCATGGTAAAACCGGTTCTTCTCCTTGCCCTGGAACCCAGGCTCCCTTCACTGCTGCCCAGTCTTTCCCCACTATCTGTCGGACAGCCCTTTCCAATTCTCCTGTATTTAGTTTAAAACTCTCGGTCAGTCCCACCATATCTCTCCTAAACCCTTCTATTCCTGTTTTTGGATGTGCTATTCCCTCAACTGCTCTTGCTACATCTCTCTGAGTCCAGGGTCGATACATTTACATTACATTTACATTTTAGTCATTTAGCAGACGCTCTTATCCAGAGCGACTTACAAATTGGTGCATTCACCTTATAATATCCAGTGGAACAACCACTTTACAATAGTGCATCTAAATCTTTTAAGGGGGGGGGGGTTAGAAGGATTACTTTATCCTATCCCAGGTATTCCTTGAAGAGGTGGGGTTTCAGGTGTCTCCGGAAGGTGGTGATTGACTCCGCTGTCCTGGCGTCGTGAGGGAGCTTGTTCCACCATTGGGGTGCCAGAGCAGCGAACAGTTTTGACTGGGCTGAGCGGGAACTGTGCTTCCTCAGAGGTAGGGAGGCCAGCAGGCCAGCGGTGGATGAGCGCAGTGCCCTCGTTTGGGTGTAGGGACTGATCAGAGCCTGAAGGTACGGAGGTGCCGTTCCCCTCACAGCTCCGTAGGCAAGCACCATGCTCTTGTAGCGGATGCGAGCTTCGACTGGAAGCCAGTGGAGAGAGCGGAGGAGCGGGGTGACGTGAGAGAACTTGGGAAGGTTGAACACCAGACGGGCTGCGGCGTTCTGGATGAGTTGTAGGGGTTTAATGGCACAGGCAGGGAGCCCAGCCAACAGCGAGTTGCAGTAATCCAGACGGGAGATGACAAGTGCCTGGATTAGGACCTGCGCCGCTTCCTGTGTGAGGCAGGGTCGTACTCTGCGAATGTTGTAGAGCATGAACCTACAGGATCGGGTCACCGCCTTGATGTTGGTGGAGAACGACAGGGTGTTGTCCAGGGTCACGCCAAGATACATTTGTAAGATATCCGATTGATCAGCTTCGCCTGCCCTAGGATTAGGAAGCTCTATGAGAGGACACTGATCCTCCTCCCAATCTGATTGAACCTCCCTCAGCCCTGGCTTATTATACAGCGCCAGTCGCTTTTTAAGGTTAGACTCTCTTGGTTCTGGCTCTTCTTTCCTCTCCTTTGAGGATTTACCACCCATGTTTATTCAATTACTGTTATTCCTATTGTCACAATATGTGTGTACTTACTCAATTACTTCGTTTATTTTCTAATATGTATTCTCACTTTCTATGGGTGTAACCTCCTTCCTCCTGTTTGGAATAATCAGACCTATTTTGCGCGCCTCTGGTAGATCTCGATTATCCCCTCTAAAATGTATTTTGACAGGCGATCTATATTCATACAAATTATGTCCCTGACCTACGTTCTTATAAATGTTATTATTATATTTCGCCTTCCATATTATGTTTTCCGCCTAATATATTATTGACCAGGTATCATTTAGGTCTCAATATTAGCTCCAATTCTCACAATCTATGTGTATGCTTCTATAATTCTGTTATTATACTTAAATCTCACAATCTATGTGTGTGCTCTACTGTTATCTCACTTACTCCTGTTAGTCCTATACTAACGTAACTTACTTATCTTTATTTCGCCTTCTATATTACGTTTTCCGGCTACTGTACTTCGACCAGTTTTACTGTTAGGTCTTACTGCAACCAGTTTTACTGTTAGGTCTTACTGCAACCAGTTTTACTGTTAGGTCTTACTGCAACCGGTTTTACTTTTAGGTCTTACTTAGATCTGTGACCCAGTGCCGCCAACACTAACATAGATACTTTTGTCTTAAACTTTCTCTACATTAGATTATATGGACGGTATACCCGATACAAATCTTACTTTTTGTTAGTTTTACGGTTAATATCCTCCTTCACATTTATCTTGACCAATGCTTAATAGGAACCTAATCCAGTCCATTCTAAGTCAATTTTTAGTAAGTTTAGAATTTAACCCCAAACTAATGAATAAAGATTACTGACCTTATTTTGCAGCTGAGAATTCAATGTAGGTTGGATCTCGTCACCGCTTCTGTCACATACCAGTTTGCCACCGGCCTGTAAAGAACCCACAGAAAAGGGCCGGGTCTTTGATTTACGGATATTTCATCCGCCCGTGCACGGTTTCGGTGTCTCCTTGGAACGACAGGAGCGGGTATTGAAATCCGGCTCGAAGGACCAATTGTTAAAGGAATTTTATATCTTGATGATAATAATCAATAATCAATTCGCCTTGACTAATGCCCAAGGTTTGTAAGACAATGGGTTAAAATAATTAGGCAAGGACTCAGCTTTCTGCAAAAGGTTTCTGTAGCTTTATTCAGAGAAGGTTCTGGCGTCAGGATAACAAAACAGTCATTATATAGTTCTTGCTTACTTACGCATGTTATGAGAATTTTGTTCCCAATGTTCATAAACTGAACTTCAATTAAACTACTCAGTCTGCACCCCAGAGTTTGTAAGGTTCTGGTTAAATGACACAGACGGAGGCCCAGCCTACAATAGTCAACCAAGTTTATTCACGAGAGCTCAGAATATCATACAATGTACATAGCCTTTTATACCTAACATTTGGTCATATCATATGTCATACCCCTTACAGATGCCCCCTCCTCTTCTTTAACACTGTCAATGCTTATTTACAAGTCTTCTCCATCACAAATCCTGCCCCATGTTACATAATCTACTGCAAGCCTAAAGTTTTCTCCCCTCTCTGGGTGGGGAGACCTTCTTCCTGTTATCAGTTTCACTGTGGTCACAAGTTGTCTTCTGTCTGGTAACAGTTCCCCTTTTCCCTTGAATGTCTTGCCTATATTGCTAAATCATTAAGCTTAAACTTTTCCAACACACACACATTAGTACATTCATCTTATAATCACTCGGTTATACCTTTTCAGGGTGAAATCATTTAGTCAAACCTTTAATCATATAATTTCCATTACAACGCACATGCATTTACACACAATCCGTTGGTGACCTGCAACCCCCATAAACTTCTCACTCTGTTTATCACCTTCTGGCTCAGCCTGTTCCTTTCCTTCAAGGTTAGGAACTCTCTGAAGTTTTACTCCCTTGACCATCTGCTTCTGTAGCTATACTAATTGCATACACACATTTCTTTCCCTCTCCAGTGGTTCCTGGACTTTCCGGAACTAATCAGACCAATCGATCCCTACATTGATCATTACATTGATTATTCATTAACCCTGCTGTATGACTAATAATTCATCATGGTTTATTGATTCATTTACCTTTATTAGATAATTCTCTTATCAACCACTTCCAGCAGCAACTGGTCTCCAATCTAGGGACTGACCAGAACCAACCCTGCTTAGCTTCAGAAGCAAGCCAGCTGTGGGATGCAGGGTGTTAAGCAGCGAATAAGATCCAACATGATTATACCACTCTACATGGAGAAATATACACTAATGGGTTCTTGTATTTGTTGCTATTTAATCAACTCAAAGTCACCACACTATTTCATTGATGTAGCCTAGTTTTAACCGGTCTATGAGGCACTGTTGGCCGACGGGTCAAATATGAGGTTATTACAGTAGCCTACCTTTCACTAAAAGATGCATTTTGGTCCTTTCCTCTCCCCTTACACCTGGCTATCAAGGGAATTTGGGAAGGTTGTGGCTGTTTATACTTCGGTTATTGTGATGATTTTGTCAGAGGAAACAAATCTGAATCTCTGATAATCTAACAGTTACGCTGTAGCGGAGATTCAGCACAATGGATAGCGCCGCAGTTGATCAATTGCACGTGAATCTAAACCCGCAGTTTATCATGTGCCATTCTTCAGCTATATTTACATCAAATCTTCTCAGACCTACCTATTGCATCTGTTCTCCAGCAATAAAGTCAATTATCAAGTTAATATTCATTTAGTCACAGCATAAATTAAACGTGAGCCTACACAATCAAATTAACTTGTCAAGACCCTGCCATTCTTCTCCGTTATTACTTTTATTCAGGACAAAATACCCCCAGTTCTCGCATTATTTTACAGACTTGGTCAGAAAGGGTAACTGATTCTCAAGACCCAGACAAACAAATGTAGAATAACATTCAATACACAATCTTAGGCTACATAACAGGGGTGGAAATCCCAGGAGGGACGGGGGGTACACGACCCCCCCATCCTGGGAAAAATATGATTTGTCCCCCCCAATATATCACTGTAAACATTACTCTGTAATTTAAATAATAATAATAATACGCAATGAAAGCAATTGTGCTGATTATAGACACTTAATAGCGCTTTTTTAAGTTTCAAAAGATTGCGACCCCCCACCCTTTGCCTCACAATGGTATGATCCACTGCCAGTTCCTTAGTTGGCAAGGTAACAGAGGGTTCGTATCTACTGTCTGAAAGGCACTCAATGCACGTGACTGACATGAGGTTAATCCAGTCAATCGCGCCATAGCAATGTTTTGTTTTATGTTGGCAGGGTTCAAACACACACACACACACTAGCTGAATTTGCAGAGCTAGTGTGCAAATATTAACTATTAAGCTAGCTAGTACCTATTCCATTTATGTGGCGTCGTCAAAGATGGAATCTTTGCTATCGTCAATTTATTCCAAGATCAGCAATGTAAGTTAGTGCTTCAAAGTCCCTGTGATAAGGTTAGCGATAAACTGAAGTCCAAACTGAACAGAACTACACTCTCTTCTACCGTTGTCTTAAATATATTTAATGGTCTCGTTGCAAAAGCTAAATTGTCGCAAGGTAACTTTTATTTATTTTATTTCACCTTTATTTAACCCGGGTAGCAAAGATTATAGCAAACACCACTGAAACGGAATTTGTGCTCGCTAGCTTTGCAAAATCAGCTATTGTTGGAAGCCAGCCAATATGAAACAAACGGTTAAAATTACAAAAGATTGCAGCATATGTTGTGTAAATGGTGAACTCATACAGCTGTCAACTCTTGTCACTGCAATCCGTTTCACATTTGCTAGCTACCTTTTAGATCGAAGCCCATATAGAATGATAGAAGATATGATAGAAGCCCATCTCCTACTGTAAATAACCTACACACTGTGTGTGTGTGTGTGTGTGTGTGTGTGTGTGTGTGTGTGTGTGTGTGTGTGTGTGTGTGTGGCCAGCCAGGTAGAAAAAAAAGACGGACATCAGAGTATTTTTCAGTACACCAAAACGCAAAGTAAGAACCCTAGTAGCCTAATATCTCAAAGACTAGTTGGTAAAATGTTCATAAGAAAGAAGTGAAATGCTAATGAAAATGTTTCACAATGATGTCATTAGGCAGAGCAGGCAACAGATGGCAGAGCTGGGGACAGACTGGCAGAGACAGGGAGTCTCAGGTAAGTTTGTTGAGTCTTTGTTTGGCAACATTATGAAAGGTTCTCCATTTTTTTGACTTGTAAAATAGGAACATAATTGGAAAATGCCATGGATACCCCCACTCTCAACTTACACTGGTGACTGAACTAAGATCTGTTAAAGGCAATGGTATTGCTGTTGTGATTAGTTGTGTAGTTTTGGGTACCGGTAGTTAGGAGTACGGCAAACACCTTATTTCTTTGGTTCCTCAATATACATTTACCATATTACAACGTAGGCTGTGTGTTACAGCACTACTTTTGGTGTCCCCCTCAGGAATTGCTCTTCAGAAAATGTCATGTAATTGTCCCCTCCAAAGTTGATATCAGATTTTCGCCCCTGCTACATAAAATAACCTGGAAGGCCTACCCTGTAGCAAACAAAATATTTGCATAGGCCGTAACGGTTTAACTTGCTTCAAAACAGGCTGAATTCAGGTTGGCATAAGTGAGTAAAGCGGTGCCACAGAAATTGTTTTGAATTAAAGCAGATACCTACCGGTAGCTCAAAAGTTGGAGCCAATTTTGTTGCTGTATTAACTGCATTTAAAGGTTGCGTGTACATGCTCTTTGAATTCATGGCGACTATAAGTACGACGCACACCCCGAGCGTTGATCATGCGGATAGAGAAGGCCTGTATGAACAGACTTCACCTCACGCTTTTCATAGAAATTAACCGGTTAATTTCTCCCATGTAATCGGAGTGGGTGGGAAATCCTGGTAAAACTGTTCCCCCCCATCAAACCCTAGGTTAGAGGCGCTACAAGCAACTCTGGGAGAGCTAGGACCTGATAGCAGCCTGCCAGCTAAAGCAGGTTAGCATTGACTTATTTAACCTGAAAGTTTGGATTGTCACTGGGATATGAAGACCAACCGCCAAAACGATGGGCTAATGAGACGAGAGCTGGTTTCACATGTAAGCATTCACTAATAGGAAACCAAGTCAGTCAGGAGAGAAGACACCCAGCAGAGTAATTTAAATGCAAGTTGACAACCGTGATATTAGTTAGCACTGAAACCCCGATTCTAGCAACATCCTCATATGTACCAACCCCAGACACTGTGTTCCACAACCATCAAGTTAAAATGAACTAGAACCCATTCCACATCATGTGATGCTACTAGCATAAATTGACCAACACTGAGCAAATGTAGCTTAAACACAGGGGTCAAAGTATTAATATATTGCAAAATAAATGTTGCCAAGTAGGAACCGCCAAAACAATACTGAGGACACAAGTATTACAGTTAATGTTTAATTGAGCCAAAACAAGCAAATGCAGTTACACACACAGACAACCTGGACTAGAGTACCCATGAACTCTTGCATGTCCCACGTCAGATATCCATGTTTGTGGTCAACGGGGGCTCCGATGAAGCGGTGAACAGTTCCTTAGAGGTAGCGTCGTCAGACGGGCCAGTCGCAGCTTCAGAGGTAGCGTCGTCAGACGGGCCAGTCGCAGCTTCAGAGGTAGCGTCGTCAGACGGGCCAGTCGCAGCTTCAGAGGTAGCGTCGTCAGACGGGCCAGTCGCAGCTTCAGAGGTAGCGTCGTCAGACGGGCCAGTCGCAGCTTCAGAGGTAGCGTCGTCAGACGGGCCAGTCGCAGCTTCAGAGGTAGCGTCGTCAGACGGGCCAGTCGCAGCTTCAGAGGTAGCGTCGTCAGACGGGCCAGTCGCAGCTTCAGAGGTAGCGTCGTCAGACGGGCCAGTCGCAGCTTCAGAGGTAGCGTCGTCAGACGGGCCAGTCGCAGCTTCAGAGGTAGCGTCGTCAGACGGGCCAGTCGCAGCTTCAGAGGTAGCGTCGTCAGACGGGCCAGTCGCAGCTTCAGAGGTAGCGTCGTCAGACGGGCCAGTCGCAGCTTCAGAGGTAGCGTCGTCAGACGGGCCAGTCGCAGCTTCAGAGGTAGCGTCGTCAGACGGGCCAGTCGCAGCTTCAGAGGTAGCGTCGTCAGACGGGCCAGTCGCAGCTTCAGAGGTAGCGTCGTCAGACGGGCCAGTCGCAGCTTCAGAGGTAGCGTCGTCAGACGGGCCAGTCGCAGCTTCAGAGGTAGCGTCGTCAGACGGGCCAGTCGCAGCTTCAGAGGTAGCGTCGTCAGACGGGCCAGTCGCAGCTTCAGAGGTAGCGTCGTCAGACGGGCCAGTCGCAGCTTCAGAGGTAGCGTCGTCAGACGGGCCAGTCGCAGCTTCAGAGGTAGCGTCGTCAGACGGGCCAGTCGCAGCTTCAGAGGTAGCGTCGTCAGACGGGCCAGTCGCAGCTTCAGAGGTAGCGTCGTCAGACGGGCCAGTCGCAGCTTCAGAGGTAGCGTCGTCAGACGGGCCAGTCGCAGCTTCAGAGGTAGCGTCGTCAGACGGGCCAGTCGCAGCTTCAGAGGTAGCGTCGTCAGACGGGCCAGTCGCAGCTTCAGAGGTAGCGTCGTCAGACGGGCCAGTCGCAGCTTCAGAGGTAGCGTCGTCAGACGGGCCAGTCGCAGCTTCAGAGGTAGCGTCGTCAGACGGGCCAGTCGCAGCTTCAGAGGTAGCGTCGTCAGACGGGCCAGTCGCAGCTTCAGAGGTAGCGTCGTCAGACGGGCCAGTCGCAGCTTCAGAGGTAGCGTCGTCAGACGGGCCAGTGGCAGCTTCAGAGGTAGCGTCGTCAGACGGGCCAGTGGCAGCTTCAGAGGTAGCGTCGTCAGACGGGCCAGTGGCAGCTTCAGAGGTAGCGTCGTCAGACGGGCCAGTGGCAGCTTCAGAGGTAGCGTCGTCAGACGGGCCAGTGGCAGCTTCAGAGGTAGCGTCGTCAGACGGGCCAGTGGCAGCTTCAGAGGTAGCGTCGTCAGACGGGCCAGTGGCAGCTTCAGAGGTAGCGTCGTCAGACGGGCCAGTCGCAGCTTCAGAGGTAGCGTCGTCAGACGGGCCAGTCGCAGCTTCAGAGGTAGCGTCGTCAGACGGGCCAGTCGCAGCTTCAGAGGTAGCGTCGTCAGACGGGCCAGTCGCAGCTTCGTCAGAGGACATGCGCCTCAGCTTCTCCTCAGAGGACAGGGCATCATTTGCCTGAGAGCTACCATGGTTTGGAGAAGCTTGGGATTCTACTTCGTTAGTCTCTAAATACTCTATAGAAAAAACAAAAGGAACAGTTGGGTATTCTACAGCAACACATCTGTTCCACACGGTCTAGGCCGAATTGCCAGTCGAATGTTGAACCCAACAGTTTTCAAAGTATATGTTTCAGGCCGTACCTTCTCTGTCTTGTTTAGCGTCAGACCCTATGGATCGGAGCAAGGCCAGGGCATGCTCAATGGAGACGTCATTTGATGACAGCTCTGAAAAACGTAGGTTAAGGTACACAAGCAAAATTACCAAATCAAAGGCTTTGACAACGTTATTTAGACTGAGTTACTCTATGGTGTTGAATGTGTGTCAAACACAGCAGCACCATAGACAGTGACAAAGAACATAGCTAGAAGGGTTGTGGAAAGAAACACTTACCTCCAAGTCTCCTCTGCAGAGAGACTTGATCTTGCTTCTGGGACTTTCCAACAGGGTAACAAGAAACTGAGGAGAAAGTGTTGACAGAAGTTGAGTTCACACAAAATAGCTACATATATTAATAATAGATGACCAATGCGGAAGAAACAGACAGTCAAATTTGAATCTCCAACTTATAAAGTTAAGCATATTTCCCAAACAAATCCCTTCAATCCAAATAAAACGTTAGTGAACCAACCTTTGACAACCCCCACAGTCATCACAAAGAGCAGCAATTCTCTCACACCTCCCATGATCATGAGAATAGTCTGTGTTATCAACAGGTAATGTCTTCCCATGGCCTGTATGAGGCTTATATAGGCCACTAATGACCGTTTACCTGACAAACATGACTTAACGATCAATTAACAAGCTTGATTGAGGTGTTACATTCAGATAGAAATAGACCATGTAGAACATATGTTGATTCTTTGGTGGGCAGGCAATCTTTTCTACTCCATATATTGCATTTATATCTGTAATGTTTAACCCTAATGGTCTCAGAATCTTCAAAGATATTAGGGGGAAATAAACACTGTACCCAAATCCACTTTTTACAATGCTCCTGGGAAATGGGTAGGCCTCCACCATACAGTTTTACAGCTGTGATATATTTATTTATTTACATAGATCACATACTTAAATATATATATGTTAGCTGTAGGTAGCTTTGGGATAAAATTCCCATATTGTATTGTTACTAACATAAATCATAATATATCATATTTTCCTCATTTGCTCTGTAGGAGGTTCGTCATATGAAGGACATTCAAGTGGATGTGACCCCTAACCTGACATAATGTAAACGTTATACATTAAGCTCTCTCCCTCAGTGACATGAATTAGTATATTTCATATTCTCAGAACCCAACAGTAGGTTTTAAGGTGTGGCTGCATGTTTGTCGTGGACGCATCGTCACTCTTGATGTTCTTTTTCCAGATTGCAAGTGAAACACCTTTAGATGTGGTAAGTGCCAGTTGGTAACTTTTCCTCACACTTGCTTGTTTAAGGTATGGATGCAACACCCCAGTATGTCTGCAGGGGCTGGTCACTGAGATTTACCATGTTACACATGCTACTAGACTAACCTTCCAAGTAAATATGTTACAAGTCTGAACTGGCCGTCCTTGTCTTTCCTCAACTAATTGAAAGCTCAGGGACAGACATCCTGAACGACTTTGATGTCAGAGCTCCCATCAGCCCTCTACACCTCGCTGTGAGTAAAGCCTACCTGCTCCTGTAGTGGTCTCCATATGACAAATGGCACCCTATTCCCTATTTAGTACACTACTTTTGACCAGATCCTTATAGGCCCTGATCAAAAGTAGTTCACTACATAGGGAATAGGGTGCTATCTGGGAAGCAGGCATGGTGTTGATTTTCCACAGGAAGTTGACTGTCCAGACAGACTCACACACCAAATTCCTATCTATTCCTGATTCGTGTAAAATACATGCATATTCTACACAGTGATGATGAGGATGATTTCCTTATTTTGCCATTTGAGTTAATCAACCTCAGAGGAGAAGTAGAGTGTTTGTTTCTCAATCCCACGCTTGGCAGGGACCTCCGATGTTGATGCTGGGCGGGAGCAAAAATGGGCTCCCGATTGAAAGACTCTGGTCTACTTTAGAGGTCTAGCACTGTATTTCTGTTCAGGTGTACCACTGGTCTACTATAGGACATTGATTATATATCTATTCAGGCGTACCACTGGACTTTGCTTGAGACTGTGTTTGTGTTTCTATTCAGGCGTACCACGGCCACCACCATGCTATGGAGTTCCTGGTTCAGTCTCTGCTGGATCTAGACGTGAGGGACAGCCAGGGGCGCACCCTCTGGACCTGTCTGCCTTAAAAAGTAATGAAGAGAGGTTGGGCCAGTGCTTTGGGGCCAGGGGGTTTTCATAACCAAGTAATGAAGAGATGGAGATTGAATCCAGAGGGTTGGAGACAGGAGGTTGGAGCCAGTGGGTTGGGACCCAGTGTGTCGGGACCCAGTGTGTCAAGTTTGCTGACGACACGAAGGCGATGAGAGGTCAGAGACTTGGCATTGTGGTGCCAGGACAACCTCTCCATCAATGCCAGTAAGACCAAGGAGCTGATCGTGGTCTACAGGAGCAAGAGGGGAGAGCACGTCCCCATCCACATCAACAGGGCTGTTCCTTGGCGACCTAACATGGTCCACACACACCCGCACAGTCGTGGCATGGGCACTCGCATCCTCAAAAAGTTAAAGGGTCTTGCTCTGACCCTACGCACAATCACTAGACTGTATACAAAGCATATGCACACTCACACACACTACATTCACACTCCCACACACATACACACACACACACACACACAAACCGACACAACCCAAACACACATGCATACACATTACACACTCTCACAAACACACACCTTTACACTCATCATTTGCAGCTGCTGCTCTGTTCTTTATTTTGCTATTATTATTATTATTATCTATCCTGATGCCTAGTCACTTTACCCTGCCTTCTTGTACATATCTATTTCAAATACCTCGTACCCCTGCACACTGATCTGTAACTGGTACTCCTTGTATATAGCTTTATTGTTGGGTATTTTATTCCTCGTGTTACAATATATACAGTACCAGTCAAAAGTTTGGACACACATACTATTTCCAGGGTTTCTTTATTTTTTTTAAAACAATTTTCTACATTGTAGAACATCAAAAGTATGAAATAACACATAAGGAATCCTGAAGTGACCAAAAAAGTGTTAAACAAATCAAAATATATTTGAGATTTGAGATTCTTCAAAGTAGCCACCCTTTGCCTTGATGACAGCTTTGCACACTCTTGGCATTCACTCAACCAGCTTCATGAGGTACTCACCTGGAATGCATTTTAATTAACACGTGTGCCTTGTTCAAAGTTAATTTGTGGAATTTATTTCCTTCTTAGTGCGTTTGAGCCAATCACTTGTTTTGTGACAAGGTAGGGGTGGTATACAGAAGATAGCCCTATTTGGTAAAATACCAAGTCCATATCATGGCAAGAACAGCTCAAATAAGCAAAGAGAAACAAAAGTCTATTATTATTTTAACCTCTATGGGCTAGGTGGGACGCAAGCGTCCCACCCGTGGTGCACTCCATCAACAGCAGGTGCATTTCAAGAGCGGCAAATTTGAATCCAAATAAATGTCAAAATTCAAATTTTTCAAACATACAACTATTTTACACCCTTTGAAAGATAAACATCTCCTTAATCTAACCACGTTTTACGATTTCAAAAAGGTTTTACGGCGAAAGCATAAATTTAGAGTATGTTAGGACAGTACATTTACAAGAGTTGTGTGTAATGTTTTGTCAATTCAAAGACAGGGTCACCAAAACCATAAAACCAGCTAAAATGATGCACTAACCTTTTACAATCTCCATCAGATGACACTCCTAGGACATTATGTTAGACAATGCATGCATTTTTAGTTCTATCAAGTTCATATTTATATCCAAAAACAGCGTTTTACTATGGCATTGATGTTGAGGAAATCGTTTCCCTCCAATAACCGGCAGTCAAGTCAGCACCACAAATTAAATAATTAAAATTAGAAAACATTGGTAAAATATTATATTGTCATTTAAAGAATTATAGATTTACATCTCTTGAACGCAATCAACTTGCCAGATTTAAAAATAACCTTACTGGGAAATCACACTTTGCAATAATCTGAGCACTGCGCCCAGAAAAATACGCGTTGCGATACAGACTAGCCGTCATGTTGGGGAGATCTAAAATCGAAAATACTATGTAAATAATCCATTACCTTTGATTCTCTTCATCAGATGTCACTTCCAGGTATCACAGGTCCATAACGAATGTAGTTTTGTTCAAAAAAGCTCATCATTTATGTCCAAAAATCTCCGTCTTGTTAGCACATGATCTAAGCCCGCCGGACTTCACTTCATGAACGAGGGGAAAAAATATATTTACGTTCGTTCAAACATGTCAAACGTTGTATAGCATAAATCATTAGGGCCTTTTTTAACCAGAACATGAATAATATTCAAGGTGGACGAATGCATTCTCTTTTATAACGTATTGGAACGAGGGTACCCAACATGAACTCGCGCGCCAGGTGTCTAATGGGCCATCATCGTTCCATGGCTCTTGTTCAGTCAGATCTCCCTCCAGAAGACTCAAAACACTTTGTAAAGGCTGGTGACATCTAGTGGAAGCAAAAGGAAGTGCCAAAATATTCCTCAGCCCCTGTGTTTTTCAATGGCATAGGTTTAAAGGTAATACAACACATCAGGTATCCACTTCCTGTCAGAAAATGTCTCAGGGTTTTGCCTGCCAAATGAGTTCTGTTATACTCACAGACACCATTCAAACAGTTTTAGAAACTTTAGGGTGTTTTCTATCCATATATAATAAGTATATGCATATTCTAGTTACTGGGTAGGATTAGTAACCAGATTAAATCGGGTACATTTTTGTTATCCAGCCGTGCAAATACTGCCCCCTAGCCCTAACAGGTTTTAAGACATGAAGTTCAGTCAATCCGGAAAATTTCAAGAACTTTGAATGATTCTTCAAGTGCAGTTGCAAAATCCATCAAGCGCTATGTCTCTCATGAGGACCGCCACAGGAAAGGAAGACCCAGAGTTACCTCTGCTGTAAAGTTCAAGTAACAGACACATTTCAACATCAACTGTTCAGAGGAGACTACGTGAATCAGGCCTTCATGGTCAAATTGCTGCAAAGAAACCACTACTAAAGGACACCAATAAGAAGAAGAGACTTGCTTGGGCCAAGAAACACCAGCAATGGACATTAGACCGGTGGAAATCTGTCCTTTTGGAAAAGCAATCCAGGTGAAGCTGGTTGAGAGAATGCCAAGAGTGTGCAAAGGGTGGCTACATTGAAGAGTCTATATAAATATAAAATAGATTTTGATATGTTTAACACTTTTTTGGTTACTACATGATTCCATATGTGTTATTTCATAGTTTTGAGTTCTTCACTATTATTTTACAATGTAGAAAATAGTCAAAATAAAGAAAAACCTTTGAATAAGTAGGTGTGTCCAAACTTTTGATTGGTACTATATATATATATATATATATATATATATATATATATATATATATATATATATATATTCTATAGTTTTGTTCTCTGCATCGTTGGGGTGGGCTCGTATGCAAGCATTTCACGGTAAAGCGTTGATTTGAGAGGGAAAGACAAAGAGCGAGGGAGTCCAAATGTATTCTGACCTAGTCTTTAGTATGAATCCATTTTTAATGAGACGAGTACAAAACATTAAAGGAACAGTTGTCTCCATGTCTCGTCCGTACCTGGTAGAGTATTCGGGTGGGGGTCCCGCAAAGTTCATCCCAATGGCTGGGGGAGGAGGGTAGGCATAATTGGTCATGTAGAGACATATCTTTTCCAGAGAACCTACCAATTTTCCTTCCTGAGGAAATTGCAAGAAATTACCAGGCTTCCCGTTCAAACCGAAAGTGCTATTTAGAAGCATATGTTTTATTTAACCAGGTAAGTTGACTGAGAACACATTCTCATTTACAGCAATGACCTGGGGAATAGTTACAGGGGATGGGGGGGTGAATGAGCCAATAGTAAGCTTGGGATGATTAGGTGACCGTATGAGCGCCAGATTGGGAATTTAGCCAGGACACCAGGGTTAACACCCCTACTCTAACAATAAGTGCCATGGGATCTTTAGTGACCACAGAGAGTCAGGACACCGGTTTAACGTCCCACCCGAAAGACAGCACATGTCCCCAATCACTGCCCTGGGATATTATTTTAGACCAGAGGAAAGAGTGACTCCTACTGGCCCTCCAACACCACTTCCAGCAGCAACTGGTCTCCAATCTAGGGACTGACCAGGACCAACCCTGCTTAGCTTCAGAAGCAAGCCAGCTGTGGGATGCAGGGTGTTAAGCAGCGAATAAAATCCAACATGATTATACCACTCTACATGGAGAAATATACACTAATGGGTTCTTGTATTTGTTGCTTTTTAATCAACTCAAAGTCACCACACTATTTCATTGATGTAGCCTAGTTTTAACCGGTCTATGAGGCACTGTTGGCCGACGGGTCAAATATGAGGTTATTACAGTAGCCTACCTTTCACTGAAAGATGCATTTTGGTCCTTTCCTCTCCCCTTACACCTGGCTATCAAGGGAATTTGGGAAGGTTGTGGCTGTTTATACTTCGGTTATTGTGATGATTTTGTCAGAGGAAACAAATCTGAATCTCTGATAATCTAACAGTTACGCTGTAGCGGAGATTCAGCACAATGGATAGCGCCGCAGTTGATCAATTGCACGTGAATCTAAACCCGCAGTTTATCATGTGCCATTCTTCGGCTATATTTACATCAAATCTTCTCAGGCCTACCTATTGCATCTGTTCTCCAGCAATAAAGTACATTATCAAGTTAATATTAATTTAGTCACAGCATAAATTAAACGTGAGCCTACACAATCAAATTAACTTGTCAAGACCCTGCCATTCTTCTCCGTTATTACTTTTATTCAAGACAAAATACCCCCAGTTCTCACATTATTTTACAGACTTGGTCAGAAAGGGTAACTGATTCTCAAGACCCAGACAAACAAATGTAGAATAACATTCAATACACAAACGTAGGCTACATAACAGGGGCGGAAATCCCAGGGGGGACGGGGGGTACACGACCCCCCCATCCTGGGAAAAATATGATTTGTCCCCCCCAATATATCACTGTAAACATAACTCTGTAATTTAAATAATATGAATAATACACAATGAAAGCAATTGTGCTGATTATAGACACTTAATAGAGCTTTTTTAAGTTTCAAAAGATTGCGACCCCCCACCCTTTGCCTCACAATGGTTTGATCCACTACCAGTTCCTTAGTTGGCAAGGTAACAGAGTGTTCGTATCTACTGTCTGAAAGGCACGTGACTGACATGAGGTTAATCCAGTCAATCGCGCCATAGCAATGATTTGTTTTATGTTGGCAGGGTTCACACACACACACACACACTAGCTGAATTTGCAGAGCTAGCGCGCAAATATTAACTATTAAGCTAGCTAGTACCTATTCCATTTATGTGGCGTCGTCAAAGATGGAATCTTTGCTATCGTCAATTTATTCCAAGATCAGCAATGTAAGTTAGTGCTTCAAAGTCCCTGTGATAAGGTTAGCGATAAACTGAAGTCCAAACTGAACAGAACTACACTCTCTTCTACCATTGTCTTAAATATATGTAATGGTCTCGTTGCAAAAGCTAAATTGTCGCAAGGGAACTTTTATTTATTTATTTTATTTCACCTTTATTTAACCCGGGTAGCAAAGATTATAGCAAACACCACTGAAACGGAATATGTGCTCGCTAGCTTTGCAAATTCAGCTATTGTTGGAAGCCAGCCAATATGAAACAAACGGTTAAAATTACAAAAGGTTGCAGCATATGTTGTGTAAATGGTGAACTCATACAGCTGTCAACTCTTGTCACTGCAATCCGTTTCACATTTGCTAGCTACCTTTTAGATCGAAGCCCATATAGAATGATAGAAGATATGATAGAAGCCCATCTCCTACTGTAAATAACCTACACACTGTGTGTGTGTGTGTGTGTGTGTGTAGCCAGCCAGCTAGAAAAATGGCAGAAAAAAGAAAAAAGACGGACATCAGAGTATTTTTCAGTACACCAAAATGCAAAGTAAGAACCCTATAACCTAATATCTCAAAGACTAGTTGATAAAATGTTCATAAGAAAGAAGTGAAATGCTAATGAAAATGTTTCACAATGTCATTAGGCAGAGCAGGCAACAGATGGCACACAGACAGCAGAGCTGGGGACAGACTGGCAGAGACAGGGAGTCTCAGGTAAGTTTGTTGAGTCTTTGTTTGGCAACATTATGAAAGGTTAAATTTTTTTGACTTGTAAAATAGGAACATAATTGGAAAATGCCATGGATACCCCCACTCTCGACTGAACTAAGATTTGTTAAAGGCAATGGTATTGCTGTTGTGATTAGTTGTGTAGTTTTGGGTACCGGTAATTAGGAGCACGGCAAACACCTTATTTCTTTGGTTCCTCAATATACATTTACCATATTACAACGTAGGCTGTGTGTAACAGCACTACTTTGTGTCCCCCTCAGGAATTGCTCGAGAAAATTATGTAATTGTCCCCTCCAAAGTTGATAACAATTTTCGCCCCTGCTACATAAAATAACCTGGAAGGCCTACCCTGTAGCAAACAAAATATTTGCATAGGCCGTAACGGTTTAACTTGCTTCAAAACAGGCTGAATTCAGGTTGGCATAAGTGAGTAAAGCGGTGCCACAGAAATTGTTTTGAATTAAAGCAGATACCTACCGGTAGCTCAAAAGTTGGAGCCAATTTTGTTGCTGTATTAACTGCATTTAAAGGTTGCGTGTACATGCTCTTTGAATTCATGGCGACTATAAGTACGACGCACACCCCGAGCGTTGATCATGCGGATAGAGAAGGCCTGTATGAACAGACTTCACCTCACGCTTTTCATAGAAATTAACCGGTTAATTTCTCCCATGTAATCGGAGTGGGTGGGAAATCCTGGTAAAACTGTTCCCCCCCCATCAAACCCTAGGTTAGAGGCGCTACAAGCAACTCTGGGAGAGCTAGGACCTGATAGCAGCCTGCCAGCTAAAGCAGGTTAGCATTGACTTATTTAACCTGAAAGTTTGGATTGTCACTGGGATATGAAGACCAACCGCCAAAACGATGGGCTAATGAGACGAGAGCTGGTTTCACATGTAAGCATTCACTAATAGGAAACCAAGTCAGTCAGGAGAGAAGACACCCAGCAGAGTAATTTAAATGCAAGTTGACAACCGTGATATTAGTTAGCACTGAAACCCCGATTCTAGCAACATCCTCATATGTACCAACCCCAGACACTGTGTTCCACAACCATCAAGTTAAAATGAACTAGAACCCATTCCACATCATGTGATGCTACTAGCATAAATTGACCAACACTGAGCAAATGTAGCTTAAACACAGGGGTCAAAGTATTAATATATTGCTGAGGCCAAAGCATGGTTATAATGCAAAATAAATGTTGCCAAGTAGGAACCGCCAAAACAATACTGAGGACACAAGTATTACAGTTAATGTTTAATTGAGCCAAAACAAGCAAATGCAGTTACACACAGACAACCTGGACTAGAGTACCCATGAACTCTTGCATGGACCCCGAGCACCATGTCCCACGTCAGATATCCATGTTTGTGGTCAACGGGGGCTCCGATGAAGCGGCGAACAGTTCCTCAAAGGCATGGTCAAACGGGGGGCCAGTCGCAGCTTCAGAGGTAGCATCGTCAGACGGGGGGCCAGTCGCAGCTTCAGCGGTAGCGTCGTCAGACGGGGGGCCAGTCGCAGCTTCAGCGGTAGCGTCGTCAGACGGGGGGCCAGTCGCAGCTTCAGCGGTAGCGTCGTCAGACGGGGGGCCAGTCGCAGCTTCAGCGGTAGCGTCGTCAGACGGGGGGCCAGTCGCAGCTTCAGCGGTAGCGTCGTCAGACGGGGGGCCAGTCGCAGCTTCAGCGGTAGCGTCGTCAGACGGGGGGCCAGTCGCAGCTTCAGCGGTAGCGTCGTCAGACGGGGGATCAGTCGCAGCTTCAGCGGTAGCGTCGTCAGACGGGGGGCCAGTCGCAGCTTCAGCGGTAGCGTCGTCAGACGGGGGGCCAGTCGCAGCTTCAGAGGTAGCGTCGTCAGACGGGGGGCCAGTCGCAGCTTCAGAGGTAGCGTCGTCAGACGGGGGGCCAGTCGCAGCTTCAGAGGTAGCGTCGTCAGACGGGCCAGTCGCAGCTTCAGAGGTAGCGTCGTCAGACGGGCCAGTCGCAGCTTCAGAGGTAGCGTCGTCAGACGGGCCAGTCGCAGCTTCAGAGGTAGCGTCGTCAGACGGGCCAGTCGCAGCTTCAGAGTTAGCGTCGTCAGACGGGCCAGTCGCAGCGTCGTCAGAGGACATGCGCCTGAGCTTCTCCTCAGAGGACAGGGCATCATTTGCCTGAGAGCTACCATGGTTTGGAGAAGCTTGGGATTCTACTTCGTTAGTCTCTAAATACTCTATAGAAAAAACAAAAGGAACAGTTGGGTATTCTACAGCAACACATCTGTTCCACACGGTCTAGGCCGAATTGCCAGTCGAATGTTGAACCCAACAGTTTTCAAAGTATATGGGCTCCGGGCAGCCGAGCGGAAATGGAGGAAAACTCGCCTCCCTGCGGACCTGGCATCCTTTCACTCCCTCCTCTCTACATTTTCCTCTTCTGTCTCTGCTGCTAAAGCCACTTTCTACCACTCTAAACTCCAAGCATCTGCCTCTAACCCTAGGAAGCTCTTTGCTACCTTCTCCTCCCTCCTGAATCCTCCTCCCCCTCCCCCCCCCCCTCCTCCCTCTCTGCGGATGACTTCGTCAACCATTTTGAAAAGAAGGTTGACGACATCCGATCCTCGTTTGCTAAGTCAAACGACACTGCTGGTCCTGCTCACACTGCCCTACCCTGTGCTTTGACCTCTTTCTCCCCTCTCTCCAGATGAAATCTCGCGTCTTGTGACGGCCGGCCGCCCAACAACCTGCCCACTTGACCCTATCCCCTCCTCTCTTCTCCAGACCATTTCCGGAGAACTTCTCCCCTACCTCACCTCGCTCATCAACTCATCCTTGACCGCTGGCTACGTCCCTTCCGTCTTCAAGAGAGCGAGAGTTGCACCCCTTCTGAAAAAACCTACACTCGATCCCTCCGATGTCAACAACTACAGACCAGTATCCCTTCTTTCCTTTCTCTCCAAAACTCTTGAACGCGCCGTCCTTGGCCAGCTCTCTTGCTATCTCTCTCAGAATGACCTTCTTGATCCTAATCAGTCAGGTTTCAAGACTGGGCATTCAACTGAGACTGCTCTTCTCTGTGTCACGGAGGCTCTCCGCACTGCTAAAGCTAACTCTCTCTCCTCTGCTCTCATCCTTCTAGACCTATCTGCTGCCTTTGATACCGTGAACCATCAGATCCTCCTCTCCACCCTCTCCGAGCTGGGCATCTCCGGCGCCGCCCACGCTTGGATTGCGTCCTACCTGACAGGTCGCTCCTACCAGGTGGCGTGGCGAGAATCTGTCTCCGCACCACGTGCTCTCACCACTGGTGTCCCCCAGGGCTCTGTTCTTGGCCCACTCCTATTCTCACTATACACCAAGTCACTTAGCTCTGTCATATCCTCACATGGTCTCTCATATCATTGCTATGCAGATGACACACAATTAATCTTCTCCTTTCCCCCTTCTGACAACCAGGTGGCGAATCGCATCTCTGCATGTCTGGCAGACATATCAGTGTGGATGACGGATCACCACCTCAAGCTGAACCTCGGCAAGACGGAGCTGCTCTTCCTCCCGGGGAAGGACTGCCCGTTCCATGATCTCGCCATCACGGTTGACAACTCCCTTGTGTCCTCCTCCCAGAGTGCTAAGAGACTTGGCGTGACCCTGGACAACACCCTGTCGTTCTCCACCAACATCAAGGCGGTGACCCGATCCTGTAGGTTCATGCTCTACAACATTCGCAGAGTACGACCCTGCCTCACACAGGAAGCGGCGCAGGTCCTAATCCAGGCACTTGTCATCTCCCGTCTGGATTATTGCAACTCGCTGTTGGCTGGGCTCCCTGCCTGTGCCATTAAACCCCTACAACTCACCCAGAATGCCGCAGCCCGTCTGGTGTTCAACCTTCCCAAGTTCTCTCATGTCACCCCGCTCCTCCGCTCTCTCCACTGGCTTCCAGTCGAAGCTCGCATCCGCTACAAGACCATGGTGCTTGCCTACGGAGCTGTGAGGGGAACGGCACCTCCGTACCTTCAGGCTCTGATCAGGCCCTACACCCAAACAAGGGCACTCCGTTCATCCACCTCTGGCCTACTCGCCTCCCTACCTCTGAGGAAGCACAGTTCCCGCTCAGCCCAGTCAAAACTGTTCGCTGCTCAGGCACCCCAATGGTGGAACAAGCTCCCTCACGACGCCAGGACAGCGGAGTCAATCACCACCTTCCGGAGACATCTGAAACCCCACCTCTTCAAGGAATACCTGGGATAGGATAAAGTAATAAAACACTGTACCCAAATCCACTTTTTACAATGCTCCTGGGAAATGGGTAGGCCTCCACCATACAGTTTTACAGCTGTGATATATTTATTTATTTACATAGATCACATACTTAAATATATATACACTGCTCAAAAAAATAAAGGGAACACTAAAATAACACATCCTAGATCTGAATGAATGAAATAATCTTATTAAATACTTTTTTCTTTACATAGTTGAATGTGCTGATAACAAAATCACACAAAAATAATCAATGGAAATCCAATTTATCAACCCATGGAGGTCTGGATTTGGAGTCACACTCAACATTTTCATGGAAAACCACACTACAGGCTGATCCAACTTTGATGTAATGTCCTTAAAACAAGTCAAATTGAGGCTCAGTAGTGTCTGTGGCCTCCACGTGCCTGTATGACCTCCCTACAACGCCTGGGCATGCTCCTGATGAGGTGGCGGATGGTCTCCTGAGGGATCTCCTCTCAAACCTGGACTAAAGCATCCGCCAACTCCTGGACAGTCTGTGGTGCAACGTGGCGTTGGTGGATGGAGCGAGACATGATGTCCCAGATGTGCTCAATTGGATTCAGGTCTGGAGAACGGGCGGGCCAGTCCATAGCATCAATGCCTTCCTCTTGCAGGAACTGTTGACACACTCCAGCCACATGAGGTATAGCATTGTCTTGCATTAGGAGGAACCCAGGGCCAACCGCACCAGCATATGGTCTCACAAGGGGTCTGAGGATCTCATCTCGGTACCTAATGGCAGTCAGGCTACCTCTGGCGAGCACATGGAGGGCTGTGCGGCCCCCCAAAGAAATGCCATCCCACACCATGACTGACCCACCGCCAAACCGGTCATGCTGGAGGATGTTGCAGGCAGCAGAACGTTCTCCACGGCGTCTCCAGACTGTCACGTCTGTCACATGTGCTCAGTGTGAACCTGCTTTCATCTGTGAAGAGCACAGGGCGCCAGTGGCGAATTTGCCAATCTTGGTGTTCTCTGGTAAATGCCAAACGTCCTGCACGGTGTTGGGCTGTAATCACAACCCCCACCTGTGGACGTCGGGCCCTCATACCACCCTCATGGAGTCTGTTTCTGACCGTTTGAGCAGACACATGCACATTTGTGGCCTGCTGGAGGTCATTTTGCAGGGCTCCGGCAGTGCTCCTCCTGCTCCTCCTTGCACAAAGGCGGAGGTAGCGGTCCTGCTGCTGGGTTGTTGCCCTCCTACGGCCTCCTCCATGTCTCCTGATGTACTGGCCTGTCTCCTGGTAGCGCCTCCATGCTCTGGACACTACGCTGATAGACACAGCAAACCTTCTTGCCACAGCTCGCATCAGTGTTGCTTCCTAAGTGGACAGTTTGATTTCACAGAAGTGTGATTGACTTGGAGTTACATTAAGTTGTTTAAGTGTTCCCTTTATTTTTTTGAGCAGTATATGTTAGCTGTAGGTAGCTTTGGGATAAAATTCCCATATTGTATTGTTACTAACATAAATCATAATATATCATATTTTCCTCATTTGCTCTGTAGGAGGTTCGTCATATGAAGGACATTCAAGTGGATGTGACCCCTAACCTGACATAATGTAAACGTTATACATTAAGCTCTCTCCCTCAGTGACATGAATTAGTATATTTCATATTCTCAGAACCCAACAGTAGGTTTTAAGTTGTGGCTGCATGTTTGTCGTGGACGCATCGTCACTCTTGATGTTCTTTTTCCAGATTGCAAGTGAAACACCTTTAGATGTGGTAAGTGCCAGTTGGTAACTTTTCCTCACACTTGCTTGTTTAAGGTATGGATGCAACACCCCAGTATGTCTGCAGGGGCTGGTCACTGAGATTTACCATGTTACACATGCTACTAGACTAACCTTCTAAGTAAATATGTTACAAGTCTGAACTGGCCGTCCTTGTCTTTCCTCAACTAATTGAAAGCTCAGGGACAGACATCCTGAACGACTTTGATGTCAGAGCTCCCATCAGCCCTCTACACCTCGCTGTGAGTAAAGCCTACCTGCTCCTGTAGTGGTCTCCATATGACAAATGGCACCCTATTCCCTATTTAGTACACTACTTTTGACCAGATCCTTATAGGCCCTGATCAAAAGTAGTTCACTACATAGGGAATAGGGTGCTATCTGGGAAGCAGGCATGGTGTTGATTTTCCACAGGAAGTTGACTGTCCAGACAGACTCACACACCAAATTCCTATCTATTCCTGATTCGTGTAAAATACATGCATATTCTACACAGTGATGATGAGGATGATTTCCTTATTTTGCCATTTGAGTTAATCAACCTCAGAGGAGAAGTAGAGTGTTTGTTTCTCAATCCCAGGCTTGGCAGGGACCTCCGATGTTGATGCTGGGCGGGAGCAAAAATGGGCTCCCGATTGAAAGACTCTGGTCTACTTTAGAGGTCTAGCACTGTATTTCTGTTCAGGCGTACCACTGGTCTACTATAGGACATCGATTATATATCTATTCAGGCGTACCACTGGACTTTGCTTGAGACTGTGTTTGTGTTTCTATTCAGGCGTACCACGGCCACCACCATGCTATGGAGTTCCTGGTTCAGTCTCTGCTGGATCTAGACGTGAGCGACAGCCAGGGGCGCACCCTCTGGACCTGTCTGCCTTAAAAAGTAATGAAGAGAGGTTGGGCCAGTGCTTTGGGGCCAGGGAGTTTTCATAACCAAGTAATGAAGAGATGGAGATTGGATCCAGAGGGTTGGAGACAGGAGGTTGGAGCCAGTGGGTTGGGACCCAGTGTGTCGGGACCCAGTGTGTCAAGTTTGCTGACGACACGAAGGCGATGAGAGGTCAGAGACTTGGCATTGTGGTGCCAGGACAACCTCTCCATCAATGCCAGTAAGACCAAGGAGCTGATCGTGGTCTACAGGAGCAAGAGGGGAGAGCACGTCCCCATCCACATCAACAGGGCTGTTCCTTGGCGACCTAACATGGTCCACACACACCCGCACAGTCGTGGCATGGGCACTCGCATCCTCAAAAAGTTAAAGGGTCTTGCTCTGACCCTACGCACAATCACTAGACTGTATACAAAGCATATGCACACTCACACACACTACATTCACACTCCCACACACACACACACACACACTCCCACACACACACACACACACACACACCGACACAACCCAAACACACATGCATACACATTACACACTCTCACAAACACACACCTTTACACTCATCATTTGCAGCTGCTGCTCTGTTCTTTATTTTGCTATTATTATTATTATTACTATCTATCCTGATGCCTAGTCACTTTACCCTGCCTTCTTGTACATATCTACTTCAAATACCTCGTACCCCTGCACACTGATCTGGAACTGGTACTCCTTGTATATAGCTTTATTCTTGGGTATTTTATTCCTCGTGTTACAATATATACAGTACCAGTCAAAAGTTTGGACACACCTACTATTTCCAGGGTTTCTTTTCTTTATTTTTTACAATTTTCTACATTGTAGAACATCAAAAGTATGAAATAACACATAAGGAATCCTGAAGTAACCAAAAAAGTGTTAAACAAATCAAAATATATTTGAGATTTGAGATTCTTCAAAGTAGCCACCCTTTGCCTTGATGACAGCTTTGCACAGTCTTGGCATTCACTCAACCAGCTTCATGAGGTACTCACCTGGAATGCATTTCAATTAACAGGTGTGCCTTGTTCAAAGTTAATTTGTGGAATTTATTTCCTTCTTAGTGCGTTTGAGCCAATCACTTGTTTTGTGACAAGGTAGGGGTGGTATACAGAAGATAGCCCTATTTGGTAAAATACCAAGTCCATATCATGGCAAGAACAGCTCAAA
Source organism: Salmo salar (assembly GCF_965601325.2). Taxonomy (NCBI): domain Eukaryota; kingdom Metazoa; phylum Chordata; class Actinopteri; order Salmoniformes; family Salmonidae; genus Salmo; species Salmo salar. The sequence goes on from NC_138295.1 coordinate 86,055,269, forward strand.
TAAGCAAAGAGAAACAAAAGTCTATTATTATTTTAAGACATGAAGTTCAGTCAATCCGGAAAATTTCAAGAACTTTGAATGTTTCTTCAAGTGCAGTTGCAAAATCCATCAAGAGCTATGTCTCTCATGAGGACCGCCATAGGAAAGGAAGACCCAGAGTTACCTCTGCTGTAAAGTTCAAGTAACAGACACATCTCAACATCAACTGTTCAGAGGAGACTACGTGAATCAGGCCTTCATGGTCAAATTGCTGCAAAGAAACCACTACTAAAGGACACCAATAAGAAGAAGAGACTTGCTTGGGCCAAGAAACACCAGCAATGGACATTAGACCGGTGGAAATCTGTCCTTTTGGAAAAGCAATCCAGGTGAAGCTGGTTGAGAGAATGCCAAGAGTGTGCAAAGGGTGGCTACATTGAAGAGTCTATATAAATATAAAATAGATTTTGATATGTTTAACACTTTTTTGGTTACTACATGATTCCATATGTGGTATTTCATAGTTTTGAGTTCTTCACTATTATTTTACAATGTAGAAAATAGTCAAAATAAAGAAAAACCTTTGAATAAGTAGGTGTGTCCAAACTTTTGATTGGTACTATATATATATATATATATATATTCTATAGTTTTGTTCTCTGCATCGTTGGGGTGGGCTCGTAAGCAAGCATTTCACGGTAAAGAGTTGATTTGAGAGGGAAAGACAAAGAGCGAGGGAGTCCAAATGTATTCTGACCTAGTCTTTAGTATGAATCCATTTTTAATGAGATGAGTACAAAACATTAAAGGAACAGTTGTCTCCATGTCTCATCCGTACCTGGTAGAGTATTCGGGTGGGGGTCCCGCAAAGTTCATCCCAATGGCTGGGGGAGGAGGGTAGGCCTCATTGGTCATGTAGGGACATATCTTTTCCAGAGAATCTACCAATTTTCTACCAAATTGCAAGAAATTACCGGGATTCCCGTTCAAACCGAAAGTGCTATTTAGAAGCATATGTTTTATTTAACCAGGTAAGTTGACTGAGAACACATTCTCATTTACAGCAATGACCTGGGGAATAGTTACAGGGGAGGGGGGGGTGAATGAGCCAATAGTAAGCTTGGGATGATTAGGTGACCGTGATGATATGAGGGCCAGATTGGGAATTTAGCCAGGACACCAGGGTTAACACCCCTACTCTAACAATAAGTGCCATGGGATCTTTAGTGACCACAGAGAGTCAGGACACCTGTTTAACGTCCCACCCGAAAGACAGCACATGTCCCCAATCACTGTCCTGGGATATTATTTTAGACCAGAGGAAAGAGTGACTCCTACTGGCCCTCCAACACCACTGTTAAAGGAATTTTATATCTTGATGATAATAATCAATAATCAATTCGCCTTAACTAATGCCCAAGGTTTGTAAGACAATGGGTTAAAATAATTAGGCAAGGACTCAGCTTTCTGCAAAAGGTTTCTGTAGCTTTATTCAGAGAACGTTCTGGCGTCAGGATAACAAAACAGTCATTATATAGTTCTTGCTTACTTACGCACATGCATTTACACACAATCCGTTGGTGACCTGCAACCCCCATAAACTTCTCACACTGTTTATCACCTTCTGGCTCAGCCGGTTCCTTTCCTTCAAGGTTAGGAACTCTCTGAAGTTTTACTCCCTTGACCATCTGCTTCTGTAGCTATACTAATTGCATACACACATTTCTTTCCCTCTCCAGTGGTTCCTGGACTTTCCGGAACTAATCAGACCAATCGATCCCTACATTGATCATTACATTGATTATTCATTAACCCTGCTGTATGACTAATAATTCATCATGGTTTATTGATTCATTTACCTTTATTAGATAATTCTCTTATCAATTCCACCCTTAAATGATTCAATAATTCACCATGATGATCAGATGCTTTAACCTCTATGGGCTAGGTGGGACGCTTGCGTCCCACCTACGTAACAGCCACTGGCAGCCTGTGGCGCGATTTTCAAAACGTTAAAAATCCTATTACTTCAATTTCTCAAACATATGACTATTTTACAGCTATTTAAAGACAAGACTCTCGTTAATCTAACCACACTGTCCGATTTCAAAAAGGCTTTACGACGAAAGCAAAACATTAGATTATGTCAGCAGAGTACCAAGCCAGAAATAATCAGACACCCATTTTTCAAGCCAGCATATAATGTCACCAAAACCCAGAAGACAGCTAAAGGCAGCACTCACCTTTGATGATCTTCATCAGATGACAACCCTAGGACATTATGTTATACAATACATGCATGTTTTGTTCAATCAAGTTCATATTTATATCAAAAACCAGCTTTTTACATTAGCATGTGACGTTCAGAACTAGCATACCCCCCGCAAACTTCCGGGGAATTCGCTAACATTTTACTAAATTACTCACGATAAACGTTCACAAAAAGCATAACAATTATTTTAAGAATTATAGATACAGACCTCCTCAATGCACTCGATATGTCCGATTTTAAAATAGCTTTTTGGTGAAAGCACATTTTGCAATATTCTAAGTACATAGCCCAGGCATCACGGGCTCGCTATTTAGACACACGGCAAGTTTAGCACTCACCATAATCATATTTACTATTATAAAAGTTTGATTACCTTTTGTTGTCTTCGTCAGAATGCACACCCAGGACTGCTACTTCAATAACAAATGTTGGTTTGGTCCAAAATAATCCATCGTTATATCCGAATAGCGGCGTTTTGTTCGTGCGTTCCAGACACTATCCGAAATAGTAAAGAAGTGTCGCGCGCATGGCGCAATTCGTGACAATAAAATTCTAAATATTCCATTACCGTACTTCGAAGCATGTCAACCGCTGTTTAAAATCAATTTTTACGACATTTTTCTCGTAGAAAAGCGATAATATTCCGACAGGGAATCTCCTTTTCGGCAAACAGAGGAAAAAATCCCAAAGGCGGGTGCGGTCGGGTCACGCGCATAAGCCCAGTGTCCCTTGATCGGCCACTTGAGAAAGGCGATAATGTGTTTCAGCCTGGGGCTGGAATGACGACATTCTGTTTTTTCCCGGGCTCTGAGCGCCTATGGACGACGTGGGAAGTGTCACGTTAGAGCAGAAATCCTTAGTAAATGATAGAGATGGAAAAGAAGTTCAAGAAATGGTCAGACAGGCCACTTCCTGTAAAGGAATCTCTCAGGTTTTGACCTGCCATTTGAGTTCTGTTATACTCACAGACACCATTCAAACAGTTTTAGAAAATGTAGGGTGTTTTCTATCCATATGTAATAAGTATATGCATATTCTAGTTACTGGGTAGGAGTGGTAACCAGATTAAATCGGGTATGTTTTTTATCCAGCCGTGTCAAGACTGCCCCCTAGCCCTAACAGGATATGAGAACCCTACTAATCACATTCTATATGTAATCACACATAATTATACGCTATATGGAAATACAAATAATCGCTATATGGAAATACAAATAATCACACGCTATATGGAAATACAACTAATCACACGCTATATGGAAATTAATTGTGATACAAGGATTAAACAAAACCAATACATGAATATTCCTCCTACTCCTCCATTACTGTCCTAGGCCTATTTCCAATTATGACACTTCGATTCAGGATTTTCATCATCATTTTCATTAAAGGAACAGTCTATCAAAACATTGAAAATTCTATCTAAACGTTGAAAATTGTTTCATCAAACATTGGCTCCTCGTTATTGAAAGAAACGGAGCCATCTTCCTGGCCTGGAGGCCCGCATTCGCCATCCCACTGATCGGAGCTCGGAATTGGTCCATATCTCACCATCTGCTGCGTCATCGATCTCTCTAGAGTCCTGGTGATTAAACCTCTCACACATGGGACGAGATAACATCCACACAACACAAACACACTCATATGGGTGAAAGCAGCCCATAATACAGTTCTTACAACACTTTTCCATTTCCCAAACATGGGATGTGTTATCAGGAATGTACGTGTAGCGCTGAACCTAATCATTCTACCTACACTGCCCTCTTCTGCCAATAACATATCGAGAGTCAGTCTATTTTACCAGGTCATGAGGGAGGTGGCGGATAATTGGTCAGAGAACCTCTTTACTGCATCCCCGTTTTCATTCATGAATCTCTGTTGATTATTAAAGATGTCATTAATCCAATCCACATTTCTATTTATTGTCAACCACCAAAATAATGTAGTGTTAAAGCCTTCACATATTTGATTCATAGCTTTGTATTCATCTGGAACTTCCCTGAGGATGCCAATAGCATCCATCTTGTAAAGCTACTCCCATCCTGGTCAAAACTCCTCCTGTGCCTACTTTAGCCTCCTATAACTGGCCTCTGATGACTAACTCGAACTGGTTGGACCAATAACCCCAGGGCGCAAGTTCCTAACCACCCTTTGTGGTAATTTCTGTCGTATGCGTCCTTTACTGGTACTGGCCCACCCTACATCAGTTATAGGTGCTATGACGTTAAACATTTTCTCCTGTGCTTTCAAACTTAAGTCAGTCACATTGACGATTACTTTCAGCCATTAAAATCATCTAAGTTCTCGGTGCCATTCTTGTATCTATAACACTGGTATTCATCCGGAATTTAGGTGAACCGAGGTGGGTTGGCTGAGTACTTCAATCTGGCCAACCCCAATTCCTGTACAGTTGTCTGCTTCCCCAGGAAATTGTTTAACCTCTCTAGGCTAGGCGGGACGAATTCGTCCCACCTACGTAACAGCCACTGCTATCCTGTGGCGCGATTTTCAAAACCTTAAAAATCCTATTACTTCAATTTCTCAAACATATGACTATTTTACAGCCATTTAAAGACAAGACTCTCGTTAATCTAACCACACTGTCCGATTTCAAAAAGGCTTTACAACGAAAGCAAAACATTAGATTATGTCAGCAGAGTACCAAGCCAGAAATAATCAGACACCCATTTTTCAAGCCAGCATATAATGTCACCAAAACCCAGAAGACAGCTAAAGGCAGCACTCACCTTTGATGATCTTCATCAGATGACAACCCTAGGGCATTATGTTATACAATACATGCATGTTTTGTTCAATCAAGTTCATATTTATATCAAAAAACAGCTTTTTACATTAGCATGTGACGTTCAGAACTAGCATACCCCCCGCAAACTTCCGGGGAATTCGCTAACATTTTACTAAATTACTCACGATAAACGTTCACAAAAAGCATAACAATTATTTTAAGAATTATAGATACAGACCTCCTCTATGCACTCGATATGTCCGATTTTAAAATAGCTTTTTGGTGAAAGCACATTTTGCAATATTCTAAGTACATAGCCCAGGCATCACGGGCTCGCTATTTAGACACCCGGCAAGTTTAGCACTCACCATAATCATATTTACTATTATAAAAGTTTCATTACCTTTTGTTGTCTTCGTCAGAATACACACCCAGGACTGCTACTTCAATAACAAATGTTGGTTTGGTCCAAAATAATCCATCGTTATATCCGAATAGCGCCGTTTTGTTCGTGCGTTCCAGACACTATCCGAAATAGTAAAGAAGTGTCACGCGCATGGCGCAATTCGTGACAATAAAATTCTAAGTATTCCATTACCGTACTTCGAAGCATGTCAACCGCTGTTTAGAATCAATTTTTACGACATTTTTCTCGTAGAAAAGCGATAATATTCCGACAGGGAATCTCCTTTTCGGCAAACAGAGGAAAAAATCCCAAAGGCGGGGGCGGTCGGGGTCACGCGCATAAGCCAGTGTCTCTTGATCGGCCACTTGAGAAAGGCGATAATGTGTTTCAGCCTGGGGCTGGAATGACGACATTCTGTTTTTTCCCGGGCTCTGAGCGCCTATGGACGACGTGGGAAGTGTCACGTTAGAGCAGAGATCCTTAGTAAATGATAGAGATGGAAAAGAAGTTCAACAAATGGTCAGACAGGCCACTTCCTGTAAAGGAATCTCTCAGGTTTTGACCTGCCATTTGAGTTCTGTCATATTCACAGACACCATTCAAACAGTTTTAGAAAATTTAGGGTGTTTTCTATCCATATGTAATAAGTATATGCATATTCTAGTTACTGGGTAGGAGTGGTAACCAGATTAAATCGGGTATGTTTTTTATCCAGCCGTGTCAATGCTGCCCCCTAGCCCTAACAGGTTAATGTTTACCTTAAATTCTACATCTTGATCTTCTTTGATTCCTTATTCTGTATGTCACTCATCAGTGTATTATATAGTTTATCTTCTACTTCTTCTCAATGACAACGGTATCCAATGATTAGTACCGGAAGGTGGTGGATCTGAATGTATCAGAAAGGTTACCAAAACTATGATGCAGCTCAGAGTCTCTACTCTTCCCAAAAACCGCCAACCCTCTCCTGCCCTTAGTCGATCTGCTAGGTACCACCCCATACTCACACCTCTAGGAGCACACACAGTGATGAACGATCGGGATAGGGAATCTTCGTTAAAGAGGTAACCCCCGGACCATGTTGGTATCGGTTCTTCTCCTAACTCTGTGTGTGATCAGCAGTGTTCATATGTGTACATACCTCCTTGCAGTGGGTAACGTGGACCCAAGTGACTCTCTCAGCTTTTCTAATGGCAAAGGCAGTTGTTTAACAGAACCTGGTATGGGCCTTCCCAACGGTGTTGCTTCCAGTTTTTTCTCCTCAGGGACTGGATCCACACCCAGTCTCCTGGTTGGATTGAGTGAATCACCTTCTCCTGTAATTCACCTGTGGGACACAAAATCTTGGACATATGGGTTTGGTTAACAAACAGTCTTCTCATGTGCTCTGCTAGTATTTCTTCAACTTCTATGTCTACCTGTTCTGGTATCTCTAACTCTGGCATTCTATAGGCTCTACCTGATTAGCTAAACTGTCATCCATCATTTAAAGAGATGGCTCCTAGTAAACCAACTCTAGGGATAATATCTTGACTTAATATTTTAGCTACCATAATCATGTCCACCAAGTAAGTTGTGAACGTTTCTACCCATTTGCTATACTTATCTATTCTTGTTAACCTCTTGGGGCTAGGTGGGACGCTAGCGTGCCACCCGTGGTGCACTCCATCAACAGCAGGTGCATTTCAAGAGCGGCAAATTTGAATCCAAATAAATGTCAAAATTCAAATTTTTCAAAAATACAACTATTTTACACCATTTGAAAGATAAACATCTCCTTAATCTAACCACGTTTTACGATTTCAAAAAGGTTTTACGGCGAAAGCATAAATTTAGAGTATGTTAGGACAGTACATTTACAAGAGTTGTGTGTAATGTTTTGTCAAGTCAAAGACAGGGTCACCAAAACAATAAAACCAGCTAAAATGATGCACTAACCTTTTACAATCTCCATCAGATGACACTCCTAGGACATTATGTTAGACAATGCATGCATTTTTAGTTCTATCAAGTTCATATTTATATCCAAAAACAGCGTTTTACTTTGGCATTGATGTTGAGGAAATCGTTTCCCTCCAATAACCGGCAGTCAAGTCAGCGTAACAAATTAAATAATTAAAATTAGAAAACATTGGTAAAATATTATATTGTCATTTAAAGAATTATAGATTTACATCTCTTGAACGCAATCAACTTGCCAGATTTAAAAATAACCTTACTGGGAAATCACACTTTGCAATAATCTGAGCACTGCGCCCAGAAAAATACGCGTTGCGATACAGACTAGACGTCATGTTGGGGAGATCTAAAATCGAAAATACTATGTAAATAATCCATTACCTTTGATTCTCTTCATCAGATGTCACTTCCAGGTATCACAGGTCCATAACGAATGTAGTTTTGTTCAAAAAAGCTCATCATTTATGTCCAAAAATCTCCGTCTTGTTAGCACATGATGTAAGCCAGCCGGACTTCTCGTCATGAACGAGGGGAAAAAATATATTTCCGTTCGTTCAAACATGTCAAACGTTGTATAGCATAAATCATTAGGGCCTTTTTTAACCAGAACATGAATAATATTCAAGGTGGACGAATGCATACTCTTTTATAACGTATTGGAACGAGGGTACCCAACATGAACTCGCGCGCCAGGTGTCTAGTGGGACATCATCGTTCCATGGCTCTTGTTCGGTCAGATCTCCCTCCAGAAGACTCAAAACACTTTGTAAAGGCTGGTGACATCTAGTGGAAGCAATAGGAAGTGCCAAAATATTCCTAAACCCCTGTGTTTTTCAATGGGATAGGTTTAAAGTCAATACAACACATCAGGTATCCACTTCCTGTCAGAAAATGTCTCAGGGTTTTGCCTGCCAAATGAGTTCTGTTATACTCACAGACACCATTCAAACAGTTTTGGAAACTTTAGAGTGTTTTCTATCCATATATAATAAGTATATGCATATTCTAGTTACTGGGTAGGATTAGTAACCAGATTAAATCGGGTACATTTTTTTTATCCAGACGTGCAAATGCTGCCCCCTAGACCCAACAGGTTAAACACCCCTTCTTCCCCTCATTTCGGAATATCTCAATAAGGTACATTTCCAACTGTTGGAATGGATATCTTACAAAAAAAAAAAATGTTTAAGTAATTATCCTCTAGGCCATCACTCTTTCCTAACTACACTACTATACTTCCCTCCCCTTGATACATTGCTTAGCCTATGTATCAATATTACTGCGTATCCATACAATGTCTTTGGTAGGATAAGTAAATTATCCTTATGTCAGACCTTCTCTTGTAGGATGCCCCATTTCATTTTCCACATGTCCAATTCTCCCTGGGGCCTTCATCCTTGGCTATAATTTAACAATCCTCTGTCAAGTGTTTTACCTTCTTTAAGATGTATCTGTGCTGTTTTGTATGGTTTTAAATGTCTATGTGCTTGTCTGTGTAAATAGTAACTTTCTCTCCTTTCTTATTTCACCGGTTCTAGTCAATGCTACTATTTCGGCCTACTGTGCAGAATAGTGTCTGGGCAATGGTTCAGTGTCTAACACCTGAAACCAACTAAGCTTTCATTGCCCTTTTAGTTAGGGTAACAATTACTTTCAACAAAATTATACTAATCTCCTCCTAGCGAATTTACCAAACATAAATTTAAAATCAAAACTAAAATACATGCCTGCCAATGGAGCCGATAGTCTCTCCATGAATTAATATCCTAGAGCTTAGTGAACCAAATTCTCTTCCTATCTACTCCTGCTGGCCCCCCTCCTTTCTTCCTGCTACTCCCCAACCCTCAAGGTTTCAGCAGTGCAGGGGAGGATTTCTCCGTCTGTCCTTCTCTGTCTCCAGTTTTTTCTCATAATATGGTTGTTTCCAAATATTGACTAAATGTCTCATTGTCTCCTTGGTTGCACTCCTGAACCTTAGAAAAATCCACCTGTCTAGATATTGCATATCTACTTAAATTTATCTCGATACCCTCAATAATCCTGGATCACCTACAGATGTCATATATCCCTGTCCTGTTGACATAAGTCTACCATTATTAAACTTATTCACAACAAAATATAGTAATATTATATCCATTCCACAGCCTTGTTGTGTTAACCTCTTACATCTAGACGTTCCGCTAGCGGAACACCTGCTCCAATATCCAATGATGGGCGTGGCGCGAAATACAAACTCCTCTAAAATCCGAAAACTTCCATTTTTCAAACATATGACTATTTTACAGCATTTTAAAGACAAGACTCTCGTTAATCTAACCACACTGTCCGATTTCAAAAAGGCTTTACAGCGAAAGCAAAACATTACATTATGTCAGCAGAGTACCCAGCCAGAAATAATCAGACACCCATTTTTCAAGCTAGCATATAACGTCACAAAAAACAAAACCACAGCTAAATGCAGCACTAACCTTTGATGATCTTCATCAGATGACAACCCTAGGACATTATATTATACAATGCATGCATGTTTTGTTCAATCAAGTTCATATTTATATCAAAAACCAGCTTTTTTACATTAGCATGTGACGTTCAGAACTAGCATACCCCCCGCAAACCTCCGGTGAATTTACTAAATTACTCACGATAAACGTTCACAAAAAACATAACAATTATTTTAAGAATTATAGATACAGAACTCCTCTATGCACTCGATATGTCCGATTTTAAAATAGCTTTTCGGTGAAAGCACATTTTGCAATATTCTCAGTAGATAGCCCAGCCATCACGGCTAGCTATTTAGACACCGACCAAGTTTAGCCCTGACCAAACTCCGATTTACTATTACAAAAGTTTGATTACCTTTGTTGTCTTCGTCAGAATGCACTCCCAGGACTGCTACTTCAATAACAAATGTTGGTTTGGTCCAAAATAATCCATTGTTATATCCAAATAGCGGCGTTTTGTTCGTGCGTTCTAGACACTATACGAAGTGTAAATAAGGGTTACGAGCATGGCGCAATTCGTGACAAAAGATTTCTAAATATTCCATTACCGTACTTCGAAGCATGTCAACCGCTGTTTAAAATCAATTTTTATGCCATTTTTCTCGTAAAAAAGCGATAATATTCCGACCGGGAATCTGCGTTTAGGTAAACAGAGGAAAGAAAACAAAGCATTCGGTCGACGCGGGCACGCGCCTGAGTCTCACAGTACTGTAACCAGCCACTACCCGAACGCGCTACTTTGTTTCAACCAGAGCCTGCAAAGCCACGATTCAGCTTTTTGCCGCCTTCTGAGAGACCATGTGAGCCGTATGAAGTGTCACGTAACCGCAGAGATCCTTTTTAATGGATAGAGATGGCAAAGAAGGCCAAGAAATGGTCAGACAGGGTACTTCCTGTACAGAATCTTCTCAGGTTTTGGCCTGCCAAATGAGTTCTGTTATACTCACAGACACCATTCAAACAGTTTTAGAAACTTTGGAGTGTTTTCTATCCAAAGCTAATAATTATATGCATATTCTAGTTTCTGGGTCTCAGAAGGCGGTAAAAAGCTGAATCGTGGCTTTGCAGGCTCTGGCTGAAACAAAGTAGCGCGTTTGGGTAGTGGCTTGTTACAGTACTGTGAGACTCAGGCTCGTGCCCGCGTCGACCGAAAGCTTTGTTTACTTTCCTCTGTTTAGCTAAATGGACATTCCCGGTCGGATTATTATCGCTTTTTTTACGAGAAAAATTGCATAAAAATGGATTTTAAACAGCGGTTGACATGCTTCGAAGTATGGTAATGGAATATTTAGATTTTTTTTGTCACGAATTGCGTCATGCGCACGACCCTTCTTTACCATTCGGATAGTGTCTGGGAGGCACGAACAAAACGCCGCTATTCGGATATAACGATGGATTATTTTGGACCAAACCAACATTTGTTATTGAAGTAGCAGTCCTGGGAGTGCATTCTGACGAAGACAACAAAAGGTAATCAAACTTTTATAATAGTAAATTTGATATTGGTGAGTGCTAAACTTGCCGGGTGTCTAAATAGCTAGCCCGTGATGCCTGGGCTATGTACTTAGAATATTGCAAAATGTGCTTTCACCAAAAAGCTATTTTAACCTGTTAGGGCTAGGGGGCAGCATTGACACGGCTGGATAAAAAACATACCCGATTTAATCTGGTTACCACTCCTACCCAGTAACTAGAATATGCATATACTTATTACATATGGATAGAAAACACCCTAAATTTTCTAAAACTGTTTGAATGGTGTCTGTGAGTATAACAGAACTCAAATGGCAGGTCAAAACCTGAGAGATTCCTTTACAGGAAGTGGCCTGTCTGACCATTTGTTGAACTTCTTTTCCATCTCTATCATTTACTAAGGATCTCTGCTCTAACGTGACACTTCCCACGTCGTCCATAGGCGCTCAGAGCCCGGGAAAAAACAGAATGTTGTCATTCCAGCCCCAGGCTGAAACACATTATCGCCTTTCTCAAGTGGCCGATCAAGGGACACTAGCTTATGCGCGTGACCCCGACCGCCCCCGCCTTTGGGATTTTTTCCTCTGTTTGCCGAAAAGGAGATTCCCTGTCGGAATATTATCGCTTTTCTACGAGAAAAATGTCGTAAAAATTGATTTTAAACAGCGGTTGACATGCTTCGAAGTACGGTAATGGAATACTTAGAATTTTATTGTCACGAATTGCGCCATGCGCGTGACACTTCTTTACTATTTCGGATAGTGTCTGGAACGCACGAACAAAACGCCGCTATTCGGATATAACGATGGATTATTTTGGACCAAACCAACATTTGTTATTGAAGTAGCAGTCCTGGGTGTGTATTCTGACGAAGACAACAAAAGGTAATGAAACTTTTATAATAGTAAATATGATTATGGTGAGTGCTAAACTTGCCGGGTGTCTAAATAGCGAGCCCGTGATGCCTGGGCTATGTACTTAGAATATTGCAAAATGTGCTTTCACCAAAAAGCTATTTTAAAATCGGACATATCGAGTGCATAGAGGAGGTCTGTATCTATAATTCTTAAAATAATTGTTATTCTTTTTGTGAACGTTTATTGTGAGTAATTTAGTAAAATGTTAGCGAATTCCCCGGAAGTTTGGGGGGGTATGCTAGTTCTGAACGTCACATGCTAATGTAAAAAGCTGGTTTTTGATATAAATATGAACTTGATTGAACAAAACATGAATGTATTGTATAACATAATGTCCTAGGGTTGTCATCTGATGAAGATCATCAAAGGTGAGTGCTGCATTTAGCTGTCTTCTGGGTTTTGGTGACATTATATGCTGGCTTGAAAAATGAGGGTCTGATTATTTCTGGCTTGGTACTCTGCTGACATAATCTAATGTTTTGCTTTCGTTGTAAAGCCTTTTTGAAATCGGACAGTGTGGTTAGATAAAGGAGATTATTGTCTTTAAAATGCTGTGAAATAGTCATATGTTTGAAAAATTGAAGTTTTTGTATTTTTGAGGAATTTGTAATTCGCGCCACGCCTATCATTGGATATTGGAGCAGGTGTTCCGCTAGCGGAACGTCTAGATGTAAGAGGTTAAATCGGGTACGTTTTTTATCCGGTTGTGAAAATACTGCCCCCTATCCATAACAGGTTAAATCTCTTACACTGCTTTCAACAACAGCTGACTTCCTAAGGGAAAATAAACGTATCTAGATCACGTTAAAAAAAAAATACCCCTGCTACTGGTCAAAATATTTTTAAATAACATAATCAGATCAAAATGACTAATCTGATTTACTCCACCAAGAAAAATTATTTTACCCTTATTGTTATAGGAAAATAGACTTAAGGAAGCCTACCCTTAGTCTAAAGCTTTGCCCTTTTAGTCCTCTCATTGGTTCAAATTATCAATTGTGTTTAAGAACTTTAACTCCTCATAATTATCAGTTCTACAAATTCCCTTAAAATCAATATCACCAATGACCTTAAATTCACCATCCATGGCTTTTCAATGTGGCTGATCAGACCACACAGGAAGAGTCACCAGAGGGGTCAAAAGTCATACCACCCTTTCGGAACCGTGTTTCTTACTACATTAAACAAATTAAAGCTAAGAACTTTATTTACATTTTGTATCCCAGGGTCCCAGAACATTCCCTATCAAAAGAATTTCACGTGTTTAATTAAACTCAGAAAACAAAACTTCCAAAATGCCATGTGTGTAAACCCCTTTAAGATATCATGTCCCTAGGAATTTTTTTTTTTCCAAAGAGAGCTAAGCGCTTCTTTTTCCATAAAATAAGTACTTGGTCAGCGTTTCATCCTACCACACTGATTCAAAAACCCAAAAGTTGACTATAAACAAAACTTCATAGTACTTATAACTCCATTGTACTCGCACCACCGCGGTTACACTCACCCCCTTACAAATAGCGCGTCCTCGAGTTAGCTTGCGACTCTACGTCCTACAGGAACGCGCACGCCGGCCAGGCTCACGCACAACTATAATTAATTTACACTGTTCCTGCGAAATAAAATAAACTCGCCCTGTAATCCACCTTTCTGACCTGACATTGTTTCATGCAATGAAAACATAATGTTAGCATACATCCACTTCCCGTTCAAATCACTGGTGTTACTAAACAATCAAACCACGAATCTATAACCAGAATTTATCACCAAACTTTTACGATTCCATTATTCAGACCAGAATCGCTTCCAGCCACATATGTTTTCAGTGCTCACAACCAACGCTTCTCATTTTACCCGTACGAAAAAAATAATATATATCTCTTTTCAAACAGCGTTCTGCCTTACCTCTATCGTAAGATTAAACCCAATGTTACAACTTTATCTCTCCTTCGGCTTCACTCTTATGAAATGTCCAAGGGTTTAAAAAATATCATGTATATCACCACAATTCTGTCGCAATTATTACTTTCCGCTCCTTATAATTCATTAGATTTAGGTAACTGCCTTTTCCTTGATTCCGTCATTGAAATACAACTCCCATTCTCTATAAATCATTTAAGCAGGCCATTTAGACCACAAACAACGTACTTTATCGAATTCGCCTCGCTATTATTTTGAATGAATCTGTCTTTCAATTTAACCTCAACAAGCTATCAAAGCATTCGGTTTCTATCTTAAACAAACACTAACAACCGTATGCTTCTAGTCATAACATAAAAATAATTAAATTACATTTTAGTCCCATGGTGCATGGGCTGGGAACCGAACCCGGGCCCCCCGCATAGCAGGCAAGAATTCTACCACTGAACCAAAATGCTATTGCTTAGAGCTGCAATTCCGGTGGTTGTGTCCTACTCGGTCACAACGTTTACAGGCTGTTTTACAGTTTCTGGCGAAATGTCCTGTTCTATCTCAATTAAAACACCACTTCTCTCCGTCTTTGTCAGCGCGTCTCCCTGTTTTTCCCCTTCTGTCTACAGTGACTGTCTCTATCCACTTTTCTCAATAAGTTTGCTAAATCCTGTTCTCCTCTCTGTCTATCCCTAAACTGTCTCTGTCTATGGTTCCTTGGTGGGGCCTTACAATCCTCTGCCATGTGGCCGGTTATATTGCAGTTGTAGCACTTTCTGTCCTCAGGTTCTATCCACTTTCTACTCTCCCTGTTTCCCCCTTTCTTTTTAAAATCTTTCCTGCTTTTTCCTGCAATTTCTCCAAGAGTGGCGATCAAATGTTCTGCTCCTGTCTGTTCTTTCTTACTTTTCTTTTCCTTGCCATTATGCTCATGGTGTATAGCATACCTCTTTACTTCGGCCAATGTGGCTGTTCCCCACCCTATCAGAGTCTCTTTTATGATTTGACAAATTTCAGGCTCCATACCACTCAAGAAGGCTATTTTTAACTGTTGGTGGTAAGGTCCGTCGTCTCCCTGTCTAGGCTCTACCAGTCCACTATTAGCATTGAACACATCTCTCAGTCTCTCTAAATACTGGCAAACAGTTTCCCCATCCCCTTGTTTACACTCATGTATTTTTGAAAAGTCTGCATGTCTATGGTAATAGTCCCTAAGATTATTACAGAGCTGTGTCAATTTGTCTGCATAATCCCCATCTCCTGCCCATGGTAAAACCGGTTCTTCTCCTTGCCCTGGAACCCAGGCTCCCTTCACTGCTGCCCAGTCTTTCCCCACTATCTGTCGGACAGCCCTTTCCAATTCTCCTGTATTTAGTTTAAAACTCTCGGTCAGTCCCACCATATCTCTCCTAAACCCTTCTATTCCTGTTTTTGGATGTGCTATTCCCTCAACTGCTCTTGCTACATCTCTCTGAGTCCAGGGTCGATACATTTGTAAGATATCCGATTGATCAGCTTCGCCTGCCCTAGGATTAGGAAGCTCTATGAGAGGACACTGATCCTCCTCCCAATCTGATTGAACCTCCCTCAGCCCTGGCTTATTATACAGCGCCAGTCGCTTTTTAAGGTTAGACTCTCTTGGTTCTGGCTCTTCTTTCCTCTCCTTTGAGGATTTACCACCCATGTTTATTCAATTACTGTTATTCCTATTGTCACAATATGTGTGTACTTACTCAATTACTTCGTTTATTTTCTAATATGTATTCTCACTTTCTATGGGTGTAACCTCCTTCCTCCTGTTTGGAATAATCAGACCTATTTTGCGCGCCTCTGGTAGATCTCGATTATCCCCTCTAAAATGTATTTTGACAGGCGATCTATATTCATACAAATTATGTCCCTGACCTACGTTCTTATAAATGTTATTATTATATTTCGCCTTCCATATTATGTTTTCCGCCTAATATATTATTGACCAGGTATCATTTAGGTCTCAATATTAGCTCCAATTCTCACAATCTATGTGTATGCTTCTATAATTCTGTTATTATACTTAAATCTCACAATCTATGTGTGTGCTCTACTGTTATCTCACTTACTCCTGTTAGTCCTATACTAACGTAACTTACTTATCTTTATTTCGCCTTCTATATTACGTTTTCCGGCTACTGTACTTCGACCAGTTTTACTGTTAGGTCTTACTGCAACCAGTTTTACTGTTAGGTCTTACTGCAACCAGTTTTACTGTTAGGTCTTACTGCAACCAGTTTTACTGTTAGGTCTTACTGCAACCGGTTTTACTTTTAGGTCTTACTTAGATCTGTGACCCAGTGCCGCCAACACTAACATAGATACTTTTGTCTTAAACTTTCTCTACATTAGATTATATGGACGGTATACCCGATACAAATCTTACTTTTTGTTAGTTTTACGGTTAATATCCTCCCTCACATTTATCTTGACCAATGCTTAATAGGAACCTAATCCAGTCCATTCTAAGTCAATTTTTAGTAAGTTTAGAATTTAACCCCAAACTAATGAATAAAGATTACTGACCTTATTTTGCAGCTGAGAATTCAATGTAGGTTGGATCTCGTCACCGCTTCTGTCACATACCAGTTTGCCACCGGCCTGTAAAGAACCCACAGAAAAGGGCCGGGTCTTTGATTTACGGATATTTCATCCGCCCGTGCACGGTTTCGGTGTCTCCTTGGAACGACAGGAGCGGGTATTGAAATCCGGCTCGAAGGACCAATTGTTAAAGGAATTTTATATCTTGATGATAATAATCAATAATCAATTCGCCTTGACTAATGCCCAAGGTTTGTAAGACAATGGGTTAAAATAATTAGGCAAGGACTCAGCTTTCTGCAAAAGGTTTCTGTAGCTTTATTCAGAGAAGGTTCTGGCGTCAGGATAACAAAACAGTCATTATATAGTTCTTGCTTACTTACGCATGTTATGAGAATTTTGTTCCCAATGTTCATAAACTGAACTTCAATTAAACTACTCAGTCTGCACCCCAGAGTTTGTAAGGTTCTGGTTAAATGACACAGACGGAGGCCCAGCCTACAATAGTCAACCAAGTTTATTCACGAGAGCTCAGAATATCATACAATGTACACAGCCTTTTATACCTAACATTTGGTCATATCATATGTCATACCCCTTACAGATGCCCCCTCCTCTTCTTTAACACTGTCAATGCTTATTTACAAGTCTTCTCCATCACAAATCCTGCCCCATGTTACATAATCTACTGCAAGCCTAAAGTTTTCTCCCCTCTCTGGGTGGGGAGACCTTCTTCCTGTTATCAGTTTCACTGTGGTCACAAGTTGTCTTCTGTCTGGTAACAGTTCCCCTTTTCCCTTGAATGTCTTGCCTATATTGCTAAATCATTAAGCTTAAACTTTTCCAACACACACACATTAGTACATTCATCTTATAATCACTCGGTTATACCTTTTCAGGGTGAAATCATTTAGTCAAACCTTTAATCATATAATTTCCATTACAACGCACATGCATTTACACACAATCCGTTGGTGACCTGCAACCCCCATAAACTTCTCACACTGTTTATCACCTTCTGGCTCAGCCTGTTCCTTTCCTTCAAGGTTAGGAACTCTCTGAAGTTTTACTCCCTTGACCATCTGCTTCTGTAGCTATACTAATTGCATACACACATTTCTTTCCCTCTCCAGTGGTTCCTGGACTTTCCGGAACTAATCAGACCAATCGATCCCTACATTGATCATTACATTGATTATTCATTAACCCTGCTGTATGACTAATAATTCATCATGGTTTATTGATTCATTTACCTTTATTAGATAATTCTCTTATCAACCACTTCCAGCAGCAACTGGTCTCCAATCTAGGGACTGACCAGGACCAACCCTGCTTAGCTTCAGAAGCAAGCCAGCTGTGGGATGCAGGGTGTTAAGCAGCGAATAAGATCCAACATGATTATACCACTCTACATGGAGAAATATACACTAATGGGTTCTTGTATTTGTTGCTATTTAATCAACTCAAAGTCACCACACTATTTCATTGATGTAGCCTAGTTTTAACCGGTCTATGAGGCACTGTTGGCCGACGGGTCAAATATGAGGTTATTACAGTAGCCTACCTTTCACTGAAAGATGCATTTTGGTCCTTTCCTCTCCCCTTACACCTGGCTATCAAGGGAATTTGGGAAGGTTGTGGCTGTTTATACTTCGGTTATTGTGATGATTTTGTCAGAGGAAACAAATCTGAATCTCTGATAATCTAACAGTTACGCTGTAGCGGAGATTCAGCACAATGGATAGCGCCGCAGTTGATCAATTGCACGTGAATCTAAACCCGCAGTTTATCATGTGCCATTCTTCAGCTATATTTACATCAAATCTTCTCAGGCCTACCTATTGCATCTGTTCTCCAGCAATAAAGTCAATTATCAAGTTAATATTCATTTAGTCACAGCATAAATTAAACGTGAGCCTACACAATCAAATTAACTTGTCAAGACCCTGCAATTCTTCTCCGTTATTACTTTTATTCAGGACAAAATACCCCCAGTTCTCGCATTATTTTACAGACTTGGTCAGAAAGGGTAACTGATTCTCAAGACCCAGACAAACAAATGTAGAATAACATTCAATACACAATCTTAGGCTACATAACAGGGGCGGAAATCCCAGGGGGGACGGGGGGTACACGACCCCCCCATCCTGGGAAAAATATGATTTGTCCCCCCCAATATATCACTGTAAACATTACTCTGTAATTTAAATAATAATAATAATACGCAATGAAAGCAATTGTGCTGATTATAGACACTTAATAGAGCTTTTTTAAGTTTCAAAAGATTGCGACCCCCCACCCTTTGCCTCACAATGGTTTGATCCACTGCCAGTTCCTTAGTTGGCAAGGTAACAGAGGGTTCGTATCTACTGTCTGAAAGGCACTCAATGCACGTGACTGACATGAGGTTAATCCAGTCAATCGCGCCATAGCAATGTTTTGTTTTATGTTGGCAGGGTTCACACACACACACACACTAGCTGAATTTGCAGAGCTAGCGTGCAAATATTAACTATTAAGCTAGCTAGTACCTATTCCATTTATGTGGCGTCGTCAAAGATGGAATCTTTGCTATCGTCAATTTATTCCAAGATCAGCAATGTAAGTTAGTGCTTCAAAGTCCCTGTGATAAGGTTAGCGATAAACTGAAGTCCAAACTGAACAGAACTACACTCTCTTCTACCGTTGTCTTAAATATATTTAATGGTCTCGTTGCAAAAGCTAAATTGTCGCAAGGTAACTTTTATTTATTTTATTTCACCTTTATTTAACCCGGGTAGCAAAGATTATAGCAAACACCACTGAAACGGAATTTGTGCTCGCTAGCTTTGCAAATTCAGCTATTGTTGGAAGCCAGCCAATATGAAACAAACGGTTAAAATTACAAAAGGTTGCAGCATATGTTGTGTAAATGGTGAACTCATACAGCTGTCAACTCTTGTCACTGCAATCCGTTTCACATTTGCTAGCTACCTTTTAGATCGAAGCCCATATAGAATGATAGAAGATATGATAGAAGCCCATCTCCTACTGTAAATAACCTACACACTGTGTGTGTGTGTGTGTGGCCAGCCAGGTAGAAAAATGGCAGAAAAAAGACGGACATCAGAGTATTTTTCAGTACACCAAAACGCAAAGTAAGAACCCTAGTAGCCTAATATCTCAAAGACTAGTTGATAAAATGTTCATAAGAAAGAAGTGAAATGCTAATGAAAATGTTTCACAATGTCATTAGGCAGAGCAGGCAACAGATGGCACACAGACGGCAGAGCTGGGGACAGACTGGCAGAGACAGGGAGTCTCAGGTAAGTTTGTTGAGTCTTTGTTTGGCAACATTATGAAAGGTTCTCCATTTTTTTGACTTGTAAAATAGGAACATAATTGGAAAATGCCATGGATACCCCCACTCTCAACTTACACTGGTGACTGAACTAAGATCTGTTAAAGGCAATGGTATTGCTGTTGTGATTAGTTGTGTAGTTTTGGGTACCGGTAGTTAGGAGTACGGCAAACACCTTATTTCTTTGGTTCCTCAATATACATTTACCATATTACAACGTAGGCTGTGTGTTACAGCACTACTTTTGGTGTCCCCCTCAGGAATTGCTCTTCAGAAAATGTCATGTAATTGTCCCCTCCAAAGTTGATATCAGATTTTCGCCCCTGCTACATAAAATAACCTGGAAGGCCTACCCTGTAGCAAACAAAATATTTGCATAGGCCGTAACGGTTTAACTTGCTTCAAAACAGGCTGAATTCAGGTTGGCATAAGTGAGTAAAGCGGTGCCACAGAAATTGTTTTGAATTAAAGCAGATACCTACCGGTAGCTCAAAAGTTGGAGCCAATTTTGTTGCTGTATTAACTGCATTTAAAGGTTGCGTGTACATGCTCTTTGAATTCATGGCGACTATAAGTACGACGCACACCCCGAGCGTTGATCATGCGGATAGAGAAGGCCTGTATGAACAGACTTCACCTCACGCTTTTCATAGAAATTAACCGGTTAATTTCTCCCATGTAATCGGAGTGGGTGGGAAATCCTGGTAAAACTGTTCCCCCCCATCAAACCCTAGGTTAGAGGCGCTACAAGCAACTCTGGGAGAGCTAGGACCTGATAGCAGCCTGCCAGCTAAAGCAGGTTAGCATTGACTTATTTAACCTGAAAGTTTGGATTGTCACTGGGATATGAAGACCAACCGCCAAAACGATGGGCTAATGAGACGAGAGCTGGTTTCACATGTAAGCATTCACTAATAGGAAACCAAGTCAGTCAGGAGAGAAGACACCCAGCAGAGTAATTTAAATGCAAGTTGACAACCGTGATATTAGTTAGCACTGAAACCCCGATTCTAGCAACATCCTCATATGTACCAACCCCAGACACTGTGTTCCACAACCATCAAGTTAAAATGAACTAGAACCCATTCCACATCATGTGATGCTACTAGCATAAATTGACCAACACTGAGCAAATGTAGCTTAAACACAGGGGTCAAAGTATTAATATATTGCAAAATAAATGTTGCCAAGTAGGAACCGCCAAAACAATACTGAGGACACAAGTATTACAGTTAATGTTTAATTGAGCCAAAACAAGCAAATGCAGTTACACACACAGACAACCTGGACTAGAGTACCCATGAACTCTTGCATGTCCCACGTCAGATATCCATGTTTGTGGTCAACGGGGGCTCCGATGAAGCGGTGAACAGTTCCTTAGAGGTAGCGTCGTCAGACGGGCCAGTCGCAGCTTCAGAGGTAGCGTCGTCAGACGGGCCAGTCGCAGCTTCAGAGGTAGCGTCGTCAGACGGGCCAGTCGCAGCTTCAGAGGTAGCGTCGTCAGACGGGCCAGTCGCAGCTTCAGAGGTAGCGTCGTCAGACGGGCCAGTCGCAGCTTCAGAGGTAGCGTCGTCAGACGGGCCAGTCGCAGCTTCAGAGGTAGCGTCGTCAGACGGGCCAGTCGCAGCTTCAGAGGTAGCGTCGTCAGACGGGCCAGTCGCAGCTTCAGAGGTAGCGTCGTCAGACGGGCCAGTCGCAGCTTCAGAGGTAGCGTCGTCAGACGGGCCAGTCGCAGCTTCAGAGGTAGCGTCGTCAGACGGGCCAGTCGCAGCTTCAGAGGTAGCGTCGTCAGACGGGCCAGTCGCAGCTTCAGAGGTAGCGTCGTCAGACGGGCCAGTCGCAGCTTCAGAGGTAGCGTCGTCAGACGGGCCAGTCGCAGCTTCAGAGGTAGCGTCGTCAGACGGGCCAGTCGCAGCTTCAGAGGTAGCGTCGTCAGACGGGCCAGTCGCAGCTTCAGAGGTAGCGTCGTCAGACGGGCCAGTCGCAGCTTCAGAGGTAGCGTCGTCAGACGGGCCAGTCGCAGCTTCAGAGGTAGCGTCGTCAGACGGGCCAGTCGCAGCTTCAGAGGTAGCGTCGTCAGACGGGCCAGTCGCAGCTTCAGAGGTAGCGTCGTCAGACGGGCCAGTCGCAGCTTCAGAGGTAGCGTCGTCAGACGGGCCAGTCGCAGCTTCAGAGGTAGCGTCGTCAGACGGGCCAGTCGCAGCTTCAGAGGTAGCGTCGTCAGACGGGCCAGTCGCAGCTTCAGAGGTAGCGTCGTCAGACGGGCCAGTCGCAGCTTCAGAGGTAGCGTCGTCAGACGGGCCAGTCGCAGCTTCAGAGGTAGCGTCGTCAGACGGGCCAGTCGCAGCTTCAGAGGTAGCGTCGTCAGACGGGCCAGTCGCAGCTTCAGAGGTAGCGTCGTCAGACGGGCCAGTCGCAGCTTCAGAGGTAGCGTCGTCAGACGGGCCAGTCGCAGCTTCAGAGGTAGCGTCGTCAGACGGGCCAGTCGCAGCTTCAGAGGTAGCGTCGTCAGACGGGCCAGTCGCAGCTTCAGAGGTAGCGTCGTCAGACGGGCCAGTCGCAGCTTCAGAGGTAGCGTCGTCAGACGGGCCAGTCGCAGCTTCAGAGGTAGCGTCGTCAGACGGGCCAGTCGCAGCTTCAGAGGTAGCGTCGTCAGACGGGCCAGTCGCAGCTTCAGAGGTAGCGTCGTCAGACGGGCCAGTCGCAGCTTCAGAGGTAGCGTCGTCAGACGGGCCAGTCGCAGCTTCAGAGGTAGCGTCGTCAGACGGGCCAGTCGCAGCTTCAGAGGTAGCGTCGTCAGACGGGCCAGTCGCAGCTTCAGAGGTAGCGTCGTCAGACGGGCCAGTCGCAGCTTCAGAGGTAGCGTCGTCAGACGGGCCAGTCGCAGCTTCAGAGGTAGCGTCGTCAGACGGGCCAGTCGCAGCTTCAGAGGTAGCGTCGTCAGACGGGCCAGTCGCAGCTTCAGAGGTAGCGTCGTCAGACGGGCCAGTCGCAGCTTCAGAGGTAGCGTCGTCAGACGGGCCAGTCGCAGCTTCAGAGGTAGCGTCGTCAGACGGGCCAGTCGCAGCTTCAGAGGTAGCGTCGTCAGACGGGCCAGTCGCAGCTTCAGAGGTAGCGTCGTCAGACGGGCCAGTCGCAGCTTCAGAGGTAGCGTCGTCAGACGGGCCAGTCGCAGCTTCAGAGGTAGCGTCGTCAGACGGGCCAGTCGCAGCATCGTCAGAGGACATGCGCCTTAGCTTCTCCTCAGAGGACAGGGCATCATTTGCCTGAGAGCTACCATGGTTTGGAGAAGCTTGGGATTCTACTTCGTTAGTCTCTAAATACTCTATAGAAAAAACAAAAGGAACAGTTGGGTATTCTACAGCAACACATCTGTTCCACACGGTCTAGGCCGAATTGCCAGTCGAATGTTGAACCCAACAGTTTTCAAAGTATATGTTTCAGGCCGTACCTTCTCTGTCTTGTTTAGCGTCAGACCCTATGGATCGGAGCAAGGCCAGGGCATGCTCAATGGAGACGTCATTTGATGACAGCTCTGAAAAACGTAGGTTAAGGTACACAAGCAAAATTACCAAATCAAAGGCTTTGACAACGTTATTTAGACTGAGTTACTCTATGGTGTTGAATGAGTGTCAAACACAGCAGCACCATAGACAGTGACAAAGAACATAGCTAGAAGGGTTGTGGAAAGAAACACTTACCTCCAAGTCTCCTCTGCAGAGAGACTTGATCTTGCTTCTGGGACTTTCCAACAGGGTAACAAGAAACTGAGGAGAAAGTGTTGACAGAAGTTGAGTTCACACAAAATAGCTACATATATTAATAATAGATGACCAATGCGGAAGAAACAGACAGTCAAATTTGAATCTCCAACTTATAAAGTTAAGCATATTTCCCAAACAAATCCCTTCAATCCAAATAAAACGTTAGTGAACCAACCTTTGACAACCCCCACAGTCATCACAAAGAGCAGCAATTCTCTCACACCTCCCATGATCATGAGAATAGTCTGTGTTATCAACAGGTAATGTCTTCCCATGGCCTGTATGAGGCTTATATAGGCCACTAATGACCGTTTACCTGACAAACATGACTTAACGATCAATTAACAAGCTTGATTGAGGTGTTACATTCAGATAGAAATAGACCATGTAGAACATATGTTGATTCTTTGGTGGGCAGGCAATCTTTTCTACTCCATATATTGCATTTATATCTGTAATGTTTAACCCTAATGGTCTCAGAATCTTCAAAGATATTAGGGGGAAATAAACACTGTACCCAAATCCACTTTTTACAATGCTCCTGGGAAATGGGTAGGCCTCCACCATACAGTTTTACAGCTGTGATATATTTATTTATTTACATAGATCACATACTTAAATATATATATATGTTAGCTGTAGGTAGCTTTGGGATAAAATTCCCATATTGTATTGTTACTAACATAAATCATAATATATCATATTTTCCTCATTTGCTCTGTAGGAGGTTCGTCATATGAAGGACATTCAAGTGGATGTGACCCCTAACCTGACATAATGTAAACGTTATACATTAAGCTCTCTCCCTCAGTGACATGAATTAGTATATTTCATATTCTCAGAACCCAACAGTAGGTTTTAAGGTGTGGCTGCATGTTTGTCGTGGACGCATCGTCACTCTTGATGTTCTTTTTCCAGATTGCAAGTGAAACACCTTTAGATGTGGTAAGTGCCAGTTGGTAACTTTTCCTCACACTTGCTTGTTTAAGGTATGGATGCAACACCCCAGTATGTCTGCAGGGGCTGGTCACTGAGATTTACCATGTTACACATGCTACTAGACTAACCTTCCAAGTAAATATGTTACAAGTCTGAACTGGCCGTCCTTGTCTTTCCTCAACTAATTGAAAGCTCAGGGACAGACATCCTGAACGACTTTGATGTCAGAGCTCCCATCAGCCCTCTACACCTCGCTGTGAGTAAAGCCTACCTGCTCCTGTAGTGGTCTCCATATGACAAATGGCACCCTATTCCCTATTTAGTACACTACTTTTGACCAGATCCTTATAGGCCCTGATCAAAAGTAGTTCACTACATAGGGAATAGGGTGCTATCTGGGAAGCAGGCATGGTGTTGATTTTCCACAGGAAGTTGACTGTCCAGACAGACTCACACACCAAATTCCTATCTATTCCTGATTCGTGTAAAATACATGCATATTCTACACAGTGATGATGAGGATGATTTCCTTATTTTGCCATTTGAGTTAATCAACCTCAGAGGAGAAGTAGAGTGTTTGTTTCTCAATCCCACGCTTGGCAGGGACCTCCGATGTTGATGCTGGGCGGGAGCAAAAATGGGCTCCCGATTGAAAGACTCTGGTCTACTTTAGAGGTCTAGCACTGTATTTCTGTTCAGGCGTAGCACTGGTCTACTATAGGACATTGATTATATATCTATTCAGGCGTACCACTGGACTTTGCTTGAGACTGTGTTTGTGTTTCTATTCAGGCGTACCACGGCCACCACCATGCTATGGAGGTTCTGGTTCAGTCTCTGCTGGATCTAGACGTGAGGGACAGCCAGGGGCGCACCCTCTGGACCTGTCTGCCTTAAAAAGCCATGTGGAGTGTGTTGACGTCCTCATCAACCAGGGAGCCTCCATCCTGGTTAAGGACTTCACCCTGAAGAGGACCCCCATCCACACTGCATGTACACATAGAATATCACATAGAGCTTCTGTAATTAAAAAGTTTTCCTGACCAAGATGGCCATTTGTTTGGTCATGTTGCTAGGACGACAATGTCCACTCTAGGGATGTTACATGGTATAGTGTGAAAATACACACTAGACACTGATCTAAGGTCATTTTTTTGTCATGTTCTCCACTAATGATTGAGGATCTAGGGAGGGTAAGCTGATCCTACATCAGTGCACAGGGGAGACTTCTATCCAGAGCCAGGTACACAGCTAGCAGGTGACAGGCTTCGATGGCCTCAGCCCCAAAATTCTTTATTATCTGCTGTGTTAACATCATGAGGATGTCATCTAGCAACACCACTGTTCTAGAAATCTGTCTGTTCATGTGAAGGTTATAGTCGTCCAGCAATCTGCTCATATCCTCTCTGTTTATCCTCCTCTAGCTACCAACGGTCAATCATCTGACATTCTTATATCCTCTCTGTTTATCCTCCTCTAGCTACCAACGGTCAATCATCTGACATTCTTATATCCTCTCTGTTTATCCTCCTCTAGCTACCAACGGTCAATCATCTGACATTCTTATATCCTCTCTGTTTATCCTCCTCTAGCTACCAACGGTCAATCATCTGACATTCTTATATCCTCTCTGTTTATCCTCCTCTAGCTACCAACGGTCAATCATCTGACATTCTTATATCCTCTCTGTTTGTCCTCCTCTAGCTACCAACGGTCATTCAGAGTGTTTGCGTTTGCTGATTGGAAATGCTGACCTCCAGAGTGCAGTGGACTTTCAAGACGGGAATAGACAGTAAGTCACTTGGGTTTTGGATACAATTCCTGAAATAAAGAGATTTTGACATTGGGGCTGCATCCCAAATGGCAACCTATACCCTACTTCGTGCACTACTTTAAACCAAAGCCCTATGGGCTCAGGTCAAAAGTAGTGTACGATATAGGGAATAGGGTTGCCATTTGGGACTCAACCCTGGTTATTACCAGTTTTTTGTCTTTTCCACCCTTGTCTGTCAGACGTGGTCAAGTGTAAATATGACTTCTTACATGAGCCTGACAGTGCATCTCACGAAAGACTGAACACTATCTCAGGCTAACATAGTTTGGAAAGCAATTGGCTATTGCTTCAAAGAGAAGACAATGAAAAGACTAATCTGTCTTTTAGTTATCAAAATTCTCAACTTAATTGAGCGAACAGTATTTTTGGCATTGGCTATATCCCCGGTGAGTGTGCATATTCACTTTCTTTATCCCTGGGTCAGTGCCACTTGAAAGTCATATTGAAAAAGATTCTGCTAATCTCTATAGTCATATAAAGTGTAGTAGAATTGCACGATAAAACATATTTTAAAAAGGCCAATTTTTTTTCCTGTAAAGAGAAACATATCTGATATAGCCTAGCCTAGCCTTACTCCATCACGCGCTGCATTGAACAGCCGTTTTTTTGCGAACGGTGATTGAGTTATATTATTAGCCTAAATAATGACTATCCAATTTACTAATCACATTAGCAATAGTTAGCTATCTTACATAAGTCTGTAAATGTGATGATGCATAGAATGCTTTATATATTTTTTATGGTGAAAATTAGCTTCCCCTTAACTTGAGACTCGCATGCCTATGAGCAAGACAGTTAGGCCTAAACACTCTGTTTTCCTTTGCTAATGTTTCCCCCGTCCGTCCGTCCGTCCGTCGGCTGTCAGTTATGTCGATGACTGTGTACATACGGCACGCCAATCACCAACACCGGAAGTCCCATGACCGTCACAGCCCTAGTTGTATGCTTGAGTTTGTTCAAGAGAGGCTTTGATGCCAGATTTTTGCAGATTTTGCTTTAGTTTTCCTCAGCCTGTGTTTTGTTTCTCTCTCCTTTTCCTGTTAGATGGTGAGGCTGCTTCTCTCCAGAGGAGCCAACATTAATGCTTTTGACAAGAAGGACCGCCGAGCAATCCACTGGGCTGCTTACATGGGTAAGGAGTTGACCACATCATTTACATTCTGACTAATGTCCTTATCCCAGTGAGTGAATGAATTGGCTGTGTGTTACCCTCACAGCTCAGCTGTATGGTCTACCTCTAGTGTGTTATTATGTCAGAATGATGGACTAAGTATGTTGATAAGATGTAGGTTTTCAATTGTACTAACACGATGTAGGTATTGCTAATGGTGCTGTGTACCACTGTAAACTAACCTCTCTCCCTCTATATCTCAGCCTATCTCTTTGCATGTCTCTCTCTCTCTCCATCTCTGTTTCTCACTCTGTCTCTCTTCCCCTCCCCCATAGTGCACATTGAGGAGGTGAAACTGCTGGCCTCTCATGGATCAGAGGTGTCCTGTAAAGACAAGAAGGCCTACACCCCTCTCCACTCTGCAGCCTTCAGCGGCATGATCAGCACGGTCAAGCAACTCCTGGACCTTGGGGTGGATGTGAATCAATGCATACATACACCTCCCCGCATTCAACTGTGTAGTCCCTGTTCAATTACAACGCCACGAAAAGACAGAGCTCTAGTGTGTTGGAGAATGATTTCCTTTCAAGTAATGAAGATATGGAGGTTGGGCCAGGGGTTTGGGACCAGGGGGTTGGGACCAGTGTGTTGTGGCCAGGGATTTTTCATAAGAAAGTAATGAAGAGAGGTTGGGCCAGTGCGTTGGGGCCAGGGGGTTTTCATAACCAAGTAATGAAGAGATGGAGATTGGATCCAGAGGGTTGGAGACAGGAGGTTGGAGCCAGTGGGTTGGGACCCAGTGTGTCGGGACCCAGTGTGTCAAGTTTGCTGACGACACGAAGGCGATGAGAGGTCAGAGACTTGGCATTGTGGTGCCAGGACAACCTCTCCCTCAATGCCAGTAAGACCAAGGAGCTGATCGTGGACTACAGGAGCAAGAGGGGAGAGCACGTCCCCATCCACATCAACAGGGCTGTTCCTTGGCGACCTAACATGGCCCACACACACCTGCACAGTCGTGAAGAGGGCGCGCCAGGAGGCTGAAATATTTGGCATGGGCACTCGCATCCTCAAAAAGTTAAAGGGTCTTGCTCTGACCCTACGCACAATCACTAGACTGTATACAAAGCATATGCACACTCACACACACTACATTCACACTCCCACACACACACACACACACACACACACACAAACCGACACAACCCAAACACACATGCATACACATTACACACTCTCACAAACACACACATCATTTGCAGCTGCTGCTCTGTTCTTTATTTTGCTATTATTATTATTATTATTATCTATCCTGATGCCTAGTCACTTTACCCTGCCTTCTTGTACATATCTACCTCAAATACCTCGTACCCCTGCACACTGATCTGGAACTGGTACTCCTTGTATATAGCTTTATTCTTGGGTATTTTATTCCTCGCGTTACAATATATACAGTACCAGTCAAAAGTTTATTTTTTTTTTACAATTTTCTACATTGTAGAACATCAAAAATATGAAATAACACATAAGGAATCCTGTAGTAACCAAAAAAGTGTTAAACAAATGAAAATATATTTTATATTTGAGATTCTTCAAAGTAGCTACCCTTTGCCTTGATGACAGCTTTGCACACTCTTGGCATTCACTCAACCAGCTTCATGAGGTACTCACCTGGAATGCATTTCATTTAACAGGTGTGCCTTGTTCAAAGTTAATTTGTGGAATTTATTTCCTTCTTAGTGCGTTTGAGCCAATCACTTGTTTTGTGACAAGGTAGGGGTGGTATACAGAAGATAGCCCTATTTGGTAAAATACCAAGTCCATATTTTTTTACATTTTACATTTTAGTCATTTAGCAGACACTCTTATCCAGAGCGACTTACAGTAGTGAATGCATACATTTCATACAATTTCATACATTGTTCTTTTTCCTGTGCTGGCCCCCCCGTGGGAATCGAACCCTCAACCCTGGTGTTGCAAACACCATGCTCTACCAACTGAGCTACAGGGAAGGCATATCATGGCAAGAACTTTGAATGTTTCTTCAAGTGCAGTTGCAAAATCCATCAAGCGCTATGTCTCTCATGAGGACCGCCACAGGAAAGGAAGACCCAGAGTTACCTCTGCTGTAAAGTTCAAGTAACAGACACATCTCAACATCAACTGTTCAGAGGAGACTACGTGAATCAGGCCTTCATGGTCAAATTGCTGCAAAGAAGCCACTACTAAAGAACACCAATAAGAAGAAGAGACTTGCTTGGGCCAAGAAACACCAGCAATGGACATTAGACCGGTGGAAATCTGTCCTTTTGGAAAAGCAATCCAGGTGAAGCTGGTTGAGAGAATGCCAAGAGTGTGCAAAGGGTGGCTACATTGAAGAGTCTATATAAATATAAAATTGATTTTGATATGTTCAACACTTTTTTGGTTACTACATGATTCCATATGTCTTATTTCATAGTTTTGAGTTCTTCACTATTATTTTACAATGTAGAAAATAGTCAAAATAAAGAAAAACCTTTGAATGAGTAGGTGTGTCCAAACTTTTGATTGGTACTGTATATATATATTATATACTGCTCAAAAAAATAAAGGGAACACTTAAACAACACATCCTAGATCTGAATGAAAGAAATAATCTTATTAAATACTTTTTTCTTTACATAGTTGAATGTGCTGACAACAAAATCACACAAAAATAATCAATGGAAATCCAATTTATCAACCCATGGAGGTCTGGATTTGGAGTCACACTCAAAATTAAAGTGGAAAACCACACTACAGGCTGATCCAACTTTGATGTAATGTCCTTAAAACAAGTCAAAATGAGGCTCAGTAGTGTGTGTGGCCTCCACGTGCCTGTATGACCTCCCTACAACGCCTGGGCATGCTCCTGATGAGGTGGCGGATGGTCTCCTGAGGGATCTCCTCCCAGACCTGGACTAAAGCATCCGCCAACTCCTGGACAGTCTGTGGTGCAACGTGGCATTGGTGGATGGAGCGAGACATGATGTCCCAGATGTGCTCAATTGGATTCAGGTCTGGGGAACGGGTGGGCCAGCCCATAGCATCAATGCCTTCCTCTTGCAGGAACTGCTGACACACTCCAGCCACATGAGGTCTAGCATTGTCTTGCATTAGGAGGAACCCAGGGCCAACCGCACCAGCATATGGTCTCACAAGGGGTCTGAGGATCTCATCTCGGTACCTAATGGCAGTCAGGCTACCTCTGGCGAGCACATGGAGGGCTGTGCGGCCCCCCAAAGAAATGCCACCCCACACCATGACTGACCCACCACCAAACCGGTCATGCTGGAGGATGTTGCAGGCAGCGGAACGTTCTCCACGGCGTCAGCAGACTCTGTCACGTCTGTCACGTGCTCAGTGTGAACCTGCTTTCATCTGTAAAGAGCACAGGGCGCCAGTGGCGAATTTGCCAATCTTTTTGTTCTCTGGCAAATGCCAAACGTCCTGCACGGTGTTGGGCTGTAAGCACAACCCCCACCTGTGGACGTCGGGCCCTCAAACCACCCTCATGGAGTCTGTTTCTGACCATTTGAGCAGACACATGCACATTTGTGGCCTGCTGGAGGTCATTTTGCAGGGCTCTGGCAGTGCTTCTCCTGCTCCTCCTTGCACAAAGGCGGAGGTAGCGGTCCTGCTGCTGGGTTGTTGCCCTCCTACGGCCTCCTCCACGTCTCCTGATGTACTGGCCTGTCTCCTGGTAGCGCCTCCATAGTCTGGACACTACGCTGACAGACACAGCAAACCTTCTTGCCACAGCTCACATTGATGTGCCATCCTGGATGAGCTGCACTACCTGAGCCACTTGTGTGGGTTGTAGACTCCGTCTCATGCTACCACTAGAGTGAAAGCACCGCCAGCATTCAAAAGTGACCAAAACATCAGCCAGGAAGCCTAGGAACTGAGAAGTGGTCTGTGGTCCCCATCTGCAGAACCACTCCTTTATTGGGGGTGTCTTGCTAATTGCCTATAATTTCCACCTGTTGTCTATTCCATTTGCACAACAGCATGTGAAATGTATTGTCAATCAGTGTTGCTTCCTAAGTGGACAGTTTGATTTCACAGAAGTGTAATTGACTTGGAGTTACATTGTGTTGTTTAAGTGTTCCCTTTATTTTTTTGAGCAGTGTATATATATTATATATATATATTCTATAGTTTTGTTCTCTGCATCGTTGGGGTGGGCTCGTAAGCAAGCATTTCACGGTAAAGAGTTGATTTGAGAGGGAAAGACAAAGAGCGAGGGAGTCCAAATGTATTCTGACCTAGTCTTTAGTATGAATCCATTTTTAATGAGATGAGTACAAAACATTAAAGGAACAGTTGTCTCCATGTCTCGTCCGTACCTGGTAGAGTATTCGGGTGGGGGTCCCGCAAAGTTCATCCCAATGGCTGGGGGAGGAGGGTAGGCCTCATTGGTCATGTAGGGACATATCTTTTCCAGAGAATCTACCAATTTTCTACCAAATTGCAAGAAATTACCGGGATTCCCGTTCAAACCGAAAGTGCTATTTAGAAGCATATGTTTTATTTAACCAGGTAAGTTGACTGAGAACACATTCTCATTTACAGCAATGACCTGGGGAATAGTTACAGGGGAGGGGGGGGTGAATGAGCCAATAGTAAGCTTGGGATGATTAGGTGACCGTGATGGTATGAGGGCCAGATTGGGAATTTAGCCAGGACACCAGGGTTAACACCCCTACTCTAACAATAAGTGCCATGGGATCTTTAGTGACCACAGAGAGTCAGGACACCTGTTTAACGTCCCACCCGAAAGACAGCACATGTCCCCAATCACTGTCCTGGGATATTATTTTAGACCAGAGGAAAGAGTGACTCCTACTGGCCCTCCAACACCACTGTTAAAGGAATTTTATATCTTGATGATAATAATCAATAATCAATTCGCCTTAACTAATGCCCAAGGTTTGTAAGACAATGGGTTAAAATAATTAGGCAAGGACTCAGCTTTCTGCAAAAGGTTTCTGTAGCTTTATTCAGAGAACGTTCTGGCGTCAGGATAACAAAACAGTCATTATATAGTTCTTGCTTACTTACGCACATGCATTTACACACAATCCGTTGGTGACCTGCAACCCCCATAAACTTCTCACTCTGTTTATCACCTTCTGGCTCAGCCTGTTCCTTTCCTTCAAGGTTAGGAACTCTCTGAAGTTTTACTCCCTTGACCATCTGCTTCTGTAGCTATACTAATTGCATACACACATTTCTTTCCCTCTCCAGTGGTTCCTGGACTTTCCGGAACTAATCAGACCAATCGATCCCTACATTGATCATTACATTGATTATTCATTAACCCTGCTGTATGACTAATAATTCATCATGGTTTATTGATTCATTTACCTTTATTAGATAATTCTCTTATCAATTCCACCCTTAAATGATTCAATAATTCACCATGATGATCAGATGCTATATGAGAACCCTACTAATCACATTCTATATGTAATCACACATAATTATACGCTATATGGAAATACAAATAATCGCTATATGGAAATACAAATAATCACACGCTATATGGAAATACAACTAATCACACGCTATATGGAAATTAATTGTGATACAAGGATTAAACAAAACCAATACATGAATATTCCTCCTACTCCTCCATTACTGTCCTAGGCCTATTTCCAATTATGACACTTCGATTCAGGATTTTCATCATCATTTTCATTAAAGGAACAGTCTATCAAAACATTGAAAATTCTATCTAAACGTTGAAAATTGTTTCATCAAACATTGGCTCCTCGTTATTGAAAGAAACGGAGCCATCTTCCTGGCCTGGAGGCCCGCATTCGCCATCCCACTGATCGGAGCTCGGAATTGGTCCATATCTCACCATCTGCTGCGTCATCGATCTCTCTAGAGTCCTGGTGATTAAACCTCTCACACATGGGACGAGACAACATCCACACAACACAAACACACTCATATGGGTGAAAGCAGCCCATAATACAGTTCTTACAACACTTTTCCATTTCCCAAACATGGGATGTGTTATCAGGAATGTACGTGTAGCGCTGAACCTAATCATTCTACCTACACTGCCCTCTTCTGCCAATAACATATCGAGAGTCAGTCTATTTTACCAGGTCATGAGGGAGGTGGCGGATAATTGGTCAGAGAACCTCTTTACTGCATCCCCGTTTTCATTCATGAATCTCTGTTGATTATTAAAGATGTCATTAATCCAATCCACATTTCTATTTATTGTCAACCACCAAAATAATGTAGTGTTAAAGCCTTCACATATTTGATTCATAGCTTTGTATTCATCTGGAACTTCCCTGAGGATGCCAATAGCATCCATCTTGTAAAGCTACTCCCATCCTGGTCAAAACTCCTCCTGTGCCTACTTTAGCCTCCTATAACTGGCCTCTGATGACTAACTCGAACTGGTTGGACCAATAACCCCAGGGCGCAAGTTCCTAACCACCCTTTGTGGTAATTTCTGTCGTATGCATCCTTTACTGGTACTGGCCCACCCTACATCAGTTATAGGTGCTATGAGGTTAAACATTTTCTCCTGTGCTTTCAAACTTAAGTCAGTCACATTAACCTCTATGGGCTGGGTGGGACGCTTGCGTCCCACCTACTCAACAGCCAGTTGAATCCTGTGGCGCGTTATTGAAATACCTTAGATATGCTATTACTTCAATTTTTCAAAAATATGACTATTTTACACCATTTTAAAGATAAGACTCTCGTTAATCTAACCACACTGTCCGATTTCAAAAAGGCTTTACAACGAAAGCAAAACATTAGATTATGTCAGCAGAGTACCAAGCCAGAAATAATCAGACACCCATTTTTCAAGCTAGCATATAATGTCACATAAACCCAAACCACAGCTAAATGTAGCACTAAGCTTTGATGATCTTCATCAGATGACAACCCTAGGACATTATGTTATACAATACATGCATGTTTTGTTCAATCAAGTTCATATTTATATCAAAAAACAGCTTTTTACATTAGCATGTGACTAGCATGTGACTAGCATTCCCACCGAACACTGCCGGTGAATTTACTAAATTACTCACGATAAACGTTCACAAAAAGCATAACAATTATTTTAAGAATTATAGATACAGAACTCCTCTATGCACTCGATATGTCCGATTTTAAAATAGCTTTTCGGTGAAAGCACATTTTGCAATATTCTCAGTAGATAGCCCGGCATCACAGGGCTAGCTATTTAGACACCCAGCAAGTTTAGCACTCATCAAAGTCAGATTTACTATAAGAAAAATGTTATTACCTTTGTTGTCTTCGTCAGAATGCACTCCCAGGACTTCTACTTCAATAACAAATGTTGGTTTGGTCCAAAATAATCCATCGTTATATCCAAACAGCGGCGTTTTGTTCGTGCGTTCTAGACACTATCCTAAAGGGTAAATAAGGGTGGCGAGCATGGTGCAATTCGTGACAAAAAAATTCTAAATATTCCATTACCGTACTTCGAAGCATGTCAACCGCTGTTTAAAATCAATTTTTATGCCATTTTTCTCATAAAAAAGCGATAATATTCCGACCGGGAATCTGCTTTTAGGTAAACAGACAAAGGAAAAGAAAGCATTCAGTCGAAGCGGGCACGCGCCTAAGCCCATAGTACTCTGAGTGGCCAATTGCCAAACGCGATAATGTGTTTCAGCCAGAGCCTGCATCGATATCGTTCAGCTTTTTCCCGGGCTCTGAGAACCTATGGAAGCCGTAGGAAGTGTCACGTTATTGCACAGATCCTGAGTCTTCAATAAAAAGAGCCAAGATGAAAAACTACTTCTCAGACAGGCCACTTCCTGCTTGAAATCTTCTCAGGTTTTGGCCAGCCATATGAGTTCTGTTATACTCACAGACACCATTCAAATAGTTGTAGAAACTTTAGGGTGTTTTCTATCCAAAGCCAATAATTATATGCATATTCTAGTTACTGGGCAGGAGTAGTAACCAGATTAAATCGGGTACGTTTTTTATCCAGCCGTGTCAATACTGCCCCCTAGCCCTAACAGTTAAGGAAGCCTACCCTTAGTCTAAAGCTTTGCCCTTTTAGTCCTCTCATTGGTTCAAATTATCAATTGTGTTTAAGAACTTTAACTCCTCATAATTATCAGTTCTACAAATTCCCTTAAAATCAATATCACCAATGACCTTAAATTCACCATCCATGGCTTTTCAATGTGGCTGATCAGACCACACAGGAAGAGTCACCAGAGGGGTCAAAAGTCATACCACCCTTTCGGAACCGTGTTTCTTACTACATTAAACAAATTAAAGCTAAGAACTTTATTTACATTTTGTATCCCAGGGTCCCAGAACATTCCCTATCAAAAGAATTTCACGTGTTTAATTAAACTCAGAAAACAAAACTTCCAAAATGCCATGTGTGTAAACCCCTTTAAGATATCATGTCCCTAGGAATTTTTTTTTTCCAAAGAGAGCTAAGCGCTTCTTTTTCCATAAAATAAGTACTTGGTCAGCGTTTCATCCTACCACACTGATTCAAAAACCCAAAAGTTGACTATAAACAAAACTTCATAGTACTTATAACTCCATTGTACTCGCACCACCGCGGTTACACTCACCCCCTTACAAATAGCGCGTCCTCGAGTTAGCTTGTGACTCTACGTCCTACAGGAACGCGCACGCCGGCCAGGCTCACGCACAACTATAATTAATTTACACTGTTCCTGCGAAATAAAATAAACTCGCCCTGTAATCCACCTTTCTGACCTGACATTGTTTCATGCAATGAAAACATAATGTTAGCATACATCCACTTCCCGTTCAAATCACTGGTGTTACTAAACAATCAAACCACGAATCTATAACCAGAATTTATCACCAAACTTTTACGATTCCATTATTCAGACCAGAATCGCTTCCAGCCACATATGTTTTCAGTGCTCACAACCAACGCTTCTCATTTTACCCGTACGAAAAAAATAATATATATCTCTTTTCAAACAGCGTTCTGCCTTACCTCTATCGTAAGATTAAACCCAATGTTACAACTTTATCTCTCCTTCGGCTTCACTCTTATGAAATGTCCAAGGGTTTAAAAAATATCATGTATATCACCACAATTCTGTCGCAATTATTACTTTCCGCTCCTTATAATTCATTAGATTTAGGTAACTGCCTTTTCCTTGATTCCGTCATTGAAATACAACTCCCATTCTCTATAAATCATTTAAGCAGGCCATTTAGACCACAAACAACGTACTTTATCGAATTCGCCTCGCTATTATTTTGAATGAATCTGTCTTTCAATTTAACCTCAACAAGCTATCAAAGCATTTGGTTTCTATCTTAAACAAACACTAACAACCGTATGCTTCTAGTCATAACATAAAAATAATTAAATTAAATTTTAGTCCCATGGTGCATGGGCTGGGAACCGAACCCGGGCCCCCCGCATAGCAGGCAAGAATTCTACCACTGAACCAAAATGCTATTGCTTAGAGCTGCAATTCCGGTGGTTGTGTCCTACTCGGTCACAACGTTTACAGGCTGTTTTACAGTTTCTGGCGAAATGTCCTGTTCTATCTCAATTAAAACACCACTTCTCTCCGTCTTTGTCAGCGCGTCTCCCTGTTTTTCCCCTTCTGTCTACAGTGACTGTCTCTATCCACTTTTCTCAATAAGTTTGCTAAATCCTGTTCTCCTCTCTGTCTATCCCTAAACTGTCTCTGTCTATGGTTCCTTGGTGGGGCCTTACAATCCTCTGCCATGTGGCCGGTTATATTGCAGTTGTAGCACTTTCTGTCCTCAGGTTCTATCCACTTTCTACTCTCCCTGTTTCCCCCTTTCTTTTTAAAATCTTTCCTGCTTTTTCCTGCAATTTCTCCAAGAGTGGCGATCAAATGTTCTGCTCCTGTCTGTTCTTTCTTACTTTTCTTTTCCTTGCCATTATGCTCATGGTGTATAGCATACCTCTTTACTTCGGCCAATGTGGCTGTTCCCCACCCTATCAGAGTCTCTTTTATGATTTGACAAATTTCAGGCTCCATACCACTCAAGAAGGCTATTTTTAACTGTTGGTGGTAAGGTCCGTCGTCTCCCTGTCTAGGCTCTACCAGTCCACTATTAGCATTGAACACATCTCTCAGTCTCTCTAAATACTGGCAAACAGTTTCCCCATCCCCTTGTTTACACTCATGTATTTTTGAAAAGTCTGCATGTCTATGGTAATAGTCCCTAAGATTATTACAGAGCTGTGTCAATTTGTCTGCATAATCCCCATCTCCTGCCCATGGTAAAACCGGTTCTTCTCCTTGCCCTGGAACCCAGGCTCCCTTCACTGCTGCCCAGTCTTTCCCCACTATCTGTCGGACAGCCCTTTCCAATTCTCCTGTATTTAGTTTAAAACTCTCGGTCAGTCCCACCATATCTCTCCTAAACCCTTCTATTCCTGTTTTTGGATGTGCTATTCCCTCAACTGCTCTTGCTACATCTCTCTGAGTCCAGGGTCGATACATTTACATTACATTTACATTTTAGTCATTTAGCAGACGCTCTTATCCAGAGCGACTTACAAATTGGTGCATTCACCTTATAATACCCAGTGGAACAACCACTTTACAATAGTGCATCTAAATCTTTTAAGGGGGGGGGTTAGAAGGATTACTTTATCCTATCCCAGGTATTCCTTGAAGAGGTGGGGTTTCAGGTGTCTCCGGAAGGTGGTGATTGACTCCGCTGTCCTGGCGTCGTGAGGGAGCTTGTTCCACCATTGGGGTGCCAGAGCAGCGAACAGTTTTGACTGGGCTGAGCGGGAACTGTGCTTCCTCAGAGGTAGGGAGGCCAGCAGGCCAGCGGTGGATGAGCGCAGTGCCCTCGTTTGGGTGTAGGGACTGATCAGAGCCTGAAGGTACGGAGGTGCCGTTCCCCTCACAGCTCCGTAGGCAAGCACCATGGTCTTGTAGCGGATGCGAGCTTCGACTGGAAGCCAGTGGAGAGAGCGGAGGAGCGGGGTGACGTGAGAGAACTTGGGAAGGTTGAACACCAGACGGGCTGCGGCGTTCTGGATGAGTTGTAGGGGTTTAATGGCACAGGCAGGGAGCCCAGCCAACAGCGAGTTGCAGTAATCCAGACGGGAGATGACAAGTGCCTGGATTAGGACCTGCGCCGCTTCCTGTGTGAGGCAGGGTCGTACTCTGCGAATGTTGTAGAGCATGAACCTACAGGATCGGGTCACCGCCTTGATGTTGGTGGAGAACGACAGGGTGTTGTCCAGGGTCACGCCAAGATACATTTGTAAGATATCCGATTGATCAGCTTCGCCTGCCCTAGGATTAGGAAGCTCTATGAGAGGACACTGATCCTCCTCCCAATCTGATTGAACCTCCCTCAGCCCTGGCTTATTATACAGCGCCAGTCGCTTTTTAAGGTTAGACTCTCTTGGTTCTGGCTCTTCTTTCCTCTCCTTTGAGGATTTACCACCCATGTTTATTCAATTACTGTTATTCCTATTGTCACAATATGTGTGTACTTACTCAATTACTTTGTTTATTTTCTAATATGTATTCTCACTTTCTATGGGTGTAACCTCCTTCCTCCTGTTTGGAATAATCAGACCTATTTTGCGCGCCTCTGGTAGATCTCGATTATCCCCTCTAAAATGTATTTTGACAGGCGATCTATATTCATACAAATTATGTCCCTGACCTACGTTCTTATAAATGTTATTATTATATTTCGCCTTCCATATTATGTTTTCCGCCTAATATATTATTGACCAGGTATCATTTAGGTCTCAATATTAGCTCCAATTCTCACAATCTATGTGTATGCTTCTATAATTCTGTTATTATACTTAAATCTCACAATCTATGTGTGTGCTCTACTGTTATCTCACTTACTCCTGTTAGTCCTATACTAACGTAACTTACTTATCTTTATTTCGCCTTCTATATTATGTTTTCCGGCTACTGTACTTCGACCAGTTTTACTGTTAGGTCTTACTGCAACCAGTTTTACTGTTAGGTCTTACTGCAACCAGTTTTACTGTTAGGTCTTACTGCAACCAGTTTTACTGTTAGGTCTTACTGCAACCGGTTTTACTTTTAGGTCTTACTTAGATCTGTGACCCAGTGCCGCCAACACTAACATAGATACTTTTGTCTTAAACTTTCTCTACATTAGATTATATGGACGGTATACCCGATACAAATCTTACTTTTTGTTAGTTTTACGGTTAATATCCTCCCTCACATTTATCTTGACCAATGCTTAATAGGAACCTAATCCAGTCCATTCTAAGTCAATTTTTAGTAAGTTTAGAATTTAACCCCAAACTAATGAATAAAGATTACTGACCTTATTTTGCAGCTGAGAATTCAATGTAGGTTGGATCTCGTCACCGCTTCTGTCACATACCAGTTTGCCACCGGCCTGTAAAGAACCCACAGAAAAGGGCCGGGTCTTTGATTTACGGATATTTCATCCGCCCGTGCACGGTTTCGGTGTCTCCTTGGAACGACAGGAGCGGGTATTGAAATCCGGCTCGAAGGACCAATTGTTAAAGGAATTTTATATCTTGATGATAATAATCAATAATCAATTCGCCTTGACTAATGCCCAAGGTTTGTAAGACAATGGGTTAAAATAATTAGGCAAGGACTCAGCTTTCTGCAAAAGGTTTCTGTAGCTTTATTCAGAGGTTCTGGCGTCAGGATAACAAAACAGTCATTATATAGTTCTTGCTTACTTACGCATGTTATGAGAATTTTGTTCCCAATGTTCATAAACTGAACTTCAATTAAACTACTCAGTCTGCACCCCAGAGTTTGTAAGGTTCTGGTTAAATGACACAGACGGAGGCCCAGCCTACAATAGTCAACCAAGTTTATTCACGAGAGCTCAGAATATCATACAATGTACATAGCCTTTTATACCTAACATTTGGTCATATCATATGTCATACCCCTTACAGATGCCCCCTCCTCTTCTTTAACACTGTCAATGCTTATTTACAAGTCTTCTCCATCACAAATCCTGCCCCATGTTACATAATCTACTGCAAGCCTAAAGTTTTCTCCCCTCTCTGGGTGGGGAGACCTTCTTCCTGTTATCAGTTTCACTGTGGTCACAAGTTGTCTTCTGTCTGGTAACAGTTCCCCTTTTCCCTTGAATGTCTTGCCTATATTGCTAAATCATTAAGCTTAAACTTTTCCAACACACACACATTAGTACATTCATCTTATAATCACTCGGTTATACCTTTTCAGGGTGAAATCATTTAGTCAAACCTTTAATCATATAATTTCCATTACAACGCACATGCATTTACACACAATCCGTTGGTGACCTGCAACCCCCATAAACTTCTCACACTGTTTATCACCTTCTGGCTCAGCCTGTTCCTTTCCTTCAAGGTTAGGAACTCTCTGAAGTTTTACTCCCTTGACCATCTGCTTCTGTAGCTATACTAATTGCATACACACATTTCTTTCCCTCTCCAGTGGTTCCTGGACTTTCCGGAACTAATCAGACCAATCGATCCCTACATTGATCATTACATTGATTATTCATTAACCCTGCTGTATGACTAATAATTCATCATGGTTTATTGATTCATTTACCTTTATTAGATAATTCTCTTATCAACCACTTCCAGCAGCAACTGGTCTCCAATCTAGGGACTGACCAGAACCAACCCTGCTTAGCTTCAGAAGCAAGCCAGCTGTGGGATGCAGGGTGTTAAGCAGCGAATAAGATCCAACATGATTATACCACTCTACATGGAGAAATATACACTAATGGGTTCTTGTATTTGTTGCTATTTAATCAACTCAAAGTCACCACACTATTTCATTGATGTAGCCTAGTTTTAACCGGTCTATGAGGCACTGTTGGCCGACGGGTCAAATATGAGGTTATTACAGTAGCCTACCTTTCACTAAAAGATGCATTTTGGTCCTTTCCTCTCCCCTTACACCTGGCTATCAAGGGAATTTGGGAAGGTTGTGGCTGTTTATACTTCGGTTATTGTGATGATTTTGTCAGAGGAAACAAATCTGAATCTCTGATAATCTAACAGTTACGCTGTAGCGGAGATTCAGCACAATGGATAGCGCCGCAGTTGATCAATTGCACGTGAATCTAAACCCGCAGTTTATCATGTGCCATTCTTCAGCTATATTTACATCAAATCTTCTCAGGCCTACCTATTGCATCTGTTCTCCAGCAATAAAGTCAATTATCAAGTTAATATTCATTTAGTCACAGCATAAATTAAAC
The DNA here is from genome assembly GCF_965601325.2 of Salmo salar. Lineage (NCBI taxonomy): Eukaryota > Metazoa > Chordata > Actinopteri > Salmoniformes > Salmonidae > Salmo > Salmo salar. Next base: position 86,097,284 of record NC_138295.1, read on the forward strand.
GTGAGCCTACACAATCAAATTAACTTGTCAAGACCCTGCCATTCTTCTCCGTTATTACTTTTATTCAGGACAAAATACCCCCAGTTCTCGCATTATTTTACAGACTTGGTCAGAAAGGGTAACTGATTCTCAAGACCCAGACAAACAAATGTAGAATAACATTCAATACACAATCTTAGGCTACATAACAGGGGTGGAAATCCCAGGAGGGACGGGGGGTACACGACCCCCCCATCCTGGGAAAAATATGATTTGTCCCCCCCAATATATCACTGTAAACATTACTCTGTAATTTAAATAATAATAATAATACGCAATGAAAGCAATTGTGCTGATTATAGACACTTAATAGCGCTTTTTTAAGTTTCAAAAGATTGCGACCCCCCACCCTTTGCCTCACAATGGTATGATCCACTGCCAGTTCCTTAGTTGGCAAGGTAACAGAGGGTTCGTATCTACTGTCTGAAAGGCACTCAATGCACGTGACTGACATGAGGTTAATCCAGTCAATCGCGCCATAGCAATGTTTTGTTTTATGTTGGCAGGGTTCAAACACACACACACACACTAGCTGAATTTGCAGAGCTAGTGTGCAAATATTAACTATTAAGCTAGCTAGTACCTATTCCATTTATGTGGCGTCGTCAAAGATGGAATCTTTGCTATCGTCAATTTATTCCAAGATCAGCAATGTAAGTTAGTGCTTCAAAGTCCCTGTGATAAGGTTAGCGATAAACTGAAGTCCAAACTGAACAGAACTACACTCTCTTCTACCGTTGTCTTAAATATATTTAATGGTCTCGTTGCAAAAGCTAAATTGTCGCAAGGTAACTTTTATTTATTTTATTTCACCTTTATTTAACCCGGGTAGCAAAGATTATAGCAAACACCACTGAAACGGAATTTGTGCTCGCTAGCTTTGCAAATTCAGCTATTGTTGGAAGCCAGCCAATATGAAACAAACGGTTAAAATTACAAAAGATTGCAGCATATGTTGTGTAAATGGTGAACTTATACAGCTGTCAACTCTTGTCACTGCAATCCGTTTCACATTTGCTAGCTACCTTTTAGATCGAAGCCCATATAGAATGATAGAAGATATGATAGAAGCCCATCTCCTACTGTAAATAACCTACACACTGTGTGTGTGTGTGTGGCCAGCCAGGTAGAAAAATGGCAGAAAAAAGACGGACATCAGAGTATTTTTCAGTACACCAAAATGCAAAGAACCCTAGTAGCCTAATATCTCAAAGACTAGTTGATAAAATGTTCATAAGAAAGAAGTGAAATGCTAATGAAAATGTTTCACAATGTCATTAGGCAGAGCAGGCAACAGACGGCACACAGACGGCAGAGCTGGGGACAGACTGGCAGAGACAGGGAGTCTCAGGTAAGTTTGTTGAGTCTTTGTTTGGCAACATTATGAAAGGTTCTCCATTTTTTTGACTTGTAAAATAGGAACATAATTGGAAAATGCCATGGATACCCCCACTCTCAACTTACACTGGTGACTGAACTAAGATCTGTTAAAGGCAATGGTATTGCTGTTGTGATTAGTTGTGTAGTTTTGGGTACCGGTAGTTAGGAGTACGGCAAACACCTTATTTCTTTGGTTCCTCAATATACATTTACCATATTACAACGTAGGCTGTGTGTTACAGCACTACTTTTGGTGTCCCCCTCAGGAATTGCTCTTCAGAAAATGTCATGTAATTGTCCCCTCCAAAGTTGATATCAGATTTTCGCCCCTGCTACATAAAATAACCTGGAAGGCCTACCCTGTAGCAAACAAAATATTTGCATAGGCCGTAACGGTTTAACTTGCTTCAAAACAGGCTGAATTCAGGTTGGCATAAGTGAGTAAAGCGGTGCCACAGAAATTGTTTTGAATTAAAGCAGATACCTACCGGTAGCTCAAAAGTTGGAGCCAATTTTGTTGCTGTATTAACTGCATTTAAAGGTTGCGTGTACATGCGCTTTGAATTCATGGCGACTATAAGTACGACGCACACCCCGAGCGTTGATGATGCGGATAGAGAAGGCCTGTATGAACAGACTTCACCTCACGCTTTTCATAGAAATTAACCGGTTAATTTCTCCCATGTAATCGGAGTGGGTGGGAAATCCTGGTAAAACTGTTCCCCCCCATCAAACCCTAGGTTAGAGGCGCTACAAGCAACTCTGGGAGAGCTAGGACCTGATAGCAGCCTGCCAGCTAAAGCAGGTTAGCATTGACTTATTTAACCTGAAAGTTTGGATTGTCACTGGGATATGAAGACCAACCGCCAAAACGATGGGCTAATGAGACGAGAGCTGGTTTCACATGTAAGCATTCACTAATAGGAAACCAAGTCAGTCAGGAGAGAAGACACCCAGCAGAGTAATTTAAATGCAAGTTGACAACCGTGATATTAGTTAGCACTGAAACCCCGATTCTAGCAACATCCTCATATGTACCAACCCCAGACACTGTGTTCCACAACCATCAAGTTAAAATGAACTAGAACCCATTCCACATCATGTGATGCTACTAGCATAAATTGACCAACACTGAGCAAATGTAGCTTAAACACAGGGGTCAAAGTATTAATATATTGCAAAATAAATGTTGCCAAGTAGGAACCGCCAAAACAATACTGAGGACACAAGTATTACAGTTAATGTTTAATTGAGCCAAAACAAGCAAATGCAGTTACACACACAGACAACCTGGACTAGAGTACCCATGAACTCTTGCATGTCCCACGTCAGATATCCATGTTTGTGGTCAACGGGGGCTCCGATGAAGCGGTGAACAGTTCCTTAGAGGTAGCGTCGTCAGACGGGGTTGCCAGTCGCAGCTTCAGAGGTAGCGTCGTCAGACGGGGGGCCAGTCGCAGCTTCAGAGGTAGCGTCGTCAGACGGGGGGCCAGTCGCAGCTTCAGAGGTAGCGTCGTCAGACGGGGGGCCAGTCGCAGCTTCAGAGGTAGCGTCGTCAGACGGGGGGCCAGTCGCAGCTTCAGAGGTAGCGTCGTCAGACGGGGGGCCAGTCGCAGCTTCAGAGGTAGCGTCGTCAGACGGGGGGCCAGTCGCAGCTTCAGAGGTAGCGTCGTCAGACGGGGGGCCAGTCGCAGCTTCAGAGGTAGCGTCGTCAGACGGGGGGCCAGTCGCAGCTTCAGAGGTAGCGTCGTCAGACGGGGGGCCAGTCGCAGCTTCAGAGGTAGCGTCGTCAGACGGGGGGCCAGTCGCAGCTTCAGAGGTAGCGTCGTCAGACGGGGGGCCAGTCGCAGCTTCAGAGGTAGCGGCCAACAGTTCCTCAAAGGGATGGTCAGACTGGGGGCCAGTCCCAGCTTCAGAGGTAGCGGCCAACAGTTCCTCAAAGGCATGGTCAGACGGGGGGCCAGTCGCAGCTTCAGAGGTAGCGGCCAACAGTTCCTCAAAGGCATGGTCAGACGGGGGGCCAGTCGCAGCTTCAGAGGTAGCGGCCAACAGTTCCTCAAAGGCATGGTCAGACGGGGGGCCAGTCGCAGCTTCAGAGGTAGCGGCCAACAGTTCCTCAAAGGCATGGTCAGACGGGGGGCCAGTCGCAGCTTCAGAGGTAGCGGCCAACAGTTCCTCAAAGGCATGGTCAGACGGGCCAGTCGCAGCTTCAGAGGTAGCGTCGTCAGACGGGCCAGTCGCAGCTTCAGAGGTAGCGTCGTCAGACGGGCCAGTCGCAGCGTCGTCAGAGGTAGCGTCGTCAGACGGGCCAGTCGCAGCGTCGTCAGAGGTAGCGTCGTCAGACGGGCCAGTCGCAGCGTCGTCAGAGGACATGCGCCTCAGCTTCTCCTCAGAGGACAGGGCATCATTTGCCTGAGAGCTACCATGGTTTGGAGAAGCTTGGGATTCTACTTCGTTAGTCTCTAAATACTCTATAGAAAAAACAAAAGGAACAGTTGGGTATTCTACAGCAACACATCTGTTCCACACGGTCTAGGCCGAATTGCCAGTCGAATGTTGAACCCAACAGTTTTCAAAGTATATGTTTCAGGCCGTACCTTCTCTGTCTTGTTTAGCGTCAGACCCTATGGATCGGAGCAAGGCCAGGGCATGCTCAATGGAGACGTCATTTGATGACAGCTCTGAAAAACGTAGGTTAAGGTACACAAGCAAAATTACCAAATCAAAGGCTTTGACAACGTTATTTAGACTGAGTTACTCTATGGTGTTGAATGAGTGTCAAACACAGCAGCACCATAGACAGTGACAAAGAACATAGCTAGAAGGGTTGTGGAAAGAAACACTTACCTCCAAGTCTCCTCTGCAGAGAGACTTGATCTTGCTTCTGGGACTTTCCAACAGGGTAACAAGAAACTGAGGAGAAAGTGTTGACAGAAGTTGAGTTCACACAAAATAGCTACATATATTAATAATAGATGACCAATGCGGAAGAAACAGACAGTCAAATTTGAATCTCCAACTTATAAAGTTAAGCATATTTCCCAAACAAATCCCTTCAATCCAAATAAAACGTTAGTGAACCAACCTTTGACAACCCCCACAGTCATCACAAAGAGCAGCAATTCTCTCACACCTCCCATGATCATGAGAATAGTCTGTGTTATCAACAGGTAATGTCTTCCCATGGCCTGTATGAGGCTTATATAGGCCACTAATGACCGTTTACCTGACAAACATGACTTAACGATCAATTAACAAGCTTGATTGAGGTGTTACATTCAGATAGAAATAGACCATGTAGAACATATGTTGATTCTTTGGTGGGCAGGCAATCTTTTCTACTCCATATATTGCATTTATATCTGTAATGTTTAACCCTAATGGTCTCAGAATCTTCAAAGATATTAGGGGGAAATAAACACTGTACCCAAATCCACTTTTTCCAATGCTCCTGGGAAATGGGTAGGCCTCCACCATACAGTTTTACAGCTGTGATATATTTATTTATTTACATAGATCACATACTTAAATATATATATGTTAGCTGTAGGTAGCTTTGTGATAAAATTCCCATATTGTATTGTTACTAACATAAATCATAATATATCATATTTTCCTCATTTGCTCTGTAGGAGGTTCGTCATATGAAGGACATTCAAGTGGATGTGACCCCTAACCTGACATAATGTAAACGTTATACATTAAGCTCTCTCCCTCAGTGACATGAATTAGTATATTTCATATTCTCAGAACCCAACAGTAGGTTTTAAGGTGTGGCTGCATGTTTGTCGTGGACGCATCGTCACTCTTGATGTTCTTTTTCCAGATTGCAAGTGAAACACCTTTAGATGTGGTAAGTGCCAGTTGGTAACTTTTCCTCACACTTGCTTGTTTAAGGTATGGATGCAACACCCCAGTATGTCTGCAGGGGCTGGTCACTGAGATTTACCATGTTACACATGCTACTAGACTAACCTTCCAAGTAAATATGTTACAAGTCTGAACTTGCCGTCCTTGTCTTTCCTCAACTAATTGAAAGCTCAGGGACAGACATCCTGAACGACTTTGATGTCAGAGCTCCCATCAGCCCTCTACACCTCGCTGTGAGTAAAGCCTACCTGCTCCTGTAGTTGTCTCCATATGACAAATGGCACCCTATTCCCTATTTAGTACACTACTTTTGACCAGATCCTTATAGGCCCTGATCAAAAGTAGTTCACTACATAGGGAATAGGGTGCTATCTGGGAAGCAGGCATGGTGTTGATTTTACACAGGAAGTTGACTGTCCAGACAGACTCACACACCAAATTCCTATCTATTCCTGATTCGTGTAAAATGCATGCATATTCTACACAGTGATGATGAGGATGATTTCCTTATTTTGCCATTTGAGTTAATCAACCTCAGAGGAGAAGTAGAGTGTTTGTTTCTCAATCACACGCTTGGCAGGGACCTCCGATGTTGATGCTGGGCGGGAGCAAAAATGGGCTCCCGATTGAAAGACTCTGGTCTACTTTAGAGGTCTAGCACTGTATTTCTGTTCAGGCGTACCACTGGTCTACTATAGGACATTGATTATATATCGATTCAGGCGTACCACTGGACTTTGCTTGAGACTGTGTTTGTCTTTCTATTCAGGCGTACCACGGCCACCACCATGCTATGGAGGTCCTGGTTCAGTCTCTGCTGGATCTAGACGTGAGGGACAGCCAGGGGCGCACCCTCTGGACCTGTCTGCCTTAAAAAGTAATGAAGAGAGGTTGGGCCAGTGCTTTGGGGCCAGGGGGTTTTCATAACCAAGTAATGAAGAGATGGAGATTGGATCCAGAGGGTTGGAGACAGGAGGTTGGAGCCAGTGGGTTGGGACCCAGTGTGTCGGGACCCAGTGTGTCAAGTTTGCTGAAGACACGAAGGCGATGAGAGGTCAGAGACTTGGCATTGTGGTGCCAGGACAACCTCTCCCTCAATGCCAGTAAGACCAAGGAGCTGATCGTGGTCTACAGGAGCAAGAGGGGAGAGCACGTCCCCATCCACATCAACAGGGCTGTTCCTTGGCGACCTAACATGGTCCACACACACCCGCACAGTCGTGAAGAGGGCGCGCCAGGATGCTGAAATATTTGGCATGGGCACTCGCATCCTCAAAAAGTTAAAGGGTCTTGCTCTGACCCTACGCACAATCACTAGACTGTATACAAAGCATATGCACACTCACACACACTACATTCACACTCCCACACACACACACACACACACACACACACACACACACACACACACACACACACACACACACACACACAAACCGACACAACCCAAACACACATGCATCCACATTACACACTCTCACAAACACACACCTTTACACTCATCATTTGCAGCTGCTGCTCTGTTCTTTATTTTGCTATTATTATTATTATTATCTATCCTGATGCCTAGTCACTTTACCCAGCCTTCTTGTACATATCTACTTCAAATACCTCGTACCCCTGCACACTGATCTGGAACCTGTACTCCTTGTATATAGCTTTATTCTTGGGTATTTTATTCCTCGTGTTACAATATATACAGTACCAGTCAAAAGTTTGGACACACCTACTCATTCCAGGGTTTCTTTATTTTTTTTACAATTTTCTACATTGTAGAACATCAAAAGTATGAAATAACACATAAGGAATCCTGAAGTAACCAAAAAAGTGTTAAACAAATCAAAATATATTTTATATTGAAGATTCTTCAAAGTAGCCACCCTTTGCCTTGATGACAGCTTTGCACACTCTTGGCATTCACTCAACCAGCTTCATGAGGTACTCACCTGGAATGCATTTTAATTAACAGGTGTGCCTTGTTCAAAGTTAATTTGTGGAATTTATTTCCTTCTTAGTGCGTTTGAGCCAATCACTTGTTTTGTGACAAGGTAGGGGTGGTATACAGAAGATAGCCCTATTTGGTAAAATACCAAGTCCATATCATGGCAAGAACAGCTCAAATAAGCAAAGAGAAACAAAAGTCTATTATTATTTTAAGACATGAAGTTCAGTCAATCCGGAAAATTTCAAGAGCTTTGAATGTTTCTTCAAGTGCAGTTGCAAAATCCATCAAGCGCTATGTCTCTCATGAGGACCGCCACAGGAAAGGAAGACCCAGAGTTACCTCTGCTGTAAAGTTCAAGTAACAGACACATCTCAACATCAACTGTTCAGAGGAGACTACGTGAATCAGGCCTTCATGGTCAAATTGCTGCAAAGAAACCACTACTAAAGGACACCAATAAGAAGAAGAGACTTGCTTGGGCCAAGAAACACAAGCAATGGACATTAGACCAGTGGAAATCTGTCCTTTTGGAAAAGCAATCCAGGTGAAGCTGGTTGAGAGAATGCCAAGAGTGTGCAAAGGGTGGCTACATTGAAGAGTCTATATAAATATAAAATAGATTTTGATATGTTTAACACTTTTTTGGTTACTACATGATTCCATGTGTTATTTCATAGTTTTGAGTTCTTCACTATTATTTTACAATGTAGAAAATAGTCAAAATAAAGAAAAACCTTTGAATAAGTAGGTGTGTCCAAACTTTTGATTGGTACTATATATATATATATATATTCTATAGTTTTGTTCTCTGCATCGTTGGGGTGGGCTCGTAAGCAAGCATTTCACGGTAAAGAGTTGATTTGAGAGGGAAAGACAAAGAGCGAGGGAGTCCAAATGTATTCTGACCTAGTCTTTAGTATGAATCCATTTTTAATGAGACGAGTACAAAACATTAAAGGAACAGTTGTCTCCATGTCTCGTCCGTACCTGGTAGAGTATTCGGATGGGGGTCCCGCAAAGTTCATCCCAATGGCTGGGGGAGGAGGGTAGGCCTCATTGGTCATGTAGAGACATATCTTTTCCAGAGAACCTACCAATTTTCCTTCCTGAGGAAATTGCAAGAAATTACCAGGCTTCCCGTTCAAACCGAAAGTGCTATTTAGAAGCATATGTTTTATTTAACCAGGTAAGTTGACTGAGAACACATTCTCATTTACAGCAATGACCTGGGGAATAGTTACAGGGGATGGGGGGGTGAATGAGCCAATAGTAAGCTTGGGATGATTAGGTGACCGTGATGGTATGAGGGCCAGATTGGGAATTTAGCCAGGACACCAGGGTTAACACCCCTACTCTAACAATAAGTGCCATGGGATCTTTAGTGACCACAGAGAGTCAGGACACCTGTTTATCGTCCCACCCGAAAGACAGCACATGTCCCCAATCACTGCCCTGGGATATTATTTTAGACCAGAGGAAAGAGTGACTCCTACTGGCCCTCCAACACCACTTCCAGCAGCAACTGGTCTCCAATCTAGGGACTGACCAGGACCAACCCTGCTTAGCTTCAGAAGCAAGCCAGCTGTGGGATGCAGGGTGTTAAGCAGCGAATAAAATCCAACATGATTATACCACTCTACATGGAGAAATATACACTAATGGGTTCTTGTATTTGTTGCTATTTAATCAACTCAAAGTCACCACACTATTTCATTGATGTAGCCTAGTTTTAACCGGTCTATGAGGCACTGTTGGCCGACGGGTCAAATATGAGGTTATTACAGTAGCCTACCTTTCACTGAAAGATGCATTTCGGTCCTTTCCTCTCCCCTTACACCTGGCTATCAAGGGAATTTGGGAAGGTTGTGGCTGTTTATACTTCGGTTATTGTGATGATTTTGTCAGAGGAAACAAATCTGAATCTCTGATAATCTAACAGTTACGCTGTAGCGGAGATTCAGCACAATGGATAGCGCCGCAGTTGATCAATTGCACGTGACTCTAAACCCGCAGTTTATCATGTGCCATTCTTCGGCTATATTTACATCAAATCTTCTCAGGCCTACCTATTGCATCTGTTCTCCAGCAATAAAGTACATTATCAAGTTAATATTCATTTAGTCACAGCATAAATTAAACGTGAGCCTACACAATCAAATTAACTTGTCAAGACCCTGCCATTCTTCTCCGTTATTACTTTTATTCAAGACAAAATACCCCCAGTTCTCGCATTATTTTACAGACTTGGTCAGAAAGGGTAACTGATTCTCAAGACCCAGACAAACAAATGTAGAATAACATTCAATACACAAACGTAGGCTACATAACAGGGGCGGAAATCCCAGGGGGGACGGGGGGTACACGACCCCCCCATCCTGGGAAAAATATGATTTGTCCCCCCCAATATATCACTGTAAACATAACTCTGTAATTTAAATAATATGAATAATACGCAATGAAAGCAATTGTGCTGATTATAGACACTTAATAGAGTTTTTTTAAGTTTCAAAATATTGCGACCCCCCCCTCCCTTTGCCTCACAATGGTTTGATCCACTGCCAGTTCCTTAGTTGGCAAGGTAACAGAGGGTTCGTATCTACTGTCTGAAAGGCACTCAATGCACGTGACTGACATGAGGTTAATCCAGTCAATCGCGCCATAGCAATGATTTGTTTTATGTTGGCAGGGTTCACACACACACACACACACACACTAGCTGAATTTGCAGAGCTAGCGCGCAAATATTAACTATTAAGCTAGCTAGTACCTATTCCATTTATGTGGCGTCGTCAAAGATGGAATCTTTGCTATCGTCAATTTATTCCAAGATCAGCAATGTAAGTTAGTGCTTCAAAGTCCCTGTGATAAGGTTAGCGATAAACTGAAGTCCAAACTGAACAGAACTACACTCTCTTCTACCATTGTCTTAAATATATGTAATGGTCTCGTTGCAAAAGCTAAATTGTCGCAAGGGAACTTTTATTTATTTATTTTATTTCACCTTTATTTAACCCGGGTAGCAAAGATTATAGCAAACACCACTGAAACGGAATTTGTGCTCGCTAGCTTTGCAAATTCAGCTATTGTTGGAAGCCAGCCAATATGAAACAAACGGTTAAAATTACAAAAGGTTGCAGCATATGTTGTGTAAATGGTGAACTCATACAGCTGTCAACTCTTGTCACTGCAATCCGTTTCACATTTGCTAGCTACCTTTTAGATCGAAGCCCATATAGAATGATAGAAGATATGATAGAAGCCCATCTCCTACTGTAAATAACCTACACACTGTGTGTGTGTGTGTGTGTGTGTGTGTGTGTGTGTGTGTGTGGCCAGCCAGGTAGAAAAAAAGACGGACATCAGAGTATTTTTCAGTACACCAAAACGCAAAGTAAGAACCCTAGTAGCCTAATATCTCAAAGACTAGTTGATAAAATGTTCATAAGAAAGAAGTGAAATGCTAATGAAAATGTTTCACAATGATGTCATTAGGCAGAGCAGGCAACAGATGGCAGAGCTGGGGACAGACTGGCAGAGACAGGGAGTCTCAGGTAAGTTTGTTGAGTCTTTGTTTGGCAACATTATGAAAGGTTCTCCATTTTTTTGACTTGTAAAATAGGAACATAATTGGAAAATGCCATGGATACCCCCACTCTCAACTTACACTGGTGACTGAACTAAGATCTGTTAAAGGCAATGGTATTGCTGTTGTGATTAGTTGTGTAGTTTTGGGTACCGGTAGTTAGGAGTACGGCAAACACCTTATTTCTTTGGTTCCTCAATATACATTTACCATATTACAACGTAGGCTGTGTGTTACAGCACTACTTTTGGTGTCCCCCTCAGGAATTGCTCTTCAGAAAATGTCATGTAATTGTCCCCTCCAAAGTTGATATCAGATTTTCGCCCCTGCTACATAAAATAACCTGGAAGGCCTACCCTGTAGCAAACAAAATATTTGCATAGGCCGTAACGGTTTAACTTGCTTCAAAACAGGCTGAATTCAGGTTGGCATAAGTGAGTAAAGCGGTGCCACAGAAATTGTTTTGAATTAAAGCAGATACCTACCGGTAGCTCAAAAGTTGGAGCCAATTTTGTTGCTGTATTAACTGCATTTAAAGGTTGCGTGTACATGCTCTTTGAATTCATGGCGACTATAAGTACGACGCACACCCCGAGCGTTGATCATGCGGATAGAGAAGGCCTGTATGAACAGACTTCACCTCACGCTTTTCATAGAAATTAACCGGTTAATTTCTCCCATGTAATCGGAGTGGGTGGGAAATCCTGGTAAAACTGTTCCCCCCCATCAAACCCTAGGTTAGAGGCGCTACAAGCAACTCTGGGAGAGCTAGGACCTGATAGCAGCCTGCCAGCTAAAGCAGGTTAGCATTGACTTATTTAACCTGAAAGTTTGGATTGTCACTGGGATATGAAGACCAACCGCCAAAACGATGGGCTAATGAGACGAGAGCTGGTTTCACATGTAAGCATTCACTAATAGGAAACCAAGTCAGTCAGGAGAGAAGACACCCAGCAGAGTAATTTAAATGCAAGTTGACAACCGTGATATTAGTTAGCACTGAAACCCCGATTCTAGCAACATCCTCATATGTACCAACCCCAGACACTGTGTTCCACAACCATCAAGTTAAAATGAACTAGAACCCATTCCACATCATGTGATGCTACTAGCATAAATTGACCAACACTGAGCAAATGTAGCTTAAACACAGGGGTCAAAGTATTAATATATTGCAAAATAAATGTTCCCAAGTAGGAACCGCCAAAACAATACTGAGGACACAAGTATTACAGTTAATGTTTAATTGAGCCAAAACAAGCAAATGCAGTTACACACACAGACAACCTGGACTAGAGTACCCATGAACTCTTGCATGTCCCACGTCAGATATCCATGTTTGTGGTCAACGGGGGCTCCGATGAAGCGGTGAACAGTTCCTTAGAGGTAGCGTCGTCAGACGGGCCAGTCGCAGCTTCAGAGGTAGCGTCGTCAGACGGGCCAGTCGCAGCTTCAGAGGTAGCGTCGTCAGACGGGCCAGTCGCAGCTTCAGAGGTAGCGTCGTCAGACGGGCCAGTCGCAGCTTCAGAGGTAGCAGCTTCAGAGGTAGCGGCCAACAGTTCCTCAAAGGCATGGTCAGAGGGGGGGCCAGTCGCAGCTTCAGAGGTAGCGGCCAACAGTTCCTCAAAGGCATGGTCAGAGGGGGGGCCAGTCGCAGCTTCAGAGGTAGCGGCCAACAGTTCCTCAAAGGCATGGTCAGACGGGGGGCCAGTCGCAGCTTCAGAGGTAGCGTCGTCAGAGGGGGGGCCAGTCGCAGCTTCAGAGGTAGCGGCCAACAGTTCCTCAAAGGCATGGTCAGACGGGGGGCCAGTCGCAGCTTCAGAGGTAGCGTCGTCAGACGGGGGGCCAGTCGCAGCTTCAGAGGTAGCGTCGTCAGACGGGGGGCCAGTCGCAGCTTCAGAGGTAGCGTCGTCAGACGGGCCAGTCGCAGCTTCAGAGGTAGCGTCGTCAGACGGGCCAGTCGCAGCTTCAGAGGTAGCGTCGTCAGACGGGCCAGTCGCAGCTTCAGAGGTAGCGTCGTCAGACGGGCCAGTCGCAGCTTCAGAGGTAGCGTCGTCAGACGGGCCAGTCGCAGCTTCAGAGGTAGCGTCGTCAGACGGGCCAGTCGCAGCTTCAGAGGTAGCGTCGTCAGACGGGCCAGTCGCAGCTTCAGAGGTAGCGTCGTCAGACGGGCCAGTCGCAGCTTCAGAGGTAGCGTCGTCAGACGGGCCAGTCGCAGCTTCAGAGGTAGCGTCGTCAGACGGGCCAGTCGCAGCTTCAGAGGTAGCGTCGTCAGACGGGCCAGTCGCAGCTTCAGAGGTAGCGTCGTCAGACGGGCCAGTCGCAGCTTCAGAGGTAGCGTCGTCAGACGGGCCAGTCGCAGCTTCAGAGGTAGCGTCGTCAGACGGGCCAGTCGCAGCTTCAGAGGTAGCGTCGTCAGACGGGCCAGTCGCAGCTTCAGAGGTAGCGTCGTCAGACGGGCCAGTCGCAGCTTCAGAGGTAGCGTCGTCAGACGGGCCAGTCGCAGCTTCAGAGGTAGCGTCGTCAGACGGGCCAGTCGCAGCTTCAGAGGTAGCGTCGTCAGACGGGCCAGTCGCAGCTTCAGAGGTAGCGTCGTCAGACGGGCCAGTCGCAGCTTCAGAGGTAGCGTCGTCAGACGGGCCAGTCGCAGCTTCAGAGGTAGCGTCGTCAGACGGGCCAGTCGCAGCTTCAGAGGTAGCGTCGTCAGACGGGCCAGTCGCAGCTTCAGAGGTAGCGTCGTCAGACGGGCCAGTCGCAGCTTCAGAGGTAGCGTCGTCAGACGGGCCAGTCGCAGCTTCAGAGGTAGCGTCGTCAGACGGGCCAGTCGCAGCTTCAGAGGTAGCGTCGTCAGACGGGCCAGTCGCAGCTTCAGAGGTAGCGTCGTCAGACGGGCCAGTCGCAGCTTCAGAGGTAGCGTCGTCAGACGGGCCAGTCGCAGCTTCAGAGGTAGCGTCGTCAGACGGGCCAGTCGCAGCTTCAGAGGTAGCGTCGTCAGACGGGCCAGTCGCAGCTTCAGAGGTAGCGGCCAACAGTTCCTCAAAGGCATGGTCAGAGGGGGGGCCAGTCGCAGCTTCAGAGGTAGCGGCCAACAGTTCCTCAAAGGCATGGTCAGACGGGGGGCCAGTCGCAGCTTCAGAGGTAGCGGCCAACAGTTCCTCAAAGGCATGGTCAGACGGGGGGCCAGTCGCAGCTTCAGAGGTAGCGGCCAACAGTTCCTCAAAGGCATGGTCAGACTGGGGGCCAGTCGCAGCTTCAGAGGTAGCGGCCAACAGTTCCTCAAAGGCATGGTCAGACGGGGGGCCAGTCGCAGCTTCAGAGGTAGCGGCCAACAGTTCCTCAAAGGCATGGTCAGACGGGGGGCCAGTCGCAGCTTCAGAGGTAGCGGCCAACAGTTCCTCAAAGGCATGGTCAGACGGGGGGCCAGTCGCAGCTTCAGAGGTAGCGGCCAACAGTTCCTCAAAGGCATGGTCAGACGGGGGGCCAGTCGCAGCTTCAGAGGTAGCCGCCAACAGTTCCTCAAAGGCATGGTCAGACGGGCCAGTCGCAGCTTCAGAGGTAGCGTCGTCAGACGGGCCAGTCGCAGCTTCAGAGGTAGCGTCGTCAGACGGGCCAGTCGCAGCTTCAGAGGTAGCGTCGTCAGACGGGCCAGTCGCAGCTTCAGAGGTAGCGTCGTCAGACGGGCCAGTCGCAGCTTCAGAGGTAGCGTCGTCAGACGGGCCAGTCGCAGCTTCGTCAGAGGACATGCGCCTCAGCTTCTCCTCAGAGGACAGGGCATCATTTGCCTGAGAGCTACCATGGTTTGGAGAAGCTTGGGATTCTACTTCGTTAGTCTCTAAATACTCTATAGAAAAAACAAAAGGAACAGTTGGGTATTCTACAGCAACACATCTGTTCCACACGGTCTAGGCCGAATTGCCAGTCGAATGTTGAACCCAACAGTTTTCAAAGTATATGTTTCAGGCCGTACCTTCTCTGTCTTGTTTAGCGTCAGACCCTATGGATCGGAGCAAGGCCAGGGCATGCTCAATGGAGACGTCATTTGATGACAGCTCTGAAAAACGTAGGTTAAGGTACACAAGCAAAATTACCAAATCAAAGGCTTTGACAACGTTATTTAGACTGAGTTACTCTATGGTGTTGAATGAGTGTCAAACACAGCAGCACCATAGACAGTGACAAAGAACATAGCTAGAAGGGTTGTGGAAAGAAACACTTACCTCCAAGTCTCCTCTGCAGAGAGACTTGATCTTGCTTCTGGGACTTTCCAACAGGGTAACAAGAAACTGAGGAGAAAGTGTTGACAGAAGTTGAGTTCACACAAAATAGCTACATATATTAATAATAGATGACCAATGCGGAAGAAACAGACAGTCAAATTTGAATCTCCAACTTATAAAGTTAAGCATATTTCCCAAACAAATCCCTTCAATCCAAATAAAACGTTAGTGAACCAACCTTTGACAACCCCCACAGTCATCACAAAGAGCAGCAATTCTCTCACACCTCCCATGATCATGAGAATAGTCTGTGTTATCAACAGGTAATGTCTTCCCATGGCCTGTATGAGGCTTATATAGGCCACTAATGACCGTTTACCTGACAAACATGACTTAACGATCAATTAACAAGCTTGATTGAGGTGTTACATTCAGATAGAAATAGACCATGTAGAACATATGTTGATTCTTTGGTGGGCAGGCAATCTTTTCTACTCCATATATTGCATTTATATCTGTAATGTTTAACCCTAATGGTCTCAGAATCTTCAAAGATATTAGGGGGAAATAAACACTGTACCCAAATCCACTTTTTACAATGCTCCTGGGAAATGGGTAGGCCTCCACCATACAGTTTTACAGCTGTGATATATTTATTTATTTACATAGATCACATACTTAAATATATATATGTTAGCTGTAGGTAGCTTTGGGATA
The DNA here is from genome assembly GCF_965601325.2 of Salmo salar. Taxonomy (NCBI): domain Eukaryota; kingdom Metazoa; phylum Chordata; class Actinopteri; order Salmoniformes; family Salmonidae; genus Salmo; species Salmo salar. The sequence continues at coordinate 86,113,035 of NC_138295.1, forward strand.
AAATTCCCATATTGTATTGTTACTAACATAAATCATAATATATCATATTTTCCTCATTTGCTCTGTAGGAGGTTCGTCATATGAAGGACATTCAAGTGGATGTGACCCCTAACCTGACATAATGTAAACGTTATACATTAAGCTCTCTCCCTCAGTGACATGAATTAGTATATTTCATATTCTCAGAACCCAACAGTAGGTTTTAAGGTGTGGCTGCATGTTTGTCGTGGACGCATCGTCACTCTTGATGTTCTTTTTCCAGATTGCAAGTGAAACACCTTTAGATGTGGTAAGTGCCAGTTGGTAACTTTTCCTCACACTTGCTTGTTTAAGGTATGGATGCAACACCCCAGTATGTCTGCAGGGGCTGGTCACTGAGATTTACCATGTTACACATGCTACTAGACTAACCTTCCAAGTAAATATGTTACAAGTCTGAACTGGCCGTCCTTGTCTTTCCTCAACTAATTGAAAGCTCAGGGACAGACATCCTGAACGACTTTGATGTCAGAGCTCCCATCAGCCCTCTACACCTCGCTGTGAGTAAAGCCTACCTGCTCCTGTAGTGGTCTCCATATGACAAATGGCACCCTATTCCCTATTTAGTACACTACTTTTGACCAGATCCTTATAGGCCCTGATCAAAAGTAGTTCACTACATAGGGAATAGGGTGCTATCTGGGAAGCAGGCATGGTGTTGATTTTCCACAGGAAGTTGACTGTCCAGACAGACTCACACACCAAATTCCTATCTATTCCTGATTCGTGTAAAATACATGCATATTCTACACAGTGATGATGAGGATGATTTCCTTATTTTGCCATTTGAGTTAATCAACCTCAGAGGAGAAGTAGAGTGTTTGTTTCTCAATCCCACGCTTGGCAGGGACCTCCGATGTTGATGCTGGGCGGGAGCAAAAATGGGCTCCCGATTGAAAGACTCTGGTCTACTTTAGAGGTCTAGCACTGTATTTCTGTTCAGGCGTACCACTGGTCTACTATAGGACATTGATTATATATCTATTCAGGCGTACCACTGGACTTTGCTTGAGACTGTGTTTGTGTTTCTATTCAGGCGTACCACGGCCACCACCATGCTATGGAGGTTCTGGTTCAGTCTCTGCTGGATCTAGACGTGAGGGACAGCCAGGGGCGCACCCTCTGGACCTGTCTGCCTTAAAAAGCCATGTGGACTGTGTTGACGTCCTCATCAACCAGGGAGCCTCCATCCTGGTTAAAGACTTCACCCTGAAGAGGACCCCCATCCACACTGCATGTACACATAGAATATCACATAGAGCTTCTGTAATTAAAAAGTTTTCCTGACCAAGATGGCCATTTGTTTGGTCATGTTGCTAGGACGACAATGTCCACTCTAGGGATGTTACATGGTATAGTGTGAAAATACACACTAGACACTGATCTAAGGTCATTTTTTTGTCATGTTCTCCACTAATGATTGAGGATCTAGGGAGGGTAAGCTGATCCTACATCAGTGCACAGGGGAGACTTCTATCCAGAGCCAGGTACACAGCTAGCAGGTGACAGGCTTCGATGGCCTCAGCCCCAAAATTCTTTATTATCTGCTGTGTTAACATCATGAGGATGTCATCTAGCAACACCACTGTTCTAGAAATCTGTCTGTTCATGTGAAGGTTATAGTCGTCCAGCAATCTGCTCATATCCTCTCTGTTTATCCTCCTCTAGCTACCAACGGTCAATCATCTGACATTCTTATATCCTCTCTGTTTATCCTCCTCTAGCTACCAACGGTCAATCATCTGACATTCTTATATCCTCTCTGTTTATCCTCCTCTAGCTACCAACGGTCAATCATCTGACATTCTTATATCCTCTCTGTTTATCCTCCTCTAGCTACCAACGGTCAATCATCTGACATTCTTATATCCTCTCTGTTTGTCCTCCTCTAGCTACCAACGGTCATTCAGAGTGTTTGCGTTTGCTGATTGGAAATGCTGACCTCCAGAGTGCAGTGGACTTTCAAGACGGGAATAGACAGTAAGTCACTTGGGTTTTGGATACAATTCCTGAAATAAAGAGATTTTGACATTGGGGCTGCATCCCAAATGGCAACCTATACCCTACTTCGTGCACTACTTTAAACCAAAGCCCTATGGGCTCAGGTCAAAAGTAGTGTACGATATAGGGAATAGGGTTGCCATTTGGGACTCAACCCTGGTTATTACCAGTTTTTTGTCTTTTCCACCCTTGTCTGTCAGACGTGGTCAAGTGTAAATATGACTTCTTACATGAGCCTGACAGTGCATCTCACGAAAGACTGAACACTATCTCAGGCTAACATAGTTTGGAAAGCAATTGGCTATTGCTTCAAAGAGAAGACAATGAAAAGACTAATCTGTCTTTTACTTATCAAAATTCTCAACTTAATTGAGCGAACAGTATTTTTGGCATTGGCTATATCCCCGGTGAGTGTGCATATTCACTTTCTTTATCCCTGGGTCAGTGCCACTTGAAAGTCATATTGAAAAAGATTCTGCTAATCTCTATAGTCATATAAAGTGTAGTAGAATTGCACGATAAAACATATTTTAAAAAGGCCAATTTTTTTTCCTGTAAAGAGAAACATATCTGATATAGCCTAGCCTAGCCTAGCCTTACTCCATCACGCGCTGCATTGAACAGCCGTTTTTTTGCGAACGGTGATTGAGTTATATTATTAGCCTAAATAATGACTATCCAATTTACTAATCACATTAGCAATAGTTAGCTATCTTACATAAGTCTGTAAATGTGATGATGCATAGAATGCTTTATATATTTTTTATGGTGAAAATTAGCTTCCCCTTAACTTGAGACTCGCATGCCTATGAGCAAGACAGTTAGGCCTAAACACTCTGTTTTCCTTTGCTAATGTTTCCCCCGTCCGTCCGTCCGTCCGTCCGTCGGCTGTCAGTTATGTCGATGACTGTGTACATACGGCACGCCAATCACCAACACCGGAAGTCCCATGACCGTCACAGCCCTAGTTGTATGCTTGAGTTTGTTCAAGAGAGGCTTTGATGCCAGATTTTTGCAGATTTTGCTTTAGTTTTCCTCAGCCTGTGTTTTGTTTCTCTCTCCTTTTCCTGTTAGATGGTGAGGCTGCTTCTCTCCAGAGGAGCCAACATTAATGCTTTTGACAAGAAGGACCGCCGAGCAATCCACTGGGCTGCTTACATGGGTAATGAGTTGACCACATCATTTACATTCTGACTAATGTCCTTATCCCAGTGAGTGAATGAATTGGCTGTGTGTTACCCTCACAGCTCAGCTGTATGGTCTACCTCTAGTGTGTTATTATGTCAGAATGATGGACTAAGTATGTTGATAAGATGTAGGTTTTCAATTGTACTAACACGATGTAGGTATTGCTAATGGTGCTGTGTACCACTGTAAACTAACCTCTCTCCCTCTATATCTCAGCCTATCTCTTTGCATGTCTCTCTCTCTCTCCATCTCTGTTTCTCACTCTGTCTCTCTTCCCCTCCCCCATAGTGCACATTGAGGAGGTGAAACTGCTGGCCTCTCATGGATCAGAGGTGTCCTGTAAAGACAAGAAGGCCTACACCCCTCTCCACTCTGCAGCCTTCAGCGGCATGATCAGCACGGTCAAGCAACTCCTGGACCTTGGGGTGGATGTGAATCAATGCATACATACACCTCCCCGCATTCAACTGTGTAGTCCCTGTTCAATTACAACGCCACGAAAAGACAGAGCTCTAGTGTGTTGGAGAATGATTTCCTTTCAAGTAATGAAGATATGGAGGTTGGGCCAGGGGTTTGGGACCAGGGGGTTGGGACCAGTGTGTTGTGGCCAGGGATTTTTCATAAGAAAGTAATGAAGAGAGGTTGGGCCAGTGCGTTGGGGCCAGGGGGTTTTCATAACCAAGTAATGAAGAGATGGAGATTGGATCCAGAGGGTTGGAGACAGGAGGTTGGAGCCAGTGGGTTGGGACCCAGTGTGTCGGGACCCAGTGTGTCAAGTTTGCTGACGACACGAAGGCGATGAGAGGTCAGAGACTTGGCATTGTGGTGCCAGGACAACCTCTCCCTCAATGCCAGTAAGACCAAGGAGCTGATCGTGGACTACAGGAGCAAGAGGGGAGAGCACGTCCCCATCCACATCAACAGGGCTGTTCCTTGGCGACCTAACATGGCCCACACACACCTGCACAGTCGTGAAGAGGGCGCGCCAGGAGGCTGAAATATTTGGCATGGGCACTCGCATCCTCAAAAAGTTAAAGGGTCTTGCTCTGACCCTACGCACAATCACTAGACTGTATACAAAGCATATGCACACTCACACACACTACATTCACACTCCCACACACACACACACACACACACAAACCGACACAACCCAAACACACATGCATACACATTACACACTCACAAACACACACATCATTTGCAGCTGCTGCTCTGTTCTTTATTTTGCTATTATTATTATATATCCTGATGCCTAGTCACTTTACCCTGCCTTCTTGTACATATCTACCTCAAATACCTCGTACCCCTGCACACTGATCTGGAACTGGTACTCCTTGTATATAGCTTTATTCTTGGGTATTTTATTCCTCGCGTTACAATATATACAGTACCAGTCAAAAGTTTATTTTTTTTTACAATTTTCTACATTGTAGAACATCAAAAATATGAAATAACACATAAGGAATCCTGTAGTAACCAAAAAAGTGTTAAACAAATGAAAATATATTTTATATTTGAGATTCTTCAAAGTAGCTACCCTTTGCCTTGATGACAGCTTTGCACACTCTTGGCATTCACTCAACCAGCTTCATGAGGTACTCACCTGGAATGCATTTCATTTAACAGGTGTGCCTTGTTCAAAGTTAATTTGTGGAATTTATTTCCTTCTTAGTGCGTTTGAGCCAATCACTTGTGTTGTGACAAGGTAGGGGTGGTATACAGAAGATAGCCCTATTTGGTAAAATACCAAGTCCATATTTTTTTACATTTTACATTTTAGTCATTTAGCAGACACTCTTATCCAGAGCGACTTACAGTAGTGAATGCATACATTTCATACAATTTCATACATTGTTTTTTTTCCTGTGCTGGCCCCCCCGTGGGAATCGAACCCTCAACCCTGGTGTTGCAAACACCATGCTCTACCAACTGAGCTACAGGGAAGGCATATCATGGCAAGAACTTTGAATGTTTCTTCAAGTGCAGTTGCAAAATCCATCAAGCGCTATGTCTCTCATGAGGACCGCCACAGGAAAGGAAGACCCAGAGTTACCTCTGCTGTAAAGTTCAAGTAACAGACACATCTCAACATCAACTGTTCAGAGGAGACTACGTGAATCAGGCCTTCATGGTCAAATTGCTGCAAAGAAGCCACTACTAAAGAACACCAATAAGAAGAAGAGACTTGCTTGGGCCAAGAAACACCAGCAATGGACATTAGACCGGTGGAAATCTGTCCTTTTGGAAAAGCAATCCAGGTGAAGCTGGTTGAGAGAATGCCAAGAGTGTGCAAAGGGTGGCTACATTGAAGAGTCTATATAAATATAAAATTGATTTTGATATGTTCAACACTTTTTTGGTTACTACATGATTCCATATGTCTTATTTCATAGTTTTGAGTTCTTCACTATTATTTTACAATGTAGAAAATAGTCAAAATAAAGAAAAACCTTTGAATGAGTAGGTGTGTCCAAACTTTTGATTGGTACTGTATATATATTATATATACTGCTCAAAAAAATAAAGGGAACACTTAAACAACACATCCTAGATCTGAATGAAAGAAATAATCTTATTAAATACTTTTTTCTTTACATAGTTGAATGTGCTGACAACAAAATCACACAAAAATAATCAATGGAAATCCAATTTATCAATCCATGGAGGTCTGGATTTGGAGTCACACTCAAAATTAAAGTGGAAAACCACACTACAGGCTGATCCAACTTTGATGTAATGTCCTTAAAACAAGTCAAAATGAGGCTCAGTAGTGTGTGTGGCCTCCACGTGCCTGTATGACCTCCCTACAACGCCTGGGCATGCTCCTGATGAGGTGGCGGATGGTCTCCTGAGGGATCTCCTCCCAGACCTGGACTAAAGCATCCGCCAACTCCTGGACAGTCTGTGGTGCAACGTGGCATTGGTGGATGGAGCGAGACATGATGTCCCAGATGTGCTCAATTGGATTCAGGTCTGGGGAACGGGTGGGCCAGCCCATAGCATCAATGCCTTCCTCTTGCAGGAACTGCTGACACACTCCAGCCACATGAGGTCTAGCATTGTCTTGCATTAGGAGGAACCCAGGGCCAACCGCACCAGCATATGGTCTCACAAGGGGTCTGAGGATCTCATCTCGGTACCTAATGGCAGTCAGGCTACCTCTGGCGAGCACATGGAGGGCTGTGCGGCCCCCCAAAGAAATGCCACCCCACACCATGACTGACCCACCACCAAACCGGTCATGCTGGAGGATGTTGCAGGCAGCGGAACGTTCTCCACGGCGTCAGCAGACTCTGTCACGTCTGTCACGTGCTCAGTGTGAACCTGCTTTCATCTGTAAAGAGCACAGGGCGCCAGTGGCGAATTTGCCAATCTTTTTGTTCTCTGGCAAATGCCAAACGTCCTGCACGGTGTTGGGCTGTAAGCACAACCCCCACCTGTGGACGTCGGGCCCTCAAACCACCCTCATGGAGTCTGTTTCTGACCATTTGAGCAGACACATGCACATTTGTGGCCTGCTGGAGGTCATTTTGCAGGGCTCTGGCAGTGCTTCTCCTGCTCCTCCTTGCACAAAGGCGGAGGTAGCGGTCCTGCTGCTGGGTTGTTGCCCTCCTACGGCCTCCTCCACGTCTCCTGATGTACTGGCCTGTCTCCTGGTAGCGCCTCCATAGTCTGGACACTACGCTGACAGACACAGCAAACCTTCTTGCCACAGCTCACATTGATGTGCCATCCTGGATGAGCTGCACTACCTGAGCCACTTGTGTGGGTTGTAGACTCCGTCTCATGCTACCACTAGAGTGAAAGCACCGCCAGCATTCAAAAGTGACCAAAACATCAGCCAGGAAGCCTAGGAACTGAGAAGTGGTCTGTGGTCCCCATCTGCAGAACCACTCCTTTATTGGGGGTGTCTTGCTAATTGCCTATAATTTCCACCTGTTGTCTATTCCATTTGCACAACAGCATGTGAAATGTATTGTCAATCAGTGTTGCTTCCTAAGTGGACAGTTTGATTTCACAGAAGTGTAATTGACTTGGAGTTACATTGTGTTGTTTAAGTGTTCCCTTTATTTTTTTGAGCAGTGTATATATATTATATATATATATTCTATAGTTTTGTTCTCTGCATCGTTGGGGTGGGCTCGTAAGCAAGCATTTCACGGTAAAGAGTTGATTTGAGAGGGAAAGACAAAGAGCGAGGGAGTCCAAATGTATTCTGACCTAGTCTTTAGTATGAATCCATTTTTAATGAGATGAGTACAAAACATTAAAGGAACAGTTGTCTCCATGTCTCGTCCGTACCTGGTAGAGTATTCGGGTGGGGGTCCCGCAAAGTTCATCCCAATGGCTGGGGGAGGAGGGTAGGCCTCATTGGTCATGTAGGGACATATCTTTTCCAGAGAATCTACCAATTTTCTACCAAATTGCAAGAAATTACCGGGATTCCCGTTCAAACCGAAAGTGCTATTTAGAAGCATATGTTTTATTTAACCAGGTAAGTTGACTGAGAACACATTCTCATTTACAGCAATGACCTGGGGAATAGTTACAGGGGAGGGGGGGGGTGAATGAGCCAATAGTAAGCTTGGGATGATTAGGTGACCGTGATGGTATGAGGGCCAGATTGGGAATTTAGCCAGGACACCAGGGTTAACACCCCTACTCTAACAATAAGTGCCATGGGATCTTTAGTGACCACAGAGAGTCAGGACACCTGTTTAACGTCCCACCCGAAAGACAGCACATGTCCCCAATCACTGTCCTGGGATATTATTTTAGACCAGAGGAAAGAGTGACTCCTACTGGCCCTCCAACACCACTGTTAAAGGAATTTTATATCTTGATGATAATAATCAATAATCAATTCGCCTTAACTAATGCCCAAGGTTTGTAAGACAATGGGTTAAAATAATTAGGCAAGGACTCAGCTTTCTGCAAAAGGTTTCTGTAGCTTTATTCAGAGAACGTTCTGGCGTCAGGATAACAAAACAGTCATTATATAGTTCTTGCTTACTTACGCACATGCATTTACACATAATCCGTTGGTGACCTGCAACCCCCATAAACTTCTCACTCTGTTTATCACCTTCTGGCTCAGCCTGTTCCTTTCCTTCAAGGTTAGGAACTCTCTGAAGTTTTACTCCCTTGACCATCTGCTTCTGTAGCTATACTAATTGCATACACACATTTCTTTCCCTCTCCAGTGGTTCCTGGACTTTCCGGAACTAATCAGACCAATCGATCCCTACATTGATCATTACATTGATTATTCATTAACCCTGCTGTATGACTAATAATTCATCATGGTTTATTGATTCATTTACCTTTATTAGATAATTCTCTTATCAATTCCACCCTTAAATGATTCAATAATTCACCATGATGATCAGATGCTATATGAGAACCCTACTAATCACATTCTATATGTAATCACACATAATTATACGCTATATGGAAATACAAATAATCGCTATATGGAAATACAAATAATCACACGCTATATGGAAATACAACTAATCACACGCTATATGGAAATTAATTGTGATACAAGGATTAAACAAAACCAATACATGAATATTCCTCCTACTCCTCCATTACTGTCCTAGGCCTATTTCCAATTATGACACTTCGATTCAGGATTTTCATCATCATTTTCATTAAAGGAACAGTCTATCAAAACATTGAAAATTCTATCTAAACGTTGAAAATTGTTTCATCAAACATTGGCTCCTCGTTATTGAAAGAAACGGAGCCATCTTCCTGGCCTGGAGGCCCGCATTCGCCATCCCACTGATCGGAGCTCGGAATTGGTCCATATCTCACCATCTGCTGCGTCATCGATCTCTCTAGAGTCCTGGTGATTAAACCTCTCACACATGGGACGAGACAACATCCACACAACACAAACACACTCATATGGGTGAAAGCAGCCCATAATACAGTTCTTACAACACTTTTCCATTTCCCAAACATGGGATGTGTTATCAGGAATGTACGTGTAGTGCTGAACCTAATCATTCTACCTACACTGCCCTCTTCTGCCAATAACATATCGAGAGTCAGTCTATTTTACCAGGTCATGAGGGAGGTGGCGGATAATTGGTCAGAGAACCTCTTTACTGCATCCCCGTTTTCATTCATGAATCTCTGTTGATTATTAAAGATGTCATTAATCCAATCCACATTTCTATTTATTGTCAACCACCAAAATAATGTAGTGTTAAAGCCTTCACATATTTGATTCATAGCTTTGTATTCATCTGGAACTTCCCTGAGGATGCCAATAGCATCCATCTTGTAAAGCTACTCCCATCCTGGTCAAAACTCCTCCTGTGCCTACTTTAGCCTCCTATAACTGGCCTCTGATGACTAACTCGAACTGGTTGGACCAATAACCCCAGGGCGCAAGTTCCTAACCACCCTTTGTGGTAATTTCTGTCGTATGCATCCTTTACTGGTACTGGCCCACCCTACATCAGTTATAGGTGCTATGAGGTTAAACATTTTCTCCTGTGCTTTCAAACTTAAGTCAGTCACATTAACCTCTATGGGCTGGGTGGGACGCTTGCGTCCCACCTACTCAACAGCCAGTTGAATCCTGTGGTGCGTTATTGAAATACCTTAGATATGCTATTACTTAAATTTTTCAAAAATATGACTATTTTACACCATTTTAAAGATAAGACTCTCGTTAATCTAACCACACTGTCCGATTTCAAAAAGGCTTTACAACGAAAGCAAAACATTAGATTATGTCAGCAGAGTACCAAGCCAGAAATAATCAGACACCCATTTTTCAAGCTAGCATATAATGTCACATAAACCCAAACCACAGCTAAATGTAGCACTAAGCTTTGATGATCTTCATCAGATGACAACCCTAGGACATTATGTTATACAATACATGCATGTTTTGTTCAATCAAGTTCATATTTATATCAAAAAACAGCTTTTTACATTAGCATGTGACTAGCATGTGACTAGCATTCCCACCGAACACTGCCGGTGAATTTACTAAATTACTCACGATAAACGTTCACAAAAAGCATAACAATTATTTTAAGAATTATAGATACAGAACTCCTCTATGCACTCGATATGTCCGATTTTAAAATAGCTTTTCGGTGAAAGCACATTTTGCAATATTCTCAGTAGATAGCCCGGCATCACAGGGCTAGCTATTTAGACACCCAGCAAGTTTAGCACTCATCAAAGTCAGATTTACTATAAGAAAAATGTTATTACCTTTGTTGTCTTCGTCAGAATGCACTCCCAGGACTTCTACTTCAATAACAAATGTTGGTTTGGTCCAAAATAATCCATCGTTATATCCAAACAGCGGCGTTTTGTTCGTGCGTTCTAGACACTATCCTAAAGGGTAAATAAGGGTGGCGAGCATGGTGCAATTCGTGACAAAAAAATTCTAAATATTCCATTACCGTACTTCGAAGCATGTCAACCGCTGTTTAAAATCAATTTTTATGCCATTTTTCTCATAAAAAAGCGATAATATTCCGACCGGGAATCTGCTTTTAGGTAAACAGACAAAGGAAAAGAAAGCATTCAGTCGAAGCGGGCACGCGCCTAAGCCCATAGTACTCTGAGTGGCCAATTGCCAAACGCGATAATGTGTTTCAGCCAGAGCCTGCATCGATATCGTTCAGCTTTTTCCCGGGCTCTGAGAACCTATGGAAGCCGTAGGAAGTGTCACGTTATTGCACAGATCCTGAGTCTTCAATAAAAAGAGCCAAGATGAAAAACTACTTCTCAGACAGGCCACTTCCTGCTTGAAATCTTCTCAGGTTTTGGCCAGCCATATGAGTTCTGTTATACTCACAGACACCATTCAAATAGTTGTAGAAACTTTAGGGTGTTTTCTATCCAAAGCCAATAATTATATGCATATTCTAGTTACTGGGCAGGAGTAGTAACCAGATTAAATCGGGTACGTTTTTTATCCAGCCGTGTCAATACTGCCCCCTAGCCCTAACAGGTTAACGATTACTTTCAGCCATTAAAATCATCTAAGTTCTCGGTGCCATTCTTGTATCTATAACACTGGTATTCATCCGGAATTTAGGTGAACCGAGGTGGGTTGGCTGAGTACTTCAATCTGGCCAACCCCAATTCCTGTACAGTTGTCTGCTTCCCCAGGAAATTGTTTAATGTTTACCTTAAATTCTACATCTTGATCTTCTTTGATTCCTTATTCTGTATGTCACTCATCAGTGTATTATATAGTTTATCTTCTACTTCTTCTCAATGACAACGGTATCCAATGATTAGTACCGGAAGGTGGTGGATCTGAATGTATCAGAAAGGTTACCAAAACTATGATGCAGCTCAGAGTCTCTACTCTTCCCAAAAACCGCCAACCCTCTCCTGCCCTTAGTCGATCTGCTAGGTACCACCCCATACTCACACCTCTAGGAGCACACACAGTGATGAACGGTCGGGATAGGGAATCTTCGTTAAAGAGGTAACCCCCGGACCATGTTGGTATCGGTTCTTCTCCTAACTCTGTGTGTGATCAGCAGTGTTCATATGTGTACATACCTCCTTGCAGTGGGTAACGTGGACCCAAGTGACTCTCTCAGCTTTTCTAATGGCAAAGGCAGTGGTTTAAAAGAACCTGGTATGGGCCTTCCCAACGGTGTTGCTTCCAGTTTTTTCTCCTCAGGGACTGGATCCACACCCAGTCTCCTGGTTGGATTGAGTGAATCACCTTCTCCTGTAATTCACCTGTGGGACACAAAATCTTGGACATATGGGTTTGGTTAACAAACAGTCTTCTCATGTGCTTTGCTAGTATTTCTTCAACTTCTATGTCTACCTGTTCTGGTATCTCTAACTCTGGCATTCTATAGGCTCTACCTGATTAGCTAAACTGTCATCCATCATTTAAAGAGATGGCTCCTAGTAAACCAACTCTAGGGATAATATCTTGACTTAATATTTTAGCTACCATAATCATGTCCACCAAGTAAGTTGGGAACGCTTCTACCCATTTGCTATACTTATCTATTCTTGTTAAACACCCCTTCTTCCCCTCATTTCGGAATATCTCAATAAGGTACATTTCCAACTGTTGGAATGGATATCTTACAAAAAAAAAAAAAAGTTTAAGTAATTATCCTCTAGGCCATCACTCTTTCCTAACTACTCTACTATACTTCCCTCCCCTTGATACATTGCTTAGCCTATGTATCAATATTGCTGCGTATCCATACAATGTCTTTGGTAGGATAAGTAAATTATCCTTATGTCAGACCTTCTCTTGTAGGATGCCCCATTTCATTTTCCACATGTCCAATTCTCCCTGGGGCCTTCATCCTTGGCTATAATTTAACAATCCTCTGTCAAGTGTTTTACCTTCTTTAACCTGTTAGGGCTAGGGGGCAGCATTGACACGGCTGGATAAAAAACATACCCGATTTAATCTGGTTACCACTCCTACTCAGTAACTAGAATATGCATATACTTATTACATATGGATAGAAAACACCCTAAATTTTCTAAAACTGTTTGAATGGTGTCTGTGAGTATAACAGAACTCAAATGGCAGGTCAAAACCTGAGAGATTCCTTTACAGTAATCAGAATTTTATTGTCACGAATTGCGCCAAGCGCGTGACACTTCTTTACTATTTCGGATAGTGTCTGGAACGCACGAACAAAACGCCGCTATTCGGATATAACGATGGATTATTTTGGACCAAACCAACATTTGTTATTGAAGTAGCTGTCCTGGGTGTGTATTCTGACGAAGACAACAAAAGGTAATGAAATTTTTATAATAGTAAATATGATTATGGTGAGTGCTAAACTTGCCGGGTGTCTAAATAGCGAGCCCGTGATGCCTGGGCTATGTACTTAGAATATTGCAAAATGTGCTTTCACCAAAAAGCTATTTTAAAATCGGACATATCGAGTGCATAGAGGAGGTCTGTATCTATAATTCTTAAAATAATTGTTATGCTTTTTGTGAACGTTTATCGTGAGTAATTTAGTAAAATGTTAGCGAATTCCCCGGAAGTTTGCGGGGGGTATGCTAGTTCTGAACGTCACATGCTAATGTAAAAAGCTGGTTTTTGATATAAATATGAACTTGATTGAACAAAACATGCATGTATTGTATAACATAATGTCCTAGGGTTGTCATCTGATGAAGATCATCAAAGGTGAGTGCTGCATTTAGCTGTCTTCTGGGTTTTGGTGACATTATATGCTGGCTTGAAAAATGGGTGTCTGATTATTTCTGGCTTGGTACTCTGCTGACATAATCTAATCGTTGTAAAGCCTTTTTGAAATCGGACAGTGTGGTTAGATTAACGAGAGTCTTATCTTTAAATGGCTGTAAAATAGTCATATGTTTGAGAAATTGAAGTAATAGGATTTTTAAGGTTTTGAAAATCGCGCCACAGGATAGCCGTGGCTGTTACGTAGGTGGGACGAATTCGTCCCGCCTAGCCTAGAGAGGTTAAGATGTATCTGTGCTGTTTTGTATGGTTTTAAATGTCTATGTGCTTGTCTGTGTAAATAGTAACTTTCTCTCCTTTCTTATTTCACCGGTTCTAGTCAATGCTACTATTTCGGCCTACTGTGCAGAATAGTGTCTGGGCAATGGTTCAGTGTCTAACACCTGAAACCAACTAAGCTTTCATTGCCCTTTTAGTTAGGGTAACAATTACTTTCAACAAAATTATACTAATCTCCTCCTAGCGAATTTACCAAACATAAACTTAAAATCAAAACTAAAATACATGCCTGCCAATGGAGCCGATAGTCTCTCCATGAATTAATATCCTAGAGCTTAGTGAACCAAATTCTCTTCCTATCTACTCCTGCTGGCCCCCCTCCTTTCTTCCTACTACTCCCCAACCCTCAAGGTTTCAGCAGTGCAGGGGAGGATTTCTCCGTCTGTCCTTCTCTGTCTCCAGTTTTGTCTCATAATATGGTTGTTTCCAAATATTGACTAAATGTCTCATTGTCTCCTTGGTTGCACTCCTGAACCTTAGAAAAATCCACCTGTCTAGATATTGCATATCTACTTAAATTTATCTCGATACCCTCAATAATCCTGGATCACCTACAGATGTCATATATCCCTGTCCTGTTGACATAAGTCTACCATTATTAAACTTATTCACAACAAAATATAGTAATATTATATCCATTCCACAGCCTTGTTGTGTTAACCTCTTACATCTAGACGTTCCGCTAGCGGAACACCTGCTCCAATATCCAATGATGGGCGTGGCGCGAAATACAAACTCCTCTAAAATCCGAAAACTTCCATTTTTCAAACATATGACTATTTTACAGTATTTTAAAGACAAGACTCTCGTTAATCTAACCACACTGTCCGATTTCAAAAAGGCTTTACAGCGAAAGCAAAACATTACATTATGTCAGCAGAGTACCCAGCCAGAAATAATCAGACACCCATTTTTCAAGCTAGCATATAACGTCACAAAAAACAAAACCACAGCTAAATGCAGCACTAACCTTTGATGATCTTCATCAGATGACAACCCTAGGACATTATGTTATACAATACATGCATGTTTTGTTCAATCAAGTTCATATTTATATCAAAAACCAGCTTTTTACATTAGCATGTGACGTTCAGAACTAGCATACCCCCCGCAAACTTCCGGGGAATTCGCTAACATTTTACTAAATTACTCACGATAAACGTTCACAAAAAGCATAACAATTATTTTAAGAATTATAGATACAGACCTCCTCTATGCACTCGATATGTCCGATTTTAAAATAGCTTTTTGGTGAAAGCACATTTTGCAATATTCTAAGTACATAGCCCAGGCATCACGGGCTCGCTATTTAGACACCCGGCAAGTTTAGCACTCACCATAATCATATTTACTATTATAAAAGTTTCATTACCTTTTGTTGTCTTCGTCAGAATACACACCCAGGACTGCTACTTCAATAACAAATGTTGGTTTGGTCCAAAATAATCCATCGTTATATCCGAATAGCGGCGTTTTGTTCGTGCGTTCAAGACACTATCCGAAATAGTAAAGAAGTGTCACGCGCATGGCGCAATTCGTGACAATAAAATTCTAAGTATTCCATTACCGTACTTCGAAGCATGTCAACCGCTGTTTAAAATCAATTTTTACGACATTTTTCTCGTAGAAAAGCGACAATATTCCGACAGGGAATCTCCTTTTCGGCAAACAGAGGAAAAAATCCCAAAGGCGGGGGCGGTCGGGGTCACGCGCATAAGCCAGTGTCTCTTGATCGGCCACTTGAGAAAGGCGATAATGTGTTTCAGCCTGGGGCTGGAATGACGACATTCTGTTTTTTCCCGGGCTCTGAGCGCCTATGGACGACGTGGGAAGTGTCACGTTAGAGCAGAGATCCTTAGTAAATGATAGAGATGGAAAAGAAGTTCAACAAATGGTCAGAGAGGCCACTTCCTGTAAAGGAATCTCTCAGGTTTTGACCTGCCATTTGAGTTCTGTTATACTCACAGACACCATTCAAACAGTTTTAGAAAATTTAGGGTGTTTTCTATCCATATGTAATAAGTATATGCATATTCTAGTTACTGGGTAGGAGTGGTAACCAGATTAAATCGGGTATGTTTTTTATCCAGCCGTGTCAATGCTGCCCCCTAGCCCTAACAGGTTAAGGAAGCCTACCCTTAGTCTAAAGCTTTGCCCTTTTAGTCCTCTCATTGGTTCAAATTATCAATTGTGTTTAAGAACTTTAACTCCTCATAATTATCAGTTCTACAAATTCCCTTAAAATCAATATCACCAATGACCTTAAATTCACCATCCATGGCTTTTCAATGTGGTTGATCAGACCACACAGGAAGAGTCACCAGAGGGGTCAAAAGTCATACCACCCTTTTGGAACCGTGTTTCTTACTACATTAAACAAATTAAAGCTAAGAACTTTATTTACATTTTGTATCCCAGGGTCCCAGAACATTCCCTATCAAAAGAATTTCACGTGTTTAATTAAACTCAGAAAACAAAACTTCCAAAATGCCATGTGTGTAAACCCCTTTAAGATATCATGTCCCTATGAATTTTTTTTTTTCCAAAGAGAGCTAAGCGCTTCTTTTTCCATAAAATAAGTACTTGGTCAGCGTTTCATCCTACCACACTGATTCAAAAACCCAAAAGTTGACTATAAACAAAACTTCATAGTACTTATAACTCCATTGTACTCGCACCACCGCGGTTACACTCACCCCCTTACAAATAGCGCGTCCTCGAGTTAGCTTGTGACTCTACGTCCTACAGGAACGCGCACGCCGGCCAGGCTCACGCACAACTATAATTAATTTACACTGTTCCTGCGAAATAAAATAAACTCGCCCTGTAATCCACCTTTCTGACCTGACATTGTTTCATGCAATGAAAACATAATGTTAGCATACATCCACTTCCCGTTCAAATCACTGGTGTTACTAAACAATCAAACCACGAATCTATAACCAGAATTTATCACCAAACTTTTACGATTCCATTATTCAGACCAGAATCGCTTCCAGCCACATATGTTTTCAGTGCTCACAACCAACGCTTCTCATTTTACCCGTACGAAAAAAATAATATATATCTCTTTTCAAACAGCGTTCTGCCTTACCTCTATCGTAAGATTAAACCCAATGTTACAACTTTATCTCTCCTTCGGCTTCACTCTTATGAAATGTCCAAGGGTTTAAAAAATATCATGTATATCACCACAATTCTGTCGCAATTATTACTTTCCGCTCCTTATAATTCATTAGATTTAGGTAACTGCCTTTTCCTTGATTCCGTCATTGAAATACAACTCCCATTCTCTATAAATCATTTAAGCAGGCCATTTAGACCACAAACAACGTACTTTATCGAATTCGCCTCGCTATTATTTTGAATGAATCTGTCTTTCAATTTAACCTCAACAAGCTATCAAAGCATTTGGTTTCTATCTTAAACAAACACTAACAACCGTATGCTTCTAGTCATAACATAAAAATAATTAAATTAAATTTTAGTCCCATGGTGCATGGGCTGGGAACCGAACCCGGGCCCCCCGCATAGCAGGCAAGAATTCTACCACTGAACCAAAATGCTATTGCTTAGAGCTGCAATTCCGGTGGTTGTGTCCTACTCGGTCACAACGTTTACAGGCTGTTTTACAGTTTCTGGCGAAATGTCCTGTTCTATCTCAATTAAAACACCACTTCTCTCCGTCTTTGTCAGCGCGTCTCCCTGTTTTTCCCCTTCTGTCTACAGTGACTGTCTCTATCCACTTTTCTCAATAAGTTTGCTAAATCCTGTTCTCCTCTCTGTCTATCCCTAAACTGTCTCTGTCTATGGTTCCTTGGTGGGGCCTTACAATCCTCTGCCATGTGGCCGGTTATATTGCAGTTGTAGCACTTTCTGTCCTCAGGTTCTATCCACTTTCTACTCTCCCTGTTTCCCCCTTTCTTTTTAAAATCTTTCCTGCTTTTTCCTGCAATTTCTCCAAGAGTGGCGATCAAATGTTCTGCTCCTGTCTGTTCTTTCTTACTTTTCTTTTCCTTGCCATTATGCTCATGGTGTATAGCATACCTCTTTACTTCGGCCAATGTGGCTGTTCCCCACCCTATCAGAGTCTCTTTTATGATTTGACAAATTTCAGGCTCCATACCACTCAAGAAGGCTATTTTTAACTGTTGGTGGTAAGGTCCGTCGTCTCCCTGTCTAGGCTCTACCAGTCCACTATTAGCATTGAACACATCTCTCAGTCTCTCTAAATACTGGCAAACAGTTTCCCCATCCCCTTGTTTACACTCATGTATTTTTGAAAAGTCTGCATGTCTATGGTAATAGTCCCTAAGATTATTACAGAGCTGTGTCAATTTGTCTGCATAATCCCCATCTCCTGCCCATGGTAAAACCGGTTCTTCTCCTTGCCCTGGAACCCAGGCTCCCTTCACTGCTGCCCAGTCTTTCCCCACTATCTGTCGGACAGCCCTTTCCAATTCTCCTGTATTTAGTTTAAAACTCTCGGTCAGTCCCACCATATCTCTCCTAAACCCTTCTATTCCTGTTTTTGGATGTGCTATTCCCTCAACTGCTCTTGCTACATCTCTCTGAGTCCAGGGTCGATACATTTGTAAGATATCCGATTGATCAGCTTCGCCTGCCCTAGGATTAGGAAGCTCTATGAGAGGACACTGATCCTCCTCCCAATCTGATTGAACCTCCCTCAGCCCTGGCTTATTATACAGCGCCAGTCGCTTTTTAAGGTTAGACTCTCTTGGTTCTGGCTCTTCTTTCCTCTCCTTTGAGGATTTACCACCCATGTTTATTCAATTACTGTTATTCCTATTGTCACAATATGTGTGTACTTACTCAATTACTTCGTTTATTTTCTAATATGTATTCTCACTTTCTATGGGTGTAACCTCCTTCCTCCTGTTTGGAATAATCAGACCTATTTTGCGCGCCTCTGGTAGATCTCGATTATCCCCTCTAAAATGTATTTTGACAGGCGATCTATATTCATACAAATTATGTCCCTGACCTACGTTCTTATAAATGTTATTATTATATTTCGCCTTCCATATTATGTTTTCCGCCTAATATATTATTGACCAGGTATCATTTAGGTCTCAATATTAGCTCCAATTCTCACAATCTATGTGTATGCTTCTATAATTCTGTTATTATACTTAAATCTCACAATCTATGTGTGTGCTCTACTGTTATCTCACTTACTCCTGTTAGTCCTATACTAACGTAACTTACTTATCTTTATTTCGCCTTCTATATTACGTTTTCCGGCTACTGTACTTCGACCAGTTTTACTGTTAGGTCTTACTGCAACCAGTTTTACTGTTAGGTCTTACTGCAACCAGTTTTACTGTTAGGTCTTACTGCAACCGGTTTTACTTTTAGGTCTTACTTAGATCTGTGACCCAGTGCCGCCAACACTAACATAGATACTTTTGTCTTAAACTTTCTCTACATTAGATTATATGGACGGTATACCCGATACAAATCTTACTTTTTGTTAGT
This sequence comes from Salmo salar, assembly GCF_965601325.2. Taxonomy (NCBI): domain Eukaryota; kingdom Metazoa; phylum Chordata; class Actinopteri; order Salmoniformes; family Salmonidae; genus Salmo; species Salmo salar. The sequence continues at coordinate 86,132,302 of NC_138295.1, forward strand.
TTTACGGTTAATATCCTCCCTCACATTTATCTTGACCAATGCTTAATAGGAACCTAATCCAGTCCATTCTAAGTCAATTTTTAGTAAGTTTAGAATTTAACCCCAAACTAATGAATAAAGATTACTGACCTTATTTTGCAGCTGAGAATTCAATGTAGGTTGGATCTCGTCACCGCTTCTGTCACATACCAGTTTGCCACCGGCCTGTAAAGAACCCACAGAAAAGGGCCGGGTCTTTGATTTACGGATATTTCATCCGCCCGTGCACGGTTTCGGTGTCTCCTTGGAACGACAGGAGCGGGTATTGAAATCCGGCTCGAAGGACCAATTGTTAAAGGAATTTTATATCTTGATGATAATAATCAATAATCAATTCGCCTTGACTAATGCCCAAGGTTTGTAAGACAATGGGTTAAAATAATTAGGCAAGGACTCAGCTTTCTGCAAAAGGTTTCTGTAGCTTTATTCAGAGAAGGTTCTGGCGTCAGGATAACAAAACAGTCATTATATAGTTCTTGCTTACTTACGCATGTTATGAGAATTTTGTTCCCAATGTTCATAAACTGAACTTCAATTAAACTACTCAGTCTGCACCCCAGAGTTTGTAAGGTTCTGGTTAAATGACACAGACGGAGGCCCAGCCTACAATAGTCAACCAAGTTTATTCACGAGAGCTCAGAATATCATACAATGTACACAGCCTTTTATACCTAACATTTGGTCATATCATATGTCATACCCCTTACAGATGCCCCCTCCTCTTCTTTAACACTGTCAATGCTTATTTACAAGTCTTCTCCATCACAAATCCTGCCCCATGTTACATAATCTACTGCAAGCCTAAAGTTTTCTCCCCTCTCTGGGTGGGGAGACCTTCTTCCTGTTATCAGTTTCACTGTGGTCACAAGTTGTCTTCTGTCTGGTAACAGTTCCCCTTTTCCCTTGAATGTCTTGCCTATATTGCTAAATCATTAAGCTTAAACTTTTCCAACACACACACATTAGTACATTCATCTTATAATCACTCGGTTATACCTTTTCAGGGTGAAATCATTTAGTCAAACCTTTAATCATATAATTTCCATTACAACGCACATGCATTTACACACAATCCGTTGGTGACCTGCAACCCCCATAAACTTCTCACACTGTTTATCACCTTCTGGCTCAGCCTGTTCCTTTCCTTCAAGGTTAGGAACTCTCTGAAGTTTTACTCCCTTGACCATCTGCTTCTGTAGCTATACTAATTGCATACACACATTTCTTTCCCTCTCCAGTGGTTCCTGGACTTTCCGGAACTAATCAGACCAATCGATCCCTACATTGATCATTACATTGATTATTCATTAACCCTGCTGTATGACTAATAATTCATCATGGTTTATTGATTCATTTACCTTTATTAGATAATTCTCTTATCAACCACTTCCAGCAGCAACTGGTCTCCAATCTAGGGACTGACCAGGACCAACCCTGCTTAGCTTCAGAAGCAAGCCAGCTGTGGGATGCAGGGTGTTAAGCAGCGAATAAGATCCAACATGATTATACCACTCTACATGGAGAAATATACACTAATGGGTTCTTGTATTTGTTGCTATTTAATCAACTCAAAGTCACCACACTATTTCATTGATGTAGCCTAGTTTTAACCGGTCTATGAGGCACTGTTGGCCGACGGGTCAAATATGAGGTTATTACAGTAGCCTACCTTTCACTGAAAGATGCATTTTGGTCCTTTCCTCTCCCCTTACACCCGGCTATCAAGGGAATTTGGGAAGGTTGTGGCTGTTTATACTTCGGTTATTGTGATGATTTTGTCAGAGGAAACAAATCTGAATCTCTGATAATCTAACAGTTACGCTGTACTGGAGATTCAGCACAATGTATAGCGCCGCAGTTGATCAATTGCACGTGAATCTAAACCCGCAGTTTATCATGTGCCATTCTTCAGCTATATTTACATCAAATCTTCTCAGGCCTACCTATTGCATCTGTTCTCCAGCAATAAAGTCAATTATCAAGTTAATATTCATTTAGTCACAGCATAAATTAAACGTGAGCCTACACAATCAAATTAACTTGTCAAGACCCTGCAATTCTTCTCCGTTATTACTTTTATTCAGGACAAAATACCCCCAGTTCTCGCATTATTTTACAGACTTGGTCAGAAAGGGTAACTGATTCTCAAGACCCAGACAAACAAATGTAGAATAACATTCAATACACAATCTTAGGCTACATAACAGGGGCGGAAATCCCAGGGGGGACGGGGGGTACACGACCCCCCCATCCTGGGAAAAATATGATTTGTCCCCCCCAATATATCACTGTAAACATTACTCTGTAATTTAAATAATAATAATAATACGCAATGAAAGCAATTGTGCTGATTATAGACACTTAATAGAGCTTTTTTAAGTTTCAAAAGATTGCGACCCCCCACCCTTTGCCTCACAATGGTTTGATCCACTGCCAGTTCCTTAGTTGGCAAGGTAACAGAGGGTTCGTATCTACTGTCTGAAAGGCACTCAATGCACGTGACTGACATGAGGTTAATCCAGTCAATCGCGCCATAGCAATGTTTTGTTTTATGTTGGCAGGGTTCACACACACACACACACACTAGCTGAATTTGCAGAGCTAGCGTGCAAATATTAACTATTAAGCTAGCTAGTACCTATTCCATTTATGTGGCGTCGTCAAAGATGGAATTTTTGCTATCGTCAATTTATTCCAAGATCAGCAATGTAAGTTAGTGCTTCAAAGTCCCTGTGATAAGGTTAGCGATAAACTGAAGTCCAAACTGAACAGAACTACACTCTCTTCTACCGTTGTCTTAAATATATTTAATGGTCTCGTTGCAAAAGCTAAATTGTCGCAAGGTAACTTTTATTTATTTTATTTCACCTTTATTTAACCCGGGTAGCAAAGATTATAGCAAACACCACTGAAACGGAATTTGTGCTCGCTAGCTTTGCAAATTCAGCTATTGTTGGAAGCCAGCCAATATGAAACAAACGGTTAAAATTACAAAAGGTTGCAGCATATGTTGTGTAAATGGTGAACTCATACAGCTGTCAACTCTTGTCACTGCAATCCGTTTCACATTTGCTAGCTACCTTTTAGATCGAAGCCCATATAGAATGATAGAAGATATGATAGAAGCCCATCTCCTACTGTAAATAACCTACACACTGTGTGTGTGTGTGTGTGTGTGTGTAGCCAGCCAGCTAGAAAAATGGCAGAAAAAAGAAAAAAGACGGACATCAGAGTATTTTTCAGTACACCAAAATGCAAAGTAAGAACCCTATAACCTAATATCTCAAAGACTAGTTGATAAAATGTTCATAAGAAAGAAGTGAAATGCTAATGAAAATGTTTCACAATGTCATTAGGCAGAGCAGGCAACAGATGGCACACAGACAGCAGAGCTGGGGACAGACTGGCAGAGACAGGGAGTCTCAGGTAAGTTTGTTGAGTCTTTGTTTGGCAACATTATGAAAGGTTAAATTTTTTTGACTTGTAAAATAGGAACATAATTGGAAAATGCCATGGATACCCCCACTCTCGACTGAACTAAGATTTGTTAAAGGCAATGGTATTGCTGTTGTGATTAGTTGTGTAGTTTTGGGTACCGGTAATTAGGAGCACGGCAAACACCTTATTTCTTTGGTTCCTCAATATACATTTACCATATTACAACGTAGGCTGTGTGTAACAGCACTACTTTGTGTCCCCCTCAGGAATTGCTCGAGAAAATTATGTAATTGTCCCCTCCAAAGTTGATAACAATTTTCGCCCCTGCTACATAAAATAACCTGGAAGGCCTACCCTGTAGCAAACAAAATATTTGCATAGGCCGTAACGGTTTAACTTGCTTCAAAACAGGCTGAATTCAGGTTGGCATAAGTGAGTAAAGCGGTGCCACAGAAATTGTTTTGAATTAAAGCAGATACCTACCGGTAGCTCAAAAGTTGGAGCCAATTTTGTTGCTGTATTAACTGCATTTAAAGGTTGCGTGTACATGCTCTTTGAATTCATGGCGACTATAAGTACGACGCACACCCCGAGCGTTGATCATGCGGATAGAGAAGGCCTGTATGAACAGACTTCACCTCACGCTTTTCATAGAAATTAACCGGTTAATTTCTCCCATGTAATCGGAGTGGGTGGGAAATCCTGGTAAAACTGTTCCCCCCCCATCAAACCCTAGGTTAGAGGCGCTACAAGCAACTCTGGGAGAGCTAGGACCTGATAGCAGCCTGCCAGCTAAAGCAGGTTAGCATTGACTTATTTAACCTGAAAGTTTGGATTGTCACTGGGATATGAAGACCAACCGCCAAAACGATGGGCTAATGAGACGAGAGCTGGTTTCACATGTAAGCATTCACTAATAGGAAACCAAGTCAGTCAGGAGAGAAGACACCCAGCAGAGTAATTTAAATGCAAGTTGACAACCGTGATATTAGTTAGCACTGAAACCCCGATTCTAGCAACATCCTCATATGTACCAACCCCAGACACTGTGTTCCACAACCATCAAGTTAAAATGAACTAGAACCCATTCCACATCATGTGATGCTACTAGCATAAATTGACCAACACTGAGCAAATGTAGCTTAAACACAGGGGTCAAAGTATTAATATATTGCAAAATAAATGTTGCCAAGTAGGAACCGCCAAAACAATACTGAGGACACAAGTATTACAGTTAATGTTTAATTGAGCCAAAACAAGCAAATGCAGTTACACACACAGACAACCTGGACTAGAGTACCCATGAACTCTTGCATGTCCCACGTCAGATATCCATGTTTGTGGTCAACGGGGGCTCCGATGAAGCGGTGAACAGTTCCTTAGAGGTAGCGTCGTCAGACGGGCCAGTCGCAGCTTCAGAGGTAGCGTCGTCAGACGGGCCAGTCGCAGCTTCAGAGGTAGCGTCGTCAGACGGGCCAGTCGCAGCTTCAGAGGTAGCGTCGTCAGACGGGCCAGTCGCAGCTTCAGAGGTAGCGTCGTCAGACGGGCCAGTCGCAGCTTCAGAGGTAGCGTCGTCAGACGGGCCAGTCGCAGCTTCAGAGGTAGCGTCGTCAGACGGGCCAGTCGCAGCTTCAGAGGTAGCGTCGTCAGACGGGCCAGTCGCAGCTTCAGAGGTAGCGTCGTCAGACGGGCCAGTCGCAGCTTCAGAGGTAGCGTCGTCAGACGGGCCAGTCGCAGCTTCAGAGGTAGCGTCGTCAGACGGGCCAGTCGCAGCTTCAGAGGTAGCGTCGTCAGACGGGCCAGTCGCAGCTTCAGAGGTAGCGTCGTCAGACGGGCCAGTCGCAGCTTCAGAGGTAGCGTCGTCAGACGGGCCAGTCGCAGCTTCAGAGGTAGCGTCGTCAGACGGGCCAGTCGCAGCTTCAGAGGTAGCGTCGTCAGACGGGCCAGTCGCAGCTTCAGAGGTAGCGTCGTCAGACGGGCCAGTCGCAGCTTCAGAGGTAGCGTCGTCAGACGGGCCAGTCGCAGCTTCAGAGGTAGCGTCGTCAGACGGGCCAGTCGCAGCTTCAGAGGTAGCGTCGTCAGACGGGCCAGTCGCAGCTTCAGAGGTAGCGGCCAACAGTTCCTCAAAGGCATGGTCAGAGGGGGGGCCAGTCGCAGCTTCAGAGGTAGCGGCCAACAGTTCCTCAAAGGCATGGTCAGACGGGGGGCCAGTCGCAGCTTCAGAGGTAGCGGCCAACAGTTCCTCAAAGGCATGGTCAGACGGGGGGCCAGTCGCAGCTTCAGAGGTAGCGGCCAACAGTTCCTCAAAGGCATGGTCAGACTGGGGGCCAGTCGCAGCTTCAGAGGTAGCGGCCAACAGTTCCTCAAAGGCATGGTCAGACGGGGGGCCAGTCGCAGCTTCAGAGGTAGCGGCCAACAGTTCCTCAAAGGCATGGTCAGACGGGGGGCCAGTCGCAGCTTCAGAGGTAGCGGCCAACAGTTCCTCAAAGGCATGGTCAGACGGGGGGCCAGTCGCAGCTTCAGAGGTAGCGGCCAACAGTTCCTCAAAGGCATGGTCAGACGGGGGGCCAGTCGCAGCTTCAGAGGTAGCGGCCAACAGTTCCTCAAAGGCATGGTCAGACGGGCCAGTCGCAGCTTCAGAGGTAGCGTCGTCAGACGGGCCAGTCGCAGCTTCAGAGGTAGCGTCGTCAGACGGGCCAGTCGCAGCTTCAGAGGTAGCGTCGTCAGACGGGCCAGTCGCAGCTTCAGAGGTAGCGTCGTCAGACGGGCCAGTCGCAGCTTCAGAGGTAGCGTCGTCAGACGGGCCAGTCGCAGCTTCGTCAGAGGACATGCGCCTCAGCTTCTCCTCAGAGGACAGGGCATCATTTGCCTGAGAGCTACCATGGTTTGGAGAAGCTTGGGATTCTACTTCGTTAGTCTCTAAATACTCTATAGAAAAAACAAAAGGAACAGTTGGGTATTCTACAGCAACACATCTGTTCCACACGGTCTAGGCCGAATTGCCAGTCGAATGTTGAACCCAACAGTTTTCAAAGTATATGTTTCAGGCCGTACCTTCTCTGTCTTGTTTAGCGTCAGACCCTATGGATCGGAGCAAGGCCAGGGCATGCTCAATGGAGACGTCATTTGATGACAGCTCTGAAAAACGTAGGTTAAGGTACACAAGCAAAATTACCAAATCAAAGGCTTTGACAACGTTATTTAGACTGAGTTACTCTATGGTGTTGAATGAGTGTCAAACACAGCAGCACCATAGACAGTGACAAAGAACATAGCTAGAAGGGTTGTGGAAAGAAACACTTACCTCCAAGTCTCCTCTGCAGAGAGACTTGATCTTGCTTCTGGGACTTTCCAACAGGGTAACAAGAAACTGAGGAGAAAGTGTTGACAGAAGTTGAGTTCACACAAAATAGCTACATATATTAATAATAGATGACCAATGCGGAAGAAACAGACAGTCAAATTTGAATCTCCAACTTATAAAGTTAAGCATATTTCCCAAACAAATCCCTTCAATCCAAATAAAACGTTAGTGAACCAACCTTTGACAACCCCCACAGTCATCACAAAGAGCAGCAATTCTCTCACACCTCCCATGATCATGAGAATAGTCTGTGTTATCAACAGGTAATGTCTTCCCATGGCCTGTATGAGGCTTATATAGGCCACTAATGACCGTTTACCTGACAAACATGACTTAACGATCAATTAACAAGCTTGATTGAGGTGTTACATTCAGATAGAAATAGACCATGTAGAACATATGTTGATTCTTTGGTGGGCAGGCAATCTTTTCTACTCCATATATTGCATTTATATCTGTAATGTTTAACCCTAATGGTCTCAGAATCTTCAAAGATATTAGGGGGAAATAAACACTGTACCCAAATCCACTTTTTACAATGCTCCTGGGAAATGGGTAGGCCTCCACCATACAGTTTTACAGCTGTGATATATTTATTTATTTACATAGATCACATACTTAAATATATATATGTTAGCTGTAGGTAGCTTTGGGATAAAATTCCCATATTGTATTGTTACTAACATAAATCATAATATATCATATTTTCCTCATTTGCTCTGTAGGAGGTTCGTCATATGAAGGACATTCAAGTGGATGTGACCCCTAACCTGACATAATGTAAACGTTATACATTAAGCTCTCTCCCTCAGTGACATGAATTAGTATATTTCATATTCTCAGAACCCAACAGTAGGTTTTAAGGTGTGGCTGCATGTTTGTCGTGGACGCATCGTCACTCTTGATGTTCTTTTTCCAGATTGCAAGTGAAACACCTTTAGATGTGGTAAGTGCCAGTTGGTAACTTTTCCTCACACTTGCTTGTTTAAGGTATGGATGCAACACCCCAGTATGTCTGCAGGGGCTGGTCACTGAGATTTACCATGTTACACATGCTACTAGACTAACCTTCCAAGTAAATATGTTACAAGTCTGAACTGGCCGTCCTTGTCTTTCCTCAACTAATTGAAAGCTCAGGGACAGACATCCTGAACGACTTTGATGTCAGAGCTCCCATCAGCCCTCTACACCTCGCTGTGAGTAAAGCCTACCTGCTCCTGTAGTGGTCTCCATATGACAAATGGCACCCTATTCCCTATTTAGTACACTACTTTTGACCAGATCCTTATAGGCCCTGATCAAAAGTAGTTCACTACATAGGGAATAGGGTGCTATCTGGGAAGCAGGCATGGTGTTGATTTTCCACAGGAAGTTGACTGTCCAGACAGACTCACACACCAAATTCCTATCTATTCCTGATTCGTGTAAAATACATGCATATTCTACACAGTGATGATGAGGATGATTTCCTTATTTTGCCATTTGAGTTAATCAACCTCAGAGGAGAAGTAGAGTGTTTGTTTCTCAATCCCACGCTTGGCAGGGACCTCCGATGTTGATGCTGGGCGGGAGCAAAAATGGGCTCCCGATTGAAAGACTCTGGTCTACTTTAGAGGTCTAGCACTGTATTTCTGTTCAGGCGTACCACTGGTCTACTATAGGACATTGATTATATATCTATTCAGGCGTACCACTGGACTTTGCTTGAGACTGTGTTTGTGTTTCTATTCAGGCGTACCACGGCCACCACCATGCTATGGAGGTTCTGGTTCAGTCTCTGCTGGATCTAGACGTGAGGGACAGCCAGGGGCGCACCCTCTGGACCTGTCTGCCTTAAAAAGCCATGTGGACTGTGTTGACGTCCTCATCAACCAGGGAGCCTCCATCCTGGTTAAAGACTTCACCCTGAAGAGGACCCCCATCCACACTGCATGTACACATAGAATATCACATAGAGCTTCTGTAATTAAAAAGTGTTCCTGACCAAGATGGCCATTTGTTTGGTCATGTTGCTAGGACGACAATGTCCACTCTAGGGATGTTACATGGTATAGTGTGAAAATACACACTAGACACTGATCTAAGGTCATTTTTTTGTCATGTTCTCCACTAATGATTGAGGATCTAGGGAGGGTAAGCTGATCCTACATCAGTGCACAGGGGAGACTTCTATCCAGAGCCAGGTACACAGCTAGCAGGTGACAGGCTTCGATGGCCTCAGCCCCAAAATTCTTTATTATCTGCTGTGTTAACATCATGAGGATGTCATCTAGCAACACCACTGTTCTAGAAATCTGTCTGTTCATGTGAAGGTTATAGTCGTCCAGCAATCTGCTCATATCCTCTCTGTTTATCCTCCTCTAGCTACCAACGGTCAATCATCTGACATTCTTATATCCTCTCTGTTTATCCTCCTCTAGCTACCAACGGTCAATCATCTGACATTCTTATATCCTCTCTGTTTATCCTCCTCTAGCTACCAACGGTCAATCATCTGACATTCTTATATCCTCTCTGTTTATCCTCCTCTAGCTACCAACGGTCAATCATCTGACATTCTTATATCCTCTCTGTTTATCCTCCTCTAGCTACCAACGGTCAATCATCTGACATTCTTATATCCTCTCTGTTTGTCCTCCTCTAGCTACCAACGGTCATTCAGAGTGTTTGCGTTTGCTGATTGGAAATGCTGACCTCCAGAGTGCAGTGGACTTTCAAGACGGGAATAGACAGTAAGTCACTTGGGTTTTGGATACAATTCCTGAAATAAAGAGATTTTGACATTGGGGCTGCATCCCAAATGGCAACCTATACCCTACTTCGTGCACTACTTTAAACCAAAGCCCTATGGGCTCAGGTCAAAAGTAGTGTACGATATAGGGAATAGGGTTGCCATTTGGGACTCAACCCTGGTTATTACCAGTTTTTTGTCTTTTCCACCCTTGTCTGTCAGACGTGGTCAAGTGTAAATATGACTTCTTACATGAGCCTGACAGTGCATCTCACGAAAGACTGAACACTATCTCAGGCTAACATAGTTTGGAAAGCAATTGGCTATTGCTTCAAAGAGAAGACAATGAAAAGACTAATCTGTCTTTTAGTTATCAAAATTCTCAACTTAATTGAGCGAACAGTATTTTTGGCATTGGCTATATCCCCGGTGAGTGTGCATATTCACTTTCTTTATCCCTGGGTCAGTGCCACTTGAAAGTCATATTGAAAAAGATTCTGCTAATCTCTATAGTCATATAAAGTGTAGTAGAATTGCACGATAAAACATATTTTAAAAAGGCCAATTTTTTTTCCTGTAAAGAGAAACATATCTGATATAGCCTAGCCTAGCCTTACTCCATCACGCGCTGCATTGAACAGCCGTTTTTTTGCGAACGGTGATTGAGTTATATTATTAGCCTAAATAATGACTATCCAATTTACTAATCACATTAGCAATAGTTAGCTATCTTACATAAGTCTGTAAATGTGATGATGCATAGAATGCTTTATATATTTTTTATGGTGAAAATTAGCTTCCCCTTAACTTGAGACTCGCATGCCTATGAGCAAGACAGTTAGGCCTAAACACTCTGTTTTCCTTTGCTAATGTTTCCCCCGTCCGTCCGTCCGTCCGTCGGCTGTCAGTTATGTCGATGACTGTGTACATACGGCACGCCAATCACCAACACCGGAAGTCCCATGACCGTCACAGCCCTAGTTGTATGCTTGAGTTTGTTCAAGAGAGGCTTTGATGCCAGATTTTTGCAGATTTTGCTTTAGTTTTCCTCAGCCTGTGTTTTGTTTCTCTCTCCTTTTCCTGTTAGATGGTGAGGCTGCTTCTCTCCAGAGGAGCCAACATTAATGCTTTTGACAAGAAGGACCGCCGAGCAATCCACTGGGCTGCTTACATGGGTAAGGAGTTGACCACATCATTTACATTCTGACTAATGTCCTTATCCCAGTGAGTGAATGAATTGGCTGTGTGTTACCCTCACAGCTCAGCTGTATGGTCTACCTCTAGTGTGTTATTATGTCAGAATGATGGACTAAGTATGTTGATAAGATGTAGGTTTTCAATTGTACTAACACGATGTAGGTATTGCTAATGGTGCTGTGTACCACTGTAAACTAACCTCTCTCCCTCTATATCTCAGCCTATCTCTTTGCATGTCTCTCTCTCTCTCCATCTCTGTTTCTCACTCTGTCTCTCTTCCCCTCCCCCATAGTGCACATTGAGGAGGTGAAACTGCTGGCCTCTCATGGATCAGAGGTGTCCTGTAAAGACAAGAAGGCCTACACCCCTCTCCACTCTGCAGCCTTCAGCGGCATGATCAGCACGGTCAAGCAACTCCTGGACCTTGGGGTGGATGTGAATCAATGCATACATACACCTCCCCGCATTCAACTGTGTAGTCCCTGTTCAATTACAACGCCACGAAAAGACAGAGCTCTAGTGTGTTGGAGAATGATTTCCTTTCAAGTAATGAAGATATGGAGGTTGGGCCAGGGGTTTGGGACCAGGGGGTTGGGACCAGTGTGTTGTGGCCAGGGATTTTTCATAAGAAAGTAATGAAGAGAGGTTGGGCCAGTGCGTTGGGGCCAGGGGGTTTTCATAACCAAGTAATGAAGAGATGGAGATTGGATCCAGAGGGTTGGAGACAGGAGGTTGGAGCCAGTGGGTTGGGACCCAGTGTGTCGGGACCCAGTGTGTCAAGTTTGCTGACGACACGAAGGCGATGAGAGGTCAGAGACTTGGCATTGTGGTGCCAGGACAACCTCTCCCTCAATGCCAGTAAGACCAAGGAGCTGATCGTGGACTACAGGAGCAAGAGGGGAGAGCACGTCCCCATCCACATCAACAGGGCTGTTCCTTGGCGACCTAACATGGCCCACACACACCTGCACAGTCGTGAAGAGGGCGCGCCAGGAGGCTGAAATATTTGGCATGGGCACTCGCATCCTCAAAAAGTTAAAGGGTCTTGCTCTGACCCTACGCACAATCACTAGACTGTATACAAAGCATATGCACACTCACACACACTACATTCACACTCCCACACACACACACACACACACACAAACCGACACAACCCAAACACACATGCATACACATTACACACTCTCACAAACACACACATCATTTGCAGCTGCTGCTCTGTTCTTTATTTTGCTATTATTATTATATATCCTGATGCCTAGTCACTTTACCCTGCCTTCTTGTACATATCTACCTCAAATACCTCGTACCCCTGCACACTGATCTGGAACTGGTACTCCTTGTATATAGCTTTATTCTTGGGTATTTTATTCCTCGCGTTACAATATATACAGTACCAGTCAAAAGTTTATTTTTTTTTTACAATTTTCTACATTGTAGAACATCAAAAATATGAAATAACACATAAGGAATCCTGTAGTAACCAAAAAAGTGTTAAACAAATGAAAATATATTTTATATTTGAGATTCTTCAAAGTAGCTACCCTTTGCCTTGATGACAGCTTTGCACACTCTTGGCATTCACTCAACCAGCTTCATGAGGTACTCACCTGGAATGCATTTCATTTAACAGGTGTGCCTTGTTCAAAGTTAATTTGTGGAATTTATTTCCTTCTTAGTGCGTTTGAGCCAATCACTTGTTTTGTGACAAGGTAGGGGTGGTATACAGAAGATAGCCCTATTTGGTAAAATACCAAGTCCATATTTTTTTACATTTTACATTTTAGTCATTTAGCAGACACTCTTATCCAGAGCGACTTACAGTAGTGAATGCATACATTTCATACAATTTCATACATTGTTTTTTTTCCTGTGCTGGCCCCCCCGTGGGAATCGAACCCTCAACCCTGGTGTTGCAAACACCATGCTCTACCAACTGAGCTACAGGGAAGGCATATCATGGCAAGAACTTTGAATGTTTCTTCAAGTGCAGTTGCAAAATCCATCAAGCGCTATGTCTCTCATGAGGACCGCCACAGGAAAGGAAGACCCAGAGTTACCTCTGCTGTAAAGTTCAAGTAACAGACACATCTCAACATCAACTGTTCAGAGGAGACTACGTGAATCAGGCCTTCATGGTCAAATTGCTGCAAAGAAGCCACTACTAAAGAACACCAATAAGAAGAAGAGACTTGCTTGGGCCAAGAAACACCAGCAATGGACATTAGACCGGTGGAAATCTGTCCTTTTGGAAAAGCAATCCAGGTGAAGCTGGTTGAGAGAATGCCAAGAGTGTGCAAAGGGTGGCTACATTGAAGAGTCTATATAAATATAAAATTGATTTTGATATGTTCAACACTTTTTTGGTTACTACATGATTCCATATGTCTTATTTCATAGTTTTGAGTTCTTCACTATTATTTTACAATGTAGAAAATAGTCAAAATAAAGAAAAACCTTTGAATGAGTAGGTGTGTCCAAACTTTTGATTGGTACTGTATATATATATTATATACTGCTCAAAAAAATAAAGGGAACACTTAAACAACACATCCTAGATCTGAATGAAAGAAATAATCTTATTAAATACTTTTTTCTTTACATAGTTGAATGTGCTGACAACAAAATCACACAAAAATAATCAATGGAAATCCAATTTATCAACCCATGGAGGTCTGGATTTGGAGTCACACTCAAAATTAAAGTGGAAAACCACACTACAGGCTGATCCAACTTTGATGTAATGTCCTTAAAACAAGTCAAAATGAGGCTCAGTAGTGTGTGTGGCCTCCACGTGCCTGTATGACCTCCCTACAACGCCTGGGCATGCTCCTGATGAGGTGGCGGATGGTCTCCTGAGGGATCTCCTCCCAGACCTGGACTAAAGCATCCGCCAACTCCTGGACAGTCTGTGGTGCAACGTGGCATTGGTGGATGGAGCGAGACATGATGTCCCAGATGTGCTCAATTGGATTCAGGTCTGGGGAACGGGTGGGCCAGCCCATAGCATCAATGCCTTCCTCTTGCAGGAACTGCTGACACACTCCAGCCACATGAGGTCTAGCATTGTCTTGCATTAGGAGGAACCCAGGGCCAACCGCACCAGCATATGGTCTCACAAGGGGTCTGAGGATCTCATCTCGGTACCTAATGGCAGTCAGGCTACCTCTGGCGAGCACATGGAGGGCTGTGCGGCCCCCCAAAGAAATGCCACCCCACACCATGACTGACCCACCACCAAACCGGTCATGCTGGAGGATGTTGCAGGCAGCGGAACGTTCTCCACGGCGTCAGCAGACTCTGTCACGTCTGTCACGTGCTCAGTGTGAACCTGCTTTCATCTGTAAAGAGCACAGGGCGCCAGTGGCGAATTTGCCAATCTTTTTGTTCTCTGGCAAATGCCAAACGTCCTGCACGGTGTTGGGCTGTAAGCACAACCCCCACCTGTGGACGTCGGGCCCTCAAACCACCCTCATGGAGTCTGTTTCTGACCATTTGAGCAGACACATGCACATTTGTGGCCTGCTGGAGGTCATTTTGCAGGGCTCTGGCAGTGCTTCTCCTGCTCCTCCTTGCACAAAGGCGGAGGTAGCGGTCCTGCTGCTGGGTTGTTGCCCTCCTACGGCCTCCTCCACGTCTCCTGATGTACTGGCCTGTCTCCTGGTAGCGCCTCCATAGTCTGGACACTACGCTGACAGACACAGCAAACCTTCTTGCCACAGCTCACATTGATGTGCCATCCTGGATGAGCTGCACTACCTGAGCCACTTGTGTGGGTTGTAGACTCCGTCTCATGCTACCACTAGAGTGAAAGCACCGCCAGCATTCAAAAGTGACCAAAACATCAGCCAGGAAGCCTAGGAACTGAGAAGTGGTCTGTGGTCCCCATCTGCAGAACCACTCCTTTATTGGGGGTGTCTTGCTAATTGCCTATAATTTCCACCTGTTGTCTATTCCATTTGCACAACAGCATGTGAAATGTATTGTCAATCAGTGTTGCTTCCTAAGTGGACAGTTTGATTTCACAGAAGTGTAATTGACTTGGAGTTACATTGTGTTGTTTAAGTGTTCCCTTTATTTTTTTGAGCAGTGTATATATATTATATATATATATTCTATAGTTTTGTTCTCTGCATCGTTGGGGTGGGCTCGTAAGCAAGCATTTCACGGTAAAGAGTTGATTTGAGAGGGAAAGACAAAGAGCGAGGGAGTCCAAATGTATTCTGACCTAGTCTTTAGTATGAATCCATTTTTAATGAGATGAGTACAAAACATTAAAGGAACAGTTGTCTCCATGTCTCGTCCGTACCTGGTAGAGTATTCGGGTGGGGGTCCCGCAAAGTTCATCCCAATGGCTGGGGGAGGAGGGTAGGCCTCATTGGTCATGTAGGGACATATCTTTTCCAGAGAATCTACCAATTTTCTACCAAATTGCAAGAAATTACCGGGATTCCCGTTCAAACCGAAAGTGCTATTTAGAAGCATATGTTTTATTTAACCAGGTAAGTTGACTGAGAACACATTCTCATTTACAGCAATGACCTGGGGAATAGTTACAGGGGAGGGGGGGGGTGAATGAGCCAATAGTAAGCTTGGGATGATTAGGTGACCGTGATGGTATGAGGGCCAGATTGGGAATTTAGCCAGGACACCAGGGTTAACACCCCTACTCTAACAATAAGTGCCATGGGATCTTTAGTGACCACAGAGAGTCAGGACACCTGTTTAACGTCCCACCCGAAAGACAGCACATGTCCCCAATCACTGTCCTGGGATATTATTTTAGACCAGAGGAAAGAGTGACTCCTACTGGCCCTCCAACACCACTGTTAAAGGAATTTTATATCTTGATGATAATAATCAATAATCAATTCGCCTTAACTAATGCCCAAGGTTTGTAAGACAATGGGTTAAAATAATTAGGCAAGGACTCAGCTTTCTGCAAAAGGTTTCTGTAGCTTTATTCAGAGAACGTTCTGGCGTCAGGATAACAAAACAGTCATTATATAGTTCTTGCTTACTTACGCACATGCATTTACACACAATCCGTTGGTGACCTGCAACCCCCATAAACTTCTCACTCTGTTTATCACCTTCTGGCTCAGCCTGTTCCTTTCCTTCAAGGTTAGGAACTCTCTGAAGTTTTACTCCCTTGACCATCTGCTTCTGTAGCTATACTAATTGCATACACACATTTCTTTCCCTCTCCAGTGGTTCCTGGACTTTCCGGAACTAATCAGACCAATCGATCCCTACATTGATCATTACATTGATTATTCATTAACCCTGCTGTATGACTAATAATTCATCATGGTTTATTGATTCATTTACCTTTATTAGATAATTCTCTTATCAATTCCACCCTTAAATGATTCAATAATTCACCATGATGATCAGATGCTATATGAGAACCCTACTAATCACATTCTATATGTAATCACACATAATTATACGCTATATGGAAATACAAATAATCGCTATATGGAAATACAAATAATCACACGCTATATGGAAATACAACTAATCACACGCTATATGGAAATTAATTGTGATACAAGGATTAAACAAAACCAATACATGAATATTCCTCCTACTCCTCCATTACTGTCCTAGGCCTATTTCCAATTATGACACTTCGATTCAGGATTTTCATCATCATTTTCATTAAAGGAACAGTCTATCAAAACATTGAAAATTCTATCTAAACGTTGAAAATTGTTTCATCAAACATTGGCTCCTCGTTATTGAAAGAAACGGAGCCATCTTCCTGGCCTGGAGGCCCGCATTCGCCATCCCACTGATCGGAGCTCGGAATTGGTCCATATCTCACCATCTGCTGCGTCATCGATCTCTCTAGAGTCCTGGTGATTAAACCTCTCACACATGGGACGAGACAACATCCACACAACACAAACACACTCATATGGGTGAAAGCAGCCCATAATACAGTTCTTACAACACTTTTCCATTTCCCAAACATGGGATGTGTTATCAGGAATGTACGTGTAGCGCTGAACCTAATCATTCTACCTACACTGCCCTCTTCTGCCAATAACATATCGAGAGTCAGTCTATTTTACCAGGTCATGAGGGAGGTGGCGGATAATTGGTCAGAGAACCTCTTTACTGCATCCCCGTTTTCATTCATGAATCTCTGTTGATTATTAAAGATGTCATTAATCCAATCCACATTTCTATTTATTGTCAACCACCAAAATAATGTAGTGTTAAAGCCTTCACATATTTGATTCATAGCTTTGTATTCATCTGGAACTTCCCTGAGGATGCCAATAGCATCCATCTTGTAAAGCTACTCCCATCCTGGTCAAAACTCCTCCTGTGCCTACTTTAGCCTCCTATAACTGGCCTCTGATGACTAACTCGAACTGGTTGGACCAATAACCCCAGGGCGCAAGTTCCTAACCACCCTTTGTGGTAATTTCTGTCGTATGCATCCTTTACTGGTACTGGCCCACCCTACATCAGTTATAGGTGCTATGAGGTTAAACATTTTCTCCTGTGCTTTCAAACTTAAGTCAGTCACATTAACCTCTATGGGCTGGGTGGGACGCTTGCGTCCCACCTACTCAACAGCCAGTTGAATCCTGTGGCGCGTTATTGAAATACCTTAGATATGCTATTACTTCAATTTTTCAAAAATATGACTATTTTACACCATTTTAACCTGTTGGGTCTAGGGGGCAGCATTTGCACGTCTGGATAAAAAAAATGTACCCGATTTAATCTGGTTACTAATCCTACCCAGTAACTAGAATATGCATATACTTATTATATATGGATAGAAAACACTCTAAAGTTTCCAAAACTGTTTGAATGGTGTCTGTGAGTATAACAGAACTCATTTGGCAGGCAAAACCCTGAGACATTTTCTGACAGGAAGTGGATACCTGATGTGTTGTATTGAGTTTAAACCTCTCCCATTGAAAAACACAGGGGTTTAGGAATATTTTGGCACTTCCTATTGCTTCCACTAGATGTCACCAGCCTTTACAAAGTGTTTTGAGTCTTCTGGAGGGAGATCTGACCGAACAAGAGCCATGGAACGGTGATGTCCCATTAGACACCTGGCGCGCTACTTCATGTTGGGTACCCTCGTTCCAATACGTTATAAAAGGCTATGCATTCGTCCACCTTGAATATTATTCATGTTCTGGTTAAAAAAGGCCCTAATGATTTATGCTATACAACGTTTGACATGTTTGAACGAACGGAAATATATTTTTTCCCCTCGTTCATGACGAGAAGTCCGGCTGGCTTACATCATGTGCTAACGAGACGGAGATTTTTGGACATAAATGATGAGCTTTTTTGAACAAAACTACATTCGTTATGGACCTGTGATACCTGGAAGTGACATCTGATGAAGAGAATCAAAGGTAATGGATTATTTACATAGTATTTTCGATTTTAGATCTCCCCAACATGACGTCTAGTCTGTATCGCAACGCGTATTTTTCTGGGCACAGTGCTCAGATTATTGCAAAGTGTGATTTCCCAGTAAGGTTATTTTTAAATCTGGCAAGTTGATTGCGTTCAAAAGATGTAAATCTATAATTCTTTAAATGACAATATAATATTTTACCAATGTTTTCTAATTTTAATTATTTAATTTCTGACGCTGACTTGACTGCCGGTTATTGGAGGGAAACGATTTCCTCAACATCAATGCCATAGTAAAACGCTGTTTTTGTATATAAATATGAACTTGATAGAACTAAAAATGCATGCATTGTCTAACATAATGTCCTAGGAGTGTCATCTGATGGAGATTGTAAAAGGTTAGTGTATCATTTTAGCTGGTTTTATGGTTTTGGTGACCCTGTCTTTGACTTGACAAAACATTACACACAACTCTTGTAAATGTACTGTCCTAACATACTCTAAATTTATGCTTTCGCCGTAAAACCTTTTTGAAATCGTAAAACGTGGTTAGATTAAGGAGATGTTTATCTTTCAAATGGTGTAACATAGTTGTATTTTTGAAAAATTTGAATTTTGACATTTATTTGGATTCAAATTTGCCGCTCTTGAAATGCACCTGCTGTTGATGGAGTGCACCACAGGTGGCACGCTAGCGTCCCACCTAGCCCCAAGAGGTTAAAGATAAGACTCTCGTTAATCTAACCACACTGTCCGATTTCAAAAAGGCTTTACAACGAAAGCAAAACATTAGATTATGTCAGCAGAGTACCAAGCCAGAAATAATCAGACACCCATTTTTCAAGCTAGCATATAATGTCACATAAACCCAAACCACAGCTAAATGTAGCACTAAGCTTTGATGATCTTCATCAGATGACAACCCTAGGACATTATGTTATACAATACATGCATGTTTTGTTCAATCAAGTTCATATTTATATCAAAAAACAGCTTTTTACATTAGCATGTGACTAGCATGTGACTAGCATTCCCACCGAACACTGCCGGTGAATTTACTAAATTACTCACGATAAACGTTCACAAAAAGCATAACAATTATTTTAAGAATTATAGATACAGAACTCCTCTATGCACTCGATATGTCCGATTTTAAAATAGCTTTTCGGTGAAAGCACATTTTGCAATATTCTCAGTAGATAGCCCGGCATCACAGGGCTAGCTATTTAGACACCCAGCAAGTTTAGCACTCATCAAAGTCAGATTTACTATAAGAAAAATGTTATTACCTTTGTTGTCTTCGTCAGAATGCACTCCCAGGACTTCTACTTCAATAACAAATGTTGGTTTGGTCCAAAATAATCCATCGTTATATCCAAACAGCGGCGTTTTGTTCGTGCGTTCTAGACACTATCCTAAAGGGTAAATAAGGGTGGCGAGCATGGTGCAATTCGTGACAAAAAAATTCTAAATATTCCATTACCGTACTTCGAAGCATGTCAACCGCTGTTTAAAATCAATTTTTATGCCATTTTTCTCATAAAAAAGCGATAATATTCCGACCGGGAATCTGCTTTTAGGTAAACAGACAAAGGAAAAGAAAGCATTCAGTCGAAGCGGGCACGCGCCTAAGCCCATAGTACTCTGAGTGGCCAATTGCCAAACGCGATAATGTGTTTCAGCCAGAGCCTGCATCGATATCGTTCAGCTTT
Organism: Salmo salar; assembly: GCF_965601325.2. Taxonomy (NCBI): domain Eukaryota; kingdom Metazoa; phylum Chordata; class Actinopteri; order Salmoniformes; family Salmonidae; genus Salmo; species Salmo salar. The sequence goes on from NC_138295.1 coordinate 86,152,187, forward strand.
TTCCCGGGCTCTGAGAACCTATGGAAGCCGTAGGAAGTGTCACGTTATTGCACAGATCCTGAGTCTTCAATAAAAAGAGCCAAGATGAAAAACTACTTCTCAGACAGGCCACTTCCTGCTTGAAATCTTCTCAGGTTTTGGCCAGCCATATGAGTTCTGTTATACTCACAGACACCATTCAAATAGTTGTAGAAACTTTAGGGTGTTTTCTATCCAAAGCCAATAATTATATGCATATTCTAGTTACTGGGCAGGAGTAGTAACCAGATTAAATTGGGTACGTTTTTTATCCAGCCGTGTCAATACTGCCCCCTAGCCCTAACAGGTTAACGATTACTTTCAGCCATTAAAATCATCTAAGTTCTCGGTGCCATTCTTGTATCTATAACACTGGTATTCATCCGGAATTTAGGTGAACCGAGGTGGGTTGGCTGAGTACTTCAATCTGGCCAACCCCAATTCCTGTACAGTTGTCTGCTTCCCCAGGAAATTGTTTAATGTTTACCTTAAATTCTACATCTTGATCTTCTTTGATTCCTTATTCTGTATGTCACTCATCAGTGTATTATATAGTTTATCTTCTACTTCTTCTCAATGACAACGGTATCCAATGATTAGTACCGGAAGGTGGTGGATCTGAATGTATCAGAAAGGTTACCAAAACTATGATGCAGCTCAGAGTCTCTACTCTTCCCAAAAACCGCCAACCCTCTCCTGCCCTTAGTCGATCTGCTAGGTACCACCCCATACTCACACCTCTAGGAGCACACACAGTGATGAACGGTCGGGATAGGGAATCTTCGTTAAAGAGGTAACCCCCGGACCATGTTGGTATCGGTTCTTCTCCTAACTCTGTGTGTGATCAGCAGTGTTCATATGTGTACATACCTCCTTGCAGTGGGTAACGTGGACCCAAGTGACTCTCTCAGCTTTTCTAATGGCAAAGGCAGTGGTTTAAAAGAACCTGGTATGGGCCTTCCCAACGGTGTTGCTTCCAGTTTTTTCTCCTCAGGGACTGGATCCACACCCAGTCTCCTGGTTGGATTGAGTGAATCACCTTCTCCTGTAATTCACCTGTGGGACACAAAATCTTGGACATATGGGTTTGGTTAACAAACAGTCTTCTCATGTGCTTTGCTAGTATTTCTTCAACTTCTATGTCTACCTGTTCTGGTATCTCTAACTCTGGCATTCTATAGGCTCTACCTGATTAGCTAAACTGTCATCCATCATTTAAAGAGATGGCTCCTAGTAAACCAACTCTAGGGATAATATCTTGACTTAATATTTTAGCTACCATAATCATGTCCACCAAGTAAGTTGGGAACGCTTCTACCCATTTGCTATACTTATCTATTCTTGTTAAACACCCCTTCTTCCCCTCATTTCGGAATATCTCAATAAGGTACATTTCCAACTGTTGGAATGGATATCTTACAAAAAAAAAAAAAAGTTTAAGTAATTATCCTCTAGGCCATCACTCTTTCCTAACTACTCTACTATACTTCCCTCCCCTTGATACATTGCTTAGCCTATGTATCAATATTGCTGCGTATCCATACAATGTCTTTGGTAGGATAAGTAAATTATCCTTATGTCAGACCTTCTCTTGTAGGATGCCCCATTTCATTTTCCACATGTCCAATTCTCCCTGGGGCCTTCATCCTTGGCTATAATTTAACAATCCTCTGTCAAGTGTTTTACCTTCTTTAACCTGTTAGGGCTAGGGGGCAGCATTGACACGGCTGGATAAAAAACATACCCGATTTAATCTGGTTACCACTCCTACTCAGTAACTAGAATATGCATATACTTATTACATATGGATAGAAAACACCCTAAATTTTCTAAAACTGTTTGAATGGTGTCTGTGAGTATAACAGAACTCAAATGGCAGGTCAAAACCTGAGAGATTCCTTTACAGGAAGTGGCCTGTCTGACCATTTGTTGAACTTCTTTTCCATCTCTATCATTTACTAAGGATCTCTGCTCTAACGTGACACTTCCCACGTCGTCCATAGGCGCTCAGAGCCCGGGAAAAAACAGAATGTCGTCATTCCAGCCCCAGGCTGAAACACATTATCGCCTTTCTCAAGTGGCCCATCAAGAGACACTAGCTTATGCGCGTGACCCCGACCGCCCCCGCCTTTGGGATTTTTTCCTCTGTTTGCCGAAAAGGAGATTCCCTGTCGGAATATTATCGCTTTTCTACGAGAAAAATGTCGTAAAAATTGATTTTAAACAGCGATTGACATGCTTCGAAGTACGGTAATGGAATACTTAGAATTTGATGGAAAAGAAGTTCAACAAATGGTCAGAGAGGCCACTTCCTGTAAAGGAATCTCTCAGGTTTTGACCTGCCATTTGAGTTCTGTTATACTCACAGACACCATTCAAACAGTTTTAGAAAATTTAGGGTGTTTTCTATCCATATGTAATAAGTATATGCATATTCTAGTTACTGGGTAGGAGTGGTAACCAGATTAAATCGGGTATGTTTTTTATCCAGCCGTGTCAATGCTGCCCCCTAGCCCTAACAGGTTAAGGAAGCCTACCCTTAGTCTAAAGCTTTGCCCTTTTAGTCCTCTCATTGGTTCAAATTATCAATTGTGTTTAAGAACTTTAACTCCTCATAATTATCAGTTCTACAAATTCCCTTAAAATCAATATCACCAATGACCTTAAATTCACCATCCATGGCTTTTCAATGTGGCTGATCAGACCACACAGGAAGAGTCACCAGAGGGGTCAAAAGTCATACCACCCTTTCGGAACCGTGTTTCTTACTACATTAAACAAATTAAAGCTAAGAACTTTATTTACATTTTGTATCCCAGGGTCCCAGAACATTCCCTATCAAAAGAATTTCACGTGTTTAATTAAACTCAGAAAACAAAACTTCCAAAATGCCATGTGTGTAAACCCCTTTAAGATATCATGTCCCTAGGAATTTTTTTTTTTCCAAAGAGAGCTAAGCGCTTCTTTTTCCATAAAATAAGTACTTGGTCAGCGTTTCATCCTACCACACTGATTCAAAAACCCAAAAGTTGACTATAAACAAAACTTCATAGTACTTATAACTCCATTGTACTCGCACCACCGCGGTTACACTCACCCCCTTACAAATAGCGCGTCCTCGAGTTAGCTTGTGACTCTACGTCCTACAGGAACGCGCACGCCGGCCAGGCTCACGCACAACTATAATTAATTTACACTGTTCCTGCGAAATAAAATAAACTCGCCCTGTAATCCACCTTTCTGACCTGACATTGTTTCATGCAATGAAAACATAATGTTAGCATACATCCACTTCCCGTTCAAATCACTGGTGTTACTAAACAATCAAACCACGAATCTATAACCAGAATTTATCACCAAACTTTTACGATTCCATTATTCAGACCAGAATCGCTTCCAGCCACATATGTTTTCAGTGCTCACAACCAACGCTTCTCATTTTACCCGTACGAAAAAAATAATATATATCTCTTTTCAAACAGCGTTCTGCCTTACCTCTATCGTAAGATTAAACCCAATGTTACAACTTTATCTCTCCTTCGGCTTCACTCTTATGAAATGTCCAAGGGTTTAAAAAATATAATGTATATCACCACAATTCTGTCGCAATTATTACTTTCCGCTCCTTATAATTCATTAGATTTAGGTAACTGCCTTTTCCTTGATTCCGTCATTGAAATACAACTCCCATTCTCTATAAATCATTTAAGCAGGCCATTTAGACCACAAACAACGTACTTTATCGAATTCGCCTCGCTATTATTTTGAATGAATCTGTCTTTCAATTTAACCTCAACAAGCTATCAAAGCATTTGGTTTCTATCTTAAACAAACACTAACAACCGTATGCTTCTAGTCATAACATAAAAATAATTAAATTAAATTTTAGTCCCATGGTGCATGGGCTGGGAACCGAACCCGGGCCCCCCGCATAGCAGGCAAGAATTCTACCACTGAACCAAAATGCTATTGCTTAGAGCTGCAATTCCGGTGGTTGTGTCCTACTCGGTCACAACGTTTACAGGCTGTTTTACAGTTTCTGGCGAAATGTCCTGTTCTATCTCAATTAAAACACCACTTCTCTCCGTCTTTGTCAGCGCGTCTCCCTGTTTTTCCCCTTCTGTCTACAGTGACTGTCTCTATCCACTTTTCTCAATAAGTTTGCTAAATCCTGTTCTCCTCTCTGTCTATCCCTAAACTGTCTCTGTCTATGGTTCCTTGGTGGGGCCTTACAATCCTCTGCCATGTGGCCGGTTATATTGCAGTTGTAGCACTTTCTGTCCTCAGGTTCTATCCACTTTCTACTCTCCCTGTTTCCCCCTTTCTTTTTAAAATCTTTCCTGCTTTTTCCTGCAATTTCTCCAAGAGTGGCGATCAAATGTTCTGCTCCTGTCTGTTCTTTCTTACTTTTCTTTTCCTTGCCATTATGCTCATGGTGTATAGCATACCTCTTTACTTCGGCCAATGTGGCTGTTCCCCACCCTATCAGAGTCTCTTTTATGATTTGACAAATTTCAGGCTCCATACCACTCAAGAAGGCTATTTTTAACTGTTGGTGGTAAGGTCCGTCGTCTCCCTGTCTAGGCTCTACCAGTCCACTATTAGCATTGAACACATCTCTCAGTCTCTCTAAATACTGGCAAACAGTTTCCCCATCCCCTTGTTTACACTCATGTATTTTTGAAAAGTCTGCATGTCTATGGTAATAGTCCCTAAGATTATTACAGAGCTGTGTCAATTTGTCTGCATAATCCCCATCTCCTGCCCATGGTAAAACCGGTTCTTCTCCTTGCCCTGGAACCCAGGCTCCCTTCACTGCTGCCCAGTCTTTCCCCACTATCTGTCGGACAGCCCTTTCCAATTCTCCTGTATTTAGTTTAAAACTCTCGGTCAGTCCCACCATATCTCTCCTAAACCCTTCTATTCCTGTTTTTGGATGTGCTATTCCCTCAACTGCTCTTGCTACATCTCTCTGAGTCCAGGGTCGATACATTTACATTACATTTACATTTTAGTCATTTAGCAGACGCTCTTATCCAGAGCGACTTACAAATTGGTGCATTCACCTTATAATATCCAGTGGAACAACCACTTTACAATAGTGCATCTAAATCTTTTAAGGGGGGGGGTTAGAAGGATTACTTTATCCTATCCCAGGTATTCCTTGAAGAGGTGGGGTTTCAGGTGTCTCCGGAAGGTGGTGATTGACTCCGCTGTCCTGGCGTCGTGAGGGAGCTTGTTCCACCATTGGGGTGCCAGAGCAGCGAACAGTTTTGACTGGGCTGAGCGGGAACTGTGCTTCCTCAGAGGTAGGGAGGCCAGCAGGCCAGCGGTGGATGAGCGCAGTGCCCTCGTTTGGGTGTAGGGACTGATCAGAGCCTGAAGGTACGGAGGTGCCGTTCCCCTCACAGCTCCGTAGGCAAGCACCATGGTCTTGTAGCGGATGCGAGCTTCGACTGGAAGCCAGTGGAGAGAGCGGAGGAGCGGGGTGACGTGAGAGAACTTGGGAAGGTTGAACACCAGACGGGCTGCGGCGTTCTGGATGAGTTGTAGGGGTTTAATGGCACAGGCAGGGAGCCCAGCCAACAGCGAGTTGCAGTAATCCAGACGGGAGATGACAAGTGCCTGGATTAGGACCTAGAGCATGAACCTACAGGATCGGGTCACCGCCTTGTTGTTGGTGGAGAACGACAGGGTGTTGTCCAGGGTCACGCCAAGATACATTTGTAAGATATCCGATTGATCAGCTTCGCCTGCCCTAGGATTAGGAAGCTCTATGAGAGGACACTGATCCTCCTCCCAATCTGATTGAACCTCCCTCAGCCCTGGCTTATTATACAGCGCCAGTCGCTTTTTAAGGTTAGACTCTCTTGGTTCTGGCTCTTCTTTCCTCTCCTTTGAGGATTTACCACCCATGTTTATTCAATTACTGTTATTCCTATTGTCACAATATGTGTGTACTTACTCAATTACTTCGTTTATTTTCTAATATGTATTCTCACTTTCTATGGGTGCAACCTCCTTCCTCCTGTTTGGAATAATCAGACCTATTTTGCGCGCCTCTGGTAGATCTCGATTATCCCCTCTAAAATGTATTTTGACAGGCGATCTATATTCATACAAATTATGTCCCTGACCTACGTTCTTATAAATGTTATTATTATATTTCGCCTTCCATATTATGTTTTCCGCCTAATATATTATTGACCAGGTATCATTTAGGTCTCAATATTAGCTCCAATTCTCACAATCTATGTGTATGCTTCTATAATTCTGTTATTATACTTAAATCTCACAATCTATGTGTGTGCTCTACTGTTATCTCACTTACTCCTGTTAGTCCTATACTAACGTAACTTACTTATCTTTATTTCGCCTTCTATATTACGTTTTCCGGCTACTGTACTTCGACCAGTTTTACTGTTAGGTCTTACTGCAACCAGTTTTACTGTTAGGTCTTACTGCAACCAGTTTTACTGTTAGGTCTTACTGCAACCGGTTTTACTTTTAGGTCTTACTTAGATCTGTGACCCAGTGCCGCCAACACTAATATAGATACTTTTGTCTTAAACTTTCTCTACATTAGATTATATGGACGGTATACCCGATACAAATCTTACTTTTTGTTAGTTTTACGGTTAATATCCTCCCTCACATTTATCTTGACCAATGCTTAATAGGAACCTAATCCAGTCCATTCTAAGTCAATTTTTAGTAAGTTTAGAATTTAACCCCAAACTAATGAATAAAGATTACTGACCTTATTTTGCAGCTGAGAATTCAATGTAGGTTGGATCTCGTCACCGCTTCTGTCACATACCAGTTTGCCACCGGCCTGTAAAGAACCCACAGAAAAGGGCCGGGTCTTTGATTTACGGATATTTCATCCGCCCGTGCACGGTTTCGGTGTCTCCTTGGAACGACAGGAGCGGGTATTGAAATCCGGCTCGAAGGACCAATTGTTAAAGGAATTTTATATCTTGATGATAATAATCAATAATCAATTCGCCTTGACTAATGCCCAAGGTTTGTAAGACAATGGGTTAAAATAATTAGGCAAGGACTCAGCTTTCTGCAAAAGGTTTCTGTAGCTTTATTCAGAGAAGGTTCTGGCGTCAGGATAACAAAACAGTCATTATATAGTTCTTGCTTACTTACGCATGTTATGAGAATTTTGTTCCCAATGTTCATAAACTGAACTTCAATTAAACTACTCAGTCTGCACCCCAGAGTTTGTAAGGTTCTGGTTAAATGACACAGACGGAGGCCCAGCCTACAATAGTCAACCAAGTTTATTCACGAGAGCTCAGAATATCATACAATGTACATAGCCTTTTATACCTAACATTTGGTCATATCATATGTCATACCCCTTACAGATGCCCCCTCCTCTTCTTTAACACTGTCAATGCTTATTTACAAGTCTTCTCCATCACAAATCCTGCCCCATGTTACATAATCTACTGCAAGCCTAAAGTTTTCTCCCCTCTCTGGGTGGGGAGACCTTCTTCCTGTTATCAGTTTCACTGTGGTCACAAGTTGTCTTCTGTCTGGTAACAGTTCCCCTTTTCCCTTGAATGTCTTGCCTATATTGCTAAATCATTAAGCTTAAACTTTTCCAACACACACACATTAGTACATTCATCTTATAATCACTCGGTTATACCTTTTCAGGGTGAAATCATTTAGTCAAACCTTTATAATATAATTTCCATTACAACGCACATGCATTTACACACAATCCGTTGGTGACCTGCAACCCCCATAAACTTCTCACACTGTTTATCACCTTCTGGCTCAGCCTGTTCCTTTCCTTCAAGGTTAGGAACTCTCTGAAGTTTTACTCCCTTGACCATCTGCTTCTGTAGCTATACTAATTGCATACACACATTTCTTTCCCTCTCCAGTGGTTCCTGGACTTTCCGGAACTAATCAGACCAATCGATCCCTACATTGATCATTACATTGATTATTCATTAACCCTGCTGTATGACTAATAATTCATCATGGTTTATTGATTCATTTACCTTTATTAGATCATTCTCTTATCAACCACTTCCAGCAGCAACTGGTCTCCAATCTAGGGACTGACCAGAACCAACCCTGCTTAGCTTCAGAAGCAAGCCAGCTGTGGGATGCAGGGTGTTAAGCAGCGAATAAGATCCAACATGATTATACCACTCTACATGGAGAAATATACACTAATGGGTTCTTGTATTTGTTGCTATTTAATCAACTCAAAGTCACCACACTATTTCATTGATGTAGCCTAGTTTTAACCGGTCTATGAGGCACTGTTGGCCGACGGGTCAAATATGAGGTTATTACAGTAGCCTACCTTTCACTAAAAGATGCATTTTGGTCCTTTCCTCTCCCCTTACACCTGGCTATCAAGGGAATTTGGGAAGGTTGTGGCTGTTTATACTTCGGTTATTGTGATGATTTTGTCAGAGGAAACAAATCTGAATCTCTGATAATCTAACAGTTACGCTGTAGCGGAGATTCAGCACAATGGATAGCGCCGCAGTTGATCAATTGCACGTGAATCTAAACCCGCAGTTTATCATGTGCCATTCTTCAGCTATATTTACATCAAATCTTCTCAGGCCTACCTATTGCATCTGTTCTCCAGCAATAAAGTCAATTATCAAGTTAATATTCATTTAGTCACAGCATAAATTAAACGTGAGCCTACACAATCAAATTAACTTGTCAAGACCCTGCCATTCTTCTCCGTTATTACTTTTATTCAGGACAAAATACCCCCAGTTCTCGCATTATTTTACAGACTTGGTCAGAAAGGGTAACTGATTCTCAAGACCCAGACAAACAAATGTAGAATAACATTCAATACACAATCTTAGGCTACATAACAGGGGTGGAAATCCCAGGAGGGACGGGGGGTACACGACCCCCCCATCCTGGGAAAAATATGATTTGTCCCCCCCAATATATCACTGTAAACATTACTCTGTAATTTAAATAATAATAATAATACGCAATGAAAGCAATTGTGCTGATTATAGACACTTAATAGCGCTTTTTTAAGTTTCAAAAGATTGCGACCCCCCACCCTTTGCCTCACAATGGTATGATCCACTGCCAGTTCCTTAGTTGGCAAGGTAACAGAGGGTTCGTATCTACTGTCTGAAAGGCACTCAATGCACGTGACTGACATGAGGTTAATCCAGTCAATCGCGCCATAGCAATGTTTTGTTTTATGTTGGCAGGGTTCAAACACACACACACACACTAGCTGAATTTGCAGAGCTAGTGTGCAAATATTAACTATTAAGCTAGCTAGTACCTATTCCATTTATGTGGCGTCGTCAAAGATGGAATCTTTGCTATCGTCAATTTATTCCAAGATCAGCAATGTAAATTAGTGCTTCAAAGTCCCTGTGATAAGGTTAGCGATAAACTGAAGTCCAAACTGAACAGAACTACACTCTCTTCTACCGTTGTCTTAAATATATTTAATGGTCTCGTTGCAAAAGCTAAATTGTCGCAAGGTAACTTTTATTTATTTTATTTCACCTTTATTTAACCCGGGTAGCAAAGATTATAGCAAACACCACTGAAACGGAATTTGTGCTCGCTAGCTTTGCAAATTCAGCTATTGTTGGAAGCCAGCCAATATGAAACAAACGGTTAAAATTACAAAAGATTGCAGCATATGTTGTGTAAATGGTGAACTCATACAGCTGTCAACTCTTGTCACTGCAATCCGTTTCACATTTGCTAGCTACCTTTTAGATCAAAGCCCATATAGAATGATAGAAGATATGATAGAAGCCCATCTCCTACTGTAAATAACCTACACACTGTGTGTGTGTGTGTGTGTGTGTGTGTGTGTGTGTGTGTGTGTGTGTGTGTGTGTGTGTGTGTGTGTGTGTGTGTGTGTGTGTGTGTGTGTGTGTGTGTGTGTGTGTGTGTGTGTGTGTGGCCAGCCAGGTAGAAAAAAAAGACGGACATCAGAGTATTTTTCAGTACACCAAAACGCAAAGTAAGAACCCTAGTAGCCTAATATCTCAAAGACTAGTTGGTAAAATGTTCATAAGAAAGAAGTGAAATGCTAATGAAAATGTTTCACAATGATGTCATTAGGCAGAGCAGGCAACAGATGGCAGAGCTGGGGACAGACTGGCAGAGACAGGGAGTCTCAGGTAAGTTTGTTGAGTCTTTGTTTGGCAACATTATGAAAGGTTCTCCATTTTTTTGACTTGTAAAATAGGAACATAATTGGAAAATGCCATGGATACCCCCACTCTCAACTTACACTGGTGACTGAACTAAGATCTGTTAACCTGTTGGGTCTAGGGGGCAGCATTTGCACGTCTGGATAAAAAAAATGTACCCGATTTAATCTGGTTACTAATCCTACCCAGTAACTAGAATATGCATATACTTATTATATATGGATAGAAAACACTCTAAAGTTTCCAAAACTGTTTGAATGGTGTCTGTGAGTATAACAGAACTCATTTGGCAGGCAAAACCCTGAGACATTTTCTGACAGGAAGTGGATACCTGATGTGTTGTATTGACTTTAAACCTATCCCATTGAAAAACACAGGGGTTTAGGAATATTTTGGCACTTCCTATTGCTTCCACTAGATGTCACCAGCCTTTACAAAGTGTTTTGAGTCTTCTGGAGGGAGATCTGACCGAACAAGAGCCATGGAACGATGATGTCCCATTAGACACCTGGCGCGCTAGTTCATGTTGGGTACCCTCGTTCCAATACGTTATAAAAGAGTATGCATTCGTCCACCTTGAATATTATTCATGTTCTGGTTAAAAAAGGCCCTAATGATTTATGCTATACAACGTTTGACATGTTTGAACGAACGGAAATATATTTTTTCCCCTCGTTCATGAAGTGAAGTCCGGCGGGCTTAGATCATGTGCTAACAAGACGGAGATTTTTGGACATAAATGATGACCTTTTTTGAACAAAACTACATTCGTTATGGACCTGTGATACCTGGAAGTGACATCTGATGAAGAGAATCAAAGGTAATGGATTATTTACATAGTATTTTCGATTTTAGATCTCCCCAACATGACGTCTAGTCTGTATCGCAACGCGTATTTTTCTGGGCGCAGTGCTCAGATTATTGCAAAGTGTGATTTCCCAGTAAGGTTATTTTTAAATCTGGCAAGTTGATTGCGTTCAAGAGATGTAAATCTATAATTCTTTAAATGACAATATAATATTTTACCAATGTTTTCTAATTTTAATTATTTAATTTGTTACGCTGACTTGACTGCCGGTTATTGGAGGGAAACGATTTCCTCAACATCAATGCCATAGTAAAACGCTGTTTTTGGATATAAATATGAACTTGATAGAACTAAAAATGCATGCATTGTCTAACATAATGTCCTAGGAGTGTCATCTGATGGAGATTGTAAAAGGTTAGTGCATCATTTTAGCTGGTTTTATGGTTTTGGTGACCCTGTCTTTGACTTGACAAAACATTACACACAACTCTTGTAAATGTACTGTCCTAACATACTCTAAATTTATGCTTTCGCCGTAAAACCTTTTTGAAATCGTAAAACGTGGTTAGATTAAGGAGATGTTTATCTTTCAAATGGTGTAAAATAGTTGTATTTTTGAAAAATTTGAATTTTGACATTTATTTGGATTCAAATTTGCAGCTCTTGAAATGCACCTGCTGTTGATGGAGTGCACCACGGGTGGCACGCTAGCGTCCCACCTAGCCCCAAGAGGTTAAAGGCAATGGTATTGCTGTTGTGATTAGTTGTGTAGTTTTGGGTACCGGTAGTTAGGAGTACGGCAAACACCTTATTTCTTTGGTTCCTCAATATACATTTACCATATTACAACGTAGGCTGTGTGTTACAGCACTACTTTTGGTGTCCCCCTCAGGAATTGCTCTTCAGAAAATGTCATGTAATTGTCCCCTCCAAAGTTGATATCAGATTTTCGCCCCTGCTACATAAAATAACCTGGAAGGCCTACCCTGTAGCAAACAAAATATTTGCATAGGCCGTAACGGTTTAACTTGCTTCAAAACAGGCTGAATTCAGGTTGGCATAAGTGAGTAAAGCGGTGCCACAGAAATTGTTTTGAATTAAAGCAGATACCTACCGGTAGCTCAAAAGTTGGAGCCAATTTTGTTGCTGTATTAACTGCATTTAAAGGTTGCGTGTACATGCTCTTTGAATTCATGGCGACTATAAGTACGACGCACACCCCGAGCGTTGATCATGCGGATAGAGAAGGCCTGTATGAACAGACTTCACCTCACGCTTTTCATAGAAATTAACCGGTTAATTTCTCCCATGTAATCGGAGTGGGTGGGAAATCCTGGTAAAACTGTTCCCCCCCATCAAACCCTAGGTTAGAGGCGCTACAAGCAACTCTGGGAGAGCTAGGACCTGATAGCAGCCTGCCAGCTAAAGCAGGTTAGCATTGACTTATTTAACCTGAAAGTTTGGATTGTCACTGGGATATGAAGACCAACCGCCAAAACGATGGGCTAATGAGACGAGAGCTGGTTTCACATGTAAGCATTCACTAATAGGAAACCAAGTCAGTCAGGAGAGAAGACACCCAGCAGAGTAATTTAAATGCAAGTTGACAACCGTGATATTAGTTAGCACTGAAACCCCGATTCTAGCAACATCCTCATATGTACCAACCCCAGACACTGTGTTCCACAACCATCAAGTTAAAATGAACTAGAACCCATTCCACATCATGTGATGCTACTAGCATAAATTGACCAACACTGAGCAAATGTAGCTTAAACACAGGGGTCAAAGTATTAATGTATTGCTGAGGCCAAAGCATGGTTATAATGCAAAATAAATGTTGCCAAGTAGGAACCGCCAAAACAATACTGAGGACACAAGTATTACAGTTAATGTTTAATTGAGCCAAAACAAGCAAATGCAGTTACACACACAGACAACCTGGACTAGAGTACCCATGAACTCTTGCATGGACCCCGAGCACCATGTCCCACGTCAGATATCCATGTTTGTGGTCAACGGGGGCTCCGATGAAGCGGTGAACAGTTCCTTAGAGGTAGCGTCGTCAGACGGGGTTGCCAGTCGCAGCTTCAGAGGTAGCGTCGTCAGACGGGGGGCCAGTCGCAGCTTCAGAGGTAGCGTCGTCAGACGGGGGGCCAGTCGCAGCTTCAGAGGTAGCGTCGTCAGACGGGGGGCCAGTCGCAGCTTCAGAGGTAGCGTCGTCAGACGGGGGGCCAGTCGCAGCTTCAGAGGTAGCGTCGTCAGACGGGGGGCCAGTCGCAGCTTCAGAGGTAGCGTCGTCAGACGGGGGGCCAGTCGCAGCTTCAGAGGTAGCGTCGTCAGACGGGGGGCCAGTCGCAGCTTCAGAGGTAGCGTCGTCAGACGGGGGGCCAGTCGCAGCTTCAGAGGTAGCGTCGTCAGACGGGGGGCCAGTCGCAGCTTCAGAGGTAGCGTCGTCAGACGGGGGGCCAGTCGCAGCTTCAGAGGTAGCGGCCAACAGTTCCTCAAAGGCATGGTCAGACGGGGGGCCAGTCGCAGCTTCAGAGGTAGCGGCCAACAGTTCCTCAAAGGCATGGTCAGACGGGGGGCCAGTCGCAGCTTCAGAGGTAGCGTCGTCAGACGGGCCAGTCGCAGCTTCAGAGGTAGCGTCGTCAGACGGGCCAGTCGCAGCTTCAGAGGTAGCGTCGTCAGACGGGCCAGTCGCAGCTTCAGAGGTAGCGTCGTCAGACGGGCCAGTCGCAGCTTCAGAGGTAGCGTCGTCAGACGGGCCAGTGGCAGCTTCAGAGGTAGCGTCGTCAGACGGGCCAGTGGCAGCTTCAGAGGTAGCGTCGTCAGACGGGCCAGTCGCAGCTTCAGAGGTAGCGTCGTCAGACGGGCCAGTCGCAGCTTCAGAGGTAGCGTCGTCAGACGGGCCAGTCGCAGCATCGTCAGAGGACATGCGCCTTAGCTTCTCCTCAGAGGACAGGGCATCATTTGCCTGAGAGCTACCATGGTTTGGAGAAGCTTGGGATTCTACTTCGTTAGTCTCTAAATACTCTATAGAAAAAACAAAAGGAACAGTTGGGTATTCTACAGCAACACATCTGTTCCACACGGTCTAGGCCGAATTGCCAGTCGAATGTTGAACCCAACAGTTTTCAAAGTATATGTTTCAGGCCGTACCTTCTCTGTCTTGTTTAGCGTCAGACCCTATGGATCGGAGCAAGGCCAGGGCATGCTCAATGGAGACGTCATTTGATGACAGCTCTGAAAAACGTAGGTTAAGGTACACAAGCAAAATTACCAAATCAAAGGCTTTGACAACGTTATTTAGACTGAGTTACTCTATGGTGTTGAATGAGTGTCAAACACAGCAGCACCATAGACAGTGACAAAGAACGTAGCTAGAAGGGTTGTGGAAAGAAACACTTACCTCCAAGTCTCCTCTGCAGAGAGACTTGATCTTGCTTCTGGGACTTTCCAACAGGGTAACAAGAAACTGAGGAGAAAGTGTTGACAGAAGTTGAGTTCACACAAAATAGCTACATATATTAATAATAGATGACCAATGCGGAAGAAACAGACAGTCAAATTTGAATCTCCAACTTATAAAGTTAAGCATATTTCCCAAACAAATCCCTTCAATCCAAATAAAACGTTAGTGAACCAACCTTTGACAACCCCCACAGTCATCACAAAGAGCAGCAATTCTCTCACACCTCCCATGATCATGAGAATAGTCTGTGTTATCAACAGGTAATGTCTTCCCATGGCCTGTATGAGGCTTATATAGGCCACTAATGACCGTTTACCTGACAAACATGACTTAACGATCAATTAACAAGCTTGATTGAGGTGTTACATTCAGATAGAAATAGACCATGTAGAACATATGTTGATTCTTTGGTGGGCAGGCAATCTTTTCTACTCCATATATTGCATTTATATCTGTAATGTTTAACCCTAATGGTCTCAGAATCTTCAAAGATATTAGGGGGAAATAAACACTGTACCCAAATCCACTTTTTACAATGCTCCTGGGAAATGGGTAGGCCTCCACCATACAGTTTTACAGCTGTGATATATTTATTTATTTACATAGATCACATACTTAAATATATATATGTTAGCTGTAGGTAGCTTTGGGATAAAATTCCCATATTGTATTGTTACTAACATAAATCATAATATATCATATTTTCCTCATTTGCTCTGTAGGAGGTTCGTCATATGAAGGACATTCAAGTGGATGTGACCCCTAACCTGACATAATGTAAACGTTATACATTAAGCTCTCTCCCTCAGTGACATGAATTAGTATATTTCATATTCTCAGAACCCAACAGTAGGTTTTAAGGTGTGGCTGCATGTTTGTCGTGGACGCATCGTCACTCTTGATGTTCTTTTTCCAGATTGCAAGTGAAACACCTTTAGATGTGGTAAGTGCCAGTTGGTAACTTTTCCTCACACTTGCTTGTTTAAGGTATGGATGCAACACCCCAGTATGTCTGCAGGGGCTGGTCACTGAGATTTACCATGTTACACATGCTACTAGACTAACCTTCCAAGTAAATATGTTACAAGTCTGAACTGGCCGTCCTTGTCTTTCCTCAACTAATTGAAAGCTCAGGGACAGACATCCTGAACGACTTTGATGTCAGAGCTCCCATCAGCCCTCTACACCTCGCTGTGAGTAAAGCCTACCTGCTCCTGTAGTGGTCTCCATATGACAAATGGCACCCTATTCCCTATTTAGTACACTACTTTTGACCAGATCCTTATAGGCCCTGATCAAAAGTAGTTCACTACATAGGGAATAGGGTGCTATCTGGGAAGCAGGCATGGTGTTGATTTTCCACAGGAAGTTGACTGTCCAGACAGACTCACACACCAAATTCCTATCTATTCCTGATTCGTGTAAAATACATGCATATTCTACACAGTGATGATGAGGATGATTTCCTTATTTTGCCATTTGAGTTAATCAACCTCAGAGGAGAAGTAGAGTGTTTGTTTCTCAATCCCACGCTTGGCAGGGACCTCCGATGTTGATGCTGGGCGGGAGCAAAAATGGGCTCCCGATTGAAAGACTCTGGTCTACTTTAGAGGTCTAGCACTGTATTTCTGTTCAGGCGTACCACTGGTCTACTATAGGACATTGATTATATATCTATTCAGGCGTACCACTGGACTTTGCTTGAGACTGTGTTTGTGTTTCTATTCAGGCGTACCACGGCCACCACCATGCTATGGAGGTTCTGGTTCAGTCTCTGCTGGATCTAGACGTGAGGGACAGCCAGGGGCGCACCCTCTGGACCTGTCTGCCTTAAAAAGCCATGTGGACTGTGTTGACGTCCTCATCAACCAGGGAGCCTCCATCCTGGTTAAAGACTTCACCCTGAAGAGGACCCCCATCCACACTGCATGTACACATAGAATATCACATAGAGCTTCTGTAATTAAAAAGTGTTCCTGACCAAGATGGCCATTTGTTTGGTCATGTTGCTAGGACGACAATGTCCACTCTAGGGATGTTACATGGTATAGTGTGAAAATACACACTAGACACTGATCTAAGGTCATTTTTTTGTCATGTTCTCCACTAATGATTGAGGATCTAGGGAGGGTAAGCTGATCCTACATCAGTGCACAGGGGAGACTTCTATCCAGAGCCAGGTACACAGCTAGCAGGTGACAGGCTTCGATGGCCTCAGCCCCAAAATTCTTTATTATCTGCTGTGTTAACATCATGAGGATGTCATCTAGCAACACCACTGTTCTAGAAATCTGTCTGTTCATGTGAAGGTTATAGTCGTCCAGCAATCTGCTCATATCCTCTCTGTTTATCCTCCTCTAGCTACCAACGGTCAATCATCTGACATTCTTATATCCTCTCTGTTTATCCTCCTCTAGCTACCAACGGTCAATCATCTGACATTCTTATATCCTCTCTGTTTATCCTCCTCTAGCTACCAACGGTCAATCATCTGACATTCTTATATCCTCTCTGTTTATCCTCCTCTAGCTACCAACGGTCAATCATCTGACATTCTTATATCCTCTCTGTTTATCCTCCTCTAGCTACCAACGGTCAATCATCTGACATTCTTATATCCTCTCTGTTTGTCCTCCTCTAGCTACCAACGGTCATTCAGAGTGTTTGCGTTTGCTGATTGGAAATGCTGACCTCCAGAGTGCAGTGGACTTTCAAGACGGGAATAGACAGTAAGTCACTTGGGTTTTGGATACAATTCCTGAAATAAAGAGATTTTGACATTGGGGCTGCATCCCAAATGGCAACCTATACCCTACTTCGTGCACTACTTTAAACCAAAGCCCTATGGGCTCAGGTCAAAAGTAGTGTACGATATAGGGAATAGGGTTGCCATTTGGGACTCAACCCTGGTTATTACCAGTTTTTTGTCTTTTCCACCCTTGTCTGTCAGACGTGGTCAAGTGTAAATATGACTTCTTACATGAGCCTGACAGTGCATCTCACGAAAGACTGAACACTATCTCAGGCTAACATAGTTTGGAAAGCAATTGGCTATTGCTTCAAAGAGAAGACAATGAAAAGACTAATCTGTCTTTTAGTTATCAAAATTCTCAACTTAATTGAGCGAACAGTATTTTTGGCATTGGCTATATCCCCGGTGAGTGTGCATATTCACTTTCTTTATCCCTGGGTCAGTGCCACTTGAAAGTCATATTGAAAAAGATTCTGCTAATCTCTATAGTCATATAAAGTGTAGTAGAATTGCACGATAAAACATATTTTAAAAAGGCCAATTTTTTTTCCTGTAAAGAGAAACATATCTGATATAGCCTAGCCTAGCCTTACTCCATCACGCGCTGCATTGAACAGCCGTTTTTTTGCGAACGGTGATTGAGTTATATTATTAGCCTAAATAATGACTATCCAATTTACTAATCACATTAGCAATAGTTAGCTATCTTACATAAGTCTGTAAATGTGATGATGCATAGAATGCTTTATATATTTTTTATGGTGAAAATTAGCTTCCCCTTAACTTGAGACTCGCATGCCTATGAGCAAGACAGTTAGGCCTAAACACTCTGTTTTCCTTTGCTAATGTTTCCCCCGTCCGTCCGTCCGTCCGTCGGCTGTCAGTTATGTCGATGACTGTGTACATACGGCACGCCAATCACCAACACCGGAAGTCCCATGACCGTCACAGCCCTAGTTGTATGCTTGAGTTTGTTCAAGAGAGGCTTTGATGCCAGATTTTTGCAGATTTTGCTTTAGTTTTCCTCAGCCTGTGTTTTGTTTCTCTCTCCTTTTCCTGTTAGATGGTGAGGCTGCTTCTCTCCAGAGGAGCCAACATTAATGCTTTTGACAAGAAGGACCGCCGAGCAATCCACTGGGCTGCTTACATGGGTAAGGAGTTGACCACATCATTTACATTCTGACTAATGTCCTTATCCCAGTGAGTGAATGAATTGGCTGTGTGTTACCCTCACAGCTCAGCTGTATGGTCTACCTCTAGTGTGTTATTATGTCAGAATGATGGACTAAGTATGTTGATAAGATGTAGGTTTTCAATTGTACTAACACGATGTAGGTATTGCTAATGGTGCTGTGTACCACTGTAAACTAACCTCTCTCCCTCTATATCTCAGCCTATCTCTTTGCATGTCTCTCTCTCTCTCCATCTCTGTTTCTCACTCTGTCTCTCTTCCCCTCCCCCATAGTGCACATTGAGGAGGTGAAACTGCTGGCCTCTCATGGATCAGAGGTGTCCTGTAAAGACAAGAAGGCCTACACCCCTCTCCACTCTGCAGCCTTCAGCGGCATGATCAGCACGGTCAAGCAACTCCTGGACCTTGGGGTGGATGTGAATCAATGCATACATACACCTCCCCGCATTCAACTGTGTAGTCCCTGTTCAATTACAACGCCACGAAAAGACAGAGCTCTAGTGTGTTGGAGAATGATTTCCTTTCAAGTAATGAAGATATGGAGGTTGGGCCAGGGGTTTGGGACCAGGGGGTTGGGACCAGTGTGTTGTGGCCAGGGATTTTTCATAAGAAAGTAATGAAGAGAGGTTGGGCCAGTGCGTTGGGGCCAGGGGGTTTTCATAACCAAGTAATGAAGAGATGGAGATTGGATCCAGAGGGTTGGAGACAGGAGGTTGGAGCCAGTGGGTTGGGACCCAGTGTGTCGGGACCCAGTGTGTCAAGTTTGCTGACGACACGAAGGCGATGAGAGGTCAGAGACTTGGCATTGTGGTGCCAGGACAACCTCTCCATCAATGCCAGTAAGACCAAGGAGCTGATCGTGGTCTAAAGGAGCAAGAGGGGAGAGCACGTCCCCATCCACATCAACAGGGCTGTTCCTTGGCGACCTAACATGGCCCACACACACCCGCACAGTCGTGAAGAGGACGCGCCAGGATGCTGAAATATTTGGCATGGGCACTCGCATCCTCAAAAAGTTAAAGGGTCTTGCTCTGACCCTACGCACAATCACTAGACTGTATACAAAGCATATGCACACTCACACACACTACATTCACACTCCCACACACACACACACACACACACACACACACACACACACACACACACACACACACACACACACAAACCGACACAACCCAAACACACATGCATCCACATTACACACTCTCACAAACACACACCTTTACACTCATCATTTGCAGCTGCTGCTCTGTTCTTTATTTTGCTATTATTATTATTATTATTATTATCATCTATCCTGATGCCTAGTCACTTTACCCTGCCTTCTTGTACATATCTACTTCAAATACCTCGTACCCCTGCACACTGATCTGGAACTGGTACTCCTTGTATATAGCTTTATTCTTGGGTATTTTATTCCTCGTGTTACAATATATACAGTACCAGTCAAAAGTTTATTTATTTTTTACAATTTTCTACATTGTAGAACATCAAAAGTATGAAATAACACATAAGGAATCCTGAAGTAACCAAAAAAGTGTTAAACAAATCAAAATATATTTTATATTTGAGATTCTTCAAAGTAGCCACCCTTTGCCTTGATGACAGCTTTGCACACTCTTGGCATTCACTCAACCAGCTTCATGAGGTACTCACCTGGAATGCATTTTAATTAACAGGTGTGCCTTGTTCAAAGTTAATTTGTGGAATTTATTTCCTTCTTAGTGCGTTTGAGCCAATCACTTGTTTTGTGACAAGGTAGGGGTGGTATACAGAAGATAGCCCTATTTGGTAAAATACCAAGTCCATATCATGGCAAGAACAGCTCAAATAAGCAAAGAGAAACAAAAGTCTATTATTATTTTAAGACATGAAGTTCAGTGAATCCGGAAAATTTCAAGAACTTTGAATGTTTCTTCAAGTGCAGTTGCAAAATCCATCAAGCGCTATGTCTCTCATGAGGACCGCCACAGGAAAGGAAGACCCAGAGTTACCTCTGCTGTAAAGTTCAAGTAACAGACACATCTCAACATCAACTGTTCAGAGGAGACTACGTGAATCAGGCCTTCATGGTCAAATTGCTGCAAAGAAACCACTACTAAAGGACACCAATAAGAAGAAGAGACTTGCTTGGGCCAAGAAACACCAGCAATGGACATTAGACCGGTGGAAATCTGTCCTTTTGGAAAAGCAATCCAGGTGAAGCTGGTTGAGAGAATGCCAAGAGTGTGGAAAGGGTGGCTACATTGAAGAGTCTATATAAATATAAAATAGATTTTGATATGTTTAACACTTTTTTGGTTACTACATGATTCCATGTGTTATTTCATAGTTTTGAGTTCTTCACTATTATTTTACAATGTAGAAAATAGTCAAAATAAAGAAAAACCTTTGAATAAGTAGGTGTGTCCAAACTTTTGATTGGTACTATATATATATATATATATATATATTCTATAGTTTTGTTCTCTGCATCGTTGGGGTGGGCTCGTAAGCAAGAATTTCACGGTAAAGAGTTGATTTGAGAGGGAAAGACAAAGAGCGAGGGAGTCCAAATGTATTCTGACCTAGTCTTTAGTATGAATCCATTTTTAATGAGACGAGTACAAAACATTAAAGGAACAGTTGTCTCCATGTCTCGTCCGTACCTGGTAGAGTATTCGGATGGGGGTCCCGCAAAGTTCATCCCAATGGCTGGGGGAGGAGGGTAGGCCTCATTGGTCATGTAGAGACATATCTTTTCCAGAGAACCTACCAATTTTCCTTCCTGAGGAAATTGCAAGAAATTACCAGGCTTCCCGTTCAAACCGAAAGTGCTATTTAGAAGCATATGTTTTATTTAACCAGGTAAGTTGACTGAGAACACATTCTCATTTACAGCAATGACCTGGGGAATAGTTACAGGGGATGGGGGGGTGAATGAGCCAATAGTAAGCTTGGGATGATTAGGTGACCGTGATGGTATGAGGGCCAGATTGGGAATTTAGCCAGGACACCAGGGTTAACACCCCTACTCTAACAATAAGTGCCATGGGATCTTTAGTGACCACAGAGAGTCAGGACACCTGTTTAACGTCCCACCCGAAAGACAGCACATGTCCCCAATCACTGCCCTGGGATATTATTTTAGACCAGAGGAAAGAGTGACTCCTACTGGCCCTCCAACACCACTTCCAGCAGCAACTGGTCTCCAATCTAGGGACTGACCAGGACCAACCCTGCTTAGCTTCAGAAGCAAGCCAGCTGTGGGATGCAGGGTGTTAAGCAGCGAATAAAATCCAACATGATTATACCACTCTACATGGAGAAATATACACTAATGGGTTCTTGTATTTGTTGCTATTTAATCAACTCAAAGTCACCACACTATTTCATTGATGTAGCCTAGTTTTAACCGGTCTATGAGGCACTGTTGGCCGACGGGTCAAATATGAGGTTATTACAGTAGCCTACCTTTCACTGAAAGATGCATTTCGGTCCTTTCCTCTCCCCTTACACCTGGCTATCAAGGGAATTTGGGAAGGTTGTGGCTGTTTATACTTCGGTTATTGTGATGATTTTGTCAGAGGAAACAAATCTGAATCTCTGATAATCTAACAGTTACGCTGTAGCGGAGATTCAGCACAATGGATAGCGCCGCAGTTGATCAATTGCACGTGACTCTAAACCCGCAGTTTATCATGTGCCATTCTTCGGCTATATTTACATCAAATCTTCTCAGGCCTACCTATTGCATCTGTTCTCCAGCAATAAAGTCAATTATCAAGTTAATATTCATTTAGTCACAGCATAAATTAAACGTGAGCCTACACAATCAAATTAACTTGTCAAGACCCTGCCATTCTTCTCCGTTATTACTTTTATTCAAGACAAAATACCCCCAGTTCTCGCATTATTTTACAGACTTGGTCAGAAAGGGTAACTGATTCTCAAGACCCAGACAAACAAATGTAGAATAACATTCAATACACAAACGTAGGCTACATAACAGGGGCGGAAATCCCAGGGGGGACGGGGGGTACACGACCCCCCCATCCTGGGAAAAATATGATTTGTCCCCCCCAATATATCACTGTAAACATAACTCTGTAATTTAAATAATATGAATAATACGCAATGAAAGCAATTGTGCTGATTATAGACACTTAAGAGTTTTTTTCAGTTTCAAAATATTGCGACCCCCCTCCCTTTGCCTCACAATGGTTTGATCCACTGCCAGTTCCTTAGTTGGCAAGGTAACAGAGGGTTCGTATCTACTGTCTGAAAGGCACTCAATGCACGTGACTGACATGAGGTTAATCCAGTCAATCGCGCCATAGCAATGATTTGTTTTATGTTGGCAGGGTTCACACACACACACACACTAGCTGAATTTGCAGAGCTAGCGTGCAAATATTAACTATTAAGCTAGCTAGTACCTATTCCATTTATGTGGCGTCGTCAAAGATGGAATCTTTGCTATCGTCAATTTATTCCAAGATCAGCAATGTAAGTTAGTGCTTCAAAGTCCCTGTGATAAGGTTAGCGATAAACTGAAGTCCAAACTGAACAGAACTACACTCTCTTCTACCATTGTCTTAAATATATGTAATGGTCTCGTTGCAAAAGCTAAATTGTCGCAAGGGAACTTTTATTTATTTATTTTATTTCACCTTTATTTAACCCGGGTAGCAAAGATTATAGCAAACACCACTGAAACGGAATTTGTGCTCGCTAGCTTTGCAAATTCAGCTATTGTTGGAAGCCAGCCAATATGAAACAAACGGTTAAAATTACAAAAGGTTGCAGCATATGTTGTGTAAATGGTGAACTCATACAGCTGTCAACTCTTGTCACTGCAATCCGTTTCACATTTGCTAGCTACCTTTTAGATCGAAGCCCATATAGAATGAGAGAAGATATGATAGAAGCCCATCTCCTACTGTAAATAACCTACACACTGTGTGTGTGTGTGGCCAGCCAGGTAGAAAAATGGCAGAAAAAAGACGGACATCAGAGTATTTTTCAGTACACCAAAATGCAAAGTAAGAACCCTAGTAGCCTAATATCTCAAAGACTAGTTGATAAAATGTTCATAAGAAAGAAGTGAAATGCTAATGAAAATGTTTCACAATGATGTCATTAGGCAGAGCAGGCAACAGATGGCACACAGACGGCAGAGCTGGGGACAGACTGGCAGAGACAGGGAGTCTCAGGTAAGTTTGTTGAGTCTTTGTTTGGCAACATTATGAAAGGTTCTCCATTTTTTTGACTTGTAAAATAGGAACATAATTGGAAAATGCCATGGATACCCCCACTCTCAACTTACACTGGTGACTGAACTAAGATCTGTTAAAGGCAATGGTATTGCTGTTGTGATTAGTTGTGTAGTTTTGGGTACCGGTAGTTAGGAGTACGGCAAACACCTTATTTCTTTGGTTCCTCAATATACATTTACCATATTACAACGTAGGCTGTGTGTTACAGCACTACTTTTGGTGTCCCCCTCATGAATTGCTCTTCAGAAAATGTCATGTAATTGTCCCCTCCAAAGTTGATATCAGATTTTCGCCCCTGCTACATAAAATAACCTGGAAGGCCTACCCTGTAGCAAACAAAATATTTGCATAGGCCGTAACGGTTTAACTTGCTTCAAAACAGGCTGAATTCAGGTTGGCATAAGTGAGTAAAGCGGTGCCACAGAAATTGTTTTGAATTAAAGCAGATACCTACCGGTAGCTCAAAAGTTGGAGCCAATTTTGTTGCTGTATTAACTGCATTTCAAGGTTGCGTGTACATGCTCTTTGAATTCATGGCGACTATAAGTACGACGCACACCCCGAGCGTTGATCATGCGGATAGAGAAGGCCTGTATGAACAGACTTCACCTCACGCTTTTCATAGAAATTAACCGGTTAATTTCTCCCATGTAATCGGAGTGGGTGGGAAATCCTGGTAAAACTGTTCCCCCCCATCAAACCCTAGGTTAGAGGCGCTACAAGCAACTCTGGGAGAGCTAGGACCTGATAGCAGCCTGCCAGCTAAAGCAGGTTAGCATTGACTTATTTAACCTGAAAGTTTGGATTGTCACTGGGATATGAAGACCAACCGCCAAAACGATGGGCTAATGAGACGAGAGCTGGTTTCACATGTAAGCATTCACTAATAGGAAACCAAGTCAGTCAGGAGAGAAGACACCCAGCAGAGTAATTTAAATGCAAGTTGACAACCGTGATATTAGTTAGCACTGAAACCCCGATTCTAGCAACATCCTCATATGTACCAACCCCAGACACTGTGTTCCACAACCATCAAGTTAAAATGAACTAGAACCCATTCCACATCATGTGATGCTACTAGCATAAATTGACCAACACTGAGCAAATGTAGCTTAAACACAGGGGTCAAAGTATTAATATATTGCAAAATAAATGTTGCCAAGTAGGAACCGCCAAAACAATACTGAGGACACAAGTATTACAGTTAATGTTTAATTGAGCCAAAACAAGCAAATGCAGTTACACACACAGACAACCTGGACTAGAGTACCCATGAACTCTTGCATGTCCCACGTCAGATATCCATGTTTGTGGTCAACGGGGGCTCCGATGAAGCGGTGAACAGTTCCTTAGAGGTAGCGTCGTCAGACGGGCCAGTGGCAGCTTCAGAGGTAGCGTCGTCAGACGGGCCAGTGGCAGCTTCAGAGGTAGCGTCGTCAGACGGGCCAGTGGCAGCTTCAGAGGTAGCGTCGTCAGACGGGCCAGTGGCAGCTTCAGAGGTAGCGTCGTCAGACGGGCCAGTGGCAGCTTCAGAGGTAGCGTCGTCAGACGGGCCAGTGGCAGCTTCAGAGGTAGCGTCGTCAGACGGGCCAGTGGCAGCTTCAGAGGTAGCGTCGTCAGACGGGCCAGTGGCAGCTTCAGAGGTAGCGTCGTCAGACGGGCCAGTGGCAGCTTCAGAGGTAGCGTCGTCAGACGGGCCAGTCGCAGCTTCAGAGGTAGCGTCGTCAGACGGGCCAGTCGCAGCTTCAGAGGTAGCGTCGTCAGACGGGCCAGTCGCAGCTTCAGAGGTAGCGTCGTCAGACGGGCCAGTCGCAGCTTCAGAGGTAGCGTCGTCAGACGGGCCAGTCGCAGCTTCAGAGGTAGCGTCGTCAGACGGGCCAGTCGCAGCTTCAGAGGTAGCGTCGTCAGACGGGCCAGTCGCAGCTTCAGAGGTAGCGTCGTCAGACGGGCCAGTCGCAGCTTCAGAGGTAGCGTCGTCAGACGGGCCAGTCGCAGCTTCAGAGGTAGCGTCGTCAGACGGGCCAGTCGCAGCTTCAGAGGTAGCGTCGTCAGACGGGCCAGTCGCAGCTTCAGAGGTAGCGTCGTCAGACGGGCCAGTCGCAGCTTCAGAGGTAGCGTCGTCAGACGGGCCAGTCGCAGCTTCAGAGGTAGCGTCGTCAGACGGGCCAGTCGCAGCTTCAGAGGTAGCGTCGTCAGACGGGCCAGTCGCAGCTTCAGAGGTAGCGTCGTCAGACGGGCCAGTCGCAGCTTCAGAGGTAGCGTCGTCAGACGGGCCAGTCGCAGCTTCAGAGGTAGCGTCGTCAGACGGGCCAGTCGCAGCTTCAGAGGTAGCGTCGTCAGACGGGCCAGTCGCAGCTTCAGAGGTAGCGTCGTCAGACGGGCCAGTCGCAGCTTCAGAGGTAGCGTCGTCAGACGGGCCAGTCGCAGCTTCAGAGGTAGCGTCGTCAGACGGGCCAGTCGCAGCTTCAGAGGTAGCGTCGTCAGACGGGCCAGTCGCAGCTTCAGAGGTAGCGTCGTCAGACGGGCCAGTCGCAGCTTCAGAGGTAGCGTCGTCAGACGGGCCAGTCGCAGCTTCAGAGGTAGCGTCGTCAGACGGGCCAGTCGCAGCTTCAGAGGTAGCGTCGTCAGACGGGCCAGTCGCAGCTTCAGAGGTAGCGTCGTCAGACGGGCCAGTCGCAGCTTCAGAGGTAGCGTCGTCAGACGGGCCAGTCGCAGCTTCAGAGGTAGCGTCGTCAGACGGGCCAGTCGCAGCTTCAGAGGTAGCGTCGTCAGACGGGCCAGTCGCAGCTTCAGAGGTAGCGTCGTCAGACGGGCCAGTCGCAGCTTCAGAGGTAGCGTCGTCAGACGGGCCAGTCGCAGCTTCAGAGGTAGCGTCGTCAGACGGGCCAGTCGCAGCTTCAGAGGTAGCGTCGTCAGACGGGCCAGTCGCAGCTTCAGAGGTAGCGTCGTCAGACGGGCCAGTCGCAGCTTCAGAGGTAGCGTCGTCAGACGGGCCAGTCGCAGCTTCAGAGGTAGCGTCGTCAGACGGGCCAGTCGCAGCTTCAGAGGTAGCGTCGTCAGACGGGCCAGTCGCAGCTTCAGAGGTAGCGTCGTCAGACGGGCCAGTCGCAGCTTCAGAGGTAGCGTCGTCAGACGGGCCAGTCGCAGCTTCAGAGGTAGCGTCGTCAGACGGGCCAGTCGCAGCTTCAGAGGTAGCGTCGTCAGACGGGCCAGTCGCAGCTTCAGAGGTAGCGTCGTCAGACGGGCCAGTCGCAGCTTCAGAGGTAGCGTCGTCAGACGGGCCAGTCGCAGCTTCAGAGGTAGCGTCGTCAGACGGGCCAGTCGCAGCTTCAGAGGTAGCGTCGTCAGACGGGCCAGTCGCAGCTTCAGAGGTAGCGTCGTCAGACGGGCCAGTCGCAGCTTCAGAGGTAGCGTCGTCAGACGGGCCAGTCGCAGCTTCAGAGGTAGCGTCGTCAGACGGGCCAGTCGCAGCTTCAGAGGTAGCGTCGTCAGACGGGCCAGTCGCAGCTTCAGAGGTAGCGTCGTCAGACGGGCCAGTCGCAGCTTCAGAGGTAGCGTCGTCAGACGGGCCAGTCGCAGCTTCAGAGGTAGCGTCGTCAGACGGGCCAGTCGCAGCTTCAGAGGTAGCGTCGTCAGACGGGCCAGTCGCAGCTTCAGAGGTAGCGGCCAACAGTTCCTCAAAGGCATGGTCAGAGGGGGGGCCAGTCGCAGCTTCAGAGGTAGCGGCCAACAGTTCCTCAAAGGCATGGTCAGACGGGGGGCCAGTCGCAGCTTCAGAGGTAGCGGCCAACAGTTCCTCAAAGGCATGGTCAGACTGGGGGCCAGTCGCAGCTTCAGAGGTAGCGGCCAACAGTTCCTCAAAGGCATGGTCAGACGGGGGGCCAGTCGCAGCTTCAGAGGTAGCGGCCAACAGTTCCTCAAAGGCATGGTCAGACGGGGGGCCAGTCGCAGCTTCAGAGGTAGCGGCCAACAGTTCCTCAAAGGCATGGTCAGACGGGGGGCCAGTCGCAGCTTCAGAGGTAGCGGCCAACAGTTCCTCAAAGGCATGGTCAGACGGGGGGCCAGTCGCAGCTTCAGAGGTAGCGGCCAACAGTTCCTCAAAGGCATGGTCAGACGGGGGGCCAGTCGCAGCTTCAGAGGTAGCGGCCAACAGTTCCTCAAAGGCATGGTCAGACGGGGGGCCAGTCGCAGCTTCAGAGGTAGCGGCCAACAGTTCCTCAAAGGCATGGTCAGACGGGGGGCCAGTCGCAGCTTCAGAGGTAGCGGCCAACAGTTCCTCAAAGGCATGGTCAGACGGGCCAGTCGCAGCTTCAGAGGTAGCGTCGTCAGACGGGCCAGTCGCAGCTTCAGAGGTAGCGTCGTCAGACGGGCCAGTCGCAGCTTCAGAGGTAGCGTCGTCAGACGGGCCAGTCGCAGCTTCAGAGGTAGCGTCGTCAGACGGGCCAGTCGCAGCTTCAGAGGTAGCGTCGTCAGACGGGCCAGTCGCAGCTTCAGAGGTAGCGTCGTCAGACGGGCCAGTCGCAGCTTCAGAGGTAGCGTCGTCAGACGGGCCAGTCGCAGCTTCAGAGGTAGCGTCGTCAGACGGGCCAGTCGCAGCTTCGTCAGAGGACATGCGCCTCAGCTTCTCCTCAGAGGACAGGGCATCATTTGCCTGAGAGCTACCATGGTTTGGAGAAGCTTGGGATTCTACTTCGTTAGTCTCTAAATACTCTATAGAAAAAACAAAAGGAACAGTTGGGTATTCTACAGCAACACATCTGTTCCACACGGTCTAGGCCGAATTGCCAGTCGAATGTTGAACCCAACAGTTTTCAAAGTATATGTTTCAGGCCGTACCTTCTCTGTCTTGTTTAGCGTCAGACCCTATGGATCGGAGCAAGGCCAGGGCATGCTCAATGGAGACGTCATTTGATGACAGCTCTGAAAAACGTAGGTTAAGGTACACAAGCAAAATTACCAAATCAAAGGCTTTGACAACGTTATTTAGACTGAGTTACTCTATGGTGTTGAATGAGTGTCAAACACAGCAGCACCATAGACAATGACAAAGAACGTAGCTAGAAGGGTTGTGGAAAGAAACACTTACCTCCAAGTCTCCTCTGCAGAGAGACTTGATCTTGCTTCTGGGACTTTCCAACAGGGTAACAAGAAACTGAGGAGAAAGTGTTGACAGAAGTTGAGTTCACACAAAATAGCTACATATATTAATAATAGATGACCAATGCGGAAGAAACAGACAGTCAAATTTGAATCTCCAACTTATAAAGTTAAGCATATTTCCCAAACAAATCCCTTCAATCCAAATAAAACGTTAGTGAACCAACCTTTGACAACCCCCACAGTCATCACAAAGAGCAGCAATTCTCTCACACCTCCCATGATCATGAGAATAGTCTGTGTTATCAACAGGTAATGTCTTCCCATGGCCTGTATGAGGCTTATATAGGCCACTAATGACCGTTTACCTGACAAACATGACTTAACGATCAATTAACAAGCTTGATTGAGGTGTTACATTCAGATAGAAATAGACCATGTAGAACATATGTTGATTCTTTGGTGGGCAGGCAATCTTTTCTACTCCATATATTGCATTTATATCTGTAATGTTTAACCCTAATGGTCTCAGAATCTTCAAAGATATTAGGGGGAAATAAACACTGTACCCAAATCCACTTTTTACAATGCTCCTGGGAAATGGGTAGGCCTCCACCATACAGTTTTACAGCTGTGATATATTTATTTATTTACATAGATCACATACTTAAATATATATATGTTAGCTGTAGGTAGCTTTGGGATAAAATTCCCATATTGTATTGTTACTAACATAAATCATAATATATCATATTTTCCTCATTTGCTCTGTAGGAGGTTCGTCATATGAAGGACATTCAAGTGGATGTGACCCCTAACCTGACATAATGTAAACGTTATACATTAAGCTCTCTCCCTCAGTGACATGAATTAGTATATTTCATATTCTCAGAACCCAACAGTAGGTTTTAAGGTGTGGCTGCATGTTTGTCGTGGACGCATCGTCACTCTTGATGTTCTTTTTCCAGATTGCAAGTGAAACACCTTTAGATGTGGTAAGTGCCAGTTGGTAACTTTTCCTCACACTTGCTTGTTTAAGGTATGGATGCAACACCCCAGTATGTCTGCAGGGGCTGGTCACTGAGATTTACCATGTTACACATGCTACTAGACTAACCTTCCAAGTAAATATGTTACAAGTCTGAACTGGCCGTCCTTGTCTTTCCTCAACTAATTGAAAGCTCAGGGACAGACATCCTGAACGACTTTGATGTCAGAGCTCCCATCAGCCCTCTACACCTCGCTGTGAGTAAAGCCTACCTGCTCCTGTAGTGGTCTCCATATGACAAATGGCACCCTATTCCCTATTTAGTACACTACTTTTGACCAGATCCTTATAGGCCCTGATCAAAAGTAGTTCACTACATAGGGAATAGGGTGCTATCTGGGAAGCAGGCATGGTGTTGATTTTCCACAGGAAGTTGACTGTCCAGACAGACTCACACACCAAATTCCTATCTATTCCTGATTCGTGTAAAATACATGCATATTCTACACAGTGATGATGAGGATGATTTCCTTATTTTGCCATTTGAGTTAATCAACCTCAGAGGAGAAGTAGAGTGTTTGTTTCTCAATCCCACGCTTGGCAGGGACCTCCGATGTTGATGCTGGGCGGGAGCAAAAATGGGCTCCCGATTGAAAGACTCTGGTCTACTTTAGAGGTCTAGCACTGTATTTCTGTTCAGGCGTACCACTGGTCTACTATAGGACATTGATTATATATCTATTCAGGCGTACCACTGGACTTTGCTTGAGACTGTGTTTGTGTTTCTATTCAGGCGTACCACGGCCACCACCATGCTATGGAGGTTCTGGTTCAGTCTCTGCTGGATCTAGACGTGAGGGACAGCCAGGGGCGCACCCTCTGGACCTGTCTGCCTTAAAAAGCCATGTGGACTGTGTTGACGTCCTCATCAACCAGGGAGCCTCCATCCTGGTTAAAGACTTCACCCTGAAGAGGACCCCCATCCACACTGCATGTACACATAGAATATCACATAGAGCTTCTGTAATTAAAAAGTTTTCCTGACCAAGATGGCCATTTGTTTGGTCATGTTGCTAGGACGACAATGTCCACTCTAGGGATGTTACATGGTATAGTGTGAAAATACACACTAGACACTGATCTAAGGTCATTTTTTTGTCATGTTCTCCACTAATGATTGAGGATCTAGGGAGGGTAAGCTGATCCTACATCAGTGCACAGGGGAGACTTCTATCCAGAGCCAGGTACACAGCTAGCAGGTGACAGGCTTCGATGGCCTCAGCCCCAAAATTCTTTATTATCTGCTGTGTTAACATCATGAGGATGTCATCTAGCAACACCACTGTTCTAGAAATCTGTCTGTTCATGTGAAGGTTATAGTCGTCCAGCAATCTGCTCATATCCTCTCTGTTTATCCTCCTCTAGCTACCAACGGTCAATCATCTGACATTCTTATATCCTCTCTGTTTATCCTCCTCTAGCTACCAACGGTCAATCATCTGACATTCTTATATCCTCTCTGTTTATCCTCCTCTAGCTACCAACGGTCAATCATCTGACATTCTTATATCCTCTCTGTTTATCCTCCTCTAGCTACCAACGGTCAATCATCTGACATTCTTATATCCTCTCTGTTTATCCTCCTCTAGCTACCAACGGTCATTCAGAGTGTTTGCGTTTGCTGATTGGAAATGCTGACCTCCAGAGTGCAGTGGACTTTCAAGACGGGAATAGACAGTAAGTCACTTGGGTTTTGGATACAATTCCTGAAATAAAGAGATTTTGACATTGGGGCTGCATCCCAAATGGCAACCTATACCCTACTTCGTGCACTACTTTAAACCAAAGCCCTATGGGCTCAGGTCAAAAGTAGTGTACGATATAGGGAATAGGGTTGCCATTTGGGACTCAACCCTGGTTATTACCAGTTTTTTGTCTTTTCCACCCTTGTCTGTCAGACGTGGTCAAGTGTAAATATGACTTCTTACATGAGCCTGACAGTGCATCTCACGAAAGACTGAACACTATCTCAGGCTAACATAGTTTGGAAAGCAATTGGCTATTGCTTCAAAGAGAAGACAATGAAAAGACTAATCTGTCTTTTAGTTATCAAAATTCTCAACTTAATTGAGCGAACAGTATTTTTGGCATTGGCTATATCCCCGGTGAGTGTGCATATTCACTTTCTTTATCCCTGGGTCAGTGCCACTTGAAAGTCATATTGAAAAAGATTCTGCTAATCTCTATAGTCATATAAAGTGTAGTAGAATTGCACGATAAAACATATTTTAAAAAGGCCAATTTTTTTTCCTGTAAAGAGAAACATATCTGATATAGCCTAGCCTAGCCTTACTCCATCACGCGCTGCATTGAACAGCCGTTTTTTTGCGAACGGTGATTGAGTTATATTATTAGCCTAAATAATGACTATCCAATTTACTAATCACATTAGCAATAGTTAGCTATCTTACATAAGTCTGTAAATGTGATGATGCATAGAATGCTTTATATATTTTTTATGGTGAAAATTAGCTTCCCCTTAACTTGAGACTCGCATGCCTATGAGCAAGACAGTTAGGCCTAAACACTCTGTTTTCCTTTGCTAATGTTTCCCCCGTCCGTCCGTCCGTCCGTCGGCTGTCAGTTATGTCGATGACTGTGTACATACGGCACGCCAATCACCAACACCGGAAGTCCCATGACCGTCACAGCCCTAGTTGTATGCTTGAGTTTGTTCAAGAGAGGCTTTGATGCCAGATTTTTGCAGATTTTGCTTTAGTTTTCCTCAGCCTGTGTTTTGTTTCTCTCTCCTTTTCCTGTTAGATGGTGAGGCTGCTTCTCTCCAGAGGAGCCAACATTAATGCTTTTGACAAGAAGGACCGCCGAGCAATCCACTGGGCTGCTTACATGGGTAATGAGTTGACCACATCATTTACATTCTGACTAATGTCCTTATCCCAGTGAGTGAATGAATTGGCTGTGTGTTACCCTCACAGCTCAGCTGTATGGTCTACCTCTAGTGTGTTATTATGTCAGAATGATGGACTAAGTATGTTGATAAGATGTAGGTTTTCAATTGTACTAACACGATGTAGGTATTGCTAATGGTGCTGTGTACCACTGTAAACTAACCTCTCTCCCTCTATATCTCAGCCTATCTCTTTGCATGTCTCTCTCTCTCTCCATCTCTGTTTCTCACTCTGTCTCTCTTCCCCTCCCCCATAGTGCACATTGAGGAGGTGAAACTGCTGGCCTCTCATGGATCAGAGGTGTCCTGTAAAGACAAGAAGGCCTACACCCCTCTCCACTCTGCAGCCTTCAGCGGCATGATCAGCACGGTCAAGCAACTCCTGGACCTTGGGGTGGATGTGAATCAATGCATACATACACCTCCCCGCATTCAACTGTGTAGTCCCTGTTCAATTACAACGCCACGAAAAGACAGAGCTCTAGTGTGTTGGAGAATGATTTCCTTTCAAGTAATGAAGATATGGAGGTTGGGCCAGGGGTTTGGGACCAGGGGGTTGGGACCAGTGTGTTGTGGCCAGGGATTTTTCATAAGAAAGTAATGAAGAGAGGTTGGGCCAGTGCGTTGGGGCCAGGGGGTTTTCATAACCAAGTAATGAAGAGATGGAGATTGGATCCAGAGGGTTGGAGACAGGAGGTTGGAGCCAGTGGGTTGGGACCCAGTGTGTCGGGACCCAGTGTGTCAAGTTTGCTGACGACACGAAGGCGATGAGAGGTCAGAGACTTGGCATTGTGGTGCCAGGACAACCTCTCCCTCAATGCCAGTAAGACCAAGGAGCTGATCGTGGACTACAGGAGCAAGAGGGGAGAGCACGTCCCCATCCACATCAACAGGGCTGTTTCTTGGCGACCTAACATGGCCCACACACACCTGCACAGTCGTGAAGAGGGCGCGCCAGGAGGCTGAAATATTTGGCATGGGCACTCGCATCCTCAAAAAGTTAAAGGGTCTTGCTCTGACCCTACGCACAATCACTAGACTGTATACAAAGCATATGCACACTCACACACACTACATTCACACTCCCACACACACACACACACACACACACACAAACCGACACAACCCAAACACACATGCATACACATTACACACTCTCACAAACACACACATCATTTGCAGCTGCTGCTCTGTTCTTTATTTTGCTATTATTATTATATATCCTGATGCCTAGTCACTTTACCCTGCCTTCTTGTACATATCTACCTCAAATACCTCGTACCCCTGCACACTGATCTGGAACTGGTACTCCTTGTATATAGCTTTATTCTTGGGTATTTTATTCCTCGCGTTACAATATATACAGTACCAGTCAAAAGTGTATTTTTTTTTACAATTTTCTACATTGTAGAACATCAAAAATATGAAATAACACATAAGGAATCCTGTAGTAACCAAAAAAGTGTTAAACAAATCAAAATATATTTTATATTTGAGATTCTTCAAAGTAGCTACCCTTTGCCTTGATGACAGCTTTGCACACTCTTGGCATTCACTCAACCAGCTTCATGAGGTACTCACCTGGAATGCATTTCATTTAACAGGTGTGCCTTGTTCAAAGTTAATTTGTGGAATTTATTTCCTTCTTAGTGCGTTTGAGCCAATCACTTGTTTTGTGACAAGGTAGGGGTGGTATACAGAAGATAGCCCTATTTGGTAAAATACCAAGTCCATATTTTTTTACATTTTACATTTTAGTCATTTAGCAGACACTCTTATCCAGAGCGACTTACAGTAGTGAATGCATACATTTCATACAATTTCATACATTTTTTTTTTTCCTGTGCTGGCCCCCCCGTGGGAATCGAACCCTCAACCCTGGTGTTGCAAACACCATGCTCTACCAACTGAGCTACAGGGAAGGCATATCATGGCAAGAACTTTGAATGTTTCTTCAAGTGCAGTTGCAAAATCCATCAAGCGCTATGTCTCTCATGAGGACCGCCACAGGAAAGGAAGACCCAGAGTTACCTCTGCTGTAAAGTTCAAGTAACAGACACATCTCAACATCAACTGTTCAGAGGAGACTACGTGAATCAGGCCTTCATGGTCAAATTGCTGCAAAGAAGCCACTACTAAAGAACACCAATAAGAAGAAGAGACTTGCTTGGGCCAAGAAACACCAGCAATGGACATTAGACCGGTGGAAATCTGTCCTTTTGGAAAAGCAATCCAGGTGAAGCTGGTTGAGAGAATGCCAAGAGTGTGCAAAGGGTGGCTACATTGAAGAGTCTATATAAATATAAAATTGATTTTGATATGTTCAACACTTTTTTGGTTACTACATGATTCCATATGTCTTATTTCATAGTTTTGAGTTCTTCACTATTATTTTACAATGTAGAAAATAGTCAAAATAAAGAAAAACCTTTGAATGAGTAGGTGTGTCCAAACTTTTGATTGGTACTGTATATATATATTATATACTGCTCAAAAAAATAAAGGGAACACTTAAACAACACATCCTAGATCTGAATGAAAGAAATAATCTTATTAAATACTTTTTTCTTTACATAGTTGAATGTGCTGACAACAAAATCACACAAAAATAATCAATGGAAATCCAATTTATCAACCCATGGAGGTCTGGATTTGGAGTCACACTCAAAATTAAAGTGGAAAACCACACTACAGGCTGATCCAACTTTGATGTAATGTCCTTAAAACAAGTCAAAATGAGGCTCAGTAGTGTGTGTGGCCTCCACGTGCCTGTATGACCTCCCTACAACGCCTGGGCATGCTCCTGATGAGGTGGCGGATGGTCTCCTGAGGGATCTCCTCCCAGACCTGGACTAAAGCATCCGCCAACTCCTGGACAGTCTGTGGTGCAACGTGGCATTGGTGGATGGAGCGAGACATGATGTCCCAGATGTGCTCAATTGGATTCAGGTCTGGGGAACGGGTGGGCCAGCCCATAGCATCAATGCCTTCCTCTTGCAGGAACTGCTGACACACTCCAGCCACATGAGGTCTAGCATTGTCTTGCATTAGGAGGAACCCAGGGCCAACCGCACCAGCATATGGTCTCACAAGGGGTCTGAGGATCTCATCTCGGTACCTAATGGCAGTCAGGCTACCTCTGGCGAGCACATGGAGGGCTGTGCGGCCCCCCAAAGAAATGCCACCCCACACCATGACTGACCCACCACCAAACCGGTCATGCTGGAGGATGTTGCAGGCAGCGGAACGTTCTCCACGGCGTCAGCAGACTCTGTCACGTCTGTCACGTGCTCAGTGTGAACCTGCTTTCATCTGTAAAGAGCACAGGGCGCCAGTGGCGAATTTGCCAATCTTTTTGTTCTCTGGCAAATGCCAAACGTCCTGCACGGTGTTGGGCTGTAAGCACAACCCCCACCTGTGGACGTCGGGCCCTCAAACCACCCTCATGGAGTCTGTTTCTGACCATTTGAGCAGACACATGCACATTTGTGGCCTGCTGGAGGTCATTTTGCAGGGCTCTGGCAGTGCTTCTCCTGCTCCTCCTTGCACAAAGGCGGAGGTAGCGGTCCTGCTGCTGGGTTGTTGCCCTCCTACGGCCTCCTCCACGTCTCCTGATGTACTGGCCTGTCTCCTGGTAGCGCCTCCATAGTCTGGACACTACGCTGACAGACACAGCAAACCTTCTTGCCACAGCTCACATTGATGTGCCATCCTGGATGAGCTGCACTACCTGAGCCACTTGTGTGGGTTGTAGACTCCGTCTCATGCTACCACTAGAGTGAAAGCACCGCCAGCATTCAAAAGTGACCAAAACATCAGCCAGGAAGCCTAGGAACTGAGAAGTGGTCTGTGGTCCCCATCTGCAGAACCACTCCTTTATTGGGGGTGTCTTGCTAATTGCCTATAATTTCCACCTGTTGTCTATTCCATTTGCACAACAGCATGTGAAATGTATTGTCAATCAGTGTTGCTTCCTAAGTGGACAGTTTGATTTCACAGAAGTGTAATTGACTTGGAGTTACATTGTGTTGTTTAAGTGTTCCCTTTATTTTTTTGAGCAGTGTATATATATTATATATATATATTCTATAGTTTTGTTCTCTGCATCGTTGGGGTGGGCTCGTAAGCAAGCATTTCACGGTAAAGAGTTGATTTGAGAGGGAAAGACAAAGAGCGAGGGAGTCCAAATGTATTCTGACCTAGTCTTTAGTATGAATCCATTTTTAATGAGATGAGTACAAAACATTAAAGGAACAGTTGTCTCCATGTCTCGTCCGTACCTGGTAGAGTATTCGGGTGGGGGTCCCGCAAAGTTCATCCCAATGGCTGGGGGAGGAGGGTAGGCCTCATTGGTCATGTAGGGACATATCTTTTCCAGAGAATCTACCAATTTTCTACCAAATTGCAAGAAATTACCGGGATTCCCGTTCAAACCGAAAGTGCTATTTAGAAGCATATGTTTTATTTAACCAGGTAAGTTGACTGAGAACACATTCTCATTTACAGCAATGACCTGGGGAATAGTTACAGGGGAGGGGGGGGTGAATGAGCCAATAGTAAGCTTGGGATGATTAGGTGACCGTGATGGTATGAGGGCCAGATTGGGAATTTAGCCAGGACACCAGGGTTAACACCCCTACTCTAACAATAAGTGCCATGGGATCTTTAGTGACCACAGAGAGTCAGGACACCTGTTTAACGTCCCACCCGAAAGACAGCACATGTCCCCAATCACTGTCCTGGGATATTATTTTAGACCAGAGGAAAGAGTGACTCCTACTGGCCCTCCAACACCACTGTTAAAGGAATTTTATATCTTGATGATAATAATCAATAATCAATTCGCCTTAACTAATGCCCAAGGTTTGTAAGACAATGGGTTAAAATAATTAGGCAAGGACTCAGCTTTCTGCAAAAGGTTTCTGTAGCTTTATTCAGAGAACGTTCTGGCGTCAGGATAACAAAACAGTCATTATATAGTTCTTGCTTACTTACGCACATGCATTTACACACAATCCGTTGGTGACCTGCAACCCCCATAAACTTCTCACTCTGTTTATCACCTTCTGGCTCAGCCTGTTCCTTTCCTTCAAGGTTAGGAACTCTCTGAAGTTTTACTCCCTTGACCATCTGCTTCTGTAGCTATACTAATTGCATACACACATTTCTTTCCCTCTCCAGTGGTTCCTGGACTTTCCGGAACTAATCAGACCAATCGATCCCTACATTGATCATTACATTGATTATTCATTAACCCTGCTGTATGACTAATAATTCATCATGGTTTATTGATTCATTTACCTTTATTAGATAATTCTCTTATCAATTCCACCCTTAAATGATTCAATAATTCACCATGATGATCAGATGCTATATGAGAACCCTACTAATCACATTCTATATGTAATCACACATAATTATACGCTATATGGAAATACAAATAATCGCTATATGGAAATACAAATAATCACACGCTATATGGAAATACAACTAATCACACGCTATATGGAAATTAATTGTGATACAAGGATTAAACAAAACCAATACATGAATATTCCTCCTACTCCTCCATTACTGTCCTAGGCCTATTTCCAATTATGACACTTCGATTCAGGATTTTCATCATCATTTTCATTAAAGGAACAGTCTATCAAAACATTGAAAATTCTATCTAAACGTTGAAAATTGTTTCATCAAACATTGGCTCCTCGTTATTGAAAGAAACGGAGCCATCTTCCTGGCCTGGAGGCCCGCATTCGCCATCCCACTGATCGGAGCTCGGAATTGGTCCATATCTCACCATCTGCTGCGTCATCGATCTCTCTAGAGTCCTGGTGATTAAACCTCTCACACATGGGACGAGACAACATCCACACAACACAAACACACTAATATGGGTGAAAGCAGCCCATAATACAGTTCTTACAACACTTTTCCATTTCCCAAACATGGGATGTGTTATCAGGAATGTACGTGTAGCGCTGAACCTAATCATTCTACCTACACTGCCCTCTTCTGCCAATAACATATCGAGAGTCAGTCTATTTTACCAGGTCATGAGGGAGGTGGCGGATAATTGGTCAGAGAACCTCTTTACTGCATCCCCGTTTTCATTCATGAATCTCTGTTGATTATTAAAGATGTCATTAATCCAATCCACATTTCTATTTATTGTCAACCACCAAAATAATGTAGTGTTAAAGCCTTCACATATTTGATTCATAGCTTTGTATTCATCTGGAACTTCCCTGAGGATGCCAATAGCATCCATCTTGTAAAGCTACTCCCATCCTGGTCAAAACTCCTCCTGTGCCTACTTTAGCCTCCTATAACTGGCCTCTGATGACTAACTCGAACTGGTTGGACCAATAACCCCAGGGCGCAAGTTCCTAACCACCCTTTGTGGTAATTTCTGTCGTATGCATCCTTTACTGGTACTGGCCCACCCACATCAGTTATAGGTGCTATGAGGTTAAACATTTTCTCCTGTGCTTTCAAACTTAAGTCAGTCACATTAACCTCTATGGGCTGGGTGGGACGCTTGCGTCCCACCTACTCAACAGCCAGTTGAATCCTGTGGCGCGTTATTGAAATACCTTAGATATGCTATTACTTCAATTTTTCAAAAATATGACTATTTTACACCATTTTAAAGATAAGACTCTCGTTAATCTAACCACACTGTACGATTTCAAAAAGGCTTTACAACGAAAGCAAAACATTAGATTATGTCAGCAGAGTACCAAGCCAGAAATAATCAGACACCCATTTTTCAAGCTAGCATATAATGTCACATAAACCCAAACCACAGCTAAATGTAGCACTAAGCTTTGATGATCTTCATCAGATGACAACCCTAGGACATTATGTTATACAATACATGCATGTTTTGTTCAATCAAGTTCATATTTATATCAAAAAACAGCTTTTTACATTAGCATGTGACTAGCATGTGACTAGCATTCCCACCGAACACTGCCGGTGAATTTACTAAATTACTCACGATAAACGTTCACAAAAAGCATAACAATTATTTTAAGAATTATAGATACAGAACTCCTCTATGCACTCGATATGTCCGATTTTAAAATAGCTTTTCGGTGAAAGCACATTTTGCAATATTCTCAGTAGATAGCCCGGCATCACAGGGCTAGCTATTTAGACACCCAGCAAGTTTAGCACTCATCAAAGTCAGATTTACTATAAGAAAAATGTTATTACCTTTGTTGTCTTCGTCAGAATGCACTCCCAGGACTTCTACTTCAATAACAAATGTTGGTTTGGTCCAAAATAATCCATCGTTATATCCAAACAGCGGCGTTTTGTTCGTGCGTTCTAGACACTATCCTAAAGGGTAAATAAGGGTGGCGAGCATGGTGCAATTCGTGACAAAAAAATTCTAAATATTCCATTACCGTACTTCGAAGCATGTCAACCGCTGTTTAAAATCAATTTTTATGCCATTTTTCTCATAAAAAAGCGATAATATTCCGACCGGGAATCTGCTTTTAGGTAAACAGACAAAGGAAAAGAAAGCATTCAGTCGAAGCGGGCACGCGCCTAAGCCCATAGTACTCTGAGTGGCCAATTGCCAAACGCGATAATGTGTTTCAGCCAGAGCCTGCATCGATATCGTTCAGCTTTTTCCCGGGCTCTGAGAACCTATGGAAGCCGTAGGAAGTGTCACGTTATTGCACAGATCCTGAGTCTTCAATAAAAAGAGCCAAGATGAAAAACTACTTCTCAGACAGGCCACTTCCTGCTTGAAATCTTCTCAGGTTTTGGCCAGCCATATGAGTTCTGTTATACTCACAGACACCATTCAAATAGTTGTAGAAACTTTAGGGTGTTTTCTATCCAAAGCCAATACTTATATGCATATTCTAGTTACTGGGCAGGAGTAGTAACCAGATTAAATCGGGTACGTTTTTTATCCAGCCGTGTCAATACTGCCCCCTAGCCCTAACAGGTTAACGATTACTTTCAGCCATTAAAATCATCTAAGTTCTCGGTGCCATTCTTGTATCTATAACACTGGTATTCATCCGGAATTTAGGTGAACCGAGGTGGGTTGGCTGAGTACTTCAATCTGGCCAACCCCAATTCCTGTACAGTTGTCTGCTTCCCCAGGAAATTGTTTAATGTTTACCTTAAATTCTACATCTTGATCTTCTTTGATTCCTTATTCTGTATGTCACTCATCAGTGTATTATATAGTTTATCTTCTACTTCTTCTCAATGACAACGGTATCCAATGATTAGTACCGGAAGGTGGTGGATCTGAATGTATCAGAAAGGTTACCAAAACTATGATGCAGCTCAGAGTCTCTACTCTTCCCAAAAACCGCCAACCCTCTCCTGCCCTTAGTCGATCTGCTAGGTACCACCCCATACTCACACCTCTAGGAGCACACACAGTGATGAACGGTCGGGATAGGGAATCTTCGTTAAAGAGGTAACCCCCGGACCATGTTGGTATCGGTTCTTCTCCTAACTCTGTGTGTGATCAGCAGTGTTCATATGTGTACATACCTCCTTGCAGTGGGTAACGTGGACCCAAGTGACTCTCTCAGCTTTTCTAATGGCAAAGGCAGTGGTTTAAAAGAACCTGGTATGGGCCTTCCCAACGGTGTTGCTTCCAGTTTTTTCTCCTCAGGGACTGGATCCACACCCAGTCTCCTGGTTGGATTGAGTGAATCACCTTCTCCTGTAATTCACCTGTGGGACACAAAATCTTGGACATATGGGTTTGGTTAACAAACAGTCTTCTCATGTGCTTTGCTAGTATTTCTTCAACTTCTATGTCTACCTGTTCTGGTATCTCTAACTCTGGCATTCTATAGGCTCTACCTGATTAGCTAAACTGTCATCCATCATTTAAAGAGATGGCTCCTAGTAAACCAACTCTAGGGATAATATCTTGACTTAATATTTTAGCTACCATAATCATGTCCACCAAGTAAGTTGGGAACGCTTCTACCCATTTGCTATACTTATCTATTCTTGTTAAACACCCCTTCTTCCCCTCATTTCGGAATATCTCAATAAGGTACATTTCCAACTGTTGGAATGGATATCTTACAAAAAAAAAAGTTTAAGTAATTATCCTCTAGGCCATCACTCTTTCCTAACTACTCTACTATACTTCCCTCCCCTTGATACATTGCTTAGCCTATGTATCAATATTGCTGCGTATCCATACAATGTCTTTGGTAGGATAAGTAAATTATCCTTATGTCAGACCTTCTCTTGTAGGATGCCCCATTTCATTTTCCACATGTCCAATTCTCCCTGGGGCCTTCATCCTTGGCTATAATTTAACAATCCTCTGTCAAGTGTTTTACCTTCTTTAACCTGTTAGGGCTAGGGGGCAGCATTGACACGGCTGGATAAAAAACATACCCGATTTAATCTGGTTACCACTCCTACTCAGTAACTAGAATATGCATATACTTATTACATATGGATAGAAAACACCCTAAATTTTCTAAAACTGTTTGAATGGTGTCTGTGAGTATAACAGAACTCAAATGGCAGGTCAAAACCTGAGAGATTCCTTTACAGGAAGTGGCCTGTCTGACCATTTGTTGAACTTCTTTTCCATCTCTATCATTTACTAAGGATCTCTGCTCTAACGTGACACTTCCCACGTCGTCCATAGGCGCTCAGAGCCCGGGAAAAAACAGAATGTCGTCATTCCAGCCCCAGGCTGAAACACATTATCGCCTTTCTCAAGTGGCCCATCAAGAGACACTAGCTTATGCGCGTGACCCCGACCGCCCCCGCCTTTGGGATTTTTTCCTCTGTTTGCCGAAAAGGAGATTCCCTGTCGGAATATTATCGCTTTTCTACGAGAAAAATGTCGTAAAAATTGATTTTAAACAGCGATTGACATGCTTCGAAGTACGGTAATGGAATACTTAGAATTTTATTGTCACGAATTGCGCCAAGCGCGTGACACTTCTTTACTATTTCGGATAGTGTCTGGAACGCACGAACAAAACGCCGCTATTCGGATATAACGATGGATTATTTTGGACCAAACCAACATTTGTTATTGAAGTAGCTGTCCTGGGTGTGTATTCTGACGAAGACAACAAAAGGTAATGAAATTTTTATAATAGTAAATATGATTATGGTGAGTGCTAAACTTGCCGGGTGTCTAAATAGCGAGCCCGTGATGCCTGGGCTATGTACTTAGAATATTGCAAAATGTGCTTTCACCAAAAAGCTATTTTAAAATCGGACATATCGAGTGCATAGAGGAGGTCTGTATCTATAATTCTTAAAATAATTGTTATGCTTTTTGTGAACGTTTATCGTGAGTAATTTAGTAAAATGTTAGCGAATTCCCCGGAAGTTTGCGGGGGGTATGCTAGTTCTGAACGTCACATGCTAATGTAAAAAGCTGGTTTTTGATATAAATATGAACTTGATTGAACAAAACATGCATGTATTGTATAACATAATGTCCTAGGGTTGTCATCTGATGAAGATCATCAGCTTTTTACATTAGCATGTGACGTTCAGAACTAGCATACCC
This sequence comes from Salmo salar, assembly GCF_965601325.2. Lineage (NCBI taxonomy): Eukaryota > Metazoa > Chordata > Actinopteri > Salmoniformes > Salmonidae > Salmo > Salmo salar. Next base: position 86,195,488 of record NC_138295.1, read on the forward strand.
CCCGCAAACTTCCGGGGAATTCGCTAACATTTTACTAAATTACTCACGATAAACGTTCACAAAAAGCATAACAATTATTTTAAGAATTATAGATACAGACCTCCTCTATGCACTCGATATGTCCGATTTTAAAATAGCTTTTTGGTGAAAGCACATTTTGCAATATTCTAAGTACATAGCCCAGGCATCACGGGCTCGCTATTTAGACACCCGGCAAGTTTAGCACTCACCATAATCATATTTACTATTATAAAAGTTTCATTACCTTTTGTTGTCTTCGTCAGAATACACACCCAGGACTGCTACTTCAATAACAAATGTTGGTTTGGTCCAAAATAATCCATCGTTATATCCGAATAGCGGCGTTTTGTTCGTGCGTTCAAGACACTATCCGAAATAGTAAAGAAGTGTCACGCGCATGGCGCAATTCGTGACAATAAAATTCTAAGTATTCCATTACCGTACTTCGAAGCATGTCAACCGCTGTTTAAAATAAATTTTTACGACATTTTTCTCGTAGAAAAGCGACAATATTCCGACAGGGAATCTCCTTTTCGGCAAACAGAGGAAAAAATCCCAAAGGCGGGGGCGGTCGGGGTCACGCGCATAAGCCAGTGTCTCTTGATCGGCCACTTGAGAAAGGCGATAATGTGTTTCAGCCTGGGGCTGGAATGACGACATTCTGTTTTTTCCCGGGCTCTGAGCGCCTATGGACGACGTGGGAAGTGTCACGTTAGAGCAGAGATCCTTAGTAAATGATAGAGATGGAAAAGAAGTTCAACAAATGGTCAGAGAGGCCACTTCCTGTAAAGGAATCTCTCAGGTTTTGACCTGCCATTTGAGTTCTGTTATACTCACAGACACCATTCAAACAGTTTTAGAAAATTTAGGGTGTTTTCTATCCATATGTAATAAGTATATGCATATTCTAGTTACTGGGTAGGAGTGGTAACCAGATTAAATCGGGTATGTTTTTTATCCAGCCGTGTCAATGCTGCCCCCTAGCCCTAACAGGTTAAGGAAGCCTACCCTTAGTCTAAAGCTTTGCCCTTTTAGTCCTCTCATTGGTTAAAATTATCAATTGTGTTTAAGAACTTTAACTCCTCATAATTATCAGTTCTACAAATTCCCTTAAAATCAATATCACCAATGACCTTAAATTCACCATCCATGGCTTTTCAATGTGGCTGATCAGACCACACAGGAAGAGTCACCAGAGGGGTCAAAAGTCATACCACCCTTTCGGAACCGTGTTTCTTACTACATTAAACAAATTAAAGCTAAGAACTTTATTTACATTTTGTATCCCAGGGTCCCAGAACATTCCCTATCAAAAGAATTTCACGTGTTTAATTAAACTCAGAAAACAAAACTTCCAAAATGCCATGTGTGTAAACCCCTTTAAGATATCATGTCCCTAGGAATTTTTTTTTTTCCAAAGAGAGCTAAGCGCTTCTTTTTCCATAAAATAAGTACTTGGTCAGCGTTTCATCCTACCACACTGATTCAAAAACCCAAAAGTTGACTATAAACAAAACTTCATAGTACTTATAACTCCATTGTACTCGCACCACCGCGGTTACACTCACCCCCTTACAAATAGCGCGTCCTCGAGTTAGCTTGTGACTCTACGTCCTACAGGAACGCGCACGCCGGCCAGGCTCACGCACAACTATAATTAATTTACACTGTTCCTGCGAAATAAAATAAACTCGCCCTGTAATCCACCTTTCTGACCTGACATTGTTTCATGCAATGAAAACATAATGTTAGCATACATCCACTTCCCGTTCAAATCACTGGTGTTACTAAACAATCAAACCACGAATCTATAACCAGAATTTATCACCAAACTTTTACGATTCCATTATTCAGACCAGAATCGCTTCCAGCCACATATGTTTTCAGTGCTCACAACCAACGCTTCTCATTTTACCCGTACGAAAAAAATAATATATATCTCTTTTCAAACAGCGTTCTGCTTTACCTCTATCGTAAGATTAAACCCAATGTTACAACTTTATCTCTCCTTCGGCTTCACTCTTATGAAATGTCCAAGGGTTTAAAAAATATCATGTATATCACCACAATTCTGTCGCAATTATTACTTTCCGCTCCTTATAATTCATTAGATTTAGGTAACTGCCTTTTCCTTGATTCCGTCATTGAAATACAACTCCCATTCTCTATAAATCATTTAAGCAGGCCATTTAGACCACAAACAACGTACTTTATCGAATTCGCCTCGCTATTATTTTGAATGAATCTGTCTTTCAATTTAACCTCAACAAGCTATCAAAGCATTTGGTTTCTATCTTAAACAAACACTAACAACCGTATGCTTCTAGTCATAACATAAAAATAATTAAATTAAATTTTAGTCCCATGGTGCATGGGCTGGGAACCGAACCCGGGCCCCCCGCATAGCAGGCAAGAATTCTACCACTGAACCAAAATGCTTTTGCTTAGAGCTGCAATTCCGGTGGTTGTGTCCTACTCGGTCACAACGTTTACAGGCTGTTTTACAGTTTCTGGCGAAATGTCCTGTTCTATCTCAATTAAAACACCACTTCTCTCCGTCTTTGTCAGCGCGTCTCCCTGTTTTTCCCCTTCTGTCTACAGTGACTGTCTCTATCCACTTTTCTCAATAAGTTTGCTAAATCCTGTTCTCCTCTCTGTCTATCCCTAAACTGTCTCTGTCTATGGTTCCTTGGTGGGGCCTTACAATCCTCTGCCATGTGGCCGGTTATATTGCAGTTGTAGCACTTTCTGTCCTCAGGTTCTATCCACTTTCTACTCTCCCTGTTTCCCCCTTTCTTTTTAAAATCTTTCCTGCTTTTTCCTGCAATTTCTCCAAGAGTGGCGATCAAATGTTCTGCTCCTGTCTGTTCTTTCTTACTTTTCTTTTCCTTGCCATTATGCTCATGGTGTATAGCATACCTCTTTACTTCGGCCAATGTGGCTGTTCCCCACCCTATCAGAGTCTCTTTTATGATTTGACAAATTTCAGGCTCCATACCACTCAAGAAGGCTATTTTTAACTGTTGGTGGTAAGGTCCGTCGTCTCCCTGTCTAGGCTCTACCAGTCCACTATTAGCATTGAACACATCTCTCAGTCTCTCTAAATACTGGCAAACAGTTTCCCCATCCCCTTTTTTACACTCATGTATTTTTGAAAAGTCTGCATGTCTATGGTAATAGTCCCTAAGATTATTACAGAGCTGTGTCAATTTGTCTGCATAATCCCCATCTCCTGCCCATGGTAAAACCGGTTCTTCTCCTTGCCCTGGAACCCAGGCTCCCTTCACTGCTGCCCAGTCTTTCCCCACTATCTGTCGGACAGCCCTTTCCAATTCTCCTGTATTTAGTTTAAAACTCTCGGTCAGTCCCACCATATCTCTCCTAAACCCTTCTATTCCTGTTTTTGGATGTGCTATTCCCTCAACTGCTCTTGCTACATCTCTCTGAGTCCAGGGTCGATACATTTACATTACATTTACATTTTAGTCATTTAGCAGACGCTCTTATCCAGAGCGACTTACAAATTGGTGCATTCACCTTATAATATCCAGTGGAACAACCACTTTACAATAGTGCATCTAAATCTTTTAAGGGGGGGGGGGTTAGAAGGATTACTTTATCCTATCCCAGGTATTCCTTGAAGAGGTGGGGTTTCAGGTGTCTCCGGAAGGTGGTGATTGACTCCGCTGTCCTGGCGTCGTGAGGGAGCTTGTTCCACCATTGGGGTGCCAGAGCAGCGAACAGTTTTGACTGGGCTGAGCGGGAACTGTGCTTCCTCAGAGGTAGGGAGGCCAGCAGGCCAGCGGTGGATGAGCGCAGTGCCCTCGTTTGGGTGTAGGGACTGATCAGAGCCTGAAGGTACGGAGGTGCCGTTCCCCTCACAGCTCCGTAGGCAAGCACCATGCTCTTGTAGCGGATGCGAGCTTCGACTGGAAGCCAGTGGAGAGAGCGGAGGAGCGGGGTGACGTGAGAGAACTTGGGAAGGTTGAACACCAGACGGGCTGCGGCGTTCTGGATGAGTTGTAGGGGTTTAATGGCACAGGCAGGGAGCCCAGCCAACAGCGAGTTGCAGTAATCCAGACGGGAGATGACAAGTGCCTGGATTAGGACCTGCGCCGCTTCCTGTGTGAGGCAGGGTCGTACTCTGCGAATGTTGTAGAGCATGAACCTACAGGATCGGGTCACCGCCTTGATGTTGGTGGAGAACGACAGGGTGTTGTCCAGGGTCACGCCAAGATACATTTGTAAGATATCCGATTGATCAGCTTCGCCTGCCCTAGGATTAGGAAGCTCTATGAGAGGACACTGATCCTCCTCCCAATCTGATTGAACCTCCCTCAGCCCTGGCTTATTATACAGCGCCAGTCGCTTTTTAAGGTTAGACTCTCTTGGTTCTGGCTCTTCTTTCCTCTCCTTTGAGGATTTACCACCCATGTTTATTCAATTACTGTTATTCCTATTGTCACAATATGTGTGTACTTACTCAATTACTTCGTTTATTTTCTAATATGTATTCTCACTTTCTATGGGTGTAACCTCCTTCCTCCTGTTTGGAATAATCAGACCTATTTTGCGCGCCTCTGGTAGATCTCGATTATCCCCTCTAAAATGTATTTTGACAGGCGATCTATATTCATACAAATTATGTCCCTGACCTACGTTCTTATAAATGTTATTATTATATTTCGCCTTCCATATTATGTTTTCCGCCTAATATATTATTGACCAGGTATCATTTAGGTCTCAATATTAGCTCCAATTCTCACAATCTATGTGTATGCTTCTATAATTCTGTTATTATACTTAAATCTCACAATCTATGTGTGTGCTCTACTGTTATCTCACTTACTCCTGTTAGTCCTATACTAACGTAACTTACTTATCTTTATTTCGCCTTCTATATTACGTTTTCCGGCTACTGTACTTCGACCAGTTTTACTGTTAGGTCTTACTGCAACCAGTTTTACTGTTAGGTCTTACTGCAACCAGTTTTACTGTTAGGTCTTACTGCAACCGGTTTTACTTTTAGGTCTTACTTAGATCTGTGACCCAGTGCCGCCAACACTAACATAGATACTTTTGTCTTAAACTTTCTCTACATTAGATTATATGGACGGTATACCCGATACAAATCTTACTTTTTGTTAGTTTTACGGTTAATATCCTCCCTCACATTTATCTTGACCAATGCTTAATAGGAACCTAATCCAGTCCATTCTAAGTCAATTTTTAGTAAGTTTAGAATTTAACCCCAAACTAATGAATAAAGATTACTGACCTTATTTTGCAGCTGAGAATTCAATGTAGGTTGGATCTCGTCACCGCTTCTGTCACATACCAGTTTGCCACCGGCCTGTAAAGAACCCACAGAAAAGGGCCGGGTCTTTGATTTACGGATATTTCATCCGCCCGTGCACGGTTTCGGTGTCTCCTTGGAACGACAGGAGCGGGTATTGAAATCCGGCTCGAAGGACCAATTGTTAAAGGAATTTTATATCTTGATGATAATAATCAATAATCAATTCGCCTTGACTAATGCCCAAGGTTTGTAAGACAATGGGTTAAAATAATTAGGCAAGGACTCAGCTTTCTGCAAAAGGTTTCTGTAGCTTTATTCAGAGAAGGTTCTGGCGTCAGGATAACAAAACAGTCATTATATAGTTCTTGCTTACTTACGCATGTTATGAGAATTTTGTTCCCAATGTTCATAAACTGAACTTCAATTAAACTACTCAGTCTGCACCCCAGAGTTTGTAAGGTTCTGGTTAAATGACACAGACGGAGGCCCAGCCTACAATAGTCAACCAAGTTTATTCACGAGAGCTCAGAATATCATACAATGTACATAGCCTTTTATACCTAACATTTGGTCATATCATATGTCATACCCCTTACAGATGCCCCCTCCTCTTCTTTAACACTGTCAATGCTTATTTACAAGTCTTCTCCATCACAAATCCTGCCCCATGTTACATAATCTACTGCAAGCCTAAAGTTTTCTCCCCTCTCTGGGTGGGGAGACCTTCTTCCTGTTATCAGTTTCACTGTGGTCACAAGTTGTCTTCTGTCTGGTAACAGTTCCCCTTTTCCCTTGAATGTCTTGCCTATATTGCTAAATCATTAAGCTTAAACTTTTCCAACACACACACATTAGTACATTCATCTTATAATCACTCGGTTATACCTTTTCAGGGTGAAATCATTTAGTCAAACCTTTAATCATATAATTTCCATTACAACGCACATGCATTTACACACAATCCGTTGGTGACCTGCAACCCCCATAAACTTCTCACTCTGTTTATCACCTTCTGGCTCAGCCTGTTCCTTTCCTTCAAGGTTAGGAACTCTCTGAAGTTTTACTCCCTTGACCATCTGCTTCTGTAGCTATACTAATTGCATACACACATTTCTTTCCCTCTCCAGTGGTTCCTGGACTTTCCGGAACTAATCAGACCAATCGATCCCTACATTGATCATTACATTGATTATTCATTAACCCTGCTGTATGACTAATAATTCATCATGGTTTATTGATTCATTTACCTTTATTAGATAATTCTCTTATCAACCACTTCCAGCAGCAACTGGTCTCCAATCTAGGGACTGACCAGAACCAACCCTGCTTAGCTTCAGAAGCAAGCCAGCTGTGGGATGCAGGGTGTTAAGCAGCGAATAAGATCCAACATGATTATACCACTCTACATGGAGAAATATACACTAATGGGTTCTTGTATTTGTTGCTATTTAATCAACTCAAAGTCACCACACTATTTCATTGATGTAGCCTAGTTTTAACCGGTCTATGAGGCACTGTTGGCCGACGGGTCAAATATGAGGTTATTACAGTAGCCTACCTTTCACTAAAAGATGCATTTTGGTCCTTTCCTCTCCCCTTACACCTGGCTATCAAGGGAATTTGGGAAGGTTGTGGCTGTTTATACTTCGGTTATTGTGATGATTTTGTCAGAGGAAACAAATCTGAATCTCTGATAATCTAACAGTTACGCTGTAGCGGAGATTCAGCACAATGGATAGCGCCGCAGTTGATCAATTGCACGTGAATCTAAACCCGCAGTTTATCATGTGCCATTCTTCAGCTATATTTACATCAAATCTTCTCAGACCTACCTATTGCATCTGTTCTCCAGCAATAAAGTCAATTATCAAGTTAATATTCATTTAGTCACAGCATAAATTAAACGTGAGCCTACACAATCAAATTAACTTGTCAAGACCCTGCCATTCTTCTCCGTTATTACTTTTATTCAGGACAAAATACCCCCAGTTCTCGCATTATTTTACAGACTTGGTCAGAAAGGGTAACTGATTCTCAAGACCCAGACAAACAAATGTAGAATAACATTCAATACACAATCTTAGGCTACATAACAGGGGTGGAAATCCCAGGAGGGACGGGGGGTACACGACCCCCCCATCCTGGGAAAAATATGATTTGTCCCCCCCAATATATCACTGTAAACATAACTCTGTAATTTAAATAATATGAATAATACGCAATGAAAGCAATTGTGCTGATTATAGACACTTAAGAGTTTTTTTCAGTTTCAAAATATTGCGACCCCCCTCCCTTTGCCTCACAATGGTTTGATCCACTGCCAGTTCCTTAGTTGGCAAGGTAACAGAGGGTTCGTATCTACTGTCTGAAAGGCACTCAATGCACGTGACTGACATGAGGTTAATCCAGTCAATCGCGCCATAGCAATGATTTGTTTTATGTTGGCAGGGTTCACACACACACACACACTAGCTGAATTTGCAGAGCTAGCGTGCAAATATTAACTATTAAGCTAGCTAGTACCTATTCCATTTATGTGGCGTCGTCAAAGATGGAATCTTTGCTATCGTCAATTTATTCCAAGATCAGCAATGTAAGTTAGTGCTTCAAAGTCCCTGTGATAAGGTTAGCGATAAACTGAAGTCCAAACTGAACAGAACTACACTCTCTTCTACCATTGTCTTAAATATATGTAATGGTCTCGTTGCAAAAGCTAAATTGTCGCAAGGGAACTTTTATTTATTTATTTTATTTCACCTTTATTTAACCCGGGTAGCAAAGATTATAGCAAACACCACTGAAACGGAATTTGTGCTCGCTAGCTTTGCAAATTCAGCTATTGTTGGAAGCCAGCCAATATGAAACAAACGGTTAAAATTACAAAAGGTTGCAGCATATGTTGTGTAAATGGTGAACTCATACAGCTGTCAACTCTTGTCACTGCAATCCGTTTCACATTTGCTAGCTACCTTTTAGATCGAAGCCCATATAGAATGAGAGAAGATATGATAGAAGCCCATCTCCTACTGTAAATAACCTACACACTGTGTGTGTGTGTGTGTGTGTGTGTGTGTGTGTGTGTGGCCAGCCAGGTAGAAAAAAAAGACGGACATCAGAGTATTTTTCAGTACACCAAAACGCAAAGTAAGAACCCTAGTAGCCTAATATCTCAAAGACTAGTTGGTAAAATGTTCATAAGAAAGAAGTGAAATGCTAATGAAAATGTTTCACAATGATGTCATTAGGCAGAGCAGGCAACAGATGGCAGAGCTGGGGACAGACTGGCAGAGACAGGGAGTCTCAGGTAAGTTTGTTGAGTCTTTGTTTGGCAACATTATGAAAGGTTCTCCATTTTTTTGACTTGTAAAATAGGAACATAATTGGAAAATGCCATGGATACCCCCACTCTCAACTTACACTGGTGACTGAACTAAGATCTGTTAAAGGCAATGGTATTGCTGTTGTGATTAGTTGTGTAGTTTTGGGTACCGGTAGTTAGGAGTACGGCAAACACCTTATTTCTTTGGTTCCTCAATATACATTTACCATATTACAACGTAGGCTGTGTGTTACAGCACTACTTTTGGTGTCCCCCTCAGGAATTGCTCTTCAGAAAATGTCATGTAATTGTCCCCTCCAAAGTTGATATCAGATTTTCGCCCCTGCTACATAAAATAACCTGGAAGGCCTACCCTGTAGCAAACAAAATATTTGCATAGGCCGTAACGGTTTAACTTGCTTCAAAACAGGCTGAATTCAGGTTGGCATAAGTGAGTAAAGCGGTGCCACAGAAATTGTTTTGAATTAAAGCAGATACCTACCGGTAGCTCAAAAGTTGGAGCCAATTTTGTTGCTGTATTAACTGCATTTAAAGGTTGCGTGTACATGCTCTTTGAATTCATGGCGACTATAAGTACGACGCACACCCCGAGCGTTGATCATGCGGATAGAGAAGGCCTGTATGAACAGACTTCACCTCACGCTTTTCATAGAAATTAACCGGTTAATTTCTCCCATGTAATCGGAGTGGGTGGGAAATCCTGGTAAAACTGTTCCCCCCCATCAAACCCTAGGTTAGAGGCGCTACAAGCAACTCTGGGAGAGCTAGGACCTGATAGCAGCCTGCCAGCTAAAGCAGGTTAGCATTGACTTAATTAACCTGAAAGTTTGGATTGTCACTGGGATATGAAGACCAACCGCCAAAACGATGGGCTAATGAGACGAGAGCTGGTTTCACATGTAAGCATTCACTAATAGGAAACCAAGTCAGTCAGGAGAGAAGACACCCAGCAGAGTAATTTAAATGCAAGTTGACAACCGTGATATTAGTTAGCACTGAAACCCCGATTCTAGCAACATCCTCATATGTACCAACCCCAGACACTGTGTTCCACAACCATCAAGTTAAAATGAACTAGAACCCATTCCACATCATGTGATGCTACTAGCATAAATTGACCAACACTGAGCAAATGTAGCTTAAACACAGGGGTCAAAGTATTAATATATTGCAAAATAAATGTTGCCAAGTAGGAACCGCCAAAACAATACTGAGGACACAAGTATTACAGTTAATGTTTAATTGAGCCAAAACAAGCAAATGCAGTTACACACACAGACAACCTGGACTAGAGTACCCATGAACTCTTGCATGTCCCACGTCAGATATCCATGTTTGTGGTCAACGGGGGCTCCGATGAAGCGGTGAACAGTTCCTTAGAGGTAGCGTCGTCAGACGGGCCAGTCGCAGCTTCAGAGGTAGCGTCGTCAGACGGGCCAGTCGCAGCTTCAGAGGTAGCGTCGTCAGACGGGCCAGTCGCAGCTTCAGAGGTAGCGTCGTCAGACGGGCCAGTCGCAGCTTCAGAGGTAGCGTCGTCAGACGGGCCAGTCGCAGCTTCAGAGGTAGCGTCGTCAGACGGGCCAGTCGCAGCTTCAGAGGTAGCGTCGTCAGACGGGCCAGTCGCAGCTTCAGAGGTAGCGTCGTCAGACGGGCCAGTCGCAGCTTCAGAGGTAGCGTCGTCAGACGGGCCAGTCGCAGCTTCAGAGGTAGCGTCGTCAGACGGGCCAGTCGCAGCTTCAGAGGTAGCGTCGTCAGACGGGCCAGTCGCAGCTTCAGAGGTAGCGTCGTCAGACGGGCCAGTCGCAGCTTCAGAGGTAGCGTCGTCAGACGGGCCAGTCGCAGCTTCAGAGGTAGCGTCGTCAGACGGGCCAGTCGCAGCTTCAGAGGTAGCGTCGTCAGACGGGCCAGTCGCAGCTTCAGAGGTAGCGTCGTCAGACGGGCCAGTCGCAGCTTCAGAGGTAGCGTCGTCAGACGGGCCAGTCGCAGCTTCAGAGGTAGCGTCGTCAGACGGGCCAGTCGCAGCTTCAGAGGTAGCGTCGTCAGACGGGCCAGTCGCAGCTTCAGAGGTAGCGTCGTCAGACGGGCCAGTCGCAGCTTCAGAGGTAGCGTCGTCAGACGGGCCAGTCGCAGCTTCAGAGGTAGCGTCGTCAGACGGGCCAGTCGCAGCTTCAGAGGTAGCGTCGTCAGACGGGCCAGTCGCAGCTTCAGAGGTAGCGTCGTCAGACGGGCCAGTCGCAGCTTCAGAGGTAGCGTCGTCAGACGGGCCAGTCGCAGCTTCAGAGGTAGCGTCGTCAGACGGGCCAGTCGCAGCTTCAGAGGTAGCGTCGTCAGACGGGCCAGTCGCAGCTTCAGAGGTAGCGTCGTCAGACGGGCCAGTCGCAGCTTCAGAGGTAGCGTCGTCAGACGGGCCAGTCGCAGCTTCAGAGGTAGCGTCGTCAGACGGGCCAGTCGCAGCTTCAGAGGTAGCGTCGTCAGACGGGCCAGTCGCAGCTTCAGAGGTAGCGTCGTCAGACGGGCCAGTGGCAGCTTCAGAGGTAGCGTCGTCAGACGGGCCAGTGGCAGCTTCAGAGGTAGCGTCGTCAGACGGGCCAGTGGCAGCTTCAGAGGTAGCGTCGTCAGACGGGCCAGTGGCAGCTTCAGAGGTAGCGTCGTCAGACGGGCCAGTGGCAGCTTCAGAGGTAGCGTCGTCAGACGGGCCAGTCGCAGCTTCAGAGGTAGCGTCGTCAGACGGGCCAGTCGCAGCTTCAGAGGTAGCGTCGTCAGACGGGCCAGTCGCAGCTTCAGAGGTAGCGTCGTCAGACGGGCCAGTCGCAGCTTCAGAGGTAGCGTCGTCAGACGGGCCAGTCGCAGCTTCAGAGGTAGCGTCGTCAGACGGGCCAGTCGCAGCTTCGTCAGAGGACATGCGCCTCAGCTTCTCCTCAGAGGACAGGGCATCATTTGCCTGAGAGCTACCATGGTTTGGAGAAGCTTGGGATTCTACTTCGTTAGTCTCTAAATACTCTATAGAAAAAACAAAAGGAACAGTTGGGTATTCTACAGCAACACATCTGTTCCACACGGTCTAGGCCGAATTGCCAGTCGAATGTTGAACCCAACAGTTTTCAAAGTATATGTTTCAGGCCGTACCTTCTCTGTCTTGTTTAGCGTCAGACCCTATGGATCGGAGCAAGGCCAGGGCATGCTCAATGGAGACGTCATTTGATGACAGCTCTGAAAAACGTAGGTTAAGGTACACAAGCAAAATTACCAAATCAAAGGCTTTGACAACGTTATTTAGACTGAGTTACTCTATGGTGTTGAATGAGTGTCAAACACAGCAGCACCATAGACAGTGACAAAGAACATAGCTAGAAGGGTTGTGGAAAGAAACACTTACCTCCAAGTCTCCTCTGCAGAGAGACTTGATCTTGCTTCTGGGACTTTCCAACAGGGTAACAAGAAACTGAGGAGAAAGTGTTGACAGAAGTTGAGTTCACACAAAATAGCTACATATATTAATAATAGATGACCAATGCGGAAGAAACAGACAGTCAAATTTGAATCTCCAACTTATAAAGTTAAGCATATTTCCCAAACAAATCCCTTCAATCCAAATAAAACGTTAGTGAACCAACCTTTGACAACCCCCACAGTCATCACAAAGAGCAGCAATTCTCTCACACCTCCCATGATCATGAGAATAGTCTGTGTTATCAACAGGTAATGTCTTCCCATGGCCTGTATGAGGCTTATATAGGCCACTAATGACCGTTTACCTGACAAACATGACTTAACGATCAATTAACAAGCTTGATTGAGGTGTTACATTCAGATAGAAATAGACCATGTAGAACATATGTTGATTCTTTGGTGGGCAGGCAATCTTTTCTACTCCATATATTGCATTTATATCTGTAATGTTTAACCCTAATGGTCTCAGAATCTTCAAAGATATTAGGGGGAAATAAACACTGTACCCAAATCCACTTTTTACAATGCTCCTGGGAAATGGGTAGGCCTCCACCATACAGTTTTACAGCTGTGATATATTTATTTATTTACATAGATCACATACTTACATATATATATATATATGTTAGCTGTAGGTAGCTTTGGGATAAAATTCCCATATTGTATTGTTACTAACATAAATCATAATATATCATATTTTCCTCATTTGCTCTGTAGGAGGTTCGTCATATGAAGGACATTCAAGTGGATGTGACCCCTAACCTGACATAATGTAAACGTTATACATTAAGCTCTCTCCCTCAGTGACATGAATTAGTATATTTCATATTCTCAGAACCCAACAGTAGGTTTTAAGGTGTGGCTGCATGTTTGTCGTGGACGCATCGTCACTCTTGATGTTCTTTGCCCAGATTGCAAGTGAAACACCTTTAGATGTGGTAAGTGCCAGTTGGTAACTTTTCCTCACACTTGCTTGTTTAAGGTATGGATGCAACACCCCAGTATGTCTGCAGGGGCTGGTCACTGAGATTTACCATGTTACACATGCTACTAGACTAACCTTCCAAGTAAATATGTTACAAGTCTGAACTGGCCGTCCTTGTCTTTCCTCAACTAATTGAAAGCTCAGGGACAGACATCCTGAACGACTTTGATGTCAGAGCTCCCATCAGCCCTCTACACCTCGCTGTGAGTAAAGCCTACCTGCTCCTGTAGTGGTCTCCATATGACAAATGGCTCCCTATTTAGTACACTACTTTTGACCAGATCCTTATAGGCCCTGATCAAAAGTAGTTCACTACATAGGGAATAGGGTGCTATCTGGGAAGCAGGCATGGTGTTGATTTTCCACAGGAAGTTGACTGTCCAGACAGACTCACACACCAAATTCCTATCTATTCCTGATTCGTGTAAAATACATGCATATTCTACACAGTGATGATGAGGATGATTTCCTTATTTTGCCATTTGAGTTAATCAACCTCAGAGGAGAAGTAGAGTGTTTGTTTCTCAATCCCACGCTTGGCAGGGACCTCCGATGTTGATGCTGGGCGGGAGCAAAAATGGGCTCCCGATTGAAAGACTCTGGTCTACTTTAGAGGTCTAGCACTGTATTTCTGTTCAGGCGTACCACTGGTCTACTATAGGACATTGATTATATATCTATTCAGGCGTACCACTGGACTTTGCTTGAGACTGTGTTTGTGTGTCTATTCAGGCGTACCACGGCAACCACCATGCTATGGAGGTCCTGGTTCAGTCTCTGCTGGATCTAGACGTGAGGGACAGCCAGGGGCGCACCCTCTGGACCTGTCTGCCTTAAAAAGCCATGTGGAGTGTGTTGACGTCCTCATCAACCAGGGAGCCTCCATCCTGGTTAAGGACTTCACCCTGAAGAGGACCCCCATCCACACTGCATGTACACATAGAATATCACATAGAGCTTCTGTAATTAAAAAGTTTTCCTGACCAAGATGGCCATTTGTTTGGTCATGTTGCTAGGAAGACAAAGCCCACTCTAGGGATGTTACATGGTATAGTGTGAAAATGCCCACTAGACACTGATCTAAGGTCATTTTTGTCATGTTCTCCACTAATGATTGAGGATCTAGGGAGGGTAAGCTGATCCTACATCAGTGCACAGGGGAGACTTCTATCCAGAGCCAGGTACACAGCTAGCAGGTGACAGGCTTCGATGGCCTCAGCCCCAAAATTCTTTATTATCTGCTGTGTTAACATCATGAGGATGTCATCTAGCAACACCACTGTTCTAGAAATCTGTCTGTTCATGTGAAGGTTATAGTCGTCCAGCAATCTGCTCATATCCTCTCTGTTTATCCTCCTCTAGCTACCAACGGTCAATCATCTGACATTCTTATATCCTCTCTGTTTATCCTCCTCTAGCTACCAACGGTCAATCATCTGACATTCTGATATCCTCTCTGTTTATCCTCCTCTAGCTACCAACGGTCAATCATCTGACATTCTTATATCCTCTCTGTTTATCCTCCTCTAGCTACCAACGGTCAATCATCTGACATTCTGATATCCTCTCTGTTTATCCTCCTCTAGCTACCAACGGTCAATCATCTAACATTCTTATATCCTCTCTGTTTATCATCCTCTAGCTACCAACGGTCAATCATCTGACATTCTTATATCCTCTCTGTTTATCCTCCTCTAGCTACCAACGGTCAATCATCTGACATTCTTATATCCTCTCTGTTTATCCTCCTCTAGCTACCAACGGTCAATCATCTGACATTCTTATATCCTCTCTGTTTATCCTCCCCTAGCTACCAACGGTCAATCATCTGACATTCTTATATCCTCTATATCCTCCCTGGTTATTACCAGTTTTTTGTCTTTTCCACCCGTGTCTGTCACCACAGCCAAAGATGTGCTGGACTCCACCCCTGTGGAGACACTCAGATACTCGAAGTCCCCTGACACTGCTCTTGTTAAGGACAGGAGCCGCCCTCCGTCTGTGAGAAGTGAGAAGCCATTTTCAAAAGTCAGTTTGACTAAAAGGTCTAAAGCCCTTGTGTCTAAGATTTGCTCCTCCACAGACCACCATGTAATTGACACATGCAGTGAGGATGTCACTCTGCCCACCAGGAGTGTGTCAGTTATGAGCGACACCAGTTTGAAGAGAGCCTCTCCTCTCCATGGTAGTGGATTGAGTGAAAGTTGTGAAACTCTTGTGGCTCTACAAGACGGAACAGTGGCAGTCAGCCAAGAAGGCTTTAGCAAAACTGCAAAGAAGACGCTCAGCTTGATCCTAAATGTGATCAAGTGCAGATTGGCCAACTCTGAGAGTTCATCTGTTGGGCAGAATGCAAGTGAGGAGTGTCTGATAGCCACTAACATGTTAGACTCTCTACTGGAGAGCCTTGACCTGTTGCCTGACATGAGCGCTGCCGATGAGATCACAAGTACAGAATGCCATACCTCTAACGCAATGGACAAGACTGGTTCACAGTCAGCGCTTGTGAGCCAACAAGAAATAAACATATCTGACACCAGTATCATAGTGAAAACTATAATGGACACATTGAAGACAGACGACCCAGAGATGACTTCAGCAGAAGAAAATCTGGATAGGCTCCTGTCAATTGAAGCCCTTCAAGATGCGTCTGGCAACCTGATCGCAAAGGTCCATGGTCTCATTCAGGAGATAACCATAAGCTGCCAGCTTCAATCCATGACTGGCCACAGAAGCCTCTCTCAACCAGCGCTGCCAAAGCCAGCACTGAGGAAGCTGTCAAAGGACGATGCTTCAGAGCTCGTTTACAGCTTTGCCCAGACTTCTGTTAGCAGACTCCTGGGGCAGTGTTTGGGTAGGCCTATGCCACCCACCGCTGACAGGGTTTTGGATCAGGTCATCAAGTTGATGACAGACATGGTGATGGACAGCCTGACTGATTTGTCCAAGTCTGCAATGGAGGATGGTAAGTGAAAGTACCTCTTTTCATCTGCATAGGACTTCATTGTAACATGATGCTCAATACATTGCGTTTTATGATGTGAACTTTGCTGGTTGCGTCCAAAATGGCACCTTCTTCCATGTTTAGTGCACTACTTTTGACCAGAGCCAGACCCTATGGGCCCTGTTCAAAAGTTGTGCACTATAAAGAGAAGAGAATGCCTTTTGAGGACGCAGTGACTGCTTTCCATTGTTGCGTCCTCTTCTCCCAGTTATTGTATCCAGGTCAGTCACACCAGCTTGCTCTTCTTACTTAGACACCAGCAATGCCGCAAGTGACATCACTCATGGTGTTGTGGCTGACCTTAATGCTACTGAGGAATTCCCTGCCAGGGGCCTTAGCCCGGCTGATGTAAAGGCTGACTGCATGGCCCGCCTTGCCTCTGCCGGAGTGGAAAAGACTTAGATGAACAGGAAGTAGCGTTTTCTGCCCAAAATTGCCAAGATTCCAAAGATCAGGATGAAGGTAGGGGGCTCTGTGTTTTGAGATTAGCTCTGTAAGGCAGGTTCTGAAATGTACCCTACAGATTCACTAAACCCCTATTGTCTCAGCATTAGAACAATGCTGTTGTCATTGTCTTTAGGAGGTTGAGTGAGGCCGCTGTAATACAATCCTAATACACATGGGAGAGAGTCAAAGTCTGTGTCCTAAATTGACCCCTATTCCCTATATAGTGCACTACTTTTGACCAGAGCACTATGGGCCCTTGTCAAAAGTAGTGGCTTATGTGGCGCCTTTTGGGATGCACATCAGATATTTTACACAGGCTCAGTTGTCCTGATGTTTTTTATTTAACCTTTATTTAAGTAGGCAAGTCAGTTAAGAACACATTTTTATTTACAATGACGGCCTGGGAACAGTGGGTTAATTGCCGTGTTCAGGGGCAGAATGACCCTTGTCAGATCAGGGATTCGATCTTGCAACTTTTGGGTTAAAAGTCCAAAGGTCTAACCACTAGGCTACCTGCCGCCCCATGTGTTTTGTCAACAGCTGTTCAAGACAAAAGGGGAACCGAAGAGCCACCCTGAATAGGATGCGCTGCCTACCAAACGTCACAGAGAGACTCGTATTTCACAGAGTAAGTGATAAGCATTGATAATGTCATATTGATGTGTCACCCTCTGGCCAGCTTGTTAAAACAGTGACTACAGATACAGGATGGACAGAAAGGCAGACAGACAGACGGACAGACAAACACACACGTTCATTTTCTGATTATAAAATATTCTTATCACAGATGCTGAGTGTGAGGTTCCAGAGGTTCCATCCACTTCCCCACCCAAGGAGGACCTGACAACCACACTGGCCCCTGCTCCCCAGGAGTCCCAGTCCCGTAAACGCCCTCTCATAGTCAGGGTGTTACCAGCTATCTCCAGAGCCGTCTCTAAACCATTCAGAGGAGCTTTTGGGAAGAAGAATTAGCCAAATGCCTGATTTTATTACTATTTTAATCAGAGCCTTTATTTAATAAAACATTGCTGCATTGATTTCTGTCTATAGTAGTCTTACTGTATGTGCAAGATAATGGTAAAGTACTTCAAACCACATAGTCAAATGTATTCATATTTAAGTACTGCTTATGATTATTGATTGTGGAAATCCCATTTTAATACAGAAAAGATGTCGTCACATATAAAGACAGATAGGAGAAAACTCCGTACACTTTATCTTGGCCAGGTCGCAATTGTAAATGATAACTTGTTCTCAACTTGCCTACCTGGTTATATAAAGGTGAAATAAATAAAATAAAAACATGATCAAGCCACAACTAAAGCCATGAACGGATAAGATTATTATACTTTTATTTCAACAAAGAACACAGACTGAGACCAAGGTCTCTTTTACAGCTGGGCCCTGCGTATACATGTTACACATTCAGTTTAGCTACAATGATTAAGAAACTACACAAGACAAACAAAACGATCACAGATAACACAACAAGGCAACCAAAACGATCACAGATAACACAACAAGACAAACAAAACGATCACAGATAACACAACAAGGAATCCAGCAGCAGATGATTACATGTACACAGGTTATTCCCCTAACAGCACAAGAACTTGCATTACCCGAAACAGTTACAAGCAATACAAAAATACATATTTTAAATGGGCAAGGGGTACAAGAGTCGCAAGTTTAAGTTTAGTCTGCAGGCTATTCCATAGGCAAGGAGCGTAACAGGAAAAGGCAGCCATACCCAACTTTATGGAAATCGCATGGGCCTCAAGTGTAATCCATGCTTGAGACCTGGTTTTCGGAATTATGAATCTAATATTGATGAGTGATGATAAATAAGAAGGTAGTTTATTCAGAAGTGCTTTATAGACAAACACGAGAGCATGTTGTTCTCGTCTCATGAACAGCGATGTCCAACCCACATTTTGATATAAAACCCAAGGGTGAGTTGTGTAGCTATCACCCGTAATAACTATCACCCGTAATAACTATCACCCGTAATAAACCTAAGTGCTCAATAGCATCCAGCGATTTAAGTGTTGATGCTGTAGCATGCATGTAGATAATATCCCCATAATCTATAACAGACATAAAAGTAGCTTGTACAGTTTGTCTTCTATTTGTAGAGGACAAACATGTCCTGTTTCTATAGAGGAAGCCTAGCTTGATTTTTAGCCATTTACAAAATTCATCAATATGCATTTTAAAAGACAGTTTATCATCCAACCATATCCCAAAGTATTTATATGCAGACACCTGATTCATTCGAGAACCTTCTAAGCTCGTAAGTGCAAGTGTATTTTCAACCAACTTTTTGAACCTATTAAAAATCATAAAATGTGTTTTCTTTGCATTTATAACAAGTTTCTTGTTTTAAATTTTGATTTAACAATTTTAAAACAAGATGAACAGAGAACAGTTCTTACACTTTCTATGAAGTCCATATCTATAATGCATACACTCAAGTCATACACTCATAATGACTTAATTGAGTTAAGTGTAAGTGCAGTTATAAACACATAATGAGACCTTGTTATGTATTTCTTGCAATAAAAAAAGAAAAAGGCTACTAGTTCATACATATTCATAACTACTATTGTACGGCTCATGTGATTGGCCCTGAACCCGGAAGTTGTATTAACGGGTCATGCTTTGGGCAGCAGTGTCAAAAGTCGTCCAGTCACTCAACTTTGAACTCTGTGCTGTTAGTGGCTATCGAAATATCTATCGATTGTAGCTACTCATATAATGCATTTTGTAATGCGGACAAAAACAAATGATTTGCAAGATATCTGAAAACGACGTATAAGCTATTGAGTATCACGAACAGATTTCTGGACAGTAATAATGGAAGACGTGACAGGCGCTCAGCTCATTGCTGAGGCACTAAAAGCTCAGGTGAGATATGTGCAATTTATATAAAATAGTATTACACTGTATAACGGTATTGCTACGATTTGGTAAATAATATATTAGTCGCTGATCATGTCCTTGGCAGTGACAATGTAGCACTAGGAGTTGTGAAAGTGTGTCAAAGGTCATTGCACTGGTATAGCGAACTATTATTATCGTTGTAGCAAAACATTTAGAAGTTTATGTGGATGTTTGTTAACATATTGAATAGCATATGTTAACACCCCTGTTGATGCATGCCAAAGTGTGTGTCAATGCAAAGAACATCTAAACTACACTGTAAATTCATACTGTATCTTCATGTATCTCTCTGCAGAATGTAGAATATATGTTTGGAATAGTTGGTGTTCCAGTCATTGAAGTGGCTATGGCAGCTCAAGCCTCAGGAATCAAGTATGTGGGAATGCGCAATGAACAAGCCGTAAGCCACCTTTTATTTTTATGAATTCAGAGTCTTCCCATTACATTTTTTCATGTGAATTGGTTGTGGGGACACCAGTAATACTGATGTGGTATGTGTCATCCAACAGGCTTGCTATGCTGCGTCTGCTGTTGGTTACCTCACTGGACGGTAGGAGGATTGTCATTATAAGAGAGCTTTAGAGATACTGTCTCGCCTCTCTGAAATCCCTGACCGATGTCGATACATTGTTAATGTGGGAAGCAGCCCGTCTGCCTAGGGAGACTACTCTCTCCATAAAATACTAAACCAGCTCTCCCCAAATCATGGGATATTAACTAGCCGTACACAGACTTGTGTGTGAGGGTCAGTTTCATAGCTGTTTTACATTGCTAATTCTGTCTGTCTGTCTCTCTGTTTGTCTTCCTGTCTTACTACCTGTTCCTCTCTGTCTGCTTATCTTCCTGTTTGTCTGCCTGTCTGTCTGTTCCTCTCCAGTCCAGGGGCGTGTCTGGTTGTGTCTGGACCGGGACTCATCCATGCTCTTGGTGGAATGGCCAACGCTAACATGAACTGCTGGTATGTTAGAACTCTACAAACAGAAGGCCCTTGTACTCATGTTCAGTGGTCCTTCCTTTCAAAAGAAGGGATGCTATCCTTACACTGCAAAAAATGATCTGAGGACTCCAAACTATCTCCGCTTGTCAGTTGATGTCATTGTTTGATACCACACTCTCTGTAGGCCTGTGATTGTTATTGGAGGCTCCTCCGATCAAAACCAGGAGACCACTGGGGCGTTTCAAGAGTTTCCACAGGTACTAATTCAACCATGAGGTTTCTGACTATTGATCATTAGGGGGTGGTTTCCCGGACACAGATTAAGTTTAGTCATGGCCTAAAAAGCAAACTCATTAGAGAATCTCTGTCCAGAAAACTGGTCCTAGCAGTTTCATTGCTGAAAGAGGACATCATTTGTTATTTGTGGTCCTCTTTCTCTGTCAGGTGGAGGCGTGCAGACTGTACAGTAAGTTCTCAGCTCGGCCCAGCAGTCTGGATATGATCTCCTCAGTGGTAGAGAAGGTATACAGTCTCTTCTGACTCCCTCTGTTTAGTCCTCTTCATATCATTTGGTATCACCTGCAATTGTCTGTTTTCTGACCTCTAATTTTCCAGCTTAGCAAGGTAACTTAAGTGCGTCAGAAGAACACAGCCTTAATTGATTCTGAATGGAAGGGTGTTTGGTCTGTCTTAGGCAGTACGCACTAGCATGTATGGAAGGCCTGGTGCTGTATACGTAGACATATCTGGGGACATGGTCAATGCTAAAGTGGACAGGAGCAGAGTCAGGTTGGTGGCTACCACTGTCTTTAATCCATTTAAAATGTATACTAATGTGTTACTGTTGAATATGTATACCTCTGACTTCACATCACCATAGTCATTTTGATTTTATTTTGTTCTACCTTTTAACATCTGAAGTGAACAAGAAATGACCAGATTTTGTTAAATTAGTTAGAAAATATAGCACTATATCAAAGTATTCTCATCAGAGAATAGCAATAAACCTAGATAGACCTTCATGATTTATTTACGTATGCAATAAAGTTGATGGGTAACATGTTTAATTTTTGACCAATTCTTTCCTATTTCCTTTGTCAGAGAGGTGCCCTGTTGTCCACCTCCTCCAGTGAGTATGGCTGACCATATCGCGATCACAGAAGCACTGACTGTCCTAAAAGGAGCCACACGGCCTTTACTTATCATTGGGAAAGGTAGGCCAAACGGCCTTTACTCATCATTGGGAAAGGTAGGCCAAACGGCCTTTACTTATCATTGGGAAAGGTAGGCCACACAGCCTTTACTCATCATTGGGAAAGGTAGGCCACACAGCCTTTACTCATCATTGGGAAAGGTAGGCCACACAGCCTTTACTTATCATTGGGAAAGGTAGGCCACACAGCCTTTACTTATCATTGGGAAAGGTAGGCCACACAGCCTTTACTCATCATTGGGAAAGGTAGGCCAAACGGCCTTTACTTATCATTGGGAAAGGTAGGCCACACAGCCTTTACTTATCATTGGGAAAGGTAGGCCAAACGGCCTTTACTTATCATTGGGAAAGGTAGGCCACACAGCCTTTACTTATCATTGGGAAAGGTAGGCCACACAGCCTTTACTTATCATTGGGAAAGGTAGGCCACACAGCCTTTACTCATCATTGGGAAAGGTAGGCCACACAGCCTTTACTTATCATTGGGAAAGGTAGGCCACACAGCCTTTACTTATCATTGGGAAAGTTAGGCAATGCTTTTTATTAGCCAAACCCAGAACTAAAATCTTGTGGAATTGCGTCAGGTACTTGATTCAGTTCTGTGGGGAGATATTAAGAGAAAGATACTAACGTGACTTGTGAAGTCTTCACCTACACTCAATAGAAACTCTCTGCAAGTTTCAGGCAAGTTTATGGGCCAAATGTCCCCATCCCCTTCTGACATTGAAAAGATGCGAGCACCTGCGAAATCGTGATTTGTCCAAATGATCAGTAGTGAAAAATCAGCGTACCAGAACAGAGTTGCTCGTTGGTGGCAGGTAGCCTAGTGGTTAGAGCGTTGGGCCACTAACCGAAAGGTTGCTGGATCAAATCTCCCGAGCTGACAAGATAAAAATCTGTCGTTCTGTCCCTGAGCAAGGCACTGTTCCCCGGGTGCCGAAGATGTGGATTAAGGCAGCCCCCGCACCTCTCTGATTCAGAGGGTTGCATGCGGAAGACACATTTCAGTGGAAGGCATTCAGTTGTGCAACTGACTAGGTATCCCCCTTTCCCTTTCCCTAGTTGCCGTGTCCCAGTCTGTTGACAGACTCTACTACCAGTTATGTTACGTGCGTCTGTCCAGGACTGATCAGTAGCCAGCTGAAACGCACTGTAACACCTATAGCACTGTACCAGGGTTCAGCTGAAAACAGGACCACGTTCAGTAGACAAAAGTTGTGGACACGATTACTCATTCTACCTGTCAGAGAGGCATGTTTGTTCTACATGCTATATTTTTATCTGAACATTGCACAACGTTGTGTTCAGCTGAATGCATCCCAGCTGGAAAGGTCAGTCTGTTGATATCAGTTTGGCGGTGCCCTCTGTCTGTTTCCCTCTGCAGGTGCAGCCCATGGAAGAGCAGAGGGGGCTCTGAGGGAGCTGGTGGAGGGGTGTGGCCTGCCCTTCCTGCCCACCCCCATGGGTAAAGGGGTGCTGCCTGATGACCACCCCAACTGTGTTGCTGCTGCCCGCTCCAGGTCAGCCACTCCTTCTCTCAGCTGGCATCATAATCATGTACAAACCTTTGACTGTATAAGTAGGAACAGGATGAACAGACCAGGAGAACTCTGGGCCTTCCTGAAATCCCTATCTATAACTAGTCTCTTTTCATCACATTTTGTTTAATCGGATTGTGTTCTTTTCCCTGCTCTCCTCCTCCTCTCTTCCTAACCCTCCTCTTCCTATCCTCCTTCTCCCTTTCTATCCTCCTCCTCTCTTCCTAATCCTCCTCTTCCTATCCTCCTTCTCCCTTTCTATCCTCCTCCTCTCTTCCTAACACTCCTCTTCCTATCCTCCTTCTCCCTTTCTATCCTCCTCCTCTCTTCCTAATCCCTCTCCTACTCTCTTTCTATCCTCCTCTCTTTCTATCCTCCTCTCTTTCTATCCTCCTCTCTTTCTATCCTCCTCTCTTTCTACCCTCCTCTCTTTCTACCCTCCTCTCTTTCTATCCTCCTCCTCTTCCTATCCTCCTCCTCCTCTCTTCCTATTCTCCTCCTCCCTTTCTATTCTCCTCCTCCCTTTCTATTCTCCTCCTCTCTTTCTATCCTCCTCCTCTTCTCTTCCTAACCCTCCTCCTCCTATACTCCTCCTCCTCCTCTCTTCCTATACTCCTCCTCCTCTCTTCCTATCCTCCTCCTCCTCCCTTTCTATCCTCCTCCTCCTCCCTTTCTATCCTCCTCCTCTCTTCCTAACCCCCCTCCGCCTCTCTTTCTATCCTCCTCTCTTTCTATCCTCCTCCTCTTTCTATCCTCCTCTTTCTATCCTCCTCCTCTTCCTATCCTCCTCCTCTTCCTATCCTCCTCCTCTTCCTCTTCCTCCTCCTCTTCCTATCCTCCTCCTCCTCTCTTCCTATCCTCCTCTCTTCCTATTCTCCTCCTCTCTTTCTATCCTCCCTTTCTATTCTCCTCCTCTCTTTCTATCCTCCTCCTCTTCTCTTCCTAACCCTCCTCCTCCTCTCTTCCTATCCTCCTCCTCCTCTCTTCCTATCCTCCTCCCTTTCTATCCTCCTTCTCTCTTTCTATCCCTCCTCTCTTTCTATCCTCCTTCTCTCTTTCTATCCCTCCTCCTCTCTTTCTATCCTCCTCCTCTCTTTCTATCCCTCCTCCTCTCTTTCTATCCTCCTTCTCTCTTTCTAACCCTCCTCCTCCTTTCTTTCTATCCCTCCTCCTCTCTTTCTATCCCTCCTCCTCCTTTCTTTCTATCCCTCCTCCTCTCTTTCTATCCTCCTCTCTTCCTATCCTTCCCCTCTTCTCTTCCTAACCCTCCTCCTCCTATACTCCTCCTCCTCTCTTTATATGCTCCTCTCTTTCTATCCTCCTGGTTCTATGGTCTTGGTTTGGACTGCAGAGCTCTGCTCCAGTCTGATGTTGTGGTCCTACTTGGTGCCAGGCTCAACTGGATCCTGCACTTTGGCCTTCTCCCAAGGTTTGACCCCCATGTAAAGGTCATCCAGGTAGGTCAAAGTTCACCAGTAGGGTTGCTTTTTAAATTTTATTTTCAGGTTTCCAGATTTTCTGCTTATTATGTTCTGATTTCTGGAATCTTCCAACAGGGATTTCTGGGAATTTTGGGAAAGTTGCCATAATTTTGCAACCCTTGTCACAGGTCATGTCGTAGTGTACTGCAGTTCATTGTAACCAGGTATAAATGTCTTTGAGTCAGTCTATTGGATTTAGTCTATTACCTATATAGCTTCTCTATAAGTCTCTTGTGGTCTCTCCAAATAATGTCATGGCTGTCATAGTGCTGTACAGTACATCTGGTGGTGGTACAGCACTAGGTGGTGTGGTAAATGGCCAATATACCACGGCTAAGGGCTGTTCTTAGGCACGATGCAACGCAGAGTGCCTGGATACAGGCCTTAGCCCGTGGTATATTGGCCATATACCTTAAACCCCAGAGGTCCCTTATTGCTATTATAAATTGGTTACCACATCATTCGAACAGTGAAAATATTTTTGGGGTCATACCCATGTTATACGGTCTTTTATAAGCCGGGTGGTTTGAGCCCTGAATGCTGATTGGCTGACAGCCGTGGTTTATCAGACTGTATACCACGGGTATGACAAAACATGTATTTTTACTGTTCTAATTGGCAACAGGTTTATAATAGCAATAAGGCACCTCAGGGGTTTGTGGTATATTGCCAATATACCATGGCTAAGGCCTGTATGGTATATTGGCCATATACCACACCCCCTTGGGCCATATTGCTTAAATATACAGTACCACGGCTTTAACCCAATCAGCATTCAGTGCTCGAATCACTCGGTTTATAAAAGGGAACGCTAAATATATATATATATATATATATATACTTTTTCTTGCCACTGTGTGTATGTATGTATGTGAACCCTTTGGAAATACCTGGATTTCTGCATAAATTGGTCATAAAATGTGATCTGATCTTCATCTAGGTCACAACAACAGACAAACACAGTCTGCTTAAACTAGTAACACACAAACAATTATATGTTTTCATGTCTTTATTGAACGCACTGTCAGTTAAAGCTTGGTCGCACATGGGTCTTCCAAATGTACAATGACCCCAAGTATACTTCCAAAGTTGAGGCAAAAGGGCTTAAGGACGACAAAGTCAAGGTATTGGAGTGGCCATCACAAAGCCCTGACCTCAATCATAGAAAATTTGTGGGCAGAACTAAAAAAGCGTGTGCGAGCAAGTAGGCCTACAAACCTGACTCAGTTACACCAACTCTGTCAGGAGGAATGGGCCAAAATTCACCCAGCTTATTGTGCGAAGGTTGTGGAAGGCTACCCGAAACGTTTGATCCAAGTTAAACAATTTAAAGGCAATGCTACCAAATACTAATTGAGTGTATGTAAACTTCTGACCCACTGGGAATGTGATGAAATAAATAAAAGCTGAAATAAATCATTCCCTCTACTATTATTCTGACATTTCACATTCTTAAAATAAAGTGGTGATCCTAACTGACCAAAGACAGGGAATTTTTACTAGTATTAAATGTCAGGAATTGTGAAAAACGGAGTTTAAATGTATTTGGCTAAGGTGTATGTAAACTTCCGACTTCAACTGGATATTTATGTATGTATATAAACTCAGCAATAAAAATAAACGTCCCTTTTTCAGGACCTTGTCTTTCAAAGATAATTCGTAAAAATCCAAATAACTTCACAGATCTTCATTGTAAAGGGTTTAAACACTGTCTCCCATGCTTGTTTAATGAACCATAAACAATTAATGAACATGCACCTGTGGAACGGTCATTAAGACACTAACAGCTTACAGACAGTAGGCAATTAAGGTCACAGTTATGAAAACTTAGGACACTAAAGAGGCCTTTCTACTGACTCTGAAAAACACCAAAAGAGAGATGCCCAGGGTCCCTGCTCATCTGCGTGAACGTGCCTTAGGCATGCTGCAAGGTGGCATGAGGACTGCAGATGTGGCCCGGGCAATAAATTGCAATGTCCGTACTGTGAAGACACCTAAGACAGCGCTACAGGGAGACAGGATGGACAGCTGATTGTCCTCGCAGTGGCAGACCACGTGTAACAACACCTGCACAGGATCGGTACATCCGAACATCACACCTGTGGGACAGGATGGCAACAACAACTGCCCGAGTTACACCAGGAATGCACAATCTCTCCATCAGTGCTCAGACTGTCCACAATAGGCTGAGAGAGGCTGGACTGAGGGCTTGTAGGCATGTTGTAAGGCAGGTCCTCACCAGACATCACCGGCAACAACGTTGCCTATGGGCACAAACCCACCGTCGCTGGACCAGACAGGACTGGCAAAAAGTGCTCTTCACTGACAAGTGGTGGTTTTGTCTCACCAGGGGGGATGGTCGGATTCGCGTTTATCGTTGAAGGAATGAGCGTAACACCAAGGCCTGTACTCTGGAGCGGGATTGATTTGGAGGTGGAGGGTCCGTCATGGTCTGGGGCGGTGTGTCACAGCATCATCGGACTGAGCTTGTTGTCATTGCAGGCAATCTCAACGCTGTGCGTTAGAGGGAAGACATCCTCCTCCCTCATGTGGTACCCTTCCTGCAGGCTCATCCTGACATGACCCTCCAGCATGACAATGCCACCAGCCATACTGCTCGTTCTGTGCGTGTTTTCCTGCAAGACAGGAATGTCAGTGTTCTGCCATGGCCAGTGAAGAGCCCAGATCTCAATCCCAGTGAGCACGTCTGGGACCTATTGGATCGGAGGGTGAGGGCTAGGGCCATTACCCCCCCTAAATCTCCGGGAACTTGCAGGTGCCTTGGTGGAAGAGTGGGGTAACATCTCAAAGCAAGAATTGGCAAATCTGGTGCAGTCCATGAGGAGGAGATGCACTGCAGTACTTAATGCAGCTGGTGGCCACACCAGATACTGACTGTTACTTTTGATTTTGACCCCCCTTTGTTCAGGGACACATTATTCCATTTCTCTTAGTCACATGTCAGTGGAACTTGTTCAGTTTATGTCTCAGTTGTTGAATCTTATGTTCATACAAATATTTACACATGTTTAGTTTGAAAATAAACGCAGTTGACAGTGAGAGGACATTTATTTTTTTGCTGAGTTTATTTTTTTGTGTGTGTGTGTGTGTGTGTGTGTGTGTGTGTGTGTGTGTGTGTGTGTGTGTGTGTGTGTGTGTGTGTGTGTGTGTGTGTGTGTGTGTGTGTGTGTGTGTGTGTGTGTGTGTGTGTGTGTGTGTGTGTGTGTGTGTGTGTGTGTGTGTGTGTGTGTTAGCCTTATCATTATGTGGTGGAACCTGGTTATTTCTGTTGTGTTTGACCAGTCTTCCAGCTGCTGTTACATGTGTCACGCATGGTGCTCTTCCTGTCATGTGTCGTTGCTGGTATGTTGTAGTAACGTTCCACGTACGTTATTTATGTCAAGGTTGATCTATGTGCTGAGGAGATGGGGAACAACATGCAACCTGCTGCTGCTCTCCTGGGGGATGTCAATGCTATTGTCAAGCAGGTAACAACTCAGTCCTGGGGGATGTCAATGCTATTGTCAAGCAGGTAACACAACTCAGTCCTGGGGGATGTCAATGCTATTGTCAAGCAGGTAACACAACTCAGTCCTGGGAGACGTCAATGCTATTGTCAAGCAGGTAACAACTCAGTCCTGGGGGATGTCAATGCTATTGTCAAGCAGGTAACACAACTCAGTCCTGGGGGATGTCAATGCTGTTGTCAAGCAGGTAACACAACTCAGTCCTGGGGGACGTCAATGCTGTTGTCAAGCAGGTAACACAACTCAGTCCTGGGGGACGTCAATGCTGTTGTCAAGCAGGTAACACATCACAGGCATCTAATATGTGCCCCATATCTGTATGTTACTTTATTGCTGGGTCCTGGTGGTCTGTAATGTCTTGTCAAGTCACATTTTATTTACAGTGCATTTAACAAGTCTCAATACACTTTACAAAAATAATGTTTAAAACAAATGTATTTTTTTTAAGAAACAAGCATTGATTATCCTGTCTGTAACAACTATTTGATTTGCAGCAAAGTATAAATGGAATTGAATTGGTACAGATGTAGGATCTTATTTGAACCAGTTTGCTACAGCAGGAAAATAATCCTGCAGCAACAGGAATGTGAATTATTATGTGGATTATAATAATTGGACATTTTTTGTAGGGGTTGATACATTTCTCATAGGGGAAAATCAAGTCTGAAATGTATAAGAGTAAAAACTTCAGAAGCCTTTTTAAACCTCAAATATACAACAAGTTTTACATGTCCTGCATTGCAGGAAAGTTCTCCTGCAACAGGGTGCTCAAATTAAGATCATACATCTGTACTTGATTCAGTTTGCTTAGTTTCTACTCCTCATCTTTACTTTCAGCTCCTAGAGTATGTTCATAAAGATGGCTGGAAGTATCCAGCTGATACAGAATGGTGGACCACATTGAAAGAGAAGATGGCTGCTAACGCAACAATGACAAAGGTGTGTTGGTGTGTCCGTCCGTGACCTGTGACCTAAGCAAGTTAGCCTGTGTGTCTGTATTACTGACTGTCTTTGTTATCTGTGAAATAACTTGACTTTAATCCAACAGGTAGAATACATTATAGTTGCCAGATCAATTCCCTCCTATTTTTCCAGCACCCGGCCTAGGATTCGAACCGGCCACCTTTTCGGCTACAGGTCCAACAACTTTGCTGTTTGGCTATCTACCACCCCTGTTTTGATTGTGTTTCTCTCTCCAGGCATTAGCTCTTCAGTCGACAACACCTATGAACTACTACCAAGTGTTCCACCACATCTCCCAGCTGCTGCCCCACGACTGTGTCATCGTGAGTGAGGGGGCCAACACCATGGACATTGGGCGTACCATGTTGAACAACTACCTTCCTCGACACAGGCAAGGCATGCCGCCTCACACAGAGGTCAAAGGTCAAATCCGCCAAGTATCCCGTGCCTTTTCCCTGTAGGCAAGTAGGAATTGGTTGTTGTTGTCCAGGGATCTGTTGATAGTTCTGCCTGGGAAGACTTCTCAATGTAGTGCTGCCTGACAGGTTGACTGGATGACTTCTCAATATAGTGCTGCCTGGCAGGCTGACTAGATGACTCCTCAATGTAGTGCTGCCTGGCAGGCTGACTAGATTACTTCTCACTGTAGTGCTGCCTGGCAGGCTGACTAGATGACTTCTCAATGTAGTGCTGCCTGGCAGGCTGACTAGATGACTCCTCAATGTAGTGCTGCCTGACAGGTTGACTGGATGACTTCTCAATATAGTGCTGCCTGACAGGTTGACTGGATGACTTCTCAATATAGTGCTGCCTGGCAGGCTGACTAGATGACTTCTCAATATAGTGCTGCCTGACAGGCTGACTAGATGACTATTCAATGTAGTGCTGGCTGACTGGATGACTTCTCAATATAGTGCTGCCTGACAGGTTGACTTCTCAATGTAGTGCTGCCTGACAGGCTGACTTCTCAATATAGTGCTGCCTGACAGGTTGACTTCTCAATGTAGTACTGCCTGACAGGCTGACTAGATGACTTCTCAATATAGTGCTGCCTGACAGGTTGACTTCTCAATGTAGTACTGCCTGACAGGCTGACTAGATGACTATTCAAAGTAGTGCTGCCTGACAGGCTGATTAGATGGACTCTCTTAGTATCTTACCCCCCCCAGATATTATTCCTTGCTTCCTACTTAACACACAGACACACACACCCCAACTAAGGTACCTTTATTCACACTCTGAGCTCTTATTAACGCAGCCTGGTGTGTGTGTGTGTGTAGGTTGGATGCTGGCACCTTCGGGACGATGGGGGTGGGTCTGGGCTTTGCCATCGCGGCTGCAACAGTGCAGAGGAACCAGAACACAAGCCAGAGGGTGGTGTGTGTGGAGGGGGACAGTGCCTTTGGATTCTCTGGGATGGAGGTGGAGACCATGTGCAGGTTGGTACAGTCAAGGTCTCTCTCACATAGCAAAACGTGGTTGTAGTAATCACTGGTCAGGTGCATAGGATAATTAAAGTGTCAACCCCCTAACCTAGTCATTGATGCTTTCCCTCGTTATTGATGCTTTCCCCTCTGACCAGGTATAAACTCCCGGTGGTCATCATCGTGGTCAACAACAACGGGATCTACAGCGGCGTGGACGCAGAGACGTGGGAAATGATGGGGAAGATGGGAGATCTCACCACTGTGTGAGTACAGAGGGGTTTGGGTTTAAAGGTCAATTTGGGACTGGGCCTACTCTGACTGGTTATGTCAAGGTCAGGATTCCCTCTAGTAAAGATATGTTGGTCATCTTGTCCTCGGTTCTCCACTCTCCCCTCCTCTCCAGAGCCCCCCCTGTGACCCTGCTGCCTGAAGCCCGCTATGACGAGGTCATGAACGCCTTCGGAGGACGAGGGTTCCTGGTGCGGACAGAGGAGGAGCTGCGTAGTGCCTTACAGCTCAGCCTCAGTGACTGGGAGAGACCTAGTCTCCTCAACGTTCTCATAGACCCCTCCTCAGACAGGAAGCAACAGGTAACTACAGGACAAATCTGACCTGACACCCCATTCCCTGGTCTATACCAGGCAAATTCAAATCTGGACGTCAAAGCCAGTTCGACTGACTGTCCATGGTCTGGCTCTGTCTGTGTCTCTTAGGAGTTTCCATGGCTAACTCGCTCCAACCTGTAGGCCCGAGAGGAGAGGCCTGCTGTATGGGACAGTGAGGAAGACCTGCTTCCTTCTGCCACCTGATGGAGAAATTGGGTACATCCCAAATGGCAACCTCTTCTCTATAAGTTTCATTCTCTATGGGCCCTGGTCAAAAGTAGTGCACTAAATAGGGAATATGGTGCCATTTGGTATGCAGCCCTTGTCAGTGAAGTTTCTCTCTATAACATGGTGTTTGGAGACAATGACAGCTCCTCTCTCTACCATGAGAAGGCTGCATGTGTTTTTGTATCTAAAAAAGAATCATATTTCTATGAAATATTTTAATCAAGTCACATTTACTACACGGCAGTATTATATTTTTAATTTTGGAAATTTATACCATGATTAATATGTAGATTTGTGTGAAAATGTCAGGTATAATATTTGTCTTTGGCTTGTTTACTATATTTGTACAAGTGTCCTTGAAAATAAACTTTGTTGCAGACAAACTGAAAGATATTAGTAGTTATTTTAGAAAATGATAAGTGATATCAATGTCTTTCAGAGCTGTAGACTAGAGGACTCTTTGCCACTTCCTTTCGGAGTAAAGGAAATTATTCTGTGTCCTGTTCATCTCCCCAGTCCCTCAGTCAGTGTGACTTGTCCCCAACAGTACCCAGGTAACTGCTGATATTACAATAGTATGGCCCTCCAGCTGAAAATAAGCTCATGTGTAGCATGTGGTCAACGCAACTCCTTCCTCAAACTAACCTCTTACCCCTCTTCAGGGTTCCTCTGTCAAGGAAACATCATGGCTGACATTGGTTAATGAGAAATGTGTGACATTCGGTTGGAATCAGTGGAGGCTCCTCAGGAGGAAGGGGAGGACAGTGAAACATTAAAGTGAACCTTTTTAGATAAAACTATACTAAATATATAGTCACCAAATAATCTATTCAAATACAGTGTTGCAATTTTTTATTTTACTAGGCAAGTCAGTTAAGAACAAATTCTTATTTTCAATGACAGCCTAGGAACAGTGGGTTAACTGCCTTGTTCAGGGGCAGAACGACAAATTTGTACCTTGTCAGGTCAGGGATTCGAACTTACAACCTTTTGGTTACTAGTCCAACACTCTTACCACTAGGCTACGCTGACGCCCCAGGTCAACCAATGAAGGTCGACAGTAGCCATAACAGCACTCTGTAGGGTAGCACCATGGTGTTGCTGGAGGACAGCTAGCTTCCTCTGGGTACATTGACTTCAATACAAAACCTAGGAGGGTCGTGGTTCTCACCCACTTCCATAAATTTACACAAATTCCAGAGGACTTCCTTGCTCTTGCAGCATTAACTGACATGTTGTCGACCCAATCAAAGGATCAGAAAATGAATCTAGTACTGAAAGCATAAGCTACAGCTAGCTAGCACTGCAGTGCATAACATGTGGTGAGTAGTTGACTTAAAGAGAAAGACAATAATTGAAGTTAAACAAAGGAATTTCTTTAAAAAATGAAGCGAGAGCTAGCTATATCATTTTTTCCACTTTCACTTACATCGCTAGCTAGTTTAGCCTACTCAAACACCTGGCTCAAACAGAGAGGGATGCTATGTTACCTAGCTAGCTATGGCTATCCAACACTGGAACTCTTCCAAGTCAAGGTAAGCTTATGGTTTTGTGAATTTATTGCCACTGGGGTCGCCAGTGTAACTGCTAAACTGCTTGCTGACTATACACTGTAGTGCATTATTGTAGCGGTTTACTAACGTGTTAGTTCTAGTAGCCATGTTGACTTGACGTGAGCTAATATGGTGACAACGATGCAGGCTGTGTGTAGCGGTTATGATATGAAGGTTTGGCTTGGAATGTTTGTTTTTTTTGCCTGACAGCTGATGTGCACTGAAGTCCACAAGTGAAGGGAAAAGGTGAGAGGAGACCGCGTAGATGCGAGAAGAAATTAGCCAACGATCAATTTCACACTGTGTGTATGTGGCTGCTATGGAAGTGAACTGTGTTTGTGTGAGCGGGTGTATTCATTCCACCTACTCTGTTGAAAAACATTTCTTAAACAGAAGCAAACAGAACGAAAAGGGGATAAACATACCTGAATTTCTCCAATAGAAACTCTTGTTTGCAACTTTTGGACTAGTGATTACACCCTAGATTAGCTAGATGCAGGCAAGAGTGTGCAAGGCGGTATTGAATGTGTCACTGTCCGTCACCTTGATTACTGAAATTTCTCTCGACCTGTGCACCTACATTGTAAACTTTCACTCATAGGCTAGGTTGTAGCAACCTCATGATGGCTATAGGGAAAACGTGAGTAGCCTAAACCTACCAATGTTAAATTGAGATGGGTGAATGGAATATCATTGACAGTCATTCAATGTGCTGTAATAGAAAGAAAATAATCATCCCTCATCTTAAACAGCACCGACCGCCACTGGTTAGAATAAGGCCCGTGTGTGTGTGTGTGCGTGCGTGTGTGCGCGTGCGTGCGTGCATCCATTTTCAATGTGTGGCTGTGTCCCTGCCTGGCCCACAGCCCCCTGCATGCCTGTCATTCCTCTCTATAGGTCAGGGATTTCCACTGGGACTGGGAGGACAGCTGGGTCCCTGCCTGCTTCCTGCCCCGAGGCCTCCCCAGCCCAGCGTTACCCCCCCCCCCACGCCCTCCTCCCCTTACAACCGGAACTTAACTCCACCCCAACCTGCACTCAAATAACACATTTTCTCTTTTGTGAGGGAAAAATTATGTATTCACCATATTTGTTGGATATGTAACAAATATTTACTTAACGAACACTAAGATATTTCTGTCCTGCTAATGCTGTGTTTTATGGTCTCCACTCAGGCACCCTGCAGCTAGTCTGGGTGTTGAGGACATGGGTCCTACTAGAGATAGCTCGAAGCTGACAATTGACTTGTGTTGGTGATAAAAAGCTAAAAGCCAGCATTCTATAGACAAGATGTGGTGTGTGTGACTCGAGATGGAGAGCCTCTGGAAGAGTTAAGAACAATGTCTCATTGTCTCATCTTCCTGGCATCTGGGAAACTAGGTAAAATACCATCCTAATGTAGATAACCAAGGTGGCTTATGGGAAGGTTAGAAATGACTGACTAAGCAATCTTGGTATCAGCTATATAAAAACTGTGCATCGTCTGTAAAGGCTAGACTCTCAGCCTAACAGTCAGTCAAGACTGGTGGGCTGACGGTCTCATTACTGCAATAATTAATCGATATTAAATAAAGATGATTGTTTGACGAAATGACTAAGACCATGTCTCAGTACTGAATTTCCACAACACTTTTCTCTGGGAACAAAAAGCCAGTGACTGTGTTAATTATTTCATGACCCGCCACCACTCCTGTCTCACTCAGGCATCCTGATGGGTCAGAGGTCAAAGCCCCCCCCACCCAGGATAAACTGATGAAGGTCACCCAGACTGTCTGTCTCAAATTATATTTTAGGGTCACACAGAGCACAAAATAGCTTTAGGGAAAAATGTCTCTGTATTCTTTTGTCAACTTCAGAACTCTTCATTAAGATAATAGAATGGGCTGCATTTGCCGCTTCATTTCTAAAGGCATCTACAGAGAGACATCTGTACTCTGCCCACAAATCACATTGGTCTGGTTAGGGAACCCAGAGTGGTAGGACAAAGAAAAGCATAAGTAAGCTTTTACTTGGGCATCTCTGCAGGCAAATGAACCTTAATGAAATCATGGAGTGAAAAATGACATGGTAATTGAGTTACGGAGAGGGCAGAACTGCAGCCAACTCCTACCTACTCCTGTACCCATGGCTCCCTGCCATGACCTGAGCCCTCAATCTTCTGCATCAGGCACACACACACACACACACACACACACACACACACACACAGAGAGAGAGAGAGAGCTCATTCTGAGAGATCATACAATTCCTTTGTTTGCTTTTCAGTTGATTAGGGCATTTACAAAATAGTCCCAGAATAATGTTACTGCTCGTGAGGTAGACCATCAGGCTGACTATAGAACACACAAATCCGGGTGGGTTGAGGACAATTCTAGCTGTGGTGTGTTCAATTCAAGACTCCGTCTCTCTGAGGATATTTATGCCCTGCCAATACATGAAATAGTACAGACAGACTCAGCACTCTGTCAGCAGCTGCCTGCTGACAGCGTCTTTTCTCTGCTTGATGCAGGTCCACTGCTGTGCAGTGTGTTCTCTTCCTTCCTGAGAGAACGTCAACAGAATGTCCGTAACTGTCCGTCTGCTCCCCACCACACACCAACCATCCAATCACTGTCAACGACTGAGGAGACTCCTCTACTCGGCGATGCTGACAAACCCCTGACTCCCAGCCCCATGTCAGACCAACCAGATGCCCTGACACTAACTAGAGAGTATTGACTCTGGTCAAAAATGTGTATGCAACCATTTTTTTTTTATTTGAACATTTGATGTGAGTTCCTTGGCTGAATAAATAGCTTGTAACAGTCAACAGCTTCCATTTTCTCATCTTTATTTTGTTCTCAATAATGCACGTCTGTGTCAAACATGTCTTAATTATGAAATCAGAGGAGTTCTGAAATCCTGATATGCGAGCGCATTCACCACCACCAAGCATTGTGTAATGTTACCACATGCTACCAGTGTACCTACAGCATACAGTACACTCATATTAGCTAAACAAATGGATATTTAATGTGTTTATACACGGTGCAATGGATAATACAGTTATACCTGTCATATAAAAGTTGATGTAATATTCAGTCATTACAGTTATACAGTTACATTAACAAGAACCATCAATATTTCTTTAAAAGCATATACCTTGTCGAGAGTTGACTAATATTTACTTACAGCATGTAGGCTTCATTCACAGCCTCCTTTGGCAAATTGGTTGCATTTTAAACTTGTAAGTTACAGTACCACTAACATGCAGATATAACATTTAGAACAGTCTTGAAATTACATATTTTCATACATCCACTTTTACATGAGCAACAATATTTTCCTAAGTGTGGGTGAGGTTAAAGGTCGGCCTCCGTTGGCACGGCGACCTATAGCTTGTGGTAAAGAACAGCTTATCCTGAAACGTTCTCTTAAACTACTAAGGGAATACAGGAAGTAATGCAGACTACAACTATAGTGTTCAGTTCTCCACTGAGTGGTGCAGTAGTTCTGCTCCAGTTATTTAAGCAGGCAGGCTGGAGGTATCAAGAGGAGTACTGCTATAAATACGAGACAGAAAGATGTCCAGAGCTTTCTAACTGATGCACCGTAGACTGTCATAAGGTTTCCCACCCTAACTATCGGAATTCACTTCCTACCAAATAGCAGCTAAAAACGCTTCCTGTTCCGCAATGAGGAAATGATTTAAGAACATGTAGTAGTAGCAGTAATAATAACAGTTTGCCAGCCTTCACGTGTCATATCTCCCTGCAGACAGTAGTTCACTGAGGTCCTCCTCTTTACCTGGAGGACTGATGGCATGAGTCATCAACGTGTACAGTAAGCACTTCTGAGTGAGGAGAGGGATAGTGTAACAGTCAGTGTGCAGCACAGACTCGGTGGTCTCATCTGTGTTCTACAGTGGATATGAGGGAGGGTTTCTCTGAAAACCGCAAGCTACATTATGTTAGTGGTTCCTGAGTTAAATCGTGGAAATGTCAATCTAAACTAAAGCAAAGCTGACCTTGACCACAATGTCCAGATTCTGAACGGCCCTCTTCAACTACAGTACAGTGCCATCAAAAGCTAATAGAGCGCACGAGCCTGGCTGTCCAAATGGCACACTATCCCCTATATAGTGCACTAGTTTTAACCAGGGCCCATAGGACTCCAGTCCAAAGAAGTGCACTACATAGGGAATATGGTGTCATTTGGGACAAGACCCCGATATTCAGTTCTACCAGAAGGTGAGGGTTCCCGGTCTATCAGCTTGGCTGCTATTTCCACAGGAGGCCATCTTGGCTTAATGCTACTACTGTACAGTACATAGCTTTACTGTTCTTCTGAAGAGGATCTGACAAAGGCTTTAGATCTGCCTCTTCAGTACAGACTGACCAAGGCATTAGATCTGCCTCTTCAGAACAGACTGACCAAGGCTTAAGATCTGCCTCTTCAGTACAGACTGACCAAGGCTTTAGATCTGCCTCTTCAGTACAGACTGACCAAGGCTTTAGATCTGCCTCTTCAGTACAGACTGACCAAGGGTTAAGATCTGCCTCTTCAGTACAGACTGACCAAGGCTTAAGATCTGCCTCTTCAGTACAGACTGACCAAGGCTTTAGATCTGCCTCTTCAGTACAGACTGACCAAGGCTTAAGATCTGCCTCTTCAGTACAGACTGACCAAGGCTTTAGATCTGCCTCTTCAGTACAGACTGACCAAGGGTTAAGATCTGCCTCTTCAGTACAGACTGACCAAGGGTTAAGATCTGCCACTTCAGTACAGACTGACCAAGGCTTTAGATCTGCCTCTTCAGTACAGACTGACCAAGACTTAAGATCTGCCTCTTCAGTACAGACTGATCAAGGGTTAAGATCTGCCTCTTCAGTACAGACTGACCAAGGCTTTAGATCTTCCTCTTCAGTACAGACTGACCAAGACTTAAGATCTGCCTCTTCAGAACAGACTGACCAAGGCTTAAGATCTGCCTCTTCAGTACAGACTGACCAAGGGTTAAGATCTGCCTCTTCAGTACAGACTGACCAAGGGTTAAGATCTGCCTCTTTAGTACAGACTGACCAAGGCTCTCAGAATCCTCCTGAATACTGTATCATTATAACATGCCCCTCCTGTCCTGATTAGTAAAATGATGACATACAATATACTCCCTACGTACAATTGGAGACGTATACCTACTATATATACACAGTACGAAGCTCATGACAACAATAGTAAGTATTGTGATTGGTTAAATGCCTAGGTAGTGACATCTGTAGCCATGGTCTCACAGCAATCTCAGCCTCATGCAAATGTTACAGTACATGACGTCATTGACGTTGCAGTAAAATACACAGCACCCTGCTTCTGATTGTTCAGACCTGGTTCTCTTTAACAGTGCTACGTCGAGGTAAATATGGCTTCCGGCTCCACCCACGAGTCTCTCACTTACTCAGAGCTTTCCCATTGGCTGTCTCTCACTTTCTGGCTGTCTCTCACTTGACCGCCTCTCGTTCAGCGGCTGGTCCTATCAGGTGGGCAGAACCTCTTCAGTCTTGGGTTGAGTTTTATTTAAGACAAAGTGAAATTGTCCAGTGCTAATGGATGAGGGAGCGTTTTACTGGCCCCGGCCCCCCTCCTCGGTAGCTACATGGCTTCAGCAGCGATACAACAGAGTTAGTGGGTGTAGTTTTAGTTATTTTGTCAGGTTTAGTCCAGTTTGTCAACACTTCCTTTTTGAGTCTCTTGTTTGCAGTGTTGTTGTTGATCTTTTTTTTTGCATTACCGTCATCCTGGTTAGTACCAAAGCAAACAAGACAAGAAGGATCCCACTGCTGTGTCCAGGTTGCTCCTCATGTGAAATACTTGCAGTTTGTAGAGTCAATGACACAGTAAGGAGTGCATCTGAGATGACCATAAGACCTGGGAATCAAGGAGAAATAGAACCCTCTGTCAACTAATCATGACAAAAGCAGACAGTTACTGCTTCATAGGGAACACAAAGTTATGAAGTTACATACAGTAAGATTTGGAAAGCAGACAAGAATGGATCAAGCCAGTAAGCCTACTAACCCTGGGAGATATGAGTTGCATGTCTGATAGCCAAAGTCCTTTCCATCACATTCCTCAGCACCGTCGTAGCGATAACCATCTCCACAGTAAGCATGTTTACACTCTGAGGAGGAAGAGATGGAGAGAGAAACAGAAAAGAAAAACAGAGACACACGGAGAGAGACAGACACAGAGAGACAGATAGAGATCAATAGCCATCCAAATCTGACCGGTGCTTCTGTATGTCATCAATAGCATTATCATTTAACAAGTTCATTTATCCAAATCAACTTCCCATGCGGTAATCGAACCGACAACACCAGGCTTCAACAAACGAAACCATCAGCAGAACCAAACCACGACTCTGGTTCATCCACTCTGATAACGTGACTTACTGACGCAGCCGTCGGTGACAATCCTATTCCCGTCGTCACATTCCTCCCCGTTGGGAATCTGAACGATCCTGTCGCCACAGTAACCCTCCTGTTCCGGAGCATTCTCCGTAGACTGGAACGGCGTCAGCTGGAAGAAAGAAGTCTTTTACAGAGATTAGAAACTAAAACTAAGAAAATGAAATAAAACTGTAACTTAAAGATGAACCTTGCCAGGCAATACTGTAAGCACTTAGACATATCCCGTTTAGAAGATAGTGTATCAAGTGAGGTACCTGAATGGGCAGCCATCCGTTGGTGTCTTTGAAGTAAAGCGATCTCTGATCTTTCCGGAAGGCTAGGGCATTGTCCGTATGAAGACGATCTAGTTCTTCTTGATTGTTTACCACAAATATCTGTACGAGAAACAACAAAAGACACATTCTGGGTGAAACACAAAGACTAATTTGGCCTATTAAGTGCCTTACCTGAGGCAAGTTTATGATTCGCAATAAATGTTGATCATGTGTTACTTGTGTTGCGTGCTCACCGCTGGCACTTTAGTGTAGTCGCTCCTGGAACTATGTTCATCAAACTGTGGACTCTTGACACTAATGGAGTTACAGCTGCAAGGTCCAGGAAGACCTGGTAGCCCCCTCTCACCTTTCGTTCCAATCACGTAGAGTCCTGAACAAGAAATAAACATTTAGATCATATATTATCAATGTAGGCATATGTACAAAAAGTGATGTACACATGACACCATCTCTATATCACAGAGTACCACATTCAGAGACAGCCATGAGCGAGCTCACAGGGACTATATGTTATAAATACC
Source organism: Salmo salar (assembly GCF_965601325.2). Classification (NCBI taxonomy): domain Eukaryota; kingdom Metazoa; phylum Chordata; class Actinopteri; order Salmoniformes; family Salmonidae; genus Salmo; species Salmo salar. The sequence goes on from NC_138295.1 coordinate 86,235,688, forward strand.
TCTGATGAAATGCACTATCCTGGCCCCCTCGTCTATTTATCAAGTTGGTAAAGCAATCAACTTAATTTGCGTAGACACCTGAACAAGACACTGGCTGTCACAGTTTAATTACATGGTGACATAATGTTTGTAAATATGTAAGGAGCTTCTTGGCCCACTATGAATTTGTTTTAAGGACATGATGTCATGGCTTTAGCATCCGTCCCATCCCAGTCCCCCCCGCCACCCCACCCCGCTCATGGTATCTGTTTCACCTCAGGAGGGGGAGAGAGGGGGGGTGATCAGGTTCCTCTGAAGCTAAATATGCTCTCTGGTGTTACCTCCTGCTGTGTTTTAATGTCTGCTTCCTTTCGCTGATGCTGACACGGGAGGTTGCCTGCTTGAAGCTTCTCACACCCATCCCTGAAGCTTCTCACACCCATCCCTGAAGATTCTCACACCCATCCCTGAAGCTTCTCACACCCATCCCTGAAGATTCTCACACCCATCCCTGAAGCTTCTCAGACCCATACCTTAAGCTTCTCACACCTATCCCTGAAGCTTCTCCCACCCATCCCTGAAGCTTCTCACACCCATCCCTGAAGCTTCTCACACCCATCCCTGAAGCTTCTCAGACCCATACCTTAAGCTTCTCACACCTATCCCTGAAGCTTCTCACACCCATCCCTGAAGCTTCTCACACCCATCCCTGAAGCTTCTCACACCCATCCCTGAAGCTTCTCAGACCCATACCTTAAGCTTCTCACACCTATCCCTGAAGCTTCTCACACCTATCCCTGAAGCTTCACACACTGACAGGGCACGATATTAAATCTCAAAATATACTTTCCAGCGAGATTGTCCATTGGGCCTTTCTTTTAATTACAGGACAAGGTTTAATAATCTAGGTCTGAGAAACTAGCCTTCAGAGTCCAGAAAATGGGCAGAGCCTCCAACAAAGAACATACCAATCACTCTAAATCTGACTCGATGTTCTCCCTAGAATTCATCCAGCTATACACTCAGCCTGCATATACACAGACTGGCAACATATAGCATGTTAGCCTAGCCCCACTCCCTAGCCCTACAGCGTCCTCTAAAGAAGCGAAGCTCAGATGGGAGAGCTGATGGAGGTGGAGTCCTTACCTGAGGCTGGGAGACCTGGGGGACCAGGGTGGCCTGGGGGCCCCTGAGGACCTGCTGGACCTAGAGGGCCGATAATCCCATTGTCACCCTTCCCTCCCTGTTTAATCAGACAAGAAAAACACCACATGTAAAAACACCACATGTAAAAACATCGACAGACAAACATATGGTAAACCTTCAGTGGTCAAAACATGTCACCACATCATAGTGATTTGAAGTTACAGTATGTTGCTCAAAGAGGGCGGCAGGTAGCATAGTGGTTAGAGCGTTGGACTAGTAATCGAAAGGTTTCTAGATCAAATCTCCGAGCTGACAAGGTCAAAATCTGACGTTCTGCCCCTGAACAAGGCAGTTAACCCACTATTTCTAGGCCGTCATTGAAAATAAGAATTTGTTCTTAACTGACCTACCTAGTTAAATAAAGGTAATAAAAAGATCGGCAGAACTTTTTTAATCACAGCTTCTAACAGCATATGATATTATATCATTAAGATCCTAATGGGCAGAGCCTCCAACAAAGAACATACCAATCACTCTAAATCTGACTCTGATCCAGCTATACACTCAGCCTGCATATACACAGACTCGCATTAGTAGCTAGGTTTCCATCCAATTGGCTACGCCTGGTTTCCTGTTTCCGGTCACAACTTGCAGACTTGTTTACGCTGCTGTGCGTTTTTGTTGCCGATCTTACTTTGATACCTGACGGTTTTTTACTTTTTCATTACCGTATATTTTTACTTTTTCCCTCACTCAACTTTTTCACCCCGGAGGTTTTATCTGGACATGGTTCGTCAGGACTTCAAACAGCCGAAGCTAAGTAACATTAACATGATGCCTTCTAATTGCAGTCGTTGTACTTATAATATACAGGAGAACGATCGCCTTACGGCAAGGATAGCTGTGCTGCAAGCCCAGCTTCAGACGCGATCGTTAGGCAAGGGTAATTTCAGTGTAGGAAAGGATGAAACAGCGTCTGTGCCACCAGTAAGTACAGATAGTAACGTTAGTATAAACCCCCTCGCACGGTCCCCGCAGCCGGACATCTTTCTCATGGCTTCTGGAGGGAAACGCTGTAGGAATGCTCAACCGGTGTCGCTTATTCAGCCGACAGAAACTTTCAACCGGTTCTCCCCATTAAGCGAGTCGGAGTCGGAGGCCGAGACTTCTCTGGTCTCTACTCCTCCCGTTGTGGGGTCTGAGACGCCGACGGCTCCCACCATTAGCTCTGACAAATTGAAAACCCTAGTCATTGGCGACTCCATTACCCGCAGTATTAGACTTAAAACTAATCATCCAGCGATCATACACTGTTTACCAGGGGGCAAGGCTACCGACGTTAAGGCTAATCTAAAGACGGTGCTGGCTAAAGCTAAAACTGGCGTGTGTAGAGAGTATAGAGATATTGTTATCCACGTCGGCACCAACGATGTTAGGATGAAACAGTCAGAGGTCACCAAGCGCAACATAGCTTCAGCGTGTAAATCAGCTAGAAAGATGTGTCGGCATCGATTAATTGTCTCTGGCCCCCTCCCAGTTAGGGGGAGTGATGAGCTCTACAGCAGAGTCTCACAACTCAATCGCTGGTTGAAAACTGTTTTCTGCCCCTCCCAAAAGATAGAATTTGTAGATAATTGGCCCTCTTTCTGGGACTCACCCACAAACAGAACCAAGCCTGGCCTGTTGAGGAGTGACGGACTCCATCCTAGCTGGAGGGGTGCTCTCATCTTATCTACGAACATAGACAGGGCTCTAACTCCTCTAGCTCCACAATGAAATAGAGTGCAGGCCAGGCAGCAGGCTGTTAGCCAGCCTGCCAGCTTAGTGGAGTCTGCCACTAGCACAGTCAGCGTAGTCAGCTCAGCTTTCCCCATTGAGACCGTGTCTGTGCCTCGATCTAGGTTGGGCAAAATTAAAAATGGCGGTGTTCGCTTTAGCAATCTCACTAGTATAAAGACCTCCTCCATTCCTGCCATTATTGAAAGAGATTGTGATACCTCACATCTCAAAATTGGGTTACTTAATGTTAGATCCCTCACTTCCAAGGCAGTTATAGTCAATGAACTAATCACTGATAATAATCTTGATGTGATTGGCCTGACTGAAACATGGCTTAAGCCTGATGAATTTACTGTGTTAAATGAGGCCTCACCCCCTGGTTACATTAGTGACCATACCCCCCGTGCATCCGGCAAAGGCGGAGGTGTTGCTAACATTTACGATAGCAAATTTCAATTTACAAAAAAAAAAACAACAATGACGTTTTCGTCTTTTGAGCTTCTAGTCATGAAATCTATGCAGCCTACTCACTCACTGCATATGGCCTCCTGGGCCATATGCAGTGTTCCTCACTGAGTTCCCTGAATTCCTATCGGATCTTGTAGTCATAACAGATAATATTCTAATTTTTGGTGACTTTAACATTCACATGGAAAAGTCCACAGACCCACTCCAAAAGGCTTTCGGAGCCATCATCGACTCAGTGGGTTTTGTCCAACATGTCTCTGGACCTACCCACTGCCACAGTCATACTCTGGACCTAGTTTTGTCCCATGGAATAAATGTTGTGGATCTAAATGTTTTTCCTCATAATCCTGGACTATCGGACCACCATTTTATTACGTTTGCAATTGCAACAAATAATCTGCTCAGACCCCAACCAAGGAGCATTAAAAGTCGTGCTATAAATTCTCAGACAACCCAAAGATTCCTTGATGCCCTTCCAGACTGCCTCTGCCTACCCAAGGACGTCAGAGGACAAAAATCAGTTAACCACCTAACCGAGGAACTCAATTTAACCTTGCGCAATACCCTAGATGCAGTTGCACCCCTAAAAACTAAAAACATCTGTCATAAGAAACTAGCTCCCTGGTATACAGAAAATACACGAGCTCTGAAGCAAGCTTCCAGAAAATTGGAACGGAAATGGCGCCACACCAAACTGGAAGTCCTCCGACTAGCTTGGAAAGACAGTACCGTGCAGTATCGAAGAGCCCTTACTGCTGCTCGATCATCCTATTTTTCCAACTTAATTGAGGAAAATAAGAACAATCCGAAATTTCTTTTTGATACTGTCGCAAAGCTAACTAAAAAGCAGCCTTCGCAAATGGAGGATGGCTTTCACTTCAGCAGTAATAAATTTATGAACTTCTTTGAGGAAAAGATCATGATCATTAGAAAGCAAATTACAGACTCCTCTTTAAATCTGGGTATTCCTCCAAAGCTCCATTGTCCTGAGTCTGCACAACTCTGCCAGGACCTAGGATCAAGGGAGATACTAAAGTGTTTTAGTACTATATCTCTTGACGCAATGATGAAAATAATCATGGCCTCCAAACCCTCAAGCTGCATACTGGACCCTATTCCAACTAAACTACTGAAAGAGCTGCTTCCTGTGCTTGGCCCTCCTATGTTGAACATAATAAACGGCTCTCTATCCACCGGATGTGTACCAAGCTCACTAAAAGTGGCAGTAATAAAGCCTCTCTTGAAAAAGCCGAATCTTGATCCAGAAATTATCAAAAACTATCGGCCTATATCGAATCTTCCATTCCTCTCAAAAATTTTAGAAAAAGCTGTTGCACAGCAACTCACTGCCTTCCTGAAGACAAACAATGTATACGAAACGCTTCAGTCTGGTTTTAGACCCCATCATAGCACTGAGACTGCACTTGTGAAGGTGGTAAATTACCTTTTAATGACGTCAGACCGAGGCTCTGCATCTGTCCTCGTGCTCCTAGATCTTAGTGCCGCTTTTGATACCATCGATCACCACATTCTTTTGGAGAGATCGGAAACCCAAATTGGTCTACATGGACAAGTTCTGGCCTGGTTTAGATCTTATCTGTCGGAAAGATATCAGTTTGTCTCTGTGAATGGTTTGTCCTCTGACAAATCAATTGTAAATTTCGGTGTTCCTCAAGGTTCCGTTTTAGGACCACTATTGTTTTCACTATATATTTTACCTCTTGGGGATGTCATTCGAAAACATAATGTTAAATTTCACTGCTATGCGGACGACACACAGCTGTACATTTCAATGAAACATGGTGAAGCCCCAAAATTGCCCTCGCTAGAAGCCTGTGTTTCAGACATAAAGAAGTGGATGGCTGCAAACTTTCTACTTTTAAACTCGGACAAAACAGAGATGCTTGTTCTAGGTCCCAAGAAACAAAGAGATCTTCTGTTGAATCTGACAATTAATCTGGATGGTTGTACAGTCGTCACAAATAAAACTGTGAAGGACCTCGGCGTTACTCTGGACCCTGATCTTGTTGATCAGAACATATCAAGACTGTTTCAAGAACAGCTTTTTTCCATCTACGTAACATTGCAAAAATCAGAAATTTTCTGTCCAAAAATGACGCAGAAAAGTTCATCCATGCTTTTGTTGCTTCTAGGCTGGACTACTGCAATGCTCTACTTTCCGGCTACCCGGATAAAGCACTAAATAAACTTCAGTTAGTGCTAAATACGGCTGCTAGAATCCTGACTAGAACCAAAAAATGTGATCATATTACTCCAGTGCTAGCCTCCCTACACTGGCTTCCTGTTAAGGCAAGGGCTGATTTCAAGGTTTTACTGCTAACCTACAAAGCATTACATGGGCTTGCTCCTACCTATCTTTCCGATTTGGTCCTGCCGTACATACCTACACGTACGCTACGGTCACAAGACGCAGGCCTCCTAATTGTCCCTAGAATTTCTAAGCAAACGGCTGGAGGTAGGGCTTTCTCCTATAGAGCTCAATTTTTATGGAATGGTCTGCCTACCAATGTGAGAGACGCAGACTCAGTCTCAACCTTTAAGTCTTTACTGAAGACTTATCTCTTCAGTAGGTCCTATGATTAAGTATAGTCTGGCCCAGGAGTGTGAAGGTGAACGGAAAGGCTGGAGCAACGAACCGCCCTTGCTGTCTCTGCCTTTCCGGTTCCCCTCTTTCCACTGGGATTCTCTGCCTCTAACCCTTTTACAGGGGCTGAGTCACTGGCCTACTGGTGTTCTTCCATGCCGTCCATGGGAGGGGTGCGTCACTTGAGTGGGTTGAGTCACTGACGTGGTCTTCCTGTCTGGGTTGGCGCCCCCCCCCCCCCTTGGGTTGTGCCGTGGCGGAGATCGTTGTGGGCTATACTCGGCCTTGTCTTAGGACGGTAAGTTGGTGGTTGGAGACATCCCTCTAGTGGTGTGGGGGCTGTGCTTTGGCAAAGTGGGTGGGGTTATATCCTGCCTGTTTGGCCCTGTCCGGGGGTATCATCGGATGGGGCCACAGTGTCTTCTGATCCCTCCTGTCTCAGCCTCCAGTATTTATGCTGCAGTAGTTTATGTGTCGGGGGGCTAGGGTCAGTCTGTTACATCTGGAGTATTTCTCTTGTCTTATCCGGTGTCCTGTGTGTATTTAAATATGCTCTCTCTAATTCTCTCTTTCTCTCTTTCTGTCTTTCTCTCGGAGGACCTGAGCCCTAGGACCATGCCTCAGGACTACCTGGTATGATGACTCCTTGCTGTCCCCAGTCCACCTGGCCGTGCTGCTGCTCCAGTTTCAACTGTTCTGCCTGCGTCTATGGAACCCTGACCTGTTCACCGGACGTGCTTGTTGCACCCTCGACAACTACTATGATTATTATTATTTGACCATGCTGGTCATTTATGAACATTTTAACATTTTAACATTTTGACCATGTTCTGTTATAATATCCACCCTGCACAGCCAGAAGAGGACTGGCCACCCCTCATAGCCTGGTTCCTCTCTAGGTTTCTTCCTAGGTTTTTGGCCTTTCTAGGGAGTTTTTCCTAGGGAGTTTTTCCTAGCCACCGTGCTTCTTTCACATGCTTTGCTTGCTGTTTGGGGTTTTAGGCTGGGTTTCTGTACAGCACTTTGAGAATATCAGCTGATGTACGAAGGGCTATATAAAAATAAATTTGATTTGATAATACAGTATATCTCTCACCTGTTTAATACAGTATATCTCTCACCTGTTTAATACAGCATCTCTCTCACCTGTTTAATACAGCATCTCTCTCACCTGTTTAATGCTGTATATCTCTCACCTGTTTAATAATCAAGTATATCTCTCACCTGTTTACTAATCAAGTATTTATTTATTTATTTATTTACCGTTATTTTACCAGGTAAGTTGACTGAGAACACATTCTCATTTACAGCAATGACCTGGGGAATAGTTTCAGGGGAGGGGGGGTGAATGAGCCAACAGTAAGCTTGGGATGATTAGGTGGCCGTGATGGTTTGAGGGCCAGATTGGGAATTTAGCCAGGACACCAGGGTTAACACCCCTACTCTAACAATAAGTGCCATGGGATCTTTAGTGACCACAGAGAGTTAGGACACCTGTTTAACGTCCCACCCGAAAGACAGCACATGTCCCCAATCACTGCCCTGGGATATTATTTTAGACCAGAGGAAAGAGTGACTCCTACTGGCCCTCCAACACCACTTCCAGCAGCATCTGGTCTCCCATCCAGGGACTGACCAGGACCAACCCTGCTTAGCTTCAGAAGCAAGCCAGCAGTAGGATGCAGTATATCTCTCACCTGTTTACTAATCAAGTATATCTCTCACCTGTTTACTAATAAAGTATATCTCTCACCTGTTTAATAATAAGATATCTCTCTCACCTGTTTGCCCCTCTTCCCTGGTCTGCCCGTCGGTCCTCTATTGCCTGAGATTCCAGGTTCTCCCTTTGGACCCATTTCACCCTGAGGACATAAACCACAGCACTCCATCAACAACAACATATGCCGGTACGTCATATAAATAACTGTGGTCACATTTAGAATTGTGTTCTTGAGTTATTATGGAGGGCCAGTTGATTCTGTTTTTATCCTGTTGTTCAATGAACCTCCACTACATGTCACCCTACATTGACCTCCTCCTCCTGCTCCTCCTCCTCCTCCTCCCCTCCCTCCAGATCAACCCCAGCAGCTGATAAACATCAGATAATGTCTAGATCAAGAGATTACAAGATGTATGTCTCACTTTCTGTCCAAGCATTCCAGGAAAGCCCATTGTGCCCTTGTCTCCCTTCATCCCGCTCTCACTGCGGTCACCACGGGAACCCTGATGAGACAGACAGGAGACAAAACAACTGTAAACAAAACATCCATAAACAGGAGACCTGATCAGGCAGATACACTGAAAACACACACATGTTGCTGAACCAACCCAGAGGAACTAAAATATGGTTTGTAATGTAATAGAATAAAAGAAAGCAGTCAAAAACATTTGAAGTAATCACCCACCTTTTCTCCTTTGTATCCAGGTAAACCCTAAGAAGGAAGATCAGAGGTCTGAAGTATAGAAATTATGAATAACATTATGGTTGAAATCAGACAATTTTCTCGGTGAAAGATGAAGGTTCACAGACCTTAGGTCCAAGAGGTCCTCTTGCTCCAGGTATTCCCATCAATCCACCATCTCCCTTCTCCCCCTGCCACACGCACGCACGCACGCAGGCACACACACACACACACACACACATTCTTCATCTACCTTGACAAATAATATCATACAGACGTGGTATCTTAATTTGATCACTCTGTTGTCGCAGAGAATTTTCCTGCACCGTAGGAAATTCAAATGAGCCTCATGATTTACATAAATTCACTGAAAACACACAGTTCTCTTTCTCGATCTCACTCCTAATATATAGCCTGCTGTGGCCTATCAAAACTACAGTCCTTTCTCATTAGAAATTATCCCTTTTTTAAATAATCAAATCCTCCTGCTGCAAGATTATTTTACTCTTGCCACGAAACTGGTCAAATTAAGATCTAACACCTGTAGGTACAGGAACACACATGCCATCTTATCTTATTGCATAATTTGTGTTCTATCATTTTTTACACCATACTATGGTACGGTATAATATCATATTGACATATGGGCACCATGAAATAGGACTTACTCACCTTGGGCCCATTTGGTCCTGGCCACCCGGCTGGTCCCTGGCGCCCCGGGAGACCTGGAGGCCCAGTCCGACCCTGATGGGCCACAACATAATTTCTTTAGCACAGGGTTCCCAAATAGTTTTTGTGTGGGGGACCCCTTTTGTGATAGCAAATTCATCAGGGACCCCCTCATAATATCAGAACACAAGTCCTACTTCAGAGTGGACTATAAATAGCATACAAGCAATTTTACTATGACTTCAAGTCTTGGGCCCTGGGAAATACATCTTTAAAGGCCCCCCTCTTAGCGTCAGAGAAGAAAAGCTCATTACTTGTAATTCTACACATTTTGCCTTTGGGCATAGAGGCCATTTTGCCATTTTAAAGCTAATTTCTTGCAATTCTAGTACCAGTGTAAATTTCGTCAACAATAACTATCACAGAAAATACTTGACAACTTATTTTTTCTGACTAAAGCTATGATAATGAGACGCCCTGGGGGAAAAAACGATAACTGTAACAGAACAGCCTCAATTCGTCGGGGCATGGAGTCTACAAGGTGTCGAAAGCATTCCACAGGGATGCTGGCCCATGTTGACTCCAATGCTTCCCACAGTTGTGGCAAGTTGCTGGATGTCCTTTGGGGTGGTTGACCATTCTTGATACACACAGGAAACTGAGCATGAAAAACCCAGCAGCGTTGCAGTTCTTGACACAAACTGGTGCGCCTGGCACCTACTACCATACCCCGTTCAAAGGCACTTAAATATTTTGTCTTGCCCATTCACCCTCTGAATGGCACACATACACAATCCATGTCCCAATTGTCTCAAGGCTTAAAAATCCTTCTTTAACCTGTTTCCTCCCCTTCATCTACACTGACTGAAGTGGATTTAACAAATTACATCAATACGGGATCATAACTTTCTCCTGGATTCACCTGGTCAGTCTATGTTATGGAAAGAACACTCTCTTCAAACAATAGCATGGTATTCTTTCACTGTAATAGCTACTGTAAATTGGACAGTGCAGTTAGATTAACAACAATTTAAGCTTTCTGCCAATATCAGATATGTATATGTCCTGCGAAATTTTCTTGTTACTTACAACCTCATGCTAATCGCATTAGCCTACGTTAGCTCAACCTTCCTGAGGGGGACCCACCAATCCTGTAGAGGTTATGGAAAGAGCATAATGTTTTTCCGTAATGTTTTGTCCACTCAGTGTAAATCCTTATTATATTGTTTGAGTGTCGTTTCTATATAGCCTACACTTTCTCATTCTGAACTTCTGACAAGTGGAATGGATGTGGCTTGATGAAAATGACCACATGAGCAGCTGCCTCTCACCGATGTGACAGCTCGAACAGAGTTACACCTCTGACACCGCCAAAACATCAGCTATGCAGGTGTTGGCTATCGCCTGTTAACACTTGATCTGATTAAATCTAGGTCTAAGACTAAAACTAAAATAGGTGACCAAATTAGTTCTACCCATTTTGCCAAGGAGACTGGCAAATGTTGCAGTTTTAGGCATAAATTACAGTGCCATTATGTTCAAAACAACATTTTGGGGAATACAAGAAGAATTTAGAATGTATAATTGATGGAGAACTGTGGATACCTATGTACAGATGAACCTCCCAGTCCCAGGCTGTGCGTCTGAGGTTTAACAGAAATTGTGGTTGAATAATACATTGTATTGTATTGCACCCTCTAGTCTAAAAACTTTTCACAGATCCCTTCTGCAAAATGTGTTTAATCGGTTGTTGCTAGCAATATTAATTTAAAAACATTTGATTAATGAATGTATTATTATTGTTGTTAAAAAAATAAGAATCATGCCGCAGACTCCCTGCAGAAGCTCCACTTTGGGAATCCCTGATTTAGCAGACTTTTACAGTTATCACACATTACCACAGGAGGTTGGTGGCACCTCAATTGGGGAGGACGGACTCATGGTAATGGTTGGAGCGGATATTGTGGAATGGTATCAAATACATCAAACACATGGTTTCCATGGTTTCTATGGTCCTCCCCTCAGCAGCCTCATGTGTACGGTACATAGGGTATGTCTGGGAATAGCTGAGCCATATCAGAACCGTTAGAACACTACTTCAACCAGACCAGAAGTTCTGAACTGACTAGAAAACACAGGGCATGAAGACTGCCATATATACAAAATTACCAGCTGACCTAGCATCATTTAAAAAACAAAAGCATTATTGAATGAATCAGCAGCTATCCATGTAAGCTGTGTAGTGTACAGTATAATATTTCCATGTGTAATATCATAGAAGTAACATACAGCAGGAGTTACAAACATGATTGTTCTGAATAGTTACAGAGAATTCCATAAGCCGGTCGGGATGTTGACATGACAACCTGTGTTCTGTTTTTACCCTGGTCCATCATGTGGAGAGAGAGGACTTTAACAAGGTCTGTCACTCTGTCCTCTTTAATTAAATGATAGGCCGTATATATAGAACAGGACGGCCCTCTGCTTGTGGGAAATAAAATGATTTATGGTCTGGCTCGAGCACAAAGCCAAATTGCACTGCAATGCTGCTGCTGTACACAGCCAGCCCTGCAGCTCAGACAGAGCAGGGCAGTGACTGAGGACACGTCCCAAATGGAACCCTATTCTCTATATAGTGCACTACTTTTGACCATGGGCCCTGGTCAAAAGTATTGAACTATAAAGGGAATAGGGTGCCATTTGGGACGCAGTGTGAAGCTCTCCCAACGGAACTGTTTTAATACATAACTGCAGACACCAATTGATTAGGACCACACTACTCTTCTGACAGGTCTCACTCCTCTCCTGTCCCTCCGACAATGATCTATTTTCTATACAATACATCTCTATGTGAAGGTGCTGTAACGCTGCATCCTCCTGAACAGGAAGGGTGAAGGGTGAAGCTGGATAGGTTTCAGGAGCTAACAGGGTGACCATAAGTTCCCCATCTGTTAGAGGAGACATGGGACGGGATGGGAGGTTCATCCACTCTCCTCTCCAACTCAGCAGAATGATTCTATCCATCTTCTATCTCAGCGGCTCTCTCTGTTATCCTAGCTGTCCTGGCATCGTGTCCAGGTTGTGCTGCTTGTCTTTCTCTCTCTCTCTGTTTCCTAGCTGTCCTGGCATCGTGTCCAGGTTGTGCTGCTTGTCTTTCTCTCTCTGTGTCCTAGCTGTCCTGGCATCGTGTCCAGGTTGTGCTGCTTGTGTTTCTCTCTCTGTATCCTAGCTGTCCTGGCATCGTGTCCAGGTTGTGCTGCTTGTCTTTCTCTCTCTGTTTTCTAGCTGTCCTGGCATCGTGTCCAGGTTGTGCTGCTTGTCTTTCTCTCTCTGTGTCCTAGCTGTCCTGGCATCGTGTCCAGGTTGTGCTGCTTGTCTTTCTCTCTCTGTTTCCTAGCTGTCCTGGCATCGTGTCAAGGTTGTGCTGCTTGTCTTTCTCTGAATTTCATAATGCTCATAAGCAGGCAGCGGGCGGACAGGCGGGCGGACAGGCGGGCGGCGGGGACGTGAGTTACAGCCCACCAGACAGACTGAGGAGGGACTGGATCCCATTTTTCAGCAAATCCACTTAGCAGAGCTAATAGAATGATCAATGGGTGCTCTCACCTTTTGTCCAGGTCGTCCCAGTTCTCCCTGGCAACAAGATCGTTGGATGGAGGTGGAGAGAGAGAGAGAGAGAAAGAGAGAGAGAGAGAGAGAGAGAGAGAGAGAGAGAGAGAGCGAGAAAGAGAGACAAAGAGAGAGAGAGATATAACTGCTGCTTTTTCATACAAGGCCTTTCCGCTTCGTATAATGGCAGTTTTCAATCATTCAACTGTTTATAAAAAACTGTTCATAAATGACACTTACCTTTTCACCTTTTGGTCCCTTCAGACCTGGTAGCCCAGCTGGACCCTGTAGAAGGTCAACAATAATCAGATATCTAACCAATCAGAACATGGGCTTTTTCTGTCTTTATGCCATCGACTGATTATTTACAATCCCAGTAATATTCTAAATATTATTTCCCTTCACAATGTCATTTCAATGAGCAGGTACAGGATCCATACTGACACCAAATGTGTTTGTTGTTAGCTTCCTTTGCAGTCAGCTAACTCCGGTGCCATACTGTATAGGCTAAATTGTGTATGAATACGGATGTGAAAGACAAATCTGAAGAGTCTACCAATCATGTTCTCCTCTCCGTGACAGGTTGCCATCTAGGCAAGTGGCCATTTATAGGACTCTGGAATTACTATAGGATTGTCTGCATTACAACACCACCACCCTCCACACAGCAACACCACCACCCTCCAAACAGCAACACCACCACTCACCACACAGCAACACCACCACCCTCACCCTCCACACAGCAACACCACCACAACACCACCACCCTCCACACAGCAACACCACCACAACACCACCACCCTCCACACAGCAACACCACCACAACACCACCACCCTCCACACAGCAACACCACCACCCACCACAACACCACCACCCACCACACAGCAACACCACCACAACACCCCCACCCTCCACACAGCAACACCAACACAACACCACCACCCTCCACACAGCAACACCACCACCCACCACAACACCACCACCCACCAACACAACACCACCACCCTCCACACAGCAACACCACCACAACACCACCACCCTCCACACAGCAACACCACCACCCTCCGCACAGCAACACCACCACCCACCCACCCTCCACACAGCAACACCACCACCCACTCACCCTCCACACAGCAACACCACCACCCTCCACACAGCAACACCACCACCCTCCACACAGCAACACCACCACCCTCCACATGGCAACACCACCACCCTCCACACGGCAACACCACCACCCACCCACCCTCCACACGGCAACACCACCAAACACCCACCCTCCACACAGCAACACCACCACCCACCCACCCTCCACACAGCAACACCACCACCCTCCACATGGCAACACCACCACCCTCCACACGGCAACACCACCACCCACCCACCCTCCACACGGCAACACCACCAAACACCCACCCTCCACACAGCAACACCACCACCCACCCACCCTCCACACAGCAACACCACCACCCTCCACACGGCAACACCACCACCCTCTGCACAGCAACACCACCACCCTCCCACCCTCCACACGGCAACACCACCACCCTCCACACAGCAACACCATCACCAACCCACCCTCCACACGGCAACACCACCACCCTCCGCACAGCAACACCACCACCCACCCACCCTCTGCACAGCAACACCACCACCCTCCCACCCTCCACACAGCAACACCACCACCCTCCACACAGCAACACCACCACCCTCCACACAGCAACACCACCACCCTCCACAAGGCAACACCACCACCCACCCTCCGCACAGCAACACCACCACCCACCCACCCACCATCCACACAGCAACACCACCACCCTCCACACAGCAACACCACCACCCTCCACACAGCAACACCACCACCCTCCACAAGGCAACACCACCACCCACCCTCCGCACAGCAACACCACCACCCACCCACCCACCATCCACACAGCAATACCACCACCCTCCACACAGTAACACCACCACCCTCCGCACAGCAACACCACCACCCACCCACCATCCACACAGCAACACCACCACCTTCCACACAGTAACACCACCACCCTCCGCACAGCAACACCACCACCCACCCACCATCCACACAGCAACACCACCACCCACCCACCATCCACACAGCAACACCACCACCCTCCACACAGCAATACCACCACCCTCCACACAGTAACACCACCACCCTCCACACAGCAACACCACCACCACCCTCCACACAGCAACACCACCACCCTCCACACAGCAAAACCACCACCACCCTCCACACAGCAATACAGGAATTGACGATACAGGAATTGACGATACAGGAATTGACTCCCTCCACTCAATATATCTTTCCAAGCAGACTGGGCTGTTTGGTTTGTTTCTAAGAATGGTGTGTGGAGGGACGGAGAGTAGTGGCAGCCAGTGGAAAAAGGCTATTTGTGTCGTGTCTAAATGTGGAGCATTAATGGGCTGCTGTGTTGCAGAGCTCCATGTAATCCCCGTCCCTGTCCCTGTCCCCAGCTCTAGAGGTACAAGAGGAAGGGAGAAGGATCTCACACGGGTCTCAGATGGTAAAGAGTTGCTAGAGGCCTATAGAGGACTTAGCCAACCCCCCCAACACCTGTATACCACCATTACTGACAAGTAAGGAAGCTCAGGCAACTAACTGGGATCTCCACCTGATAAACCCTGATTAAATACTCTTCCAAATATTTGCATTATAACCGTATTATAACTGTATTGGCCATTATCTGGCTTAAAAAATATATATATTGAATTGATGAAGCCAGTGGGATGACAACGTTAACAGAAGACAGTTGGGGGTGGATAAGTTTACCTACCTGAGGACCGGGGGGTCCGTTGGGGCCAGGGGGGCCTGGGACACAGCTGGGACCTTTCAGCTCCGTCCCTGTATCTGGATCTTCTCTGTGATTACCCCCCTTACTGGACTCCTCATTCTAAACCAATCAGACAAAAACACTCTTCCATTCAGTCATCAGCTCTAAGAGGACCCTCTAACAGAGAGAGTTGTATTTCTAACAGGACCCTCTAACAGACAGAGTTGTATCTCTAACAGGACCCTCTAACAGACAGAGTTGTATCTCTAACAGGACCCTCTAACAGACAGAGTTGTATTTCTAACAGGACCCTCTAACAGACAGAGTTGTATCTCTAACAGGACCCTCTAACAGACAGAGTTGTATTTCTAAGAGGACCCTCTAACAGACAGAGTTGTATCTCTAACAGGACCCTCTAACAGACAGAGTTGTATCTCTAACAGGACCCTCTAACAGACAGAGTTGTATCTCTAACAGGACCCTCTAACAGACAGAGTTGTATCTCTAACAGGACCCTCTAACAGACAGAGTTGTATCTCTAACAGGACCCTCTAACAGACAGAGTTGTATCTCTAACAGGACCCTCTAACAGACAGAGTTGTATCTCTAACAGGACCCTCTAACAGACAGAGTTGTATCTCTAACAGGACCCTCTAACAGACAGAGTTGTATCTCTAACAGGACCCTCTAACAGACAGAGTTGTATCTCTAACAGGACCCTCTAACAGACAGAGTTGTATCTCTAACAGGACCCTCTAACAGACAGAGTTGTATCTCTAACAGGACCCTCTAACAGACAGAGTTGTATCTCTAAGAGGACCATCTAACAGACAGAGTTGTATTTCTAACAGGACCCTCTAACAGACAGAGTTGTATCTCTAACAGGACCCTCTAACAGACAGAGTTGTATCTCTAACAGGACCCTCTAACAGACAGAGTTGTATCTCTAACAGGACCCTCTAACAGACAGAGTTGTATCTCTAACAGGACCCTCTAACAGACAGAGTTGTATCTCTAACAGGACCCTCTAACAGACAGAGTTGTATCTCTAACAGGACCCTCTAACAGACAGAGTTGTATCTCTAACAGGACCCTCTAACAGACAGAGTTGTATCTCTAACAGGACCCTCTAACAGACAGAGTTGTATTTCTAACAGGACCCTCTAACAGACAGAGTTGTATCTCTAACAGGACCCTCTAACAGACAGAGTTGTATCTCTAACAGGACCCTCTAACAGACAGAGTTGTATTTCTAACAGGACCCTCTAACAGACAGAGTTGTATCTCTAACAGGACCCTCTAACAGACAGAGTTGTATCTCTAACAGGACCCTCTAACAGACAGAGTTGTATCTCTAACAGGACCCTCTAACAGACAGAGTTGTATCTCTAACAGGACCCTCTAACAGACAGAGTTGTATCTCTAACAGGACCCTCTAACAGACAGAGTTGTATTTCTAACAGGACCCTCTAACAGACAGAGTTGTATCTCTAACAGGACCCTCTAACAGACAGAGTTGTATCTCTAACAGGACCCTCTAACAGACAGAGTTGTATCTCTAACAGGACCCTCTAACAGACAGAGTTGTATCTCTAACAGGACCCTCTAACAGACAGAGTTGTATCTCTAACAGGACCCTCTAACAGACAGAGTTGTATCTCTAACAGGACCCTCTAACAGACAGAGTTGTATTTCTAACAGGACCCTCTAACAGACAGAGTTGTATCTCTAACAGGACCCTCTAACAGACAGAGTTGTATCTCTAACAGGACCCTCTAACAGACAGAGTTGTATCTCTAACAGGACCCTCTAACAGACAGAGTTGTATCTCTAACAGGACCCTCTAACAGACAGAGTTGTATCTCTAACAGGACCCTCTAACAGACAGAG
Organism: Salmo salar; assembly: GCF_965601325.2. NCBI lineage: Eukaryota > Metazoa > Chordata > Actinopteri > Salmoniformes > Salmonidae > Salmo > Salmo salar. The sequence continues at coordinate 86,253,055 of NC_138295.1, forward strand.
TTGTATCTCTAACAGGACCCTCTAACAGAGAGTTGTATTTCTAACAGGACCCTCTAACAGACAGAGTTGTATCTCTAACAGGACCCTCTAACAGACAGAGTTGTATTTCTAACAGGACCCTCTAACAGACAGAGTTGTATCTCTAACAGGACCCTCTAACAGACAGAGTTGTATCTCTAACAGGACCCTCTAACAGACAGAGTTGTATCTCTAACAGGACCCTCTAACAGACAGAGTTGTATCTCTAACAGGACCCTCTAACAGAGAGTTGTATTTCTAACAGGACCCTCTAACAGACAGAGTTGTATCTCTAACAGGACCCTCTAACAGACAGAGTTGTATCTCTAACAGGACCCTCTAACAGACAGAGTTGTATCTCTAACAGGACCCTCTAACAGACAGAGTTGTATCTCTAACAGGACCCTCTAACAGACAGAGTTGTATCTCTAACAGGACCCTCTAACAGACAGAGTTGTATCTCTAACAGGACCCTCTAACAGACAGAGTTGTATCTCTAACAGGACCCTCTAACAGACAGAGTTGTATCTCTAACAGGACCCTCTAACAGACAGAGTTGTATCTCTAACAGGACCCTCTAACAGACAGAGTTGTATCTCTAACAGGACCCTCTAACAGAGAGTTGTATTTCTAACAGGACCCTCTAACAGACAGAGTTGTATCTCTAACAGGACCCTCTAACAGACAGAGTTGTATCTCTAACAGGACCCTCTAACAGAGAGAGTTGTATTTCTAACAGGACCCTCTAACAGACAGAGTTGTATCTCTAACAGGACCCTCTAACAGACAGAGTTGTATCTCTAACAGGACCCTCTAACAGACAGAGTTGTATCTCTAACAGGACCCTCTAACAGACAGAGTTGTATCTCTAACAGGACCCTCTAACAGACAGAGTTGTATCTCTAACAGGACCCTCTAACAGACAGAGTTGTATCTCTAACAGGACCCTCTAACAGACAGAGTTTTATCTCTAACAGGACCCTCTAACAGACAGAGTTGTATTTCTAAGAGGACCCTCTAACAGACAGAGTTGTATCTCTAACAGGACCCTCTAAGGTCGTATCCCCTCATCAACCCTGATCTGCAGTCAGCACTCGTGGGAGACCAGTTAATCCATTGCTTCCTGCACACACCTACTCTATCATCATACCTACTCTATCATCAGAAATCCCTACTGCTCTTAGTCAGTGGCGGAGGAGGGCAAGAGGGAGGCTAAGTCAGAAATGACACGCTGTTCCCTATACTTTATAGTCCACTAATTTTGACCACAGCCCTATCAAATGTAGTACGCTAAATAGGGAATAGGGTGCCATTTGGAACGTAGCCAGGGAGTGAGGTTTGGACAGCACCCAAGGACAAATCAACAATCATACACTTGTCACACGGGCAAGTCACATGACTTTGGACTCACATGACCACTGCGGTGCCACAGTGAGGGAGGAGGGGGGAACAGGGGGGGCGGGGGTGGACTCAGTAAACAGCAGGGGTTGAATGTCCTCTGCTGGTCCAGGGCAGGTTGTTGTTGGAGAGCTGAGGAAAGTAGTGGACAGTACGGTAAGTCAGTCACATGGGAAATAAACACACACCGACCCTGCAGAGGATGTCCTTGTAATAGACATATTTCATTTGTTTGTCATGTTGACATCAGTGGGAAATTAAATGAATAGAGTCAGTGTCAAAACTAGTTGAAGGGGCTTAAAGAAAACTCAATGTTGGCTTATTTCTAACTGCATCAGAGTGGATGGTAAGGTGTGTATAACAATCTGTATGTTACTGCATCCTGCAGAGGCAGAGACCAGACAACACCTCACTAACAAGCCATAAAGGAAAAGCTCCTGCATAGGGGCATTGGCAAAGAAGTGGTGTTGCAGCTTCCAAGTTAAAATCCACTCAATCAGCAGATCCTCCCCTTCACAGCAAACATCAGCTGAACTGAAAGTGATCTGTAAATGTATCCAAATGTACAGCTGTGGCCAAATGTTTTGAGAATGACACAAATATTAATTTTCACAAAGTCTGCTGCCTCAGTTTGTATAATGGCAATTTGCATATACTCCAGAATGTTATGAAGAGTGATCAGATGAATTGCAATTAATTGCAAAGTCCCTCTTTGCCATGCAAATGACCTGAATCCCCCAAAAACATTTCCACTGCATTTCAGCCTTGCCACAAAAGGACCAGCTGACATCACGTCAGTGATTCTCTCGTTAACACAGGTGTGAGTGTTGACGAGGACAAGGCTGGAGATCACTCTGTCATGCTGATTGAGTTCGAATAACAGACTGGAAGCTTCAAAAGGAGGGTGGTGCTTGGAATCATTGCTCTTCCTCTGTCAATCATGGTTACCTGCAAGGAAACACGTGCCGTCATCATTGCTTTGCACAAAACGGGCTTCACAGGCAAGGATATTGCTGCCAGTAAGATTGCACCTAAATCAACCATTTATCGGATCATCAAGAACTTCAAGGAGAGCGGTTCAATTGTTGTGAAGAAGGCTTCAGGGAGCCCAAGAAAGTCCAGCAAGCACCAGGACCGTCTCCTAAAGTTGATTCAGCTGCGGGATCGGGGCACCACCAGTACAGAGCTTGCTCAGGAATGGCAGCAGGCAGGTGTGAGTGCATCTGCACGCACAGTGAGGCAAAGATTTTTGGAGGATGGCCTGGTGTCAAGAAGTGCAGCAGAGAAGCCACTTCTTTCCAGGAAAAACATCAGGGACATACTGATATTCTGCATAAGGTACAGGGATTGGACTGCTGAGGACTGGGGTAAAGTCATTTTCTCTGATGAATCCCCTTTCCGATTGTTTGGGGCATCCAGAAAAAAGCTTGTGCGGAGAAGATAAGGTGAGCGCTACCATCAGTCCTGTGTCATGCCAACCGTAAAGCATCCTGAGACCATTCATGTGTGGGGTTGCTTCTCAGCCAAGGGAGTGCGCTCACTCACAAATTTGCCTAAGAACACAGCCATGAATAAAGAATGGTACCAACACATCCTCTGAGAACAACTTCTCCCAACCATCCAGGAACAGTTTGGTGACGAACAATGCCTTTCTAGCATGATGGGGCACCTTGCCATAAGGCAAAAGTGAGAACTAAGTGGCTCGGGGAACAAAACATGGATATTTTGGGTCCATGGCCAGGAAACTCCCCAGACCTTAATCCCATTGAGAACTTGTGGTCAATCCTCAAGAGGTGGGTGGACAAACAAACAACCCAGAAATTCTGACAAACTCCAAGCATTGATTATGCAAGAATGGGCTGCCATCAGTCAGGATGTGGCCCTGAAGTTAATTGACAGCATGCCAGGGCGGATTGCAGAGGTCTTGAAAAAGAAGGGTCAACACTGCAAATATTGACTCTTTCCATCAACTTCATGTAATTGTCAATAAAAGCCTTTGACACTTATGAAATGTTTGTAATTATACTTCAGTATTCCATAGTAACATCTGACAAAAATATCTAAAGACACTGAAGCAGCAAACTTTGTGGAAATTAATATTTGTGTTATTCTCAAAACTTTTGGCCACGACTGTACAGTCTGGTAGGTTATTGACAATACTAGAAGCTAGAACTGGTATCTACATAGATATACAAAAACAAGTAAAATAGCTCTACAAATCTAACACATAATAACTAGAATCCAATAAGAACAGCAGAATATTCAGACTGGGAGCTGTAACATGATACGTGTAGTCATCCACACTGGAGAGAGCTGCTCCTGGCTCTGGCTGAATACACATATGAAGCACCATATGCCCGCCTCCCTGTCAGGAACTGTCCACAGACGCTATTTATAGAGACATTTCCATTCTGACAGCATTTCATATTCCAGAAATTAAGGGGAAATACACAGGAACACACGCAGTTCTTCAAAGTGCAAAGACAATCAGGATAAGACATGACATGGGGTTTACCCAGGGTCGGACTGCAGCTTGTCAAAACTGTGCATGACATATTCCTGCACGCACACAAACACACATATAAACACACACACACACACACACACACATATAAACACACACACATATATAAACACACACACACATATAAACACACACACACACACATATAAACACACACACACACATATATAAACACACACACATATAAACACACACACACACATGCATGAGTATGCGCATGTACACACACACACACGGCTGGCTCTCTTACCTGCTGGGAATGAGAGAATATTGTCCAGGAAAGAGGACTGAGACAAGACATAACAAAACAATAGTGGAAGATAGAGTCCAAATGTGATAAGGATCATGCTGCTGTCAATACAATGCCCTGTCTGTCTCTAACTTGGGTTTACTGAGGAGCCACAGCAAAACGACTCCACTCTCACTCTCTCTAACTCTCTCTTGCCTACTGCCCTCTTCCTCAACACCCAGCTCTCTCCTCTCTCAGTATCCCTGCGTCTTTAGGAGGGGGGTGCCTGCCAACCATTGCCCATTAAATCTATCTCCTGCATCAGTGTGCGCTAAATTTACAGGAGGCAACGTGTCAGCTGACCTTTGTGACAATATTAGAATCTTACTACTGCAAGGGATGCCTTTCTTAATCGTTTCCCCTCTCCTCTCATAAGGATACAAGATGACAAAATATACTACATGGCTGGAATGTCATTGGAAAGACAAAGACCATACTATGTGGTCACTTCACAACTGTAGAAAAATAAACAGAACACAATTTCCCAAGGTATATGATATTGTACATGTTGCACAAGACAAGGAAAAATAAACACGGTTCTGTCATGAATGCATGCAAATCGCAATGCACCTGTGGCGAGTTGTCACCGTAAAAAAATATAATCGAAAACATTTGTTAGATTATACGATTATTATCAGAAAAATAAGGTTTAGATATTAAAAGCGCACCACATTGATACGCAGTGAATAGGACTCCACTTGTGTCACACAGCATTCACTACATCGGTCTCTGAGGATATATCGATTAGACCACATCAATTTATCAGCCTCTGCCGCAACATTAATGGCCAGGCATTTATAAAGAGGCACTTGGATCGTGGGCTGGCAGGGGAGCAATATAGACGCCAGTATCCATTTAAATAAATTTATGTAAAAGTTTATAATTATATTTGACAATGTCTCCCAATTAGAGCAATCAATTATTTGCAGGTGTAGATGATTGCCATGACTTGAATTTTACGTTCAGTTTTATCACCCCAAATTTCACACACAAATGAATTACTCTCACAAATGGACATTTCCTCTTCCCATGCCTGCTCGGTGTAATTTATTTCCTCTGTTATAACTAAACTATCTACACTCTTTGAAGAAGAGGTAGATAAGTGTATAATTAACTAGATAATTAGCCCAGTAATGAACTAACGGAGCCTGTCGTTACTCCTTGTAGTCCACCTTACATGTTCTGTTTAAAGGTGATGTGGCTCTGGAAGCCAAAACAGCACAGTCAAACAGGGAAATGGTTCCAATCGTTTTTCCACCATTCATTTTTCCCCATAGGAGATTTTAGAAACACTTAAAGGGCTGTGTTTCGTGAATTTTTTTGTGCATATTTGTGCATTCTCAGCAACCAATGGTGCATCTGTTCATAATGGAAGTCACAGGAGGGAAAAGAGCCTGTCTAAAGTACTGTACACTACATCAAGTACAGTCAAAGTCACTATAACGGAGTGAAAAGTGTGCCTCCGTCACCAGGAAATGTGCTCCTTCAGAAGACCACCATTTGTACAACAGTGCACCCTTTGTAATTGGAAGTACTAAGCAGAAACCCCATTGAGAAGATGCCTTCATCCAATGACTTCTGTGTAATGGAGAGTCATAATCAAGGGCTAGGAAGAGGGAAATCCAAGTCTTCGGTTGGGATTTCACAGGGTTGTAATGGAAACTGAAATGCCCTTGGTAAAAATACCATCCAAAGGACCAAAACGTACCCATTCATGATTTCATCAACTTTAATACATATGTAAAAATGCCATCTTATGTACATTGGTATAAAATGTGTTCTATCTGAAATTGTGAGATACAATAGCATAGCAAAAACATTAGCATTAACACTAGAAATGATTCACAACAAGAAATCAGCCTATTGCACATCGGTCAGATATTTCTGCTTTGTCCAAATGGCTCAGTGCATCTATAACAAGACTGAATTAATGTCCAGAATTAAAAACGAGGCCAGAGTTAGACTGCCTCTATGATAATCACTGTTGTATTATTCTTAACCCACACCATCAGTTAGACCATCAGTCACAGAGAGGAAAGTCAGCTAATAGAAGACAATAACAATCTATCCATCATCATGATTGTGAATACATTTTGAATCAAGGCCTTGCTATATATTCCACTTCAGTTGGCACCTCAGTCGAACCCTATACATTAAAACATGGACATTTCCATCCATCCATATAGAACATGGTTTATTCCATAAGTTACTCATAAAGACTACATTTAAATGATTAAGATAACGAGGAAAATACTCGTTCATGTTAATGTCACTAGGTAAACAAAACATTTGTAGATGAGACAATGTGAGAGAATGAGAATGGTTGTGGAGGGAGGGAGGAGGTGGGTTGTGGAGGGAGGGAGGAGGTGGGTTGTGCAGGGAGGGAGGAGGTGGGTTGTGCAGGGAGGGAGGAGGTGGGTTGTGGAGGGAGGGAGGAGGTGGGTTGTGGAGGGAGGGAGGAGGTGGGTTGGTGGTACATAGGTCATCCATGTAGATACAGTATATGGGTGTATGGAGTTCAGCAGGGATCAATACTAACACCGCTACATTATACTCTTCAGTGTTTTATGCAGTTCATTACATACAGCCTATGTAGGCTGTCAAATAATGCTGTCAATAATAATATCAGCCTTAATTTAAAGTAAAAGTCCATATTTGTGCATTCTCAGCAACCAATGGTGCATCTGTTCATAATGGAAGTCACAGGAGGGAAAAGAGCCTGTCTAAAGTACTGTACACTACATCAAGTACAGTCAAAGTCACTATAACGGAGTGGAAAGTGTGCCTCCGTCACCAGGAAATGTGCTCCGTCAGAAGACCACCATTTGTACAACAGTGCACCCTTTGTAATTGGAAGTACTAAGCGTAAACCACTAGAAGGAAAACCTGAAAATGTCCTCCCTCCAAAACCTAGTCCCTCTACGGCCATTAGACCTTGCATTGTTCCAGAGTTAGGAATGTGAGACAATACCTCATCTTACACCGAGCATGCTCATACTCAATCACGCCCCTCTATCCTCCGGATGGCTCTGATTGGCTAATCTAGTGAGCATGCTACCTGGGGCTTGACCCTGTTCTCGGGGAGCAAACCAACCAAGCCCACACCTGCAGGGTTAAAGTTTCTGCATCCTGAAGAGGGTTCTCCTCTCCCGTCAGTGTATCCCAGATGGTCTGAGTCTGAGGGCTCTCTTCTTCCTCTGGTAGTGCCCCTCTCAGACCACCAGTTGGGATCTCGTCTCCTCCTCTCAGACCACCAGTTGGGATCTCGTCTCCTCCTCTCAGACCACCAGTTGGGATCTCGTCTCCTCCTCTCAGACCACCAGTTGGGATCTCGTCTCCTCCTCTCAGACCACCTGTTGGGATCTCGTCTCCTCCTCTCAGACCACCTGTTGGGATCTCGTCTCCTCCTCTCAGGCCACCAGTTGGGATCTCGTCTCCTCCTCTCAGGCCACCAGTTGGGATCTCGTCTCCTCCTCTCAGGCCACCTGTTGGGATCTCGTCTCCTCCTCTCAGACCACCTGTTGGGATCTCGTCTCCTCCTCTCAGACCACCTGTTGGGATCTCGTCTCCTCCTCTCAGGCCACCAGTTGGGATCTCGTCTCCTCCTCTCAGGCCACCAGTTGGGATCTCGTCTCCTCCTCTCAGGCCACCTGTTGGGATCTCGTCTCCTCCTCTCAGGCCACCAGTTGGGATCTCGTCTCCTCCTCTCAGGCCACCAGTTGGGATCTCGTCTCCTCCTCTCAGGCCACCAGTTGGGATCTCGTCTCCTCCTCTCAGGCCACCAGTTGGGATCTCGTCTCCTCCTCTCAGGCCACCAGTTGGGATCTCGTCTCCTCCTCTCAGGCCACCAGTTGGGATCTCGTCTCCTCCTCTCAGACCACCTCATCTGACTCCAGGTTGTATTCTTCATACAGGGCATCCAGGATGTCCAGTTGTTTCTCCATGGCAGGCAGGTAGACCCCCAGGTCCCGGTGCATGCCTGTGTTGAATCCTTCTTTCAGTTCATCCCCCTCTCTGGACACCAGAGCCGCCGCAAAGCTGCTGTATGATGGCGCTGCTCGGAGAGCCAGCTGGGAACGGAGAGATAAAGTGTCAATAAGTCTCACACACGAACACACCAAGGTTATTATAGGTTTGTACTTACACTACTGTTCAAAAGTTTGGGGTCACTTAGAAATGTCCTTGATTTGAAAGAAAAGCACTTTGTTGTCCATTAAAATAACGTTGTTAATGTTGTAAATGACTATTGTAGCTGGAAACCGCAGATTTCTTTAGGGATTATCTACATAGGTGTACAGAGGCCCATTATCAGCAACCATCACTCCTGTGTTCCAATGGCACGTTGTGTTAGCTAATCCAAGTTTAGCATTTTAAAAGGCTAATTGATTATTAGAAAACCCTTTTGCAATTATGTTAGCACAGCTGAAAACTGTTGTTCTGATTAAAGAAGCAATAAAACTGGCCTTCTTTAGACTAGTTGAGTATCTGGAGCATCAGCATTTGTGGGTTCGATTACAGGCTCAAAATGGTTAGAAACAAAACTTTCTGAAACTCGTCAGTCTATTCTTGTTCTGAGATTATCTTGGCAAGGGAGAAATGCTCACTATCAGGGATGTAAACAAATTTGTGCACAAAATTTCAAAGAAATAAGCTTTTGTGCCTATTAAATTTCTGGAATCTTATTTCAGCTCATGAAACATGGGACCAACACTTTACATGTTGCATTTATATTTTTGTTCAGTAAATTATTATTACTTCAGTTTGTGTGATATAGGGGTTAGATACATTATAAAGAAGGCACGAACAGACACGCCCGCCAAAGTGGGCATGATCTTATGTTGGGATACTTTTTCCAACTATAAACTGCTTCCCTAAAAAGAGCTTGAAGACTGATTATCAAGTATTACTCACAGCAAATACACCTCGCACAACCCATCCATGATACTGCCGCAGACTCCGTCCATAAGCATTACCTGAATGGATGAAGGAGGGGAGTGTGTTAGGAATACAGAGGACATTATGTAATACACTATATGAGATCAAACCAAAAGAGGACTATCACCTAACCATTAACCGTGTGTGTGTGTGTGTGTGTGTGTGTGTACCACAGTGTTGCGATGCTAACTCACCCAGCGCTCCGGGGATATCCCTTTCCCCAGAGTTGACCAGGGACAGGAACTCCTTGAGGAACTTGAGTCCTCGTTTGAGCCACAGCAGGGCCTCGGTGGCTGAGTTGCGGACGCGGGCCACGTCGGTCTGCACCTCGTGGAGCACTATGGTCTGCAGTGTGGGGAAGCTGCCCGGGTCTGACGACAGCTTCTGGTGGATCTTCTACAGACAGCCACACAGAGAGACAGAAGGACTTGTCGTCATAAAGACAATGTCTGCCGACCAAATGGCACCCTATTCCCTTTATAGTGCACTATGTGCGCCCTGGTCAAAAGTAGTGCACTACATAGGGAATAGGGGGCCGTTTGGTACGTAGCCCCAGCAGTTCTTCTAGGTTTCTAAATCTGGTTGGTCGTGTCGTGTTGCCACTTAACAGGTTTACTTGTTCCATGACAACACTGGAAACCATAGCTTGTTATTTCTTGGTGGCGGTAGAGTAAAATACTTCTGTTAAAGCTCTGCTAGTGAAATGTTCCAGTGGTTTATACACACAGCACTGCCTAATGACAATATATCACTTTCACTGTTAGAACAGTCTGTGTTTAGAGTGTATTCTGCTCAACTGAAGAGCTCACAGGGCAGGTTAAGGACCCTATTCCCTCTGTAGTGCACTACTTCTGTACTGCGCTACCGTATATAGGGAATAGGGTGCCATTTGGGACAGAACCGGTGGGTGTAAAAGTCCATTTGGTCCCATTGTAACTGCATGGAGGGAGGAGTCCCTCTTGTGGTCATTTAGAGAACTGTTGATACCAGACAGAGGCTTATACAACATCCACACCCAGAATGTTATGCTGATTTGAGCAGCTTTTAAAAAAAGTAGGCTTTAGTAAACTTAATCTAACTTTAATTTCCTGTAATGTAAAAATCTAACATTGAAGACAAGACAGCCTTTCCTCTTACCTTGATGTTGCCTGTAAAATCCATTTTTACTGGACCAAATACTGTGGATCCTAGTTTGTCTGAGGAGAGAGAGTCCAATGTCACTTCAATGCTGGATATTTTTGTTACACTATTGTTTGTCCTTGTGGGGCGGTTTCACGGACACATTAAGGCTAGTCCTGGACTAAAAAAACAGTTTGACAGAGAACATGCATTAAATGCTTTTGCGTCAAGAATGTGTGTTAATCTGTGTCCAGGAACCCGGACGGTGTTTTATTCCCCAGGAACCATTCCAAATTAATGTAGACTTCAATAGAAGAGTAAATTGACAAAACTACTAAGTATAACATGGAAGAGATCGTAAGCCTGGAAGATCCAGAGCAATGTGTGTAACATACAATACATACCAGTAGCTGTCTATAGTTTATCACAGTGACATGCATTACGGTGGGTCGGATCACACGAACAGTGGACAGAGGGGTGTTGTATGACTTCAAGATGGATTACACTCCAGACTCACACACACACACACTCCCAGGAAACACATCCACTTGATTAGTAAGTAAGAGAAAGAAATGTCTCCAGTCAACCAGAGGACACATCCAATAGGATGATCAATTAGATGCAGACGAGGAGAGAACAGTATGAACGTGTGAGAGGAGAGGAGACTGAAGGAAGGAAACATGATGAATAGAGCATGCACCACCACCAGGTGGAAAAGATTATTTACATGTTTCAGAAAAGATGGTATGATTGAGAAAAAAAAAAGGGAAAAAAAAGATGGAGGAAGAGACAGACAGATGAGTGAAGTGACCGTCCTACCTAATACAGGCACTATTGCATAGCATGAGTCCAAAAAGGCTTGTGTAGGGATACCACTGTCACCGTCCAGTCTTATATCACTAAATCTAAAGAGAAGTCAGAGAGATTCAAACAAGGGGAGATATTAGTGAGGTCCAGCATCGACAACCTTTATTTCATTCAATCAAACCAAAACAGAAAAGAAACAGATACAACCAAAGCCAAAGACAGCCTCCACACAAGACCATGCTGTCAGGCTATTGGGTGATTTAATACTTGTTTTGAGTTCTTGTCTCTAACTTAGATACACCTGTATAATAAATAGTTCTAATGTACCAAAAGCATATCTTCTATGTTCCCCAACCTCTATGGCGTTGTTCTAAGGTTTTCATTTTCACTAGTTCTGTGTTCCATGTTCACTGCACTTAAACATGTTAACACTGCTTACATTGTCTCTCCCCGTCATTGGAATACTGTAATATCAGAAGTGAACATCACGGTTATGATCATTCATATCACATTTATGATCATTCAATTCACGGTTATGATCATTCAAATCATATCTTAATGCTGAATAACACTGTTAAAAAGGGGCTTTCAAATGTCATCAAAATGAAAAGAGTGAAATGATTACCAAAAAAACAACAACCCCAAAATCAGATGAGAGCATCTCTGTAATAGTCATGTGATCAACAGAGAACACACCAGTGGAAAACTTGTTATATGTTCAAATGGGTTTAAAAGTCATAAAACTTGCTCTGTTTTAACCTAGTCAGTCATTAACAGCAACAGAGTTGGCAAGAGCACAAAGATCTGGGACCAGGCTAGTTCTCCCTTTTTGTTTTCGCAGGCATGGAAAAATGACCTTCGCCCTTTCATACCCAAAGCATTAGCATTGGACCTAAACAGTATATATCAGAGTAGCACAATTCGCAGCATAATCTGAACACACTAAATGCATTAATCTCAATAATAAATACCTCCTTGTGTAATCAACATCATTACAGTACCTAGAAAAATTATAGGAATTATGGGGATTAATTGATTAGTGTATGTGTTGGTCCTTGTTCTGTCTAGTTACTGCTTGTGAAATATTAGCATTGACCGCAGTAGTAAAACACCTACACTCTGGGGTGAAGTTTTCCGAGTTACAGGTCTAGGATCAGCTTCTCCAATGCAACAAGTGAAATCTAGGCAAGCCTAAATATCTTATGTTGACTTGTCCTTCTTTTTTCCCCGTACCAGGCTAATTGTGCATATTTTAACCAAAAACATGCTTAATACAAGTAATTTCTCTTATTTCAAGATATTTAGCAAAATATTTTACCTTAATACAATGATGTCTATGTGTTCAATATGAAGGAAGTTGGAGGGAGTTTCGTGAGCCAATGCTAACTAGCTTAGCGCAAAGAAAATGTCTTCTGCATCAGCTAGCATGCTAGCAGATACCTAAGACTTCCAGTCTTTGAGCTAACGCTACATTGCCAAAATCCCGAACTATCCCTTTAACCATTAGTGGGGGAAATGCAAAAGTGACCACAGATCAGCATTCTAGGGTCCACTTCACCCTACACCGTAAGGTCTACAGTATGTGTCCCTCCTGCAGTGTGTCCCCATACCTGTGACTCATCGTACTGAAGAATGTGTCCACCTGCTCTGTCTCCTCCTCCTCTTCTCTCTCTTCTTCCTGTGGCTGGGCAGGCTGCTCCTCCTCCAGCTTGGCTTCCTCTTGGTCAGTGACAGCTTCCTGTTGGTTCTGGGTCACTTCTTGTTTCTCTTCTTCTTGGGCGTTGTTCATTCCCTGCTCCACCTCTTTGAATTCCTCCTCCTCCTCCTGCTGTGCTGGTTGGTCGGTGTGTTCTGGGTCAGGGTTTGTGTGGGTGGTTTGGGTAGTGGCCTCCTCCTCTTCCACTGCAGACTCCTCTGGGCCCTGGTGGTCCCTGCCGGCTGGGCTATTTTCTGTATGGCACAGAGACACACACACAACATGTTTACAAATGTTCTGTTCCAGTTGGCATGTATGAGCCATAGCAATTGGCATGTGAAACCCATTCAAGCAGAAATTGTCAATGCCATTTCAAGGAAAACTCTAAACCACTACCTTAAAAGTATCTAGTTGTGCCATATTGTGAAAGAAGCACTTTCTGAGTTCCACATTTATCATGTGCCAGTGATACATCTAGCTTCGTACATTGGGGTCCGTTATTTTAATCAACGTCAAGATAAATATAATAAAGCTGCTGGGCATCCATCATCGTCTCCCATCTAGAAGACATTACCAACTTCAGCTGTTCCTCTTTCTACAGAACTCTAGAAGACATTACCAACTTCAGCTGGTCCTCTTTCTACAGAACTCTAGAAGACATTACATTACCAACTTCAGCTGGTCCTCTTTCTACAGAACTCTAGAAGACATTACATTACCAACTTCAGCTGGTCCTCTTTCTACAGAACTCTAGAAGACATTACATTACCAACTTCAGCTGGTCCTCTTTCTACAGAACTCTAGAAGACATTACATTACCAACTTCAGCTGGTCCTCTTTCTACAGAACTCTAGAAGACATTACATTACCAACTTCAGCTGTTCCTCTTTCTACAGAACTCTAGAAGACATTACATTACCAACTTCAGCTGTTCCTCTTTCTACAGAACTCTAGAAGACATTACATTACCAACTTCAGCTGGTCCTCTTTCTACAGAACTCTAGAAGACATTACATTACCAACTTCAGCTGGTCCTCTTTCTACAGAACTCTAGAAGACATTACATTACCAACTTCAGCTGGTCCTCTTTCTACAGAACTCTAGAAGACATTACATTACCAACTTCAGCTGGTCCTCTTTCTACAGAACTCTAGAAGACATTACATTACCAACTTCAGCTGGTCCTCTTTCTACAGAACTCTAGAAGACATTACATTACCAACTTCAGCTGGTCCTCTTTCTACAGAACTCTAGAAGACATTACATTACCAACTTCAGCTGGTCCTCTTTCTACAGAACTCTAGAAGACATTACATTACCAACTTCAGCTGGTCCTCTTTCTACAGAACTCTAGAAGACATTACATTACCAACTTCAGCTGGTCCTCTTTCTACAGAACTCTAGAAGACATTACATTACCAACTTCAGCTGGTCCTCTTTCTACAGAACTCTAGAAGACATTACATTACCAACTTCAGCTGGTCCTCTTTCTACAGAACTCCTGTATGGTGAGCAGTAAAAGGTCTCATGCTTTGGAGGTGATTCTGGTTTACATACAGGGTGTGTGTGTGTGTGTGTGTGTGTGTGTGTGTGTGTGTGTGTGTGTGTGTGTGTGTGTGTGTGTGTGTGTGTGTGTGTACGTACATTTGAAAGGGCAAGTGTATTTAAATGAGAGACCTGTTGGGGGTGTTTGGGTGGTTCTCTCAGGGAGAGTGTCTGGTCCGTCTAGTTGGTCTGGTCCCTCTGCTCCAGAGTCAAGGCTCTGGTTGTCATGTGTTACAGATCCTCCTGAGATTTCTTTTAACTCCCTGTGTCTGGAGAACAAGACAATAAACCCCACATCCCAGAGAACAAGACAATAACCCCCCTCATCCCAGAGAACAAGACAATAACCCCCCACATCCCAGAGAACAAGACAATAACCCCCCACATCCCGGAGAACAAGACAATAACCCCCCACATCCCAGAGAACAAGACAATAACCCCCCACATCCCGGAGAACAAGACAATAACCCCCCACATCCCGGAGAACAAGACAATAACCCCCCACATCCCAGAAAACAAGACAATAACCCCCCACATCCCGGAGAACAAGACAATAACCCCCCACATCCCAGAGAACAAGACAATAACCCCCCACATCCCAGAAAACAAGACAATAACCCCCCACATCCCAGAGAACAAGACAATAACCCCCCACATCCCAGAAAACAAGACAATAACCCCCCACATCCCGGAGAACAAGACAAAACCCCCCACATCCCGGAGAACAAGACAATAACCCCCCACATCCCAGAGAACAAGACAATAACCCCCCACATCCCGGAAAACAAGACAATAACCCCCCACATCCCGGAAAACAAGACAATAACCCCCCACATCCCGGCAAACAAGACAATAACCCCCCACATCCCAGCAAACAAGACAATAACCCCCCACATCCCAGAAAACAAGACAATAACCCCCCACATCCCAGAAAACAAGACAATAAACCCCCACATCCCAGAGAGCAAGACAATAAACCCCCACATCCCAGAGAGCAAGACAATAACCCCCCACATCCCGGAGAACAAGACAATAACCCCCCACATCCCGGAGAACAAGACAATAACCCCCCACATCCCGGAGAACAAGACAATAACCCCCCACATCCCGGAGAACAAGACAATAACCCCCCACATCCCGGAGAACAAGACAATAACCCCCCACATCCCGGAGAACAAGACAATAACCCCCCACATCCCGGAGAACAAGACAATAACCCCCCACATCCCAGAGAACAAGACAATAACCCCCCACATCCCAGAGAACAAGACAATAACCCCCCACATCCCGGAGAACAAGACAATAACCCCCCATATCCCGGCCACAGAGTTATCATGGATACATATCTAATGCTGTAGATTCATGCAGTCAGTGGACATGTAACAATTCATAGAAGATGGAGATAAGGGAGTGCTGGTGTAGGTTGAGAACGTGATCAACAAGTTAGCTTCAAACAAAACTTCTGAAAAGAGAGCCACCTACTTTTCCTGATTTGATTGATTGACAGGTTTGACCTGTGGAACCAAAAAAAATAGCACATTAGCCAAAGACAGAGCAGTATGAAGACAAAACGTTGGCTAGCTAAGCTCATGTGTAGAATCACAGTCGTCTCGCACCAAACTGAGCATGTGCAGGCCGTCAAATCAAAATGTAGAACCAGGAACATATATAGCCCCTGGTTCACTCCAGACCTGACTGCCCTTGACCAGCACAAAAACCTCCTGTGGCGGACTGCACTAGCATCTGTGTATATTAGTCCCCGTGATATGCAACTTTTCAGGAAAGTTAGGAACCAATATACACAGGCAGTTAGGAAAGAAAAGGCTAGCTTTTACAAACAGAAATTTGCATCCTGTAGCACAAACTCAAAAAAAGTTCTGGGACACTTAAGTCCATGGAGAATAAGAGCACCTCCTCTCAGCTGCCCACTAAACTGAGGCTAGGAAACACTCACCACCGATAAATCCACGAAAGTTGAGAATTTCAATAAGCATTTTTCTACGGCTGGCCATGCTTTCCACCTGGCTACCCCTACCCCAGTCAACAGCCCTGCACCCCCCACAGCAACTTGCCCAAGCCTTCCCCATTTCTCCTTCACCCAAATACAGATAGCTGATGTTCTGAAAGAGCTGCAAAATCTGGACCCCTACAAATCAGCCGGGCTACACAATCTGGACCCTCTCTTTCTAAAATGATCTGCCGAAATTGTTGCAACCCCTATTACTAGCCTGTTCAACCTCTCTTTCGTATCGTCTGAGATCCCCAAAGATTGGAAAGCTGCCGCGGTCATCCCCGTCTTCAAAGGGGGAGACACTCTTGACCCAAACTGATACAGACCTATATCTATCCTACCCTGCCTTTCTAAGGTCTTCGAAAGCCAAGTTAACAAACAGATCACCGACCATTTCAAATCCCACCGTACCTTCTCCGCTATGCAATCTGGTTTCAGAGCTGGTCATGGGTGCACCTCAGCCACGTTCAAGGTCCTAAACGACATAACCGCCATCGATAAGAAACAATACTGTGCAGCCATATTCATCGACCTGGCCAAGGCTTTCGACTCTGTCAATCACCACATTCTTATCAGCAGACTCAACAGCCTTGGTTTCTGAAATGACTGCCTCGCCTGGTTCACCAACTACTTCTCAGACAGAGTTCAGTGTGTCAAATCGGAGGGCCTGTTGTCTGGACCTCTGGCAGTCTCTATGGGGGGAGCTACAGGGTTCAATCCTCGGGCCGACTCTTTTCTCTGTATACAACATCAATGACGTCGCTCTTGCTGCTGGTGATTCTCTGATCCACCTCTACGCAGACGACACCATTCTGTATACTTCTGGCCCTTCTTTGGACACTGTTAACTAACCTCCAGACAAGCTTCAATGCCATACAACTCTCCTTCCGTGGCCTCCAACTGCTCTTAAATGCAAGTAAAACTAAATGTATACTCTTCAACCGATCGCTGCCCACACCTGCTCGCCCGCCCAGCATCACTACTCTGGACGGTTCTGACTTAGAATATGTGGACAACTACAAATACCTAGGTGTCTGGTTAGACTGTAAACTCTCCTTCCAGACTCACATTAAGCATCTCCAATCCAAAATTAAATCTAGAATCAGCTTCCCATTTCGCAACAAAGCATCCTTCACTCATGCTGCCAAACATACCCTCGTAAAACTGACTATCCTACCGATCCTTGATTTCGGCGATGTCATTTACAAAATAGCCTCCAACACTCTACTCAGCAAATTGGATGCAGTGTATCACAGTGCCATCTGTTTTGTCACCAAAGCCCCATATACTACCACTGCAACCTGTATGCTCTCGTTGGCTGGCCCTCGCTTCATATTCGTCGTCAAACCCACTGGCTCCAGGTCATCTATAAGTCTTTGCTAGGTAAAGCCCCACCTTATCTCAGCTCACTGGTCACCATAGCAGCACCCACCCGTGGCACGCGCTCCAGAAGGTATATTTCACTGATCACCCCCAAAGTCAATTACGCCTTCGGACGCTTTTCCTTCCAGTTCTCTGCTGCCGATGACTGGAACGAACTGCAAAAATCACTGAAGCTGGAGACTCATATCTCCCTCACTAGCTTTAAGCACCAGCTGTCAGAGCAGCTCACAGATCACTGCACATAGCCTATCTGTAAATAGCCCATCCAACTACCTCATCCCCATACTGTTTTCTATTTTATTTATTTTTGCTCCTTTGCACCCCAGTATCTCTACTTGTACACTCATCTTCTGCACATCTATCACTCCAGCGTTTAATTGCTATATTGTAATTATTTCGCCACTATGGCCTATTTATTGCCTTACCTCCGTTATCCTACCTCATTTGCACACACTGTGTATAGACTTTTCTACTGTATTATTGACTGTATGTTTGTTTATTCCATGTGTAACTCTGTGTTGTTGTTCGTGTTTCACTGCTTTGTTTTATCTTGGCCACGTCGCAGTTGTAAATCAGAACTTGTTCTCAACTTGCCTACCTGGTTAAATAAAGGTGAAATACATTTTTAAAAAAGGTATTCCTTCGATAATAAGTTGTTTTTGACGAAAATGAAAACATCCTTTTGTCATGAGGTTGGAGTAATAACATGTTAAACTACTTAAGATATTGGCTCCAATCTAGGTTGAGCCTTTAGATTGAGAAAATTAAAACTAAAGAATCATTTTTCACTTCTCTCAGACTTATAAAACACCAAATCCCAGCCTGGTCTGTTTCGAAAGCGTTCTCGGAAGTCTCACAATGTTTCACCTCTGGGATTAGAAACTCTTATGTCAATATGGATCTTACGGTCATTTTAGAATCAAACCTAGAATTGCCCTTATACCCATAGAATGACATAAAATAGAACCCTCAAATGGACACCGTAGCAACATAACTAAACATCTGCCGTCTGTCAGGATTTAAACTCTCCACACAGATAGAACAATGAAACAGATATTTCACCACATGTATAAATGTGAAGCATCCACTTGGCGTTTCCACTCACTACCAAATATGGTGGTGAGAGGAAGCCCAGTGGCCAGCAGTGGGTGAAGATGGAACGAGATGGATTTTGGCCAACATTCTGCAAATGTTCTCATCAATTAAACATTTGATCTCAATACAGTTCTGTTACCAAAACATGTTACAAACAGAGTGGACTAAGTTTTGCAGACTTTACTGTTTGCCAAAGTTTTAAAATTGTTGTTACTTAGGAGTGCAAATTTAAATTAAGTTGTTGCACATGCTCACTTCAGTGTAGGCGTTCCCTTCAGCAAATATGCAAAGGAATGCTAGAACGCGCCAATAGGATCTTGCTAGTTCGTGCTTGGCTCTGCCCATCTCCTTGCTTGTTCTGCCCAATATGACTCATTTGTTCCCATTTGAAACGACGGGCTGTGGTCTATCTTGGTTTAGTTATAAAAACCTTTGGTATCTCTATGCGTACGCCGGTACCTTCTGGGGTTTGATGGTTGCCACGGGAGGTGACCCGGGTGGGGTCTTGGTGGCCTGGTCTGAGCTGAAGGTGTGGTTGGCGATCAGCATGCACTCCTCCAACGTCTTGATGAAGGTGGTGCATGTAGACTTCACCATGGTGCCAGGGTTCTCCCCAGCCTGAAACAGACACACAGACACACAACCATCAACTCCTAAGCAGATTGCTTATGCCATTCCTTATCCCTTGCTTGTGCTGTAAAAGTGACTGGTCATTTGCATAGCAACATAATCCACTGGCGACTCAAACAGAGCATACATACTGAACTCAGTGAGAAAAGGTTTTATGGTTGCAGAGAGTAAATAGGCCATTGAAACCTCACCTCCTCAGTCTCCTCACTGTCCTTGATCTGGTTAACTTGCTGGAGGAGAAGGTCACAGTACAGCCTCAACTCTGACATCTTGGTCTTCAGAGCGTCTGTGTTCTCCTGGTGCTCTGATGGAGAGAGAGAGAGAGAGAGAGAGAGAGAGAGAGAGAGAGAGAGAGAGAGAGAGAGAGAGGAGAGAGAGAGAGAGAGAGAGAGAGAGAGAGAGAGAGAGAGAGAGAGAGAGAGAGAGAGAGAGAGAGAGAGACATGTGATGTCGCTTCTTGAAAATATCCTTGGTTGTGTTATGTGAATATTTAAGATGAAAAAAGATCATATTCTCTGCATACATTTCCCTCTCTATAATACACAATGTCCAGTGTTCTGTTGGTGGCTCTCTATAATACACAATGTCCAGTGTTCTGTTGGTGGCTCTCTATAATACACAATGTCCAGTGTTCTGTTGGTGGCTCTCTATAATACACAATGTCCAGTGTTCTGTTGGTGGCTCTCTATAATACACAATGTCCAGTGTTCTGTTGGTGGCTCTCTATAATACACAATGTCCAGTGTTCTGTTGGTGGCTCTCTATAATACACAATGTCCAGTGTTCTGTTGGTGGCTCTCTATAATACACAATGTCCAGTGTTCTGTTGGTGGCTCTCTATAATACACAATGTCCAGTGTTCTGTTGGTGGCTCTCTATAATACACAATGTCCAGTGTTCTGTTGGTGGCTCTCTATAATACACAATGTCCAGTGTTCTGTTGGTGGCTCTCTATAATACACAATGTCCAGTGTTCTGTTGGTGGCTCTCTATAATACACAATGTCCAGTGTTCTGTTGGTGGCTCTCTATAATACACAATGTCCAGTGTTCTGTTGGTGGCTCTTTATAATACACAATGTCCAGTGTTCTGTTGGTGGCTCTCTATAATACACAATGTCCAGTGTTCTGTTGGTGGCTCTCTATAATACACAATGTCCAGTGTTCTGTTGGTGGCTCTCTATAATACACAATGTCCAGTGTTCTGTTGGTGGCTCTCTATAATACACAATGTCCAGTGTTCTGTTGGTGGCTCTTTATAATACACAATGTCCAGTGTTCTGTTGGTGGCTCTCTATAATACACAATGTCCAGTGTTCTGTTGGTGGCTCCCTATAATACACAATGTCCAGTGTTCTGTTGGTGGCTCTCGGGTTGATGGTCACTAGACTGGATGCTGTATGTTACGGAGTAAACTCATATCTGTTGATAGTGATTGACGCCAGACTGGAGGTACAAGGACTAAACACACTGATTATTATTGTGTTGTCTGAAACACTGTGATTCTGTAGAAGCTGACAGTCACTGCCTTTTGTTTTGACTTCATACAAGCCTTCTGGGCTGGTGTTTACAGAACAGCTGTCTGCTGACTAGGATTTAGAGTCTCAGAGAAGGCCAGGTAGACATTTTCTCTGCTGCTGTGCTGGAGGCGTCTCCCTGTTATAACTTGTAATAACCAGGATTGGCTTTAACTGAGACTGCTCTTCTCTTTTGTTCACCTGGAAATTCCTTTTACTGGTTATGTCCCAAATGACACCCTATTCCCTATTTAGTGCACTACTTTTGACCAGGGTCAATAGGCAAGTAGTGCACTATATGGGAATAGATGCCATTTGGGATGCGGAGGTTCTCACTTACTTGCTGTAGATCATCAACTAGTCAGCAGCGGGACAATTCTTTTATTGAGTGGATAGTCAGGGGGCCGGAACATAATTAAAAATAATTTGTAGACTGAAAATTGACTGCAAGAATCCCCAAAATATATTTGACTAAAACATAATCATTTCAAACCTTGCTTACATTTATACGATCACGTCTCTATTATGCGTGGGAATACTTTGGAACAGATTTTACAGTCTCATGTACAACAAATAAACACCTTGTTTTGGGGGGGTTTTTGCTCAGGAAACTTGATTTTATTTGTCCCTCCCTCGATCCACCAGTTGAGGAATATAAACACATTCATTTCATGAAGTCAGTTGGATAGCTTTTAGCAGGTCACCCATGTAGACCTACATGTCCATGACAGGCACAGCTACAACAGGTAAAACCAAGCCAAATAAAATACCCACACAACAGCATGAAATCGTGTTTCAGTCAAGCTATTGTGTGTTTTCAGACTTGTTTGGAGTAACCCAAAGCTATCACCTTACCTTTCTCTCTCTTGGTTCGGTTGTCTGTGAGGCAGGCCTTTGCAGATCCCAACGCGACCAGCCATTTCTGCCTCTCCGCTGCGTTGATGGCTCTGAGGTAGAAGTACTGTTCTCCAGGGATGGTCAGGTCAACCCGTGTGAAGTCAGAGGAGTGGACTAGTAGGGAGAGATGGTGGAAGACAGAAAAAGACAGAAAGTGCGTAAACCCCAGTTAGCAGCAGACTCAAGGGTGTAGGACAGTGGTTCCCAACCTTTTTTGGTTACTGTACCACCAACTGACTTTTGCTCTGCCCGGAGTACCCCCTCATGTGTATTTTACCAGTAGGCCTATGGGCTCATAAGTCTTCTCAAATACCCCCTGTGGATAGGCCAAGTGCCCCAGGTTGGGAACCACTGGTGTAGGAGACACTTTGGCAATCATATGTGGTTGTTATGTTGTCAGAAGTTTGTCTGCCTTTGTATATTCCACGTATTCTGTACACTAGAGCGCACTATATGTTGGGTCATTGGTCACATGTATATAGGCACACAGGTAAACAGGAAGTTTTTCAAATGGAAGGTTTGGGACTAAAACAATATAGACTAAGCTTCAGATTGACTCTTCAGTAGGGTGGAGCCTATCTAGTTCAAAGGAACGCAACAGTTAGCATGTTGTCATAACACAGGCCACTGCGTCTTTACTAAGCCAATAATAGCTACCAAGTACCAACCTTGTATTTCACACACTGAGATTTTGATGCTTCCCTTGCATCCTTTCCAGGAATCCTCTTGCGAGTCATAGTAGGACAAAGTCCCTCCTTCCAGTACAAACCAGCGAGGCTGCCAACCTGGGAAAAAGGATGTTGATAACTATGACCACTGTGAAAAACAACATTCACTATTCATTGTAACCTGTAGTAGCTAGCTATCTAGCTAACAGAGCAAGACATATAACCATATGACTCAGTGACATCTAATGACAATTAGCTAACTAGCTAGCTAAGGTTAGATTATGTTGTTTTTCTGGCTGATTACCTGTCCAGCTAGTTGTTAGCTAGCTAGCTAACAATCTGATTTAAAGCTAAGTTATTCAGATGCTCAGTTAGCTGCTTAGTTTCTACATACCACTTATGTAATTTGTCCACTTGAATAGGATTCCCTCCATTCTTCATCTGTTTCTGAGGTTCATTACTTGTTTATTAGAACAAGACGCCGGCCACAGCTGATCCTGGAGACTGAATTTAATTCCCAAGTAAGATTTGCGGAAATAAAGGACCCGTTTCATTTGGATACGACAGAAATGTACGTAAATCATACATGAATGGGGTTCCATGTGATCGCGTGAGATCCCGCCCAGTTATATGACGTCAAATGGATTTGCGTTTTAGGG
Organism: Salmo salar; assembly: GCF_965601325.2. Taxonomy (NCBI): domain Eukaryota; kingdom Metazoa; phylum Chordata; class Actinopteri; order Salmoniformes; family Salmonidae; genus Salmo; species Salmo salar. The sequence continues at coordinate 86,276,245 of NC_138295.1, forward strand.
CCTGTGGACGTGACAATGTGGGAGGAACTATGTATGTCCTCCAATGAACAGAAACTATTTACAAATTAGGTGCGGCCTCCAAAAATTCTCTCCAATCGCAAAAAAGGTGGTCTCACAAATGAATAAGGGAAACATTTTGCAAGTACCCCTCTCAGTTTAACTGCCACGTAACTTGTTGAAACCGTTATGAAATGCTCTGTTGATTGGATAAGGTTCCGTTGCCTGTTGCTGCAATCTTAGTCGACTAACCAATGGTCAACCAGTCCGTCATACTCAAGGGTTGAATTGGGATCTTGAAGTTGGCAAAAAAAATCCCCCCAGTTGCCCACCAAATGAATCGCCCTGATCACACTCCCATAACACCTGCATGTTTGTCGACATTGACAATCGATGGGTTTGTTTTTCTGATTAACCGGTTGGTTAAAGGGACAGTCCAATCGAAAACGATATTTCGGTATTTTGTTAATTAGTCCACTATTAATACAATCTGAAAAATGGTGCACATCAGCACTGTAATTATGTGTTTTTGCGTGTGAGCCAGAGGAGGCTGGTGGGAGAAGCTATAGGAGGATGGGCTCATTTTAATGGCTGGAATGGAACGTATCAAATGGAAACCACATGTTTGACTCCGTTCCATGAATTCCATTCCAGTCATTACAATGAGCCCGTCCTCCCATAGCTCCTCCCACCAGCCACCACTGGTGTGAACTAGTCCTTTAATTTACTGGTTACATATTTTTCTTTTTTTTATGATGGATCTGTGTGACTCTTGGCAGCCGTAACCACAGGGACAAGCAGCCAGTGTGGTTCACCCTGGGGATCCGAGAGGTGATCAAGGGTTGGGATAAGGGACTGAGGAACATGTGTTCAGGAGAGAGGAGGGATGAGGGAGCTCACTATCCCCCCAGCTCTGGCCTATGGCAAAGAGGGGAAAGGTATTACACATGTATTAACATATGACTACCAGTAGTGCTTACCTAACCCTTCATACCCAATTACAGAACTGATCCTTAGTGTGAACGTTAGTGTGATCTCCTGAAACACTGAATTCCATAATTAGTTTAATTCACTAGGTGATTATTTTGTGTCAAATGGGATAATCTTCCCTAGTGCTTTACTTTTGACTAGAGCGCTCTGGATGAAATAAGTACACTAGGAAATAGGATGGCATTTGGGACACAACCATCGTGTCATATTGCTCACGTGTATTTTGGCAGGTAAAATCCCCCTAAGAGTACGTTGATCTTTGACATTGAGATCATGGAGATTCGGAACGGTCCCAGGTCCCATGAGTCGTTCCAGGAAATGGATCTAAACGATGACTGGAGGCTCTCCAAACCAGAGGTAGGCATCAGAGGACTCTACACACGGCAGGGATTAGTGGACCCTCGAGTTACAAGCTACATGGCTAACCTCACTCCCCATCTTGAAATGTCTCATGTTTTTGCGAGGCAGAGGATCCCTGGTTCGAGCTCAGTAAGATGAGGCGATGGTGGAGGACAAGGATTGATTCATTTCTTTTATAAGGTTGGTTTACAGTAGGTCAAGTGACTGTCTGTGTCGTTAGCCCAGGTATAAACCAACCTTTAGTCCTATTAACATGTTGGTCCTAAATTTACAATTAAAGCATTCTGAGAAGCGCTCAGGATTTACTGGCATATATTTATGTGATTTGGGTATTTTTCAGGGTTTTGCGGGTATGAAATTGCCTTTTTTATGTTTTATTTAACTTGGCAAGTCAGTGAAGAACAAATTCTTATTTACAATGACAGCCTACTGGGTAACAGTGGGTTAACTGCCTTGTTCAGGGGCAGAACAACAAATTTGTACCTTGTCAGCTCTGGGATTTGATCCAGCAACCTTTCGCTTACTACCCCAACGCTCTAATCACTAGGCTACCTGCTGCCCCAACTGCCTTGAAGATGTGACAATGTGACCCATATACAGTTATTCACATTCATTTCAATGATTTTCTGTATAGATACATATTTTTGTGTTGGTTCAAGTTTTTAGTTCAAGTACAAGGCTGATGGTGAATGATGGTGTCACCAGTTTGTAAAGTATCATACAGTATTCCTAAGAATATCTGTATTTGTCAGCCACTGAAATAAAATCTCTTTTCATAAATCTCTCCTTTTATTTTTATTTAAAAAAATTATATATTTTTTCCCCCTACCGCAAACATGGGCAAGTTGCAACTGTGCCAACAATTATAAGGGAGAGGCACTGATAGTAGAGTACAGGATGAACAGTAGAGGGCGCTCTTTCTTCTGTTTTTATACCTATACCCAAAGTGGAGAACAACTCCTTTGCTTACTTGGAGAGAACAATTGAAGTGAAAAGCTCACAGAAGCCATGCCATCACAAATATTAGTCCCCCTATTTCACACCTATTTCACACCATCTGTAACACGGGTGAATAAGCAGATTACATAGAGCAACGGGGAATACAGTATGTACTTCTGTGTGAATCTGAGTCGAAAAAGGATGAACCAGATCATTCCTTTCTTTATACTGTACATTTCACTTAACTAAGGTCGTCAGTCAGTCATTATCAAGTCCTGGCACAGTCATTAGCAGCCATTATCAGGTCTTGGCACTGTCATTGGCAGCCATTATCAGGTCCTGGAACTGTCATTAGCAACCATTATCAGGTCCTGGCACTGTCATTAGCAGCCATTATCAGGTCTTGGCACTGTCATTGGCAGCCATTATCAGGTCCTGGAACTGTCATTAGCAACCATTATCAGGTCCTGGAACTGTCGTTAGCAACCATTATCAGGTCCTGGCACTGTCATTAGCAGCCATTATCAGGTCTTGGCACTGTCATTAGCAACCATTATCAGGTCCTGGAACTGTCGTTAGCAACCATTATCAGGTCCTGGAACTGTCATTAGCAACCATTATCAGGTCCTGGAACTGTCATTAGCAGCCATTATCAGGTCCTGGAACTGTCATTAGCAGCCATTATCAGGTCCTGGCACTGTCATTAGCAACCATGCCGTTCACATGAACCATAATGAGTTACAGTAGCTACCTCGAATCCAGTAAGGAGGAACTGGTCATTTGGATCTATCAATAATTTATTGTAATAAGCCTAGGTAATTCTGTTTCTAATAATGGTGCTCTATAAGGCAAGAATGTATGATTTAAAAATAACCCCAGCAGCCCCAGGGAAGCTACTGTCTAAACATTTCACCACACCCAGAGGCCTAGCAACAGAACAATGACAATGGCTACATCTATTGTGTGGTTCGAGGTCATGCATCCATTGATCTTCTAGAAACCAGAATACATCAGAATCTTGAAAATTCTAAATGTATTTAGACTTTTAGGTGTATTTAGACTTTTAGGTAGGTGTATTTAGACTTTTAGGTAGGTGTATTTAGACTTCAAGATGTATTTAGACTTTTATGTAGGCGTATTTAGACTTTTAAGTAGGCGTATTTAGGTAGGCGTATTTAGACTTTTAGGTAGGCGTATTTAGACTTTTAGGTAGGTGTATTTAGACTTTTAGACTTCTGGACTTCCATCCTAACATGTATATATTTCTTAATTCCATTATTTTACTTTTTAGATTTGTGTGTATTATTTTGTATTGTTAGATACTTCTGCATTGTTGGAGCTAGGAACATAAGCATTTCGCTATACCCGCAATAACATCTGATAAATATGTATATGTGACCAATAACATTTTATTTTATTTAAGATGTATTTAAAATTTTAGATGTATTTAGCTTTCTTCACCATATATGTTATTGTTAAGTGAAAATAAAACACAAAGTAAACCAAATTACATATTTACACATTTATTTACAATATTGTAGATGTTTTTTCTTCATATACATCTCTGAAGTAAACTTTTAGCAGACTGTAAACAATGATGCCAGTAGGCATTGTCCATTCAAAACAGAGATGTTGAGATCGTGACTAAATAGTAAATATATTATCCACAATAAATATGTAACAAAGGTGTATTAACGTCGTATGTAATTGAGTGAGTGTGCGTGCGAGTACGTACATTGCAGTACAAAATGCAGATGTTTTTTTTTTTTTTTTACATTTAAAATAGTATCTTAAAATCTCAACACTAGCTAATGTACATGCTGGCATATCCTTCATTCACATCCACTTTAAGAGTTCATTACTGCAGTGGTTCCCAACCAGTGGTACTAGGACCCCTGGGGGTACTTGGTCTATCCACAGGGGTACTTGAGAAGACTCATGAGCCCATAGCCCTACTGGTAAAATACACGAGGGGGTACTTCAGGGGTACTCCAGGCAGAGCAAAATTCAGTTGGTGGTACAGTAACAAAAGAATGGTTGGGAACCACTGCATTAGTGCATACTAGACCTTAGGTAGCCTAGTACAGTATGAACAGAATCAGATTAATCCAGCATGATCTAAATAAAGTTTGGTTGTATGTGAGTCCTTCATATCAAACCACCTCTTGTCCTTCATATCAAACCACCTCATGTCCTTCATATCAAACCACCTCTTGGGCTTCATATCAAACCACCTCATGTCCTTCATATCAAACCACCTCATGTCCTTCATATCAAACCACCTCTTGTCCTTCATATCAAACCACCTCTTGTCCTTCATATCAAACCACCTCATGTCCTTCATATCAAACCACCTCATGTACTTCATATCAAACCACCTCTTGTCCTTCATATCAAACCACCTCATGTCCTTCATATCAAACCACCTCTTGGGCTTCATATCAAACCACCTCATGTCCTTCATATCAAACCACCTCATGTCCTTCATATCAAACCACCTCATGTACTTCATATCAAACCACCTCTTGTTCTTCATATCAAACCACCTATTGTCCTTCATATCAAACCACCTCAAGTCCTTCATATCAAACCACCTATTGTCCTTCATATCAAACCACCTATTGTCCTTCATATCAAACCACCTCAAGTCCTTCATATCAAACCACCTCAAGTCCTTCATATCGAACAACCTCAAGTCCTTCATGTTCTTCATATCAAACCACCTCAAGTCCTTCATGTTCTTCATATCAAACCACCACAAGTCCTTCATGTCAAGAAAACAAACACACAAAAAGCTATTCAAACAAATTACAAAATAAGTAATTGACCCTGGCTGGATATATTTGTAACATTAGATACCATGTGCTTTAGGCTGTGTGTGTGTGAAATATGAAAACATACTTGAAAATCGATATTGTAGGAGACCTTAACCCACACCTAGTGAATTGGGATGGTACCCGTGAGGCCATCGGAGAGGCGTGTACACATGAGAGAGACTTGGTATAGAGAAGTGTGGGGACACTCTCCTGAAGGAAGGTGGTAATATAGTAACCTTAACCCAGACCTCTTGGCGTTACCATTAAAGTCTTGGCTTGACAGTTACCGGACCCTGGTTTGAGTCCCGGACGGGCCTACTTCCTGAATTCACTACAAAATGATTATGAAATCATTCTTTACAATTATTTGATACTTCATAACTATTCCGTATCCATCCTTCATTGGCCTAAACATATTATGAATTAGGTGTATACCTAATATATTAACCTGGTGATAGGCACAATTGATGAACATTTATGAAAGTTATATCTTTAAAAAATGCCTCAAAATGTATTCAAATTGCATCACCATTGCTCCATGCTCCATAACAGGCTGCAGTCTGGCAGGTAGAATGATCATGATATAGCCTGGACTACTTAGCAACAGCAGTCGCAGCAACACTTCCACTGAAGTTGTTATTGTCAGGTATGGTCCCCCGTACTCTTCTGTTCTCCTTAAAACGTCCAGAACGTGACACTTTGAGATTCCGTCTACAAGTTTTCTCATTGAACATTGGCTCAAACTCTGCATCGTCGAAGGTTTCTGCATCTGGAAATGTTTCGTTTCCCTTTGAGTCCGGTGTAGATTTGGAGGAGATAGGAGACATCTTCTCCCCAGAAGGTTGGGTCTCACCAGATTCTTGGGTTGTTGGAATACTCTTCCTTGTCACAAATGCTCTCCACCAAGGGTATCTCACAGGCGCTGCCATATCTGGAGGATTAAGTTTCACCTGCAAGATACGTTTCTGTATGTCAATATAGCCAAACTGGTATTGAGAAAAAAGAATCAATCATGCCATAAAAATTCTGTCAATAATAGAAAATATAGGAAATCATGTTCATATAGCTGTCATGTAAACATGCAATACATTTGTGATCAGCTATGATGGATAATATATCATACACCTGCCATCAACTCACCTGTATGTTTTCAGCCCTCTGGTGTCTCCACTAGTATCTCCACTAGTATCTCCAAGGGGGTTCAACGTGAGGTCAGTCCTCGGCTGAGGACAACATGACCCGCACACAGACCTTCTAAGATTCCAAGTTGTTTACAGCTGCATCCACTTGGAAGACTCAATTTACAACATCCAATCAAGGCTTGAATTTACACAAAGGCCAATGTTTTAAGTAGAAAAACGACTGTAAATAACCGACTTCTGATGTATTCCCTGTCACTGAGAGGCAACAAATGTTACAGGTATCGGAATAGAGCTGTCTATATCGCCTACAAACAAAACCCCACCCATGCACACCTGATTGGTGCACGTAAAACTGGGAAAGAAGTTACCTCCCTGGAAGCCTGCAGGAAGAATACCTGACCTGACAGACAGAGTAACACATTATCTGAGAACTAGACACACAGAAGAAACAATACATGCGAAGTCCTCCACACCCTTACATTTAGAAACAGCGTGACTAATCATGGCTGAGTCCCAAATTGGCACCCTATTCCCTACATAGTGCACTACTGTTGACCACAGTCCTATAGAACCTGTTCAAAAGTAGTGCACTATATAGAGAATAGGGTGCTATTTGAGACACATTCCATGTGTGTACCCTCAGGTACAGGGCGTCCACCATTGTTGCTCTCTTCAGCACCAGCGCTATTGAGCCATCGTTGTCCTGTTGAAGGTGTGGTAGAGTACGTGTGTGTTGTGATTGCATTGCACCATGACGCAGACATTGCTTTGAGCAATTGAATTGTAGCCTATCCTAAACATACACATAAAAGATTGAGCAAAATGTCATTTTACATCCTTTTAATAAATCAGCATTTGATAAATTACAATCTTAATTGCACCCATCACAAAAATACTTTTAATAAAATGGATTCGTAGAAAGGATTTCAATGATCAATAATGGAAAACAACAGAGAATGTGTAAACTCCGTCGCCATGATGTTGTTGTTTGGAGAAGGTGGTCTCCACAACACCTATAGCTGCTCCAGGCAGTTTTATAGGCTGAACATTTAGACATCATGTTTCCTGACTTTAGTATGTGTCAAATAGTGGCAGAACACTACGAGGTCAAGTCCTTACCAAGACTAGATGTTTGGCAGTCTACTGAACAAAAATATAAACGCAACATGTAAAGAGTTGGTCCCATGTTTCATGAGCTGAAATAAGGTCCCAGAAATGTTCCATGCACACAAAAGATTATTTGTCTAATATGTTGTGCACAAATGTATTTACATCCCTGTGAGTTTTTTCCTTTGCCAGGATAATCCATCCACCAGACAGGTGTGGCATATCAAGAAGCTGATTAAACAGCATGATCATTACACAGGTGTACCTTGTGCTGGGGACAATAACAGTTCACTCTAAAATGTGCAGTTTTGTCACAGCACAATGCCACAGATGTCTCAAGTTTTGAGGGAGTGTGCAATTGTCAAGCTGACTGCAGGAATGTCCACCAGAGAATTGAATGTTCATTTCTCTACCATAAGCCGGCATAATTTTTGAGAATTTGGCAGTATGTCCAACCGGCCTCACAACCACATGTAACCATGCCAGCCCAGGACCTCCACATGCGACCAGCCACCCGGACAGCTGATGAAACTGAGGAGTCTTTCTGTCTGTATTAAAGCCCTTTTGTGGGGAAAAAACTAATTCTGATTGGCTGGGCCTGGCTCCCAAGTGGGTGGGCCTATGTCCTCCCAGGCCTACCCATGGGTGCGCCCCTGCCCATAGGTGTGCCCCTGTCCTATGAAATCCATAGATAAGGGCCTAATTCATTTATTTCGACTGATTTCCTTATTTGCACTGTAACTCAGTAAATTCTGTTGAAATTGTTGTATGCTGTGTTTATATTTTTGTTCAGTGTGTGTAATATATATATATAACCCCATGGTATTCCACTAAAGTATGAATATATATATATTATATTAATTAATTTACCCATTCCATGTGTCAATTTATAAGAATGGGAAGTTTGATTCAAAAGTTTTCTGTAAACATTTAGGCTCAGACACATTTCACCCAAACTATATACTATAACTCAGCCTCTTTTTCTAGTACCAGCAAACAGTTGCAGATGGAACTTCAACAGTGCCACTCAAAATATGTTTCTAAGCATTTCCTTACAAGTTTAACCTGCTCTGTTTACCAATTCCTTTAGGGTTTTGTTGTATTTTGACAATGGAACACATCGCAGATCCTTGATAACCTATCAGCTTCAGGGAAAAAAAAGCACATGATGCTGAAAACGTTTGCATAAAGAAATCTTCACCAAATAAATTGATCAGCACAGTGCTTCATACATAGACCATCCATCCATATCTCACCCTAGAGGATCACACAGTTAATGAGTCAATAGAGTCTCTGAGTCATGAGACTCATTAACCAATAAGCACACAACAAACACACTTGAGCAGACAATCACTATACAGACAGACATCAACCAGGAAGAATGTGTTAGTGTGATGATGCTAGATTTATGGAAACATGTTTTTATTGTCACAGACACCGGAAAGGGGCAGTGAAATGTGTTGTTTTACAGGGTCAGCCATGGTAGTACAGTGACCCTGGAGCAAATTAGGGTTAAGTACCTTGCTCAAAGGCACATTGACTGATTTTTAACCTTGTCGGCTCGGGTATTCAAACCAGCGCCCTTCGTTTACTGGCCCAACACTAACCCCTAGGCTACTTGACGCCATGAAAGGTGTGTGGAAATGCTGGAATCAATGGCTTTTTCTAAAATGGCACCCTACTCACTATATAGTGCACACTACTGTTAACCAGAGCCCTATGGGGCCTGTTCAGAAGTAATGACAACAGGGTGCCATTTGGGACATATCCAATACCTTGTTCCTCCTAAGGAGAATATGGCAGAATGTGACAACCTTTGACCTTACACGACATGATGTCTGACTGACGTACCACAGACTCAACTTCAACTGATACAGTCATGCTTATGGAAGCTCAAATCTGACCACAATAGAAACATTTGGGAATTTTGACACTTCATATGATGACAGACATGATGGCTTGAGATTCCTCTGGTATGGAATAAATCAAACATCCTATTCCTGCCCAGCAACAGACAGGGCTCCTGCCCTTCCTGCCCAGCAACAGACAGGGCTCCAGTCCTTCAAAACAAGACGTCTTCATTCTCTATCAGGAGCTGTATGATGAGTTTCTGATGCCTCATGTCGTTCAGAGTGGCCAGGGCGTTCTGTTCAGGCGGCTGCATTAACGTAGGACCAAACACAATCCCCAGGTTCTCAGAATTCATGAAATTGTCCTTTTCACACATGGTGACCCTGTGAGAAAGATGATTATTATATCAGTCAGAAAGGTGAGAAACAACAGATGTATATTTGTAAGACTACATCACTGATTCAACCCCATGAAGATCAGATGCAGTGTGTGTTTCATCACTTCTTGAGATGCATCATCAGGTAGCGTAGGGTCTCGTAGTGGGCTGGCGGGAGCTGCAGCAGCCCCTCGTGGATGGCCTCCAGTCTGGTGTCTGGGTTGGGAATTTCTACCAGGAGGAAGTACTACTGTTAGTTCCATTCACCTGATAAATAACCGTGCCTAAGACCTGAACATTCTCCTTAGCTCCCCAAGCTAGTGCCTAGCCTTTAGCTCAGTACGCCAGCAATCATTGCGCTGGAGACCCAAGGTGCATTGAGCTAATTGTGGGAATAAGTATGGCAGTACATACTTGCAGCTTGTATGAATCTGGAGTACACGTGGAATGTGATGACTGGAATGGGCAGGTCTCTCAGATAGAGCTTCAGAGCTCCAGCGATGATGTTGATGTCGTTGTACACATTGGCACTGATGTCTGCCTTCTCGCCATCTGCAGAGATGACACACCAGACACATTATGTACCAACCAGACTGCAGTATATTCACTACAATTACCACAATGCAACATATATGCCCTTTACACTTCACATAACGACATCCGGCAGTCTGATACGGCTCTCCTGTGCTCATGTGCTTTTCATTTGAACCTATGGACTTTCATGTCTCATAACCTTAAACCAGACCTAAGCCCTGAGGCAAAGGAAATTAAGTTAACACAAACCTCGGTCAAAGGCGAGCCTCACGTCCTCAATGTGTTCTGAGAAGCCAGACACTCTGTAAAGGCCCTCAGATTGCAGACCTGCAAGCAGCAACACAGAGAGTTGGTTATCTCCACTCCCTGTACCCTCTTTCACCCCCATGCAGTCTCTACTAAATAAACTCAACAAGCTCTTTGGATCAACAAAATTATTCAACAAGGGTGGCCTTTATTTCAACCAATGGAGCCTTGAGGCAGATTACAGTACTTTGGGGAAATTACATATTTTGATTAAAATGTTGATTAAGTGTATTATATATATTTTAGAAATAACACATCCAGTTGAAATAACCCTTTTGAGAGTAGTTCAACACAGTTCAAATGGACAATTTTCTTTCACTAAATGTAGCAATCTCCAGGCTGTTCCAGGTGGAGATTGCTACATTTAGTGAAAGAAAATTGTCCATTTGAACTGTGTTGAACTACTCTCAAAAGGGTTATTTCAACTGGATGTGTTATTTCTAAAATAAGAGCCTGGTTCCTCTAGGTTTCTTCCTAGGTTCCTGCCTTTTTAGGGAGTATTTCCTAGCCACTGTGCTTCTACATCTGCATTGCTTGCTGTTTGGGGTTTAAGGCTGGGTTTCTGTACAGCACTTTGTGACATCTGCTGATGTAAAAATGGATTTATAAATACATTTGATTGATTGAATTTGATGCCAATTTAAAAGATTGGTTTACACAGCACTTAGTTTAGGAGTCTCCTTAGCCCTGGTCCAAGAGAGCCAATACATTTTAGTCATTTAGCAAATGATCTGATCCAGAGCGACTTATTTGTGAGTGCATACATTAAAGTACTGTTCCCCCGTGGGAATGGAACCCACAACCCTGGTGTTGCTAGTGCTAGTGCCATTCTCTACCAACAGAGCCACACAAGACCAAATCACAGACATCCATTTTCACCTTGAAATGTGAATATTCTTTCAGTTTAGCTAACAACATGCAGGGTGCACCTAGCTTAAATGTCACAGAAACATTCTAAACTGAATGAACTGAACGGCTGATAAACGGAACGGTACCTCGTAGCTCTATCTCCTTGATACACATGTCCACCACCATGGGCCGTGTGGTGTTGTGGGCCTTGACCAGGGTAGTGAGGTCACAGCTGAACACCTTCTTAATCCTGCGCAGGTCTGGCTGACAGTCGCTGGGCACCAGCTTGGAACACTGCTTGTGTACGTTCAGCCCACAGTCTGGAAACCACAGGTCAGAGAGGTAGTCAGTCCGTGTTAAAATACACACCCATACAGAAAGGATTTATTCAAATCTTATAATCTGACATGATTATGGTCGACTTCTTCTAAAACAACATGTAACACTAACACATTATAGAAGGGTTAGAGATAACAAGTAGTACATTTATTAACCCCAATCTCAGAGAGAAAGCCCAGCCAGCTACGGTCAGACCAGGCTGCTTCAATATGCCATGGTGGGCCACGTCACAGCGTATCTGTCCACAGGGGCGTGTCTTGTTTTGGCCGTTTGGCAGTGTTGTGGTTTTAGTCACGCAGAGGGTCTTGGACAGCTGGGGGTGAGAGAGCGAAGCACCACCTCTGTGTGCAATCACTGTCCCGGTCTGGCAAACACACACACCGTGACGAAGAGAACAAGCTGCCTCTCTGGGAGATGCCACAGGAATGTAACCTAGGTTGAGGTTTCTCTGCCTGCCTGTAAACATACTGTACTTGGGAGTCTCCCTGACTCAATAAGAACATCCAGCTAAATGATTCATCACTGATAGTGGCGTTTTTACTACCAAGAAATACCCAGCATTACTGCTGGTCCGCTGACTGGGGTTCCTTATTCTCAGACACAGACAGATTAAAAACAGAGAAAAAAACAGAGGGAGACTGTCAGACAGAAACAGATAACGATGGAGAAGGAGATAGACCGACAAAGAGATGGGATAGGGAGGAAGAGGACAAGCTAAGCATGCCAGATAAGAAGGAAGAGAGAGAGCAAACAGAGAGAGAGCGAGAGAGATGGCGATAGGGAGGAAGAGAGAGAGAGAGAGAGAACAGAGAGATGAGGACAGTGAGGAAGAGAGACAATGAGGTTAGAAAGCCAGTCATCAGTTGTGTATCTCTGTGTGTTAGAGGACTGCTTCAGATACAACTGGAAGTACTAAAGAAGTCTCTTCTGATTCCCATAGGGCACAGGGCTGTCTGATGACACCAGTGTTTGCCTGGGGCTTATAAGCATGGCTAATAACTGAACAACAAACCATCTGTATACAGAGAAAAACAGCCACGTTAGTCCTCCTTTCAACACATCCATGTCAGGATTGTGCCCAGGACATAATAGAACCCTTTGTCTATCGCAGAGTTTAGGGACTTTCCAAACCTACTTGTCTACTGGTCAACTAGCCTGAATTGTGCTACAGTCTTGCTAAGTTGTAAATGTCTGTAATGGATTTATATTGTGTGTATGAACCCTATACTTCACTGCACCAGTGAAGTATAGGGTGGCATGTAGCCTAGTGGTTAGAGCGTTGGGCCAGTAACCGAAAGGTAGCTGGAACGAATCCTCGAGCTGACAAGGTAAAAATCTGTCGTTCTGCCCCTGAACAAGGCAGTTAATCCACTGTTCCCTGATAGGCAGTCATTGTAAATAAGAAATTGTTCTAAACTGGCTTGCCTAGTTAAATAAAATAAAAATACAGTCTGATCTGTTATTCAGCCAACAAACATTTCAACAAGTTCACTAGGATACAACATTATTGACAAGTGGAATCATTAGGTGGAGTGTTCATAAATACCCAGGTTGCAAAGGGTGGTTCATTTACTGGAAACTTTCAAGTTATCACAAGACATCTAGGGGCGCTTTTTGGGTATTTCAGATTATCACAGGTATCTGTAATTATCTCTGGCCCTCTGTGTGGCCTTATTACCTGTAAGAATCTCTAAAATAAGCAAAACAGAATGACTATGCTGTAAAACATGATCCTAAATATAAACCCGCAACTTAGTGAATACCATTGGTACCATATTAGGGTTTCAGTGTGACATACAGTACCAGTCAAAAGTCTGGACACACCTACTGTACTCATTACAAGGTTTAGATTTGTACTATTTTCTACATTGTAGAATAATAGTGTTGACAAACTATGAAATAATACACATGGAATCATGTAGTAACCAAAAAAAGTTAAATCAAAATATATTTTGTATTTTATTTGAGATTCTTCAAAGTTGCCACCCTTTGCCTTGATAACAGCTTTGAACACTCTTGGCATTCTCTCAACCAGCTTCATGAGGAATGCTTTTTCAACAGTCTTGAAGGAGTTTCCACATGTGCTGAGCACTTCTTTCCTTCACTCTGCGGTCCAACTCATTCCAAACCATTTCAATTGGGTTGAGGTCGGGTGATTGTGGAGGCCAGGTCATCTGATGCAGCACTCCACCACTCTCCTTCTTGGTCAAATAGCCCTTACACAGCCTGGAGGTGTGTTTTGGGTCATTGTCCTGTTGAAAGACAAATGATAGTGGAACTAAGTGGAAACCAGATGGGATGGAGTATCGCTGCAGAATGCTGTGGTAGCCACGCTGGTTAAGTGTGCCTTGAATTCTAAATAAATCACAGTGTCACCAGTAAAACACCCCCACACCATCACACCTCCATGCTTCATGGTGGGAACCACACATGCGGAGAACATCCGTTCACCTACTCTGCATCTCACAAAGACAAAATCTCAAATTTGGACACGTCAGACCAAAGGACAGATTTCCACCGGTCTAATGTCCATTGCTTGTGTTTCTTGGCCCAAACAAGTCTCATCTTCTTATTGGTGTCCTTTAGTAGTGGATTCTTTGCAGCAATTCAACCATGAAGGCCTGATTTACGTAGTCTCCTCTGAACAGTTGATGTTGAGATGTTTGTTACTTTAACTCTGTGAAGCATTTATTTGGGCTGCAATCTGAGGTGCAGTTAACTCTAATGAACTTATCCCTCTGCAGAAGAGGTAACTCTGGGCCTTCCTTTCCTGTGGCAGTCCTCATGAGAGCCAGTTTCATCATAGTGCTTGATGGTTTTTGTGACTGCACTTGAAGAAACTTTCAAAGTTCTTAGAATGTTCCTGATTAAATTAATGATGGACTGTCTTTTCTCTGCTTATTTGAGCTGTTCTTCCCATAATATGGACTTGGTCTTTTACCAAATAGGGCTATCTTCTGTATACCACCCCTACCTTGTCACAACACAGCAGATTGGCTCAAATGCATTAAGAAGGAAAGAAATGCACACCTGTTAATTGAAATGCATCCCAGGTGACTACCTCATGAAGCTGGTTGAAAGAATGCCAAGTGTGTGCAAAGCTGTCATCAAGGCAAAGGGTGGCTACTTTGAAGAATCTCATACCGTCCGATTTGTTTAGCACTTTTTTGGTTACTACATGATTCCATATGTGTTATTTCATAGTTTTGATGTCTTCACTATTATTCTACAGTGTAGAAAATAGTAAAAATAAATAAAACAGGTGCCAAACTGGTGGCAGTTGTGACAAAAGTTAATAGTAAATAGTGTCACAGTTCATTGAAAATGCGATTGTTGATTAGATGCTTTTTGCATTATTATGCTGTTCTCTCTTCAACCATATAGTCTATCTACTAGAAACTCATGGACACTATGGTAACTTACCGGTAGCTTTGCAACCCTAAATATTACATCCTTTTATCTGGCAGGAAGCTCCAAGGCCAGCTACAGTACGTGTCCCTTTTCACTGGATTTAACTTCAGGATTGGAATGATATGAACAGTACTGTGATATTTTCCCAATGTACTGAAGCACTGAAACGGGTTAAAACCACTCATTAAAAAGGATCTCCATTACAAAGCATGACAGCACGGCCAGACAGGATCGTTTTGATCTCGCAGACTGGGACATGTTCCGGGTAGCCTCAGAGTAATATCGACGTATACGCTGAGTCGGTGAGTGAGTTTATAAGAAAGTGTATAGGAGATGTACCTACTGTAACTATTAAAACCTACCCTAACCAGAAACTGTGGATAGATGGCGGCACTCACGCAAAACTGAAAGCGCAAATCACCTCCTTTAACCATGGAAAGAGGACTGGGAATATGGCCAAATACAAAACAGTGTAGTTATTCCCTCCGCAAGGCAATCAAACAAGCAAAATGTCAGTAGAGAGACAAAGTGGAGTCACAATTCAACGGCTCAGACACGAGATATGTGGTAGGGTCTACAGACAATCATGGACTACAAAAGGTAAAACCATAGCCACCTCACGGACACCAACGTCTTGCTTCCGGACAAAATAAAACACCTTTGCCCGCTTTGAGGATAATACAGTGCCACAGACACGGCCTGCTACCAAGGACTGTGGGCTCTCCTTATCCATGGCCGACGTAAGGTATTTAAACATGTTAACCCTCGCAAGGCTGCCAGCCCAGACGGCATCCCTAGCCGCGTCCTCAGAGCATGCGCAGACCAGCTGGCGTGTTAACGGGCATATTCCAACTCTCCCTATCCCAGTCTGCTGTTCCCACATGCTTCAAGATGGCTACCATTGTTCCAGTACCCAAGAAGACAAAGGTAACTGAACTAAATGACTATCGCCCCGTAGCACTCACTTCTGTCATCATGAAGTGCTTTGAGAGACTAGTCAAGGATCATATCACCTCCAACTTAGCTGTCACCCTAGACCCACTTCAATTTGCTTAGCGCTCCAATAGGTCCACAGACGATGCAATCGCCGTCACACTGCCCTATCCCATCTGGACAAGAGGATTACCTACCGGTATGTAAGAATGCTGTTCATTGACTATAGCGCAGCATTCAACACCATAGTACCCTCCAAGCTCAGCATTAAGCTCGAGGCCCTGGGTCTCAATCCCGCCCTGTGCAATTCGGTCCTGGACTTCCTGATGGGCCGCCCCCCAGGTGGTGAAGGTAGGAAATAACATCTCCACTTCGCTGATCCCAATAGGGCCCCACAAGGGTGCGTGCTCAGCCCCCTCCTGTACTCCCTGTTCACCCACGACTGCGTGGCCATGCACGCCTCCAACTCAATCATCAAGTTTGCAGACCACACAACAGTAGTAGGCTTGATCACCAACGACGACGAGACGGCCTACAGGGAGGAGATGAGGGCCCTCGGTGTGTGGTGTCAGGAAAACAACCTCTCACTCAATGTCAACAAAACAAAGAAGATGGTGGACTTCAGGAAACAGCAGAGGTAGCACCCCCCTATCCACATCAATGGGACAGCAGTGGAGAAGGTAGAAAGTCACGTTCCTCGGTGTACACATCACGGACAAACTGAAATGGTCCATCCACACAGACAGTGTGGTGAAGAAGGTGCAACAGCGCCTCTTCAACCTCAAGAGGCTGAAGAAATGTGGCTTGTCACCTAAAACCCACAAACTTTCACAGATGCACAATCGAGAGCATCCTGTCGGGCTGTATCACCGCCTGGTACAGCAACTGCACCACCCTCAACCACAAGGCTCTCCAGAGGGTAGTGCGGTCTGCACAACGCATCACCGGGGGCAAACTACCTGCCCTCCAGGACACCTACAGCACCTGATGTCACAGGAAGGCCAAAAAGATCATCAAGGACAACAACCACCCGAGTCACTGCCTGTTCACACCGCTACCATCCAGAAGGCGAGGTCAGTACAGGTGCATCAAAGCTGAGACCGAGAGACTGAAAAACAGCTTCTATCTCAAGGCCATCAGACTGTTAAAAACAGCCACTAACACAGAGGCTGCTGCCTACATAGACTCAAGCATTGGCCACTTTAATAAATGGATCACTAGTCACTTTAAGAATGCCACTTTAATGTTTACATATCTTGCATTCCTCGTTAACTTCACTCATATACTGTATTTCATACATTCTATTGCATCTTGCCTATGCCACTCTGTCATTGCTCATCCATGTATGTATATATTCTTATTCCATTCCTTTACTTAGATTTGTGTATATTAGGTAGTTGTGGAATTGTTAGATTACATGTTAGATATTGCTGCACTGTCAGAACTAGAAGCAAGCATTTCGCTACACTCCATCTGCTAACCATGTGTATGTGACCAACACAATTTGATTTGACAGCACAGCCAGCCTTGTTGCAGTTTTGTCCTTACTTGACTGGGTGTGTCCCGTTGATGCACCTTCTAAGCTCTCTGTGAGCGTCTGTCTTGTTTATAAATAGTTGACAGCCATAGTCACAGGGGGAACTGGTTTGTCCCAGGTGTCACTGAGGAATGCTAAATTACTACATTTCACAGGCCTCATCCAACCATTGATTTACATGGAACAAACCACATTTCCTGGACTCTACATTCCATGACATGATCCAAGCTTGGACGTAATATTGTAATACCCTTTTTATTGTCATAGCATTTAAAAATAAATACATTATTAGGCATTCCAAGTTTCATATCTCATGTGTTACAATTAGTCACATGACATTAAACCCAACTGGATAGAGACATTCGATCAGTTGTCCAATTTGATTGATATTTGATCAAACGGGAATTCCTGAAATAAATCAAAACTTGGAAGTCATATTGTTTATTTGTGGTAAACACTGGGGATAAAATGAGACAAAGCCTGGTTACATGGATGATTTATTGAACATGTTGACTTAACATCCCTCTGGGCAGAAATGGATTAACAGGACTCCAAGGGTCTGATCAGGGATGTTAACAGGACTCCAAGGGTCTGATCAGGGATTGGAGTCATTTTCTTTAGGCTTTCATCCCAAATTGCATCCTATTCCCTGTAAAGTGCACAACTTTAGATCAGAACCCTAAGAGCCCTACACACATGGACTACATAGGGAATAAGGTGATATTTGGGACAGTGCTCTAATGTGATGAAGTACCCATGAAAGGTCAGTGATGGTAGCTAGGTCAGCAGTGTTGGGATGTCTGAATGGAAGAGGAGGTTACCTGAGCAGTGGACCCCTTGGGCTATGAGGCCCCACATGAAGTTGGCACAATACTCGCACCAGTGAGGCCCTCGGAAAGTATGAACCTATGGAAGGGTGAGACAACACAGCAATAGATTAGAGTCTGGAAGACACACACGCCACACCTTCTCGCTCTCACTAAACAAACATAACTATCACACACATATATACGCAAACAGACAAACACACAAGATCTGTGAATTCTTTCATTCATTGTATTTCTGGAGGCGAGTAGGACCCAGGGCAGGTCAGACGGTTACTGGAGGCGAGTAGGACCCAGGGCAGGTCAGACGGTTACTGGAGGCGAGTAGGACCCAGGGCAGGTCAGACGGTTACTGGAGGCGAGTAGGACCCAGGGCAGGTCAGACGGTTACTGGAGGCGAGTAGGACCCAGGGCAGGTCAGACGGTTACTGGAGGCGAGTAGGACCCAGGGCAGGTCAGACGGTTACTGGAGGCGAGTAGGACCCAGGGCAGGTCAGACGGTTACTGGAGGCGAGTAGGACCCAGGGCAGGTCAGACGGTTACTGGAGGCGAGTAGGACCCAGGGCAGGTCAGACGGTTACTGGAGGCGAGTAGGACCCAGGGCAGGTCAGAAGGTTACTGGAGGCGAGTAGGACCCAGGTCAGGTCAGACGGTTACTGTAGGTGAGCAGTAACATACTATGGAGAATTTGGGACTATACGGTTCTATCTGCGTTTTTGGCAACATTTCGTTATTGACATAGTCTTCTTCTGTTCAATGTTCTCACGCTATATAGTACTCAAAATAACATCAGGAATTGGGGGTAAGTGAAAAAAATTGGACACCATTATTACAGTGAAGCGAAGGGCTGACAGAGATTCACACACAATGAAATCATGTTGTCGTCCAAACTACACATTCTGTATTCGTTCATCAGCTCTTTTGTTTCTTAGATCGAAATGGAAGTTCTGCAATGGTTTCTCATAGGGGAGAGAATATTAGCGTCCTGTCCAGGGGGTGTACATGCACATCAAGCTGCCTCACACTACAGAAACAGACTCCGGTCCTATGGGCTGCTCCGGCTCGGACGTGGCTCACGGTCCTATGGGCTGCTCCGGCTCGGACGTGGCTCACGGTCCTATGGGCTGCTCCGGCTAGGACGTGGCTCACGGTCCTATGGGCTGCTCCGGCTTGGGAAGAAAATATTACACTATGGCAAAATAGAGGGACACTTGTTTACCTGGATGTGCCACAGCTCTTCACACTGTGCTTAGTAATGACAGAGGAATGTCTCTTCAGTAAGGCAGAGAATACTGGGCTGCGTCCCAAACGGCACCCTATATAGTGCATTACTTTGCCCTGGTGAAACTAGCCCTCTATCTAGGGAATAGGGTGCCATTTGGAACTCAGACCTGGTCTCTGGTCCCAGTCTACAGTGAAAGGGAGGGAGGGACCCCAAGCCCAGTCTACAGTGAAAGGGAGGGAGGGACCCCAAGCCCAGTCTACAGTGAAAGGGAGGGAGGGACCCCAAGCCCAGTCTACAGTGAAAGGGAGGGAGGGACCCCAAGCCCAGTCTACAGTGAAAGGGAGGGAGGGACCCCAAGCCCAGTCTACAGTGAAAGGGAGGGAGGGACCCCAAGCCCAGTCTACAGTGAAAGGGAGGGAGGGACCCCAAGCCCAGTCTACAGTGAAAGGGAGGGAGGGACCCCAAGCCCAGTCTACAGTGAAAGGGAGGGAGGGACCCCAAGCCCAGTCTACAGTGGAAGGGAGGGAGGGACCCCAAGCCCAATGAGTGACTGTGTATACAAGTCAGATTAAAAGGATTTACAAAGTATCTGGCATCTGTTCCTGCCCGGGCTGCTGGATACATGTTCTCACACACACACACACACACACACACACACACACACACACACACACACACACACACACACACACACACACACACACACACACACACACACACACACACACACACACACACACAATTTCACTAAAGAGTTATTAGTATACGTTAGATTGATAGAACAGTACAGATAAGGGCTCTTGACAGGTGCTGAGCAGGCAGGTGGTTTGTTGTTCCATTCTCAAATGGGACCAGACACTAGGCTGGAGAGCTAGCGGTTAGGAGACCATTCTACCCTGCAGGCTCACTGAAACCTGAGATACAATGGCAGGAATGTATTCAGGTGCCCATGAAGAGAGATCTCCTTCTCTTGCTCTCAATTCAATTTAAGGGCTTTATTGGCATGGGAAACATATGTTAACATTGTCAAAGCAAGTGAACCAAATAATAAACAAAAATAATTTTTTGGTCTAACAGTAAACATTCACAAAAGTTCCAAAATAATAAAAATACATTACAAATGTCATATTATGTGCAAAAATGTCAAGTACAAAAGGGAAAATAAATAAACAGAAATATGGGTTATATTTACAATGGTGTTTGTTCTTCACTGGTTGTCCTTTTATTGTGGCAACAGGTCACAAATATTGCTGCTGTGATTGCACACTGGTATTTCACTCAATAGATATGGGAGTTGATCAAAATTGGGTTTGTTTTCAAGTTCTTTGTGAGTTTGTGTAATCTGAGGGAAATGTGTGTCTCTAATATGGTCATAAATTTGGCAGGATGTTAAGTGCAGCTCAGTTTCCACCTCATTTTGTGGGCAGTGTGCACATAGCCAGTCTTCTCTTGAGAGCCAGGTCTGCCTTTCTCAATAGCAAGGCTATGCTCACTGAGTCTGTACATAGTCAAAGATTTCCTACATTTTGAATCAGTCACTGTGGTCAGGTATTCTGCCATTGTGTACTCTCTGTTTAGGGCCAAGTAGCATTCTAGTTTGCTCTCTTGTTTTTGTTAATTCTTAATGGGTCAAAAAAGTATATTTTGGTTTTCTTATGATTTGGTTGGGTCTAAATTGCTTCTTATCGACTGTTTGGGAATCACTTCCTTCTAGGTGGTTGTAGAATTTAAATGGTTATTTTCTGGATTTTGATAATTCGCAGATATCGGCCTAATTCTGCTCTGCATGCATTATTTGGTGTTTTACATTGTACACAGAGAACATTTTGATGTTTGTCCCATTTTGTGAATTCTTGGATGGTGAGCAGACCACAGACCTCACAACCATAAAGGGCAATGGGTTCTATAACTATTTTTAGCCAGATCCTAATTGGTATGTCAAATTTTATGTTCCTTTTGGTGGCATAGAAGGCCCTTCTTTCCTTGTCTCTCAGATCCTTCACAGCTTTGTGGAAGTTACATGTGGCACTATGTATAGTTTGTGTGCTCTAGGGAAACGGTGTCTACATGGAATTTGTGGTCCTGGCAACCGGACCTTTATTGGAACACCCTTATTTATTTATTTTTACCCCTTTTTTCTCCCCAATTTCGTGGTATCCAAATTGGTAGTAGTTACAGTCTCGTCCCGTCACTGCAACTCCCGTACGGACTCGGGAGAGGCGAAGGTCGAGAGCCATGCGTCCTCCAAAACACAACCCAACCAAGCCGCACTGCTTCTTGACACAATGCCCATCCAACCCGGAATCCAGCCACACCAATGTGTCGGGGGAAACACTGCACCTGGCGACCGTGTCTGCGTGCACTGCGCCCGGCCCGCCACAGGAGTCGCTAGTGCGCGATGAGACTTCCTTTTTCCGTAGGGTATTTCTGTATCGTTTTAGTGATTCACCATAGTGAAGGAGTAGGCTGAGGTTCTGGTTGGATAGGTTTCTCAATTTCTTTTAGGTTTTTGCATTTTTCATTGTTGTTAATTTTCTCTGGTTTTCTGTTTGAAATGTTTCGATTTGATAGGGAAGCTGAGAGGTCAAAAATACTGGTTAGGTTTATTGCCAAGTATGTGTTGGTCACACACACCAAAATCATTTGTTGTATTCAATATTTATTTCAATATATCAACTGTATTTCTGTTTTTGAAAATCAAGATGAAACAAAGAGGTTAAAGTGCTCGAAAATCTCAGACAATCAATGTTCACAGCCGTTAATGGGTTAAAACATACGCCATATCGATTAAGCACAATCAATAGATTTAAACATATAGCTGACAGCTGCACGTGCCCACAAGACAGCTTTCATCATGAAAGCACATGAATGACATCAGTCTCCGTGTTATAATGGTAGCTAACAGTAGCCAGTCTAGTGACAGGTAGGCAGCTCACTAGGCAGATAAAAAGAGTCATTGAAATCGGTTACTTTGTCACTTTGAGGAACGTCGCTTTTAAGTTTCAGATCAACCTGACAGAACTTAATCTCCCAGACCCTGCATGGACAAGCAGAGCTGCCTGTAGGAATGGAATCATTTCCTGAGGTAAGAGAGCTTCGAACAGAGCTTTGAACAGAGAATCTACAGAGAAGCAGACCTCCTACAAAGGTCCTAAAGCAGTCGACTCTCACCCCCTCCCTCCCAGTACCTCACCACATCCTCCTTTAAAAAGGTTCAATCAAACAAACCGTCTCACCTTGAAGTTGTGGATCTTGTCGTAGGAGCTCTGCTTCTCGGAGGGGCAGTCTTTCAAGGTGCTGTGCCGTACCAGAGGAGAAGTGGTGATCTGTGGACAGGAAGCCAACAGTTTTAGAGGCTTCCAGAGTAACGTTCCCCTGCTCCCCAACTTGACCCTCAGGGCTAAGGCCAGTAGCTCCTGCCTCTTCCGCTCCCCTCTCTTTGTCTTGTGGACCGTTACATCTCCTGGCCCTATCCCTCCTCCCGGAACCCGGCTCCCTTCCTCCACTTCCATGGCCGCTGCCGTGTGTCTGACTGTGTCTCCCTGTCCTGGTCCGGGCTCCCACAGAGCCTCTGTCTCCTCTGGTGAGCCGTGTGGTGTGTGCTGGAGGACGTAGCGCCCAGTGCTGGGTAACAGACGCCGGCGGCAGCCGCCCAACGAGGAGGACACGGCCACTGTGCTCCACTCCCCTCCTCCCTCTGTTCCTCTTCCTGCTGGGACCCAGGAGGGTACAGACTGACAGTCAGGATGGGGGCGGCTCTGCATCTGATCTGAGCTCTAGTTCCAGGGGAAAGAAGCAGAGAACAGCCAGCAGCAGTGGGTGGCCCCAGGGCAGGAGTGTGCCTCACACAATGGCTCTCATTCACACACACACCCAATAGGAGAGAGAGAAGTCTAGGGGGAGGGTCCCTTGGTTGGTGGGGAGGGGCTAGGTGGGTGTGTGGAGTTAGAGTCAGTGTGTGTGGGGTGAGGGGGAGCTGTCAGTACAGCTCTTCACGACTAAGCAGCAATCTAAAGCAGGATCAATGGCTGCAGTCAAACTCTCTAAAAGACACAGAGAACCATGTCACACTACCTATTAGCACGTTGCCTCCAGGACATACACACACTCAACTGGAGATAATACTGAACTGCCCACGGTAACAAGCCCCCCCACCAACAACAGTTACATAACCAAGTCCCCTCCACACAACAGGAGTCATGGCACTATCCTTCTGGCCAAGAAGAGCCACGACATGCTCCTAGATTCTTTCCAGTCCAGCAGAAACAGATTAGTCAACTACATCTCGAACTTCATGCCTCACAATCCACTGGTGGTCTTCCTCTCCCTGCCTAGACTGCAGCCAGACTACAAACAGACACTGACTCCAGCCTGCTCCCACCAATCACTCTGCTCTGCTCTTAAATCCCCAGCAGAACAGCACCCGACCATGGTCATCCACTGGGATTGGCAGGGATTATGGCCGTAATCCCCACTCAAGGTGTAATCCCACGGTGGCCAAATCCCTGTCAGATCCCAGGCAGAACTCATGGTGGCCATGTCCTGACTCAATGGGGGGGCTGTTGCCGAATCTACAGCACATTTTGAGCGACTCTCCTCCTAAACATCCACTCCTTCTAAAACACCAGGAGGGCCTCATCAGCTCCTCTTGGTTAACAATACAATCAAATGGGAAGTAGACAACTCAAACTAGTGGACATTCAGGGTTGCTGAAATGAAATGTTGAAATTAGGGACAGCAATGCAGTTCATCTGTGAAGATAAAGAATGAGGGAATGTCAGAATTAAACGAGATCAGAGGATTTTGTAGCTGTGATGGAATGATGAAGAGCTGGAAGGGTAGAATAGTTGAGCAAGGGAATGATCCTAGGGAGAGAGAAATATATGCTTGAAGCTCACTTAGCTCAGAGACAAAAGCACTTCAGTTGAAATGAGAGGATGGGCAGCTTTAAAAAGGTTGCAATAGACATAGAAGCTGTTTTCAAAATATGGCTTTGGGCCTCCTGTACACCGCCCAAACTTCAGTAACGTAGACAGAGGACCATGTTCTGTAGCTACAGAAGTAATGTCTTCGGATTTCTACCAGCATGTCAACTGTGCAACTAGATGAGACAAAATATTTACTCCACACACACAAACGCATACAAAGCTCTCCCTAACCATAACCCTATCCTCATGATTCCTGCTTACAAGCAAAAACTCAAAAACAGAAAGTACCAATGACGTGCTCAATAAGGAAGTGGTCCGATGAAGTGGTTGTTAAAACCTGATATGGATAGGGGGCAGTATTTTCACGGCCGGATGAAAAACGTACCCGATTTAAACTGGTTAATACTCTTGCCCAGAATATTATTCTACTAATAATATGCATATTATTAGTAGATTTGGATAGAAAACTCTAAAGTTTCTAAAAAACTGTTTGAACGGTGTCTGAGTATAACAGAACTCATATGGCAGGCAAAAACCTGAGAAAAAGTAAACCAGGAAGTGTAGGATCTGAGAAATGTAGTTCTTTCTAGTCCCTTTCGAAACTACAGTATCTGTGCTGTTACGTTGCACTTTCTAAGGCTTCCATTGGCTGTCTAAAGCCTTCAGAAAGTGGATTGAGCCTTCTGTCTCTGGGCAGAGTATAGGAGCTCAGTTACTGAGTGGTCTGCCTGAGGACAAAGGGATTGGATATGCGCGTTCCCGCGAGCTCGCCGTTTTTTTCTTTTTCTCCTTGAATGAATATACTGTTGTCCGGTTGGAATATTATCGCAAATTTATGTTAAAAATAACATAAAAATTGATTTTAAGCAGCGTTTGACATGCTTCTAAGTACGGTAATGGAACATTTAGACTTTTTGTATCTCGAATTGCGCTCGCGCGTTACCCTTTGGATAGTGACCTGACCGCACGGACAAAACGGAGGTATTTGGACATAAATATGGATTATTTCGAACAAAAACAACATTTCTTGTGGAAGTAGCAGTCCTGGGAGTGCATTCTGACGAAGATCAGTAAAGGTAATACAATATTTCTAATACTAATTCTGAGTTTAGGTTGCCCCAAACTTGGCGGGTGTCTGATGGCGAGCTATGTACTCAGAATATTGAAAAATGTGCTTTCTCCGTAAAGCCATTTTAAAATCTGACACAGCGGTTGCATAAAGGAGTTCTGTATCTATAATTCTTAAAATAATTATGTATTTTGTCAACGTTTATGATGAGTATTTTTGTAAATTCACCGGAAGTTTTTGGTGGGAATAAATTTTCTGAACATCACGCGCCAATGTAAAAAGCTGTTTTTGGATATAAATATTAACTTGATTGAACAAAACATACATGTATTGTATAACATAATGTCCTAGGAGTGTCATCTGATGAAGATCAAAGGTTAGTGCTTCATTTAGCTGTGTTTTGGGTTTTATTGACATATGCTTGCTGGGAAAATGGCTGTGTGGTTATTTTGGTCTCTGTATCGGACAATGTGGTTGGATTAAGGAGAAGTGTATCTTTAAAATGGTGTAAAATAGTCGTATGTTTGAAAAATTGAAATTATTGGATTTGAGGTTTTATATTTCGCGCCACGCTGTTCCATTGGATATTGGCTAGGCGTTCCGCTAGCGGAACGTCTGTCCTCAACAGGTTTTAAGCTACAGGACTGTTTCACTTGCATAGAGTGGAATGTGTTATGGAATTCATCAGTCACCGGCTTCATTAATAAGTGTATCAACGACGTTGTTCCCACAGTGCCCGTACGTACATATCCCAACCAGAAGTGATGGATTACAGGTAACATCCACACTGAAAAGGCTAGGGCTGCCGCTTTCAAGGAGCGGGACACTAATCAGGACACATAAGAAATCCTGCTACAACCTCTGACGAGCCATCAAACAGGCAAAGCGTCAATGCACAACTTAGCTAGAATCATACTATGCCGGCTCTGACGCTTTTTGGACGTGGCAGGGCTTGCAAACTATCACAGATTACAAAGGGAAACGCAGCCGCGAGCTGCTCAGTGACACGAGCCTACCAGATAAGCTAAATGCCTTCTATACTCGCTTTGAGGCAAGCAACACTGAACCATGCATGAGAGCACCAGCTGTTCCGGATGACTGCGGGTTCACGCTCTCCGTAGCCAGTGTGAGTAAGAGCTTTAAACAAGTTAACATTCACAAGGCCGGATTACCAGGATACATACGGATTACCAGAACACTTACTCAGAGCATGCGCTGACCAGCTGGCAAGTGTTTTCACTGACATTTTCAACCTCTCCCTGACCCAGTCTGTAATGCCTACATGTTTCAAGCAGACCACCATAGTCCCAGTGCCCAAGAATGCCAAGGTAACCTGTCTAACTGACTATCACCCCGTAGCACTCACACCTGCAGCCATGAAATGCTCATATCACACTATCATCCCAGACACCCTGGATCCTCTCCAATTCAAACCTCCCTAACAACTCTACATTGCCCTCTCCTACCTGGACAAGAGGAACACCTTAGTGCCCTCCAAGCTCATCACTAAGCTATGAACCCTGGGACTGAACACCTCCCACTGCAACTGGATCCTGGACTTCCTGACGGGCCGCCCCCAGGTGGTGAGGGTAGGCAACAGCACATCCACCAAACTGACCCTCAACACGGGGACCCCTCAGAGCTGCGTACTTATTCCCCTCCTGTACTCCCTGTGGCAGCGCACGACTACAACACCATCATTAAGTTTGCTGACGATACCACTGTGGTAGGCCTGATCCTGATGACACAGCCTATAAAGAGGAGGTCAGAGAGACCTGGCAGTGTGGTACCAGGAAAACAGCCTCTCCCTCAACGTCAGCAAGACAAAGGAGCTGATGATGGACACAGGAAACGAAGGGCCGAGCATGCCCCCATTCACATCAATGGGGCTGTAGTGGAGCGGGTCGAGAGCATCAAGTTCCTCTGTGTCCACATCACTAAAGATCTATCATGGTCCACACACACCAACACAGTCGTGAAGAGGGCACGACAATGCCTCTTCACTCTCAGGAGGTTGAAAAGATTTGGCATGGGGCCTCAGAACCTCAAAAAGGTCTACAGCTGCAACATTGAGAGCATGACTGGTTGAGTCACTGCTTGGTATGGGAACTGCTTGGCATCCGACCGCCAGGCACTACAGTTAATCAGTGATGCCAAAATCCCTGCCATCCAGGACCTCTATACCAAGCGGTGTCAGAGGAAGGCCATAACAATTATCAGCCGCTCAAGTCATAGACTGTTCACTCTGCTACCGCATGGCAAGCAGTGCCACTGCACCAAGTCTGGAACCAACAGCACCCTGAACAGCTTCTACCCCCAAGCCATAAGACTATTAAATAGTTTGTCTGGTTAGCCATTTGGCTATCTGCATTGACCGTTTTTCCACTCATTTTGACTCCTCACATACTGTACGCTGCTGCTACTGTCTATTATCTAGCCTGTTGCCTAGTCACTTTAGTCCTAGTTATATGTACATAGCCCGTCCAGCATCACTACTCTGGACGGTTCTGACTTAGAATATGTGGACAACTACAAATACCTAGGTGTCTGGTACCAGTACTGAGTCGATGTGCAGGGGTACAAGCAAATTTTTTTTAATGTATTTTTATTATTTCACCTTTATTTAACCAGGTAGGCTAGTTGAGAACAAGTTCTCATTTGCAACTGTGACCTGGCCAAGATAAAGCAAAGCAGTTCGACACATACAACACAGAGTTACACATGGAATAAACAAACATAGTCAATAATACAGTAGAAAAATCTATAAACAGCATGTGCAAATGAGGTAGGATAAGGGAGTTAAGGCAATAAATAGGCCATGGTGGCGAAGTAATTACAATATAGCAATTAAACACTGGAATGGTTGATGTGCAGAAGATGAATGTGCAAGTAGAGATACTGTGGTGCAAAGGAGCAAGATAAATAAATACAGTATGGGGATGAGGTAGTTGGATGGGCTATGTACAGGTGCAGTGATCTGTGAGCTGCTCTGACAGCTGGTGCTTAAAGCTAGTGAGGGAGATGTGTCTCCAGCCTCAGTGTTTTTTGCAATTTGTTCCAGTCATTGGCAGCAGAGAACTGGAAGGAAAGGTGGCCAAAGGAAGAATTGGCTTTGGGGGTGACCAGTGAGATATATCTGCTGGAGCGCATGCTACGGGTGGGTGCTGCTATGGTGACCAGTGAGCTGAGATAAGGCGGTGCTTTACCTAGTAGAGACTTGTAGACAACCTGGAGCCAGTGGGTTTGGTGACGAGTATGAAGAGAGGGCCTGCCAACGAGAGCGTACAGGTCGCAGTGGTGGGTAGTATATGGGGCTTTGGTGACAAAACGGATGGCACTGGTACTTTGGCAGCATGAGTGTTGGATGCTTTGTTGCGAAATAGAAAGCTGATTCTAGATTTCATTTTGGATTGGAGATGCTTAATGTGAGTCTGGGAGGAGAGTTTAGTCTAACCTTGTGTGTATATAGCTAAGTTATCGTTACACATTGTGTATTTATTATTACTTTTCTATTATTTATCTTTTATTTCTCTGCATTTTTGGGAAGAGTCCGGAAGTATTTCACTGTTTGTCTACACCTGTTGTTTACATAGCATGTATCTAATACATTTGATTTGAATTAAAATGGCTGAACGGGTAACAGTCAGGACAGGAGAAGCTGTTTGTCACCGAGGTAGACATCCTATCAAAGACCAGGAGGAGGATCTAAACTAGATGGAGCAGAAAGAAGAGTAAGGGATCTGGAGGAAGAGAGAGGCGGATGAAAAAAATCTATGACAGAAAAAGGAAGGGGTGAAGAAGAAGAGGAGGGAGGGGGGGGAAGAAGAGGAGGGAGGGGGGGGAAGAAGAGGAGGGAGGGGGAGGAAGAAGAGGAGGGAGGGGGTGGGAAGAAGAGGAGGGAGGGGGTGGGAAGAAGAGGAGGGAGGGGGTATACAGGACGTATTGAGAGAGACCGGGTGTGTGACGGTTATGGTCTTTCTCCCTAGAGGCAGATGGCTTCTTGTCTCAGAGAAGAGTTTGGAATAAAATACATTTAAAAAAAGGCCCTGGTTTCTTTTCAGCAGCCAGGCTCTGTTATTCACTGTGTGGGTGCAGCTGAGCAGACAGTGGGGAGAACAGAGGATCATGGGAAAATAGAACATAACACTAGTGTCTTTCTTTCTGTAAGGTCAGATAATGTAAGAACAACCATCCAAACAAAAACACACCACACACACACACAACATCTCATACAATTTCATCCAAACAGAAACATAGACGTGAATGGGGATGTAGTCAGTGATAAAATCTGTTTTACTATTCAGAAAGTGTAGCGAAAGGAAAATGTACAGCGCCAATTAAAAACAGGCCTGCCTGTGTCTGGAAGTATGACAGATCAACATTGAAAGCCTTCTGCCTTTTACAAAGTATGTAGCTACTGTATAAAATCTTTATAGTGGTAGCTCAATTATTTCCCAATGCCATCTTTATAGATCATGTTGTTTCCAACAGACTAACGGGTAGCTCAAGGACAAGGTCATTAAACTTCGAAATAACAAACAAACTACTATAACCTCAGAATAATATCCAAGCAGGCTAACCTCACATTATAGAACTAGGACCAGAACATGGACTAGAAATGCATTGATCACCTTCTTCCATCTCCCCACCAGCACCAGTTACATTAAACCAGTGATGGTTCTCAAACGCTCCCTATTCTGTGCATAGTGCACTTCTTTTGACCAAAGCCCTGAGGTACCAGAGGGTATAGGGTGCCATTTGGGAAGCTGTTGTTATATGGGAGAAAACTGGCAGGAGTTTGGTCACTGTAGCAACTCCCAGCACAAGTACAGACACATTGAGTTGAGCCGTGTGAACCGACGAGGCTGACACACAGCAGGTCACCAGACAGGTTGCGTGAGCCCCCCCCCCCCCCCGGGAGGAATGTACACACACACACACACAAGAATGAGGATTTACAAGAGAGTAAAGACAGCATGTGAGGGAGTATGTTTACTGTAGCTAGTGTGTCTGAAAACACAGGCTTGATACTGGCCAGAGTATTATAGTACACTGTTAACTAAAGATACAGGCTTGATACTGGCCAGAGTATTATAGTACAATGTTAACTAAAGATACAGGCTTGATACTGGCCAGAGTATTATAGTACACTGTTAACTAAAGATACAGGCTTGATACTGGCCAGAGTATTATAGTACACTGTTAACTAAAGATACAGGCTTGATACTGGCCAGAGTATTATAGTACACTGTTAACTAAAGATACAGGCTTGATACTGGCCAGAGTATTATAGTACACTGTTAACTAAAGATACAGGCTTGATACTGGCCAGAGTATTATAGTACACTGTTAACTAAAGATACAGGCTTGATACTGGCCAGAGTATTATAGTACACTGTTAACTAAAGATACAGGCTTGATACTGGCCAGAGTATTATAGTACACTGTTAACTAAAGATACAGGCTTGATACTGGCCAGAGTATTATAGTACACTGTTAACTAAAGATACAGGCTTGATACTGGCCAGAGTATTATAGTACACTGTTAACTAAAGATACAGGCTTGATACTGGACAAAGTATTATAGTACACTGTTAACTAAAGTCAGTAAAGATACAGGCCATTAGAACAAGCCTGACTCCACTCCATAGGGAAATATGCTACATCCCTAATGGCAACCTATTCCCTACGTAGTGCATTACTTTTGACCAGAGCCCTATAGGCCCTGGTCAAAAGTAGAGCACTATAAAGGGAATAGGGTGTCATTTGGGACACAGAGAGAGGAAACCGGAGGACTGCACTTTGACCTCCCGCTTTTTTGGTGGACGTGACCGACTGGCAGGTGTTTGTCCAACACTGAAAGCCTAAAATCAGGAGACCTGTCATTGGCCCAACTCGTCATGTTTTCCAAGACTGCATCCCAGATAGCACCCTATTCCCTATTTAGTGCACTACTTTTGATCAGGGCCTATAAGGATACTATAAAGATCTGGGCAAAAGTAGTGTACTAAATAGGGAATAGGGTGCCAGTTGGGACATAACCCAAGCTTGACAGATAGAAGTGTGACACTCAAAACAACACATTTTTACAGACACTGACATTACTGACTGACAGGCTGGCAGTCTGATGTCAAAACTCAAAGCATGCTCTAGATATCCACTCACATGTCTCAAAGCATGCTCTAGCTATCCACTCACATGTCTCAAAGCATGCTCTAGCTATCCACTCACATGTCTCGAAGCATGCTCTAGCTATCCACTCACATGTCTCAAAGCATGCTCTAGCTATCCACTCACATGTCTCAAAGCATGCACTAGCTATCCACTCACATGTCTCAAAGCATGCTCTAGCTATCCACTCACATGTCTCAAAGCATGCTCTAGATATTACTATACAAGGTCAGACAGTCTTTACTTGACCAGACCAAATAGCCTAGAACATGTACTTTCTGTATATCAGGTCCTGTATGTTTTCTAACAAATACAGACCATGCTATGGAGAACACTCCTGGAGGGGTTTAGTTTTATGTTAAGGATTCATCTCTGAACGTGTTGGAATCCGTCAGAGTCCATGAACTACTGACCAAGTCAAGAGCCTGCAGGGATAGAGCTGCCTCCTGCAGGGATAGAGCTGCCTCCTGCAGGGATAGAGCTGCCTCCTGCAGGGATAGAGCTGCCTCCTGCAGGGATAGAGCTGCCTCCTGCAGGGATAGAGCTGCCTCCTGCAGGGATAGAGCTGCCTCCTGCAGGGATAGAGCTGCAGGGATAGAGCTGCAGGGATAGAGCTGCAGGGATAGAGCTGCAGGGATAGAGCTGCAGGGATAGAGCTGCAGGGATAGAGCTGCAGGGATAGAGCTGCCTCCTGCAGGGATAGAGCTGCCTCCTGCAGGGATAGAGCTGCCTCCTGCAGGGATAGAGCTGCCTCCTGCAGTAAGGGCTTAAGGCTCTCTGTCCCCTTCACTCTAACTCCAGTGGACAGGCAGTGACATGAATAGCACAGCGCTGGTGGGTGTTGGAAAGGAGCGGAGAGGAAACGGACATCTTGCAGGACTCCGGCAGGACTGCCTTGTTGCTGTCAGTCGACTGATGAGACCAATGTGCTTCCCAAATGGCACCCTATTCCCCATATAGGGCATTACTTTTACCAGGGCAATGGTAGTGCACTACATAGGAAATATAGTGACATTTGGGAGGGACACAACCTTAATGCTGTTTATCAGAACTAAATGATTTGTTCAATATTCCAAGAAGCACCAGGGGTGTGTGGCTGGTATGAGAGGAACATAACAGAGCAGAATGTCAAGACAACTTCATCCAACCAAACATGGATGAAGGAAAGGCTTTGTGATTTCACCATGTTGAACAGTCAAAGACTGGAAATGTTTTTTTTTCTTCAATCACAACTAAGTGTGAAATGTGCTGTTGATATGCTATGGCTTGGTCCGGTTGCCACCTAGTGGTGAGATGTGGGAATTGCCAACACCCTAGACCGACAGTAGAATGAAAGCATTTCACATTGGCTAATATAATGAGTCACAGACAGTCAATATCCTTCAGCAGTTAGTTGATGAGAACAAATGGTGTGAAATGTGTGATTCATCTATCGCCCTAGAACAGTGTCTGTCTATTACACAGAATAACATCCCAGTCCTGTTGGTCATCATGACCTTTAATGAGAAGTGATGTCAGGAAGGAAACACCCCCCTGCAGAGACAATAAATAAAAATCTCTCTTGACAAACGGTTACATAATGAAACATCCTTATTGCAGATGCTGATAGAGTAGAAGGTAATGAACATGTTTTAGGGACAGGAGTTTTTCCAGACCGTGTGGCGAGACCAAGAAAAACTGGTCTGTTACAGTCCATAGCTAAGGCCCAGAGTTGTTCCTGTTCAGGTCACAACTATAGTCAGGAAACACAACAGTAGTAGACGTAGCACGTTAATACATAGTTAACCTGGTGCTATGGGAGAGAACCACCCCCCCCCCCCAATGTCACCACCATCCCCGTCCCCACCACTCACCACCCCCACCACTCACCATCACTCACCATCCCCGTCCCCACCACCACCATCCACCCACCATCCGCCACTCACCATCCACCCCCACCACACCAATCCCCATACTCACCATCCCCGTCCCCACGATCCACCATTCCCCGTCCCCCACCATTCCCCGTCCCCACGATCCACCATTCCCCGTCCCCCACCATTCCCCGTCCCCACGATCCACCATTCCCCGTCCCCCACCATTCCCCGTCCCCACCACTCACCATCCCCACCACTCACCATCCCCACCACTCACCAGCCACCCCCCAGCCACCCCCACCAATCCACACCAATCCCCACCAATCCCCACCAATCCCCATACTCACCATCCCCGTCCCCACGATCCACCACTCACCATCCCCCACCATCCCCACCAATCCCCGTCCCCACCACTCACCGTCCCCACCATAGTAACTTTTCATAGCACTTTTAGTTACATAAAGAATGTCAAAGCGATGTACTGTAGTAACTCACCTTACTGTCCTCTCTCTGGAAGGTGACCTTACGGGGTTCAGTGCGTCCCCGGCTCAGCCGGTGCCCCATCTTGTCCTTCAGCAGGGATGTGTAGCCCAGGTGTTCATAGATGGGGTTGGTGGTCATCTTGGCGATGTACTCTGCTGCCTTGGTCTCGATGTACAGGGTGATGAGGCCATCCGTCACCAAGTCATGGACCGTCTCAAAGCGCTTCTCCCCCACAAAGTGCTTCCCGTCATAGAACAGTCTGTAGTTCAGGGTCTGGTCCCCAAACCTGGGGAGAGGGAGGTAGAGTAGGTGGGTGGGTGGGGAGAGGGTTTTTGACAAGGTGTGTATATTTACTAAGTAAATGTGTGTGTGTACTGTGTACAGTACCTTAAGGCCAAGGTGTGTGTCCCTGGCTGTCTCTGGCTCTCTCTGACGAGGTAAGCCCCCTCTGCTCCTCCCAGTAGCTCATCTGCACACTCTCTCGATAGCATGCCATGGAACCTTGAGAGAGCCACAAGTGTCCCGTCAATGCCGCCACAAGTCTCCCGTCAATGCTGTGGCCTTGTCTATGGACCTTGATGTCTCTGTCCCTCTGGATTTAACACTCAATTATCCCCATCCCCATCTTGCGCACACACACACACACACACCTACCTTCAACACCCTTAGCACATGTAAAGCTTGACGTTAATGATAAATCACACAGCTAGAGCCAGTCTCCCCAGCAGCTATATTAGAACATGGATGAAAAATCAAAGTAAGTCCCACTACTCACTCTCTGCCGTAATATTTGGGTCTGGTCTCCATCTGTAAATCCAGAGGAGAGAGACAAGATACATTGGCTGACAGAGACATAGTCAGTTGAAAGGTCACTTCAATGGCTTGGCCAAGAGATCTAACAAGCTGTTTAGATTGAAGGATAAACCTTTCATAAAGGATGTCTACGTTGGGGAACAGATATTTCTGCCCGTCTGTCTCTCTGCCCGTCTGTCTCTCTGCCCGTCTGTCTCTCTGCCCGTCTGTCTCTCTGCCCGTCTGTCTCTCTGCCCGTCTGTCTCTCTGCCCGTCTGTCTCTCTGCCAATTCCATTTCATTTCAATTTAAGGAGCTTTATTGGCAAGGGAAACATATGTTTACATTGCCAAAGCAAGTGAAATAAACAAAAAATGTACAGTAAACATTACACTCACGAAAGTAAAAAAATAAAGATTTCAAATGGCATAATATGTATATCTACACAAAGTGTTGTAATGATGTGCAAATAGTTAATGTACAAAAGGGAAATAAATATAGGTTGTATTTACAATGGTGTTTGTTCTTCACTGGTTGCCCTTTTCTTGTGGCAACAGGTCACAAATCTTGCTACTGTGGTATTTCACTCAATAGATATGGGAGTTTATCAAAATTGGATTGGTTTTCGAATTCTTTGTGGGTTTGTGTAATCTGAAGGAAATGTGTGTCTCTAATATGGTCATACATTGGGCAGGAGGTTAGGAAGTGCAGCTCAGTTTCCACCTCATTTTGTGGGCAGTGTGCACATAGCCTGTCTTCTCTTGAGATCCAGGTTAGGTATTCTGCCACTGTGTACTCTGTATTCTGCCACTGTGTACAATCATCCTGCCAATTGCCTGACCTCTTAACCATTTGGTGCCAGATTAGAGATAAGAAAACAACAATGTGCTAAATGATTAGTTTATCACTATGTTCATTACATTATCACAAAATACTGTAGTCTATATGGTTGCCTCCATGATTCTGAGACACTTTGAGAGAAGGGTAGACAATGGGGGTGTAGTTTAATGTTTAAAGAGGTACAGTGCTGACCTCCTGAGGGCAGGTCATCCTCTTGGGCCGAGGAGCTTCCTGCTGGAGCCGGTACACTGTTAGAGACAAACATGGACTGTCAAGTAAAAAGCATAGTATTCAGTATTAGAATGGCTGCACTGCTGAGGCCACGATATGTACGCTAGAGAGTTACACAGCCTTACGGGCGCAGCACAGTCTACGGGAACTGAACCGACGGTGGTCCATTTCGCGTCGCATTCCAAAAATTCAGACGGACAAAGACTACGTAGACAGCAACACAAACGGACCTCCTTCAGCTCCGTTTAAGTAGACTGTAGACCGCTTCACACACAGAGACACTAATTCATGCATTATTTCCCTATGGGACAATAAAGTTTAGTAACGTATTCATTCATGCACTGTATGGGGTCATCAGCTGGACATACAGTACCACTACAGTCATCCCCAATGTATTCATCTCCTTTAAGTCACATTTTCACTCCACAGTTACCAGGCCGGTCCAGCTTATTTTTCTCAAATTTTGTGCACAAATTTGTTTACATCCCTGTGAGTGGGCATTCCTGCTTTGCCAAGAAAATCCATCCACCTGACAAGTTATTGGCCTTGCGATATATGTTCAAGCAGATGTCTAAACATTTATTTGAGTTAAACAATTATTAATAACGCCCCAATGCACTCCTCTTGCAGCTCCCTCTGTCAC
This sequence comes from Salmo salar, assembly GCF_965601325.2. Lineage (NCBI taxonomy): Eukaryota > Metazoa > Chordata > Actinopteri > Salmoniformes > Salmonidae > Salmo > Salmo salar. The sequence continues at coordinate 86,312,793 of NC_138295.1, forward strand.
ATGCTACATGCACAACACTATTTCTAACCATGGAACATGTTTGTGTGCAGTGGTCCCAGCAGGACTTGGGAGGGGCACTAGATTATGAGGAGTTAACTGTCCGTTAGGAAGTTAGAAGTTTATAGTTGCTCTAATATTGGACATGCAGCATACACAGTCTCTGTATGGCCACTGACAGTATGATTCAAAGATGGCAGGCTCACTTTTAGCCTAACTCAGAGCAAAGTCAACTAGGAACAGTAGAACACCAGGAGCTGTTAGCTAAATGGAAGATATCCACGGCCTAATGTCTCTCAGTGGTTTATATGACAGGTCCCATACATCACCAAACCCTCTGTGTGAATGTCAATGGATATTTCACAGAGGGATACATCCCAAATGGCACCCCATTCCCTATGCAGTGCAGTACTTTAGATCAGGGCCCATAGTGTACTATATAGAGAATAGGGTGCCATTTGGGACACAACTGTAGTCTAGGGCCTTAGTGCAGGATACGAACAGTGACTATTAAATCTTAGTACTGGGACACAATGGGGAGAAACAGTATGCATCCCAAAAGTCCCCCTACATAGTGCACTACTTTTGACCAGAGCCAAGTACTACAGTAAATAGGGTTTAATTCAGGACGCAACCAGAGTAGCACAGTAACACATGCAGCAGCAGCACTGAGCCAAGCTGCCATCAAGGATGAAGTGTACTTAAAGACTGAGTGCTCGGTGTAAATCAGTGAAACTGTTGAAAATGGAATGGAGAAAAAAAAACATGTAGCGAGTGAGATTAAATCACATCTATGGTTAAGCCACAGGATAATATATCATAGCTGAGCTGGGGACACTGGGCCTATTGTCTGTAATGTACCTATTCTAAGGGCATTACTGTAGACAAAGATTATACTATACTCATGGGATGCACTAAGTGTGTGTACCAAATGGCACCCTATTCCCTACATACTGCACTACTTTATAACAGATTTATTGGTGAAGAACACAAAATTATACACGTTTACATATTTAGTGCAAAAGTGATGCATTAAATAGGGAACAGGGTGCCATTTGAGAACGCATCCTAAGATTGTTGAACAAAACAGGATTAGAAGAGTCTTTGCCGAGAACTCTTTCCTCATTGTAATGTAACACAGCATTGGGAGTAGTGCCGTTTCCTCATTGTAATGTAACACAGCATTGGGAGTAGTGCCGTTTCCTCATTGTAATGTAACACAGCATTGGGAGTAGTGCCGTTTCCTCGTTGTAATGTAACACCGCATTGGGAGTAGTGCCGTTTCCTCATTGTAATGTAACACCGCATTGGGAGTAGTGCCGTTTCCTCATTGTAATGTAACACAGCATTGGGAGTAGTGCCGTTTCCTCGTTGTAATGTAACACAGCATTGGGAGTAGTGCCGTTTCCTCGTTGTAATGTAACACAGCATTGGGAGTAGTGCCGTTTCCTCATTGTAATGTAACACAGCATTGGGAGTAGTGCCGTTTCCTCATTGTAATGTAACACAGCATTGGGAGTAGTGCCGTTTCCTCATTGTAATGTAACACAGCATTGGGAGTAGTGCCGTTTCCTCGTTGTAATGTAACACAGCATTGGGAGTAGTGCCGTTTCCTCGTTGTAATGTAACACAGCATTGGGAGTAGTGCCGTTTCCTCATTGTAATGTAACACAGCATTGGGAGTAGTGCCGTTTCCTCATTGTAATGTAACACAGCATTGGGAGTAGTGCCGTTTCCTCATTGTAATGTAACACAGCATTGGGAGTAGTGCCGTTTCCTCATTGTAATGTAACACAGCATTGGGAGTAGTGCCGTTTCCTCGTTGTAATGTAACACAGCATTGGGAGTAGTGCCGTTTCCTCACTGTAATGTAACACAGCATTGGGAGTAGTGCCGTTTCCTCGTTGTAATGTAACACAGCATTGGGAGTAGTGCCGTTTCCTCATTGTAATGTAACAGCATTGGGAGTAGTGCCGTTTCCTCATTGTAATGTAACACAGCATTGGGAGTAGTGCCGTTTCCTCGTTGTAATGTAACACAGCATTGGGAGTAGTGCCGTTTCCTCATTGTAATGTAACAGCATTGGGAGTAGTGTAACAGGTTAAGTTTCTGTACTGGATCTTCCCCACAACAGACTTTCCATGCGGGAGGAGGCAGACTCCTGACTGAGTTTGTTTTAGTCGGGACAATTCACGTCAACCAGCAAGACCTGGACGTCTTCCACGGACACACACACAGGTTGTCTTCCACGAACATGAAGACATAGTGAGCTCCAGTGGAGGCTGCTGAGGGGAGAACGGCTCATAATAATGCCTGGAATGGAGTGAATGGAATGGTAACATGAACATGGTTGTGTATGACACCATTCCATTCCAGACATTATTAAGAGCCGTCCTCCCCTCAGCAGCCTCCACTGGTGAGCTCTAAAAATATCTCTCAGCTAGTGTTAGAAGACTGGAGAAGAGAGAGAAGAAACAGGAAGCTGTTCTGAGGCATGGCGCGTCCCAAGAAGCCTTACTGTACACACTAACTGTAACAGATGAAAGTATTTCTGCTTTAATATCCTTATATGATCACATAAGAGTCCTTTGTAGTGACATGTAGCAGCCTGGCGGCCATGATGACTAGGCTTCTAGCGTTCCACATTCCTCATGGACAACCAATGACTTTACAGTGGATAAACAGTACTTTAGACACTTACAGTAAGACTTCCATATGGGCGGTTGGTAATCCTCAGGATCTGAAACGACAACACAGGAGGCGGGTTAGTGGTCAGAGAGAGAGACAGACTCCCACATCCATTGGGTGAAATACCACAGTCTGCCATCACAGCAGCAAGATTTGTGACCTGTTGCCACAAGAAATATATATACATACACACACACACACACACTACATTTGAAATGTCTTTCTTTTGGAAATTCTGTAAGTGTCATGTTTACTGTTACTTTTTTATATGATCTATTTCACTTGCTTTGGCAAACATGTTTCCAATGCCAATAAAGCCCTTAAATTGGACAGAGAGACAGAGAGTGTTCAGAACTAGACAGAAGGGAGTTAAAGGGGTTAGACAACAGGCATATAGAACCGTTTTATTCTTTCTTGGGTGAATTGTCTGTCTCTCTGCGTCCCAGTTACATTCACTCTGAATGGATTATGAACTCATCACCATGGTTATTTCAGGGTTGTTTACATCTCAGTCTAGTTATTCTGCTAGACTAGCATAATTATACACAGGGTTTATTCACACTGAAGCCTCTTGAGATACTCATTGCTCAGTAAGTGAATAGTTTTATTCAGTCTCCCTGCTTCAAGGAACATCAGTACATGTCCACCTTATTATTTTACTTAACAGGCTCCCAATGGCACCCTATTCCCTACATTGGTCAAAAGTAGTGCACTAAAGCACTATGTAGGGAATAGGATACGATTTGGGATGCTGCCAAGGTTGCCACACAACAGATCTATAGCACCTAGTGCAGCCCAGGGATATGTCCCTTCTTCACAGATCCATCTTTATAAACACCTTTAAAGGCTAGCATTATGCCATGATGATGATACACAGTATTCATTACCCAAGAAGGGCAAGGCAAATTAGAAAAATTTGGAAATGCAATTTCCAGCCCAATACCCATGGGATCTGCTGTAACCTAAGGGGAAATGTGCTACTTTAATTGCATGGACGGTTGAGGTTTGTGTTTAGTGAAGGAAAATGTAACCACAATTTCTTACTCCTTGTACTCTGTCATCATGCCCACCGTGTTCCCTTGGTAACTCATAAGATGGTACAACTTCCTCCTGCATAATATACTACCTACTATACGCACCATAAGTACCTTGACATAGTCATGTACTGTTACAGTATACAAGCATATCTAATGAATTAGTATGGCTATACTATGGATCTCAGGCTGGCAAGGCTGTGCATGCCAACTAACCCAGAAACGTAGAAACCTACTGTAGGCTTAAGTCCTCTGCTACCTTAGACACTTAGTCAAGTATCATTGTGTAAATGTAGCTAGTAATACTGCAGCAGGTGGAATGATAGAATGTGTCCTTAATGCATCACATCTCTCTACTGTTCCCGGTGGAAGGATCTCACCCACAGCTGGAGTAACTGCGTGTGAACAATGAATCACATTAAAAAAGGTCAAATACACAGAGTTAATTTAAAAAGACCCAGGGACATCCATCTAGGGGTCAATATGGCAACCCACTGTCCCCCCCAGGGGACGGGCTACATGCTAACTACCCTATGGCTACCACAGGCCCACCTGAGAGAGTCAAGAAGAGCCAGGTGTGTGTCATTGTGCTCTCACTCTCAGTAGTGCACTATATTTATAGTCAACGACTCACTGGCAGACCAAACCTGCCTACTGTTATTGTCTGGAACCAATCAGACAATGACCGTCACAGTAAGTTTAGTCTGGATGAGTGACAGGTCCACTGGATCACCATGTCAACCACACTGACTTTTGTTGTCATCATTGGCAATTTCCATACAGTTACTATGAGAGAGCTTTGAGGTGCATATTCAGTGTGGGACCCAAGTGGCACCCTGTTCCCATGACCACATCCAGTTAACCCACCGTTCCTAGGCCGTCTTTGAAAATAGGCTGTCTTTGAAAATAAGAATTTGTTCTTAACTGACTTGCCTAGTTAAATAAAAAGATAAGAGGGGGAATAGGGAGCCATTAGGAAATGAACCATACTGTATGTCTACAGTGATATACTGGATGTGTCACTTGTCTACAGAAACTCAGAAGCTTGGTCATTATTCGCCAGAGCAGAGACGCAAATCAAAATTAAATGATTCTACTGCGGATCATTTGGAGAATGCTCTCTTTTTAATAACTGGTTATTCTGGAAGGGTATTGTCTGGGCTGGAGGTCCTTCAGGGCAGGCCAAGAGCTGACACATACTGCTCTAAAGGAGTTTAAGGTCATATTAAATGGATGGCATAAGGGCTATGCCACATTTGGCAAAGCACAAGATAAGGACTTGTTATAACACGCTTAAATAATATGACATGATTGGTGGAGTGTGCTGTATGCGTAGGCCTAAGAAAGGGTTTGGGAAAGCTGAAGAAGATATACTGGTTTGAGACCGAATTTCAAATAGGGAAAGTTTAACTCCTGCAGCCTGTGTTGTGGAGGAAGAATAGTGAGAGAACTCACACTCACAGTAGCTGGAGGGTAAGGGTTACCCCCTCAGGAGACAGACAGATAGGATATTCATTGTGTTGCCCTCCGTTACTCACCAGTCACTGGAAGAATTTGATCAAATAATTACAGCGTGTTCTCCGGGTGTTTGTTTTGGAAGCAAAGAGAATAAGAGATGAATAAAGATCAAGCTTAGCAAAGACGTCCTCCCCTGGGAGGACTTGTGCTCAAGCAAGATTTAACAAAATGTAGATTCCACGTGAGCGGAAAATATTTTTGGTATCTCAAATTGTTCTGGGAATTCTCACATGGAAATTTCATTGGGAGGAAGGATGTTTAATATGCTTTTACATTAGTATCCTCTCCCGCTGGTGTGGAATCACCCTGGAACACGCCTGTTCACAGAAAGAGACCCCACGCTCCTCTCAACATCATCACTATCCATATGGACAGCTAAACCCATCCAACATATGGCAACACACACACAGGGATGTAGCACTGCCCCTGTAGGGAGACCATCTGTGCATCCAACTGTTCTAAAACAAGCATAGCCAGACAGCAAGTAGGTGTGTGTGTTTGCATGCACAGGTATGCACAGATGTGTGTGCACACAGGTATGCACAATCACACGTACAGTGTGTACACAAGTGTGAAAAAAATGTGTGTGTGCACGCTGAGGGTCTTAGTGTGTTGTGAAATCTGTTATGAATGTATTGTAATGTTTTTAAAATTGTATAACTGCCTTAATTTTGCTGGACCCCAGGAAGAATAGCTACTGCCTTGGCAGGAACTAAAGGGGATCCATAATAAACCCCAGGAAGAGTAGCTGCTGCCTTGGCAGGAACTAAAGGGGATCCATAATAAACCCCAGGAAGAGTAGCTGCCGCCTTGGCAGGGACTAAAGGGGATCCATAATAAACCCCAGGAAGAGTAGCTGCTGCCTTGGCAGGAACTAAAGGGGATCCATAATAAACCCCAGGAAGAGTAGCTGCTGCCTTGGCAGGAACTAAAGGGGATCCATAATAAACCCCAGGAAGAATAGCTACTGCCTTGGCAGGGACTAAAGGGGATCCATAATAAACCCCAGGAAGAGTAGCTGCTGCCTTGGCAGGAACTAAAGGGGATCCATAATAAACCCCAGGAAGAGTAGCTGCTGCCTTGGCAGGAACTAAAGGGGATCCATAATAAACCCCAGGAAGAGTAGCTGCTGCCTTGGCAGGGACTAAAGGGGATCCATAATAAACCCCAGGAAGAGTAGCTGCTGCCTTGGCAGGAACTAAAGGGGATCCATAATAAACCCCAGGAAGAGTAGCTGCTGCCTTGGCAGGGACTAAAGGGGATCCATAATAAACCCCAGGAAGAGTAGCTGCTGCCTTGGCAGGAACTAAAGGGGATCCATAATAAATAACAATTTGGTGGGTTAGAAAACCCTTCGGACTGCAGACCCAGTGTGCTGGTTAGGTTAGCACCAGGCCAGGCTTCATTGTTTGGTAATGTGATTCCCTGGCTGCATGATGGAAGCCACTGAGGGAACCAGGGTTTCTAATGAATAATGAATGGAGGGAAAGACAGCAGACATGTTGCATTAAACAACTCACCATCTCTGTATGGAGACATTACATTTTTTCTGTTTTCATAAAAACAGACAACTGTTTAGTTTGTGTTTTTTAAGTCACTTCGAGGGTGAGAACCTCCTGAAGTTACGACAATGTTAAAAAAACAGAATCCTTATCTGTTGACACCAGTACTGTCCTGAAGCCTGACTAGTCATGACTAGTAACAGCTTCCACTCCACATGTAAATGCCTATGTGATGCAGAACAGAGTGGGACAGAAACACCTGCAGGATAATGATGTTGAAGAACAGACGGCTCTCTTCCTTTACAAGACTGTGTCTGCGTCACAATTGGCACACTGTTTCCTATATAGTGCACTGGTGGGCCAGGGCACTACATAGGGAACAGGGTGCCATTTGGGATGCATCCTATGAGACACAAATCCTGCCTCTATTACTATCCAACGGTGTGGTTGCAGGGCTAGGACAGAAGACAAGATACACTTTCATCCTGTATCCCCCAGCCAGAGCAGGGCAGAGTGTTTGCTGAGAGCTGTGTGACTAACAGTGTGCTGGTACACACTACTCAGCTCTCCTGTGCCAGGAATGCGGAGGAGTAGTCTCTCAGATCAGTGCACAGCACAAGCACAGCTACAAATGTTTTTTTTATCCAGGGGAAGGACAAATGATTGTGAAATATCACTAATCTCTTGTTTTTTTCCATTGGAGTATAATATACAGTGCAAGTCAGTGCCTGGGAAATGGCTTTTCATCAATGGTCTAATCTTCTTCCAAAACTGTATTACCCAGATTTCTATTGTTGGTATTATCCTACAGTGGGATGGATAAACATGGTTGGTATTATCCTACAGTGGGATGGATAAACCTTGTTGGTATTATCCTACAGTGGGATGGATAAACATGGTTGGTATTATCCTACAGTGGGATGGATAAACATGGTTGGTATTATCCTACAGTGGGATGGATAAACATGGTTGGTATTATCCTACAGTGGGATGGATAAACATGGTTGGTATTATCCTACAGTGGGATGGATAAACATGGTTGGTATTATCCTACAGTGGGATGGATAAACATGGTTGGTATTATCCTACAGTGGGATGGATAAACATGGTTGGTATTATCCTACAGTGGGATGGATAAACATGGTTGGTATTATCCTACAGTGGGATGGATAAACATGGTTGGTATTATCCTACAGTGGGATGGATAAACATGGTTGGTATTATCCTACAGTGGGATGGATAAACATGGTTGGTATTATCCTACAGTGGGATGGATAAACATGGTTGGTATTATCCTACAGTGGGATGGATAAACATGGTTGGTATTATCCTACAGTGGGATGGATAAACCTTGTTGGTATTATCCTACAGTGGGATGGATAAACATGGTTGGTATTATCCTACAGTGGGATGGATAAACATGGTTGGTATTATCCTACAGTGGGATGTCTTTCTGTCCATCCTGGTAGTTGATTGGCTGGACCGACCTCGCTCATGTACTGTAGTTTCCTCATACAACCGCTGTGTCTCCACCGAGAGAGGACGGTCTAGTCAATGAAGGCCTGCAGACTGGAGACTGTCACCTAGAAACAGCTGAAGACAGCAGCATCACAGCAACATTTGTTTATGGCAGCAGCAGGAAACCGAGGGGCTAATGCGAAGCAGAACGTGTTGTGTTCACAGATTCATTTCTGAGGTCGCATCACAAATGGCACCCTATTCCCTATATAGTACACTACTTTTGACCAGATCCTTATGGGCACTGATCAAAAGTAGTGCACTATATAGGGTACATGGTGTCATTTGGGATGCAGATGGAGTCATACGCCTCATAGAAAAGATTATTCAAAATGTCTCTGTCAGCCAGAAAGCTCTCCAGGAAGATAATGATAGCCATGTGTGACAGGCCCTCTGTCCCTGGCAGCACAGCACCTCGTAACGTCTGGTAATTATATCGAGAGCCCAACAATAATGACAAGCCTCTACACCACAGTCAGAAAATACTTTCCCCTTAAAAAAGATGCAGTGGTCAAGTGGTAAATCCAGAGCTTTTGGCAACGGACTCATGAGATAATGTCCTGTGAAGTATGAGGTCCGCACAGACAGCCTGTATCAGCCTGGAACCAATCGCCTGCGTCCCAAATGGCTCCCTATTCCTTATGTAGTGCACTTCATAGAGAATAGGGTACCATTTGGGATACAAACATTGTGTCTGGCTCCCATGGGCAGCAGAGCCTTCTGAGTAAGTTGACAGTGGTATGGTGGTGTGGTATGGTTGGGTAGGGGATTAGAAGACATTAAATAAATACAGGCCATCATATCATATGTTCACTCTGACAACGACGACCCAGCAGCAATAGGATCAAAGGCCAGTGCTACTCCCCCCCCCCACTGTACATTCTGTAACTTCTGGTCACACTTATCTTAACCTGAGTCAATCATGTAGAGGATAGGAAGAGACTGATGTCACAAATGTTCAGAATATGACCTGGAAAAGTGCCACAGCTGCTCAAACAAACTGAGTGTGAAACAGCAGTCGCTGGCTCTAGCCTCCTCCCGAACACACAGTATAACTGAGTGTGAAACAGCAGTCTCTGGCTCTAGCCTCCTCCTGAACACACAGTATAACTGAGTGTGAAACAGCAGTCGCTGGCTCTAGCCTCCTCCTGAACACACAGTATAACCGAGTGTGAAACAGCAGTCGCTGGCTCTAGCCTCCTCCTGAACACACAGTATAACCGAGTGTGAAACAGCAGTCTCTGGCTCTAGCCTCCTCCTGAACACACAGTATAACCGAGTGTGAAACAGCAGTCTCTGGCTCTAGCCTCCTCCTGAACACACAGTATAACCGAGTGTGAAACAGCAGTCGCTGGCTCTAGCCTCCTCCTGAACACACAGTATAACTGAGTGTGAAACAGCAGTCTCTGGCTCTAGCCTCCTCCTGAACACACAGTATAACTGAGTGTGAAACAGCAGTCGCTGGCTCTAGCCTCCTCCTGAACACACAGTATAACTGAGTGTGAAACAGCAGTCTCTGGCTCTAGCCTCCTCCTGAACACACAGTATAACTGAGTGTGTAACAGCAGTCTCTGGCTCTAGCCTCCTCCTGAACACACAGTATAACTGAGTGTGAAATAGCAGCCTCTGGCTCTAGCCTCCTCCTGAACACACAGTATAACCGAGTGTGAAACAGCAGTCGCTGGCTCTAGCCTCCTCCTGAACACACAGTATAACCGAGTGTGAAACAGCAGTCGCTGGCTCTAGCCTCCTCCCGAACACACAGTATAACTGAGTGTGAAACAGCAGTCTCTGGCTCTAGCCTCCTCCTGAACACACAGTATAACTGAGTGTGAAACAGCAGTCGCTGGCTCTAGCCTCCTCCTGAACACACAGTGTAGATAAACGTGTGGTGCCCATGTTTGTCAGGGTATAAAGTACAAACAACCCTATCACTGTTGGTTAATGTATGTGGAGGCCACGCCAGTAACCACAGGGAGGGTGTGTGTGTGTGTGTGTGGTATATGCCAGTGGAGAAGAGGTTATTCTAGTAGTTTAATAGCCAGGAGAGGGAGAGTGTGTGTGTTGTGTCTGTCTACCCGGAGGAAAAGTCTCCCCTAAAATAAAATCCACCATAGTGAAGCATATGTTGCTGGTCTCACAAACCATCAGTGAACATAGGAACAGTCAACTGTGCAGGGCAAAGTGTTGTTTGTTAAAGAAACCCAGAGAATCTTCTAGGCATCTTCTATAGGCATCTAAAGACAATCAGAACAGCATATATGGCATCTTGCCAACTAGTGAGTGACCAACTTCAAAATGTTTTACTGGCAATAAACAAGTCTTCTTGAAATGTCACATCAAGCCCCAGTCTTCATGGGGGCATGATGGAAAATGGTAGATTTTGTTAGAGGGACCCCATCCCTGGTGCCCCTACTAACAGAATATAGCAGTGGCCACAAGGGCCAGTCAACAAGGATTATGGGGACAATTGAGAATTTAATGGTAGTTATCCAAAGAAAAACAGATGTATATCAATGACAATTCCAACCCTACAATCTCAGCCTGTTCATTGAGGCGTTCACTTCCTATTCAAGATGATTCCTCACTGAAACCAGACGCAAGAAGGTATGCGTTAAAATACATTTTATTTGCGAACGAGTAGACTGGTATGTCACTCTCAATCAAGCTCTTGAAAGTGGAACGTTTATCATTCTATGTTCAGCGGCGGCAGATGTGAAAGAGAGCAAGAGATGAGAGGAGGCATGAAATGAATTATTATCGATGCGAACGTAGACGACTGTCGTCGTGACTTATTGGGTGATGTCTGTCAATTACGCACAGATCGATATTTTGTTTAAGTTACATAATGTGTATCACAAACGAAATTCATGCATGCCAGCTTTGACACGGTTAACTCACAAGCCCCTATATTAATTGCATTATGCAATAAATATTGAAGAGAGAGAGAATAACAAGCGTGATAATAGTATAATTGAAAAGCCTAACAAATAAAATGTTAAGGCCGAATAATATATAGTAAATTGTTTGTTATTTGTTTCATCAAACTAAATATTTTAATTTAGGGCTCTTACCAGAAGACACTGATGAACCCGACAGGCTTGAGTTGCTGGATGCTGCCATCCCAATCCGCTTCAGGCTCGGTCTGTTCACTCGCGGTCGGTCGAGGTGCGCTCACAGCTCGGTAGTCCGTCCATCTCACGTAGCGTAGGCTACTCTAACTCGCTGCTTTGGCACGAACTAACACGGTTTATTTTACGTCCGTTTTCTGAATTGCTGCTCTTGTATGTGTAACGTTCCAGCGCGCTTTCAATTCGTTTCCCTGGCGGTTCCCTGCGCGCCGTATATTGCCGCATTTACTGTAGCTCCACTCACTGGCAGTGGTGTAAAAATAGTCAGACAGGATCACAGGAACAATATCAACTTTCGATCATCTTGTCTAAATGCACAACTATACACACCATTAAAGTTGGTCAAATGTATCCACTGGAAGGGCGGCATATGCTTTCGCCATGTTGAATTAAAAACACAGTATCGTTTTCCATGTGGTGGTGCCACTTCTGGGATCGTATAAACACACTACACTGCGACGGAGCCGCCTTCTTAAAGTGGAAGTATTCAGTAGACTAGAAGAGACCTCTGAACTCCAGTCAATCTGAAGCAGATCTATTCCTCTGAGCTCTGACCTTTGATTTCAATATGACGATGATGATGATGACAGAGTGGGTGGGTGCAGGGCAGGCTGCTGCTGGTTCAGTGTCCCCACTCCCATAATAATAACAAATAGCCAGAATAAAATACAGATTTGAGGATGTTTAATCAGAGAATTAACATGATGACAACTGTATTCGGCTATATTGCATGTGTCCATCTCCAAACCAAGTCCATTTACACCGTTTAAACCATAGGACATTGATTTCAACAGCCTAAAAATAGGTCCTCTCTAGGCTATATTTTTATAGCACAGGAAGCCCAATTCTGATATTTTGTTTGACCAATCAGATCAGCTCTGAAAAATATATTGATGTGAAAAGATCTGATGTGATTGGTCAAAAGACCAATTAGTGAAAAAAATATCAGAATTGGGCTGCCTGTCTAAATGCAGCCTTTGTCACCTCACATCAGGGGCGGAGCCAGGGATTTTGGGCCCTATGAAAATATATCACATTGGGCCCCACCACCACAGGACACACCAACCCTGCACAATTTCTGTAACCACACACCTCCAGAAGCCAATCAACCCATTCAAAGCTTTAAATAACTCTACCTCTGCAGGCTTGCGACTCTCTTTTAGTCCAGTATTTACTGTATGATATTTACTGACAGCGAGCTGTGAAAATATAACACTGCAGACATGCATGCAACATTCAGCATACAGTGGAATTCACTATTTGATGGAAGACTGATACCCTCTATAAGAAATGTGCTAAAGGCCATCTTTTACAGTCTAAATGTCATTTTAATGGCAAAAATCTTGAATGGAAAATTCTCTTAACATGAATGAATAACATAAAATAAATATAACTTAAATATACATGAACCTCTTCAATTAAAATAAATTAACTGTATCATCTATAGAATGATATAACAGACGAAACAATAAAATCAGCAGCAGATTGTTGAACTAAGTACACATACCAACTAGAAAAGAAGCAGCTGGAAAAGTGGAAATGGAAAACAAAAAGGAAATGAAAAGGCCTGATGATGGCGCCAGAGGAAAGGTCAAGAGGTCACCAAATCAATAGGTTTCTTCCACGTGGGGTCTTGATTGTGCACAACAAATGTTATGGCAATCCAGATTTATCTTGTTCTCAGCCTGTTCTCAGTCTTGTTCTCAGCCTGTGGGCATCATGTGTGTAGTGATCCAATATCCATAGCCATGCCATTTAACAGTTATCACTGGCCCTTGCTCAGCCTTACCAAGAGCCCAGCGCCGAGCCTTCTTGCTAGCAAAGTCCCTGATCAAGTCTTTGAAGTCCAGCTTTCTAACTAACTGACTTTCAATGGACAGCATGGCAAGACTGCACAGCCTGCCCTGGGACATAGTGGACCTCAAATAGTTGATCAGTTTTAGCTTACTGAAAGCTCTCTCGCCACCAGAAACAGTCACAGGCAGTGTGGAAAATATAAGTAAAGCAATACACACTTCTCCAAGAAATGTTTTGCAGCTGCATCTTACAAATTCCATTCAGGAGAACAAGAGGGACAAGTTAGGGGAGAAAGTGGCAGCATATACAGTGTTCAGGTGTAAGATCTCTGGAATACTTCATGATCAGTGGTTGACACACAGAAGGGACTTTATCCTCACTAATCTGCCCAACTTTCAGAACAGCAGAAGATTATTCTACAATGTTGCAGTGGTGTGGAACCTAGTGTCCAAGTCACTTATGATGTTGTCCATAGCAGTAAAAACACTGTGCTCCGAAACATCGTTCCTACACTGTCCTGAGCTGTCTCCTCTTCAGAGGTCTCATCATGGAATCTCTTCCTTTTCCTCTGGCGGCTGTGTTCCTTGCTAAATTGAGGTGCAACATTCATTTGCGTAGCAATCAGTGTTTCCTCAGACAGGAGCTCCCTTCCATCTCTAAGAGCCTGCATCTCCTCCTTTAAGGCTCTGAAATTGTCTGCTTCTGAGTCAAGTGAGATGTTTCATGACTGGATAATCACATTACCTGCAATTATGCCAACTGACATGTCATTGAACACAATGCTGCTCACCTCCTTCTTCAGTTGGGAGTAGGGCTGGTTCAGGGGTATGGGGATGGGGAGACAGGGCTGGTTCAGGGGTATGGGGATGTGGAGACAGGGCTGGTTCAGGGGTATGGAGATGGGGAGACAGGGCTGGTTCAGGGGTATGGGGATGGGGAGACAGGGCTGGTTCAGGGGTATGGGGATGTGGAGACAGGGCTGGTTCAGGGGTATGGGGATGGGGAGACAGGGCTGGTTCAGAGGTATGGGGATGGGGAGACAGGGCTGGTTCAGGGGTATGGGGATGGGGAGACAGGGCTGGTTCAGGGGTATGGGAATGGGGAGACAGGGCTGGTTCAGGGGTATGGGGATGGAGCGACAGGGCTGGTTCAGGGGTATGGGGATGGGGAGACAGGGCTGGTTCAGGGGTATGGGGATGTGGAGACAGGGCTGGTTCAGGGGTATGGGGATGGGGAGACAGGGCTGGTTCAGGGGTATGGGGATGGGGAGACAGGGCTGGTTCAGGGGTATGGGGATGGGGAGACAGGGCTGGTTCAGAGGTATGGGGATGGGGAGACAGGGCTGGTTCAGGGGTATGGGGATGGGGAGACAGGGCTGGTTCAGGGGTATGGGAATGGGGAGACAGGGCTGGTTCAGGGGTATGGGGATGGAGCGACAGGGCTGGTTCAGGGGTATGGGGATGGGGAGACAGGGCTGGTTCAGGGGGATGGGGATGGGGAGACAGGGCTGGTTCAGGGGTATGGGGATGGGGAGACAGGGCTGTTCAGGGGTATGGGGATGGGGAGACAGGGCTGGTTCAGGGGGATGGGGATGGGGAGACAGGGCTGGTTCAGGGGTATGGGGATGGGGAGACAGGGCTGGTTCAGGGGGATGGGGATGGGGAGACAGGGCTGGTTCAGGGGTATGGGGATGGGGAGACAGGGCTGGTTCAGGGGTATGGGGAGACAGGGCTGGTTCAGGGGTATGGGGAGACAGGGCTGGTTCAGGGGTATGGGGATGGGGAGACAGGGCTGCTGAGCCTGAAGCTGCATCTGTTGGGCCTGGCACCAGGCAGGGGCAGGGACAACTCATTTAGTATGAATAGTTTGGTAAAAGTTTTCCTGCATTGATTAAATGTCGGCTAAAAGAGGAGCGAAATGTAAACATTTTCTGTGAAGATATTAACTAATGTTAGGGGAGCAAAAGTAGCCCATTTCACTATGGACTAAACTAACAGGTTCATTTCCACCACACACGGACTCCACCCAACTTCCTTTGTGAAAAATTGGGTGACATACTCTCACCCTTTCTTTTCTCTCTCCTGTCTTTTTCTTTCTTTTCATGTTTGGAAGCCTGATTTTTCTTTAGGAAGCTGAGACATGCTCCACCGGTAATTCACTGCTAGCAAGTACCGTTCACGCCTGGTTTGGGGGTTAGGTCCGAACCATTTGATGTAAACAATCATTTAATATTGAAAGAAATGTACCTAATGTTCTAATACTTTTTTAGGGCCCCTTTCAGTCACAGGCCCTTAGAATCGTCCTAACTTCCCTCCACACACAGCGCCCCTGCCTCACATAGCATGCATGTGTGTGTTTCTCAGACCACACAATTTAAAATCTATTTAGCTAGGCATACTAAAATGTCTCCCACGATTAGGGGAATGTATCAATTTGAGTGTAGGCTCTAGCCTGCATTTGGTAAAAATGTTAGTGCCTCACTTCATTTATTAACCATGTGCACATAAATAATTCACCCAAGATAAACATGTGAATAGGCCTATATCCATTTATCTAAAACCAAAAAGCTAAAAATACAATGCCTGAAGAAAAAAGTAACATTCATGAACCATCTGGATAGACCGTAAACAAATGGTGTCGAACTTAGCAGTTGTGAAAGTTCTTGGACATTTAGAATTGTTGAGAAGCAGAACCAGAAACGGACTGTCGGGATGAGGATTTGATTGCGCAAGACAGCATGAAATCACATGACCACTCACCCAGTTGATCATGTGACCAATCCATTTTTGTAACAACAGCCGAGCAGCAACGTGAAACTACAGATGATCTGATTTATCTTCCTTCTATTACACGGATTAGCTGGCTGCTCTGAACTCCAGAGGAGGCGAGCCCAAATGATGAGGTATGTTTGCAAAATAAAGCTGTATGAAAGTCTGGTCATTGGTTATTCAGTGCAGTTCTCTCAATGGTTATTTGACTAGGCTAGCTAATTCCTTCTTTTTTTATATTGAACATACTTTAAAAAATACATGCGCAAACTAGCTAAAGCAGACATTTGATGATGCAAAAATGTGTGAGAATGAAATTGTGTTGAAACTAAACTATCAAATGTATCTGCTCTCCACTCACCCCTGACAGAATGTTGAAGGAGACGCTGTGTGTCCTCCTGTGGGCTTCCCTGGAGGCAACACAGTCAAGGGGCTGCTCGAGTTTCTTCTGCCGGAAATCTCACCGTGTCAGCATGCTCTCCAGAGGAGCCGACCCTGGCAAGCCGCTCTTTCTCACCCCCTACCTGGAAAAGGGCAACATCGAAGAGGGTAGGTTGGTTTACTTTACTCAGAAACGATATTTTGGTATTTTGTTCATTTGTTCAACTGTTAATACTATCCCTAATGTTGTACATGGCAGTTGTCAAATGTAAAAAAAAAAAATAGACGAGATTGCGTTATGCATCATATGTTATTTGCATCATTAACACAGTTAGGATCCCCATTAGCTGTTGCACGTGCAGCAGCTACTCTTCCTGGGGTCCACGCCACAAAACATGACATGACACTGTGCAGAACAGTTCTTACGATGTTGTGACGTTAACATCATGAATGTTACAGTATTACACAGAAGTCTGATGAAGACTAATCATAGTGTTCAGATGAAACTAGGTTTGGGACAGTTATTTGAAAGCAATGACCTGTTCTCTCTTTCAGCCCGGAAGCAGAGTCTGGTAGGTCCCCTGCCTGGTGCCAGTGTGAAGAGTTATGCCGGCTACCTCACTGTCAACAACAAATACAACAGTAACCTCTACTTCTGGTTCTTCCCTGCTCAGGTACACTACACTACAGTACTATCTGTCCCAAATGGCACCCTGTTCCCTTTGTAGTGCACTACTTTTGACCAGGGCCCCATAGAGAATAGGGTGCCACCCATATCAGCTGCAGTGTTCTCCTCCTCAGTTTCACTCATGACAGGAATGAACAGCACGTGTTTGTCTAGCAATCACCTTTTATCAGCTCCTGTAAAGGACTGTGTGACTCAGGGCAACGTTTTATTTGGATTGTACATTTCAACATGTTTTGGTTTCAGAAAACTTAACAAAAGACTTATGGGCTTAGCCCCTATAAAGTAAGTACAAAACAAGTCCTTTCTGCTACCTACATTACCAAGGTCCTAGTGATAAAACAGTGTTTACTTCCTAACTGGGTGTCAACGACTGAGCCACAAGGTGACAGTGTTGTATTAGAAGGGCTTTGGGTGGAGGCCTCTCACTGCGAGTTCCAGTATCCACCGTTAGATAACTACTAACCTGTATCTGTCTGTCTGTCTGTCTGTCTGTCTGTCTGTCTGTCTGTCTGTCTGTCTGTCTGTCTGTCTGTCTGTCTGTCTGTCTGTCTGTCTGTCTGTCTGTCTGTCTGTCTGTCTGCAGGAGAGGCCTGAGACCGCTCCAGTCCTGCTGTGGCTGCAGGGGGGTCCTGGGGGCACGTCTATGTTTGGGCTGTTTGTAGAACATGGACCCTACGTTGTATTGAAGAACCTAACAGGTACCAACATAGCCATATGTGTCTGTACTGACCCCTGTCTAGTGTATAATAACATGTCTGTACTGACCCCTGTCTAGTGTATAATAACGTGTCTCTGTACTGACCCCTGTCTAGTGTATAATAACGTGTCTGTACTGACCCCTGTCTAGTGTATAATAACGTGTCTCTGTACTGACCCCTGTCTAGTGTATAATAACGTGTCTCTGTACTGACCCCTGTCTAGTGTATAATAACGTGTCTGTAATGACCCCTGTCTAGTGTATAATAACGTGTCTGTACTGACCCCTGTCTAGTGTATAATAACGTGTCTGTACTGACCCCTGTCTAGTGTATAATAACGTGTCTATACTGACCCCTGTCTAGTGTATAATAACGTGTCTGTACTGACCCCTGTCTAGTGTATAATAACGTGTCTCTGTACTGACCCCTGTCTAGTGTATAATAACGTGTCTCTGTACTGACCCCTGTCTAGTGTGTAATAACGTGTCTGTACTGACCCCTGTCTAGTGTGTAATAACGTGTCTGTACTGACCCCTGTCTAGTGTGTAATAACGTGTCTGTACTGACCCCTGTCTAGTGTATAATAACGTGTCTCTGTACTGACCCCTGTCTAGTGTGTAATAACGTGTCTCTGTACTGACCCCTGTCTAGTGTGTAATAACGTGTCTCTGTACTGACCCCTGTCTAGTGTATAATAACGTGTCTGTACTGACCCCTGTCTAGTGTATAATAACGTGTCTCTGTACTGACCCCTGTCTAGTGTATAATAACGTGTCTGTACTGACCCCTGTCTAGTGTGTAATAACGTGTCTGTACTGACCCCTGTCTAGTGTGTAATAACGTGTCTCTGTACTGACCCCTGTCTAGTGTGTAATAACGTGTCTGTACTGACCCCTGTCTAGTGTATAATAACGTGTCTGTACTGACCCCTGTCTAGTGTATAATAACGTGTCTGTACTGACCCCTGTCTAGTGTATAATAACGTGTCTGTACTGACCCCTGTCTAGTGTATAATAACGTGTCTGTACTGACCCCTGTCTAGTGTATAATAACGTGTCTGTACTGACCCCTGTCTAGTGTGTAATAACGTGTCTCTGTACTGACCCCTGTCTAGTGTATAATAACGTGTCTGTACTGACCCCTGTCTAGTGTATAATAACGTGTCTGTACTGACCCCTGTCTAGTGTATAATAACGTGTCTCTGTACTGACCCCTGTCTAGTGTGTAATAACGTGTCTCTGTACTGACCCCTGTCTAGTGTGTAATAACGTGTCTCTGTACTGACCCCTGTCTAGTGTATAATAACGTGTCTGTACTGACCCCTGTCTAGTGTATAATAACGTGTCTCTGTACTGACCCCTGTCTAGTGTATAATAACGTGTCTGTACTGACCCCTGTCTAGTGTATAATAACGTGTCTCTGTACTGACCCCTGTCTAGTGTATAATAACGTGTCTGTACTGACCCCTGTCTAGTGTGTAATAACGTGTCTGTACTGACCCCTGTCTAGTGTGTAATAACGTGTCTCTGTACTGACCCCTGTCTAGTGTGTAATAACGTGTCTGTACTGACCCCTGTCTAGTGTGTAATAACGTGTCTGTACTGACCCCTGTCTAGTGTATAATAACGTGTCTGTACTGACCCCTGTCTAGTGTATAATAACGTGTCTGTACTGACCCCTGTCTAGTGTATAATAACGTGTCTGTACTGACCCCTGTCTAGTGTATAATAACGTGTCTCTGTACTCACCCCTGTCTAGTGTATAATAACGTGTCTGTACTGACCCCTGTCTAGTGTATAATAACGTGTCTGTACTGACCCCTGTCTAGTGTATAATAACGTGTCTGTACTGACCCCTGTCTAGTGTATAATAACGTGTCTCTGTACTCACCCCTGTCTAGTGTATAATAACGTGTCTCTGTACTGACCCCTGTCTAGTGTATAATAACGTGTCTGTACTGACCCCTGTCTAGTGTATAATAACGTGTCTGTACTGACCCCTGTCTAGTGTATAATAACGTGTCTGTACTGACCCCTGTCTAGTGTATAATAACGTGTCTGTACTGACCCCTGTCTAGTGTGTAATAACGTGTCTCTGTACTGACCCCTGTCTAGTGTATAATAACATGTCTGTACTGACCCCTGTCTAGTGTATAATAACGTGTCTCTGTACTGACCCCTGTCTAGTGTATAATAACGTGTCTGTACTGACCCCTGTCTAGTGTATAATAACGTGTCTCTGTACTGACCCCTGTCTAGTGTGTAATAACGTGTCTGTACTGACCCCTGTCTAGTGTATAATAACGTGTCTGTACTGACCCCTGTCTAGTGTGTAATAACGTGTCTGTACTGACCCCTGTCTAGTGTATAATAACGTGTCTCTGTACTGACCCCTGTCTAGTGTGTAATAACGTGTCTCTGTACTGACCCCTGTCTAGTGTATAATAACGTGTCTGTACTGACCCCTGTCTAGTGTATAATAACGTGTCTGTACTGACCCCTGTCTAGTGTATAATAACGTGTCTCTGTACTGACCCCTGTCTAGTGTGTAATAACGTGTCTCTGTACTGACCCCTGTCTAGTGTATAATAACGTGTCTGTACTGACCCCTGTCTAGTGTATAATAACGTGTCTCTGTACTGACCCCTGTCTAGTGTATAATAACGTGTCTGTACTGACCCCTGTCTAGTGTATAATAACGTGTCTCTGTACTGACCCCTGTCTAGTGTATAATAACGTGTCTGTACTGACCCCTGTCTAGTGTATAATAACGTGTCTCTGTACTGACCCCTGTCTAGTGTATAATAACGTGTCTGTACTGACCCCTGTCTAGTGTGTAATAACGTGTCTGTACTGACCCCTGTCTAGTGTGTAATAACGTGTCTCTGTACTGACCCCTGTCTAGTGTGTAATAACGTGTCTGTACTGACCCCTGTCTAGTGTGTAATAACGTGTCTGTACTGACCCCTGTCTAGTGTATAATAACGTGTCTGTACTGACCCCTGTCTAGTGTATAATAACGTGTCTGTACTGACCCCTGTCTAGTGTATAATAACGTGTCTGTACTGACCCCTGTCTAGTGTATAATAACGTGTCTCTGTACTCACCCCTGTCTAGTGTATAATAACGTGTCTGTACTGACCCCTGTCTAGTGTATAATAACGTGTCTGTACTGACCCCTGTCTAGTGTATAATAACGTGTCTGTACTGACCCCTGTCTAGTGTATAATAACGTGTCTCTGTACTCACCCCTGTCTAGTGTATAATAACGTGTCTCTGTACTGACCCCTGTCTAGTGTATAATAACGTGTCTGTACTGACCCCTGTCTAGTGTATAATAACGTGTCTGTACTGACCCCTGTCTAGTGTGTAATAACGTGTCTCTGTACTGACCCCTGTCTAGTGTATAATAACGTGTCTCTGTACTGACCCCTGTCTAGTGTATAATAACGTGTCTGTACTGACCCCTGTCTAGTGTATAATAACGTGTCTGTACTGACCCCTGTCTAGTGTATAATAACGTGTCTCTGTACTCACCCCTGTCTAGTGTATAATAACGTGTCTCTGTACTCACCCCTGTCTAGTGTATAATAACGTGTCTCTGTACTGACCCCTGTCTAGTGTATAATAACGTGTGTCTGTACTGACCCCTGTCTAGTGTATAATAACGTGTCTGTACTGACCCCTGTCTAGTGTGTAATAACGTGTCTGTACTGACCCCTGTCTAGTGTATAATAACGTGTCTCTGTACTGACCCCTGTCTAGTGTATAATAACGTGTCTCTGTACTGACCCCTGTCTAGTGTGTAATAACGTGTCTCTGTACTGACCCCTGTCTAGTGTATAATAACGTGTCTCTGTACTGACCCCTGTCTAGTGTATAATAACGTGTCTCTGTACTGACCCCTGTCTAATGTATAATAACGTGTCTGTACTGACCCCTGTCTAGTGTATAATAACGTGTCTGTACTGACCCCTGTCTAGTGTACTGACCCCTGTCTGTACTGACCCCTGTCTAGTGTATAATAACGTGTCTCTGTACTGACCCCTGTCTAGTGTATAATAACGTGTCTGTACTGACCCCTGTCTAGTGTATAATAACGTGTCTCTGTACTCACCCCTGTCTAGTGTATAATAACGTGTCTCTGTACTCACCCCTGTCTAGTGTATAATAACGTGTCTCTGTACTGACCCCTGTCTAGTGTATAATAACGTGTGTCTGTACTGACCCCTGTCTAATGTATAATAACGTGTCTGTACTGACCCCTGTCTAGTGTATAATAACGTGTCTGTACTGACCCCTGTCTAGTGTACTGACCCCTGTCTGTACTGACCCCTGTCTAGTGTATAATAACGTGTCTCTGTACTGACCCCTGTCTAGTGTATAATAACGTGTCTGTACTGACCCCTGTCTAGTGTATAATAACGTGTCTCTGTACTCACCCCTGTCTAGTGTATAATAACGTGTCTCTGTACTCACCCCTGTCTAGTGTATAATAACGTGTCTCTGTACTGACCCCTGTCTAGTGTATAATAACGTGTGTCTGTACTGACCCCTGTCTAGTGTATAATAACGTGTCTGTACTGACCCCTGTCTAGTGTGTAATAACGTGTCTGTACTGACCCCTGTCTAGTGTATAATAACGTGTCTCTGTACTGACCCCTGTCTAGTGTATAATAACGTGTCTCTGTACTGACCCCTGTCTAGTGTGTAATAACGTGTCTCTGTACTGACCCCTGTCTAGTGTATAATAACGTGTCTCTGTACTGACCCCTGTCTAGTGTATAATAACGTGTCTCTGTACTGACCCCTGTCTAATGTATAATAACGTGTCTGTACTGACCCCTGTCTAGTGTATAATAACGTGTCTGTACTGACCCCTGTCTAGTGTACTGACCCCTGTCTGTACTGACCCCTGTCTAGTGTATAATAACGTGTCTGCACTGACCCCTGTCTAGTGTATAATAACGTGTCTGTACCTGACCCCTGTCTAGTGTATAATAACGTGTCTCTGTACTGACCCCTGTCTAGTGTATAATAACGTGTCTGTACTGACCCCTGTCTAGTGTATAATAACGTGTCTCTGTACTGACCCCTGTCTAGTGTGTAATAACGTGTCTGTACTGACCCCTGTCTAGTGTATAATAACGTGTCTCTGTACTGACCCCTGTCTAGTGTGTAATAACGTGTCTCTGTACTGACCCCTGTCTAGTGTGTAATAACGTGTCTGTACTGACCCCTGTCTAGTGTGTAATAACGTGTCTGTACTGACCCCTGTCTAGTGTGTAATAACGTCTGTACTGACCCCTGTCTAGTGTGTAATAACGTGTGTCTGTACTGACCCCTGTCTACTGTGTAATAACGTGTCAGTACTGACCCCTGTCTAGTGTGTAATAACGTGTCTCCACTGACCCCTGTCTAGTGTATAATAACGTGTCTGTACTGACCCCTGTCTAGTGTATAATAACGTGTCTGTACTGACCCCTGTCTAGTGTATAATAACGTGTCTCTGTACTGACCCCTGTCTAGTGTGTAATAACGTGTCTGTACTGACCCCTGTCTAGTGTATAATAACGTGTCTCTGTACTGACCCCTGTCTAGTGTGTAATAACGTGTCTCTGTACTGACCCCTGTCTAGTGTGTAATAACGTGTCTGTACTGACCCCTGTCTAGTGTGTAATAACGTGTCTGTACTGACCCCTGTCTAGTGTGTAATAACGTCTGTACTGACCCCTGTCTAGTGTGTAATAACGTGTGTCTGTACTGACCCCTGTCTACTGTGTAATAACGTGTCAGTACTGACCCCTGTCTAGTGTGTAATAACGTGTCTCCACTGACCCCTGTCTAGTGTATAATAACGTGTCTGTACTGACCCCTGTCTAGTGTGTAATAACGTGTCTCTGTACTGACCCCTGTCTAGTGTATAATAACGTGTCTCTGTACTGACCCCTGTCTAGTGTGTAATAACGTGTCTCTGTACTGACCCCTGTCTAGTGTATAATAACGTGTCTGTACTGACCCCTGTCTAGTGTATAATAACGTGTCTGTACTGACCCCTGTCTAGTGTATAATAACGTGTCTCTGTACTGACCCCTGTCTAGTGTGTAATAACGTGTCTCTGTACTGACCCCTGTCTAGTGTATAATAACGTGTCTGTACTGACCCCTGTCTAGTGTATAATAACGTGTCTCTGTACTGACCCCTGTCTAGTGTATAATAACGTGTCTGTACTGACCCCTGTCTAGTGTATAATAACGTGTCTCTGTACTGACCCCTGTCTAGTGTATAATAACGTGTCTGTACTGACCCCTGTCTAGTGTGTAATAACGTGTCTGTACTGACCCCTGTCTAGTGTGTAATAACGTGTCTCTGTACTGACCCCTGTCTAGTGTGTAATAACGTGTCTGTACTGACCCCTGTCTAGTGTATAATAACGTGTCTGTACTGACCCCTGTCTAGTGTATAATAACGTGTCTGTACTGACCCCTGTCTAGTGTATAATAACGTGTCTGTACTGACCCCTGTCTAGTGTATAATAACGTGTCTCTGTACTCACCCCTGTCTAGTGTATAATAACGTGTCTGTACTGACCCCTGTCTAGTGTATAATAACGTGTCTGTACTGACCCCTGTCTAGTGTATAATAACGTGTCTGTACTGACCCCTGTCTAGTGTATAATAACGTGTCTCTGTACTCACCCCTGTCTAGTGTATAATAACGTGTCTCTGTACTGACCCCTGTCTAGTGTATAATAACGTGTCTGTACTGACCCCTGTCTAGTGTATAATAACGTGTCTGTACTGACCCCTGTCTAGTGTGTAATAACGTGTCTCTGTACTGACCCCTGTCTAGTGTATAATAATGTGTCTCTGTACTCACCCCTGTCTAGTGTATAATAACGTGTCTCTGTACTCACCCCTGTCTAGTGTATAATAACGTGTCTCTGTACTGACCCCTGTCTAGTGTATAATAACGTGTGTCTGTACTGACCCCTGTCTAGTGTATAATAACGTGTCTGTACTGACCCCTGTCTAGTGTGTAATAACGTGTCTGTACTGACCCCTGTCTAGTGTATAATAACGTGTCTCTGTACTGACCCCTGTCTAGTGTATAATAACGTGTCTCTGTACTGACCCCTGTCTAGTGTATAATAACGTGTCTGTACTGACCCCTGTCTAGTGTATAATAACGTGTCTGTACTGACCCCTGTCTAGTGTATAATAACGTGTCTGTACTGACCCCTGTCTAGTGTATAATAACGTGTCTGTACTGACCCCTGTCTAGTGTATAATAACGTGTCTGTACTCACCCCTGTCTAGTGTATAATAACGTGTCTGTACTGACCCCTGTCTAGTGTGTAATAACGTGTCTCTGTACTGACCCCTGTCTAGTGTATAATAACGTGTCTCTGTACTGACCCCTGTCTAGTGTATAATAACGTGTCTCTGTACTGACCCCTGTCTAATGTATAATAACGTGTCTGTACTGACCCCTGTCTAGTGTATAATAACGTGTCTGTACTGACCCCTGTCTAGTGTACTGACCCCTGTCTGTACTGACCCCTGTCTAGTGTATAATAACGTGTCTCTGTACTGACCCCTGTCTAGTGTATAATAACGTGTCTGTACTGACCCCTGTCTAGTGTATAATAACGTGTCTCTGTACTCACCCCTGTCTAGTGTATAATAACGTGTCTCTGTACTCACCCCTGTCTAGTGTATAATAACGTGTCTCTGTACTGACCCCTGTCTAGTGTATAATAACGTGTGTCTGTACTGACCCCTGTCTAGTGTATAATAACGTGTCTGTACTGACCCCTGTCTAGTGTGTAATAACGTGTCTGTACTGACCCCTGTCTAGTGTATAATAACGTGTCTCTGTACTGACCCCTGTCTAGTGTATAATAACGTGTCTCTGTACTGACCCCTGTCTAGTGTGTAATAACGTGTCTCTGTACTGACCCCTGTCTAGTGTATAATAACGTGTCTCTGTACTGACCCCTGTCTAGTGTATAATAACGTGTCTCTGTACTGACCCCTGTCTAATGTATAATAACGTGTCTGTACTGACCCCTGTCTAGTGTATAATAACGTGTCTGTACTGACCCCTGTCTAGTGTACTGACCCCTGTCTGTACTGACCCCTGTCTAGTGTATAATAACGTGTCTGCACTGACCCCTGTCTAGTGTATAATAACGTGTCTGTACCTGACCCCTGTCTAGTGTATAATAACGTGTCTCTGTACTGACCCCTGTCTAGTGTATAATAACGTGTCTGTACTGACCCCTGTCTAGTGTATAATAACGTGTCTCTGTACTGACCCCTGTCTAGTGTGTAATAACGTGTCTGTACTGACCCCTGTCTAGTGTATAATAACGTGTCTCTGTACTGACCCCTGTCTAGTGTGTAATAACGTGTCTCTGTACTGACCCCTGTCTAGTGTGTAATAACGTGTCTGTACTGACCCCTGTCTAGTGTGTAATAACGTGTCTGTACTGACCCCTGTCTAGTGTGTAATAACGTCTGTACTGACCCCTGTCTAGTGTGTAATAACGTGTGTCTGTACTGACCCCTGTCTACTGTGTAATAACGTGTCAGTACTGACCCCTGTCTAGTGTGTAATAACGTGTCTCTACTGACCCCTGTCTAGTGTATAATAACGTGTCTGTACTGACCCCTGTCTAGTGTGTAATAACGTGTCTCTGTACTGACCCCTGTCTAGTGTATAATAACGTGTCTCTGTACTGACCCCTGTCTAGTGTGTAATAACGTGTCTCTGTATTGACTCCTGTCTAGTGTGTAATAACGTGTCTCTGTACTGACCCCTGTCTAGTGTGTAATAACGTCTGTACTGACCCCTGTCTAGTGTGTAATAACGTGTGTCTGTACTGACCCCTGTCTACTGTGTAATAACGTGTCAGTACTGACCCCTGTCTAGTGTGTAATAACGTGTCTCTACTGACCCCTGTCTAGTGTATAATAACGTGTCTGTACTGACCCCTGTCTAGTGTGTAATAACGTGTCTCTGTACTGACCCCTGTCTAGTGTATAATAACGTGTCTCTGTACTGACCCCTGTCTAGTGTGTAATAACGTGTCTCTGTATTGACTCCTGTCTAGTGTGTAATAACGTGTCTCTGTACTGACCCCTGTCTAGTGTGTAATAACGTGTCTGTACTGACCCCTGTCTAGTGTATAATAACGTGTCTCTGTACTGACCCCTGTCTAGTGTATAATAACGTGTCTCTGTACTGACCCCTGTCTAGTGTGTAATAACGTGTGTCTGTACTGACCCCTGTCTAGTGTGTAATAACGTGTGTCTGTACTGACCCCTGTCTAGTGTATAATAACGTGTCTGTACTGACCCCTGTCTAGTGTATAATAACGTGTCTCTGTACTGACCCCTGTCTAGTGTATAATAACGTGTCTCTGTACTGACCCCTGTCTAGTGTATAATAACGTGTCTCTGTACTGACCCCTGTCTAGTGTGTAATAACGTGTCTGTACTGACCGCTGTCTAGTGTATAATAACGTGTCTCTGTACTGACCTCTGTCTAGTGTGTAATAACGTGTCTCTGTACTGACCCCTGTCTAGTGTGTAATAACGTGTCTGTACTGACCCCTGTCTAGTGTATAATAACGTTTGTCTGTACTGACCCCTGTCTAGTGTATAATAACGTGTCTCTGTACTGACCCCTGTCTAGTGTATAATAACGTGTCTTTGTACTGACCCCTGTCTAGTGTATAATAACGTGTCTCTGTACTGACCCCTGTCTAGTGTATAATAACGTGTCTGTACTGACCCCTGTCTAGTGTATAATAACGTGTCTGTACTGACCCCTGTCTAGTGTATAATAACGTGTCTCTGTACTGACCCCTGTCTAGTGTATAATAACGTGTCTCTGTACTGACCCCTGTCTAGTGTATAATAACGTGTCTCTGTACTGACCCCTGTCTAGTGTGTAATAACGTGTCTGTACTGACCGCTGTCTAGTGTATAATAACGTGTCTCTGTACTGACCTCTGTCTAGTGTGTAATAACGTGTCTCTGTACTGACCCCTGTCTAGTGTGTAATAACGTGTCTGTACTGACCCCTGTCTAGTGTATAATAACGTGTGTCTGTACTGACCCCTGTCTAGTGTATAATAACGTGTCTCTGTACTGACCCCTGTCTAGTGTATAATAACGTGTCTTTGTACTGACCCCTGTCTAGTGTATAATAACGTGTCTCTGTACTGACCCCTGTCTAGTGTATAATAACGTGTCTGTACTGACCCCTGTCTAGTGTATAATAACGTGTCTGTACTGACCCCTGTCTAGTGTGTAATAACGTCTCTGTACTGACCCCTGTCTGTACTGACCCCTGTCTAGTGTGTAATAACGTGTCTGTACTGACCCCTGTCTAGTGTGTAATAACGTGTCTGTACTGACCCCTGTCTAGTGTATAATAACGTCTCTGTACTGACCCCTGTCTAGTGTGTAATAACGTGTGTCTGTACTGACCCCTGTCTACTGTGTAATAACGTGTCTGTACTG
This sequence comes from Salmo salar, assembly GCF_965601325.2. Lineage (NCBI taxonomy): Eukaryota > Metazoa > Chordata > Actinopteri > Salmoniformes > Salmonidae > Salmo > Salmo salar. Next base: position 86,341,047 of record NC_138295.1, read on the forward strand.
ACCCCTGTCTAGTGTGTAATAACGTGTCTCTGTACTGACCCCTGTCTAGTGTGTAATAACGTGTCTGTACTGACCCCTGTCTAGTGTGTAATAACGTGACCCCTGTCTAGTGTGTAATAACGTGTCTGTACTGACCCCTGTCTAGTGTGTAATTACGTGTGTCTGTACTGACCCCTGTCTAGTGTGTAATAACGTGTCTCTGTACTGACCCCTGTCTAGTGTGTAATAACGTGTCTGTACTGACCACTGTCTAGTGTGTAATAACGTGTCTCTGTACTGACCCCTGTCTAGTGTGTAATAACGTGTCTCTGTACTGACCCCTGTCTAGTGTATAATAACGTGTCTCTGTACTGACCCCTGTCTAGTGTGTAATAACGTGTCTCTGTACTGACCCCTGTCTAGTGTGTAATAACGTGTCTCTGTACTGACCGCTGTCTAGTGTATAATAACGTGTCTCTGTACTGACCCCTGTCTAGTGTATAATAACGTGTCTCTGTACTGACCCCTGTCTAGTGTATAATAACGTGTCTGTACTGACCCCTGTCTAGTGTATAATAACGTGTCTCTGTACTGACCCCTGTCTAGTGTATAATAACGTGTCTGTACTCACCCCTGTCTAGTGTATAATAACGTGTCTCATTACTGACCCCTGTCTAGTGTGTAATAACGTGTGTCTGTACTGACCCCTGTCTAGTGTATAATAACGTGTCTCTGTACTGACCCCTGTCTAGTGTGTAATAACGTGTCTCTGTACTGACCCCTGTCTAGTGTGTAATAACGTGTCTGTACTGACCCCTGTCTAGTGTGTAATAATGTGTCTCTGTACTGACCCCTGTCTAGTGTATAATAACGTGTCTCTGTACTGACCCCTGTCTAGTGTATAATAACGTGTCTCTGTACTGACCCCTGTCTAGTGTATAATAACGTGTCTGTACTCACCCCTGTCTAGTGTATAATAACGTGTCTCTGTACTGACCCCTGTCTAGTGTGTAATAACGTGTCTCTGTACTGACCCCTGTCTAGTGTATAATAACGTGTCTGTACTGACCCCTGTCTAGTGTATAATAACGTGTCTGTAATGACCCCTGTCTAGTGTATAATAACGTGTCTCTGTACTGACCCCTGTCTAGTGTATAATAACGTGTCTGTACTGACCCCTGTCTAGTGTATAATAACGTGTCTCTGTACTGACCCCTGTCTGGTGTGTCTCTGTACTGACCCCTGTCTAGTGTGTAATAACGTGTCTGTACTGACCCCTGTCTAGTGTGTCTCTGTACTGACCCCTGTCTAGTGTATAATAACGTGTCTCTGTACTAACCCCTGTCTAGTGTGTAATAACGTGTCTGTACTGACCCCTGTCTAGTGTGTAATAACGTGTCTCTGTACTGACCCCTGTCTAGTGTGTAATAACGTGTGTCTGTACTGACCCCTGTCTAGTGTATAATAACGTGTCTCTGTACTGACCCCTGTCTAGTGTATAATAACGTGTCTGTACTGACCCCTGTCTAGTGTATAATAACGTGTCTGTACTGACCCCTGTCTAGTGTATAATAACGTGTCTCTGTACTGACCCCTGTCTAGTGTGTAATAACGTGTCTGTACTGACCCCTGTCTAGTGTGTAATAACGTGTCTCTGTACTGACCCCTGTCTAGTGTGTAATAACGTGTGTCTGTACTGACCCCTGTCTAGTGTATAATAACGTGTCTGTACTGACCCCTGTCTAGTGTATAATAACGTGTCTGTACTGACCCCTGTCTAGTGTAAAATAACGTGTCTGTACTGACCCCTGTCTAGTGTATAATAACGTGTCTCTGTACTGACCCCTGTCTGTCATTTCTATTTTATCACGTATCTCTGTTCCTACTGCAGTGGTAGGATCTTCATCTCTCTCCGCGTATCTCTGTTCCTACTGTAGTGGTAGGACCTTCATCTCTCTCCGTGTATCTCTGTTCCTACTGTAGTGGTAGGACCTTCATCTCTCTCCGTGTATCTCTGTTCCTACTGTAGTGGTAGGATCTTCATCTCTCTCCGCGTATCTCTGTTCCTACTGTAGTGGTAGACCCTTCATCTCTCTCCGTGTATCTCTGTTCCTACTGTAGTGGTAGGATCTTCATCTCTCTCCGCGTATCTCTGTTCCTACTGTAGTGGTAGGATCTTCATCTCTCTCCGTGTATCTCTGTTCCTACTGTAGTGGTAGACCCTTCATCTCTCTCCATGTATCTCTGTTCCTACTGTAGTGGTAGACCCTTCATCTCTCTCCGTGTATCTCTGTTCCTACTGTAGTGGTAGACCCTTCATCTCTCTCCGCGTATCTCTGTTCCTACTGTAGTGGTAGACCCTTCATCTCTCTCCGCGTATCTCTGTTCCTACTGTAGTGGTAGGATCTTCATCTCTCTCCGTGTATCTCTGTTCCTACTGTAGTGGTAGGATCTTCATCTCTCTCCGTGTATCTCTGTTCCTACTGTAGTGGTAGGACCTTCATCTCTCTCCGTGTATCTCTGTTCCTACTGTAGTGGTAGACCCTTCATCTCTCTCCATGTATCTCTGTTCCTACTGTAGTGGTAGGACCTTCATCTCTCTCCGTGTATCTCTGTTCCTACTGTAGTGGTAGGACCTTCATCTCTCTCCGTGTATCTCTGTTCCTACTGTAGTGGTAGACCCTTCATCTCTCTCCGTGTATCTCTGTTCCTACTGTAGTGGTAGGATCTTCATCTCTCTCCGTGTATCTCTGTTCCTACTGTAGTGGTAGGATCTTCATCTCTCTCCGTGTATCTCTGTTCCTACTGTAGTGGTAGGACCTTCATCTCTCTCCGTGTATCTCTGTTCCTACTGTAGTGGTAGGATCTTCATCTCTCTCCGTGTATCTCTGTTCCTACTGTAGTGGTAGGACCTTCATCTCTCTCCGTGTATCTCTGTTCCTACTGTAGTGGTAGACCCTTCATCTCTCTCCATGTATCTCTGTTCCTACTGTAGTGGTAGACCCTTCATCTCTCTCCGCGTATCTCTGTTCCTACTGTAGTGGTAGACCCTTCATCTCTCTCCGCGTATCTCTGTTCCTACTGTAGTGGTAGGATCTTCATCTCTCTCCGTGTATCTCTGTTCCTACTGTAGTGGTAGGACCTTCATCTCTCTCCGTGTATCTCTGTTCCTACTGTAGTGGTAGACCCTTCATCTCTCTCCGTGTATCTCTGTTCCTACTGTAGTGGTAGGATCTTCATCTCTCTCCGTGTATCTCTGTTCCTACTGTAGTGGTAGGACCTTCATCTCTCTCCGCGTATCTCTGTTCCTACTGTAGTGGTAGGATCTTCATCTCTCTCCGTGTATCTCTGTTCCTACTGTAGTGGTAGACCCTTCATCTCTCTCCATGTATCTCTGTTCCTACTGTAGTGGTAGGATCTTCATTTCTCTCCATGTTTTGATGTGTTATTTCACCTGTTTACAGTGGGCTACAGAGACTATCCCTGGACATCCAGATACTCTGTTCTGTACATCGACAATCCAGTACGTATGGCTTCTACTTCCTTAGTGTGAATGTATGAACACAGTTTGCTTGCATCCAAATGGCACCCTATTCCCTTTATAGTGCTCTACTTTTGACCAGGTCCTCTTGTCAAAAGAAGTGTACTAAATAGGGAATAGGGTGCCATTTAGGACATCCTCTATCACACAGGTTTGATTTGGTTTCTAGGCTGCTTTAATAGTTTTCTCATAAAAATGTGTGTAATGTTACTTAATAGTATGTGAATATAATGTAATGTTACCTAACAGCATGTACAGTGTGTGAATGTAATGTTACATAACAGCATGTACAGTGTGTGAATGTAATGTTACATAACAGCATGTACAGTATGTGAATGTAATGTTACATAACAGCATGTACAGTATGTGATTGTAATGTCAGGTGTGTGTTTTCTTGTCCAGGTAGGAACAGGGTTCAGTTTCACTGATGATGACCGAGGCTTTGCTCAGAACCAGGATGATGTAGGCAGAGATCTGTACAGGTAAGACTGGTCACTGAGGTTCTGGGTGCATTAGGCTGTATTTACAGACAGCTCAATTCTGATCTTTTATTCACCAATTGGTCTTTTGACCAATCAGACCAGCTCTTTTGCCCATAATAATGGGCAAAAGATCAGAATTGAGCTGCCTGTGTAAACACAGCCTTACACTATGCACAGATTATAATATCATTCTATCATATTGATGTGGTTCCTGAGATGGAAAACACTTCTCTAAGCGTTGTAAAGATCTGATGGTGGCCTTTCTGAGTGGTGCAGCGGTTTAAGGCACTGCAGGGCTTGAGGCCTCACTACAGATCCGGGTTCGATCCCGGGCTGTGTTGCAGCCGGGCCGCGACCGGGAGGCCCATGAGGCGACGCACAATTGGCCCAGCGTCGTCCGGTTAGGGGAGGATTTGGCCGCCTGGGATGTCCTCTTCCCATCGCGCTCTAGCGACTCCTGTGGTGGGCCGAGCGCATGCGCGCTGACACAGTTAAATCAAAGTTTATTTGTCACGTGCGCTGAATACAACAGGTGTAGACCTTACAGTGAAATACTTACTTACAGGCTCTAACCAATAGTGCAAAAAAGGTGTTAGGTAAAGAAATAAAACAACAGTAAAAAGACAGGCTATAGAGGTAACGAGGCTATAAAAGTAGCGAGGCTACATACAGACACCTGTTAGTCAGGCTTATTGAGGTAGTATGTACATGTAGATATGGTTAAAGTGACTATGCATATATGATGAACAGAGAGTAGCAGTAGCGTAAAAGAGGGGTTGGCGGGTGGTGGGTGGCGGGACACAATGCAGATAGCCTGGTTAACCAATGTGCGGGAGCACTGGTTGGTCGGCCCAATTGAGGTAGTATGTACATGAATGTATAGTTAAAGTGACTATGCACATATGATAAACAGAGAGTAGCAGCAGCGTAAAAAGAGGGTTTGGGGGGGGGCACACAATGCAAATAGTCCGGGTAGCCATTTGATTACCTGTTCAGGAGTCTTATGGCTTGGGGGTAAAAACTGTTGAGAAGCCTTTTTGTCCTAGACTTGGCACTCCGGTACCGCTTGCCATGCGGTAGTAGAGAGAACAGTCCATGACTGGGGTGGCTGGGGTCTTTGACAATTTGTAGGGCCTTCCTCTGACACCGCCTGGTGTAGAGGTCCTGGATGGCAGGCAGCTTAGCCCCAGTGATGTACTGGGCCGTACGCACTACCCTCTGTAGTGCCTTGTGGTCAGAGGCCGAGCAATTGCCGTACCAGGCAGTGATGCAACCAGTCAGGATGCTCTCGATGTTGCAGCTGTAGAACCTTTTGAGGATCTAAGGACCCATGCCAAATCTTTTTAGTTTCCTGAGGGGGAATAGGCTTTGTCGTGCCCTCTTCACGACTGTCTTGGTGTGTTTGGACCATTCTAGTTTGTTGTTGATGTGGAGGCCAAGGAACTTGAAGCTCTCAACCTGCTCCACTACAGGCCCGTCGATGAGAATGGGGCGTGCTCGGTCCTCCTTTTCCTGTAGTCCACAATCATCTCCTTAGTCTTGGTTATTTTGAGGGATAGGTTGTTATTCTGGCACCACCTAGCCAGGTCTCTGACCTCCTCCCTATAGGCTGTCTCGTCGTTGTCGGTGATCAGGCCTACCACTATTGTGTCATCTGCAAACTTAATGATGGTGTTGGAGTCGTACCTGGCCATGCAGTCATGGGTGAACAGGGAGTACAGGAGGGGACTGAGCACGCACCCCTGTGGAGCTCCAGTGTTGAGGATCAGCGTGGCAGATGTGTTGCTACCTACCCTCACCACCTGGGGGCGGCCCGTCAGGAAGTCCAGGATCCAGTTGCAGAGGGAGGTGTTTAGTCCCAGGATCCTTAGCTTAGTGATGAGCATTGAGGGTACTATGGTGTTGATCGCTGAGCTGTAGTCAATGAATAGCATTCTCACATAAGTGTTCCTTTTGTCCAGGTGGGAAAGGGCAGTGTGGAGTGCAATAGAGATGGCATCATCTGTGGATCTGTTTGGGCGGTATGCAAATTGGAGTGGGTCCAGGGTTTCTGGGATAATGGTGTTGATGTGAGCCATTACCTGCCTTTCAAAGCACTTCATGGCTACGGACGTGAGTGCTTTGGGTCTGTAGTCATTTAGGCAGGTTGCCTTACTGTTCTTGGGCACATGGACTATGGTGGTCTGCTTGAAACATGGTGGTATTACAGACTCAATCAGGGACATGTTGAAAATGTCAGTGAAGACAACTGCCAGTTGGTCAGCACCTGCCCAGAGCACACGTCCTGGTAATCCGTCTGGCCCCGCAGCCTTGTGTATGTTGACCTGTTTAAAGGTCTTACGTCGGCTACGGAGAGCGTGATCACACAGTCGTCCGGAACAGCTGATGCTCTCATGCATGCGTTAGTGTTGCTTGCCTCGAAGCGAGCATAGAAGTGATTTAACTTGTCTGGTAGGCTCATGTCACTGGGCAGCTCGCAGCTGTGCTTCCCTTTGTAGTCTGTAATAGTTTGCAAGCCCTGCCACATAAGACGAGTGTCGGAGCCGGTGTAGTATGATTCAATCTTAGCCCTGTATTGACGCTTTGCCTGTTTTGATGGTTCGTCACAGGGCATAGCAGGATTTCTTGTAAGCTTCCGGGTTAGAGTCCCGGAGCACCTTGAAAGCGGCAGTTGTACGGTGTTCCCTCCGACACATTGGTGCGGCTGGCTTCCGGATTAAGCGAGCAGTGTGGCAAGAAGCAGTGCGGCTTGGCAGGGTCGTGTTTCGGAGGACGCATGTCAAATATACATCTAGAACCTTGGTTATGGCACCATGGTCTCTGCTCAATGTACATCTAGGACCTTGGTTATGGCACCATGGTCTCTGCTCAATGTACATCTAGGACCTTGGTTATGGCACCATGGTCTCTGGTCAATGTACATCTAGGACCTTGGTTATGGCACCATGGTCTCTGCTCAATGTACATCTAGGACCTTGGTTATGGCACCATGGTCTCTGGTCAATGTACATCTAGGACCTTGGTTATGGCACCATGGTCTCTGGTCAATGTACATCTAGGACCTTGGTTATGTCACATGGCACCCATTGTTTTTCTCATCTTGTGTCTTTGTCCTCTAGTGCATTGACTCAGTTCTTCCAGATCTTCTCTGAGTATCAGTCCAATGACTTCTATGCTACAGGAGAGGTGAGTTTGGTTCTAGTCTCCACATCTGTGTTACACATAACATTACACAACTTCCCTACATCCTAGTTGGCAAGTTCCCCAAATCCTAGCTACAAAGACATCTGCTTTTTATTCCCTTTTATGATGTTGAACAAGGTCTTAAAATTGTTATTTTAGGGTCTCTGCTATAGCAACAAGAATAATCTTTCCACATAAATGCATAATAACATCAAATTGAAATGACTCAGAACGCAGACACTAAAATTGATTGGAATTGTCCTCGATGTCCTCAGTCCTATGCAGGAAAGTATGTCCCTGCCATTGGTTACTACATCCATAAGCATAACCCCATTGCTAAGGTGAAGATCAACTTCAAGGGAGTTGCCATTGGAGACGGCCTCTGTGACCCAGAGCTGGTGGGTTGTGTTTTAATACACTGTGATTTCAACTTTACTCAGCATTGTTTGACACTTCTGATTTAATATGAAATATATCATTAAGAAATATTAGTATATCTCCAGGATGAAAAAAAATGTTGTTTTTGTTCTTCATTTGTTCTTTCTGTTGGTCTTACTTGTTCTGTCTCTCTCTCTCTCCCTCTCTCCCATTTGCTCTCTCTCCCCTTCTCTCTCTCAGATGCTGGGAGGGTATGGAGACTTCCTGTACCAGACAGGTCTGATAGACATGCTCCAGAAACAGTATGTTGAGCAGCAGACAGCCAGCGGGGTGCAGCTCATCCAGCAGGAGAAATGGGTGGAGGCCTTTGAGGTAAGACACTGACTGCATCTGCTAACACAATAACCTGTGTGTTTTTGTTGTCCACTCCACATATCTGAATGTATGTCAGTCATTCTTTCAAGGCTTCCAACTTCCTGGTACATTCTTCCACTATCCTCATGTCCTACAGGTATTTGACAGCTTGCTGAATGGTGACATTCTGCCGTACCCCTCGTTCTTCCAGAACGCCACTGGCTGCTCCAACTACTTCAATTACTTGCAGTGTCAGGTAGGTACACAGAGCAAGGTTTACACAGATGCCTAACTGTTTGAATAAAGGTTGAGTTATATTACCCAGAGAAGGTATATTTCCTGAATGAAATGTGTCTTCTTACAAGGCTTACACACAGATGCACGTTTTAAATAAAGGTTAAATAATAAAATGTTATGTTATGGTTCTCTATGCTACAGGAGCCTGCAGACCAGGAGTATTTCTCCCAGTTTGTGACGCTGGCAGAGGTGCGGCGCTCCATCCACGTGGGGAACCTGACGTTCCACGACGGCTCAGAGGTGGAGAAACATCTGCTGCAGGACGTCATGAAGAGCATCAAACCCTGGCTCGCCACGCTCATGGACAACTACAGGGTGAGACTAGAGTCAATGCCCATCTAGCACTCAGACATGCTACGGTTCTATTAACAGCACAGATATATAATATATGCCATTTAGCAGAGGCTTTTATCCAGAGACACTGACGCGTGCGTACATTTTATGTATGGGTGGCCCAGGGAATCTAACCCACAATCCTTGCTCTGCGAGCGGCGCGCTCTACCTACTGAGCCATGGTTTAACTTTGGTTTACAGTATCAGTCACGAGCTAGAGTATCAGTCACTAGCTACGGTGTCAGTCACTAGCTACGGTGTCAGTCACTAACTACGGTGTCAGTCACTAGCTAGAGTATCAGTCACTAACTACGGTGTCAGTCACTAGCTACGGTGTCAGTCACTAGCTACGGTGTCAGTCACTAGCTACGGTGTCAGTCACTAGCTACGGTGTCAGTCACTAACTACGGTGTCAGTCACTAGCTAGGGTGTCAGTCACTAGCTACGGTGTCAGTCACTAACTACGGTGTCAGTCACTAACTACGGTGTCAGTCACTAACTAGGGTGTCAGTCACTAGCTAGAGTATCAGTCACTAGCTAGGGTGTCAGTCACTAGCTAGAGTATCAGTCACTAGCTACGGTGTCAGTCACTAGCTAGAGTATCAGTCACTAGCTACGGTGTCAGTCACTAGCTACGGTGTCAGTCACTAGCTAGAGTATCAGTCACTAGCTAGAGTATCAGTCACTAGCTAGAGTATCAGTCACTAGCTAGAGTATCAGTCACTAGCTAGGGTATCAGTCACTAGCTACGGTGTCAGTCACTAGCTAGAGTATCAGTCACTAGCTACGGTGTCAGTCACTAGCTACGGTGTCAGTCACTAGCTAGAGTATCAGTCACTAGCTACGGTGTCAGTCACTAGCTACGGTGTCAGTCACTAACTACGGTGTCAGTCACTACGGTGTCAGTCACTAGCTAGGGTGTCAGTCACTAGCTAGGGTGTCAGTCACTAGCTAGGGTGTCAGTCACTAGCTAGGGTGTCAGTCACTAGCTAGAGTATCAGTCACTAGCTACGGTGTCAGTCACTAGCTAGAGTATCAGTCACTAGCTACGGTGTCAGTCACTAGCTAGAGTATCAGTCACTAGCTACGGTGTCAGTCACTAGCTAGAGTATCAGTCACTAGCTAGAGTATCAGTCACTAGCTACGGTGTCAGTCACTAGCTAGGCTGTCAGTCACTAGCTACGGTGTCAGTCACTAGCTACGGTGTCAGTCACTAGCTACGGTGTGAGTCACTAACTACGGTGTCAGTCACTAGCTACGGTATCAGTCACTAGCTACGGTGTCAGTCACTAGCTACGGTGTCAGTCACTAGCTACGGTGTCAGTCACTAGCTACGGTGTCAGTCACTAGCTACGGTGTCAGTCACTAGCTAGAGTATCAGTCACTAGCTAGAGTATCAGTCACTAGCTACAGTATCAGTCACTAGCTACGGTGTCAGTCACTAGCTACGGTGTCAGTCACTAGCTACGGTGTCAGTCACTAGCTACGGTGTCAGTCACTAGCTACGGTGTCAGTCACTAGCTACGGTGTCAGTCACTAGCTACAGTGTCAGTCACTAGCTACGGTGTCAGTCACTAGCTACGGTGTCAGTCACTAACTCCTCTCCTCAGCTATTGTTTGGACCACTATACTGTAATCATTGAATAAATGCCTTATCTGTGTTTCTCTCTTTCTTCTGTACACACACACACACACACATACACACAGGTGTTGATTTACAGTGGTCAGCTGGATGTGATTGTGGCGGCCCCCCTGACCGAGAGGTTCCTGCCCACGGTGAACTGGACCGGGGCTGATGAGTTCAACAAAGCCTCTCGCTTCCATTGGAAGATCCAGCCAGAGGACACAGAGGTGGCTGGATATGTACGCCAAGTAGGGGAATTCTACCAGGTGAGTACTGTATGTCTGTGTCCAGGGGCCAGATTTACAAAACCTTCTTAAGAAGACATTTCTTCTTAACTGCCATTTTATTCCTTAACCTCTATGGGCTAGAACCCGTGGTGCACTCCATCAACAGCAGGTGCATTTCAAGAGCGGCAAATTTGAATCCAAATAAATGTCAAAATTCAAATTTTTCAAACATACAACTATTTTACACCCTTTGAAAGATAAACATCTCCTTAATCTAACCACGTTTTACGATTTCAAAAAGGTTTTACGGCGAAAGCATAAATTTAGAGTATGTTAGGACAGTACATTTACAAGAGTTGTGTGTAATGTTTTGTCAATTCAAAGACAGGGTCACCAAAACCATAAAACCAGCTAAAATGATGCACTAACCTTTTACAATCTCCATCAGATGACACTCCTAGGACATTATGTTAGACAATGCATGCATTTTTAGTTCTATCAAGTTCATATTTATATCCAAAAACAGCGTTTTACTATGGCATTGATGTTGAGGAAATCGTTTCCCTCCAATAACCGGCAGTCAAGTCAACACCACAAATTAAATAATTAAAATTAGAAAACATTGGTAAAATATTATATTGTCATTTAAAGAATTATAGATTTACATCTCTTGAACGCAATCAACTTGCCAGATTTAAAAATAACCTTACTGGGAAATCACACTTTGCAATAATCTGAGCACTGCGCCCAGAAAAATACGCGTTGCGATACAGACTAGACGTCATGTTGGGGAGATCTAAAATCGAAAATACTATGTAAATAATCCATTACCTTTGATTCTCTTCATCAGATGTCACTTCCAGGTATCACAGGTCCATAACGAATGTAGTTTTGTTCAAAAAAGCTCATCATTTATGTCCAAAAATCTCCGTCTTGTTAGCACATGATCTAAGCCAGCCGGACTTCTCGTCATGAACGAGGGGAAAAAATATATTTACGTTCGTTCAAACATGTCAAACGTTGTATAGCATAAATCATTAGGGCCTTTTTTAACCAGAACATGAATAATATTCAAGGTGGACGAATGCATACTCTTTTATAACGTATTGGAACGAGGGTACCCAACATGAACTCGCGCGCCAGGTGTCTAATGGGCCATCATCGTTCCATGGCTCTTGTTCGGTCAGATCTCCCTCCAGAAGACTCAAAACACTTTGTAAAGGCTGGTGACATCTAGTGGAAGCAATAGGAAGTGCCAAAATATTCCTCAGCCCCTGTGTTTTTCAATGGGATAGGTTTAAAGGTAATACAACACATCAGGTATCCACTTCCTGTCAGAAAATGTCTCAGGGTTTTGCCTGCCAAATGAGTTCTGTTATACTCACAGACACCATTCAAACAGTTTTAGAAAATTTAGGGTGTTTTCTATCCATATGTAATAAGTATATGCATATTCTAGTTACTGGGTAGGAGTGGTAACCAGATTAAATCGGGTATGTTTTTTTATCCAGCCGTGTCAATACTGCCCCCTAGCCCTAACAGGTTAACTATTGACTTAAGAAGAAAGTTAAGCAAAGTTGCTATTCCTCAAAAAGGTTAGAGGAAATTCTCTTGCACTATTTCTTATGTTTCTCCTTAAGCAAAAAGTTAAGAAGAAATGAGATTCTTGGAAATAAAGTTCTTGGAAGTGTTCTTGAACTCCGAGATAGCTGAACCATTGTCTTCTCTCCGGGCAGTGAGAGAAAAAGCTCATGAAAGCAATTGAACATGTTTAATTCACTCACAAACGTCATCTGAAAGTTTCAGTATTTATTATTTTAAACCCAAGAACATGTTTTAGAAGAGTAATCTCAGTTGGACATTTGCTAACCTGATTGCCATTGCTAGCCAGATAGCTAGCTAAATCGGTTGCCTAGCAACACACATCTTAAGAAGATACAGTTGAGGTTGGAAGTTTACATACACTTAGGTTGGAGTCATTAAAACTCGTTTTCAACCACTCCACAAAGTTCTTGTTAATAAACTATAGTTTTGGCAAGTCGGTTAGGACATCTACTTTGTGCATGACACAAGTCATTTTTCTAACAATTGTTTACATACAGATTATTATACTTATAATTCACTGTATCACAATTCCAGCTGGTCAGAAGTTTACATACACTAAGTTGACTGTGCCTTTAAACAGCTTGAAAAATTCCAGAAAATTATGTCGTGGCTTTAGAAGCTTCTGATAGGCTAATTGACATCATTTTAGTTAATTGGAGGTGTACCAATTAACTACCATGTATTTCAAGGCCTACCTTCAAACTCAGTGCCTCTTTGCTTGACATCATGGGAAAATCTAAAGAAATCAGCCAAGACTCCGAAAAAAAATTGTAGACCTCAACCTTCCAAACGCCTGAAGGTACCACGTTCATCTGTACAAACAATAGTACGCAAGTATAAACACCATGGGACCACACAGCTGTCATACCGCTCAGGAAGGAGACGTGTTCTGTCTCCTAGAGATTAATGTACTTTGGTGAGAAAAGTGCAAATCAATCCCAGAATAACAGCAAAGGACCTTGTGAAGATGCTGGAGGAAACCGGTACAAAAGTATCTATATCCACAGTAAAACGATTTCTATATAGAAATAACCTGAAAAGCCGCTAAGCAAGGAAGAAGCCACTGCTCCAAAACCCCCATAAAAAGCCAGACTACGGTTTGCAACTGCACTTGGGGACAAAGATCGTACTTTTGGAGAAATGTCCTCTGGTCTGATGAAACAAAAATAGAACAGTTTGGCCATAATGACCATTGATATGTTTGGAGGAATAAGGGGGATGCTTGCAAGCTGAAGAACACCATCCCAACCGTGAATCACGGGGGTGGCAGCATCATGTTGTGGGTGTGCTTTGCTACAGGAGGGACAGGTGCACTTTACAAAATAGATGGCATCATGAGGTAGGAAAATTATGAAGATATATTGAAGCAACATCTCAAGACATCAGTCAGGAAGTTAAAGCTTGGTCGTCCAAATGGACAATGACCCAAAGCATACTTCCGAAGTTGTGGCAAAATGACAACAAAGTCGAGGTATTGGAGTGGCCATCACAAAGCCCTGACCTCAATCCTATAGAAAATTTGTGGGCAGAACTGAAAAAGCGTGTGCGAGCAAGGAGGCCTACAAACCTGACTCAGTTACACCAGCTCAGTCAGGAGGAATGGGCCAAAATTCAACCAACTTATTGTGGGAAGCTTGTGGAAGGCTACCTGAAATGTTTGACCCAAGTTAAACAATTTAAAGGCAATGTTACCAAATACTAATTGAGTTTATGTAAACTTCTGACCCACTGGGAATGTGATGAAAGAAATAAAAGCTGAAAGAAATAATTCTCTCTACTATTATTCTGACATTTCACATTCTTAAAATTAAGTGGTGATCCGAACTCACCTAAGACAGGGAATATTTACTAGGATTAAATGTCAGGAATTGTGAAAAACTGAGCTCAGGTGTATGTAAACTTCCGACTTCAATGGTACATAAGAAGATATTTGAGGAGTTTGTAAGAAAATCATTCAATCTTAAGAAATTGTTGAGGAATTGCACTTACAAATTATCTTAAACTTATTTATTTTTATTTTTATGCAGCTTCTTAAGTTATTTGCGTAAGAAGGTTTTTGTGAATCTGGGCCCAGGACTTTACTGGGTATTCAGGGCATTTGGCCACCCTTTAAAATGGAAAATGTTAACGTAGCATAACTAAACATAATGTGAGTAATTTAGCAGTAGCTCTCATGCAGAACACCTTAGTCAGTGCATTCAACTAAGTTCAGTCAAAAAAACAAGCACATAACAATTATTGCAAGTAGAGTCTTATTCAAAATCGCTGTGCCAGGAAGATAAGATCAACTTTATGGACACCAGGTGGGAACACAGTGCTGCTGATGGGGAAACTGGTTCACGTGCTAAACCTGTCTGTTTGTCTCCTTGTCATGCAGGTGATTATACGAGGGGGAGGGCACATACTACCGTACGACCAACCACAGAGGTCCTTTGATATGATTGACAGATTCCTCTCAACACAGGGATTTATTTGAGTGAGCGGGACTGAGCAGGAACACAGTTGATCAGAGTTCCTCCACCTTTTGATTCAGACTGTCTCCAGATTCCCAGTGGCTGTTTATTTCAAACACTATTGATTTTAGCAAGTTCGGAACCATGGAAAGCCAATTATACATGGTAGAGGTCTATCACCTAGAAAATAATACATGTCATGGATAGAGACGTTTGGACAGCTATGCTACCTTCATCAGAGTTTAATGACATCCTACTTTAACCCTCAGATTGTAACTGCACTCTGATGCACTGCCAACCAATTCTCATGTTTGCTATTCTGTGGATCCGTCAAAATGAATATTTTTTTGAATAATGATATATGTTGCACATGATCAATATATGATTAAGATGAAGAGATGGCACACAATGCAATTGTAATAAAAAATAAATGAAACAAACATGGGTCTGTCAAACAAGTTCAATGGCTGAACACCAGAGGGCGCTAGTGTTTGTTATACTGTAAATGCCTAGTGGTGTTGTCCCTTGTAAATGCCTAGTGGTGTTGTCCCTTGTAAATGCCTAGTGGTGTTGTCCCTTGTAAATGCCTAGTGGTGTTGTCCCTTGTAAATGCCTAGTGGTGTTGTCCCTTGTAAATGCAACAACGTTACTGAATAGTGTCTCTTATACAACTTTAGTAAAAAGTTCCATTATCCAACTTCAGATAATGACCTTTTTATTCTACATGTCAGATAATTCAGTCATACTCAACCATCCTGTTTAATCAAAGAAATAACAATTCAACTATGAATAGGCTGCAATACCTGCCTCTGTTTAGGTAATAGTAGGTACTCCGAGAACTCAATAACCTTTACAGACAATCATGGCAGACTGTTTTAGAAAGTACTAACCAGTAACAGAAACAGGCTGGCATGATCATCTGGTGGGTTTGGCAGTGAGATGACTGTACTCCTTGCTCTGTCACGTACCAAACCATCATGCTACTTATCAGCTCATTAAAGTTCATTTAAGCAGTCTAGACATCTCCATATTTACTGATGGTTTTAGAACATTTAAACATACAACTATTTAATGAGCAGTCAATGGTCAGGGCTTTTGTATTGGAAGACCATGTGGATTATTGGTCACTAAGGAGTTGCTAAGGCCTCAGGCCTATCTATCAGGACATGCTTCCCTTGCCACATATCCACACACATCCTATTTACACTACAGTACCATGAACATATGCTCTACTGTATATGTAGATACACTGAGTGGACAAAACATTAAGAACACCTGCTCTTTCTATCACAGACTGACCAGGTGAATCCAGGTGAAAGTTATGATCCCGTATTGATGTAATTTGTTAAATCCACTTCATCAGTGTAGATGAAGGGGAGGAGACAGGTTAAAGAAGGGTTTTTAAGCCTTGAGCCAATTGAGACAAGGATTGTGTGTGTGTGGCATTCAGAGGGTGAATGAGCAAGACAACAATGTCTGTGCCTTTGAACAGGGTATGGTAGTAGGTGCCAGGCACACCGGTTTGTGTCAAGAACTGCAACTGTTTTTTCACACAACAGTTTTTCCTGTGTGTATCAAGAATGGTCCACCACCCAGAGGACATCCAGCTAACTTGACACAACGGTGGGAAGCATTGGAGTCAACATGGGCCAGAATCCCTGTGGAACGCTTTCGACACCTTGAGTCCATACCCTGCCGAATTGAGGCTGTTCTGAGGGAATAAGGGGGGGGGGGTGCAACTCAATATTAGAAAGCTGTTCTTAATGTACTCTGTATATATACCACAGGAGGTTGGTGGCACCTTAATTAGGGAGAACGGCCTGGTGGTAACAGCTGGAGCAGAATAGGTGGAATGTGTTTGGTGCCATTCCATCTGCTCAGTTCCAGACATCATTATGAGCCGTCCTCACCTCAGCAGCCTCCACTGGTGTATACTCCGTGTACATTCTAAGGTTCTATGGTTTGTCTGTGCTTCAAAAGGTACATCTGAAGACATTTGAGCCAGTTGAGTAATGTTACAGAACAAGTGCTTTATTCTCCTACTGTAATGTAGCCGCAGTGATATGTAACATCTGTACAACTGCTAAACAAAACGCAGACCATACAATATGCTGTGATGAGAGACACAAACATGTACAAAGTTATGCAGGCAATTATGAATTCATCAATCCATGACGTATAATAAACCGTGGACACGTATCGAAGCGCGGAAATGAACCTTGACGAACATACATTGAGAAGGCTGCAAACAACTGCTAAGCAAACATCATTTACATACATGTACAAAACATCAAAGACTCCTTTCAAAAAGAAAGGTGGTTGCATTACATGTACAGTCAAGATTATAAAAATGAATGACATTCTATACAATATTTATAGTTTTATATTTAAAATGATACATTTATACTTGTATTAATGTGCAGGCATTGTCCTCCACCTCTCTCCCAGAAACCCACAGACACTCATCCTGAACTCACAAACCTGTCTCTTATGTCTGCCTGTACAGTTAGACTAACATGTCTCTTATGTCTGCCTGTACAGTTAGACTAACCTGTCTCTTATGTCTGCCTGTACAGTTAGACTAACCTGTCTCTTATGTCTGCCTGTACAGTTAGACTAACCTGTCTCTTATGTCTGCCTGTACAGTTAGACTAACATGTCTCTTATGTCTGCCTGTACAGTTAGACTAACATGTCTCTTATGTCTGCCTATACAGTTAGACTAACATGTCTCTTATGTCTGCCTGTACAGTTAGACTAACATGTCTCTTATGTCTGCCTGTACAGTCAGACTAACCTGTCTCTTATGTCTGCCTGTACAGTCAGACTAACCTGTCTCTTATGTCTGCATGTACAGTTAGACTAACCTGTCTCTTATGTCTGCCTGTACAGTCAGACTAACCTGTCTCTTATGTCTGCCTGTACAGTTAGACTAACCTGTCTCTTATGTCTGCCTGTACAGTTAGACTAACCTGTCTCTTATGTCTGCCTGTACAGTTAGACTAACCTGTCTCTTATGTCTGCCTGTACAGTTAGACTAACCTGTCTCTTATGTCTGCCTGTACAGTTAGACTAACCTGTCTCTTATGTCTGCCTGTACAGTTAGACTAACCTGTCGCTTATGTCTGCCTGTACAGTTAGACTAACCTGTCGCTTATGTCTGCCTGTACAGTTAGACTAACCTGTCTCTTATGTCTGCCTGTACAGTTAGACTAACCTGTCTCTTATGTCTGCCTGTACAGTCAGACTAACCTGTCTCTTATGTCTGCCTGTACAGTTAGACTAACCGGTCTCTTATGTCTGCCTGTACAGTTAGACTAACCTGTCTCTTATGTCTGCCTGTACAGTCAGACTAACCTGTCTCTTATGTCTGCCTGTACAGTCAGACTAACCTGTCTTCCTTATGCTTGACCTGTGTCTGTCCACTGTTAGAAACACCAGACTATTAGCTGTCATTCCAACAAAACATCAAACAACAATTCCAGTTGAATATGTTGAGGTCAATGCCATATATTCCCCATGATGCAACATGTTTTATTTCAGAACAGTTAAATACTCAAGTAGTTGGTGAAAGTAATAAGCCACAACGTTTAGAGATTCAAAAGAAAATACAAAGTTGATGAAATAAGGCGCTTTGTAGGTGTTTCACTTTTTTGTAATACAGGAAGGCCTTAATACATGTTCAACCTTTCATAAGATCAGTTATTATCACACCTCTCAAACCCACTGTCCGAGCCTTTCTACAAAACCTTTGTGCAACACACTGGAGAAAAAGCGAATGCATGTTTCAAGTTGACCTTATTCATTTAGTTAGCTACCTTTCACAGTGAGCCAAACTGGAGCTGAACAATGTTGTAGTAACAGACATCTGAAAGGTACATGTTTAAAGCTTTTTAAGGAGCACCCTGTGGAGCCCCACCATTAGGCACAGTCACTGCCATGCAGTCAGTCTCTACAGAGAAACAGTCACTGCCATGCAGTCAGTCTCTACAGGGAAACAGTCACTGCCATGCAGTCAGTCTCTACAGAGAAACAGTCACTGCCATGCAGTCAGTCTCTACAGAGAAACAGTCACTGCCATGCAGTCACTCTCTACAGAGAAACAGTCACTGCCATGCAGTCAGTCTCTACAGAGAAACAGTCACTGCCATGCAGTCAGTCTCTACAGAGAAACAGTCACTGCCATGCAGTCAGTCTCTACAGAGAAACAGCCACTGCCATGCAGTCAGTCTCTACAGAGAAACAGTCACTGCCATGCAGTCAGTCTCTACAGAGAAACAGTCACTGCCATGCAGTCAGTCTCTACAGAGAAACAGTCGCTGCCATGCAGTCAGTCTCTACAGAGAAACAGTCACTGCCATGCAGTCAGTCTCTCTACAGAGAAACAGTCAGTCACACAGAGTCTCGCTGGTGTATTGAACCGGGCATCACTGAGACCTCAATATGGCTATTCTACCCTCTGGATATCCCAGAGGTCAAAGTGCATAGACAGCTACATGATGTCTCTCTAACTCACCTGGCTGTAGAGCTGCTTGGCTCACTGCTACTAAAGGATGTAGTCATAGTTACTACTAGTCCTGCTAAAGTATCAACATGTTCAGGGAAAAGTGGAGTTTCTCCCAGACACTGAGCTACGGTCTGTTTAGAGTCCCCCTCCACTAATGGTTTAGGTTTGGATATGGGGAGTGTAAGCTGATCCTAGATCAGTGCTAACTAAGGGGTGACTTGAGCAAGCGTGACAGAGTTGTGGTCAAAACTAAAGTGAATATTGAGCTTTCCTACTGGTTAGGGCTGTTGGAAGATGTGTTGATGGAGAACACACACACACACACACACACACACACATGTCAGCCTGTCTGTGGGAGAGCTGGGTTGGAGAGGTCAGAGGTTAGACAGAAGGTCATCTTATTCCTCCCTGGTCAGTCAGCCAGCTGGTTTTGCCCTTACAGACTAAACTCCCTAACAATACACTGGTCCTCTGTAGGTCAGTTGGTAGAGCATGACACTTGCAACAACAGGATAGTGGGTTTGACTCCCGTGACCATCCACACATAAAGAATGCATACATCACTTCGTGGTTTGAATAAAAGCCTCTGCTAAATGGCATGAAAACACACCAACAGCAGACACAGTGTCCATCAGCGCTACACTCACTGAGACTGGGGGAAACAATGACTTATAAAGGCTTGTTAGCTCAATGGAAAAGTTCATGATGATTAAAAGGTATTTGAAACAATTGACATTCCATTTAGTAATAAAAAAAAAGACAGAGAAGTTCAGGCACGTTGTGATGTTTTGGAAAGCATTCGGCTAAAACTGCTGAGCCTCGTTAGAGATGGTAGTAAGACCTTTTCATTATAAAGGGATAGAAACTCAGCCAATCGTTCTTTAACTGTCAAACACAGACTGACAATCAGACTACAAAAGCATGGAATCAATCAACTCTCTCACCTCATATCTCTCTCTATATGTCGCCTACAGTATGACAACCCCACCTGGGATATTGAGGCAGACAGAGGACAACGCCAGGCTCATATCTGGAATGTTCAGGTCATTTGGAATGTGCCGCTAATTCTGGAAGCCTGGCTGCAGCAACACTAGAACTACACTAAAGGAGATGTCTCTTAAAGCTTTACTTGGTCCTGGAGAGTGGAGGGGTCAGGGGTCAGCCTCCAGGAGAGTGGAGGAGAGAGGGGTCAGCCTCCAGGAGAGTGGAGGAGACAGGGGTCAGCCTCCAGGAGATTGGAGGAGACAGGGGTCAGCCTCCAGGAGAGTGGAGGAGACAGGGGTCAGCCTCCAGGAGATTGGAGGAGACAGGGCTCAGCCTCCAGGAGAGTGGAGGAGACAGGGGTCAGGAGTCAGCCTCCAGGAGAGTGGAGGAGACAGGGGTCAGGAGTCAGCCTCCAGGAGAGTGGAGGAGACAGGGGTCAGGAGTCAGCCTCCAGGAGAGTGGAGGAGACGGGGGTCAGGAGTTAGCCATCCAGGAGAGTGGAGGGGTCAGGGGTCAGCCTCCAGGAGAGTGGAGGAGACAGGGGTCAGCCTAAAGGAGATTGGAGGAAACAGGGGTCAGCCTCCAGGAGAGTGGAGAGGTCAGGGGTCAGCCTCCAGGAGAGTGCAGGAGACAGGGGTAAGCCTTCAGAAGAGTGGAGGAGACAGGGTTCAGGGGTCAGCCTCCAGGAGAGTGGAGGAGACAGGGGTCAGCCTCCAGGAGAGTGGAGGAGACAGGGGTAAGCCTCCAGGAGAGTGGAGGAGACAGGGGTCAGCCTCCAGGAGAGTGGAGGAGACAGGGGTCAGCCTCCAGGAGAGTGGAGGAGACAGGGTTAAGCCTCCAGGAGAGTGGAGGAGACAGGGGTCAGCCTCCAAGAGAGTGCAGGAGACAGGGGTAAGCCTCCAGAAGAGTGGAGACAGGGGTCAGGGGTCAGCCTCCAGGAGAGTGGAGGAGACAGGGGTCAGGGGACAGCCTCCAGAGCTGCCTCGGCTAGCTGGTGTCACAGTGCAGGGTAATATGGCTGATAGAACAACAATACTAGGATGTATTGCTTCAATTTGAACATATTCTCAACACCGTTCAATCTTTCATTACATGTAACGCCCTCTAAATAGCATCGATGGGTTGCTAGGGTAACAGTCATGGTCCTTTCTAGAAAAAGAGCATAATTCAATAGAAACGCCAGATTCCGGTGCGTAACCAAGTAATAGCATATCATGGCAACAGTTCGACTTGGTTAAAAACAACAACATCAACAACAACAACAACAACGTGGAGGCAGTAGCATCCCACACACTTTCTTAGCTAAGCATCTGATCAAGTACCTGACACTACATACCCTGTATGTTACACATGTAACCAGAACATTACACTATTCAACACAGTAACTATCTGACACATACTTATCTGACAGTGGTACTCAGACTCAGTCTCTGCTAGTCAATCCATCAGTCACAAGCACACATACAAGAGAATCGTCCCAAATGGCATTTACCCATAAGGCTCTGGTCAAAAGTTGTGGCCTTTATAGAGGAAAATGTTCCATTTGGGACGCAGACATAGTCACAGAGGTGACGTTAGGGAGGTCACAGAGGTGACGTTAGGGAGGGTCACAGAGGTGACGTTAGGGGGGTCACAGAGGTGGCGTTCTGAGGCTCATGTCCCATTGCTGTGTCACCACAGTGACCCGGTGAGGGTGTCGGTCTAACAGAGGTATGACATCACAAAAACGCCACACGGGTTAATGCTGCATGAATTGCAAAACTCCCTTTCAACTAAAGTACAAATGTAAAAAAAAATAGATAAAAAACATGAGACAAAAATAGAAGACAAATAAGATCGAAGACAAACCCAGAGAACACATATTAGTTAAAAAGGTCTATAAAAATACTACTATAGCTACTGTAGAAAGAGCAGCCCTGCAGGCCTCCGAGGTTTCTCTCCAGAGGTTTCTCTCCAGAGGTTTCTCTCCAGAGGTTTCTCTCCAGAGGTTTCTCTCCAGAGGTTTCTCTCCAGAGAGGTTTCTCTTCAGAGGTTTGTCTTCAGAGGTTTCTCTTCAGAGGTTTCTCTTCAGAGGTTTCCCTCCAGAGGTTTCTCTTCAGAGGTTTCTCTCCAGAGGTTTCTCTTCAGAGGTTTGTCTTCAGAGGTTTCTCTTCAGAGGTTTCTCTCCAGAGGTTTCTCTCCAGAGGTTTCTCTCCAGAGGTTTCTCTTCAGAGGTTTCCCTCCAGAGGTTTCTCTTCAGAGGTTTCCCTCCAGAGGTTTCCCTCCAGAGGTTTCTCTCCAGAGGTTTCTCTTCAGAGGTTTCCCTCCAGAGGTTTCCCTCCAGAGGTTTCCCTCCAGAGGTTTCTCTCCAGAGGTTTCTCTTCAGAGGTTTCTCTTCAGAGGTTTCCCTCCAGAGCTTTCTCTTCAGAGGTTTCTCTCCAGAGGTTTCTCTCCAGAGGTTTCTCTTCAGAGGTTTCTCTCCAGAGGTTTCTCTCCAGAGGTTTCCCTCCAGAGTTTTCTCTCCAGAGGTTTCTCTTCAAGAGGTTTCTCTCCAGAGGTTTCTCTGGACCGGGTCCTGGAGATGGAGGCAGTGTGTGAGGCCGCCCGTCCCGTACTAACAAACAGACAGCCCTCAGAGAGCCAGGCAAGGGGGGGTTAGACCAGGGATGGGATGGGGTTGGGGCTGGGGGTACGGCTTGGGGGCTGGTGGTACGGGTTGGGGGCTGGTGGTACAAGTTGGGGGCTGGGGTTACGGACTGGGGGTACGGGCTGGGGGCTGGGGGTACGGGTTGGGGGCTGGGGGTACGGACTGGGGGGGGTACTGTAGTCTCTCTCTGTCTTGTCTCTAGTGGATGGGGTTGATGTCTGTGCGGTGGTTGGGCAGGCCGTGCACAGTGCTGCCCCCTACAGCTGTGCTGGAGGTGGTGATGTTGTTGTGCTGGATGACCTGCTGCTGGGAGCAGGCTGGGGCCGGGCTGCCTGCTGGACTGCTGTCTGGACCTGAGGGGAAGAGGACAACACACAGGGTGAGGGGATGATTGCTAATGGTGTGTGTGGTGTGTGTGTGTGTGTGTGTGTGTGTGTGTGTGTGTGTGTGTGTGTGTGTGTGTGTGTGTGTGTGTGTGTGTGTGTGTGTGTGTGTCATATCTGTGTGAGTGCAGTGCTTGTAGAAACATGAATGGGTGTGTAGTGACCATGAAACCCTCAATAGAACAACTGTCTCTAGATGTCTGTTTAGCCTAAACAAACATGGTCCAACAACCTCCAACAGTTAAAACCCTCTTTATTTTCACCAAAAATAGAATCGTTACATTTCTATGTACAGTATAAACCACTGAACACTGTGTTTTCCAACGAAACATCTATCATATAGTCCTTTCAGATAAATGGAATGAGGCGCGTTGAAAGCACCTCGGCTTCGCCATGTTTGTTGTCTGTCTGAACGGTAACACTGCAGCTTTTGAAAAGCCTCCACCAAACCTTTAGTTTTGAAGCACCACTGAACAGGCATTTAACTGCTGCTTCTGAAGCCGGGCTAACATCCATCACTAGGCAACCACAACTGTCAATCAAATGATCTCCATCTGCCTGCGCTCAGACCACTCTCTCCTAAGAAAAGTACTTTGAAGTATGTTAAATACAATCACTGACAAATACATTTAGTAGAAAGAAAACACATCTATCTACCATAAAACAAACTGCTGAAGAACAGCAGCACTTTATTTATTTAACTGGGTAGGTCAGTTAACAACTAATTCTTATTTACAATGACGGCCTAGGAACAGTGGGTTAACTGCCTTGTTCAGGGGAAGAACGACAGATTTTTACCTTGTCAGCTCGGGGATTTGATCTGGCAACCTTTCGGTTACTAGTCCAACACTCTAACCACTAGGCTACCTGCCGCCCCATCAATCAATGTTTATTGTTGTCAGGGAAACAATAGAACATTCTATGCCGAAGCAGAATTCTACTGTCTAAAAAAGTAGACGCTTTGTAAATTGTCTGAAAGGTTATCAATTATCCACCCGTTACTGTAGCTGCGTCCTATGTATGAAAAGGGTCAAATAAACATGCATTAAAAAAACTTTATCCCTTTGAAAACATGTTTGATACATTTTCACAACATACTAGGAGTGACATCTGTACACAGACAGACTGGGCTTATCAATGCAAGTCTCTCCCAGTCAGTCAGTCCAGCCCAGTCTACTCACCCTCTAAACAAGGAGCCATTGAGAGCAGGGCAGTGCGAGGGGAAGTGAGCCTCATTTTCCCCTGCCTGTCTGCTGAAGCCTCACAGCACAGGGAGGGCCTTCTGCCTTCTCCTAATTACATGGAAATGTCACTCCTATCCATATCAGAGGGTGGGGTTCTGATGTCATACTCTGCTGCTGTGGAACAGTCCAATAACCAGCAGGGGGATCGGGACCGGCGGGACGGGACATGGGAGTTTGGACGCCGGTCGGCAGTCTGTGACATCTTTCTTCAGTGGAATCTCTGCAGCGACCAAGGGCTGTGGTTCAGTTCTATGACTCCGGTCCACTTCTGATGGAAAAACAGGCCTCATATTCTGGGGTTGTGATGACCAGTACCAGACTTCCAGGCCAGGTGCTATCCTAGTGCCTCTCTCCCCCACATCCATGAAACAGCGTGGCTCCTGCCAGCATCCGTACACCCTGTGTGATACACATGGCAGGATCCATATGTCCTCATAGTGCAGTGAGTGTGGGACAGGATGTCTTGACAGTCACCACCCTGGACTGAACACCCTAACCTCAGGACTGCTTCTGACTCATACACACAGACACTGTATGGCTGTATGGCTGGAGAACTGGGAAGGTTCTCTATGCAGGTTTAGCTGCATACTCGTGATAAGGCACAGGGATGAGTGTGTGTGTTTCGGGGTTTTGTGTGTGTGTGTGTGTGTGTGTGTGTGTGTGTGTGTGTGTGTGTGTGTGTGTGTGTGTGTGTGTGTGTGTGTGTGTGTGTGTGTGTGTGTGGTGTGTGTGTGTGTGTGAACAAGCTACTCACTGAGGTAACCTTGGGAGTCTTTCTGCAGAGTGGTGATGGGGCAGTCTTTATGGGTGAGGAGGAGCTGCTTGAGTTGGGTCACCTCGTTCTTCAGCATGGTCACCTCATTCTGAAAACAATCAATCAAATGTGTTTAATAAAGCCCTTTTTACATCAGCAGTTTCCACAAAGTGCTTTACAGTTACCCACCCTACACACATTTTGAGCACAATAAGAGAGATTTACTGTTAGCTGGACTGAGTGATTATCTCTGCTTGGTGAATAAATTCAGCTTTTTTTGTTGTTGAATAGATACTTGATAAAGGCCCATTTTTTATAAAAGGAAAATAGCTTGTTTAAGCCACACTGCAAAACTCACAATAAACATTCTGCATCATTACTGCGATTAAGTTTATTGTCATTGCTAAAACCATGTACAGTTACAGGATTAAGATTTCAATCTTAATTGGAATTTAATAAAACTACGGCAAATAAATGAACCAGCTCGTTATTAGGAATGTCAAAAGAAAGACATCATTTCAGGGGCTGGTTTTGATTTATGGTTGAAAATCTCTGAGTGTCTGCCTCCTAGAACTACAACAAGCCCCTACGGAACAACAGACTGAACTACAACAAGCCCGTACGGAACAACAGACTGAACTACAACAAGCCCCTACGCAACAACAGACTGAACTACAACAAGCCCCTACGGAACAACAGACTGAACTACAACAAGCCCCTACGGAACAACAGACTGAACTACAACAAGCCCCTACGGAACAACTGACTGAACTACAACAAGCCCCTACGGAACAACAGACTGAACTACAACAAGCCCCTACGGAACAACAGACTGAACTACAACAAGCCCCTACGGAACAACAAACTGAACTACAACAAGCCCCTACGGAACAACAGACTGAACTACAACAAGCCCCTACGGAACAACAGACTGAACTACAACAAGCTCCTATGGAACAACAGACTGAACTACAACAAGCTCCTACGGAACAACAGACTGAACTACAACAAGCCCCTACGGAACAACAGACTGAACTACAACAAGCCCCTACGGAACAACAGACTGAACTACAACAAGCCCCTACGGAACAACAGACTGAACTACAACAAGCCCCTACGGAACAACAGACTGAACTACAACAAGCCCCTACGGAACAACAGACTGAACTACAACAAGCCCCTACGGAACAACAGACTGAACTACAACAAGCCCCTATAACTATAACAAGGGAGAGTGGCAGTATGTCTGAGTTTAGTGGAGCAGTTCTCCTCCCAGGTTGAAAGAACATCAAACACATTGAAAGTGCTTGGTCTTCATGATCTGAACTATAGAGAAGCAGAGACGTGTGGATGAAAGGAAAACAACCATTGGTAGAGTTGGAGAAAGAAAGAAGGTCTGGGTTGGAGATGGGTGTTACCTAACTTTTACAAGAGTTGAGCAGCATTCAATTCAATTCACTAAACTTTATTTAGAATGCTGTACATAGTGATGCAGGCACGTACACAGCTCTAGGGGTGCTGGAGCATCTGCACTTTTACCCACTTATGAAAAAAACGGTCCCTTTTGATTAAAATCAAATCTCATTTTATTGGTCACACACATATTTAGCAGATGTTATTGCAGGTGTAGTGAAATGCTGTTTTTTCAAACAAATGACTTTTTATTAAATGTTTAGTGTCTTTTCAGGGAAGGGGGCAGCTGCAGGTCGCCCCTGTCAGTAGCAGAACAAGTGTTTTCACTCTGAGCACCTGCCCCATCAAAGGTGTGTGGCCCTGCAGTAGAGAACATATTTACTACATCTCCCTGCTTTATGGACATAAAAGTCTAATGTGAAGACCTGCAACACGTCCCAAATAGCACCATATTCCCTATATAAGCTCACTACTTTTGACCAGAGCTCTATTGGCCCTATGGGCCCTGGTCAAAAGTAGTGCATTAAATAGGGTGCCATTTGGGACATAACCATCCAGTCCACATAACTCCTACCAGAAGCTGCATGTTGGTCTGGGTCAGCTCTTCAGCCTTCTTCTCCAGTGACACCACCCATACTTTCCTCTTCTGTCTGCATCGCGTGGCCGCCGCTCGGTTTCTCTCCAGAAACTTCCGCCGCCGTTCGTCAGGGTCCTCGTCCACCGTCCGCCTGCGGCGTCCACCGCTAGGGGTCGGAGACTGCATCGTCTGGCTCGGCTGCATCTGCTGGGCCGCCGGCGACAACTAGAGAGAGAGAGAGAGAGAGACAGAGAGAGAACAAGGTCACACACACAAAGGGAAAGGGAAAGGGGAGACCTAGTCAGTTGTACAACTGAATGCCTTCAACTGAAATGTGTCTTCCGCATTTACAGGTCACTAAGAAGGACTTCAACCATGTCTCATTTCCATGTTTCATCTACCCTAACATCTCATGAAAGTCTTAACCTAGCTGAATTGGTTGTACCCTCCTGGTTCTAACTTCTACCCTACCTGTTTAAAGTCACTATTCACAGTCCCTACTCTACCTGTTTAAAGTCACTATTCACAGTCCCTACTCTACCTGTTTAAAGTCACTACTCACAGTCCCTACTCTACCTGTTTAAAGTCACTATTCACAGTCCCTACTCTACCTGTTTAAAGTCACTATTCACTGTCCCTACTCTACCTGTTTGAAGTCACTATTCACGGTCCCTACTCTACCTGTTTAAAGTCACTATTCACAGTCCCTACTCTACCTGTTTAAAGTCACTATTCACAGTCCCTACTCTACCTGTTTAAAGTCACTATTCACTGTCCCTACTCTACCTGTTTAAAGTCACTATTCACTGTCCCTACTCTACCTGTTTAAAGTCACTATTCACAGTCCCTACTCTACCTGTTTAAAGTCACTATTCACAGTCCCTACTCTACCTGTTTAAAGTCACTATTCACAGTCCCTACTCTACCTGTTTAAAGTCACTATTCACAGTCCCTACTCTACCTGTTTAAAGTCACTATTCACAGTCCCTACTCTACCTGTTTAAAGTCACTATTCACAGTCCCTACTCTACCTGTTTAAAGTCACTATTCACAGTCCCTACTCTGCCTGTTTAAAGTCACTATTCACAGTCCCTACTGTACCTGTTTAAAGTCACTATTCACGGTCCCTACTCTACCTGTTTAAAGTCACTATTCACAGTCCCTACTCTACCTGTTTAAAGTCACTATTCACAGTCCCTACTCTACCTGTTTAAAGTCACTACTCACAGTCCCTACTCTACCTGTTTAAAGTCACTATTCACGGCCACTTCCCTAAAAAACAAATTATGCCTACGCCACGTGCCCTCCACCTCCCCACCACTTCTTCCCC
The DNA here is from genome assembly GCF_965601325.2 of Salmo salar. Taxonomy (NCBI): domain Eukaryota; kingdom Metazoa; phylum Chordata; class Actinopteri; order Salmoniformes; family Salmonidae; genus Salmo; species Salmo salar. The sequence continues at coordinate 86,369,320 of NC_138295.1, forward strand.
GTCTGAGGGCGTCAGTCAGTCAGTCAATCAGTCAGTCAGTCAGTCAGTCAGGAGCAGGTGGGTGGGTGAGTGAGTAACTGGACTGATTTACAGAGCAGCCCTGCCCGCCTTGTTAAAGAAGTGTCAGGCCAGTTTTCCACCGCCCACCTCCACTCAGCCTAACCCTCACAGACACACAGTCAGAAAGAGCCTGCTCTGCCTTCTAAAAGCCCTCAGTTTGCCCACTGACTGGTCCTGACATATACTTGGCATGGGTCAAGTGCTTTCAGTCCTCAGATCATTGCCGTTTTTAGGAGGAAGGTGGAAAATACAAGTTGCTTTGATGGCGGCTGTGTATACAGCCAGTGTTGTTGTAATGTTTTAATGGTACAGAAGGATATATTTGGAACATACATGGGGGGGGGGGGGGTCCTGATGGCTCAACAGTGAAATATACATTAATGGTCTTAGTTAACCTTTGGACTTATTGTAATTTACATCACTAACTTCCATGTCAACATCACAACATCAGTCCTGGGACAAATGTTTGAATCAATGTCAAATATAGGTGAAAACCAAAGACAATAACAGTATGTATTGTTAGTTGATGCTAGGCTGTGTGTTCTGTCAGGTCTCCATGACTAGTGCTAATAACCCAGTCTTATAGGCTTACAACACCTAGAACATGTTGTGACCACTGGACTGACTGACTGAAGCCCTGGTCTGTACATTATCCTAACCCTACAACACCTGGAACATGTTGTGACCACTGGACTGACTGACTGAAGCCCTGGTCTGTACATTATCCTAACCCTACAACACCTGGAACATGTTGTGACCACTGGACTGACTGACTGAAGCCCTGGTCTGTACATTATCCTAACCCTACAACACCTGGAACATGTTGTGACCACTGGACTGACTGACTGAAGCCCTGGTCTGTACATTATCCTAACCCTACAACACCTGGAACATGTTGTGACCACTGGACTGACTGACTGAAGCCCTGGTCTGTACATTATCCTAACCCTACAACACCTGGAACATGTTGTGACCACTGGACTGACTGACTGAAGCCCTGGTCTGTACATTATCCTAACCCTACAACACCTGGAACATGTTGTGACCACTGGACTGACTGACTGAAGCCCTGGTCTGTACATTATCCTAACCCTACAACACCTGGGACATGTTGTGACCACTGGACTGACTGACTGAAGCCCAGTTCATATGTTATAGCAACCTAACAGAGTAAAGGCCTAAACTCCCCAAACGAGTGCGTGTGAGGTATTTAAGATTAGACTGATCTGCAGCTGACCCTCCTGACCGCTGAGACTGACCTGCAGCTGACCCTCCTGACCGCTGAGACTGATCTGCAGCTGACCCTCTTGACCGCTGAGACTGATCTGCAGCTGACCCTCCTGACCACTGAGACTGACCTGCAGCTGACCCTCCTGACCGCTGAGACTGATCTGCAGCTGACCCTCCTGACCGCTGAGACTGATCTGCAGCTGACCCTCCTGACCGCTGAGACTGATCTGCAGCTGACCCTCCTGACCGCTGAGACTGATCTGCAGCTGACCCTCCTGACCACTGAGACTGACCTGCAGCTGACCCTCCTGACCGCTGAGACTGATCTGCAGCTGACCCTCCTGACCGCTGAGACTGATCTGCAGCTGACCCTCCTGACCGCTGAGACTGACCTCCAGCTGACCCTCCTGACCGCTGAGACTGATCTGCAGCTGACCCTCCTGACCGCTGAGACTGACCTCCAGCTGACCCTCCTGACCACTGAGACTGACCTGCAGCTGACCCTCCTGACCGCTGAGACTGATCTGCAGCTGACCCTCCTGACCGCTGAGACTGATCTGCAGCTGACCCTCCTGACCGCTGAGACTGACCTCCAGCTGACCCTCCTGACCGCTGAGACTGATCTGCAGCTGACCCTCCTGACCGCTGAGACTGATCTGCAGCTGACCCTCCTGACCGCTGAGACTGATCTGCAGCTGACCCTCCAGACCGCTGAGACTGATCTGCAGCTGACCCTCCAGACCGCTGAGACTGATCTGCAGCTGACCAACCTCAAAGGAAAAACTGACTTTGTGTCTGTTGCCAGGTAACTAACCTCTTCTTGGCAGTATGGCCACGGCCCACGGCTGAAGGAAAATGTGTCTGACCAGCCCCGGCGCTTTACAGTGAATTTGTAATGTAATTTCCTCTACTGCATTTAAACCAAACCACTAATGGCTGTCTGTCTACCAGACTGTTAAAGTACAGGACTGAACTCTTATGGTTTGGGTTAAAGTAGGTGCTTTTGGCTTCACATGTGGTTTCAGTAGGTACTTGCCATGCTTTGGTTTTGTGACAAACCTTCATAAACCTCTGTATATACATGAATGGTTCTGATATTTACCTTCCTCTACCTCTGGCTCCGGTACCTATGCGTGGGGAAATAATCACTTGTGAGTGCTAACCTGTGAATGTGACCCTGGTCCAGAGTGAAGTGGAGGGTGGGGTGAGGTCTGGTGTGGGTGTCCAGGGTGGAGGTGAGGCGGGGGTGAGGTCTGGTGTGGGTGCCCAGGGTGGAGGTGAGGCGGGGGTGAGGTCTGGTGTGGGTGTCCAGGGTGGAGGTGAGGCAGGTGGGAGTTGTGATGGGGGTTGTGGCCCTGTGGGTGGTGGTGCCCGCCCTGGCCATGCCCGCCCTGGCTGTGGCCGCTGTGGTGATGGTGGGGGTGGTGCTGGTAGGCGTGGCTGTGGGGCGGAGCCGGCAGGTGCTGGTGAGGGTGGGAGGGGTGAAGGTGGTGGTGGCCGCCCCCCTGCTCCTGCTGCTGCCGCGATGACATCATCTCCATCATGTGACCCATGCTGTTCATGTTGCCGTTGGCGATGGCTCCCGGGTGGTGCGCTAGCGCCGCCTTCAGCCTCTGTATGGAGAAGAACAACAACATGGCCATGTTTCTATCATTCACTGGGATTAGGGACAGAAGTTCTTCCTGGTCAAGTCATGTGGCCAGGAAAAACTTCAGGGGCTTACTATGCCAGACCATAGAGTTAAATGATTAATCTCTTTAGGCCAGACTGTCTGTTTGACAGTCTATCATTGAGTTAACTGGCAACAGGTACTGTAGGTCAATTGAAAGTGTGTTGACTATTGACTGTGAGACGATACACTGCTGCATTCATCTTTATACTGTACATCCACATGTCACGGCTGAGGTACAAAGCAGAGCTGAGCCTGACAGCCCTCACCCTCTCTCTCTCTCTACTGGCTTCTTACTTTCCATCTCACTCTTTCACTCGCTCCCTTCCCTCTGCCTTCCTCTCTCTTTATCCCTTTCTCTCAGTTTAGACAGTGATCTTGCTCTCTCTCTCCCTTTCCATCTCTCTCCTTTCCTCTCTCCATCTCTCTCTCCTTTCCTCTCTCCATCTCTCTCTCCTTTCCTCTCTCCATCTCTCTCTCCTTTCCTCTCTCCAGGTCTAACTGGATGAGGGATACGTCTGTCTGTCTGTCTGTCTGTCTGTCTGTCTGTCTGTCTGTCTGTCTGTCTGTCTGTCTGTCTGTCTGTCTGTCTGTCTGTCTGTCTGTCTGTCTGTCTGTCTGTCTGAGAGCCCGAGGCTGGTCTGTTCTATGTTTACTCAGGGGGCAGGTTTGTTGCTTTAACCGTGTGGTCTACTTAAGACTCACTGAGAGGCTCTGAGAACTGGCCAAGATCTGAGACCAGAGAGAGAGAGAGGCAGAGAGAGAGTGGGGAGAGAGAGGGGGGACAGTGAGAGAGGCAGAGGGAGGCAGAGAGATGGGGGAGAGAGAGGCAGAAAGAGAGGCAGAAAGAGAGGCAGAGAGAGAGGCAGAGAGAGGCGGGGAGAGGGAGAGAGAGAGAGAGAGAGAGAGAGGAGAGAGCGAGAGATGGGGGTATAAAGAGAGAGAGAGAGAGAGAGAGAGAGAGAGAGAGAGAGAGAGAGGGGGGGGGGGGACAGTGAGAGAGAGAGAGAGAGAGGGAGAGAGAGAGGAGAGAGAGAGAGAGAGAGAGAGAGAGAGAGAGAGAGAGAGAGAGAGAGAGAGAGAGAGAGAGAGAGAGAGAGAGAGAGAGAGAGAGAGAGAGAGAGAGAGAGAGAGAGAGAGAGAGAGAGAGAGAGAGAGAGAGAGAGGGGGGGGGACAGTGAGAGAGGCAGAGCGATGGGGGGAGAGAGAGAGAGAGAGAGAGAGAGAGGGGGGACAGTGAGAGAGGCAGAGCGATGGGGGGAGAGAGAGAGAGAGAGAGCAAGAAAGGGGACAGTGAGAGAGGCAGAGAGAGGCAGAGAGATGGGGGAGAGTTAGAGAGAGAGCGAGAGAGGGGACAGTGAGATAGGCAGAGAGAGAGAGAGAGCGAGAGAGAGAGAGAGAGAGGAGACAGTGAGAGAGGCAGAGGGAGGCAGAGAGATGGGGAGAGAGAGAGAGAGAGAGGCAGAAAGAGAGGCAGAGAGAGAGGCAGAGAGAGGCAGAGCGATGGGGGGAGAGGGAGAGAGAGAGAGAGAGAGAGAGAGAGAGAGGAGAGAGCGAGAGATGGGGGTATAAAGAGAGAGACAGAGGCAGAGAGAGAGGAGAGAGAGCGAGAGAGAGAGAGAGAGAGAGAGAGAGCGAGAGAGAGAGAGAGAGAGAGAGCGAGAGAGAGAGAGAGAGAGAGAGAGAGAGAGAGAGGGGGGACAGTGAGAGAGGCAGAGAGAGGCAGAGCAATGGTGAGAGAGAGAGAGAGAGAGAGAGAGAGAGAGAGAGAGATAGAGAGAGAGAGAGAGGGGGGGACAGTGAGAGAGGCAGAGCGATGGGGGGAGAGAGAGAGAGAGAGAGAGCGAGAGAGGGGACAGTGAGAGAGGCAGAGAGAGGCAGAGAGATGGGGAGAGTTAGAGAGAGAGCGAGAGAGGGGACAGTGAGAGAGGCAGAGAGAGAGGAGAGAGCGAGAGAGAGAGAGAGAGAGAGAGCGAGAGAGGGGACAGTGAGAGAGGCAGAGAGAGGCAGAGAGATGGGGAGAGTTAGAGAGAGAGCGAGAGAGGGGACAGTGAGAGAGGCAGAGAGAGGCAGAGAGATGGGGGGAGAGAGAGAGAGAGGGCTTTTCAAGGTGCTCTGTATTCCTGGTGTTTACCAGTCCCACCACACCACTCCTCAAGTGTCTGTTTGTTTGGGCAGACACTTAAAGAGACAACCCCCAAGGAAAGGGAAAAATCACCCACTCAAATCCGAATACAAACATACAAGTTCCAAAACGTGTCTGCTGCACTCACTGCACGTCTGATCTGTTGAGAACTAACTTAGTCATAATATTAAAAAAAACATGTCTGCACCTTTTCATTTTTCTGTTCCATTTGGGAGGAGGTTTTGGAATAACAGTGTGAGAGAGTGTTGAGTCTGGGACTGCCACTGTAATGACTGTAGTGGATTGGCTGGGGCTTCATTCTGAAAGGTGCTCAGTTAACATAAAGAGGAACTGTACTGTAGCTTTACGGTAGTATTAATGGGATTTTCATCATTGGCACAAAATCTATAAACTTACTAACTTATGTTAGTCTTATGTTGTCTGCTAACTCTCCATCTCCTCTCTCTCCATCTCCTCTCTCTCCATCTCTTTTCTCTCCTGTCTCTCTCCATCTCCTGCCTCTCCATCTCCACTCTCTCCATCTCCTCCCTCTCCATCTCCTCCCTCTCCATCTCCTGCCTCTCCATCTCCTCTTTCTCCATCTCCTCTCTCTCTCCATCTCCTCTCTCTCCATCTCCTGTCTCTCCATCTCCTCTCTCTTCATCTCCTCTCCCTCCATCTCCTCTCTCTCCATCTCCTCCCTCTCCATCTCCTGTCTCTCTCCATCTCCTCTCTCTCCATCTCCTGTCTCTCTCCATCTCCTGTCTCTCTCCATCTCCTGTCTCTCTCCATCTCCTGTCTCTCTCCATCTCCTGTCTCTCTCCATCTCCTCTCTCTTCATCTCCTCTCTCTCCATCTCCTGTCTCTCTCCATCTCCTCATCTCCTCTCTCTCCATCTCCTGTCTCTCTCCATCTCCTCTCTCTCCATCTCCTGTCTCTTTCATCTCCTGTCTCTTTCATCTCCTGTCTCTCTTCATCTCCTTTCTCTCCATCTCCTGTCTCTCTCCATATCCTATCTCTCTCCATCTCTGCTCTCTCCATTTCCTGTCTCTCTCCATCTCCTTTCTCTCTTACCTTCATAGATCCTACTGCTGTCATGGTTCCTGTTCTTTATATTACCTTCATAGATCCTACTGCTGTCATGGTTCCTGTTCTTTATATTACCTTCATAGATCCTACTGCTGTCATGGTTCCTGTTCTTTATATTACCTTCATAGATCCTACTGCTGTCATGGTTCCTGTTCTTTATATTACCTTCATAGATCCTACTGCTGTCACGGTTCCTGTTCTTCATAATACCTTCATAGATCCTACTGCTGTCATGGTTCCTGTTCTTTATATTACCTTCATAGATCCTACTGCTGTCATGGTTCCTGTTCTTTATATTACCTTCATAGATCCTACTGCTGTCATGGTTCCTGTTCTTTATATTACCTTCATAGATCCTACTGCTGTCATAGTTCCGGTTCTTTATATTACCTTCATAGATCCTACTGCTGTCATGGTTCCTGTTCTTTATATTACCTTCATAGATCCTACTGCTGTCATGGTTCCTGTTCTTTATATTACCTTCATAGATCCTACTGCTGTCATGGTTCCTGTTCTTTATATTACCTTCATAGATCCTACTGCTGTCATGGTTCCTGTTCTTTATATTACCTTCATAGATCCTACTGCTGTCATGGTTCCTGTTCTTTATATTACCTTCATAGATCCTACTGCTGTCATGGTTCCTGTTCTTTATATTACCTTCATAGATCCTACTGCTGTCATGGTTCCTGTTCTTTATATTACCTTCATAGATCCTACTGCTGTTACGGTTCCTGTTCTTCATAATACCTTCATAGATCCTACTGCTGTCATGGTTCCTGTTCTTTATATTACCTTCATAGATCCTACTGCTGTCATGGTTCCTGTTCTTTATATTACCTTCATAGATCCTACTGCTGTCATGGTTCCTGTTCTTTATATTACCTTCATAGATCCTACTGCTGTCATGGTTCCTGTTCTTTATATTACCTTCATAGATCCTACTGCTGTCATGGTTCCTGTTCTTTATATTACCTTCATAGATCCTACTGCTGTCATGGTTCCTGTTCTTTATATTACCTTCATAGATCCTACTGCTGTCATGGTTCCTATTCTTTATATTACCTTCATAGATCCTACTGCTGTCATGGTTCCTGTTCTTTATATTACCTTCATAGATCCTACTGCTGTCATGGTTCCTGTTCTTTATATTACCTTCATAGATCCTACTGCTGTCATGGTTCCTATTCTTTATATTACCTTCATAGATCCTACTGCTGTCATGGTTCCTGTTCTTTATATTACCTTCATAGATCCTACTGCTGTCATGGTTCCTGTTCTTTATATTACCTTCATAGATCCTACTGCTGTCATAGTTCCTGTTCTTTATATTACCTTCATAGATCCTACTGCTGTCATGGTTCCTGTTCTTTATATTACCTTCATAGATCCTACTGCTGTCATGGTTCCTGTTCTTTATATTACCATCATAGATTCGACTGCTGTCATGGTTCCTATTCTGTTCCCAGAACCTTCAGAAGCTAAAGAAAGCCTTTCCTCTCTATTTTAAGTACTTTAACATCAGCACTAATATAACTCTGCATTCACGCGCACGCATGCAATGCACACGCACACACACTCAGCCACACGCATCACTCCAACACACACAACTCAACACTCCTCAGCAGGGCCGGCTCCAGGCATAAGCGAACTCAGTCGGGGTGTCAACTTCCTGTTGAGAGTTAGAATAGTAGAATACACAAGGTGCAAGTTCGAAATGTGGTTGTGGATCAGCAATTTTTCTGTTGTTTTGTCAGCCACTGACAGTTACTCAATTATCCATGTCAACCACCTCCACCTCAGCCTCAACAGCACTTCTCACAGTCAGAGCCTGGCCTGGACTGGCCTGGACTGGCCTGGACTGGCCTAGACTGGCCTAGACTGGCCTGGACTGGCCTGGACTGGCTAGACTGGCCTAGACTGGCCTGGACTGGCCTGGACTGGCCTGGACTGGCCTAGACTGGCCTGGACTGGCTAGACTGGCCTGGCTAGACTGGCCTGGCCTGAACTGGCTAGGCTGGCTCAGACTGGCCTGGACTGGCCTAGACTGGCCTAGACTGGCCTAGACTGGCCTGGACTGGCCTAGACTGGCCCTAGACTGGCCTAGACTGGCCTGGCCTACACTGGCCTAGACTGGCCTAGTGTCCTGGACTGGCCTAGACTGGCCTAAACTGCCTAGAATGGCCTATACTACTGGCCTAGACTGGCCTGGACTGACCTAGACTGGCCTAGACTGGCCTAGACTGGCTCTAGACTGGCCTAGACTGGCCTAGACTACAACACAGTGGGTTAGATCAGATCTGTCTAGACTACAACACAGTGGGTTAGATCAGATCTGTCTAGACTACAACACAGTGCGTTAGATCAGGTCTGTCTAGACTACAACACAGTGGGTTAGATCAGGTCTGTCTAGACTACAACACAGTGGGTTAGATCAGATCTGTCTAGACTACAACACAGTGGGTTAGATCAGATCTGTCTAGACTACAACACAGTGGGTTAGATCAGATCTGTCTAGACTACAACACAGTGGGTTAGATCAGGTCTGTCTAGACTACAACACAGTGGGTTAGATCAGATCTGTCTAGACTACAACACAGTGGGTTAGATCAGATCTGTCTAGACTACAACATAGTGGGTTAGATCAGGTCTGTCTAGACTACAACACAGTGGGTTAGATCAGGTCTGTCTAGACTACAACACAGTGGGTTAGATCAGGTCTGTCTAGACTACAACACAGTGGGTTAGATCAGGTCTGTCTAGACTACAACACAGTGGGTTAGATCAGGTCTGTCTAGACTACAACATAGTGGGTTAGATCAGGTCTGTCTAGACTACAACACAGTGGGTTAGATCAGGTCTGTCTAGACTACAACACAGTGGGTTAGATCAGGTCTGTCTAGACTACAACACAGTGGGTTAGATCAGGTCTGTCTAGACTACAACACAGTGGGTTAGATCAGGTCTGTCTAGACTACAACACAGTGGGTTAGATCAGGTCTGTCTAGACTACAACACAGTGGGTTAGATCAGGTCTGTCTAGACTACAACACAGTGGGTTAGATCAGGTCTGTCTAGACTACAACACAGTGGGTTAGATCAGGTCTTAGAATTATAAGTGAAATAATCTGTCTGTAAACAATTGTTGGAAAAATGACTTGTGTCATGCATAAAGTAGATGTCCTAACCAACTTGCCAAAACTATAGTTTGTTAACAATACATTTGTGGAGTGGTTGAAAAACGATTTGAATGACTCCAACCTAAGTGTATGTAAACTTCCGACTTCAACTGTATCTGTTGCTTATAACAAAGCATCATTAGATGTGTATTTACTGTCTAGACCCCTTACTAAATGTACACTACACCTAACAGATAAAAAGCAGTCTCATCACATCACTCACATCCCCCAGACTGCTGACATGGACATCTTCCATGTGGCTCTACTGTCTGAGGAAGTCATCTGACCCTGACAGGCCACCATAACACCTCCCCATTCAGCCTTCAACCTGTCAATCAACACCCAGTTCTGGGGCCCCTCCCCTGCGATAGTGGGAGCCAATCAGGCTGGGCAGCTGTCCGCCTATCTTCCACCACTCAATCATAGCAGCCAATCTCATGTCCTGAGCCACGTTCCCACAAAAGCCAGAGCAGAGACCCAGGCAGTGGAATGTGACTGCCCCATCCACCACTGTCTGCTCTGCACTGCACTGCAGACCCACTAATGTGCATGTCTGGGGCTGGGGGAAGGGGTATAGGGCTGGGAGGTGAGGTGAGGCTGGGGCTGGGGCTGTGGCTGGGGCTGAGGGTTGGGGCTGATGTTGCCTGGCTCCATGCCAGCCAAACGTCAGGGGAGTGGGGGAATAGAGGGGTGGAGGGAGAAGAGACGGGGGAGTGGATAGCTTCCAGTCTCCCCTCCACTCACACAGAAGAGAGAGAGTCTGCCTGGCCTCGGGGCCCAGCAAAGTGCTCATTTATCAGCCCTGTATTGTGAGAGGAGTCCAGCTGGCAGGGCCTCCTCTGCTATCTATCTGGCTTTTAACTGAATTAACCTCCATCAGGAGGAGAGGAGAGGCCGCAGGCTGCCTCCCGAACGGCACCAAATAGTATATTTATAGTGCACGAGGGCCCAAGTCACAATAAGTGCACTCTAAAGGAATAGGGTGCCATCTGGGACACAGATCCAGTGTGTCACAGTCAGGCAGCGTACTGTAGCTAGTAGAGGCAGGTCAGAGAGACAGGGGCCGCTCTCAAGGTTAAAACACAGTGCTAGCTACACCGACACACACAGCCCGTAACCATAACAACAGACACACTCACTACAGAGAGAGTTGAACTCCCGGAACTCACAATCAAGCAGTACATTGTACCAGCCACAGCTGAGGGTAGCCACACAGCAGAGAAGAGAAGCACTGATGGTGGTACGTAACAATGGACTTCACCTACGATACAGTCGGTCTGAGCTGAAGTTCTACAACACAAAGAGCAGTTCCACTGCACATGACACTACTAAACAATGGTCTGTAGGATTAAAAAACAAAGCATCTAAGAGAACCAGGCAGGGATCTGGGAACCAGGCAGGGATCTGGGAACCAGGCAGGGATCTGGGAACCAGGCAGGGATCTGGGAACCAGGCAGGGATCTGGGAACCAGGCAGGGATCTGGGAACCAGGCAGGGATCTGGGAACCAGGCAGGGATCTGGGAACCAGGCAGGGATCTGGGAACCAGGCAGGGATCTGGGAACCAGACAGGGATCTGGGAACCAGGCAGGGATCTGGGAACCAGGCAGGGATCTGTGAAACTGGAACCAATCAACCTATCAAGTATTACAACAAACAAAGCAACTCTGTCGCAAACGAGAAGAGAGAGAGAAAGAGAGAGAAAGATATAGAAAGAGAGAGAAATATAGAGATAGAGATAAAGAGAGAGGAAGATAAAGAAAGATTCCCTCACCGTGATACAGGCCAGGTTCCCACTCTTCTACTCACTGGTTTCATCTGACACAACTGAATGACTTAGCTCAAACTGTCCCAGATCTAACTCAGCTCCACTAAGCTGAGCCCAAACTTATGGCCCTGGCTGGCTGCATTCATACCCACAGTGACGCAAATGGACAGACCGACGGGCCTTCCACGGTGATGATCATCAGCAGGCTTGTGGTTACGTCCCAAATGGCACACTATTCCCTATATAGTGCACTACTTTTGACCAGAGCCCTACAGACCCTGATCAAAAGTAGTGCACTGTAAAGGGAATAGGGTGCCATTGGGGACGTAACCACTGTCTCTCCCAAACCCCTTCATCATGACCTCTAATGTACTTTAACACATGGTTGTGTTTGGCTCAGACTGTGCTCATCACCCAGACTTAACCACCACCTGCATTAACCTGTAATAACACACACACGTTGGTTTCTCTCTCTCCCCGCGGCTACATGTAGCCAGGCCACAGAACAGTCATTATGTCAGTGCAGGTGTTGGCCTGTAGTGTTGGTAGTAGGCCTAGTGTTCTGACAGCAGAGGATGGTATACAGTGTGGAGGAAGAGGACAGCAGTCTGGTGTTTAGATGTACCAACCCTGTCTCAACCTATCAGCCATATAATAAATCAACAAAAAGAGCTGGTAAGATGGAAAAGTAATGATAACTAACGATATAATCACCATTTATTAGGTAGTAATGACACAGGTTGTCAAGGTTTATTTGTCTTTTACCATTCAATGTTCCACATTGATAAAATGCTGCCACATAGATTAAACATAAAACCTCAGCTACTGGACTGAAGATGCTTTCTCCCAGAGGGAAGAAGCCATTTACTGTCTGACCTCTAAACCCTGACCTCTGACCTCCTGACCTCCTGTATCACCCATCCCCCCCTCCTCTCATTAATGTGGTGTCATTAATGATATTTATTAAGGCTGTCTTCCTATTTGACACCCTCTCAGTCGGCCCGGTGTGACTGATGTCCGTGTGAGTGCTCTGGCCAAGTCCTGAACAGCCACTCAGGTTTCCCCTGTTCCCTCCCTGGCCTGGCCAGATGACTTCATCACTATTAACCCCGAGAGGAGAACGCCAGAGCGGGGAAGAACAGGGACAAGTGGGAAGAGATGGAGCCTGGGCCGGGATGAGTCAATCAAACCCGATCAGGTCAGGAGGACACACTTTCATTCCTCTTAAGAGTGGAGCAGAGGGCTCTCTGGGGACCTGAGGCCCTTTGGAGTCGCCCGAGTCATCACTAGTTAGAGAACATTGAACCTAACCTAACCAGGCCTGTATGTGGAGTTACAGAACATTGAACCTAACCAGGCCTGTATGTGGAATAACAGAACATTGAACCTAACCAGGCCTGTATGTGGAGTTACAGAACATTGAACCTAACCAGGCCTGTATGTGGAGTTACAGAACATTGAACCTAACCAGGCCTGTATGTGGAGTTACAGAACATTGAACCTAACCAGGCCTGTATGTGGAGTTACAGAACATTGAACCTAACCAGGCCTGTATGTGGAGTTACAGAACATTGAACCTAACCAGGCCTGTATGTAGAGTCACTTTTAAAGTGGGAAAGAAATATTATCCGGGGCTTTAAATGGAGAGACCTCTCAAATGGCATCCTATTCCCTATATAGTGCACTACTTCTGGTCATAAATAGTGCCCTATATATGGAATAGGGTGCCATTTGGGACACACAGCCTCTACGTACGGATAAGAGAGTGAACAGCTATATTAAAACCCTGGTTTGTTTCAATACCCTACATCATGTCAGTCTCTTCTGGTCAGGCATGTTCAGCCAGCTAGCGTGTATACTCTGTACTGTACTTCTGCTAACAGGATTTATAATGAGGTTATACATCTAAAGCCTTAACTTTCCTGAAAACAGACCCTTCTAACTCTCCTCCCCCCAGCCCCTAAAAACCACAGCATGGGTTCTCTGTCTGCTGCAGCTATAGAAGGGAGGGGGAGAGTGTCAGTGAGCCCCAACCTCCCCTCCCCCACCATTTCCTCAATCTCCCCCATCCCTCCCCCAACACCTCCTCAACCTCCCCCATCCCTCCCCCACCACCTCCTCAACCTCCCCCACCATTTCCTCAACCTCCCCCATCCCTCCCCCACCACCTCCTCAACCTCCTCAACCTCCGCCATCTCTCCCCCAACACCTCCTCAACCTCCCCATCCCTCCCCCAACACCTCCTCAACCTCCCCCACCACCTCCTCAACCTCCCCCACCATTTCCTCAACCTCCCCCATCCCTCCCCCACCACCTCCTCAACCTCCGCCATCTCTCCCCCAACACCTCCTCAACCTCCCCATCCCTCCCCCAACACCTCCTCAACCTCCCCCAACACCTCCTCAACCTCCCCCACCCTTCCCCCACCACCTCCTTAACCTCCGCCATCCCTCCCCCAACACCTCCTCAACCTCCCCATATCTCCCCCAACACCTCCTCAACCTCCCCATCCCTCCTCCACCACCTCCGCAACCTCCCCCATCTCTCCCCCAACACCTCCTCAACCTCCCCCACCATTTCCTCAATCTCCCCCATCCCTTCCCCAACACCTCTTCAACCTCCCCCAACACCTCCTCAACCTCCCCCATCCCTCCCCCACCACCTCCTCAACCTCCCCCACCATTTCCTCAACCTCCCCCATCCCTCCCCCACCACCTCCTCAACCTCCTCAACCTCCGCCATCTCTCCCCCAACACCTCCTCAACCTCCCCATCCCTCCCCCAACACCTCCTCAACCTCCCCCAACACCTCCTCAACCTCCCCCACCCTTCCCCCACCACCTCCTCAACCTCCGCCATCCCTCCCCCAACACCTCCTCAACCTCCCCATATCTCCCCCAACACCTCCTCAACCTCCCCATCCCTCCCCCACCACCTCCGCAACCTCCCCCATCTCACCCCCAACACCTCCTCAACCTCCCCCACCATTTCCTCAATCTCCCCCATCCCTCCCCCAACACCTCCTCAACCTCCCCAACACCTCCTCAACCTCCCCTATCCCTCCCCCACCACCTCCTCAACCTCCCCCACCATTTCCTCAACCTCCCCCATCCCTCCCCCACCACCTCCTCAACCTCCTCAACCTCCGCCATCTCTCCCCCAACACCTCCTCAACCTCCCCATCCCTCCCCCAACACCTCCTCAACCTCCCCCATCCCTCCCCCACCACCTCCTCAACCTCCCCCACCATTTCCTCAACCTCCCCCATCCCTCCCCCACCACCTCCTCAACCTCCTCAACCTCCGCCATGCTCCCCCAACACCTCCTCAACCTCCCCCACCCTTCCCCCACCACCTCCTCAACCTCCGCCATCCCTCCCCCAACACCTCCTCAACCTCCCCATATCTCCCCCAACACCTCCTCAACCTCCCCATCCCTCCCCCACCACCTCCACAACCTCCCCCATCTCTCCCCCAACACCTCCTCAACCTACACCATCCCTCCCCCACCATTTCCTCAACCACCCCCACCCCTCCCCAACACCTCCTCAACCTCCCCCACCCCTCCCCCACCACCTCCTCAAGCTCCCCCACCCCTCCACCAACACCTCCTCAACCTCCCCATCCCTCCCCCAACACCTCCTCAACCTCCCCATCCCTCCCCCAACACCTCCTCAACCTCCCCCACCCTTCCCCCAACACCTCCTCAACCTCCCCCAACACCTCCTCAACCTCCCCCACCCTTCCCCCAACACCTCCTCAACCTCCCCCACCATTTCCTCAACCTCCCCCATCCCTCCCCCACCACCTCCTCAACCTCCTCAACCTCCGCCATCTCTCCCCCAACACCTCCTCAACCTCCCCATCCCTCCCCCAACACCTCCTCAACCTCCCCCAACACCTCCTCAACCTCCCCCACCCTTCTCCCACCACCTCCTCAACCTCCGCCATCCCTCCCCCAACACCTCCTCAACCTCCCCATATCTCCCCCAACACCTCCTCAACCTCCCCATCCCTCCCCCACCACCTCCGCAACCTCCCCCATCTCTCCCCCAACCACTCCTCAACCTCCCCCACCATTTCCTCAATCTCCCCCATCCCTCCCCCAACACCTCCTCAACCTCCCCAACACCTCCTCAACCTCCCCTATCCCTCCCCCACCACCTCCTCAACCTCCCCCACCATTTCCTCAACCTCCCCCATCCCTCCCCCACCACCTCCTCAACCTCCTCAACCTCCGCCATCTCTCCCCCAACACCTCCTCAACCTCCCCATCCCTCCCCCAACACCTCCTCAACCTCCCCCATCCCTCCCCCACCACCTCCTCAACCTCCCCCACCATTTCCTCAACCTCCCCCATCCCTCCCCCACCACCTCCTCAACCTCCTCAACCTCCGCCATGCTCCCCCAACACCTCCTCAACCTCCCCCAACACCTCCTCAACCTCCTCAACCTCCGCCATCTCTCCCCCAACACCTCCTCAACCTCCCCATCCCTCCCCCAACACCTCCTCAACCTCCCCCATCCCTCCCCCACCACCTCCTCAACCTCCCCCACCATTTCCTCAACCTCCCCCATCCCTCCCCCACCACCTCCTCAACCTCCTCAACCTCCGCCATGCTCCCCCAACACCTCCTCAACCTCCCCCAACACCTCCTCAACCTCCCCCACCCTTCCCCCACCACCTCCTCAACCTCCGCCATCCCTCCCCCAACACCTCCTCAACCTCCCCATATCTCCCCCAACACCTCCTCAACCTCCCCATCCCTCCCCCACCACCTCCACAACCTCCCCCATCTCTCCCCCAACACCTCCTCAACTTACACCATCCCTCCCCCACCATTTCCTCAACCACCCCCACCCCTCCCCCAACACCTCCTCAACCTCCCCCACCCCTCCCCCACCACCTCCTCAAGCTCCCCCACCCCTCCACCAACACCTCCTCAACCTCCCCATCCCTCCCCCAACACCTCCTCAACCTCCCCATCCCTCCCCCAACACCTCCTCAACCTCCCCCACCCTTCCCCCAACACCTCCTCAACCTCCCCCAACACCTCCTCAACCTCCCCCCACCCTTCCCCCACCACCTCCTCAACCTCCGCCATCCCTCCCCCAACACCTCCTCAACCTCCCCATATCTCCCCCAACACCTCCTCAACCTCCCCATCCCTCCCCCACCACCTCCGCAACCTCCCCATCTCTCCCCCAACACCTCCTCAACCTACACCATCCCTCCCCCACCATTTCCTCAACCACCCCCACCCCCAACACCTCCTCAACCTCCCCCATCCCTCCCCCAACACCTTCTCAACCTCCCCCACCCCTCCCCCACCACCTCCTCAAGCTCCCCCACCCCTCCACCAACACCTCCTCAACCTCCCCATCCCTCCCCCAACACCTCCTCAACCTCCCCCACCCATCCCCCAACACCTCCTCAACCTCCCCCATCCCTCCCCCAACTACTCCTCAACCTCCCCCACCCTTCCCCCAACACCTCCTCAACCTCCCCCATCCCTCCCCCAACACCTCCTCAAGCTCCCCATCCCCCCCCACATCAGGAGGCAGGAGGCAGACAGACAGTCTGTTGGAAAGTAGTGGGAGTCTCTCTGTACTGTAACTAGAGTCACTCCTTCCTTCCCTTCCCCCACTGGGCCGAGCCGGGTACAGTCTCCTTGTGGCTCCAGATGAGAGAGAGAGGGAGAGAGGGAGAGAGAGAGAGGGAGAGAGAGAGAGAGCGAGAGAGAGACGGACGGACTTTTGGTCACTACATGACGGACTGGTGGTCATGTAGTTCATATAAAAAATGGACGGACGGACGGAGAGAGAGAGAGAGAGAGTGAGAGGCAGAGAGAGACAGACAGACAGACAGACTGACAGACAGACGGAGAGAGAGAGCGAAGATAGGCGAAGATGGGCTGTTCTGCCAGGCCCAGACGACCACATTGGTGCTCAGGGCAGGCAGCGAGATGCACACACACCCACAGATGCACACACACCCACCGACACAGTCACACACACACACAGCAGGCTAAACATACACTTGGCAGCCTCTCCCTCTGCCTCTTTCTCCCTCCCTCTCTCTTTCCTCCCTGTCAGTCTAATGGATTGGCCTTTCTGCCTCCACTCTACATCCCCACTGGTTCCTCTTGTAAAGCAGGGCTCTGTGGACCAGCCGACCGGGTTATTACTACAAAACCCCAGCCTCTGGGGGGGAGAGAGGGAGAGGAAGACAGACAGATAAGGAGAGAGAGCTGGAGAGAGAGAACGAGAGAGCGAGATAGAGGGGGAGGAAGGGAGGGCGAGAGAGAGAGAGGGGAGGAAGGGAGGGCGAGAGAGAGAGAGAGATAGAGGGGGAGGAAGGGAGGGCGAGAGAGAGAGAGATAGAGAGAGAGGGGGAGGAAGAGAGGGAGAGAGATAGAGAGAGAGGGGGAGGAAGGGAGGGTGAGAGAGAGAGAGATATAGAGAGAGAGGGGGAGGGAGAGAGATAGAGAGAGAGGGGGAGGAAGAGAGGGCGAGAGAGAGAGATAGAGAGAGGGGGGGAGGAAGAGAGGGCGAGAGAGAGAGGGGGAGGTATGATCACAGGAGCACAGTCAGGAACAAAGTGCCTGGGCTAATCTAATGTTAGAGGCAAATTGAGACAAAAGGCACCTTGCTGCAGCTATTTCAGATAGAGAGTAGAAGGGATGTGGAAAGTAGTGCTTCCAAAATCATTCATCTGAATCATAAATTCAAATATTTATTTGACAGTTTGTATTAATAGACTTTGATAAAGTTTCTGTTTATCAGACATATACTGAACACAAATATAAACGCTATATGCAACAATTTCAAAGATTTTACTGAGTTACAGTTTATATAAGGAAATCAGTCCATTTGAATTCATCAGGCCCTAATCTATAGATTTCACATGACTGGAAATACAGATAAGCATCTGTTGGCCACAGACACCTTAAAAAAAGGGTAGGGGAACATGGGAAACATGGGACCAACACTTTACATGTTGCGTTTATATTTTTGTTCAGTGTGGTTACACAGATCGCTAGAATAACAGATCACTTTCCCTAGCTGTGTTGTCGTCTTTACCATGGCTGAAACAGAATGGTTAACAACTGGGTGAACTGTTGAATGGTTAACAACTGGGTCAACTGTTGAATGGTTAACAACTGGGTCAACTGTTGAATGGTTAACAACTGGGTCAACTGTTGAATGGTTAACAACTGGGTCAACTGTTGAATGGTTAACAACTGGGTCAACTGTTGAATGGTTAACAACTGGGTCAACTGTTGAATGGTTAACAACTGGGTCAACTGTTGAATGGTTAACAACTGGGTGAACTGTTGAATGGTTAACAACTGGGTCAACTGTTGAATGGTTAACAACTGGGTCAACTGTTGAATGGTTAACAACTGGGTCAACTGTTGAATGGTTAACAACTGGGTCAACTGTTGAATGGTTAACAACTGGGTCAACTGTTGAATGGTTAACAACTGGGTCAACTGTTGAATGGTTAACAACTGGGTCAACTGTTGAATGGTTAACAACTGGGTGAACTGTTGAATGGTTAACAACTGGGTCAACTGTTGAATGGTTAACAACTGGGTCAACTGTTGAATGGTTAACAACTGGGTCAACTGTTGAATGGTTAACAACTGGGTCAACTGTTGAATGGTTAACAACTGGGTCAACTGTTGAATGGTTAACAACTGGGACAACTGTTGAATGGTTAACAACTGGGTCAACTGTTGAATGGTTAACAACTGGGTCAACTGTTGAATGGTTAACAACTGGGTCAACTGTTGAATGGTTAACAACTGGGTCAACTGTTGAATGGTTAACAACTGGGTCAACTGTTGAATGGTTAACAACTGGGTCAACTGTTGAATGGTTAACAACTGGGTCAACTGGGCTGGTGTTACCATATGGTTCTGATAACAAGAGAACCTGTCTGTCTGCCTCTGATTGGCTAACCACCGGAATGTACCTCTTTTTTATTTTTCATTTTGTTACTTTTTCTCCCCAATCTCGTGGTGTCCAACTGGTAGTTACAGTCTTGTCTCGTCGCTGCAACTCCCGTACGGACTCAGGAGAGGCGAAGGTCGAGAGCCATGCGTCCTCCAAAACACGACCCAACCAAGCTGCACTGCTTCTTGACACAATGCCCATCCAACCCGGAATCCAGCCGCACCAATGTGTCGGAGGAAACACCGTACACCTGGCGACCGTGTCAGCGTGCACTGCGCCCGGCCCGCCACAGGAGTTGCTAGTGAGCGATGGGACAAGGACATCCCTGCCGGCCAAACCCTCCCCTAACCCGGACGACGCTGGGCCAATTATGCGCCGCCCCATGGGTCTCACAGAGCATGGACTCGAACCCAGAATCTCTAGTGGCACAGCTAGCACTGTGATGCAG
This sequence comes from Salmo salar, assembly GCF_965601325.2. Taxonomy (NCBI): domain Eukaryota; kingdom Metazoa; phylum Chordata; class Actinopteri; order Salmoniformes; family Salmonidae; genus Salmo; species Salmo salar. Next base: position 86,388,847 of record NC_138295.1, read on the forward strand.
TGTCTTAGACCACTGCCCCACTCGGGAGGCCCCTAGAATTGACTTCTAATTGTGTTTTCCTTCAGAATGTGTTTCTCTTGTCATTATGATCTAACATGTCACATGCTACATTTAGCTTTAGCATTTACGCTAACATTGGGAACCAAACCTGACAGAGTGGAGAGAGAGAGGTGACTTAACTGACACCCACAGCCATGAGGAAGTGATGTTACTGAGGCCAGAAAATGACAACACGTTAACAGGCAATGAATCTCATGGGAAATAGGAAGTCTGTACTAATGAGTGAATATATGACACTATGAGAGAAATGTTAACAGAAAGGGGTGTGTTTTCACAGATTGTTATTGAAGAGTTGCACTTAGAAAAGTGTAGATGAGAAACTGGTCAGAGAGGTTACATAAAGTGTTAGCCATCTACCCATCTGGTGTTGGCTGGCCGGCTGACTGGCTGGCTGGTTTACCCTGGCCTAGCCCTGCCGGAGGGGAGGGAGCCCTGGAGGCTAGTCCTGTCCCATTCACAGGCCCTGAACCGTACCCTGAATGCCTTCACACATACGCCTCCCATCAGCCTCAAATCAGCCTCCCATCAGCACAGCTAAAACAACACGCAGTCACCCAAAGACAAACACAGCAGACACACTGCTCTGCTCCGCCCCTGCCCTCCGCCCTACCGAGTCCCTCTCCCACACACATACACATGTTCACGCGTGAAAAAAACACACACACACACGCACACAGAGCGGAACACAAGTAGAAAAGAGGTGTTTTGAGCCATATTCCTATGCTTGTGAATATGACTGTAGCCCATGGTTGTGGGTGGGTCGTGACCCTACTCTAAGCCCCTGGTGTCAGCACCATGGTGGAGGGAGACACCCACCTCTCTAACTCCCTCCCTCTATCTCTCCCTTCCTTGTCAGGCCTCACCATAGATAAGCTGGCAGACACACACACTGTTAGTGTTTTAACCCTTCACTGTACATCCTCACCAAGCTCACATGTTCTGAGAAACTGTCTGTGGAGAAATACTGACGTTTGACAATGTAGAAGGATGCTAGTTGACCTGTAAGTCTGTATCCCTGTTAGTTCTCCTCCGTTATGCCTCACTTTACCCTGTACAGACACACACTGCAAGAGGCACTGTTTGTCTCAACACACACACACAGTGCAAAAGCACGCTCACGACACACACACACACACACACACACACACACACACACACACACACACACCACACACACACACACACACACACACACACACACAGTTTAACCCTACACACTAGCAGTCAGTCAGTTGTAACAGAACGGCTGCAGCAGTAGAGCTCACGTTCAGCTGTGTCCTTGGCTCACCGTCCCTCTCTCTCCAATGACATCACCCCCTGACAATGCCACCATTCATACAGATGTTGCTTTCAAAACCTGGAGATACACTCCTATTGTCTGCTGCTGGTATTCTTCTACAACACCACCCACGGTCTAGCCAGAGGGTGCTGTCTGTCTGTCTGTCTGTCTGTCTGTCTGTCTGTCTGTCTGTCTCTCGCTCTCTCTCTCCATCTGTCTCTCTCTCTCTCTCTCTCTGTTCGTCTGTCTGTCTCTGTTTCTCTCTCTGTTTCTAACTGTAATGGTCGTCGTACGTAATGGACCAAGGCGCAGCGGGTTGAGTGCTCATCTTAACTTTATTTGAACACTTAATTAACAAAACGATCAAACGAACAGTGTTGCAGGCTAACACACAGCAGTACAACAACAACTTCCCACAAAGGGACAGGTGAAAACAGGCTACCTAAGTATGACACTCAATCAGCAACAACGATGTACAGCTGTTCCTGATTGAAAGCCATACCAGGCCAACACAAAGAAATACACAACATAGAAAACCATAGAGATACAAAACAAGAACATTATCCAAAAACCCCGGAACACATAAATCAAACACCCCTCTTACATAAATACATATCCCATAAAACCCCGAACCACATAAAACAAATACCCCCTGCCACGTCCTGACCAAACTACAATAACCAATAACCCCTTATACTGGTCAGGACGTGACACTAACTCTCCATCTTTCTCTCTCTCTCTTTTTCTAACTCTCCATCTTTCTCTCTCTTGCTCTCTCGCTCTCATACCATTTAATGGTGTAAGTAGTTACAAATGACTTGACACAGTTAATCACTCAACATGGAGTGAAGGTGACTTGACACAGTTAATCACTCAACATGGAGTGAAGGTGACTTGACACAGTTAATCACTCAACATGGAGTGAAAATGACTTGACACAGTTAATCACTCAACATGGAGTGAAGGTGACTTGACACAGTTAATCACTCAACATGGAGTGAAAATGACTTGACACAGTTAATCACTCAACATGGAGTGAAAATGACTTGACACAGTTAATCACTCAACATGGAGTGAAAATGACTTGACACAGTTAATCACTCAACATGGAGTGAAAATGACTTGACACAGTTAATCACTCAACATGGAGTGAAAATGACTTGACACAGTTAATCACTCAACATGGAGTGAAAATGACTTGACACAGTTAATCACTCAACATGGAGTGAAAATGACTTGACACAGTTAATCACTCAACATGGAGTGAAAATGACTTGACACAGTTAATCACTCAACATGGAGTGAAAATGACTTGACACAGTTAATCACTCAACATGGAGTGAAAATGACTTGACACAGTTAATCACTCAACATGGAGTGAAAATGACTTGACACAGTTAATCACTCAACATGGAGTGAAAATGACTTGACACAGTTAATCACTCAACATGGAGTGAAAATGACTTGACACAGTTAATCACTCAACATGGAGTGAAAATGACTTGACACAGTTAATCACTCAACATGGAGTGAAAATGACTTGACACAGTTAATCACTCAACATGGAGTGAAAATGACTTGACACAGTTAATCACTCAACATGGAGTGAAAATGACTTGACACAGTTAATCACTCAACATGGAGTGAAGGTGGAAATTGCCTCTTCTTTCTTGACCTCATTGAACAACTCTGTAAATATGACTCTCTCGTACACTTGTTATTTCTGACCTACATATTTGATGTATTTTGCAGAATTCAGTACAACAAGTACTTCAATGGTCAAATAAAACTGAGATCAGGGCTGTGAGGGAGAGTGCCGGGTTTAAAACAATATACAAGTTTAGTAGGATCATAAAACTAAAAATGTGATGATGAAGAGTTGAGGTGAAAAAATCCATCGACTCAAACTACAACTCTTGCATCAGGATAGCTTTGATGGCTGGTCTCGGTGCATATTATGAAATGTTTCTTTAAGAGAAACTCTTTTTTCCCTCCTCAAGTAAAAAGGAGTACATTTAGAGCGTGCCAAGGATGATGTCATGGCCCATCCAGTGCCAGGTCCGTGGCCAACAGAGCTGCAGTGTAGGAGCATATAGTATTGTTTACCTCATAAGAAACTCAGCACCAAGCCTGACGCTTAGTGACACATTTATTGTCCCTAGTAACAATGTAAACAATAGATAATTACCCAGATAATAAATAACACGTTTTTATACACGAGCTGCAGCTCAGAAGCAGAGCTTTTTAAATCTGTCCGCATTTTTCTAAACCAACTGAACGGCAGTTGGAAAGGAACGGGTGATAACAGCTTTACATTAAACAGATACTAACCCACGGTCGGAGACTACACCACTTTGAAATTGGAACCCGCTCACATTTGTGACTTATGTCCCGTGGTTGGCACACAGGGAGACATTGTGTAGAAGTTGATGAGGGTTTGTTGTGGCTCTTCCTGTCCACAGAAATGGAGCGAGAAAGACTTTCATCAAACAAACAATGACATCAAACCATCTAAAAAAATAGACTTTCAGAAATAGAATACTGTGTTTCGACAAACACAAACACACACACACAGCGTGTGTGCTCACTTGTACAACTATGTCAGCTGCTACTGAGCGAGTGGTGCAGGGCTGGACTGAGATCAGGGCTGAGGGAGAGTGCTGGCTATAGCCTGCTGAGCGAGTGGTGCAGGGCTGGACTGAGATCAGGGCTGAGGGAAAGTGCTGGCTATAGCCTGCTGAGCGAGTGGTGCAGGGCTGGACTGAGATCAGGGCTGTGAGGGAGAGTGCTGGCTATAGCCTGCTGAGCGAGTGGTGCAGGGCTGGACTGAGATCAGGGCTGTGAGGGAGAGTGCTGGCTATAGCCTGCTGAGCGAGTGGTGCAGGGCTGGACTGAGATCAGGCCTGTGAGGGAGAGTGCTGGCTATAGCCTGCTGAGCGAGTGGTGCAGGGCTGGACTGAGATCAGGGCTGTGAGGGAGAGTGCTGGCTATAGCCTGCTGAGCGAGTGTTGCAGGGCTGGACTGAGATCAGGGCTGAGGGAGAGTGCTGGCTATAGCCTGCTGAGCGAGTGGTGCAGAGCTGGACTGAGATCAGGGCTGTGAGGGAGAGTGCTGGCTATAGCCTGCTGAGCGAGTGGTGCAGGGCTGGACTGAGATCAGGGCTGAGGGAGAGTGCTGGCTATAGCCTGCTGAGCGAGTGGTGCAGGGCTGGACTGAGATCAGGGCTGAGGGAGAGTGCTGGCTATAGCCTGCTGAGCGAGTGGTGCAGGGCTGGACTGAGATCAGGGCTGAGGGAGAGTGCTGGCTATAGCCTGCTGAGCGAGTGGTGCAGGGCTGGACTGAGATCAGGGCTGAGGGAGAGTGCTGGCTATAGCCTGCTGAGCGAGTGTTGCAGGGCTGGACTGAGATCAGGGCTGAGGGAGAGTGCTGGCTATAGCCTGCTGAGCGAGTGGTGCAGGGCTGGACTGAGATCAGGGCTGAGGGAGAGTGCTGGCTATAGCCTGCTGAGCGAGTGGTGCAGGGCTGGACTGAGATCAGGGCTGAGGGAGAGTGCTGGCTATAGCCTGCTGAGCGAGTGTTGCAGGGCTGGACTGAGATCAGGGCTGAGGGAGAGTGCTGGCTATAGCCTGCTGAGCGAGTGGTGCAGGGCTGGACTGAGATCAGGGCTGTGAGGGAGAGTGCTGGCTATAGCCTGCTGAGCGAGTGTTGCAGGGCTGGACTGAGATCAGGGCTGAGGGAGAGTGCTGGCTATAGCCTGCTGAGCGAGTGTTGCAGGGCTGGACTGAGATCAGGGCTGAGGGAGAGTGCTGGCTATAGCCTGCTGAGCGAGTGGTGCAGGGCTGGACTGAGATCAGGGCTGAGGGAGAGTGCTGGCTATAGCCTGCTGAGCGAGTGGTGCAGGGCTGGACTGAGATCAGGGCTGTGAGGGAGAGTGCTGGCTATAGCCTGCTGAGCGAGTGTTGCAGGGCTGGACTGAGATCAGGGCTGAGGGAGAGTGCTGGCTATAGCCTGCTGAGCGAGTGGTGCAGGGCTGGACTGAGATCAGTGGTGGGTCTAGGGTGGGTGGGTCTAGGGTGGCAGGTAAGGTGGAGGTGATATGATCCTTGAGTAGTCTCTCAAAGCACTTCATGATGACAGAAGTGAGTGCTACAGGGCGATAGTCATTTAGTTCAGTTATCTTTTCCTTCTTGGGTACAGGAAGGAAAAGCCATCTTGAAGCATGTGGGGATAGCAGACTGGGATAGGGAGCGATGGAATATGTCCGTAAACACACCAGCCAGCTGGTCTGCGCATGCTCTGAGGACGCGGCTAGGGATGCCGTCTGGGCCAGCAGCCTTGCGAGGGTTAACACGTTTAAATGTCTTACTCACATCGGCCATGGAGGAGAGGGGGGCTGCAGTCCTTGTTAGCGGGCTGTGTTGGTGGCACTGTATTATCCTCAAAGCAGGCAAAGAAGGTGTTTAGTTTGTCTGGAAGCAATACGTCAGTGTCAGTGACATGGCTGATTTTCTTTTTGTAGTCCGTAATTGCCTGTAGACCCTGCCACATACGTCTTGTGTCTGAGCCGTTGAATTGCGACTCCACTTTGTCCCTATACAGACATTTCACATTGTTTGATTGCCTTGCGGAGGGAATAACTATACTGTTTATATTCAGCCATATTCCCAGTCCTCTTTCCATGGTTAAATGCGGTGGTTCGCGCTTTCAGTTTTGCGCGAATGCTGCCATCCATCCATGGTTTTTGGTTAGGGTGGGTTTTAATATTCACAGTGGGTACAACATCTCCAATGCACTTCCTTATAAACTCACTCACCGAGTCAGCATATAGATCGACGTTATTCTCTGAAGCTGCCCGGAACATTTCCCAGTCCACGTGATCAAAACAATCTTGAAGTGTGGATTCCGATTGGTCAGACCAGCATTGAATGGTTCTAGTCACGGGTACATCCTGTTTGAGTTTCTGCCTATAAGACGATAGGAGTAAGACAGAGTCGCAGTCGGATTTTCCGAAGGGAGGGCCTTATATGCATCGTGGAAGATAGAGTAGCAGTGGTCCAGTGTATTGCCCGCGAGAGTGCTGCAATCAATATGCTGACAGAATTTAGGTAGTCTTGTTCTCAAATTTGCTTTGTTAAAATCCCCAGCTACAATAAATGCAGCCTCAGGATATATGGTTTCCAGTTTACATAGAGTCCAGTGAAGTTCCTTGAGGGCTGTCGTGGTATCTGTATTCCTGGTTGTAATGTTGGTAAGTTGACGTCGCTCTTACATCCAATAGTTCTTCTTGGCTGTATGTAATAACACTTAAGATTTTCTGGGCTAACAATGTAAGAAATAATACATAAAAAAACGAAATAGTGCATAGTTTCCTAAGGACTTAGGAATCTCTGTCGACGCTATCTCGCCATCTTACAGTGACGGCGTACACCGGCCAAACCCGGACGATGCTGGGCCAGTTGTTTGCCGCCCTATGGGACTCCCAATCACGGCAGGTTGTGATACAGCCTGGAATCAAACCAGGGTGTCTGTAGTGACGCCTCAAGCACTGAGATGCAGTGGCTTAGACCACTGCACCACTCGGGAGCCCCACTGTATCAGCCCTCCCTATTTCCGACCTGCCTTCAGCCCTATATCAGCCCTCCCTGTATCAGCCCTCCCTGTATCAGCCCTCCCTATATCAGCCCTCCCTGTATCAGCCCTCCCTGTATCAGCCCTGTATCAGCCCTCCCTGTATCAGCCCTGTATCAGCCCTCCCTATATCAGCCCTCCCTGTATCAGCCCTCCCTGTATCAGCCCTCACTATATCAGCCCTCCCTGTATCAGCCCTCCCTGTATCAGCCCTGTATCAGCCCTCCCTGTATCAGCCCTCCCTATATCAGCCCTCCCTGTATCAGCCCTCCCTGTATCAGCCCTCCCTATATCAGCCCTCCCTGTATCAGCCCTGTATCAGCCCTCCCTGTATCAGCCCTCCCTATATCAGCCCTCCCTGTATCAGCCCTCCCTATATCCCCTCTGCCTTCAGCCCTCCCTGTATCAGCCCTCCCTGTATCAGCCCTCCCTGTATCAGCCCTCCCTGTATCAGCCCTCCCTGTATCAGCCCTCCCTGTATCAGCCCTCCCTGTATCAGCCCTCCCTGTATCAGCCCTCCCTATATCCCCTCTGCCTTCAGCCCTCCCTGTATCAGCCCTCCCTGTATCAGCCCTCCCTATATCCCCTCTGTCTTCAGCCCTCCCTGTATCAGCCCTCCCTGTATCAGCCCTCCCTATATCCCCTCTGCCTTCAGCCCTCCCTGTATCAGCCCTCCCTGTATCAGCCCTCCCTATATCCCCTCTGCCTTCAGCCCTCCCTGTATCAGCCCTCCCTGTATCAGTCCTCCCTATATCCCCTCTACCTTCAGCCCTCCCTGTATCAGCCCTCCCTGTATCAGCCCTCCCTATATCCCCTCTGCCTTCAGCCCTCCCTGTATCAGCCCTCCCTATATCCCCTCTGCCTTCAGCCCTCCCTGTATCAGTCCTCCCTGTATCAGCCCTCCCTATATCCCCTCTGTCTTCAGCCCTCCCTGTATCAGTCCTCCCTATATCCCCTCTGCCTTCAGCCCTCCCTGTATCAGCCCTCCCTGTATCAGCCCTCCCTATATCCCCTCTACCTTCAGCCCTCCCTGTATCAGTCCTCCCTATATCCCCTCTGCCTTCAGCCCTCCCTGTATCAGTCCTCCCTATATCCCCTCTGCCTTCAGCCCTCCCTGTATCAGCCCTCCCTGTATCAGCCCTCCCTGTATCAGTCCTCCCTATATCCCCTCTACCTTCAGCCCTCCCTGTATCAGTCCTCCCTATATCCCCTCTGCCTTCAGCCCTCCCTGTATCAGCCCTCCCTGTATCAGTCCTCCCTATATCCCCTCTACCTTCAGCCCTCCCTGTATCAGTCCTCCCTGTATCAGTCCTCCCTATATCCCCTCTGCCTTCAGCCCTCCCTGTATCAGCCCTCCCTGTATCAGCCCTCCCTGTATCAGCCCTCCCTATATCCCCTCTGTCTTCAGCCCTCCCTGTATCAGTCCTCCCTGTATCAGCCCTCCCTATATCCCCTCTGCCTTCAGCCCTCCCTGCAGCTCATTAACTATTTACACTAGAGACAGACAGAGACAGGTCTCCCTAGGCCTCCTAGCAGCTCAGCCCCACCGCAAAATCTATTAGCCGTCATTAGCCCCCCCAAGCCCCGGGCCCTCAGCAGCAGCACACACTCCCACTGGGCAGGAGAGGGTTAACTCCGCCAGGGGAGGCCTTCAGTTACCACAACACACATCTCTCTCTCCAGTATCTTTTATCAATTTCTGTCTTTCAAATTCTCTCTTTCTCACCCCCCCACTTGATCTCTCTCTCTCTCTCTCTCTCTCTCTCTCTCTCTCTCTCTCTCTCTCTCTCTCTCTCTCACTCACTCTCTCCCTCTCCCCCTCGCTCTCCCTCCCTCTCTCCCTCCCTCCCTCCCTCCCTCTCCCCCTCCCTCCATCTCTCTTAATGTAAATGTTCCTGTAGTGAGCGGCTGGGCCAGGGGTCTGAGGCTCTGAGGTTGTAAAGCTGGGGGGGTGTGGGGTTACAGTGAGGGAGATTTCCCATTGGCGGAAAGTCAACATGGTCCAGGGTAACGTGATTAGGGCTGGATCGAGTGCATCGCTGGGGACATATGGACCTGATCACGCCGCAGACACCCGATAGCACGGCCGTATTTATCGACTTGGCCCGGGTGCGGATATTACAGACACCAGAGATCCCATGAAACCCTGTTCCCCCGCTTCCCCATCCCTCCCCCACTCCGTCCGTCAGTTCCTTATGAAAACCACGCTGGAGATCTGAGCCTGATAAGCCGATTAGCCTCTCACTCTCTGTCCACAATCATGGGATTCCATCAGGACCTTTCAAGATATCAGGGCCATTCAAATGTCAGGGCCCAAATCTCAAACCATCTGGTCATGAATAGAGTATGAATGAATAACTGACTGGTCAAGCAGCCTGTAGGTTAGTCTAGTAATGAAGCCTTGGTCATTTTCTGAGGACTGTCTGCTTGTGTTTATTAGTGGCCTTGGCATTTACAATTCAATTACAACGATAGGCGAGAGGGGGAAAATAAAAGGAAAAGATCTGGATGTCTGGATGGAGGCCAATGCAGAGATAAGACTAAAACACTAATATTGTCTTACTCCAGCGTGTTACCATAGGAACAGCAGGAGAGATGCAAAAGACTACAAAGATGATCAATCTAGAGAGAGAGAGCAGGAGGAAGAGGGACACGTAAGTGCCCTGAGAATGCACCCTCTCTCTCCCCCCTCTCTCTCCCTCTTTCTCTCTCCCTCCCTCTCCCTCTTTCCCGCTCTCTTCCTCTTTCTCTCTCTCCCGCTCTCTCTCCCCATCTCTCTCCCTCTCTCTCTCTCCCTCTTTCTCTCTCTCCCGCTCTCTCCCTCTCCCCATCCCTCTCCCTCTCTCTCTCTCCCTCTTTCTCACTCTCCCTCTTTCTCTCTCTCTCTCTCTCTCGTCTATCAGAGCAATCACTCTGCTAATGACCTCTCACTGTCTTTCTATCTCACCCTCCCTCTGTCTCTCTCTCTCTCTCCCTCCCATCGCTACTTCTCTCTGTCTTTCCTTCTCTCTTCCCTCTCTTTCTACCCCCCCCCTCTCAATCTCACCAACCTCAGTAATCAGTGGGCCATTAAACAAGTCAGGAGAGCAAACAGCACTTTATTCTGACCAGCCACTTGCCTTAGACCACCTCCTTCTGCCTCTCTCTGCCGCTCTCTCTCTCTGCCTCTCTCTTTCTCTCTCTCTCTCTCTGCCTCTCTCTCTCACTCTCTCTCTGCCTCCCTCTACCGCTCTCTCTCTCTCTGCCTATCTCTGTCTCTCTCTTTCTCTCTCTCTTTCTGCCTCTCTCTCTCTCTGCCTCTCTCTCTCACTCTCTCTCTGCCTCCCTCTACCGCTCTCTCTCTCTCTGCCTATCTCTGTCTCTCTCTTTCTCTCTCTCTTTCTGCCTCTCTCTCTCTCTGCCGCTCTCTCTCTCTGCCTCTCTCTTTCTCTCTCTCTCTCTGCCTCTCTCTTTCTCTCTCTCTCTCTCTGCCTCTCTCTCTCACTCTCTCTCTGCCTCCCTCTACCGCTCTCTCTCTCTCTGCCTATCTCTGTCTCTCTCTTTCTCTCTCTCTTTCTGCCTCTCTCTCTCTCTGCCTCTCTCTCTCACTCTCTCTCTGCCTCTCTCTTTCTCTCTCTCTCTCTGCCTCTCTCTCTCTGCCTCTGCCTCTCTCTGCTTCTTCTCTCGTTCCTCAACCCCCTCTCCTCCCTCTCTCCTTTCTTCTGTCATCTCCTATCTTCGCTCCTCTCCTCCCTCTCTTTTCCCTCTACCCCCTCTCCATTTCTCCCTCTCTCTCCCTCGCAGTCCTCCCTCTCTCTCAGCCTTCTCTCACTCCCCCTCCTCTCTCTAACTGCCTGCTTTGTGAGGGATGAGGTCATTCCGTTTCCATCCCGCTGTGTTAAACTAGTGCTAACAAGTTGCACAATTCCACAACATGTTCTGTACATTAAGATATACATCAGTCAGCCAGTCGGTGCAGTGCGGTGGGCAGCCCAGCCCAGCCACATAAAGGGCCTTTTATTCAGGCTCTCTGAGACTCCAGCGCTGCTCTGCTCTGCTCCTACAGGTTCAGACCTAGCAGCTTTGATTCCACACGCACGCACGCACGCACGCACGCACGCACCCACACACACACACACACACACACACACACACACACACACACACACACACACACACACACACACACACACACACACAAAATGATGAAATCCGCACGGAGACTTTAAAACAAGCGCAGCTTTTTGTTGGCACGGCCAAGTGGAAAAGAGAACGGTATAAAACATTGAGCATGTATCTGTGTGTGGAAGGGTGTGTGTGTGTGTGTTTTTATTATTCAGGTGTATTTAGTGTGTGTATGTGTGTGTTGGTGAGGATTGAGACTCACCAGTTTGGCCTCAGAGTGCATGGAGGGTCCGTGAGGAGAGGAACAGGAGCTGGGATGGTTGGGGCCCTGCATACCCATCATACTGGAACACATAGACATCTGCCTCTCCATCTGAGGACCACAACAATATATCACACTACGGCAACACACACACACACACACACACACACACACACACACACACACACACACACACACACACACACTTATCAAGGAGACATGTGGTGTGTGTGTCTGACAAAGACAGTGCTATTAACAGACACACACCCTGGTAGTAGCTTCCTGTTTTAACTCCCTCACTGCTGGGCTAGCTTCCTGTTTTAATTCCCTCACTGCTGGGCTGGCTTCCTGTTTTAATTCCCTCACTGCTGGGCTAGCTTCCTGTTTTAATTCCCTCACTGCTGGGCTGGCTTCCTGTTTTAACTCCCTCACTGCTGGGCTGGCTTCCTGTTTTAACTCCCTCACTGCTGGGCTGGCTTCCTGTTTTAACTCCCTCACTACTGGGCTGGCTTCCTGTTTTAACTCCCTCACTGCTGGGCTGGCTTCCTGCTTTAACTCCCTCACTGCTGAGCTGGCTTCCTGTTTTAACTCCCTCACTGCTGGGCTGGCTTCCTGCTTTAACTCTGTCACTGCTGGGCTGGCTTCCTGTTTTAACTCCCTCAATGCTGGGCTCGCTTCCTGTGTTACCTCCCTCACTGCTAGTTTGGCTTCCTGTTTGTGTGTTTTCTGGTCAGCTCTAGTTGTCACATGCATGCTGTCTGTGGTTGTTTGTATGGGTTCTCTGTGTGTGGTTGTTTCTATGGGTGATGTGTGATACAGGGTCAGATGTTTAATAGTTAAAGTGGGGGTTAAAAATTGTTAAAGTGGTGATTAAAGGGGACCCACACACACACCCCACTAACCCTCCCAACAACCCCCACCCCCCTGATGACCCCCACTACCCCACTAACCCTCCCAACAACCCCCCACCCCTGTGATGACCCCCACTACCCCACTAACCCTCTGAACAACCCCCCCACCCCCCTGATGTCCCCCACTACCCCACTAACCCTCCCAACAACCCCCCCCCCCCACCCCCCTGATGTCCCCCACTACCCCAACAACCCCCCACCCCCCGATGACCCCCACTACCCCTGATGCACCTCTCCCCGTCCACAGAGGCCCAGCCCCAGAACCCCTCCACACAACCTTAATTGCTCTAAGTGTGTTTTGTGTATAAATATCACCCAAACCTGCACCCCTTTCCTGACCCGTCAATCTTCCTCCAGAAAGGCTTAGCTCCTAATTTAATAAACATGGGAGGTTTTTTCCACACCATAAACACAGCCTGTCTTGTGTTACCATGAGAACATATGTGGTATCATTAGAATTATGATACGGGGAGCTTTCTCAGAGTTGTTATCATTCTCTGTCTGTCTCCCACTACTGCACCGACCTTAAATCTCATTGGCTTGATTAGAATATATTCGGAGATGAAGAGCCAGCATCTGAAAGCCACACTGCAGGAGATGTTCGTTTGGATAAATAGTGATGAATCATTTATATGGTGGGAAATACGTGGGAAAACCCACAGATATTACAGACTGAAAGAGGGGAGGAGATATGTGTGTGTGTGTGTGTGTGTGTGTGTGTGTGTGTGTGTGTGTGTGTGTGTGTGTGTGTGTGTGTGTGTGTGTGTGTGTGTGTGTGTGTGTGTGTGTGTGTGTGTGTGTGTGTGTGTGTGTGTGTGTGTGTACATCAGTGGAGGCTCCTCAGAGGAGGAAGGGGAGGATCATCCTCCTCAGTGAATTTCATAAAAATAAAAATGGTAAAAAATGTAAACGTTATCCCTTTTAGATAAAACTATACTAAATATATTCACGTCACCAAATAATTGATTAAAACACACTAATTTGTAAAGAAGGTCTACAATAGCCTCAACAGCATTCTGTAGGGTAGAACCATGGTGTAGCCGGAGGACATCTAGCTTCCGTCCTCCTCTGGGTGCATTGAATTCAATACAAAACCAAGGAGGCTCATTGTTCTCACCCCCTTCCATAGACTTACATAGTAATTATGACAACTTCCAGAGGATGTCCTCCAACCTATCAGAGATCTTGCCGCTTGAACAGACATGTTGTCCACCCAATCAAATGATCAGAGAATGAATCTAGTACTGAAAGCATAAGCTACAGCTAGATAGCGCTGCAGTGCATTAAATGTGTAGTTGACTTAAAGAGAGTGAAAGACAATAGTTGAACAGTTTTGAACAAATTAATTTATTCCAATATGAAGGAGAATCAAGAGAGAATCATTTTTTTCCCACTTTCAGTTTCACTTACTTAGCTAGAAAATGCAGCTAGCTAGTTTAGCCTACTGAAACACCCTGCTCAAACAGAGGGATGCTATGTTAGCTAGCTGGCTATGGCTTTCCAACACAACACTGGAACTCTTCCAAGTCAAGGTTTTACTAATTTATTTACTGACTATACACTGTAATATTATTGCATGATTGTAGCAGGTTTACTAACACATTAGTTCTATTAGCTATGTTGACAAGGACATTACTTTAGCTAATATGGGGACAACGATGTAGGCTGTGTGTAGCGGTTTGGCTTGGAAAGGTGTTTACTCCTGGTCACGTATAGCTGATGTGTTGTGCATTGAAGTCCACAAGCGAAAGGAAGAGGTGAGAGCAGGAGAGCGCATGGATGTGAGAAGGAATACAACATGGCTGTGTGTTTACACGTGATCAGTGGTGTATTCATTCCGCCGATTCTGTTGAAAAACTTTCTAAACGGGAGCAAACGGAACAAAACGGGGATAAACATACTTGAATTTGTACAATAGAAAATCTAATTTTGTAACGAGGGTCGTACAAAGGGGACCAAGGCGCGGCGTGTAAAGTGCTCATATTTTACTTTAATGGAACACTAAATCAAAACAACAAAATGACCGTCAACAGTTCCGTCAGGTTACAAGGAACAAAACAGAAAACAACTACCCACAAACAACAAAGGAAAAACAGGCTGCCTAAGTATGGCTTCCAATCAGAGACAACGATAAACACCTGCCTCTGATTGGAAACCATACCCGGCCAAAACATAGAAAACCGAACATAGAACGCCCACCCACCTATAACACCCTGACCTAACTAAACAGAGAAAACACAGCTCTCCTAGGTCAGAGCGTGACACATTTACAACTGTTGGGACTAATGATTACATCCTATATTAGCTAGATGCAGGCAAGAGTGTGCAAGGGGGTACTGAATGTCACTGTCTGTCCATGTGTCACTGTCTGTCACATCAAATTTGTCTCTCGACCTGTGTGCACCTACGTTGTAATCTTTAATTCATAGGCTAGGTTGTAGCAACCTCATGATGGATATAGGGGAAATTAGAATATCATGTAGTAGCCTAAACCCATCACTGTTACATTGAACTGGGTGAATGGAATATGAATGACAGTCATCCAATATGCTGTAATAGAAATAAGACCATGCTCATGAAAAAAATCGTCCTCCCTCATCTTAAACGCCACTCACCACCACTGGTGTGCATGCGGGGGGTGTGTGTGTGGTGTGTGTGTGTACTCACAGGCATCAGTACAGAGGAGCCTTGCATGGTGGGGTCTGGCAGAGTTCCAGCCATGGAGGCAGGCAGTGGCTGTCTCTGTCTGTTCCGTAGGTGCAGTAGTGATGACAGGGAGCCAGGGACAGGCCTAGGCACACACACACACACACACACACACACACACACACACACACACACACACACACACACACACACACACACACACACACACACACACACACACACACACACACACACACACACACACACACACACAACACACACACACAACACACACACACACACACACACACACACACACACACACACACACACACACACACACACACACACACACACACACACACACACACACACACACACACACACACACACACACACACACACACACACACACACATACACACACACACATACACACACACACAGGACAGGGAAAGCGTATTAAACATCATCCGTGCTGAACACACGTTCCAAGTTCTTTAGAGAGATAATAAATCATGTGCATATCTTTATCATAAGAACATCACCACATAACAGCAATAGACACATTTGGTGTTGTAACAGACGTGTTACTTCACTTCAGGTTATGGGGAGTAGCAGGAACACTATTAGAGGGGTGGGGAGCAAACATACAAACACGCTTCTATCCACCTTGCAGGCAGCTTTTTCCATCCAGTCTTTAAATCAGTCCCAGTGTCCCAGTTCCAGCTTGTTTAGGGTTGGAGACATGTCAGTCTACATCCTCTCTGTAGTCTTTGGTGTATAGTTGTTTACACTTGAGGCTTTACAAATAAGACAGACAGTAAAGGATGCTGTACTCTCCCCTCCCCTCTTCTCTCTCTTCTCTCCTCTCCTTTCCTCTTCTCTCCTCTTCTCTCTCTTCTCTCCTCTCGCCTCCTCTCCTCTCGCCTCCTCTCCTCTCCTTTCCTCTCCTCACACCTCCTTTCCTTTCCTCTCCTCTCCTCTACTCTCCTCTCCTCTCCTCTCCTCTCACCTCCTCTCCTCTTCTTTCCTCTCCTCTCGCCTCCTCTTCTCTCTTTCTCCTCTCGCCTCCTCTCCTCTCGCCTCCTCTCCTCTCTCTTTTCTCCTCTCGCCTCCTCTCCTCTCGCCTCCTCTCCTCTCGCCTCCTTTCCTCTCCTCTCCTCTCCTCTCCTCTCCTCTCCTCTCCTCTCCTCTCCGCCTTCTCTCCTCTCCTTTCCTCTCCTCTTGCCTCCTCTTCTCTCTCTTTTCTCCTCTCGCCTCCTCTCCTCTCGCCTTCTCTCCTCTCGCCTCCTTTCCTCTCCTCTCGCCTCCTCTTCTCTCACCTCCTCTCCTCTCGCCTTCTCTCCACTCACCTCCTCTACTCTTGCCTTCTCTCCTCTCCTCTCACCTCCTATCCCCTTCTCTCCTCCTCTCCTCTCGCCTCCTCTCCTCTCGCCTCCTCTCGCCTTCTCTGCTCTCCAAAGCATTGACCGGGCTACTGAGTGGCGCAGCGGTCTAAGGCACTGCATCTCAGTGCTAGAGGCGTCACTACAGATCCTGGTTCGATTCCAGGGGGTATCACAACCGGCCGTGATTGGGAGTCCTATAGGGCGGTGAACAATTGGCCCAGCATCGTCCGGGTTAGGGGAGGGTTTGGCCGGGGTAGGTCGTCATTGTAAATAAGAATTTGTTCTTAGCTGACTTGTCTAGTTAAATAAAGGTAAAACAAAAATAAAATAAATAAAATAATCCTCTGCTCAGTAAAAGTACAGAGAGAACCTGGATGAAAACCTGCTCCAGAAAGTTCACCTTCCAACAGGACAACGACCCTAAGCACACAGCCAAGACAACGCAGGAGTGGCTTCGGGACAAGTCTCTGAATGTCCTTGAGTGGCCCAGTCAGAAGCCTAAGCCTGGACTTGAACCCGATCGAACATCTCTGGAGACCTGAAAATAGCTATGCAGCGACGCTCCCCATCCAACCTGACAGAGCTTGAGAGGATCGGAAGAGAAGAATGGGAGGAACTCCCCAAATAACTTCCAATGGGAATGTCTCTGTCCGTAATGTAACCACAGTGTGTGGACTGGCTGACAGGCCAGGCTGACAGGCCAATTCACAGTAGCACCCACATCAATAAATCACATGTAGGGATTAGGACCAGGCTAGAGGCTGGAGGCTGTATACTTACACTGCAGAACAAGGCTTGTTTCAGCCACTCACTCACTCACTCACTGGATGCTTCCCCAATGGCACCCTATTCCCTGTATAGTGCACTTCTTTTGACCATGGCCCATAGCCATTTGTGACGCATCCACTCACTCGCTCGCTCTGGACTGCAGCAAATGAACGATCAAACTATCCAGACCACTCTATCTGGGGTTGGTGGCGTGACATCATTTATACAACTGCCACCAAATCCCTGTTAGTAAGAACACTGGCTCCCAGCTGCCTGCTCTCCACTAGCTTAGCCTTCTACACCCGTCTCCTCATACAGTAGGCTAACCTTAGCTAACCTAGCCTACTACACCCATCTCCTCATACAGTAGGCTAACCTTAGCTAGCCTAGCCTACTACACCCGTCTCCTCATACAGTAGGCTAACCTTAGCTAGCCTAGCCTACTACACTCATCGTCTCATACAGAAGTCTACCTTAGCTAGCCTAGCCTACCACACCCATCTCCTCATACAGTAGGCTAACCTTAGGTAGCCTAGCCTACTAGAGCCGTCTCCTCATACAGAAGTCTAACCTTAGCTAGCCTAGCCTACTACACCGTCTCCTCATACAGTAGGCTAACCTTAGCTAGCCTAGCCTACTACACCAGTCTCCTCATACAGTAGGCTAACCTTAGCTAGCCTAGCCTACTACACCCGTCTCCTCATACAGTAGGCAAACCTTAGCTAGCCTAGCCTACTACACCCGTCTCCTCATACAGTAGGCTAACCTTAGCTAGCCTAGCCTACTACACCCGTCTCCTCATACAGTAGGCTAACCTTAGCTAGCCTAGCCTACTACACCAGTCTCCTCATACAGTAGGCTAACCTTAGCTAGCCTAGCCTTCTACACCCATCTCCTCATACAGTAGGCTAACCTTAGCTAGCCTAGCCTACTACACCCATCTCCTCATACAGTAGGCTAACCTTAGCTAACCTAGCCTACTACACCAGTCTCCTCATACAGAAGTCTAACCTACTTTGAGGAACCATCCATCCATCCTCTAGGCCTAATAACCATAACAACCAGTATTCATTGTGATTCTGCTACTCAGTGCTTTGGTAAAGGTCTATTTCCATGGACACTTGCCAACGACTGCTAACCAGAGACATTTAGGTTAGTGACGCTAAACGTCTGGATGTAATCGATGGGCCGCTCCATCCCGGCTGTGATTGAGGTAATAGCATAGAGTTAGTGTTAGCACTGGAGAATGATGGACAAATGGGGCTGTCGCTGAGCAAATGTTCCCCCACCTGAACAAATACCTGTATTTTCCCAGACCTAAATGTGTGCATTTACGCTCCAGACATTTAGATTACTGCACACACACACACACACACACACACACACACACACACACACACACACACACACACACACACACACACACACACACACACACACACACACACACACACACACACACACACACACACACAATTACGGTTGGGACGATATGTCATGTCTGTCCAACATTGTGATTCGTCACAATCACAACCATTCAGCAGCACATGTGACATGTGGCAGGGGGAAGGAGAGACTATGTGAAGGTAAACACTTCCACATGGGGAAAGGCATGTAGGTACAATGAGGCTGACATAGGACACACATTCAACATGTGCTGTGCTAGCTGTGTGATTGGGTTCGCCCCTTTGACAAACTGGCTGGGATTCATGTCCATAATGGCAGTTCTAATGAAATCAACATGTTTATTCAATTCTCTTCAAGGCCTTCTGGGCAAGACAAAACTGCATTAAGAAATGCTAATTTATAGCCTCCACCACAAAGCAACATTAAAGAAGCACTGGGTTCAGGTTTGCCAAAGTTCCAACGTGGCTCAATACACCGTCCCTGTACTGTACGGTCCCATCGCCACAAGCTGTAGCCACAACACAGGGCCATACCAATGTGTGTCTTTTTATGTATAAAGTGTGCTTACTTCTGTGTGTGTGTGTGTGTGTGTGTGTGTGTGTGTGTGTGTGTGTGTGTGTGTGTGTGTGTGTGTGTGTGTGTGTGTGTGTGTGTGTGTGTGTGTGTGACAGGCTGTGTCTCCACAGTGGGGATTGCTAATAGTGTGGGCAGCAGGCAGCAGGCCCCTTGGGACAGCAGGTACACTGTGGTCAGTCCTGACAATAGACTATCTCACGTTACTGAGGGCCTCTCCTCTCCTCTTCTCCATTTTCCTCTACTTTCCTCCTCTCCTCTCCTTCTGTCCTCCATACCTCCTCGCATCTCCTCCTCTTCTCTCCTGTCCACCTCTTCTCTCCTCCTCTCCCTTCTGTCCTCTTCTCCACCCCTCCTCTCCTCCTCTTCTCTCCACCCTCCTCTCCCCTACACCATGACATCACTGCTACACCTCACCTACCTGTCCCCCCCCTCTTTCTTTTATGATTCTCTATTCCTCTCTGTCCTCCCCACTGACACTGCCAGGTCTCTAGAAGTCTGTTCTAGAAGTCTGTTCTAGAAGTCTGTTCTAGAAGTTTGTTGTTGACTCCTCATGGTGCCTACTGTATGTCTGAGATCATATCAAACCACTATATATTACTGGGTCTAAGCTACAAATCCCAGGGTCAGCACAGCCACACACACACACACACACACACACACACACACACACACACACTGAGCTATACTGTCGTAGGCCGAGTACCATCTCCAACTCAAGCACTAGAGAGTGGAACACAAGAGACTTGGCAGCCGTCCAAGAGGAGGGAGGAGAATGGAGAGAGAGAGAGAGAGAGTGGGAGAGTGAGGGAGAGAGAGAGAGAGGGAGAGAGAGAGAGCGGGGGAGAGAGAGGGGGGGAGAGAGAGAGAGACAGAGCGAGAGAGAGAGGGAGAGAGGGGGAGAGAGAGAGAGAGAGAGAGAGAGGGAGAGAGAGAGAGAGAGAGAGAGAGAGAGAGAGAGAGAGAGAGAGAGAGAGAGCCCACTGACTCATATCCTTCCCTTCTGACTCTGCTCCAGTAATGATGTAATGCTCTTGGCTTCTCTCCCTCCCTCCCCCCACCCGCTGCATGCCTGCCTGCAACCAGCCTCCTCCCTCCCTCCTCTCTCCTGCTCTCTCTCACCCTCTTCTTCCTTACCTCTTTCTCTCTCCCTCTCTGCTTCCCCGATCTAACAGCGCTGCAGTCACTCCTGCACTCCTCTCATGTGTTGGGTGCTGGGTGAAGTCACTGCTAACTCTGGTAGACACAGCAGCGCAAAACTTTCAAATGTAACCAAAACAAGCCGGAGCCAAGTTCCAGGCGCTTGGGAGATGGTGGTGCGGGTCGTCATGGGAACGGAGGTAAACACAGGGAGAAAGAACGGCCTCAAACAGCTTGCAGCTGCCTGGCTCGCTGAGTAAACACTAGGCAGGACCTGCCCCTGATTTACTGCCTTTAATCACTGGCTTGGAGGAGAGTGTCATGGGGTTTGGACCAGGAAATAATACCAATCTGATCAAATAAATCAGACTAATGGCTTATGACACTGGCTGACTTTTATTAGTGAGGAGGAGAGGAGAAGAGAAGAGAGGAGAAGAAAAGTGAGGAGGAGAAGAGAAGAAAAAAGAAAAGAAGAGGAGAGAAGAGGAGAAGTGAAGAGGAGGAGAGAAGCGAAGAGAAGAGGAGAGGAGAGGAGAGGAGAGGAGAGGAGAGGAGAGGAGAGGAGAGGAGAGGAGAGGAAAAAATAAAAGAAGAGGAGGAGAGAAGACACTGTAGAATTCAGACAGGTTCAAGTCAGACAGGTAATTCCATCTCTATCTCTCCTCCACCATCATCAGAGACCTCTCTCTACCTCTCCTCCATCATCATCAGAGACCTCTCTCTACCTCTCCTCCACCATCATCAGAGACCTCTCTCTACCTCTCCTCCACCATCATCAGAGACCTCTCTCTACCTCTCCTCCACCATCATCAGAGACCTCTCTCTACCTCTCCTCCACCATCATCAGAGACCTCTCTCTACCTCTCCTCCACCATCATCAGAGACCTCTCTCTACCTCTCCTCCACCATCATCAGAGACCTCTCTCTACCTCTCCTCCACCATCATCAGAGACCTCTCTCTACCTCTCCTCCACCATCATCAGAGACCTCTCTCTACCTCTCCTCCACCATCATCAGAGACCTCTCTCTTCCTCTCCTCCATCCTTTTCTCATCTCTCTCTTCTTCTCTTTCATCCTCCATCTGATCACTCTTCCTCTCTTCCTCTCTCTCATCCTCCTCCTGATCCCTCTCTTGCTCTCTCCCAGTGTTCCTGAGAGCTGAGTGTGTGTGTGTGCGTTACAGTACAGTACAGTGCAGAAGGCAGAATGTGTGGTGGCCCCAGGGCAGAGATGACCTGCTGGAATGAGAGGGAACAGAGCCTGGGCGTTCCTCTCCAAATGCACTATTAAACCCACTGCAGTACACAATGAGCTCATCTTAATTCAGATCAGATGTACATCCTGCTGCCTCTCTCTCTTTCTACCCCTCTCTCTCTTTCTACCCCTCTCTCTCTTTCTACCCCTTTCTCTTTCTACCCCTCTCTCTCTCTCTCTGTCTCGACCCTCCCTCTCCCTACCCCTCTCTCTCTCTTTCTACCCCTCTCTCTCTTTCTACCCCTTTCTCTTTCTACCCCTCTCTCTCTCTCTCTGTCTCGACCCTCCCTCTCCCTACCCCTCTCTCTCTCTTTCTACCCCTCTCTCTCTTTCTACCCCTTTCTCTTTCTACCCCTCTCTCTCTCTCTCTGTCTCGACCCTCCCTCTCCCTACCCCTCTCTCTCTCTTTCTACCCCTCTCTCTCTTTCTACCCCTCTCTCTCTTTCTACCCCTCTCGCTTTCTACCCCTCTCTCTCTTTCTGTCTCGACCCCCCCTCTCCCTACCCCTCTCTCTCTCTCACTACCCCTCTCTCTCTACCTCTCTGTCTCTCTCCTTCTCTCTCTCTCTCTCTCTACCCCTCTCTCTCCTACCCCTCTCTCTCTTTCTACACCTCTCTCTCTTTCTACCCCTCTCTCGCTTTCTACCCCTCTCTCTCTTTCTACCCCTCTCTCTCTTTCTACCCCTCTCTCTCTTTCTACCCCTCTCTCTCTTTCTACCCCTCTCTCTCTTTCTACCCCTCTCTCTCTTTCTACCCCTCTCTCTTTCTACCCCTCTCTCGCTCTCTGTCTCGACCCCCCCCTCCCTACCCCTCTCTCTCTCTCACTACCCCTCTCTCTCTACCTCTCTGTCTCTCTCCTTCTCTCTCTCTCTCTCTCTCTACCCCTCTCTCTCCTTCTCTATCTCTCGACCCCCCCTCTCTCTACCCCTCTCTCTCCAACTACCCCTCTCTCTCTACCTCTCTGTCTCTCTCCTTCTCTCTCTCTCTACCCCTCTCTCTCCCTCTCTCTCTCTACCCCTTTCTCTCCTTACCTCTCTCTCCCTCCCTCTCTCTACCCCTCTCTCTCTCTACCCCTCTCTCGCTCTCTACCTGACTCCCTCTCCCTCCCTCTCTACCCCTCTTTCTCTCGCTCTCTAGCTCTCTCTACCTCTCCCACTCTACCCCTCTCTCGCTCTCTACCTCCCTCCCTCTCTACCCCTCTCTCTCGCTCTCTAGCTCTCTCTACCTCTCCCACTCTACCCCTCTCTCTCCCTCTCTCTCTCTACCTCTCCCTCTCTACCCCTCTCTCTCTCCCTACCCCCCTCTCTCTTTGTCTCTGTCTCTCTCTACCTCTCTCTACCTCTCCCTCTCTACCCCTCTCTCTCTCTCTCTCTCTCTCTCTCTCTCATTTACCTTGTTTCTAACACTCCCTCCCCCTCTCTTTCTGTCATACCCCACTCTCTCTTCCCTCTCCCTGCCTGTTGCTCTACTGTACCTCTATCTCTCTCTATCTCTCTCTCTCTCGCTCTCTCTCCACTCATTTGATCTCTCTCTCTCTCTCTCTCTCTCTACTGTACATTCTAAGGTCAGGTCACCACAACACAGTGGTTCATCCATCCATGTCCTGCTGCCAAGCAGATGGTAAGGGCATGGCATGGGTAGGCAGGGTCAGGAGGTCAAATCAGCCCATGAATTGTCTACATCCCAAATGGCACCCTATATAGTTTACTAATTTAAGGCTCTGCTCAAAAGTAGTGCACTATATAGGGAATAGGGTGCCATTTGGGACACAGACATTCTGTGGCAGTTCAGTTCCCCTGGTCTGGTCTCAAGGTGGACCTCCCTCCCCTGGTCTGGTCTCAAGGTGGACCTCCCTCCCCTGGTCTGGTCTCAAGGTGGACCTCCCTCCCCTGGTCTGGTCTCAAGGTGGACCTCCCTCCCTTGGTCTGGTCTCAAGGTGGACCTCCCTCCCCTGGTCTGGTCTCAAGGTGGACCTCCCTCCCCTGGTCTGGTCTCAAGGTGGACCTCCCTCCCCTGGTCTGGTCTCAAGGTGGACCTCCCTCCCCTGGTCTGGTCTCAAGGTGGACCTCCCTCCCCTGGTCTGGTCTCAAGGTGGACCTCCCTCCCCTGGTCTGGTCCCAAGGTGGACCTCCCTCCCCTGGTCTGGTCTCAAGGTGGACCTCCCTCCCCTGGTCTGGTCTCAAGGTGGACCTCCCTCCCCTGGTCTGGTCCCAAGGTGGACCTCCCTCCCCTGGTCTGGTCTCAAGGTGGACCTCCCTCCCCTGGTCTGGTCTCAAGGTGGACCTCCCTCCCCTGGTCTGGTCCCAAGGTGGACCTCCCTCCCCTGGTCTGGTCCCAAGGTGGACCTCCCTCCCCTGGTCTGGTCTCAAGGTGGACCTCCCTCCCCTGGTCTGGTCTCAAGGTGGACCTCCCTCCCCTGGTCTGGTCTCAAGGTGGACCTCCCTCCCTTGGTCTGGTCCCAAGGTGGACCTCCCTCCCCTGGTCTGGTCTCAAGGTGGACCTCCCTCCCCTGGTCTGGTCTCAAGGTGGACCTCCCTCCCCTGGTCTGGTCTCAAGGTGGACCTCCCTCCCCTGGTCTGGTCTCAAGGTGGACCTCCCCTGGTCTGGTCCCAAGGTGGACCTCCCTCCCCTGGTCTGGTCTCAAGGTGGACCTCCCTCCCCTGGTCTGGTCTCAAGGTGGACCTCCCTCCCCTGGTCTGGTCTCAAGGTGGACCTCCCTCCCCTGGTCTGGTCTCAAGGTGGACCTCCCTCCCCTGGTCTGGTCTCAAGGTGGACCTCCCTCCCCTGGTCTGGTCTCAAGGTGGACCTCCCTCCCCTGGTCTGGTCCCAAGGTGGACCTCCCTCCCCTGGTCTGGTCCCAAGGTGGACCTCCCTCCCCTGGTCTGGTCTCAAGGTGGACCTCCCTCCCCTGGTCTGGTCTCAAGGTGGACCTCCCTCCCCTGGTCTGGTCTCAAGGTGGACCTCCCTCCCTTGGTCTGGTCTCAAGATGGACCTCCCTCCCCTGGTCTGGTCTCAAGGTGGACCTCCCTCCCCTGGTCTGGTCTCAAGGTGGACCTCCCTCCCCTGGTCTGGTCTCAAGGTGGACCTCCCTCCCCTGGTCTGGTCTCAAGGTGGACCTCCCTCCCCTGGTCTGGTCTCAAGGTGGACCTCCCTCCCCTGGTCTGGTCTCAAGGTGGACCTCCCTCCCCTGGTCTGGTCTCAAGGTGGACCTCCCCTGGTCTGGTCCCAAGGTGGACCTCCCTCCCCTGGTCTGGTCTCAAGGTGGACCTCCCTCCCCTGGTCTGGTCTCAAGGTGGACCTCCCTCCCCTGGTCTGGTCTCAAGGTGGACCTCCCTCCCCTGGTCTGGTCTCAAGGTGGACCTCCCCTGGTCTGGTCCCAAGGTGGACCTCCCTCCCCTGGTCTGGTCTCAAGGTGGACCTCCCTCCCCTGGTCTGGTCTCAAGGTGGACCTCCCTCCCTTGGTCTGGTCCCAAGGTGGACCTCCCTCCCTTGGTCTGGTCTCAAGGTGGACCTCCCTCCCCTGGTCTGGTCTCAAGGTGGACCTCCCTCCCCTGGTCTGGTCTCAAGGTGGACCTCCCTCCCCTGGTCTGGTCTCAAGGTGGACCTCCCTCCCCTGGTCTGGTCTCAAGGTGGACCTCCCTCCCTTGGTCTGGTCTCAAGGTGGACCTCCCTCCCCTGGTCTGGTCTCAAGGTGGACCTCCCTCCCCTGGTCTGGTCTCAAGGTGGACCTCCCTCCCTTGGTCTGGTCTCAAGGTGGACCTCCCTCCCCTGGTCTGGTCTCAAGGTGGACCTCCCTCCCCTGGTCTGGTCTCAAGGTGGACCTCCCTCCCCTGGTCTGGTCTCAAGGTGGACCTCCCTCCCCTGGTCTGGTCTCAAGGTGGACCTCCCTCCCTTGGTCTGGTCTCAAGGTGGACCTCCCTCCCCTGGTCTGGTCTCAAGGTGGACCTCCCTCCCCTGGTCTGCTCTCAAGGTGGACCTCCCTCCCCTGGTCTGGTCTCAAGGTGGACCTCCCTCCCCTGGTCTGGTCTCAAGGTGGACCTCCCTCCCCTGGTCTGGTCTCAAGGTGGACCTCCCTCCCCTGGTCTGGTCTCAAGGTGGATCTCCCTCCCCTGGTCTGGTCTCAAGGTGGACCTCCCCTGGTCTGGTCCCAAGGTGGACCTCCCTCCCCTGGTCTGGTCCCAAGGTGGACCTCCCTCCCCTGGTCTGGTCTCAAGGTGGACCTCCCTCCCCTGGTCTGGTCTCAAGGTGGACCTCCCTCCCCTGGTCTGGTCTCAAGGTGGACCTCCCTCCCTTGGTCTGGTCCCAAGGTGGACCTCCCTCCCCTGGTCTGGTCTCAAGGTGGACCTCCCTCCCTTGGTCTGGTCTCAAGGTGGACCTCCCTCCCCTGGTCTGGTCTCAAGGTGGACCTCCCTCCCCTGGTCTGGTCTCAAGGTGGACCTCCCTCCCTTGGTCTGGTCTCAAGGTGGACCTCCCTCCCCTGGTCTGGTCTCAAGGTGGACCTCCCTCCCCTGGTCTGGTCTCAAGGTGGACCTCCCTCCCCTGGTCTGGTCTCAAGGTGGACCTCCCTCCCCTGGTCTGGTCTCAAGGTGGACCTCCCTCCCTTGGTCTGGTCTCAAGGTGGACCTCCCTCCCCTGGTCTGGTCTCAAGGTGGACCTCCCTCCCCTGGTCTGCTCTCAAGGTGGACCTCCCTCCCCTGGTCTGGTCTCAAGGTGGACCTCCCTCCCCTGGTCTGGTCTCAAGGTGGACCTCCCTCCCCTGGTCTGGTCTCAAGGTGGACCTCCCTCCCCTGGTCTGGTCTCAAGGTGGATCTCCCTCCCCTGGTCTGGTCTCAAGGTGGACCTCCCTCCCCTGGTCTGGTCTCAAGGTGGACCTCCCTCCCCTGGTCTGGTCTCAAGGTGGACCTCCCTCCCCTGGTCTGGTCTCAAGGTGGATCTCCCTCCCTGGTCTGGTCTCAAGGTGGACCTCCCTCCCCTGGTCTGGTCCCAAGGTGGACCTCCCTCCCTTGGTCTGGTCTCAAGGTGGACCTCCCTCCCCTGGTCTGGTCCCAAGGTGGACCTCCCTCCCCTGGTCTGGTCCCAAGGTGGACCTCCCTCCCCTGGTCTGGTCTCAAGGTGGACCTCCCTCCCCTGGTCTGGTCTCAAGGTGGACCTCCCTCCCCTGGTCTGGTCTCAAGGTGGACCTCCCTCCCTTGGTCTGGTCCCAAGGTGGACCTCCCTCCTACTTATCTCCCTGATTGTGTAAATGCAATGTAATTATCAACAATAATACAGGAAGTGTGGCTGAAGCAGCCAGGGGTCACAAGGTCAGATCCTGGACAATGAAAACATGAGAAGAACCCCTGGTCGTTAGTTATTGTGACCGGGACCTCCACTTCCCCCCTCCGACACCAACACACAACGGGCCGCAGGATAACAGTGTCTAGCGTTGTCTTATCTACAGATAGATGGAAAACAGTGTACAGTAGGAGTGTTGACCACACAAAGACCCTAGAAATCCTATTCTATTAGGATGAGGTCTATATGTCATTCTGGTGAATTCTATGTACTTAAAGCCACGCCCACTCTGTAAGATGTGTTTATTATTAAAGCGTTGGCCCGGCCCATCAATAAAAATGTAAACAATGGAGAAATATTCCACATCTTCCAGCTTTTTGGCACAACTGAAGTTGTAGCAGGAAGGAAGAGGATTTCAGTTCACACATGATGGAGTCATCGTGAATCACTCTTCAAGTACTTAATAGTCCACAGTGTAAATGTAGCTTATCACAGGCAGTGGTGTGATACAGACTGTATAACATGGTTCTCCATTTAGCTAAAGGTCAGGGGTCATATGGAATGACTAAACACTAATACCAAATGTTACTTTATCCAGCTGGTCTTGTATGGATAAATAGAAACACCTACTTCAGTGTTTCTATATATTTTGCAATACACATAAGATCATATTCCATGAAAAAACAAAGCAAGTCAAAGCCTGATATATTCTCATAGTGTACCCTACAGCCGAGCGTGAGACTGATGAAAACGCTTGGGGCTATTTCAGTGGTGAACTTCCCTTCTAGAAATAGGCTGACCACAAGATGCTGCAGCCGGGTGTGAACATAAAGTGTGAACATAAAGTGTGAACATAAACATGTATCTGAAACTACATGTGAAAAAAAAGCTCAGAGTCATTTTCTTCACTGCTCTTCCGTTCGTGTTGCTCCAAGTTTCACTGAGCTGAGCTGCATACCTGCTGATAAACCAGTTCCATCTTCTATGAGGGAAACACCCAGACCTTTCTTCTGATGTGCTACTCATCTCACCATGCACTTAGTATCCACATTTGACCTCAACAGACCAACTCTGCATTTAGAGAAATAAAAAGGAGAAATGTCACCTCTGATATTCTGCTGCGCTTCAAAAAGATGTCAGTAATAAATATAGAATGGCAAGTTCCAAACGTCAAACAAGAGAAACAGTCATCCTTTACGTTTCATGACTGGAGGTCAAGGGGATATCTCACACACTACTTCTCTGTATGAATGAGTCTAGTGTGTCTCTGTGTGTGTGTCTCTGTGTGTGTGTGTGTGTGTGTGTGTGTGTGTGTGTGTGTGTGTGTGTGTGTGTGTGTGTGCGTGTGTGTGCTTGCGTGTGTGCGTGTGTGCGTGTGTGTGCTTGCGCGTGTGCGTGTGTGTGTGTGTGTGTGTGTGTGTGTGTGTGTGTGTGCGTGCGTGTGCTTGCGTGTGTGTGTGTGTGTGTGTGTGTGTGCGCGTGTGTGTGCTTGTGTGTGTGTGCGTATGTGTGCGCATGTGTGTGCTTGCGTGTGTGTGTGCTTGCGTGTGTGTGTGCGTGTGTGTGTGCGTGTGTGCGCGTGTGTGCGTGTGTGTGCACGTGTGTGTGCGTGTGTGTGTGTGTGTGCGTGTGTGTGTGTTGCGTGTGTGCATGTGTGCGCATGTGTGTGTCTGTGTGTCTGTGTGTGTGTGCGTGTGTGCGCGTGTGTGTGTGCGTGTGTGTGTGCACGTGTGTGTGGTGTGTGTGTGTGTGTGTGTGTGTGTGTGTGTGTGTGTGTGTGTGTGTGTGTGTGTGCGTGTGTGTCTGTGTGTCTGTGTGCGTATGTGCGTGTGTGTCTGTGTGTCTGTGTGCGTGTGTGCTGTGTGTGCGTGTGTGTGTCTCTCTGCGTGTGTGTGTGTCTCTGTGTGTGTGTGTGTGTGTGTGTGTGTGTGTGCGCGTTTGTGTGCTTGCGTGTATGTGTGCGTGTGTGTGTGTGTGCGCGTGTGTGTGCGCATGTGTGCATGTGTGTCTGTGCGCGTGTGTGTGCGTGTGTGTCTGTGTGTGTGTGCGTGTGCATGTGTGCGCGTGTGTGCGTGTGTGTGCACGTGTGCATGTGTGCGCGTGTGTGTGTGCGTGTGCGCGTGTGTGCGCGTGTGTGTGTGTGCGCGTGTGTGCACGTGTGTGTGTGTGTGTGTGTGTGTGTGTGCGCGCTAATAATAACAGATTACTTTGATAACAAAATGACCCCAGTTAAGATTCGTTTTATGCCAGTGTGCTGCAATAACTTCTCACAACTTCTGGGAAGTGTTTCACAATTAGTTTTCATTCCAAAACAATAACAGTCAGTCAGCTTATTGGTTAAAGAATAGTTTTTGCTCTGAATTAATCAGTTTAAAATAGACAAAAGACAATTTGACCGTGAAAATCATTAAGGAAAGCAAAAAAACATACAGGGATAATATATCCGACTAGCAATGATTACAGTCAAATACAACCTTAAACAATAAGCACTTGTCTGTACCAGCTTGGATTCCTGGATAGGGAACAATACCACTGGAAAGATTCCTATGTATTATAAATAGGAGGTTAATTGATGACTGAACCTAATACCACATCTGAAATCAGAGCTGATTGAGAAGCCAGTTGTTGTCAGGTTCACTGAGCTGCATGCCTGGTGAAGTTCATTAGGTTTCAATCATGAGGTAACCTACTCATCCAGACGTTTGGATATTGTTGCCAGTGCCGTTGTGTCCCGCCCATCCCCGTCCCCACACACACCTCCCTTTTCTGTGAGTCAAAAGGTTCTGGTCCCATTACAATGCTGTATCTATCTTGGTTGACCAGCTATGTCTAACACATTTAGCCCTGACAAAAGGCAGAGAGCATTCAGAAATCCGTCGGACACCCCTTTGCCTTTGTATGATAATGATAGCCATGACATTAAGATATTTTTTCTGAAGGCCTGGTTTTAACACTGGTTTCTGTCAGTGGTGTTCTCTAAGGTTTGTGTTCAAGGACTCTCCTGTCAGAGAGAGAGAGAGAGAGACAGACAGAGGGAGGGAGGGAGGGAGGGAGGGAGGGAGGGAGGGAGGGAGGGAGGGAGGGAGCAGGAGGGAGGGAGGGAGGGAGGGAGGGAGGGAGGGAGGGAGGGAGGGGACGGACGTTGTCCTCCTCAGGTTTCATAGCTGCAGGCCCAGCTCAAACCTAAAGTAAATTGACTTGAGGAAAGCCAATCTTAATTGATTCCAAGCCTCAAAGCTCTTTAGTAAACATTGTGGAGCAATGAAAATGACTTGTTATCCTAATTCATTGGACGCTCTACGCCTCGCGCTCGGCAGAGCCCAGGGCCCAGATGTGGGCCAGCCCAGCTGGGATTAGACTCATTCTGTACTGGCTGGTGATCTCTCTTCCTCTAGTCAAATCTCCGCTCTCTAAAGGAGCGCTGTGAGAAGATCATTTCGGGATTAAAGCTTTGTAGGGCTCAGCAACAACAACAACACAACAACACCAACAACAACATAGGACAAGGACCTGTTTAGGTTCAGGTTATATCTGAACCAGAATGTGGTTTCACAATCCTACAATGAAAAATACAGATAAATAACTAACTTGTGATATTTCCAACCAAATTTAGTGTCACATACAAGCTGACAGATACTGCACACGGGACAACGGGGGGTTTTCAGTGTGCAGCACCAGAGTGGAACCCCATTGACCTCCAGTACTTTGTTCTGTTGTGATGAACACTGGGTCTGTGTGTAACCACACCAGCATGTGTGTGGTTTAGCCTAGCTAGCAGAGCAGCAGCCGCTGTGGGGACAGGAAGTTCCTGTTGAGAGACCTCATGCATGGAGGGACGGACGGACAGAAGGATGGAAGCGCTAGTTGGCCCTAACGGTTTCCGGTGTTCCACTATGTTCCTCTGCAGAGGGGTTTCCTCAACCCCCTTTTTCCTGCTGATGTTAACATTTCCAGCGCTCTCTTCCACTCTCTCTCTGGGTGAATCAGCTCATCTAGAAACGAGTGTTTCCTAGTCATGTGATGTGGGTCCATGTACTTGTTGTAAACAATGGGCTCCTGTCCTGCACCAGGGTCAGGGTAAGCCCTCTCTGTCTCTTTCTGTCCCATGCTGTCAGTGTATGAGTCAGAGTGGTAGGGGCTTCCATGCTTCTCTCTTATAGCTTGGCCTCATTCATTCCCTTTTGCAGGACAAAATCCAATATTAACATCTAACATCATTCAATACTTCAGAAAAAATGGATCAAGTCCCTTACCAAAGTAAATGTCCCAGGTTTCTTATAACCCTCTGAAACTGAAAGGTTTCTCAGTTACCGCCCTCTGAAACTGAAAGGTTTCTCAGTTACCACCCTCTGAAACTGAAAGGTTTCTCAGTTACCGCCCTCTGAAACTGAAAGGTTTCTCAGTTACCGCCCTCTGAAACTGAAAGGTTTCTCAGTTACCTCCATCTGAAACTGAAAGGTTTCTCAGTTACCGCCCTCTGAAACTGAAAGATTTCTCAGTTACCTCCATCTGAAACTGAAAGGTTTCTCAGTTACCGCCCTCTGAAACTGAAAGGTTTCTCAGTTACCGCCCTCTGAAACTGAAAGGTTTCTCAGTTACCGCCCTCTGAAACTGAAAGGTTTGTCAGTTACCTCCATCTGAATCTGAAAGGTTTCTCAGTTACCGCCCTCTGAAACTGAAAGGTTTGTCAGTTACCTCCATCTGAAACTGAAAGGTTTCTCAGTTACCTCCATCTGAAACTGAAAGGTTTCTCAGTTACCGCCCTCTGAAACTGAAAGGTTTCTCAGTTTCCTCCCTCTGAAACTGAAAGGTTGCTCAGTTTCCTCCCTCTGAAACTGAAAGGTTTCTCAGTTATCGCCCTCTGAAACTGAAAGGTTTCTCAGTTATCGCCCTCTGAAACTGAAAGGTTTCTCAGTTACCGCCCTCTGAAACTGAAAGGTTTCTCAGTTACCGCCCTCTGAAACTGAAAGGTTTCTCAGTTACCGCCCTCTGAAACTGAAAGGTTTCTCAGTTACCGCCCTCTGAAACTGAAAGGTTTCTCAGTTACCTCCATCTGAAACTGAAAGGTTTCTCAGTTATCGCCCTCTGAAACTGAAAGGTTTCTCAGTTACCTCCATCTGAAACTGAAAGGTTTCTCAGTTACCGCCCTCTGAAACTGAAAGGTTTCTCAGTTACCGCCCTCTGAAACTGAAAGGTTTCTCAGTTACAGGTTTATAACCTTCTGAAACTGAAGGGTTTATCCCCTAAGATACATTTTAGTGGACGCTCTTATCCAGAGTGACTTACAGGAGAAATCAGGGTTAAGAGCCTTGCTCAAGGGCACATTGACAGATTTTCACCTAGTCGGCTCGGAGATTCAAACCAACGGCCTTTCGGTTACTGGCCCAACGCTTTTAACCTCTAGGCTACCTGCCGTTTCTCAGTTACATGTTTCTTATAACCCTCTGAAACTGAAGGGTTTATCAGTTACATGTTTCCTATAACCCTCTGAAACTGAAAGGTTTATCAGTTACATGTTTCCTATAACCCTCTGAAACTGAAGGGTTTCTCACTTACATGTTTCCTATAACCCTCTGAAACTGAAGGGTTTCTCACTTACATGTTTCCTATAACCCTCTGAAACTGAAAGGTTTATCAGTTACATGTTTCCTATAACCCTCTGAAACTGAAGGGTTTCTCAGTTACATGTTTCCTATAACCCTCTGAAACTGAAAGGTTTATCAGTTACATGTTTCCTATAACCCTCTGAAACTGAAAGGTTTATCAGTTACATGTTTCCTATAACCCTCTGAAACTGAAGGGTTTCTCACTTACATGTTTCCTATACATTGGGTTTTTCCCCTACAGTAGATGTGTATTCATAAACTCTTTTTTCTTACTGTGTCTGACGTTGTTTCCATGTTAGGGTATTCCTGATGGTATTTGCTGTAAATATCCCTGAAACAACTGCATTCTTCCTCCATCTGGCATCTCAGTGACCGTACTGACCACCATACAGACACCAAATGATTCCCCAGACTATGGCCACCACACCACAATGCACTGGCCCGTTCAGAACAATCCCAGAACAGACACATCTAAAACCAGCCTGATCAGGCGACTGCATATAGAAGATACATTTAGCAGAGGCTTACGCCATAGCTGAGGTTTAACTGTGAACACATGACACAAAACAGATGATTTTCTGATGATCTCAACCAAAACACTTTGAAATGGATGAATCTGTACTATAGAATAAAGTTGACCAACTAAAAGGTACTTTAGTTTATTAACCTTATCGACAGAGACAATACACGCTGCTGAACCTTTCTGTAAATCTGCCATATTTAGCCAGCTGGCTGATGTTCAACTGTATTCCCTGAAAATGCTGAAGTGGTGAGTCTTCCTACCCATGCTCCTCCTCTCCAGCGAGGTGGGGAGTCTGATGACAGGTTAAGTCAGGTAAAACAGGCCTGTCTCTCTCAGCACAGCCTTATGTCTGTCTTTACTGGCAGACAGTGATTTCTTCTCCTCCAAGTCAAGGGGATGTAATTCCAGCCCTGTCCTCTCCTGTACAAAGAGTCTGTATAGGGGTGTCAGTCAGGCTTACTGATGGCTTCCACATCCAATATTCACCAGGCCTGCGTCCGAAATGGCGCCCTATTCTCTATATAGTGCACTACTTCTGACCAGAGCCCAGTGGGAATAGGGTGCCATTTGGGACACAACCCAGGTCTTCTTCCAACCAGTGGTAAAACTACACAGGCCTGACTGGACACATGCTGGCTTAACACAGAGCTGCTTTAATAGAGCTGCCTTAACACAGAGCTGTTTTAACATAATGCTGGCTTAACACAGAGCTGCTTTAATAGAGCTGCCTTAACACAGAGCTGTTTTAACATAATGCTGACTTAACACAGAGCTGCTTTAATAGAGCTGCCTTAACACAGAGCTGTTTTAACATAATGCTGACTTAACACAGAGCTGTTTTAATAGAGCTAACTTAACACAGAGCTGCTTTAATAGAGCTGCCTTAAAACAGAGCTGTTTTAACATAATGCTGACTTAACACAGAGCTGCTTTAATAGAGCTGACTTAACACAGAGCTGTTTTAACATAATGCTGACTTAACACAGAGCTGCTTTAATAGAGCTGCCTTAACACAGAGCTGTTTTAACATAATGCTGACTTAACACAGAGCTGGTTTAACATAATGCTGGCTTAACACAGAGCTGCTTTAATAGAGCTGCCTTAACACAGAGCTGTTTTAACATAATGCTGGCTTAACACAGATCTGCTTTAATAGAGCTGCCTTAACACAGAGCTGCTTGAATAGAGCTGCCTTAACACAGAGCTGTTTTAACATAATGCTGGCTTAACACAGAGCTGTTTTAACATAATGCTGGCTTAACACAGAGCTGTTTTAACATAATGCTGGCTTAACACAGAGCTGTTTTAACATAATGCTGGCTTAACACAGAGCTGCTTTAATAGAGCTGCCTTAACACAGAGCTGTTTTAATAGAGCTGCCTTAACACAGAGCTGCTTTAATAGAGCTGCCTTAACACAGAGCTGCTTTAATAGAGCTGCCTTAACACAGAGCTGGCTTAACACAATACTGGCTTAACACAGTACTGGCTTAACACAGAGCTGCCTAAACACAATGCTGGCCTTAACACAATGCTGGTTCAACACAGAGCTGCTTTAAGACAATGCTGAGTTTAACACAGCGCTGCCTTAACACAATGCTGGCCTTAACACAATGCTGGTTCAACACAGAGCTGCCTTAACACAATGCTGAGTTTAACACAGAGCTGCCTTAACACAATGCTGGCCTTAACACAATGCTGGTTCAACACAGAGCTGCCTTAACACAATGCTGAGTTTAACACAGCACTGCCTTAACACAATGCTGCCTTAATACAATGCAGACTTAACACAGAGCTGCTTTAACACAATGCTGGCTTAACACAGAGCTGGCTTAACACAATGCTGCCTTAATACAATGCAGACTTAACACAGAGCTGCTTTAACACAATGCTAGCTTAACAGAGAGCTGGCTTAACTATAGGTCTGGCTCACATACTATAGGTCTGGCTCAACAAAGGACAGACTATAGGCCTAACTTCTAGTCCAAGACATCATGTTTTACACTTCTAGACTGCATGTTTTAAAGATAACAGCACGCACAGTGAGAGGGAGAGAACAAGAGAGAGAGAGAGAGAGAGAGAGAGACAGGGAAGGAGAGAGAGAGAGAGAGGGAAAGAGAGAGAGAGAGAGAGAGGGAAGGAGAGAGAGAGAGGGAAGGAGAGAGAGAGAGAGGGAAAGAGAGAGAGAGAGAGTGCGAGAGAGACAGGGAAGGAGAGAGAGAGGGAAGGAGAGAGAGAGAGAGAGAGAGAGAGGGAGAGGGAGAGGGAGAGCGAGAGAGAGAAAGGACAATAGTCTATGACTAATTAAATCAGATTCTAGTCATAGGAGTGTGATTCAGTGAATAAAGCATTCTAATAGTTGCATGGTGTTTCTGACTTCTGACCTCTTAGAGCAGGATGAACAACTTTGCTGAGGGTGGGGCCACAAAACACAGGAACTCATCATGAGGGGCCACAGTGGCACGTTGGTCTGCGCACCCACATCCACCCCTGTGTGTGTGTGTGTGTGTGTGTGTGTGTGTGTGTGTGTGTGTGTGTGTGTGTGTGTGTGTGTGTGTGTGTGTGTGTGTGTGTGTGTGTGTGTGTGTGTGTGTGCTTGCTTGCTTGCTTGACTGCATATGTACGTGTGATTCAGGTGTCAATTATCTTTCTGATACAATGAAAGAAAGAAAGAGAGAGAGAGAGAAAGAGAGAGAGAGAAAGAAAGAAAGAAAGAGAGAGAGAGAGAAAGAGAGAGAGAGGAAACAACATCAACTCAAGACACAGGTCAGTGAAGGGGAGCGCTTGCACAATGAAGGCGTTCCCCCCAAAAAGCTGACATCACCCCAGGGGTACGGGACGAGGGTCTATGACATCATGGTGGGCACACCCAACACCCATCCTGACTAGTTGCACAGCACAGAGGTCTGAACTCAACAGCTCACAGATGTACAAACGTCAACAAGCCTTAACGTTAAACTCCCAGACTGGACACACACTGGAGGTCTCCTTTTGGAAAAGAGTTTTTGAACGTCAGGAAACCTTTTTGAACGTTCATTTAATCAGTAAGAAGCTGACTGAAGGATAACTGAACAGTCCTCTGACCCTCCTATACCATTATGAACCCTGTTCATCAGCCTGTATGAGGACTTTAAATTCACACCTTTCACGCTGAATTCAATCATACCCCTGTTTTTAACAAGGCTTTCAGTTGCAACCAGGTTGAAACCATGTGTGACTTTCCGACGGTGAAAGAAAGACAGGGACTATTCTGGAGTGAAATACTAAACGGCTGTAAAAGCAGCCGGGGCCATCAGAGATGACCTCATCCCTGCCCCGCGGGACCCTCTTGACATGCTCTGCTGTGGGACAATACACAGCCAACAGCTAAACATGAATCGCCTTGTCAGTAACACACACACACACACACACACACACACACACACACACACACACACACACACACACACACACACACACACACACACACACACACACACACACACACACACACACACAGATCCAGATGTAACAGAACACTGGTGTGACCTCAGAGACTACACAGGGATGCCAATCACAGGGCCACTGCTGAGAAGGACATCCTCATATCACTGTAGTGAATATCACACAGAGCAAAGACAGAGTAGTTCTCTAGTCTAAGCACAGAGGATAGAGATGGAAGCATTTCAAACTAAAGCATACTAAAATAGCACATTTGACATGTACTGTATTTGACCCAGGTCTAATGTTAGTTAATGTTTTGGTTAATCCAGGCGGTGTGGACTGGAGGCCTCACCCTAGCTGTCTGTTGGTGGAGGGGGCCTGGGTGATGACAGAGCTGGACTGGGGAGAGGGCAGGCCCTGCTGGATCACTATGCTGTTGTCATGGTTCCCCATCCGAGAATGATGCTGCTGGTTCTGGAGGTTCTGGCCATGTAGAGATATATTCTGGAGAGAGGGAGGGAGGGTGGGAGGGAGAGAGCAAGCGAGAGGAGGAGAGGGAGGGAGGGAGGGAGGGAGGGAGGGAGGGAGGGAGGGAGGGAGGGAGGGAGGGAGGGAGGGAGGGAGGGAGGGAGGGAGGGAGGGAGGGAGGGAGGGAGAGGAGGGGAGGGGAGGGAGGGAGAGAGGGAGGGAGGGAGGGAGGGAGGGAGGGAGGGAGGGAGGGAGGGAGAGGAGGGGAGGGGAGGGAGGGAGGGGAGGGAGGGAGAGAGCAAGAGAGAGGAGGGGGAGGGAGGGAGGAAGGGAGCAAGAGAGAGGAGGGGGAGGGAGGGAGGGAGGGAGAGGAGGGGAGGGAGGGAGAGAGCAAGAGAGAGGAGGGAGGGAGGGAGGGTGGGAGGGAGGGAGGGAGTGAGCAAAAGAGAGGAGGGGGAGGGAGGGAGGGAGGGAGGGAGGGAGGGAGGGAGGGAGGGAGGGAGGGAGCAAGAGAGGGGAGGGGGAGGGAGGGAGGGAGGGAGGGAGGGAGGGAGAGAGATGAGGGGGAGGGAGGGAGGGCAGGGGGAGGGAGAGATTGAGGGAAAGAGGAAGGGAGGGTGATGGTGAGTGTGAGGGAGAGTGGCAGAGTAAGAGAGGGAGAGAGAGGAAGGGAGGAAGGAAGGAAGGAAAAGGAGGGAAGGAAGGAAGGAGAGAGAGAGAGAAAGAGAGAGAGAGAGAGAGAGAGAGAGGACCTAGTCAGAACACATTGTCAACAGCCAACTGCAATAATGTGTCTTTAAGTTAATTTAGTTTATATGTTAAAGTCCCACAGCTTCACTGTAATCCCTGTACTGCTCAGTCACTTTCCTCACCAAGAGCCGGAATATTTAAAGCAGCAATCAGCAGTTGAAACAATAGCAAAGTTATCTCCCTATCACTGTTTAGGTAAAAAGCTGAGGGTGGATGGGACTGAAGAAATGTAACCACTCTCAAATTCAAAGACAGAGCTATAGACGCAAGGACCGACCATCCATGATATCAACGTTATAGTTGTAACCATGTTTTTAGGCTATATAGTGTTTGTTTACATTTACTTTGTTTACAAATATTGGAGTAAAACCAGCTTATATTTTCTGATGGGGTACGACAGTTGAACTAAACTCATGAGGAATTTCTAAGTTATATTCTTCAAGAATCAATGGATACATATCATTAACTTATACGTCCCAAAATTGCTATAGCAACTGCTGATCGCCCCTTATTTGAAGGACTACATGTTCGCAAACTATGGACTCATGACTGTTGGGGAGGTGTGTGTGAATGTGAGTGTGTGAATGTGAGTGTGTGAATGTGAGTGTGTGAATGTGAGTGTGTGTGGGGGAGGGGGGATTATGAAGGTCTGGTTTTCAGACCAATAACAACAACAGACTTCCCTACCAGAGACTTCTACTCTCTTAGAAAAAAGGGTTCCGAAAGGGTTCTGCGGCTATCCCCTTAGGAGAACCCTTTTTGGTTCCAGGTAGAACTCTTTTGTCCCTCTGTGGAAAGGGTTCTACCTGGAACCCAAAAGGGTTCTACCTGGAACCCAAAGGGTTATACTTGGAACCAAAAGGGGTTCTTCAAAGGGTTCTCCTATGTGGACAGCTGAAGAACCCTTTTTGGTTCTAGACAGCACATTGTTTCTAAGAGCATACTGTTGTGAGCTATGCTCTCTTGAACTTAAACCAACCTTTCTCCTTATCTCTCTCCCCTGTGATATGCTGCCATGCTGTGTACTCCACAGTCCTGCTGAGACTCGCCTCCCACTCGAGCTGACTGAGCACAGCTCTTCAACCATAAACGCCACACCGCCAGACTGTGGGGACTGAGGAGGCTAGACGTGGCCAGGGTGACCCGACTGACACAGACAGCTTCCACAGCCAAACCCAGACCTAGACGTCAGCAGAGATACAGTCTACAGACCAGACCAGACACTGGATCAGCAGTCTGAGAGACAGAGATACAGTCTACAGACCAGACTAGACACTGGATCAGCAGTCTGAGAGACAGAGATACAGTCTACAGACTAGACACTGGATCAGCAGTCTGAGAGACAGAGATACAGTCTACAGACCAGACTAGACACTGGATCAGCAGTCTGAGAGACAGAGATACAGTCTACAGACTAGACACTGGATCAGCAGTCTGAGAGACAGAGATACAGTCTACAGACCAGACCAGACACTGGATGAGCAGTCTGAGAGACAGAGATACAGTCTACAGACCAGACCAGACACTGGATCAGCAGTCTGAGAGACAGAGATACAGTCTACAGACCAGACTAGACACTGGATCAGCAGTCTGAGAGACAGAGATACAGTCTACAGACCAGACCAGACACTGGATCAGCAGTCTGAGAGACAGAGATACAGTCTACAGACCAGACCAGACACTGGATGAGCAGTCTGAGAGACAGAGATACAGTCTACAGACCAGACCAGACACTGGATCAGCAGTCTGAGAGACAGAGATACAGTCTACAGACCAGACCAGACACTGGATGAGCAGTCTGAGAGACAGAGATACAGTCTACAGACCAGACCAGACACTGGATGAGCAGTCTGAGAGACAGAGATACAGTCTACAGACCAGACACTGGATCAGCAGTCTGAGAGACAGAGATACAGTCTACAGACCAGACTAGACACTGGATCAGCAGTCTGAGAGACAGAGATACAGTCTACAGACCAGACTAGACACTGGATCAGCAGTCTGAGAGACAGAGATACAGTCTACAGACCAGACACTGGATCAGCAGTCTGAGAGACAGAGATACAGTCTACAGACCAGACCAGACACTGGATCAGCAGTCTGAGAGACAGAGATACAGTCTACAGACCAGACTAGACACTGGATCAGCAGTCTGAGAGACAGCGATACAGTCTACAGACCAGACCAGACACTGGATCAGCAGTCTGAGAGACAGAGATACAGTCTACAGACCAGACTAGACACTGGATCAGCAGTCTGAGAGACAGAGATACAGTCTACAGACCAGACACTGGATCAGCAGTCTGAGAGACAGAGATACAGTCTACAGACCAGACACTGGATCAGCAGTCTGAGAGACAGAGATACAGTCTACAGACCAGACCAGACACTGGATGAGCAGTCTGAGAGACAGAGATACAGTCTACAGACCAGACACTGGATCAGCAGTCTGAGAGACAGAGATACAGTCTACAGACCAGACACTGGATCAGCAGTCTGAGAGACAGAGATACAGTCTACAGACCAGACTAGACACTGGATCAGCAGTCTGAGAGACAGAGATACAGTCTACAGACCAGACACTGGATCAGCAGTCTGAGAGACAGAGATACAGTCTACAGACCAGACCAGACACTGAATCAGCAGTCTGAGAGACAGAGATACAGTCTACAGACCAGACCAGACACTGAATCAGCAGTCTGAGAGACAGAGATACAGTCTACAGACCAGACTAGACACTGGATCAGCAGTCTGAGAGACAGAGATACAGTCTACAGACCAGACACTGGATCAGCAGTCTGAGAGACAGAGATACAGTCTACAGACCAGACACTGGATCAGCAGTCTGAGAGACAGAGATACAGTCTACAGACCAGACTAGACACTGGATCAGCAGTCTGAGAGACAGAGATACAGTCTACAGACCAGACTAGACACTGGATCAGCAGTCTGAGAGACAGAGATACAGTCTACAGACCAGACTAGACACTGGATCAGCAGTCTGAGAGACAGAGATACAGTCTACAGACCAGACTAGACACTGGATGAGCAGTCTGAGAGACAGAGATACAGTCTACAGACCAGACCAGACACTGAATCAGCAGTTTGAAAGACAGAGATACAGTTTAGCTGTGTTGAGGCCAGTAGAGTATAGATATAATTTCACAGGTAAAGAGTTCTTAACATTGACCCATAATGCATTAACAACTACCTTGGAGTCCAATCAGACATCACTGTTCTGAGACTGTGGTGAGTGGTGACGGCTGGTGAGCCACACGTGTCGCAGACACATGACGAGTGTGCAGGTCTGGCTGTCTGTCTGTCCAGCCTGGTCTCGCTGTCTCAAGCTGCTGTCTGTCTGTCTGTCCAGCCTGGTCTCGCTGTCTCAAGCTGCTGTCTGTCTGTCTGTCTGTCTGTCTGTCTGTCTGTCTGTCTGTCTGTCTGTCTGTCTGTCTGTCTGTCTGTCTGTCTGTCTGTCTGTCTGCCTGTCTGTCCAGCCTGGTCTCGCTGTCTCAAGCTGCTGTCTGTCTGTCTGTCCAGCCTGGTCTCGCTGTCTCAAGCTGCTGTCTGTCTGTCTGTCTGTCTGTCTGTCTGTCTGTCTGTCTGTCTGTCTGTCTGTCTGTCTGTCTGTCTGTCTGTCTGTCTGTCTGTCTGCCTGTCCAGCCTGGTCTCGCTGTCTCAAGCTGCTGTCTGCCTGTCTGTCCAGCCTGGTCTCGCTGTCTCAAGCTGCTGTCTGTCTGTCTGTCCAGCCTGGTCTCGCTGTCTCAAGCTGCTGTCTGTCTGCGGTTAATCTTTGACTCGGGACCAGGAGGAAACGTGACTCCCTCTATCTGTGTTTCTGAGAGATGAAGTGAGCTGTTTAAACTACAGCAGCTGCCTGAGGGAATCTGATCTCCTGCTGCCTCCTCACCTCACCTGTAGCAGTCAGGTCACAGCCCTTCACCTGCCTGCCTGCCTGCCTGCCTGCCTGCCTGCCTGCCTGCCTGTCTCTTAGAGCAGGATGGGCAACTTTGATGAGAGTGGGGCCACAAAACATAGGAACTCATCATGAGGGGCCACAGTGGTCTGCGTTGGCCTGCCTGTCTGTCGGGGCTCTTGCTGTCACACAGTGGTTGAATCCTGACATGTGAGTGGGATACAAAGAATTCGAAAACAAACCCGATTTTGATAAACTCCCATATCTACTAGGTGAAATACCACAGTGTGCCATCACAGCAGCAAGATTTGTGACCTGTTGCAACAAGAAAAGGGCAACCAGTGAAGAACAAACACCATTGTAAATACAACCCATATTTATGTTTATTTATTTCCCTTTTGTACTTTAACCATTTGCACATCGTTACAACACTGAATATATACATAATATGACATTTGAAATGTCTTTATTCTTTTGGAACTGTGTAATGTTACCTGTTAATTTTTATTGTTTATTTCACTTTTGTATATTATCTACTTCACTTGCTTTGGCAAGTTTCCCATGCCAATAAAGCCCCTTGAATTGAATTATAGGGAAGGGTAGAGTCTACCTGCTGTGAGTGTGTGAGCTAGTTTGTTACAATTGGTTAGGAGTTGACTTGTGTGACTATGTGTGTTTCAGGACAAGGAAGTAGTTACCTCCCTGGAGTGTGTGTGTGGTGGCTGGGGGAATGAAGAATGATGACACTGTGTGTACAGTTACATTTCAACCTTTATTTAACTAGACAAGTCAGTTAAGAGCAAATTCTTATTTACAATGACGACCTACCCCGGCCAAACCCTCCCCTAACCTGGACGACGCTGGGCCAATTGTGCGCCGCCCTATGGGACTCCCAATCACGGCCAGTTGTGATACAGCCTGGTATCGAACCAGGGTCTGTAGTGATGCCTCTAGCACTGAGATGCAGTGCCTTAGACCGCTGCGCCACACGGGAGCCCAAACCTGCATGGAGTGTGTCTGGTGGCTGGGGGAAACAAGAATGATAACCCTGCAAGATAAAGGGGGACTACCCATAACACACCTGTCTGCCTACAGCTGTGGGTTGACCCGGGGTTCCCCTGGGCTTATCTTACTGTACTCCAGAGATAAACACAGGTGAAGGCCCTGTGCACAGCAGTGTGTCTAATTCAGCTGGTGGTTCTAGCAGGAAAACTGAGCATCCAAAACACATACAAACACCTCACACTTCAAAACAACGTAAAACAACAACCGAACTTGATTCAATAATTGTGCAGAATAGTGTATCAAACTGAATCAACGAGGCGTTTGACAAGCAGGTTTGTATTTCTTACTCTCATCTTCTCTACCTGAAGAGAAAACCCTGACACTTGGAAAGACAATGGCCAACCTTCATTTAAATAATTGTCATTGTGCAGAATAGTGTAACTGTCATATTGTCTACCTGTTAATCAGGTTAGTTGTCTTACCATCATATTGTCTACCTGTTAATCAGGTTAGTTGTCTTACCATCATATTGTCTACCTGATAATCAGGTTAGTTGTCTTACCATCATATTGTCTACCTGATAATCAGGTTAGTTGTCTTACTGTCATCTTGTCTACCTGATAATCAGGTTAGTTGTCTTACTGTTATCTTGTCTACATGTTAATCAGGTTAGTTGTCTTACTGTCATATTGTCTACCTGATAATCAGGTTAGTTGTCTTACTGTCATCTTGTCTACCTGTTAATCAGGTTAGTTGTCTTACTGTCATCTTGTCTACATGTTAATCAGGTTAGTTGTCTTACTGTCATCTTGTCTACCTGTTAATCAGGTTAGTTGTCTTACTGTCATCTTGTCTACCTGATAATCAGGTTAGTTGTCTTACTGTTATCTTGTCTACCTGATAATCAGGTTAGTTGTCTTACTGTCATCTTCTCTACATGTTAATCAGGTTAGTTGTCTTACTGTCATCTTGTCTACCTGTTAATCAGGTTAGTTGTCTTACCATCATATTGTCTACCTGATAATCAGGTTAGTTGTCTTACTGTCATCTTGTCTACCTGATAATCAGGTTAGTTGTCTTACTGTCATCTTGTCTACCTGTTAATCAGGTTAGTTGTCTTACTGTCATCTTGTCTACATGTTAATCAGGTTAGTTGTCTTACTGTCATCTTGTCTACCTGTTAATCAGGTTATCTGTCTTACTGTCATCTTGTCTACCTGTTAATCAGGTTAGTTGTCTTACTGTTATCTTGTCTACCTGATAATCAGGTTAGTTGTCTTACTGTCATCTTCTCTACATGTTAATCAGGTTAGTTGTCTTACTGTCATCTTGTCTACCTGTTAATCAGGTTAGTTGTCTTACTGTCATCTTCTCTACATGTTAATCAGGTTAGTTGTCTTACTGTCATCTTGTCTGCATGATAATCAGGTTATCTGTCTTACTGTCATCTTGTCTACATGAGAATCAGGTTAGTTGTCTTACTGTCATCTTGTCTACCTGTTTGTTGTCCTCTTCCTCCTGGGCCTTCCTGAACTCCTGTTCTATAGAACAGTCCAGCTCGCTGAACAGACCCACCTCCTCACAGTTCTTCAGGAAGCGCGTCGGGGTCGGCGTCTGGTCTGGAACACAGGAGACGCCATTGAATTACATATAAAACTCACACTAGAATGGATATTAGCATCCTAGCAGGTAGCAACTTGGTCTGGAAAACAATCATTCTAGAAACAGATCAAAACATTTTTAAATATCGTATAAAACAGTACATTTGTAGATAAATCTGCACTGTCTGTTTGTTGCCTGTACTGTTATGATAGTTTGCTGACAAAGAAGAACAGCTGATGAATACGAAGTGGGCAGAGGCAGAGAATACATTGCACCAAGCTAATGGACATTCCAAATGGTTAGAAAAGCCACTCTCCTTTTACATTAGACAGAGATACTACTCTCACTAGCAACATTTCAGTTAACAATGTCCAGACCTCACCTACAGAGAGGGGGGGCTCATTTGTTCCCTTCAGTCAGGCAGTGTTACTCCGCTCAGCATCAGGG
Source organism: Salmo salar (assembly GCF_965601325.2). Taxonomy (NCBI): domain Eukaryota; kingdom Metazoa; phylum Chordata; class Actinopteri; order Salmoniformes; family Salmonidae; genus Salmo; species Salmo salar. The sequence continues at coordinate 86,433,282 of NC_138295.1, forward strand.
GGCAGAGAGACCAGAGAGACTGGATCATGTTTCAGACAGTCCAAGGTGATTTTAGGATCATGTCCTTTTCAAAGGCTAAAAGCAGACTCCACCACGGCCTGTTTATCCATTCTGGCTAGACTGGGGATTGACGACCAAAATACCGTTTGACCAAACCAGTCTGGTTTCGCCATAGGGAGGATGAGAGCTTAACTCTTCAATTAAAACGTTTAGAAACTGGAGCGCAGTATGAGGATGACAACTCACCGCATATGTCAGGAGAACAGACAAAACGTTGGTAAAATGAGGTAAGCTTGGGTGATACATATCAAAAAGAGGAAGGGGCTGGGGTAGTTGAAATCTCTCTGGGTGACACGTTGAAGTTGTTTTAACCCTAAACAGGAGAGTCAGACAGCCAGGTGACATGATCGTCAACCCTCCCACATCCCAGCTGGAGGGCTCCAAGGTTTCAGGAAGAGAAATGGACAGAGCAGTAAGAGAGAGAGGGGGGAATAAGGACACTGACTCGGCCGGGTCAGAAACCTCTCTCCCCTGGTCGCTCAGTGTAAATAATAAAGAAGACAATCTCAGTCAGCATCAGTCTAACACACACACACACACACACACACACACACACCACAGGCGGCCCGTAGCACCTTAACTGGGGAGGACGGGCTCTTAGTAATGTCTGGAATGGAATTCATTTGAATGGTATTGAGCACATCAAACGCATGGTTTCTATGTGTTTGATACCATTCCACCAACTCCATTCCAGACATTATTATGAGCCGTCCTCACACACACACACACACACACACACACACACACACACACACACACACACACACACACACACACACACACACACACACACACACACACACACACACACACACACACATACACACACACTGCCTTCAGAAAGTATTCTCACCCCTTGACTTTTTCCACATTATATTGTGTTACAGCCCGAATTTAAAATGTATTAAAATTGATGTTTTTGTCTCTGCCCTACACAAAGTGGAATCATGTTTTTCAAAATGTTTACAAATGAATTAAAAATGTAAAACTGAAATGTCTTGAGTCAATAAGTATTCACCCCCTTTGTTATGGCAAGCTGAAAAAGTTCAGGAGTAAATGGACTCACTGTGTGTGCATAGTGTTTAACATGATTTTTAACATGATTTATTTTGAATGACTACCTCATCTCTGTACCCCACACATACAATTATCTGTAAGGTCCCTCAGTTGAGCAGTGCATTTCAAATACAGATTCAACCACAAAGATTTCAAATGACGCACAAAGGGCACCTATTAGTAGATGGGTAAAATAAAATCAGACATTGAATATCCCTTTCAGCATGATGTAAGTTATTAATTACACTTTGGAATTGTGTATCATACACCCAGTAAGTACAAATATTTCACCATGAGGACAATGGTGACTTTAAAACAGTTACAGAGTTTAACGGCTGTGATAAGGAGAAAACTGAAGATGGATCAACAACATTGTAGTTATTCCACAATACTAACTTAATTGACAGTGTTAAAAGAAGGAAACATGTACAGAATAAAAATATTCCAAAATATGGATCCTGTTTGCAACAAGGCACTAAAGTAATACCGCAAAAAATGTGGCAAAGCAAATAACTTTTTGTCCTGAATACAAAGCGTTATGTTTGGGGCATATCCAATACAATATTTTGAAGCAAAGTGGTGGCTGCATCATGTTATGGGTATGCTTGTAATCGATCAGGACTGGGGAGTTTTTCAGGATAAAAAATAAACGGAATGGAGCTAAGCACAGGCAAAATCCAAGAGGAAAACCTGGATCAGTCTGCTTTCAACCAGACACTGGGAGATGAATTTACCATTCAGCAGGACAATAACCTAAAACACAAGGCCAAATCTACACTGGAGTTGCTTAGCAAGAAGACAGTGAATGTTCCTGAGTGGCCGAGTTACCGTTTGGGCTTAAATCTGCTTGAAAATCCTTGACAATAATTGAAAGTGGTTGTCTAGCAATGATCAACAACCAATTTGACAGAGCTTGAATAATTTTGAAAAGAATAATGGGCAAATATTGTACAATCCAGGTGTGCAAAGCTCTTAGAGAAAGACTCACAGCTGTAATCAATACCAAAGGTGATTCAAACATGTATTGACTCAGGGCTGTGAATACTTACGTAAATGAGATATTCCTGTATTTCATTTTCCAAGACATTTGCAAAAATGTCTAAGAACATGTTTTCACTTTGTCATTATGGGGTATTGTGTGTAGATGGGTGAGAATTTTTTTTCAATTTAATACATTTTGAATTCAGGCTGTAGCACAACAAAATGTGTAAAAAGTGAAGGGGTCGGTATACTTTCTGAAGACATTGTTCATACACACGTAAAATCCTAATTTGAGCCAATTTGCTACACTCTTTGAAGAAGAACTGTTTTTGATTCCAAGTAGAACCCTTTTGGTTCCAGGTATAACCCTTTTGGGTTCCATGTAGGCCCCTTTCCATAGAAGGTTCTACGTGCCCCCCAAAAGGGTTCTCCCTGTAACCAAAAGGGTTCTCTTATGGAGACAGCAGATTAACCCTTTTGGAACCATTTTTTCTAAGAGTGTACAGCAGGAAAATAATCCTGCAGCAACAGGAAAGTACAAATATTATGTGAGTTATAATTAATGGACATTTTTGTAGGGGTTGATACATTTTTCTTAAGGGAAATTACAAACTTCAGAAGACTTTTTAAATCTCAAATACACTACAAGTTTTAAATGTCCTAAATGTCCAGTTTTAAAGGTCTCCTGCAAAAGGTTGATCAAATTTAGATCCTACAGCTGTCCACACACACACACACACACACACACACACACACACACACACACACACACACACACACACACACACACACACACACACACACACTCACACACACACGGCTTCTGCTGCCTCAGCTGGGCTCTGTCTAGGCACTAAAGATCTGGAAGTATGACTTAGCCTGGGGGTGACACTTGCAGGTGCTGTACACAACCTATAAATCAGGTATTCCTTTGTACTGTGGATCAATATGTCACCCTCAACCACACCCCATCTCCTCCCCTCTGTATGGTGGGGCAGGGAACCCCTCCTCCACCACCCCTCACCCATCCATCTCCTCCCCTCTGTATGGTGGGGCAGGGAACCCCTCCTCCACCACCCCTCACCCATCCATCTCCTCCCCTCTGTATGGTGGGGCAGGGAACCCCTCCTCCACCACCCCTCACCCATCCATCTCCTCCCCTCTGTATGGTGGGGCAGGGAACCCCTCCTCCACCACCCCTCACCCATCCATCTCCCCCCTCTGTATGGTGGGGCAGGGAACCCCTCCTCCACCACCCCTCACCCATCCATCTCCCCCCTCTGTATGGTGGGGCAGGGAACCCCTCCTCCACCACCCCTCACCCATCCATCTCCTCCCCTCTGTATGGTGGGGCAGGGAACCCCTCCTCCACCACCCCTCACCCATCCATCTCCTCCCCTCTGTATGGTGGGGCAGGGAACCCCTCCTCCACCACCCCTCACCCATCCATCTCCTCCCCTCTGTATGGTGGGGCAGGGAACCCCTCCTCCACCACCCCTCACCCATCCATCTCCTCCCCTCTGTATGGTGGGGCAGGGAACCCCTCCTCCACCACCCCTCACCCATCCATCTCCTCCCCTCTGTATGGTGGGGCAGGGAACCCCTCCTCCACCACCCCTCACCCATCCATCTCCTCCCCTCTGTATGGTGGGGCAGGGAACCCCTCCTCCACCACCCCTCACCCATCCATCTCCTCCCCTCTGTATGGTGGGGCAGGGAACCCCTCCTCCACCACCCCTCACCCATCCATCTCCTCCCCTCTGTATGGTGGGGCAGGGAACCCCTCCTCCACCACCACTCACCCATCCATCTCCTCCCCTCTGTATGGTGGGGCAGGGAACCCCTCCTCCACCACCACTCACCCATCCATCTCCCCCCTCTGTCACAGCAAGAACAATGACATCTGTGATGATGACAGGAAGCCAGCGGCATAACCAGCGGCATCTTTGACAAAACACTTATCTTAACTTGGAAAAAGGAAAAACATGAATTCCTCCAGCGATACATCAGTGTCTCATTGTCCTGCTGAGCACTGCAGAACCACGAGGTATGGGTTAGAGATTAGACTCAATACACAACGAGGCTTTCACCGTAGGGAAATGAGGAGAGTCACAACAGAGTCGAGGTACAGTACAGTAGTGAACCACAAACTCTCCCCCAACACAACGCACAGCACAGTTGGCCTGAATTCAGTTGTCAATTCAGTCATTCATTAAGTGAATTTCAATGAATTGACTGAATCCAAAAAACTGAATCAACCCCAACCCTGATGTAGTCTACACAGTACTGTTTGTTTCTAGCCTGATTGACTATATGCCTGGAGCGGAGAGTTTCTACTTCCTGAGGGAGAAATACAACACTCATCTATTCCAGAACACCACGATGGGACCAGACTATTTGTCAAGTTTACGCCCGCTCCCCCTCTCCGGCGCTCCACGTGCCACTTGTCTCATCATTACGCACACCTGCCACCATCGTTACTCGCACCTGTGCCTCATGAGACTCACCTGGACTCCATCACCTTCCTGATGACCTCCCCTATATCGGTCACTCCCCTTGGTTCTTCCTCAGGCGTTAGTGAATCTGGTTCTGTTTCATGTCTGTATGCTTTTCCTGTTTCCTACTATGTTCTAATTATTATTACCTTTTCACTCCCAGCGTACATCTTACACTATTAGACTAGAGGCTGTGTCCCAAATGGCATCCTATTACGGGCCCTGGTCAAATGTAGTGCACTACATAGGGAATAGGGCGCCAGTTGGGATGCAACCTAGAGAGTGAAGTTACAGCATGGGATGTCTGAAGCCGTTTGTCACCTGATAACATGCTGTCGATCTTTATGGAGGGAAACTTCAGAGTCATCTCATGTTTGTGCCGGTGAATCATCAGGTGGTCCTCTGTGGGGAATCGCTGTTGAGACAGAATGATTTCATTTATTTTGGGGTAAAGAAAATGGTACTGTTAAAAAAGAAGAGGACAACACAGGATACAATAAATATATATATATATATTTTTTTAAATACGTATGTTCTAATGTGGTCCTCCTTGATAAAGAACAAAACCTGTCAGTTCTCTACACACACAGTCTCAAGCCTGGAATCCAGTGATATTTTGGATGATATTCACTAGTGTGAATTCCAGGTTAAAAAGGCATGCAGAGAGACAGTTAAAGGAATACTGCACTCCAGTAACAAATTCCTGTGAATGTTGTGGTTGTCTATGATCACTGAGTAAGAAAACATGTAGTAGTCTATCATCTTCATGTCCCTGCATGTGGACAAAATACCTGAGAGGTTAACACTGAACATACAGTATGAAAAGTCATTTATTAAGTCTACAATGACCTCTATAATCTATACCTTAAAGCCTTATATCACTATAAAATAGGACAATACATATTTGACTTTGATAATTCAGCTGTAAGGTGCATCCTAACAAAAGGGTGACAGACATGACATGGACTTCTTAACCATTATTCTGTGATGTTTTCACATCTGCAGCAAAAAGCTCCTTTATTTACAGCTGGAGTTTCACAGGAAGTGGGTGCTATTCTGTTTCTCCTGATGTGTGAGGCAGCACCGTGCTCTTCAGGCCCCCTCTCCAACCTCTTCTTCATGTTACAGGCGCTCACACACAAACATGCACGAGCACACACACACAAAAAACACACACACATAAGCAGTGGTGTAAAGTACCTCAGTAAAAATACTTTAAAGAACTACTTAAGTCGTTTTGGGGGGTATCTGTACTTTACTATTTATATTTTTGCAAACTTTTACATCACTACATTCCTAAAGAAAATAATGTACTTTTTACTCCATACATTTAGCCTGACACCCAAAAGTACTCGTTACATTTTGACAGGAAAATGATCCAATTCACATACTTATCAAGAGAACATTCCTGGTCACCCTACTGCCTCTGATCTGGCGGACTCACTAAACACAAATGCTTTGTTTGTAAATTATGTCTGAGTGTTGGAGCGTGCCCCTGGCTATCCATGTGCCATCTGGTTTTCTTAATATAAAGAATTTGAAATGGTTTATACTTTTACTTTTCATACTTAAGTATATTTTAGCAACTCCATTTACTTTTGATCCTTACGTAAGTTTATTTAAAACCAAATACTTTTAGACTTTTACTCAAGTAGTATTTTACTGGGTGAATTTCACTATTTTCTTGAGTCCTTTTCTATTAAGGTATCTTTACTTTTACTCAAGTATGACAATTTAGTACTTTTCCCACCACTGCACATAAGTGTGCACACACTCACACACGCGCCCTCACAAACACACATACACAGACGTGTGTTGACACACTCACCTGAGAACAGCCAGGGGCACTGCACACAAACGGCCTTTCCTGCTCAGAGTTCATCACTCTCACCAACTCCTCATAAGACTACAAACAATGAGAGAGAGAGAGAGAGAGAGAGAGAGAGAGAGAGAGAGAGAGAGAGAGAGAGAGAGAGAGAAGAGAAAGAGAAAGAAAGAGATAAAGAAAGAGAAAGAGATAAAAAATAACAAGGAGAGTTTAGCTCCCAGCTAACATTTCTTTCATTGAGTCGGTCTAGATGACTCTATTTATTGATGTTGTGCCTAAAAATAGCAGGCTTCATAGTTATTCTCAGTCGTAAACATACAAAATATAGTATTCCATTCCCTCCTGGCAGTAGCCTACAGTCAGGTGTTCATTACGTCACACAGAGAGTGACAGGACGCTCTCTGTGTGAAAAGAGCTGTTGCAGCTTCAAGGCAGGGCCTGGCCTGGTCTCTATGACCGGGGATGCGTCTCAAATGGCCCCTATTCCCTATAGGGCGCTGGGCTCTAGTCAAAAGTAGTGTACTATATAGGGAATAGGGTGCCATTTGGAATGCAGCAGGGTGGTAGTGGGAGTTCTATTTCTGAGAAAGAAAACAAGTAGGAGACCATTACGATGCAGAAAACTTTACAGATTAGACTAGTTACAACACATTTATTTAACTAGGCAAGTCAGATAAGAACAAACTCTTATTTACAATGACAGCCTACCCCAGCCAAACCCTAAGCCAGACGACACCATGGGACACCCAATCACAGCCAGTTGTGATACAGCCTGGAATTGAACCAGAGTCTGTAGTGATGCCTCTAGCACAGAGATGCAGTGCCTTAGGCCGCTGCGCCACTCGGGAGCCCAAGATAATTTATATACATATAATAGTAGGAGCAGATTAGACTAGATTCTACAACACATATAACAGTAGGAGCAGATTAGACTAGATTCTACAACACATATAATAGTAGGAGCAGATTAGACTAGATTCTACAACACATATAACAGTAGGAGCAGATTAGACTAGATTCTACAACACATATAACAGTAGGAGCAGATTAGACTAGATTCTACAACACATATAACAGTAGGAGCAGATTAGACTAGATTCTACAACACATATAACAGTAGGAGCAGATTAGACTAAAGTCTACAACACATATAACAGTAGGAGCAGATTAGACTAGATTCTACAACACATATAACAGTAGGAGCAGATTAGACTAAAGTCTACAACACATATAACAGTAGGAGCAGATTAGACTAGATTCTACAACACATATAACAGTAGGAGCAGATTAGACTAGATTCTACAACACATATAACAGTAGGAGCAGATTAGACTAAAGTCTACAAAACATATAACAGTAGGAGCAGATTAGACTACATTCTACAACACATATAACAGTAGGAGCAGATTAGACTAAAGTCTACAAAACATCAGCACGCATTTAACTGCTATTTCCAGGAATGACTATTTCCAGGAATGACTATTTCCAGGAATGATGTGACCACAGGGACTTGATGTTTAATTCAGACTAGAGGTTGTACATCTCACTAAGTCTTATAACAGTCTAACCTTTACTGTCTTATAACCAACCCCTCCACCCTCAGAACCTTGCCTGACCATTCAGCCCTCTGGGAGACTACAGCCTAACAGCTTAACTGCCTAGTGTTTAGCCTGTGAGAGGGATACATTTTTATTTTAGCTAGAAATCATGTTTTGTCATTGATTAGTGAGCAGGCACCCTTGTTCTTTGGATGAAAATGGGTGGGACATGTTAGAACCAAATGAATCCACGGAGAAGCACTCATACGATAAAGCCTAACACAAATGACTCTTCAAATGTACGCACAGACAACCGTATTAGGCCGGGATTCAATCCGACTGCTCATTCTCGACAACGGTAAATGCTGTATATATCGGCTCAATTGGAAATGGCCTTTAAAAGCCGCATTTTCCACCATGTGTGATCTGATTGAATCCCACAAAATATTATTTTGTGTCTCTCTATTTGAATCAACTAAACATTTGAGTTAAAGCCACACATGACTTGTTTAGCATGAATACTTTCATACATGATTAACATGTGTGATTTTTTTGACCTGTACAGACTATTTCCTCTAACAAAGTCAAAACATTCAAATGGCATGTAAAGTTAACCAGAGCCTTTTTTCTTACAGGATACATCTGTGGCAAAGCCTGCTGGGAAAGGTCTGGACAGGGTCCCCCAGTCAGAGGGTAAGGAGGTCTGGGTCGCTATCTCTCCCTCCTCTCTTTCTCCCTCTTGCTCTCCTCTCTCCCTCTCTCTCTTTCTATCCTTCTCTCTCCTTGTCCTTCTCTCTCTGTCTCCCGTGCTTCTCTCTCTTTCTCCCTCATCACGTTTTTCTCCTTCTCTCCTTCCCCCCCTCTCTCTCTACCTCTCTCTCTCTCTCTCTCCCCCCCCCATTCTTCTCTCTCTCTCTCCCTGTCACTCTCTCTTTCTCTCTACCTCACTCTCTCTCTCATCCTTCACCTGGTCTATTTCTATTCATAACAAAGTCTCAAAGATAAACATGCTCCATCATCTCTGAACATGCATGGGCAACATGACTGATATTTTCACCACTCGCTGAAATATGAGAATCACTTTACTACCTAAAACAACACTTTTCAGAGCAACAGCAACAACCTTATCGATCGATTATTGTCTAATTGTACACTTAGTGAGCCTTGGCCCCTCCAAGACAAAGAAGCAGGCTCTCCACATACTGTAGGTATAATACTGGTAGTAGACTCTCCACATACTGTAGGTATAATACTGGTAGTAGACTCTACACATACTGTAGGTATAATACTGGTAGTAGACTCTCCACATACTGTAGGTATAATACTGGTAGTAGACTCTCCACATACTGTAGGTATAATACTGGTAGTAGACTCTACACATACTGTAGGTATAATACTGGTAGTAGACTCTCCACATACTGTAGGTATAATACTGGTAGTAGACTCTACATACTGTAGGTATAATACTGGTAGTAGACTCTACATACTGTAGGTATAATACTGGTAGTAGACTCTACATACTGTAGGTATAATACTGGTAGTAGACTCTACATACTGTAGGTATAATACTGGTAGTAGACTCTCCACATACTGTAGGTATAATACTGGTAGTAGACTCTACATACTGTAGGTATAATACTGGTAGTAGACTCTACATACTGTAGGTATAATACTGGTAGTAGACTCTACATACTGTAGGTATAATACTGGTAGTAGACTCTACATACTGTAGGTATAATACTGGTAGTAGACTCTACATACTGTAGGTATAATACTGGTAGTAGACTCTACACATACTGTAGGTATAATACTGGTAGTAGACTCTACACATACTGTAGGTATAATACTGGTAGTAGACTCTACACATACTGTAGGTATAATAGTGGTAGTAGACTCTACACATACTGTAGGTATAATACTGGTAGTAGACTCTACATACTGTAGGTATAATACTGGTAGTAGACTCTACATACTGTAGGTATAATACTGGTAGTAGACTCTACATACTGTAGGTATAATACTGGTAGTAGACTCTACATACTGTAGGTATAATACTGGTAGTAGACTACATACTGTAGGTATAATACTGGTAGTAGACTCTACATACTGTAGGTATAATACTGGTAGTAGACTCTACATACTGTAGGTATAATACTGGTAGTAGACTCTACATACTGTAGGTATAATACTGGTAGTAGACTCTACATACTGTAGGTATAATACTGGTAGTAGACTCTACATACTGTAGGTATAATACTGGTAGTAGACTCTACATACTGTAGGTATAATACTGGTAGTAGACTCTACATACTGTAGGTATAATACTGGTAGTAGACTCTACATACTGTAGGTATAATACTGGTAGTAGACTCTACATACTGTAGGTATAATACTGGTAGCCCAGATAAAAGATTGGTCTGAACAGCAGGATCCATTCTCTAATCTGGATCATTTTAATTCATCAAGCTTTGTTCACTAAGTAGAACTCTTCTCATGGTATTATCAACAACTTAAACTAGTCCATCAACTGTTTGACAATGTGATTTGTCTCATGTTCCAAAACCTTCTCTCCAAATGTCAATCAGAAAACCCCAAGACTAACATTCAAAGAGAAACATTTTCTATTCCATTTCCACACATTATGCCTATACTTTATTCCCAAGTCATTACCAGAATAGGAAATATGATTGGTTTGGGGCTTTTCCTTCAGAAATACATCAACTCAACACGTTGAAAAGGAAATTAAAACCATAATACGCATAAAACACTGAAACAAGGGCTCCATGTAAGCCCCAGTGAGTTGTCCCAATTTCTGCTCTCGCCTCTAAATCGCCAGAGCACAACGCCTTTCCCTTCAATGGGGCACTTGGCTTTTATTTGATATAGATGTTTTAGTTTAGCAGAGGAAATTTGGTTACACTTTACATTAACTGGGTCCCGATGTGAGAGAGGGGAAGGATTAGTGAGCGGAGTACGATTTCAACAGGGACCATGGAACGAACTCTTCAGGTAGGGCACATATTACAATTCAAACAGTATGGTGTGTGAGAGTGTGTTCGGCGTGTGTGTGTGTGTGTGTGTATGTTCGGTGTGTGTGTTCGGTGTGTGTGTTCGACGTGTGTGAGGGGGGGTGGGGGGGCCTTCAACAGCGTAGGTTCGTGGTGGGATCACAGCGAGCCCTGAGGCGAGGAACACGGCTTGCTCAGACAATGCTGTATGTGCTGTGAACTCCTCATATAGGCCCTATAGTATGCTGTACACACACAGCACAGAGGGGCCCCTGAGAGGCAACCCTCAATCACTGTCAATCAGCACCTCTCAGTCCCCGCACGGTGTCTAAACTGTGTGTGTGTGTGTGTGTGTGTGTGTGTGTGTGTGTGTGTGTGTGTGTGTGTGTGTGTGTGTGTGTGCGTGCGTGCGTGCGTGCGTGCGTGCGTGCGTGCGTGCGTGCGTGCGTGCGTGTAAACTTCCAACAAGCCTAGTGACACCTCCACCCCAGGGCTTCACCAGTCAACACACTCACATCCACATGGAGGACAACAAGGTGTTAACTAACGCTGAGCACACTCAACCACAGGGCCTTTCTACACTACCACAATACCTGGAGTCAGATCGGCCTTTATTTATAGAGGGGACTGTGATTGTATGGACGGTGTCGCTCACGGCAAATTGTACAAATCACCCTCTTTATAATCATGTTATTAGAGTTTATTATAAAAGTAGGCTATTCAACATCATAAAAATACAAACATGTAGCAGACGCTCTCCTCCAGAGCGACTTGATACGTTTATGTACTTTTTCCCCATACCTGTCCCCTGTGGGAATCGAACCCATAACCATGGTGTCGCAAGCACCACGCTCTACCAACTGAGACACACAGGACCCTAAACAACCCAAAGTATAATATGTAAAACCATGAAGATTATAATAACATCACATCTTAATCTATACCTAGTTAAATAGACACAAAACTGGAAAGTGGTTGAATTTACAGCTGGTCAAAAGCACACATGGTGTATACCTGTTGTATTCACTTAACTTCATTGATTAAGTTAAGTTAATTAGTTAACTTAGTTTATTAAGTAAATGTTTTACTCTGTATTACTGTGTCCATTATTTTATACCAATGTGTTGATCATGGTAGCTGATCTATAGTGACAGATTTGATGAATATCTTCATATATAATAATTAAATTAGAAATAAACACATTTTTAAGAAGTATACTTCAGTCTACTCTCTGTCTAGTGTTAGATGTATTTTTTGATATACCCACTATCGGGCTTCAAACACAAGGACATTTGCTACGAAATAATTATTCTGTCAATAACAATGAACTTTTTTTCCAGTCGTACCTCCATCAGTCAGAACAGTTATATTCAGTAGGCCTAAATTCCAGTACTCTCTCTTTCCCTCGCTTATTTAGTCTTATAACGATTCTTTTTTATTTTAAGTTATATGCTTCAAATAATTTGGGTAATGTTCTATTTCATTTAGGCTATTTAATTTGAGTTTTTATTTCATTGATGAAGATGGATTCATCAGATATTATAATGTTGCACATGCATCGTATTTAGTTAAACCACTAACTCAATAATAATAGTTATTAACATCATCATCATCGATAGTGAATATTAATTGCAGAACAGAGGCACCCAGGTAAACTTAGAGAGAGATTGTTTGATCGCTGTAGGCTACAATAAAAAAAAAAACTGGAAACTGACAAACGGAGAATGGTTCGCCATCATTTAAACTCAATGACAATCTAATCATAAGATTAAAACATATTTTATACCGCAGGCACTTAACGTAAAGTGTGCCCAGTCAGCAGAACTCCTCTGAAACCTTCAATTGCTCGGCGGCGGTTAATCAAATAGCGACTACTGGCCTGCAGAATGACGTAATGTTTCGGTTAGATTACTCTTCAAAATGAACAGTATTATAGCCTACCACAGTATCATAAACATGTATTGGTATTATGGATGGAATGACAGCTCCTCTTTAGCTACTTTTACCGTTGTCGAGGACCTGACCGTTTGTAAACTAGGTCCGCGTCCCGTCCCGCAGCCCAGTTTGACGCACAGGACAACGTCTAGAATTGGGCTGCATCCATCCATCGATGGGACAGGGGGACAATGACGCAAAATTCTGCAAACTTCAGAATCATTCAAAAATATTACTTTGTAAAGCTCTAGATTTTTTTTTATAAGTCGACACGTATAGCCCACGCTGTGTCAGTATTTGCTGTTGATAACCATTGCCAATTCATTCCTCCAAATATTATCTTTAGTAATTGCGCGCCATAGGCTACCCTGCACTGACGCATCGCTGGATACTACACATAGCTAACCTTCTCACACATCCAGTTTGTGGGGTGAATTACTGTGGTAGCTAGTAGCTACGGCTCTGACAGCTCGCGAGCAGAGAGCAACACTTGACATCTCTGTGTTCAACTTCAACAACATTCAACAGTCAGTCCACGCGCGTCCTGAGACTTCTAAATATTGCACCGAGATGGCAAGCCTGCCACTATACGAAGAAATAACGGACTTAAACACATTTCTGCACATAATACAATATGCACGAGACAACAGAAAATAATATTCAAAGAAATCTGTAGAGCGCCGCAGCATTCTGTTGATACGATTCTCTGAGCAACTTGTCACATCAACCGAAGTGAAAAGAAATAACAATGCAGCTGTACAAAACGAAATTAACAATCCATAATTGCATGTTTATAATTTACTGTAGTGGAAAGCAATTATTTTAACTTACCAAACAAGTGTAGAAAATACGCAGCAGACTCTCAGAAGGAACCACGTTGGACTGAGAAAAGATTACAATACGTTCTATTTAGAGAAGCATTACATCACCCCTCGGTGACGTCACGTGGGATTCCTGAACTTCTAAATCATCGTGGTCCGCTTGGAGGCGGGCTGTTGGGGCGAGCAAGGCAGAGTTTGCAAATGCACGTACGGGACACTGCTGGACATAAGGTACGTATGGCACAAAACTCAGAGGGTACACCACTATCAACTTGCACCAATACTTATTTAAAGGCTACCTTATACAAATGGTTATTCACGTCTTGTTAGCAAAAAAAATGATCAGCCAGAATAGTGGCTGCTTTTAATATGGTAAATAAAGTTTACATTTGAAATTGATATTTAATGATTTAATATACAATGATTTAATAATATAATATATAATGATTTAGTATAGTAGACCGATAGCAATTTGATTCATCTCCAATTACCCAAGTTCACAAACACAAGAAAGTTAGCCTTGAATAGCAGACTTGGACCTTGTCTTGGAGAGAGAGCAAGAGAGAAGAGAAAGAGAGAAAGAGAAAGAAAGAGAGAAGAGAGAGAAAGAAAGATAGACAGAGGGAGAGAGTTTATTTCACTTTTGTTTATTATCTATTTCACTTGCTTTGGCAATGTTAACATATGTTTCCCATGCCAATAAAGCACTTGAATTGAATTGAATTAAGAGAATGTTCTCCTCTCTCCATCCTCTACCTCTTAATAATGAATAATCATGCTGCTGCCTTGAGTAAATAAATAATTGGAGGCATTATATCGACCTTTAAGTGTTGGATTTAAGAGATGCTGTTACACAGACAAAGAACAAGTGAGATATGTTTTCAGAAGTAATGCTAGGTAGGCTAGAGGTAATGTGATGCAGGGGAAATCAAGGACAGACAAAACATCCTCCTGGTTCTACCATCAAATTAAACAACCACCTGTCTGTAGAACATCATCCTGGTTCTACCATCAAACTAAACATCCATCTGTCTGTAGAACATCATCCTGGTTCTACCATCAAATTAAACAACCACCTGTCTGTAGAACATCATCCTGGTTCTACCATCAAACTAAACATCCATCTGTCTGTAGAACATCATCCTGGTTCTACCATCAAATTAAACAACCACCTGTCTGTAGAACATCATCCTGGTTCTACCATCAAACTAAACATCCATCTGTCTGTAGAACATCATCCTGGTTCTACCATCAAATTAAACAACCACCTGTCTGTAGAACATCATCCTGGTTCTACCATCAAACTAAACATCCATCTGTCTGTAGAACATCATCCTGGTTCTACCATCAAATTAAACAACCACCTGTCTGTAGAACATCATCCTGGTTCTACCATCAAACTAAACATCCATCTGTCTGTAGAACATCATCCTGGTTCTACCATCAAACTAAACATCCATCTGTCTGTAGAACATCATCCTGGTTCTACCATCAAATTAAACAACCACCTGTCTGTAGAACATCATCCTGGTTCTACCATCAAACTAAACATCCATCTGTCTGTAGAACATCATCCTGGTTCTACCATCAAATTAAACAACCACCTGTCTGTAGAACATCATCCTGGTTCTACCATCAAACTAAACATCCATCTGTCTGTAGAACATCATCCTGGTTCTACCATCAAACTAAACATCTGTCTGTCTGTAGAACATCATCCTGGTTCTACCATCAAATTAAACAACCACCTGTCTGTAGAACATCATCCTGGTTCTACCATCAAACTAAACATCCATCTGTCTGTAGAACATCATCCTGGTTCTACCATAAAACTAAACAACCACCTGTCTGTAGAACATCATCCTGGTTCTACCATCAAACTAAACATCTGTCTGTAGAACATCATCCTGGTTCTACCATCAAACTAAACATCTGTCTGTAGAACATCATCCTGGTTCTACCATAAAACTAAACAAACTAAACAACCATCTGTCTGTAGAACATCATCCTGGTTCTACCATAAAACTAAACAACCACCTGTCTGTCGAACATCATCCTGGTTCTACAATCAAACTAAACAACCATCTGTCTGTAGAACATCATCCTGGTTCTACCATCAAACTAAACAAACTAAACAACCACCTGTCTGTAGAACATCATCCTGGTTCTACCATCAAACTAAACAACCACCTGTCTGTAGAACATCATCCTGGTTCTACCATCAAACTAAACAAACTAAACAACCATCTGTCTGTAGAACATCATCCTGGTTCTACCATCAAACTAAACAACCATCTGTCTGTAGAACATCATCCTGGTTCTACCATCAAACTAAACAACCATCTGTCTGTAGAACATCATCCTGGTTCTACCATAAAACTAAACAACCATCTGTCTGTAGAACATCATCCTGGTTCTACCATCAAACTAAACAAACTAAACAACCACCTGTCTGTAGAACATCATCCTGGTTCTACCATCAAACTAAACAACCATCTGTCTGTAGAACATCATCCTGGTTCTACCATAAAACTAAACAACCATCTGTCTGTCGAACATCATCCTGGTTCTACCATCAAACTAAACAACCATCTGTCTGTAGAACATCATCCTGGTTCTACCATCAAACTAAACAAACTAAACAACCACCTGTCTGTAGAACATCATCCTGGTTCTACCATCAAACTAAACAACCATCTGTCTGTAGAACATCATCCTGGTTCTACCATCAAACTAAACAAACTAAACAACCACCTGTCTGTAGAACATCACCCTGGTTCTACCATCAAACTAAACAACCACCTGTCTGTAGAACATCATCCTGGTTCTACCATCAAACTAAACAACCATCTGTCTGTAGAACATCATCCTGGTTCTACCATCAAACTAAACAACCATCTGTCTGTAGAACATCATCCTGGTTCTACCATCAAACTAAACAACCATCTGTCTGTAGAACATCATCCTGGTTCTACCATCAAACTAAACAAACTAAACAACCATCTGTCTGTCGAACATCATCCTGGTTCTACCATCAAACTAAACAACCATCTGTCTGTAGAACATCATCCTGGTTCTACCATCAAACTAAACAACCATCTGTCTGTAGAACATCATTCTGGTTCTACCATCAAACTAAACAAACTAAACAACCACCTGTCTGTAGAACATCATCCTGGTTCTACCATCAAACTAAACAACCATCTGTCTGTAGAACATCATCCTGGTTCTACCATCAAACTAAACAAACTAAACAACCATCTGTCTGTAGAACATCATCCTGGTTCTACCATCAAACTAAACAACCATCTGTCTGTAGAACATCATCCTGGTTCTACCATCAAACTAAACAAACTAAACAACCACCTGTCTGTAGAACATCATCCTGGTTCTACCATCAAACTAAACAACCATCTGTCTGTAGAACATCATCCTGGTTCTACCATCAAACTAAACAACCATCTGTCTGTAGAACATCATCCTGGTTCTACCATCAAACTAAACAAACTAAACAACCATCTGTCTGTAGAACTCATACAGACTCTTTCTATCTATGGTACTTCTCCATGTTTATGTCAGGGGGTGGTTTAGGCACACATTAAATGGATGACAGACAAGAGAGGTGCTTAGTGATGGATATGGACAAATGAATTGCCTGTCACTTGTACAATGATCATCCCTTCTCCCTAATTCTGTCACTGTCTTAGATACGGTCATGTTTCAAGACAGAGCAGTGTTATGTTTCCTCTACTCTGCTATTATTTATTTCAGCTGTTAATGTAGGAGCCAGGAGGATAGCTAAATCACCTCATGATCTTGAGTCTTATTCATGCAACTGTTGCAGCTATCCTACATATCATCACTTCATCCTCTGAATTCCACTTAGCATTTTTCTTTATAAATGGGACATAGGCCTAAAGAGACATGAAATGTAATGACATGCAATATTGTCTTTAAAAAAGAGTCTACAGACAGCCCTCCCTAACAGTGTATCAAGAGTTATTATAACCATAATGTCATTTAATAGAAAGGCCATTAAACAATGTAACCACCACTACTACCACCACCAGGATCTTTGAAATTTAAGCTGTACCAACAAAAAAAGAACAGACATCTGGATGGTGAAAAATCATGCAGGTTGGAGGTTATTGTGACCTGCTGGTGGCAGCTTGTAGGCTGGGCTGGGGGGCTGGGATGCTGGGCTGGACTGCTAGGCTGGGCTGGGAGGCTGTGGGCTGGGAGGCTGGGGGGCTGGGCTGGGAGGCTGGGCTGGGAGGCTGGGGCCTGGGATGCTGGGTTGGACTGCTAGGCTGGGGGGCTTGGAGGCTGGGCTGGGAGGCTGGGGGGCTGGGCTGGGAGGCTGGGAGGTTGTGCTGGGAAGCTGGGAGACTGGGCTGGGAGGTTGGGAGACTGGGCTGGGAGCTGGGAGGTTGTGCTGGGAAGCTGGGACACTGGGCTGGGAGGTTGGGAGACTGGGCTGGGTTGTTGGCTGGGCTGGCTGGGTGTGATGTCTTCCCTCCTCCCCTCTTCTCCTCTCCTCTGTCCCAGCTTGGGGATTAATGACTGTCTCCTCTCCTCAAAGAGAGAGAGAGATGTTTACCGCTGCACCGTGTCGTCCAGGATGGCTCAGCCAGACACAGGCAGCAGCATTAAGAGGTCTCTGTCACAGAAACAATAACGGCGACTGAAACGCCTCCATAACTCAGGAACCTCTCCCGCCTGGCTCTTTTAAGAAGAGCTTTAATCAACGTTTATGACACCCCTTAGTCCTTTATTGCCTATATATTTCCAGAACAATCCAAACATCATATCCCCGGAGAACGGCACTATTAACGGTAAAAGAGGCATACAGTGAGGGGTCGTTGACCTCCACTAAAGGAGATTTGATCTATATTGTACAGGACGTGGTTTTATCCTTCGTCCTCCTCCTCCTGAATGTGTGCTTTGCTTTCCACAGTGCTTTTGAATGGGATCACCTTGGAAAGGTTTCCTAGTGCACACCCCTATGAAGACAGTGGTGTACTGTACTGTTTAATACCTGGGCAGGGCTGTGGATGTCTTCTCTGTTTGATCTTGTTGATGGAATGTTACAGTATCAGGGTGTTTACCTCTTACCATACCTTGGGAAATGATGGCTGGTTTGTGCCTGCAGGGCTGGAAACGTTGGCATTAGGCTTTATGTAATACTGTAATGCACTACATAGCCTTTACTCTGTACAGTCCCTCAATATGGCAAAGGCTACGTCCCAATGGCTCCATATTCCCAATAAAGTGCACTACTTTTTGACCAGAGCCCAGGTCAAATGTAGTACACGACATAGAGAAAGGGGGCCATTTGGGACAAAGACAATGCCTGTCTTAGGCAGAGCCAGGCATTTACCTGTTACTGTAATACTACATAGGCCTATGTATTATATTTAATGCATCATCTGTAGCTACATTGATGTTGACTAATGTCTTGGTGCGCTGCAAAGGTACAAAGCGAGGGAATTCATGAGTTTTTATGTCCCGACAATGGAAGGTTATGATATGAGAATGTCATGTTTATAGTATAACGTATTAGGAAGACATTGAAGATTTAGGATATAACAGCAATGTTTTGCTTGTTGGTGAAAAGTTGAGGCTTGTGCAGAACCATACAACCTTAATGTGTAGAGTAATGATATCCAGGTATGCACATAATTATGTCATTAGCAAGTAACCGACTGTTTGTTTTCGCTTGCTCTTTCAAGAGATTCAATTTCATGTGAGGACATATTACAATTGCTCGCTGCGTTGAAAATGCAATATTTCAACTTGGTGTGTAAACTCTGAGCTGCCCTTCCAGCACTGATAACTACGCCAGATTACACTTGATAAATAAACACAACGTATGGATTTGGAATTTAAACAAATACTGGGTTCCCAGGAGGCCTTCTGCTCTGCTAAATCTGTGTGTCTGATACTTTCCTCCTAATGCTTATTTTGAGGGGCTTTGTGACATCTGAAGCTTCTCTGTCTAGCCAAGATATATGGTTTTGCATGAACAGGCCAGGTCAGCCTTGTAAAATAAGTCTTCTCACCTCAATGGGACTTCCTGAATAAATAAAGATTGAAAACAAAATAAAAGAAACATGATTTCAACAGTCATAGAGCAGTTATGGACCAGAACCATGGGAGTGGGATTCAGTAGATACATCCATATGAACATCTGCGGAAGTTCCGATTCCCAATCAAATACTTACAGTAGTCTGTCTACCCCACAATACCACATAGTATAGAACTAGTGTGTAGGTTGGTTTGCCAGAGGTTCAACGTCTTCACTAAATCTCTGATGCAGAAAATCACACATAACAGCTATGACCTCATCCGCTTTTATGAGCTGTAATGAATTGCGCAGTAGTGAATGATGTCTGATTAGTAGCAGCTTTACTCATCAAGAATGACCATGGATAAATAGCCGTGGAGACTGGAGAGGCAACGGTGGCAACATTTCATATGAAAGCCCTTGACTCTCTCTCTCAAACAGTACAGGGAGATGACTGTGATGTCATTATGCCATGATGCTTTCACTGTAAAGATCCCACACTACTCAGCCCAGCAGCCCTGGATTGTGTCCTAAATGACACCCTATTCCCTATATAGTGTGCTACTTTTAACCAGGCCACTTCCCTATATAGTGCACTGCTTTTGACCAGAACCCCATATAGGGAATAGGGTGTCATTTGCGATGCAACCCTGGAAAAAACAGGTTTACCAGCAGCAAGCGTGCTGCTGCCGGTTCTGATGCTGCCTGGGCTGGGCCGGTGAGGAGGACCCAGTCCATTACACCACCACCGGGCACACAACCAGGGCCAAGTCATGTGCCAAAGAACGTGAAAGGAAAAAGTAAGGAGAGAAGGAGAGGTACTGTAGCTTAGGTAGGAATGGATGGAAGAGTTTTACTTACTTAATTAACCCTCTTCTTTCCTATGTGGAACATAAGGCTTCCATGAGAGAGCACTACTGTTGCCGATCTCCTGCCTTTTTGGTGCTAGTTTTCTATGACAGACCACAGTCCTTCCTCACCTCCTACGTACGGTTCTGGATGGAAGGGTGGAGGAAGGGAAGGTACAGCATGGTTCCTTTATTTTTCATGTTTGAACTGACGTGAGAGAGAGCCCATCAGATGTGACAGGGCCTCAGGCCTGCAATCTGAGGTAGACTACAGATGTCACTTTTCCCTGTGGATTGCTGTGTGCACTCATGGTCAAAGTTCTGCACTGTGTCTGTATAACTTTTTGTTGACAACAATGTCTTTTCTTTCTGAAAACAATAAATATGAAAACAATAACTTATGCCTTATGTAGAGGATGCCAGTTTCATAATAATCCTACTTGTATTTAGTCAGTGCTGTAGGAAGCTTTCGCTAGGTAGGGGCCCAATGTATCTTTTTTTTGTTATTTTAGTTTTCTGTCACACACTCCCACCCTGTGGTCATTACCAAGTACTGTACAAGAAAGAAGTGAATGAAACATATTTGAATCTCTCTTAGATGTCTGTCAAACACACAGGTATACACAAAGTGAAAAACAAAACTATAGCATGAAAGAAAGAGAAAGTTAGCCACTACATGTAAACATAAACAACAATATTTTAGAAATATGAATACATAACTAAAAGACTAACTTCAATAGAGGCCAGGTTCAATACTGCTTGAACCCCCATCAACATGGGGGTCCAAACACAAACTGCAAACAAAAATACATTACTGCAGTGGCATAACTTTCTAAGCAATAAATTGTATTTTTGTTTGAATAAACAAACAGTGATAATCAAAGCAAACAGATACATTAATGTAAAATGTACCACGCTTCAAACATTTCTTCAAAAAAGCATTGGTACTCATCAAAATGGTTCTCATAGCAACGATCACACACAGCCACAACACATTTGTCTACTGGACAGTTTTACCTAGAGATCCTAGTAAATTGTTCTAATTCCAAATTCTATGGAACAGACAATCTTTGGTCATCATCATCATGTTCACATGCTCAAGGGACTTGGATGGAGGCACTTTGACGTCAGCAAATATGCACATAAAGATACTTTGAATAATGTGTTTCATACATTGATGATGGCCATAATGTGGTCTTGACACAAAAAAGAAAACAGAAATGGGATATTGTGTTCATTAGCTAGGAGAGATATTATGATATAATTAAAAACACACTGAGTATACCAAACATCGCAGAACATCCTTAATTCGTCGGGGCATGGACACTACAAGGTGTCCAAAGCGTTCCACAGGGATGTTGGCCCATGTTGACTCCAATGCTTCAAACAGCTGTGTCAAGTTGGCTGGATGTCCTTTGTGTGGTGGAATATTCTTGATTCACACAGGAAACTGTTGAGCGTGAAAAACCCAGCAGCGTTACAGTTCTTGCAACAAACCGGTGCGCCTGACACCTACCACCATACCCCGTTCAAAGGAAGGCACTTACCTTTTTTGTCTTGCCCATTTAACCTCTGAATTGTCTCAAGGCATAAAAATCCTTATTTAACCTGTCTCCTCCACTTCATCTACACTGATTGAAATGGATTTAACAAATAACATCAAACCTGGTCCGTCTGTGATGGAAAGAGCAGATGTTCTTAATGTTTGTATATTCAAGAGGAAGAAAATGCAATGACAAACAAATAAAACAACTGAACACATGCTGTCATTTATTTTGGATCAGGTTTGTAGTTATTTACTGTGGCCAAAGGATACAATAACTGCTTGAATTAATTGGCTAACTTAGTCTACAATGTTTCCATAAAATACATATAAATTACTGGTATAATGCAACTGTCTATTTCTTCAAATGTATCCGTTTGATAGCTACATTCCTCACACGCTCACAAAATATAGGTATTTTAGATATTTAAAAATGTCGTTTAGGATGGAATAAAGTTGAGAAGTCGTTTGTGTTTTAGGTTTGGAAAGTGAGGAAATCACGGCCTACCACGCGCTGGTTTAGAAGAGATGTGCCCGTGCCTGCGGTAGAGCTCAGCCGTTGAATTAAAACTCAAAAACCGTTGGCTGTCTTCTTCATCGCCAGGTACCGTGCTATTAGCTAACGTAAGCAAATAATTCACAATTAGATATTAGATAGATATTAATTAGCTTAATATATTAGGGCAATATATTTAGTTTTCTTGTGAATGTGGCCAGTCTCCGACCGCAACAGCATAGCTGACATTAGCGACAGTAGCTAGCTAAAATTAGCTAACGTTAGATGTTTGCTGTTGTGACGACATTTCAGTTTGCTAACTAAGGTTTTATGAAGAAAAAAATGCCAAAGGCCCATGCTTGCTACTTTACTAAATGTCAATAGCGTGTTGTTGACAATGAGCTACTATAGCTAGCTAACATTGACGTTACCATTTCGTTTTTAGGATGGAGAGAGAGAGAGGATTCAACTTCAAGCTGTTGGTGCCTCCTAGAGTCAACCCAATCCCAGGACAGGTTTCTACTGTCAAACCACAGGAAATAGTGGAGGATGGGGGATGTTTCATGCAAACTTTGCAGCAGGTACCTCAGCTTTATGTTTAGTTTGAAATACAATTGTTTGGTATTTTGTCAATATGAATGACTTTACACTGATGTGCTACTTCATTTCTTAGGGTTATAATAAATGTTTGGACAAAGAGTCAAACATGCCTTTTCCCTCTATGAATACGGTTGTGCCAACAAAACCCACCAGATCAGGTATTTTATTACCATATGCATTATACTTGTAACAATGCATATGGAACTTTAATTTCAGAAATCTCACATTATTTGTAACATTTAGGGCTGGTTTGTCAAACCCAGATACTCCATTGAAGGTGCTTTTTAGTCAAGGAAATAGGGATAGGCTAAACCGGTCCCTACAGTTTTATGCAAAATGTATATATTCTAAATCATAAGTTGCACATGCATCTCGAGTTAGAATTATTTTCTCATAGATTTTCTCTCCCCTCAAAAGATGTATTCAAGATGAAAGTTGTGCCACCAATGGAAAATGAAGAAGTAAGTAAACTTAGTTTGGTGTGAACACAGATAAAAACATAATAGTATGTGATGTGACTTGGAGCTGGTGGGACATGGCGTGGGACGTGGGGGAATAAAACTGCTATAGAGAGCAGAGGGGGATGTTTGCTTTGCCAAGCCCCTTGATTCCTGAAGTTTCCCTATACGTTCACCTGTTTATATTACACCAATGAGTATCAACAAGAGTGGGTCTTTAGAAAACCACTTGGGATGTTGCAAACATTTATTTCTGAAAAGCCGCAATGGTCACGTCAACTGTAGCACGCCACACTATACAGTGCATTCGGAAAGTATTCAGACCCCTTCCCTTTTTCCACATTTTGTTACGTTACAGCCTTTTCTAAAATGTATTAAATAACTTTTTCCTCATCAATCTCCACACAATACCACATAATGACAAAGCGAAAACAGCTTTTTAGATTTTTTTGCAAATTTATTAAGAATTAAAAACTTAAATACCTTATTTACAAAGTATTCAGACCGTTCGCTATGAGACTCGAAATTGAGATCAGTGCATCCTGTTTACATTGATCATCCTTGAGATGTTTCTACAACTTGATTGGACTCCACATGTGGTAAATTCAATTGATTGGACATGATTTGGAAAGGCACACACCTGTCTATATAAGGTCTCACAGTTGACAGTGCATGTCAGAACAAAAACCAAACCATGAGGTCAAAGGAATTGTCCATAGAGCTCAGAGACAGGATTGTGTCGAGGCACAGATCTGGGGAAGGGTACCAAAACATTTCTGCAGCATTGAAGGTCCCCAAGAACACAGTGGCCTCCATCATTCTTAAATGGAAGAAGTTTGGAACAACCAAGACTCTTCCCAGAGCTGGGCGCCCGACCAAACTGAGCAATCGGGGTCACTCTGACAGAGCTCTAGAGTTCCTCTGTGTCGATAGGAGAACCTTCCAGAACGACAACCATCTTTGCAGCACTCCACCGATCAGGCCTTTATGGTAGAGTGGCCAGACAGAAGCCACTCCTCAGTAAAAGGCACATGACAGCCCACTTGGAGTTTTCCAAAAGGCGCCTGAAGGACTTTCAGACCATGAGAAACAAGATTATCTGGTCTAATGAAGCCAAGATTGAACTCTTTGGCCTGAATGCCAAGCGTCACGTCTGGAGGGAACCTGGCACCATCCCTACGGTGAAGCATGGTGGTGGCAGCATCATGCTGTGGGGATGTTTTTCAGCGGCAGGGACTGGGAGACTAGTCAGGATCAAGGGAAAGATGAATGGAGCAATGTACAGAGAGATCCATGATGAAAACCTGCTCCAGAGCGCTCAGGACCTCAGATCATTAAAATCATTAAAATCCAGACGGAAAATATTTACACAAGAAGCAACCTAATATCACACAGTCAAACTCTCAGTCATTTAGTAAGTTCACCATTCAGTTAGTGAAGGTTCACCTTCCAACAGGACAATGACCCTAAACACACGGCCAAGACGAACTCAGGAGTGGCTTTGGGACAAGTCTCTGAATGTCCTTGAGTGGCCCAGCCAGAGCACGGACTTGAACCCATTCGAATATTTCTGGAGAGACCTGAAAATAGCTGTGCAGCGACGCTCCCCATCCAACCTGACCGATCTTGAGATTATCTGCAGGGAAGAATGGGAGAAACTCCCCAAATACAGGTGTGCCAAGCTTGTAGAGTCATACCCAAGAAGACTCTAAGCAGTAATCGTTGACAAAGATGCTTCAACAAAATAAAGGGTCTGAATACTTATGTAAAATGTTTTTTTTACACATTTGTAAACATTTCTACAAACCTGTTTTTGCTTTGTCATTATGGGGTATCGTGTGTAGATAGATGAGGGAATAAAAATACATTTTAGAATAAGGCTGTAACGTAACAAAATGTGGGAAAAGTCAAGGGGTCTGAATACTTTCTGAATGCACTGGAAGCCTAGATCAGAGGTATTCGAAGTCAGGGTCGTGGGGGAATTGGAGTAGGGTCCCCCCAATTCTAATAATAATAATTTTGGGAGGAACAAAAAATTAAGAGTACAAATTATTGTATGGGACAACATACAAACGTTTTTGGGAAAGATACATTGATAAGAAAAATGAACATTTAATGAATTTAAGGTTATTTGTTGACGTAAACATTGAAATTGACTGATTTTAAGGTTGTGTCATCAGATTTGGGGAGGGGTGGGTTCACCAGAAATTCTGGCAAAAAAAAATGGGGTCCCTTCTGAAAGAGTTTGAATACCACTGGCCTAGATAGATACCACATTCTACAACTCACCAGCAAGCCAATATTAGTTGAGTGTTAATCTCTGGTGGACAGACTATGGAAACATAAATGGTACCGTAGGTCTGTCATGATACAACGGGATGCGGGAGATAGCGAGCAGCATTAGTTCGGTTATTTGGAAAAATCAAGATTTGGTGTGGTGTGTCGAATTTCGTAAGGGGAGGGGACATTTGGCCCATAGATTTGCCCGTAACTTGCAAAGAGAGAGGGTAGAGCTCCTCGTTCTATCTCTTCTCTTAACACTTCTTTACCCAGAACTTAATTGAGCATCTGATCAATTACGCTAGACTTTAGTTCTGGGTTAACCGAGATTAGTCGCATATGAGCAAATTAGCCTTTATCTCAATTTAGCCTTTATCTCAATTCTTAGGAGCATTAGTTTTACATAATAGGCTGTGATTCAGAGAAGACTGGAGGAAATAGCTATAGGAGGACGGGCTCATTGTAAAGACTGGAATGGAATAAATGGAACGTATCAAACATATGGAAACCACATGTTTGACTCCATTCCATTTATTCCATTCCAGCCATTACAACGAGCCTGTCCTCCTATAGCTCATCCCACCAGCCTCCGCTGATTATGCATAGATTATGCTGTAGATTTCTGACATGTGTTTTCTAAATCTTCTTAGACCAATTGCAAACCCAGTCAGCTGTATTCAAAACTGTTTGAAGAAGTTCAGAAAGTAAAATATTGGAAAGTCAAAGTGGACTCAGAGGCTGTGCAAAAAGACAGGAAGCTGCAAGAAAACAAAAGAACAATTGAAACCCAACGTAAAGCCATTCAAGAATTGCAGGTATGTACCAATAAATGTACAGGTATAGGCCTATATTGAAAAAATGCAAAAAATGCTGAAGTCCTTTAAAAAAAAGAATTATTATTATTATATATCCTATTTTTCCTTTCCTTTATGTTTTAGTTCGGAAATGAAAGCCTCAGCATAAAACTAGAGGATCAGATCAGTGAGAATGATGATCTTCAGAACAAGTATGTATTTGATTATAACATGAAACTGTCACTATAGATTGTATCATCATCATTCTGCTTTTTTCTGTAATGTTTATTTTTCCAACAGAAACAATGCAACACGGAACCTATGTAATATACTAAAGGATACGTTTGAAAGATCAGCTGAGAAAATCCATCTATGTGAGTAAAACATGCCGACTACTCAGCCTAAGGGTACATGCTAGTTGCTTGAATGCGAAATGATGAGATTCTGTGGTCTACGTTGTCCTCAAACCAACCTATGTTCTCTTAGTTGAATCTGAAAGAGAGGAAACCCATCACTTGTTCATGGAAAACAGTGAAACTATTCAGGTGAATATTATAATTTTCTGTTCTTTTGATTAAAATAATATAATTGATATAATTGATTTGTTATCTTCATTAATACAGCATGTATGGCGTCAGTTATATGATGCTAGTGAAAAAGAATATTTGTAAAAACATTTTTATTAATTGTTATAGAGGATGAATGCTGCCTTTGAAAGTCTACGTATTCAAGCAGAAACTGACCGCCATGAAATGCTGAAAGGTATGTATACTTGAAATATATCATCATCAATGCAGTTGTATTGTGTTGTTGTGAACATAACACTAGGCACTTTACACAGTATATAAAAAGAGAACAATAACTCCAATGATGTGAATATTTTACAGTCAAAGAGGATTTGGAAGAATTTGCCGTTTTAAAGGAGAAGTTTGAGAAAGAATTCAGTAAGAAAGAAGAAGAGGTTGGTCTATAACTGACTGAACACGAGAAGAGGACACCCTCTCTGAGTGGTTCCTAATACACACATTTTCGGAAACCTATTGTTGTCACAAACAATATGAACAGTATTTGGCGTTGTGTATGTAGACTATGCAAACTGAAAATGTCTCTTACAGGTTGTGATACTTCAGATGAAAATGAAGGACAAAGAAAAAGAACTTCAGACCATCCTGCTCAACCTCCATGAAACACAAGAGAGTTGCAAACGGTTACAACAGGCAGCACGTAAGATGGCCACTTTTTGTTCATTGATTAGGCCTAGGTCTTATTTGGACAGGACTAGTATTACTAGAGACGTTGGTTATGTAATTATTACCCCAGCATGTGCGTTATTCCAGAGGATGATTTGCGTAGTATGTTTTTCCAAACTGCCTCCTATAACTCATTTTTTTTCTTCATTCAAGGTGTGAAAATATTTAAAGGTCATGTCAAGATAGTAGGCTACATTGATAACTCGTGCTTGGCTGCCAACATTTGTAGGTGTCCTCATAATATTTAAATTGAGGAAGTGTGATCCAAATCATTATTTTAGAGGTCCACGTAGAAGTTGCTCCTAATAAAAATGCCCCACATCCTGCTGATATGAGCTGCTGAACAGTAGACCTATTTGCACTTGAGATGCGAAAGTGAACTTGCCATGTCCAACAAAGTTAACCTCGGGATGCTTTGTGTTCTATTGATCTACTGCCTACTACATCAACAGCCAGGGTTTCTTTAAAGAGACAATCAGCAGTTGAAAAACTAACAATGCCTTCTCCCGCCCCTGCTTTGGTAAAAAGCTTAGGGATGGGGTTAAAGAAGTGTAACCACTCTCAAATTGATAGACAGAACAATGGATGCTTAGTCTGGGCATCCATGATATCAACATTATAGTTGTAACCATGTTCTTAGGCTATATAGTGTTTGTTTATATTTACATTGTTTACAAACAGAGTAAAACAAGCTTATATTTTCTGATGGGGTACGACAGTTGAACTAAGCTCATGAGGCATTTATAAGTTATATTCTTCAAGAAACAATGGCTACATATCGATAATTCACAAATCTCAAAATGGATGTAGCAAATGTCAATACAGAAATGGTTTGTCGAGATTGGTGTGGAAGAACTTGACTGGCCTGCACAGAGCCTTGACTTCAACCCCATCAAGCAACTTTGGGATGCATAGGAACGCCGACTGCGAGCCAGGCCTAATCGCCCAACATCAGTACCCAACCTCACTTACTCTTGTGGCTGAATGGAAGCAAGTCCCCGCAGCAATGTTCCAACCACTAGTAGAAAGCCTTCCCAGAAAAGTGGAGGCTTTTATAGCAGCAAAGGGTGGGACCAACTACATATTAATGCCCATGATTTTGGAATTTGATGTTTGACGTGCAGGTGTCCACATACTTATGGTAATGTGCAGCACTTTGTTTTAAGCTTCAATTGATCAAATCAGTTCTATGTTTTCTTGCTCAAACTGCAAGCAATACTTGTCAAACTCTAATGTTACGGAAAACACAGTGATGTCGATAAGAACGAGAGTAGTAATATCAGAGGACCATGGTTATTCTGGCTGGAATTGTTACTCTCCTGCCATGGCAGATTCAGGACTAAAATTACGGATGTGGTGTTTTGTTCTTGTGCACAATTTACATTACGCTCAGTAAAATGAATTCCATCCGAATAGGTCTTGGTGAACTTTTAAATCCATTTCATGCATTTTACTGGAAGTGAAACTTCCTTATTCCTATATAATATCATATTTTACGACAAGAACATTAACATCTTATTTCCTTTGACAGAACAACACCAGGAAGCCCTTCAATGTTCCAAACAAGAACAAGAATCTTTGTTAGAAAGTCTGCAAAGTGCAGAACAGCTCAATGAAGAATGTGAGGTTAGTATGTTGTTTTGTACTCCAATATGCTAATAAAAATTATATTTAAAATGCAAGTTATGCAGTTCATCATGTATATTCCAAGGAGGCATATGTTGGTCATTTTACATTCTAAGTTGTTATTTATCTTTATGTGGCTGTGGACAGTACATAATGAGACAATGGAAAAGTGCATTGTTACTTTAAATCTCTATAGGAAAGTAGAAAAGCTATTGCTACAGCATTAGAGAGCAACAAAGAGGAGAATGCAAAGGTCATTGCCAAGAAAGACTCAAGCTTGGAAGAGCTCAACAAAATAAAAGATCAACAAGCAGACAAGCTTGTACAGATTCAGGCCACAGCCCAGGAATTTCAGACATCATTAACAGTTGAGATACAGAGGTGGGAAATGAATAAAGTTACTATTTTGACCCGTTTGGTGAACCCCAAAATGGTCATCAAGATTCTTATATTACTTTGAATGTTAACTTGTTTCTCAGGGCAAAAGAACTTGAACTGAAGCTTACGGCAGTCACAGAGGAACTTGACAGGAAAAACCTTGAATTAGGTAAAGTATTGCTCGGCTTTGCCTCGTACTTGCGATTGTGCTAAAAAAAAGGTGTATCACACACCCTTTCTTGTTACAATTGCTTTATTTTTCGAACATTTACATTTTTTTTTTGCTTGTATGCAACCAGATTAAATATACGTTTTGTTTTCTAGGAGAGATCAAAGAACAGAAAGAAAAGAAAGACAGCCAGCTACAAATCCTTGAAGATGAATTGGTAAAGATTATATGTCCCCTATGTTTTGTGGACTCAAATTGGCACTTCCCTCATAACTGTCATGCCTAGTCCATGGTGAGGTTAATGAAAGAGCAATTATTTTACTCTTGCCTTTAGGATGTCAAAAATAAATCCATACAGTCACTAGAGGAAACAATTAAAGTTGTGGAGACCAGAACATCAGAACTCACCACAGAGCTTGAGGGGAAACATGCTGAAATTCACCAAGTTAAGGTGAGATGATGTTCAGATGATCGTTGTGTGGATACATTTATAGCGCTTCTTATTTAGAAGGATATTGTTTGCATAAATCGTATTATCTTTTAATATTGGAATATGTTGTACCCTTCTAGAATAAAGTGGAAACCATGTCTGTTGAAAACATTTTACTGGAAAAGGCTCTTGGAAATGCTGAAACAATGCAAAACGACTTGAAAGAAAAAGCCAATATGACTGAGGTTTCATTCTATTAATTGTATTTTCCTTGCACAATATTGGCAATGCATATTTATGTTTAAATGTTTTGTTTGACACCTGTACATACATGAGTCCAGGAAAGAAATTGTTAATATGTTGTATCCCACAGAGGAAAATAAAAGAGATTGAGGGGCAGTTATCTGCTGCAATGAGAAGAGATGAAAAATCCATCAAGGAGAAAGAGAATCTAAAGACAGACATTGTACAGCATGAGTGAGTCCTTGGATGTTCAAGTATAAAGTATTCAATAACCTGAGGGATAGTTTTTCTCCATGTCTCTGTAAATAATGCTGATTGTGAATTATTCTCCAGGGTGAAGTATAAGGAGCTATTAGCAAGTTTCAATCAGCTGCAGCTTGAGAAGAAGACTATTCTGGAGCAGATTCAGAATGAATCCTCAGAGGCAAAAATTCTGGTAGCACAACTGAAGGTCTGTATGAATTGAACATGTGATGCTGTC
The DNA here is from genome assembly GCF_965601325.2 of Salmo salar. NCBI lineage: Eukaryota > Metazoa > Chordata > Actinopteri > Salmoniformes > Salmonidae > Salmo > Salmo salar. The sequence goes on from NC_138295.1 coordinate 86,464,667, forward strand.
TGTATAGAGTAATACAGAATAATTTAGCAGTTTGCTGATAATTCATGGTATTGTGTTGTAATGGGAATATTCTTGTCATTCAGGAGAGCGAGGCAAAAGAGATGAAGATGAAGAAGGAAATTGAAAGACTCCAAGAGGAAAACCACCAATTACGGTCAGTTAAGAGTTAATTGTTTATAAATCTTTAGTAATGATAGTCATTATACAATGTTGCATGCAGCAACATTAGTTTTTTCCCCAAAATCATTCACCTTTTTCCTGTAGAGAGGAATTGAAATCCTTAAATGCCAAAGTTGAAGAGCAAGGCCAAGACACTGAGAATCTGCAGAAGAAACTTGAAGAAAGGGTAAGCAAATCAACTGTCTATGAGGTTGGAATAATACTGTGAAATTGTGAAAATTATGATAATGCCCTTTTAGTGTAAAAGCAGGTTGAAAAGACCGCCTGAAATTTCTGTATGTTTTGGTGGAATGGAGTTTTGGCCTGCCTGATGTCATCACCATGTGGTAAATGAGTTAATAGACCAATAAGAAAGAGTCTTCCAAACCTCTCTGCCAATAACAGCTAGTTTTCAGTTTCCCCCTCCCTACTCAAACCACTCCCAGATAGTCCTAGCTAAATTCTTGCTTGAGAAATTGCTCTTTGCTAAGAAGTTATTTTTGTTTATTTTTTGACCATTTTATTTTAAAACAATCACAGTAAGGTACTTAATTGTTACCTAGAAAATATTTGATATGGAGATAAAACGTCTGTATTGGAACTTTCAACATGATGTCAGTTTAACACTGTTTTTCAAATAAATGATATGGCCAAGTACTGTAAATGTCCAAATCTAAATGCACGTCTGTTTTATTCTATATTCACACTGATGAGTGATAGTAAATAAAGTTAACTATTTTCTGTTTGACTTCATTCCTATAGTGTGGAGATCTGCAGGCTGAGCTCTCAAAGAAAGATAAACAAATGAAAGCAGTGGAGTCAAAGGTGATTATCAAAGTCATGTCTACACTGGGATTATTTTGTCTTTAATTATCTTATCAAACACTTAGCTTTTTCTCTCTAGCTGTCCAACCTGAAGATAAAATTAGAGAGTAAAACTAAAGTCCAGGACGAATACCAAAAAGAGGTTTGTGTTGACTAAAAAAATCGATTATAAAATGACAAATGAATTATACAGTAATATAAACTGTTCAGCTTTCTATAAACTGTTTTTCATTTACTTGTTTGTTCTCAGAACAAAACGTTGAAGAAACAAATTGCAATTGAGACAGCAAAATCCAGTGAACTTGAAAATGAGGTACCGTGTGGCTTTAAATGGTAATTTACAAGACAAGTGCAACATTGTAATTCAGTTGTGATGCAACATGGTTTTTCATCCATTACAGATAAACAAATTGAAAGAGGAGTCAGAAAATGTTCAACGATCAAATGAAGAGGAATGTAAAAGTTTGCTTGATGACCTTGGAACCAAATCAACATCTGAGGCAGAGCTTCAGAAAAAGGTGCTTATTGGAAGTTAATAATATGGTACATTCTGGTAGATGTGGCAACATACTTGCTGCACATCTTGATCCCTGCAGGTGCAAAAGCTACATCTTGCAGCAACAGATGCCGTCAAGAGTAAGGAAGATACTGAAATCAAATGTCAGAACAAGATAGCAGACATGGTTGCCTTGATGGAAAAGCACAAGGTAAAGTTATCTTTAGGTCAATATCCGCAGATTACACCAACACCGCTGCCATCTTGCATGTTGTATGAAATGTTATCCATGTGTGTTTGTTAACATTTAGTTCTCTGTTGGTATCAGAACCAGTATGACAAAATGGTTGACGAGAAAGATGCAGAGCTTGATGAGAAGAAGAGGAAAGACAAGGAGGCAACTGCTAATAGAACATCACTGGTATGCTACAATATAGTAGAGAAATACACATGAGATCGGATTAACTGGGAGCATTTCAGTAGAGTGTTATACCTCTGCTTCTTGGATATTTTTCTGATTTTTCCTCAGGAATTGGCGCTGTCACAGCAGAAGATTGAGAATGACCGTTTGAAGGAACAACTAAAGAAAGAAATGAACGAGAGGGTAAGTGTGTCATGTCCCATGCTGACAAAGCTGTGTCAAGTGACAAATGTTGTCTATTTACTCAGTCATGATGTCATGTTGGGTTGTAGGAAAGCTTACTACAAGAGATTACAGACCTGAAAAAAGAAAAGAAAATGAGCAGGCAGCTTGAGACACAGGATGAACAGGTAGATATTCAGATATCAGAGCATTACAACAGTTTGTGTTTAAAAGTGTCTGACAAAAATGGTTATTTAAAAAATTTTATATTTACAAATTAGCTGCCTGAGCCAAAGTCCAAAGAAGTTAGGTGTTCTGAAACCCCCAAAATGTCCTCCTCCGCCAAGATGCCTGTGTTCCGTTTGGCAAAAGACAGTCAGAGAAAGACAAAAACTCTGAAAGCCTCTGTAACCCCATCCCAAACCTCAGAGAAAATAGTTGTTGTGACTCCAAACATTAATGTAAGTGATCATGAACTTCTTAAAAATGATTCTGTTCGGGTCAAACATTTTCTGAAATGTTTCTCCACTACATCCATGTGCATCATCACTGTATAATACCTTAGATGAACTGATAGTGTTGATGTGTCAAAGGAAATGGAAAACGAAGCCCCAAAAACTCCATCTTGGAGCTCCATGACTAGAGTTGCAGCAACACCACGAATGAAGGTATTGGAATTGGTTGATTATTTTATGTGTTGTATTCATAATGCATAAGTTACGCTATTCAATAATAAATGATCTGTATGTTGTATGATCACTGTAGAATTGATTAGATGAACTGACGTGGTATTGTATGTTTGATGCGTCAAAGGAAACCGAAGCTCTCAGAACTCCATCTTGGAGCTCCACCAGTATAGTTAGTGCAACACCACGGATAAAGGTATTGGAGTATGTTGATAGATTTTTTTATGTTTAGTATTCATTAACTGTGTTTTTATTTATTGACCATGATATGTGAGCCATTCCCCCAGAGGATTCTCTCCATCCAATTTCTTTGTGAGTGATTGAGTGATTTTCTCTACAGTCTTACAGAATCAGAACTCCTCCATCCACTGGGAAGTCTGTGCCCTGGGGGAAAAGCACCCTGGAGCTTGACCCCAAGTCTGACAGCTCGGAACATAATGATTTATTGGTAAATAACGCTTCAAGATTTAATGAACACACTGCTTGAACTTGGATAGACCTAAAACATTGGATTTGTTTAAACTCAGGATTTATTATCATAACTTTATATGCAAGCTGTATAGTGTGCACATGCACATTTAATTGTGGAAATAATTTAGCTTTACATATCACATCATCTAACTTGGGTCTTTCTGGTTCGTATAATGGCAGAGCATTGCAGTTGCAACTGATCCATTCAAGAGCCGCCTGCAGCCAAGTGTCCCAGCAGCACAGAATCAAAAAGTGGACATATTCAGGAAGGTAGAATGAGCCAGCCTTACATTAACACTAAATACTTGACTTACTTGGCAGTACACCCTCTGCATTATGAAATAAGTTGTGAAATACCATATTGCATTGTATGGTATAGTCTATACTCTGCAACTTGTAAAATATAGTCTGTAACTGAAAAGTAGTTAATGCTGTGATGTCCACGTCAGTATTAGTCTAATGTTTCAGATCCAGAGCCCTGCCATTCAGAAATCACCTGGGAGTACTTTAAAGCTCGCTGCAATGAAAAGGATGCGGGATGCTGGTTGGACATCTGTCACTGGTGCTGAAAAGAAGAAGAAAAAAACAGTTGAAAAGATCTTTTCATAAGAAGCAAGTGCTGTGCTTTTCAAGATAGACTGTTTTCTGTGTGTCTGACAAATCTGAAAACGGTCTATGCTATTTTCATTACACCACTGCTCTCAAGTTCATTCATGTCTATAGTTGTCTGATGCTGGGAAAGCTGTTGACCGAAATAGGAATTTCAAATGCAAGTCAAACAAATTTGAAATGAACCAAGTATGTTATATTGTTTTGTTGTTACTGTTTAGCAACTTTACTCACATTATTCATGGCAAAATATGTCAAATGCTTGTTTTGCGCAAACTTGCCTCCTTTGAGTCTATCAGCATGAATAAGTTAATGTTTTTATGAAATTGAATTTATTTGTTTGTAACATTATTAATTTTGCTTGTGAGGTTTTTATGAACCTATACACTATATATACAAATGTATGTGGACACCCCTTCAAATTAGTAGATTTGGCTACCGCCAAGTGCTGAAGCGCGTAAAAATTGCCTGTCCTCGTTTGCAACACTCACTACCGACTTTCAAACTGCCTCTGGAAGCCACTTCAGCACAATAACTTTTCGTCGGGAGTTTCATGAAATGGGTTTCCATTGCCGAGCAGCCTCACACAAGCCTAAGATCACCAAACGCAATGCAGTCCGATGGACAAATCTGGGTTTGGTGGATGCCAGGAGAATGCTACCTGCCTAAATGCATAGTACCGACTAAAGTTTGGTTAAGGAGGAATAATGGTATGGGGCTGTTTTTCATGGTTCAGGCTAGGCCCCTTAGTTCCAATGAAGGGAAATCTTAACGCTATAGCATACAATGACATTCTAGAAGATTCTGTGCTTCCAACTTTGTGGCAATAGTTTGGGGAAGGCCCTTTCCCGTTTCAGCAGGACAATGCCCCTGTGCACAAAGCGAGGTCCATACAGAAATGATTTGTCAAGATCGATGTGTTAGAACATGACTGGCCTGCACAGAGCCCTGACCTCAACCCCATTGAACACCTTTGGGATAAATTGGAATGCTGACTGAGCCAGGCCTAATCGCCCAACATCAGTGTCCGACCTCACTAATGCTCTTGTGGCTGAATGGAAGTACGTTCCTGCAGCAATGTTCCAACATCGAGTGGAAAGACTTCCCAGAAGAGTGAAGACTGATATAGCAGCAAAAGGGGGACCAAATCCATATTAATGTCCATGATTTTATAATGAGATGTTCCACAAGCAGGTGTCCACATACTTTTAGCGTATATTGCGTTTGGCAACATTGTATGACGTATTGTTATTTATATTACCACCAAATAAAATGATGCTTCAATTTGTTAGTCATTTATTTGTATTTACTCATGGTAATATTCTCCCGCCGACTAATACACCCGTTTTAAACCTTTTAATGTGACCCTCCCTAATTAGGATCCCAGGGGAAACAATGACAAAAAGTAAGGTTCCTACTACCCTATCACATAATTCAAACAGGTATGGTGTTTTTAAAATGTGTTTCCTACTGTTCTGGCCTACAATTCACAATATTACGTCAAGTATATTCTTGACGTTGATTATAAAGTGTGTTATCTAAGGGGTGCTCAACAGGCAATGATATTGTCACTGTCCCTATTTTTCATCGAATTGTTTTATTTTACTAGGCATTTTATTTACAATGACGGCCTAGGAACCATGGGTTAACTTTCCCTATGGGCAGAACGGTAGATTTTTACCTTGTCAGCTCGAGGATTCGATCTAGCAACCTTTCGGTTACTGGTCCAACGCTCTAACCACTAGAATACCTGCCGCCCCACTAGCCCTATTGCCGCAAGTGCTATTCTAAACTCGGAAATGTTCGACTTGCTAACTGGTTGTAGTTATTCACGTGCCGCGTTCAACAAATTTGCAAATCGAAATTTCCGAGTTTCCTAGTTCCGACTAGCACGTGAACATATCCCCTCTGCCCTTTCTCGCTCCACTCTCCCACCCCTTGCTTATGCTCCAGCTGCTAGCGCCGCTGCCTGCTGGTGTCTGTAGCTGACTCCCCTCACTGGCCCACATATTCAATGTACAGGTAGCTTAGACCATGACTGGCATCGCCGCTGCCTCCTTCTTCTCTAACATTTGTAGGTTCGGTGGTTGCGGACTCCACTTCGAATCGTTGGCTGAACTCATCGTGCACATTGAGGATAACCACATCGGTAAGCATTGAACGAACCAAACAGAAACAGTCAATCTGCTTACTCCACTTCTGCAATTGCCCTGTCTAGAGCTAGCTCGAACCAGTTAGCTAGCTATAGCTACTTCCTGCGTCTGACAGCGCTGTTGTTAGGTGTGGTATTGATGGGACGTTTGTCTTTACATTTTGTTTACTTACTGTCACGCTATAGCATTGCAATGTATAGCAACAAACTGCACGATTAGGAACCATCTCGCACTTCGGGAGCGCCAGTAGGTCAATGCATTCAACGTTTAAGCACGGAACCGTGTTGAGATATTGCCATTTGCAGCCCTGTCTGTTTGCAGCACTAGGCCTAGGCAAGCTACGTTGCAAACACTTGCTAGATACTGCATCTAGGCAGCGCAATGATAGAACGAACAGTGGTGAAAAAATACTACATTGTTATACTTAAGTAAAAGTAAAGATACATTAGTAGAACATGACTCAAGTAAAAGTGAGTCACCCAGTAAAATACTACTTTAGTAAAAGTATTTGGTTTTATGTGTACTTAAGTATCAAGAGTAAAAATGTAAATCATTTCAAATTCCTTATTAAGCAAACCAGACGGCACCATTTTCTTGTTTTTTTATTTATTTACGGCTAGCCAGGGGCACACTCCGACGTAATTTACTAACGAAGAATGTGTTTTTAGGGAGTCTGCCAGATCAAAGTGCGTGAATTTTTCTGTCCTGCTAAGCATTCAAAAGGTTAAGTACTTTTGGGTGTCAGGGAAAATGTATGGAGTAAAAATTAAATTTTCTTTAGGAATGTAGTGAAGTAACAGTTGTCACAAATATAAATAGTAAAGTACAGATAGCCCCAAAATCTACATAAGTAGTACTTTAAAGTATTTTTACTTGAGTACTTTACACCACTGAGAACGAACCATTGTTGACAACTTGAGTAGCTTTAAATAAACCTAATTGAAGATCAAGCTCCTTGGTAACTAGTTAGTTTGTTGACAATTACTGTTTTTACACTGTGCTAACGGTGCCTTCCTTGTTACTTTGAGATTACAATGGCCATGCGACTCAGATCGCAGTGCAATTTAAGTTTAGTTCCAATGTTATACTCATGCATTATAATTGCATTCAGAATTTGTGAGTCTCACTCTCTCACACATTCACACAAACTGCTAGAGTATGCAGTTGTGCAGCAGACAGTAGAGGAGTACAGAACAGTGGAGGTGAATGTTAGTCACCCTGGGAGATGTGGGCGTGAGTCTTGTCTTGTCGTGCTGCACAGAGTTACTGAATATTGATGAGCCTGGATGTGGGTCACACCAAGCCCCCACCTCTTCTCTCACACATGATGTTGTCCCTCAAGGATCCCAGTAACAGAAGATCCTCCCATATTGATTAAGCTTCTATCATTGTGAACATGATGCCTGTCTCTGATCAGCTGGCAACCATTCCTAAAGACTCCAACCAACCACTGCATTCAGTCAGGCCTGACAGGATTCTGGCTCAAGATATAGGCAGTCTGTCTTGTTGCCTTTTTAGCTCCATGATATCACCCCAGTCCAGAATGATAAACAATCTGGTCCAAAATCAATTGTATCCCTTGGCTGAACCCCAGACAGAGCCCCTTGACACACAGAACCCCAGACAGAGCCCCTTGACACACAGAACCCAGACAGAACCCCAGACAGAGCCCCTTGACACACAGAACCCAGACAGAACCCCAGACAGAACCCCAGACAGAGCCCCTTGACACACAGAACCCCAGACAGAGCCCCTTGACACACAGAACCCCAGACAGAGCCCCTTGACACACAGAACCCAGACAGAGCCCCTTGACACACAGAACCCCAGACAGAGCCCCTTGACACACAGAACCCCAGACAGAACCCCAGACAGAACCCCAGACAGAGCCCCTTGACACACAGAACCCCAGACAGAGCCCCTTGACACACAGAACCCCAGACAGAGCCCCTTGACACACAGAACCCAGACAGAGCCCCTTGACACACAGAACCCCAGACAGAGCCCCTTGACACACAGAACCCCAGACAGAGCCCCTTGACACACAGAACCCCAGACAGAACCCCAGACAGAACCCCAGACAGAGCCCCTTGACACACAGAACCCAGACAGAGCCCCTTGACACACAGAACCCAGACAGAGCCCCTTGACACACAGAACCCCAGACAGAGCCCCTTGACACACAGAACCCCAGACAGAACCCCAGACAGAGCCCCTTGACACACAGAACCCAGACAGAGCCCCTTGACACACAGAACCCAGACAGAGCCCCTTGACACACAGAACCCAGACAGAGCCCCTTGACACACAGAACCCCAGACAGAGCCCCTTGACACACAGAACCCCAGACAGAACCCCAGACAGAACCCCAGACAGAGCCCCTTGACACACAGAACCCAGACAGAGCCCCTTGACACACAGAACCCAGACAGAGCCCCTTGACACACAGAACCCAGACAGAGCCCCTTGACACACAGAACCCCAGACAGAACCCCAGACAGAGCCCCTTGACACACAGAACCCCAGACAGAACCCCTTGACACACAGAACCCCAGACAGAGCCCCTTGACACACAGAACCCCAGACAGAACCCCTTGACACACAGAACCCCAGACAGAGCCCCTTGACACACAGAACCCAGACAGAACCCCTTGACCAGACCAAAACCATGAGATCCAGTGCATTCGGAAAGTATTCAGGGCCCTTGACTTATTCCACATTTTCTTACTTTAAAGCCTTATTCTAAAAATGATTAAGTCGTTTTTTTCCCTCATCAATCTAATACATTTTTGCAGATGTATTAAAAACCAAAAACAAACATCACATTTACATAAGTCTTCAGACCCTTTACTTTGGTAGCGAATACAACCTCGAGTGTTCTTGGGTATGACACTATAAGCTTGACACACCTGCATTTGGGGAGTTTCTCCCATTCTTCTCTCCAGATCCTCTCAAGCTGTGTCAGGTTGGATGGGGAGCGTCGCTGCACAGCCATCTCCAGAGATGTTCGATCAGGTTCAAGTCCAGGCTCTGTCTGGGCCACTCAAGGACATTGGGTCTTGTCCCGAAGCCACTCCTGCGTTGTCTTGGACGTGTGCTTAAGGTCATTGTCCTGTTGCAAGGTGAACCTTCACCCCAGTCTGAGAACCTGCTTGAGAGCACTCAGGACTTCATCAAGGATCTCTCTGTACTTTGCTCCGTTCATCTTTGGGTTCCCAAGTGGCACAGCGGTCAAAGGCACTGCATTCTCAGTGCAAGAGGCGTAGTCCCTGGTTCGAATCCAGGCTGCATCACATCCGGCCGTGATTGGTAGTCCCACAGGGCGGCGTACAATTGGCCCAGCGTCGTCAAGGTTTGGCAGGGGTAGACCGTCATTGTAAATAAGAATTTGTTCTTAACTGACTTGCCTAGTTAAATAAAGGTTCAATTAAATAAAAATAAAATCTTTCCCTCAATCCTGCCTAGTCTCCCAGTCCCTGCCTCTGAAAAACATCCCCACAGCATGATGATGCTGCCACCACCATGCTTCACGGTAGGGATGGTGCCAGGTTTCTTTCATATGTGACGCTTGGTATTCAGGCCAAAGAGTTCAATCTTGGTTTCATCAGACCAGAGAATCTTGTTTCTCATGGTCAGAGTCCTTTAGGTGCCTTTTGGCAAACTCCAAGCGAGTTGTCATGTGCCTTTTACTGAGGAGTGGCTTCCGTCTGGCCACTCTACCATAAAGGCCTGATCGGTGGAGTGCTGCAGAGATGGTTGTCCTTTTGGAAGGTTCTCCCATCTCCACAGAGGAACTACGGATCTCTGTCAGTCACCATTGGATTCTTGGTCAACTCCCTGACCAAGGCCCTTCTCCCCCGATTGCTCCGTTTGTCTGGTGGCCAGCTCTAGGAAGAGTCTTGGTGGTTCCAAACTTCTTCCATTTAAGAATGATGGAGGCCACTGTGTTCTTGGGGACCTTCAATGCTGCAGAAATGTTTTGGTCCCTTCCCCAGATCTGTGCCTCGACACAATCCTGTCTCGGAGCTCTATGGACAATTCCTTCAACCTCATGGTTGTTTTTTTTGCTCTGACATGAACTGTCAACTGTGGGACCTTATATAGACAGGTGTGTGCCTTTCCAAATCATGTCCAATCAATTGAATTTACCACAGGTGGAGTCCAATCAAGTTGTAGAAAAATCTCAAACATGATCAATGGAAACAGGATGCACCTGATCTCAATTTTAATTCTTATCGCAAACGGTCTGAATACTTACGTAAATAAGGTGTTTCAGTTTATTTTGAATACATTTGCAAACATTTCTAAACCTGTTTTTGCTTTTTCATTATGTGGTATTGTGTGTAGATCGATGAGGAAAACATATTTAATACACTTTAGAATAAGGCTGTAAAGTAACAAAATGTGGAAAAATGGAAGGGGTCTGAATACTTTCAGAATGCCCTGGGTGGAATGCAGGGAGAAGTCCTGGCAGGGTTGTAATCATGGCACCATTTGATTTATGCTACTTTTAGAGGACATCGGTTTAATGACTAGGTCTCTGTCTAGTTTGTTCCACCACATCCTTTATCACTTCGTTTATAAAAATGCCATTACCAAAAATTGTTGAGGGAACACTGAAATACAAATTCAATATATTTGCATTAATGCTGTGTAGACTAGCCCATATCTTAATGCTGTGTAGACTAGCCCATATCGCAATGCTGTGGAGACTAGCCCATATCGCAATGCTGTGGAGACTAGCCCATATCGCAATGCTGTGGAGACTAGCCCATATCGCAATGCTGTGGAGACTAGCCCATATCTTGTAGGCCTGTTATTTGTATGTGTATTTAAAAATGGATCAAATTGAGGGGGCACGTGCTTTAGTTTTAATGGTGTGTTCATTTTGCGTGGTGGGGTTTTCTCAGGATCAGTGGGGATTGGAGAGGAGGTGTATGGTGACGAGGCATAGAGCACTACTTTTGACTGGAGCCCTATAGGTATCCTATGGGCCATGGTCAAAAGTAGTGCTCTATAAAGGGAATAGGGTGCCTTTGGGATGTACAGGGGGGGGGGGGGAAGTATTTGATCCCCTGCTGATTTTGTACGTTTGCCCACTGACAAAGAAAGGATCAGTCTATAATTTTAGTGGTAGGTTTATTTGAACAGTGAGAGACAGAATAACAACAAAAATATCCAGAAAAACGCATGTCAGAAATGTTATAAATTGATTTGCATTTTAATGAGGGAAATAAGTATTTGACCCCCTTTCAATCAGAAAGATTTCTGGCTCCCAGGTGTCTTTTATACAGGTAACGAGCTGAGATTAGGAGCACACTCTTAAAGGGAGTGCTCCTAACCACAGCTTGCTACCTGTAAAAAAGACACCTGTCCACAGAAGCAATCAATCAATCAGATTCCAAACTCTCCACCATGGCCAAGACCAAAGAGCTCTCCAAGGATGTCAGGGACAAGATTGTAGACCTACACAAGGCTGGAATGGGCTACAAGACCATCGCCAAGCAGCTTGGTGAGAAGGTGACAACATTTGGTGCGATTATTCGTAAATGGAAGAAACACAAAAGAACTGTCAATCTCCCTCGGCCTGGGGCTCCATGCAAGATCTCACCTCGTAGAGTTGCAATGATCATGAGAACGGTGAGGAATCAGCCCAGAACTACACGGGAGGATCTTGTCAATGATCTCAAGGCAGCTGGGACCATAGTTACCAAGAAAACAATTGGTAACACACAACGCTGTGAAGGACTGAAATCCTGCAGTGCCCGCAAGGTCCCCCTGGTCAAGAATACATATACATGCCCGTCTGAAGTTTGCCAATGAACATCTGAATGACTCAGAGGACAACTGGTGAAAGTGTTGTGGTAAGATGAGACCAAAATGGAGCTCTTTGACATCAACTCAACTCGCCGTGTTTGGAGGAGGAGGAATGCTGCCTATGACCCCAAGAACACCATCTCCACCGTCAAACATGGAGGAGGAAACATTATGCTTTGGGGGTGTTTTTCTGCTAAGGGGACAGGACAACTTCACCGCATCAAAGGGACGATGGACGAGGCCATGTACCGTCAAATCTTGGGTGAGAACCTCCTTCCCTCAGCCAGGACATTGAAAATGGGTCGTGGATGGGTATTCCAGCATGACAATGACCCAAAACACACGGCCAAGGCAACAAAGGAGTGGCTCAAGAAGAAGCACATTAAGGTCCTGGAGTGGCCTAGACAGTCTCCAGACCTTAATCCCATAGAAAATCTGTGGAGGGAGCTGAAGGTTCAAGTTGCCAAACGTCATCCTCGAAACCTTAATGACTTGGAGAAGATCTGCAAAGAGGAGTGGGACAAAATCCCTCCTGAGATGTGTGCAAACCTGGTGGCCAACTACAAGAAACGTCTGACCTCTGTGATTGCCGACAAGGGTTTTGCCACCAAGTACTAAGTCATGTTTTGCAGAGGGGTCAAATACTTATTTCCCTCATTAAAATGCAAATCATTTTATAACATTTTTGACATGTGTTTTTCTGGATTGTTTTGTTGTTATTCTGTCTCATTGTTCAAATAAACCTACTATTAAAATGATAGACTGATCATTTCTTTGTAAGTGGGCAAACGTCCAAAATCAGCAGGGGATCAAATACTTTTTCCCCCCACTGTAGATAATGGACTGGCTGCATGGAGAGGGGATGGGTATTGAGAAATCCACCTGTTCTCTCTGCTAGGCCTGGGAGGCTATATGGCTGATCCACCTGTTCTCTCTGCTAGGCCTGGGAGGCTATATGGCTGATCCACCTGTTCTCTCTGCTAGGCCTGGGAGGCTATATGGCTGATCCACCTGTTCTCTCTGCTAGGCCTGGGAGGCTATATGGCTGATCCACCTGTTCTCTCTGCTAGGCCTGGGAGGCTATATGGCTGATCCACCTGTTCTCTCTGCTAGGCCTGGGAGGCTATATGGCTGATCCATCTGTTCTCTCTGCTAGGCCTGGGAGGCTATATGGCTGATCCACCTGTTCTCTCTGCTAGGCCTGGGAGGCTATATGGCTGATCCACCTGTTCTCTCTGCTAGGCCTGGGAGGCTATATGGCTGATCCACCTGTTCTCTCTGCTAGGCCTGGGAGGCTATATGGCTGATCCACCTGTTCTCTCTGCTAGGCCTGGGAGGCTATAGGGCTGATCCACCTGTTCTCCCTGCTAGGCCTGGGAGGCTATAGGGCTGATCCACCTGTTCTCTCTGCTAGGCCTGGGAGGCTATAGGGCTGATCCACCTGTTCTCTCTGCTAGGCCTGGGAGGCTATAGGGCTGATCCCCCTGTTCTCTCTGCTAGGCCTGGTAGGCTATAGGGCTGATCCCCCTGTTCTCTCTGCTAGGCCTGGGAGGCTATATGGCTGGGTGAGTCTTTCTGCAGAGAGCGAAAGGGAGAGAGAGAGAGGAGGTAGAGAGAGACTGAGGACTGCATTTTGGATCATCAAGTCCCTCAGTCGGGCACCTGATTCCCTTTTTTGTTCAAGCTGGGCTGAAGCACGTCTGGGTACGCTTTCACTCCATAGAGACTAAGGGGGGTTTGGGGTTGTCTGTCAGGGATAGGCTACATGGGGTCTTCCAGTCACAACAAGTGTTCCTCCTGTGATAGCCTAACCATACCACTGTTTAGCGTGATATGGCTGTAGCCTCCATAATGGTGTTTATGTAGTAGAGTGATGTTGTTCCCCTAGATTATGCACCAAGTTGCACACAAGGACAGTTCAAGGAGGCCAGGTCAAGAGGGGATGTTAATAATAATAATTCAAGGTGTTTTTTTTATTTTTTTTTTATTACAGCTGCATAGTTAATGTTATTTTTCGGTGTACAAACATTTTTTGATATCTATATTGTAAATACACCTAATTGTAAAAGTTTGTATATTTTGGTTTGGTCCATCGCGGGTTATCCGTACTTACGGACCCTTTTATCGTTCTCTTTTGCCTGACCTTCAGCTAGCAAGGTATGTTGTCCTTGGCGCCGTAATTTGGCAATATAAAACTGTGGTAAAGTTACATAAAGTGCTGTTACGCAATTATATGTTTTGTTACAATGTGAAGAATTATAAAGATTTATGTTAACTTTCACCAAGCTCGCTAATTAGGGTACCTATTGTAACTCGGGAGTATTTGGGACCGTGTTTGAGTGAGTCTCTATGTGCTCACGCAGGTGCCCGAGAGCTGTGACTGCACCGAGGGCTAACATATTGTGTGTTGTCTCTTCGTGTGCAGGTCGAATAAAAATGATTCAACCATCAGAATTCCAGTTGTGGCAGTGTCCTAAGTAAAGGTACACAACGCAGAACGAACCACGCCACAAACTGATGCTGTTGACCCGGATCATTGGTTGCTGCGGAAAAGGAGGTCAAAAAGGGGGGTGAGTGTAACCGATGTGAAATGGCTAGTTAGTTAGCGGTGGTGCGCACTAATAGCGTTTCAATCGGTGACGTCACTCTCTCTGAGACCTGAAGTAGGGTTTCCCCTTGCGTTGCAAGGGCCGCGGCTTTTGTGGCGCGATGGGTAACGACGCTTCGTGGGTGTCTGTTGTTGATGTGTGCAAGGGTCCCTGGTTCGAGCCCGGGTTGGGGTGAAGAGAGGGACGGAACCTACACTGTTACATTTATAATTTTGAATTTTGTAGAATAAGTCATTATATTAGTAGTGACACAATCTAGGCCTAAACTATCTATTTCAGATGACATTTAAATCCCACGCATTTCCCCAGTATTCGTAGGGGTCCTAGTTTGATTGTTATACATTCAAAATGTTTAGTTGTATTTCTTCAGAAGCTTATATTAGTTACATTTGACTGTGTTGGTGCAGAGAGGGAGCAGATATTTACACTGAGTTAATCTGACCAACAGAGGGAGATGTGTCCACCGTCTGAGAGTGAGACAGCTGGGAAACTGCCTGCAACACTTCAGGTTGCCACAGTACGCAGTGAGACAGCTGGGAAACTGCCTGCAACACTTCAGGTTGCCACAGTACACAGTGAGACAGCTGGGAAACTGCCTGCAACACTTCAGGTTGCCACAGTACACAGTGAGACAGCTGGGGAACTGCCTGCAACACTTCAGGTTGCCACAGTACGCAGTGAGACAGCTGGGGAACTGCCTGCAACACTTCAGGTTGCCACAGTACGCAGTGAGACAGCTGGGAAACTGCCTGCAACACTTCAGGTTGCCACAGTACACAGTGAGACAGCTGGGAAACTGCCTGCAACACTACAGGTTGCCACAATGGGCTCCCAAGTGGCGCGGAGGTCTAAGGCACTGCATCCCAGTGCTAGAGCCGTCACTACAGACCCTGGTTCAGTTCCAGGCTGTATCACAACCGGCCGTGACTGGGAGTCCCATAAAGCGGTGCACAATTGGCCCGGGTTAGGGTTTGGCTGGGGTAGGCCGTCATTGTAAATAAGAATTTGTTCTTAACTGACTTGCCTAGTTATGGGTCAAGATACACACAGTGAGAGAGCTGGGAAACTGCCTGCAAACACTTCCGGTTGCCACAATACACGCTGGGAAACTGCCTGCAACACTTCCGGTTGCCACAATACACGCTGGGAAACTGCCTGCAACACTTCCGGTTGCCACAATACACGCTGGGAAACTGCCTGCAACACTTCCGGTTGCCACAATACACGCTGGGAAACTGCCTGCAACACTTCCGGTTGCCACAATACACGCTGGGAAACTGCCTGCAACACTTCCGGTTGCCACAATACACGCTGGGAAACTGCCTGCAACACTTCCGGTTGCCACAATACACAGTGACAGCTGGAATATGAGGGCCATTCCTAGAATACAACACCTGAGGAATTCCATATCACCAGGAAGCTGAAGGACATTCTAGATAGTAATCTACTGAGCACTACACAGTCAAACTAGCCTCTCTTGAAAAGAGTTTAGAAAATATCCACTACATATGCTCCAGTTTTACACGTTGGCCTAGCCTACATTATATCTGCAGGTTCTGACCCAATCAATCCACCATCCTAGGGATCCATACTGCTAAAGTATGGAAGCCAACCTGGCCCAGCCCAAGCAAAGGCTCTGGCCCAGCCCAATAGAAAGCCCTGGCCCAGCCCCAGCTAGAGGTTAACAAAGGAACGGGATTGAAATTCTAGAGTCAAATTCGGGACAAGATCGTCAGTCCACAGGAAGTTCAGGAATTTATTTGTAAACAGTTATTTTTGTGTTATAAGCAGTTTTAGGAGGCCACATCATTTTTGAACAGTAACACGGGTTCTTCAATCACTAATAAAAAGAGATATAATTGTGCTTTATCTGCTAGGCAGGCAACGAAAAGTAGCGAGCTAACTGCTCTCTCGTCTAATGAGCAGCCCAAAACGAGTATGTTGCTATGGAAACTCACACATAGCAGAGTGCAGGGAGGGGGGCAGCAGACGGAGTGGAGCAGCTAACAGAGGAAGGTATTTCTACTCGTTAAAATGAGGACATGACAGGAAGGGAGGGATTTTTATCAGGACAGAAAAGTTTTGGGGGTTATAGAACTGTTGCGGGATCGGGACAGTACGGAAAACATTAGACAAGACGGCACAGGAATGCATTTTCACTCCCATGTCAACCTCTAGCCCCAGCTGCCTAGACCTAGCCCAGCCATAACCCCCAGCCCAACCCCCAGGCCCCAGCCGCCTAGACCTAGCCCAGCCATAACCCCCAGCCCAGCCCAACCCCCCAGGCCCCAGCCGCCTAGACCTAGCCCAGCCATATCCCCCAGCCCAACCCCCAGGCCCCAGCTGCCTAGACCTAGCCCAGCCATAACCCCCAGCCCAGCCCAACCCCCAGGTCCCAGCCGCCTAGACCTAGCCCAGCCATAACCCCCAGCCCAGCCCAGGCCCCAGCCGCCTAGACCTAGCCCAGCCATAACCCCCAGCCCAGGCCCCAGCCCAGCCCAACCCTCAGCCCTAGCCCAGCCATAACCCCCAGCCCAGGCCCCAGCCCAACCCTCAGCCCTAGCCCAGCCATAACCCCCAGCCCAACCCCCAGGCCCCAGCCCAACCCTCAGCCCTAGCCCAGCCATAACCCCCAGCCCAACCCCCAGGCCCCAGCCGCCTAGACCTAGCCCAGCCATAACCCCCAGCCCAGCCCAACCCCCAGGCCCCAGCCCAACCCTCAGCCCTAGCCCAGGCCCAACCCCCAGCCCTAACCCAGCCCCCAGACATAACCCCAACCCCCAGTGCCAGGCCCAGCCCAGTTGTGCCGAGCTCAGTCTTGCCCAGCCCTGTCTTTAATATCCTATATCCCTCCTTTAGCCCTCTGATTGTGTGCTGTGCATGTGTCCAAGGTGTTAGCCCAAGGAGGGGGGCTCCCAACACTTCCAACGACTTATTGGAGAATAACGAGCCAATTAGTACTGCCCAGAGTGGAAAAACTCAGCAGCTCCCCTGCCTCTCAACACACACACACACACACACACACACACACACACTGATCCCTCTCTTAGGTCTGCTGCCCTGTGCCCGCCTTCGCCTCACAGGAGTGCGAAATCTGCCGCATCCTGCCAAGCGGATTACAACGAGGGTGCTTGATTTGGCGTTTCTTCCTCATCTGGTGACCTGCTGCTCTCAATCACATTCTGCTGTATAATTAGGGAAGGGGCCTGGAAAACAAGCTCACAAGACATTCTTGTCCCCATATTTTCCTTCCATGTTCCAGCCGGGAGCCTCCTGTTTGGGGTTGTGAGCAGTAGGGGGCAGCGGTGGGTCGTTGATGAGAGGCCCCTGTGCTAAAACAGTGGATGCTTATTTGTCCTATTTCAAGTGTGTATTATACGAATGTGTGAATTGTAAATGTGTTTTTGGCATATCCCAACTCCAATTGGAGCAATTTAGGGTTCAGTGTAGAGGTCGACCGATAAGGATTTTTCAACGCCGATACCGATTGGAGGACCAAAAAAGCCGATGCCGATTAATCGGCCGATTTTAATTTATTTTTTATTTCTTTGTAATAATGACAATTATAACAATACTGAATGAACACTTATTTTAACTTAATATAATACATCAATAAAATCCATTTAGCCTCAAATAAATAATGGTTCAATTTGGTTTAAATAATGCAAAAACAAAGTGTTGGAGAAGAAAGTAAAAGTGCAATATGTGCCATGTAAGAAAGCTAACGTTTAAGTTCCTTGCTCAGAACATGAGAACATATGAAAGCTGGTGGTTCCTTTTAACACGAGTCTTCAATATTCCCAGGTAAGAAGTTTTAGGTTGTAGTTATTATAGGAATTATAGGACTATTTCTCTCTATACGATTTGTATTTCATATACCTTTGACTATTGGATGTTCTTATAGGCACTTTAGTATTGCCAGTGTAACAGTATAGCTTCCGTCCCTCTCCTCGCTCCTACCTGGGCTCGAACCAGGAACACATCGACAACAGCCACCCTCGAAGCAGCGTTACCCATGCAGAGCAAGGGGAACAACTACTCCAAGTCTCAGAGCGAGTGACGTTTGAAACGCTATTAGTGCGCACCCACTAACTAGCTAGCCATTTCACATCGGTTACACCAGCCTAATCTTGGGAGTTGATACGCTTGAAGTCATAAACAGCGCAATGCTTGAAGCACAGCGAAGAGCTGCTGGCAAAACGCATGAAAGTGCTGTTTGAATGAATGCTTACGAGCCTGCTGCTGCCTACAATCGCTCAGTCAGACTGCTCTTTCAAATCATAGACTTAATTATAATATAATAAACACACAGAAATACGAGCCTTTGGTCATTAATATGGTAGAATCCGGAAACTATCATCTCGAAAACAAAACGTTTTTCCTTTGAGTGAAATACGGAACTGTTCTGTATTTTATCTAACGGGTGGCATCCCTAAGTCTAAATATTCCTGTTACATTGCACAACATTCAATGTTATGTCATAATTACGTAAAATTCAGGCAAATTAGTTCGCATCGAGCCAGGCGGCCCAAACTGTTGCATATACCCTGACTCTGCGTGCAATGAACGCAAGAGAAATGACACAATTTCACCTGGTTAATATTGCCTGCTAGCCTGGATTTCTTTTAGCTAAATATGCAGGTTTAAAAATATATACTTCTGTGTATTGATTTTAATTAATGCGTTGATGTTTATGGTTAGGTACAGTCGTGCAACGATTGTGCTTTTTTCGCAAATGCGCTTTTGTTAAATCATCCCCCGTTTGGCGAAGTTGGCTGTCTTTGTTAGGAAGAAATAGTCTTCACAGTTCACAACGAGCCAGGCAGCCCAAACTGCTGCATATACCCTGACTCTGTTGCAAGAGAAGTGACACATTTTCCCTAGTTAAAATAAATTCATGTTAGCAGGCAATATTAACTAAATATGCAGGTTTAAAAATATATACTTGTGTATTGATTTTAAGAAAGGCATTGATGTTTATGGTTAGAGCAACGTGTACCTAAGCGATTATATGCAACGCAGGACAGGCTAGATAAACTAGTAATATCATCAACCATGTGTAGTTAACTAGTGATTATGATTGATTGATAGTTTTTTATAAGATAACTTACCTTGGCTTCTTACTGCATTTGCGTAACAGGCAGGCAATGTAAAGCAGGTGGTTAGAGCGTTGGACTAGTTAACCGTAAGGTTGCAAGATTGAATCCCTGAGCTGACAAGTGTGTCGTTCTGCCCCTGAACAAGGCAGTTAACCCACTGTTCCCAGGCCGTCATTGAAAATAAGAATGTGTTCTTAACTGACTTGCCTAGTTAAATGAAGGTTAAAAAAATATTTTAAAAATCGGCCAAATCGGTGTCCAAAAATACCGATTTCCGATTGTTATGAAAACTTAAAATCGGCCCTAATTAATCGGCCATTCCGATTAATCGATTAATGTGACTGGATATATCTACTGAATGTGTTCCTGTTCATAGAGCGTGTAAAGAAAGTTACTGTTGTTTCCTGCTCATAGAGCGTGTAAAGAAAGTTACTGTTTCCTGCTCATAGAGCATGTAAAGAAAGTTACTGTTTCATGTTCCTGTTAATAGAGCATGTAAAGAAAGTTACTGTTTCCTGTTCATAGAGCATGTAAAGAAAGTTACTGTTTCCTGCTCATAGAGCATGTAAAGAAAGTTACTGTTTCATGTTCCTGTTAATAGAGCATGTAAAGAAAGTTACTGTTTCCTGTTCATAGAGCATGTAAAGAAAGTTACTGTTTCCTGTTCATAGAGCATGTAAAGAAAGTTACTGTTTCATGTTCCTGTTAATAGAGCATGTAAAGAAAGTTACTGTTGTTTCCTGTTCATAGAGCGTGTAAAGAAAGTTACTGTTGTTTCCTGTTCATAGAGAGTGTAAAGAAAGTTACTGTTGTTTCCTGTTCATAGAGCGTGTAAAGAAAGTTACTGTTGTTTCCTGTTCATAGAGAGTGTAAAGAAAGTTACTGTTGTTTCCTGTTCATAGAGCGTGTAAAGAAAGTTACTGTTGTTTCCTGCTCATAGAGCGTGTAAAGAAAGTTACTGTTGTTTCCTGCTCATAGAGCATGTAAAGAAAGTTACTGTTGTTTCCTGTTCATAGAGAGTGTAAAGAAAGTTACTGTTGTTTCCTGTTCATAGAGCGTGTAAAGAAAGTTACTGTTGTTTCCTGTTCATAGAGCGTGTAAAGAAAGTTACTGTTGTTTCCTGTTCATAGAGCGTGTAAAGAAAGTTACTGTTGTTTCCTGCTCATAGAGCGTGTAAAGAAAGTTACTGTTGTTTCCTGCTCATAGAGCGTGTAAAGAAAGTTACTGTTGTTTCCTGCTCATAGAGCGTGTAAAGAAAGTTACTGTTGTTTCCTGTTCATAGAGCGTGTAAAGAAAGTTACTGTTGTTTCCTGCTCATAGAGAGTGTAAAGAAAGTTACTGTTGTTTCATGTTCCTGTTAATAGAGTGTAAAGAAAGTTACTGTTGTTTCCTGTTCATAGAGCGTGTAAAGAAAGTTACTGTTTCCTGCTCATAGAGAGTGTAAAGAAAGTTACTGTTGTTTCCTGCTCATAGAGAGTGTAAAGAAAGTTACTGTTGTTTCCTGCTCATAGAGCGTGTAAAGAAAGTTACTGTTGTTTCCTGCTCATAGAGAGTGTAAAGAAAGTTACTGTTTCCTGTTCATAGAGCGTGTAAAGAAAGTTACTGTTGTTTCCTGTTCATAGAGCGTGTAAAGAAAGTTACCATTGTCCTAATTTCAGTACTTTTCAAGTGTTTTGAGGACATAGCCTGACATAACCAGATCAGCCCTGGGATTCAAACTGTCAACCCTTACTGGCCCATCTCTCTAACCTCGAGGCTACCACCGCCCATAAATGGAATTACAACTTCAACACCATTTCCAGTGAATATGTTGCAAGGTGGTGTGGCTTCACTGGAGTCTGTTTAGTGGTTCTGCCTACGTTTCCCCTAATTACAAACTCTATACTTCAACTCTGATATGAAAACAGACTTAAGCCGCTAATGTGAATATTGGCCGGTCCACTAAGTCCATTAACCAACCCTCAGCAGGGTTTATCACAACAGGTGCTAATGGATCCTGAACTAAATACTGAATGGCACCCTATTCCCTATATAGTGCACTACTAGGGCCCTGGTCAAAAGTAGTGCACTATATAGGGAATAGGGTGCCATTTGGGACTTAGCCCTGGACTGGCTCTCTAAAACTGACTGGGGAATAACAGGAGCTTTAAGGCCAATTTCAGCCCAACCACCATGTTACAGTAAGCTCCCCAATGTTCCTGTAGTGGTCTAGTAGTGGTTAAACTGACCAATGGTGGGTTTAGTTTGTCCCGGCTCAGATCTCTCTGTGTGTTCTATGGGAGACAGGTCAGTGTAGGACCAGAGAGAGAGAGAGCCTTATCCTCGGTTATGTTGCCCTCGCTGTGTCTCAGGCTGGCAGGGATGGAGGTGAGCCCCAGACAGGGAGGCAGGCAGACAGACTGTCTGTCTGTCTGTCTGTCTGCCTCCCTCCCTGTCTGTTTGTCTGCCTCCCTCCCTGTCTGTTTGTCTGCCTCCCTGTCTGTCTGTCTGCCTCCCTCCCTATCTGTCTCTGTCTGTCTGCCTGCCTCCCTACCTATCTGTCTCTGTCTGTCTGCCTCCCTGTCTGCCTACCTCCCTGTCTGTCTGCCTGTCTGTCTGCCTCCCTGTCTGTCTGTCTGTCTGTCTCTGTCTGTCTGCCTCCCTCCCTATCTGTCTCTGTCTGCCTCCCTCCCTATCTCTCTGTCTGCCTCCCTCCCTGTCTGTCTGCCTCCCTCCCTATCTGTCTCTGTCTGTCTGTCTGTCTGTCTGTCTGCCTGTCTGCCTCCCTCCCTATCTGTCTCTGTCTGTCTGCCTCCCTCCCTATCTGTCTGTCTGTCTGTCTGCCTGCCTGTCTGCCTCCCTCCCTATCTGTCTCTGTCTGTCTGCCTCCCTCCCTCCCTATCTGTCTGTCTGTCTGCCTCCCTCCCTGTCTGTCTGCCTCCCTCCCTGTCTGTCTGCCTCCCTGCCTCCCTCCCTATCTGTCTGTCTGCCTCCCTGTCTGTCTGCCTCCCTCCCTGTCTGTCTGCCTCCCTCCCTGTCTGTCTGCCTTCCTCCCTATCTGTCTGTCTGTCTGCCTTCCTCCCTCCCTATCTGTCTCTGTCTGTCTGTCTGCCTCCCTATCTGTCTCTGTCTGCCTCCCTCCCTATCTGTCTGTCTGTCTGCCTCCCTGTCTGTCTGCCGGCTCTAACAATGGGCGTGTTTGTAGCTGCTCTCTGCACAGGGGGCTCATTTAGGGGCTCGAGGAATGCACCCCTCAATCTGCTGAGCGGAAATAATACATTTGGGAAGCAGTAACTGGCGCCCCGATTTCTGCACCTGGTGGACCTAATTACATTTACCCCCCCTACCCCTCGCCCCTCCCCTAGCTGACACTAGTGCTGCAGACATTTTAGTCAGTCAGTTAGTCACCCCTACCAGTAACACACACACCGGCTACCACCAGTCCAGTCAGTCACTGCTCTGGCCCTCATTGCTGTTCTCAGTCAGGAGGTGACGAATTCTGACTCTATAACAGAACTGTCTTTATACTGTAGTGGAGCTGTAGCAGTCTGACTCTATAACAGAACTGTCTTTATACTGTAGTGGAGCTGTAGCAGTCTGACTCTATAACAGAACTGTCTTTATACTGTAGTGGAGCTGTAGCAGTCTGACTCTATAACAGAACTGTCTTTATACTGTAGTGGAGCTGTAGCAGTCTGACTCTATAACAGAACTGTCTTTATACTGTAGTGGAGCTGTAGCAGTCTGACTCTATAACAGAACTGTCTTTATACTGTAGTGGAGCTGTAGCAGTCTGACTCTATAACAGAACTGTCTTTATACTGTAGTGGAGCTGTAGCAGTCTGACTCTATAACAGAACTGTCTTTATACTGTAGTGGAGCTGTAGCAGTCTGACTCTATAACAGAACTGTCTTTATACTGTAGTGGAGCTGTAGCAGTCTGACTCTATAACAGAACTGTCTTTATACTGTAGTGGAGCTGTAGCAGTCTGACTCTATAACAGAACTGTCTTTATACTGTAGTGGAGCTGTAGCAGTCTGACTATAACAGAACTGTCTTTATACTGTAGTGGAGCTGTAGAAGATAGCCTGCAGGCTGTGTTGATATTACACATTCACTAGGGGATCTGGTTTTGGGTTGTGTGTGTGTCAATGCCTGTATGTACATGTGAGTGCGTACCTGTGTGTGTGCATTGCCTATGTGTTTTCAGTCAATTTTCACATCTGAGGTTCAGTCATTGTACAATCAGCCGTGTTATTTAAGTCTCTGCAGTAGCAGCAGAGAACAGGCTACCAAACAGTGAAGTGCAGTTTGACTCTGTGGTTTAATTTCCTCTGTGGAAGTGGTGCCAGGACTCTGGCCAGTGTCCCCCACTGCTCAGATCCACCATAAACATGTCACCATGAACCTTGCCACTCCACGCGGTCCAACAGTGTGCTGGGCTGAGGGGGAAGGGGCTGCTGGGATAGGTGACTGACTGGCTGGTTGGTGGACATAAATGTGGGAGGGTGTAGGGGAGGGGGGGTAATGAATGGGTACAGGGGGCGTCACTTCCTGTCTTGCCTCAGGAAGGTGTGTTGTGTGATGATGGTGATCTCCGTCCGTCCTGTGGTTGGCTGGCCCATGCAGTCTGGAGTCTGGACATAGCGAGGGTGTCTCTCTTTAACTATCTGGCCTAACTAGAATTGGGCCATTACGTCATGTCTGCCTCTTTCTGATGCTGCTGGGATGTTTTCAGTCTCACCCTACTACCTTTTACAGGCCTGTCAGTGAGTTTGTTAAAAGCCACAACTAATTGAGTCACTTTGTGTAGTTGTGTTCACTGATTTAAAGTTTTCTTCCTGTACCTGCTTGCCAGTCACTGGCTCAGGAGGGAGTGTGTTGTCTTGATCACAGCATCAGGCGACTTTAACAAAACACCCTAGAACAGACAGACAGACCACCGCTGTGGACCACCTGGGTGGATGGTTTAGCCCTCTCTCCTTTCCAGGGGTCCACATCCTGGTTCTAATGGGGGGGGGTCCACACCCCGGTTCTAATGGGGGGGGGGGGGGGTCCACACCCTGGTTCTAATGGGGGGGGATCCACACCCTGGTTCTAATGGGGGGGGGATCCACACCCTGGTTCTAATGGGGGGGGGGGATCCATACCCTGGTTCTAATGGGGGGGGGGGGGGGTCCACACCCTGGTCCTGGTGGTCTGTCAGGGGGATGGGGGATCAGAGAGGGCCATGGAGGTTTCTGCGCAGGTGGCCCCAGAGGGGAGCGGTTGGTTGGGTTTCTGGGAAGTTGGCCCCTCTAGCTGGCCCCTACCAGACACACGGACACACAGACACACACTTACGCCAGCTGAGGTGTGTGTGATTTATAGTGTGTGTGAGTGGATTGATCCAGGGCTAATAGAGTGGTCGGTGAGCAGCCCTCCATGACACTGCTCTCTGCTCCTGTGTACTGCTCATTATCTTTATTCACTTGTATTTAATCATGGGTCTCATTTCCAAAGGTGCTCTGACATCAAATAAAATATAGAATAACCAGTACATTACATTAGAACATCACAGGCATCATAAACAAATTATTAGTCAATCAAAACAATTGCACACCTCGGTGAACTCATTTTATCATCAGGGTTTTAAAATGATTAGCGGCACCAGGGAATCCAAATGTAATGTATTTTATAAGTGATGCCAAAAATGTGGAGCATTAAAACAAAATGGATTTGCCTAGTTCGGCGGAGGAATCTCAAGAGTTAACCAATCCTGTGAACGGGTTTGGTATCATGTTTTTATACTTTAACAGTGAAGTGAGCTAGATCAGAAGCTTCTACAGTAAAGCTTTGTCAACAGAAAGAGAGTAAAGAAGTGATGTACGGGACTTTAATGAGGACCAGCCAACCTTTTGATACAGGATGCAGTGATGCGTATTAAAACTGTCACCTGTGATAAAGTGAAGGACGCTACGGTAGACTGCACCAAAAGGTTTAAGGTTAGTTGCTGCTGCATTCCGATTAAGGGTGTTACTGTTAAGAACTGGTAGGAGAGTTGACTGTACAATCTGCTTCCTGCTGTTTAGGAAGAGACATGATATATTATATAAAAGAAGCCTCATTTAAATCTCAGCTTCTTAACTAGTTAATCCATATGTTTTTTAAATGTCAAATTATTATCAATCCAAAAGCCCAGATATTTATAGGCAGGAACCTGCTCGATGAAAGAACCATCCACTGCATAAATGTGTAAGCCATCTGAAGTATTTCTACGAGAATTAGAAAACATCATACATTTAGTTTTTACCGCATGAAGAACCAATTTTAAATCATCAAGGACTTTCTGCTAGGTGACAAAATCAGACTACAGCTTCAACAGCCTGGTCAGCCGGAGGGGCAATAGCGTACATAACAGTGTCATCTGCATACAGATGAATGTTACAGGTTTTTGCAGATAGACCAATATTATTTAGATAAATACTTGACACCATCAGAAAGCACAGTGTCCTGTCTGACAGATATAGTTGAAGTTGGAAGTTTACATACACCTTAGCCAAATACATTTAAACTCAGTTTTTCACAATTCCTGACATTTAATCCTAGTAAAAATTCCCTGTCTTAGGTCAGTTAGGATCACCATGTTATTTTAAGAATGTGAAATGTCAGAATAATAGTAGAGAGAGTGATTTTATTTCAGCTTTTATTTCTTTCATCACATTCCCAGTGGGTCAGAAGTTTACATACACTCAATTAGTATTTGGTAGCATTCCCTATAAATTGTTTAACTTGGATCAAACGTTTCGGGTAGGCGTCCACAAGCTTCCCACAATAAGTTGGGTGAATTTTGTCCCATTCCTCCTGACAGAGCTGGTGTAACTGAGTCAGGTTTGTAGGCCTCCTTGCTCGCACATGCTTTTTCAGTTCTGCCCACACATTTTCTATAGGATTGAGGTCAGGGCTTTGTGATGGCCACTCCAATACCTTGACTTTGTCCTTACGCCATTTTGCCACAACTTTGGAAGTATGCTTGGGGTCATTGTCCATTTGGAAGACCCATTTGCGACCAAGCTTTAACTTCCTGACTGATGTCTTGAGATGTTGCTTCAATATATCCACATAATTTTCATGCCTCATTATGCCATCTATTTTGTGAAGTGCACCAGTCCCTCCTGCAGCAAAGCACCCCCACAACATGATGCTGCCACCCCTTGCTTCACGGTTGGGATGGTGTTCTTCGGCTTGCAAGCCTCCCCCTTTTTCCTCTAAACATAATGATGGTCATTATGGCCAAACAGTTCTATTTTTTTGTTTCATCAGACCAGAGGACATTTCTCCAAAAAAGTACGATCTTTGTCCCCATGTGCAGTTGCAAACCGTAGTCTGGCTTTTTTATGGCGGTTTTGGAGCAGTGGCTTCTTCTTTGCTGAGCGGCCTTTCAGGTTATGTTGATATAGGACTCGAGTTAATGTGGATATAGATACTTTTGTACCTGTTTCTTCCAGCATCTTCACAAGGTCCTTTGCTGCTGTTCTGGGATTGATTTTCACTTTTCGCACCAAAGTACATTCATCTCTAGGAGACAGAACGCATCTCCTTCCTGAGCGGTATGACGGCTGCGTGGTCCCATGGTGTTTATACTTGCGTACTATTGTTTGTACAGATGAATGTGGTACCTTCAGGCATTTGGAAATTGCTCCCAAGGATGAACCAGGCTTGTGGAGGTCTACCATTTTTTGTCTTCTGAGGTCTTGGCTGATTTCTGTTGATTTTCCCATGATGTCAAGCAAAGAGGCACTGAGTTTGAAGGTAGGCCTTGAAATACATCCACAGGTACACCTCCAATTGACTCAAATTATGTCCATTAGCCTATCAGAAGCTTCTAAAGCCATGACATAATTTCCTGGAATTTCAGGCTGTTTAGTCAGTCAACTTAGTGTATGTAAACTTCTGACCCACTGGAATTGTGATACAGTGAATTATAAGTGAAATAATCTGTCGATGTCTTAACCAACTTGCCAAAACTATAGTTTGTTAACAAGAAATGTGTGAAGTGGTTGAAAAACGAGTTTTA
Source organism: Salmo salar (assembly GCF_965601325.2). Taxonomy (NCBI): domain Eukaryota; kingdom Metazoa; phylum Chordata; class Actinopteri; order Salmoniformes; family Salmonidae; genus Salmo; species Salmo salar. Next base: position 86,492,210 of record NC_138295.1, read on the forward strand.
ATGACTCCAACCTAAGTGTATGTAAACTTCCGACGTCAACTGTAGTTCCCAAACCACTTGCAAGACGCCTGGTTGAGGCCCATTTCAGACAACCTTTGATTGAGTAGGAGATGGTTGACAGTATCGAAGGCCTTGGACAGGTCTATAAATATAGCAGCGCGGTGATTCCTATTGTCTAAGCAATTTAATATATCATTTAAGACAAGCGCAGCTGCTGAAACGGTGCTATGTCCAGGTCTAAAACCAGACTGGTGCACATTAAGAATATCATTTGAAGTTAAGAAAGTTCTTAGCTCGGAGTTTGCCAGTGATTGTAATATTTTTGCAAGGCAATATAGTTTAGAAACTGGGCGGTAGGTATCTAGGTCAGAAGGATCCCCGCCTTTGTAAAGGGGGAGGACATGCGCCACCTTCCAGATCTTAGGGATAGCCCCAGAAGCTGCAGTAGAAAGGGGTCAAGCGAATCAGCAGAGGTGGATTGTTGGACATACACTTTTTGCAAGGCACTTAATACATCCTTGACTTGAAATGGTTCAAATGAAAAAAATAGTGAGTGCCTGGAAGTGCATCATTCTATTCTATCTGTTTTAGAGGTGAATAAAGGACTCCATCTTGTGGAACTTGAGATATTTTCAGAAACCATTCTTTCAAACAGATGGCCAGCTGAGGCAAAATGCTTATTAACAGCACCACAAATGTCTGTCTTATGGGACCAGAGGCTGTCGTAACCTGCTGGGGCACTGAGGAAGTGTATTTTTGTTGTTTTTACTGTTGTTGATTTGACCACTTTCCAGAATTTAGCTGGATTTCCACAACTCACTGATACACAATTCAAGAAGTATGTTGACATTTCTTTTCTAACCAGAGTAAGACATCTATTTCTCAAATGTCTAAAGGACTGCCAGTCAGAGGTAGAATCAGTCAATCTAGCCTAAGCTAACTTTCTTTCATGAAATCTTTAAGACAATTGATGCGTGAACCATGGGTTACATATGTCCTTTACCCTTAATCTCTTATTTGGGGCATGGTTATCTGCAACAGAGTTAAACAGAGAGGTAAAACTTTTAAGTTTCTGATCGTTAGGCCTCTTAGAGGACTCCATGACTCTGCTCCTGTGTACTGATCATTAGGCCTCTTAGAGGACTCCATGACTCTGCTCCTGTGTACTGATCATTAGGCCTCTTAGAGGACTCCATGACTCTGCTCCTGTGTACTGATCATTAGGCCTCTTAGAGGACTCCATGACTCTGCTCCTGTGTACTGATCATTAGGCCTCTTAGAGGACTCCATGACTCTGCTCCTGTGTACTGATCATTAGGCCTCTTAGAGGACTCCATGACTCTGCTCCTGTGTACTGATCATTAGGCCTCTTAGAGGACTCCATGACTCTGCTCCTGTGTACTGATCATTAGGCCTCTTAGAGGACTCCATGACTCTGCTCCTGTGTACTGATCATTAGGCCTCTTAGAGGACTCCATGACTCTGCTCCTGTGTACTGATCATTAGGCCTCTTAGAGGACTCCATGACTCTGCTCCTGTGTACTGATCATTAGGCCTCTTAGAGGACTCCATGACTCTGCTCCTGTGTACTGATCATTAGGCCTCTTAGAGGACTCCATGACTCTGCTCCTGTGTACTGATCATTAGGCCTCTTAGAGGACTCCATGACTCTGCTCCTGTGTACTGATCATTAGGCCTCTTAGAGTAGCGAATAGCGGTAGTGATAGTATAGTGGTATTATAGTGGTAGTGAATGAATAGTGGTAGTGGTACTATAGTAGTAGTGAATGAATACCGGTAGTGATAGTATAGTGGTATTATAGTGGTAGTGACTGAATAGCGGTAGTGGTACTATAGTAGTAGTGAATGAATAGCGGTAGTGATATTATAGTGGTAGTGAATGAATAGCAGTAGTGGTACTATAAATGTAGTGAATGAATAGTGGTAGTGGTACTATAGTAGTAGTGAATGAATAGCAGTAGTGGTACTATAGTAGTAGTGAATGAATAGCGGTAGCGATAGTATAGGGGTAGTACATGAATAGTGGTAGTGATAGTATAGTGGTATTATAGTGGTAGTGACTGAATAGCGGTAGTGGTACTATAGTAGTAGTGAATGAATAGCGGTAGTGATATTATAGTGGTAGTGAATGAATAGCAGTAGTGGTACTATAAATGTAGTGAATGAATAGTGGTAGTGGTACTATAGTAGTAGTGAATGAATAGCAGTAGTGGTACTATAGTAGTAGTGAATGAATAGCGGTAGCGATAGTATAGGGGTAGTACATGAATAGTGGTAGTGATAGTATAGTGGTATTATAGTGGTAGTAAATGAATAGCGGTAGTGGTACTATAGTAGTGAATGAATAGCGGTAGTGATAGTATAGTGGTAGTGAATGAATAGTGGTAGTGGTACTATAGTGGTAGTAAATGAATAGCGGTAGTGGTACTATAGTAGTAGTGAATGAATAGCGGTAGTGATAGTATAGTGGTAGTGAATGAATAGCGGTAGTGATAGTATAGTGGTAGTTAATGAATAGTGGTATTATAGTAGTAGTGAATGAATAGCGGTAGTGTAGGTATAGTGGTATTATAGTGGTATTATAGTGGTAGTGAATGAATAGCGGTAGTGATAGTATAGTGGTAGTGAATGAATAGTGGTATTATAGTGGTAGTGAATGAATAGCGGTAGTGTAGGTATAGTGGTATTATAGTGGTAGTGATTGAGTAGTGGTAGTGAATGAATAGCTATAGTGGTAGTGAATGAATGGCAGTAGTGGTATTATAGTGGTAGTGAATGAATAGCGGTAGTGGTACTATAGTGGTATTATAGTGATATTATAGTGGTAGTAAATGAATAGCGGTAGTGGTACTATAGTAGTAGTAGTAGTGAATGAATAGTGGTAGTGATACTATAGTAGTAGTGAATGAATAGCGGTAGTGGTATTATAGTGGTAGTAAATTAATAGCGGTAGTGGTACTATAGTAGTAGTGAATGAATAGCGGTAGTGATAGTATAGTGGTACTATAGTGGTAGTGAATGAATAGCGGTAGTGGTACTATAAATGTAGTGAATGAATAGCGGTAGTGATAGTATAGTGGTACTGTAGTAGTGAATGAATAGCGGTAGTGGTACTATAGTAGTAGTAGTAGTGAATGAATAGTGGTAGTGATACTATAGTAGTAGTGAATGAATAGCGGTAGTGAATGAATAGTGGTAATGGTACTATAGTAGTAGTGAATGAATAGCGGTAGTGAATGAATAGTGGTAGTGATACTATAAATGTAGTGAATGAATAGCGGTAGTGATGGTATAGTGGTATTATAGTGGTAGTGATTGAGTAGTGGTAGTATAGTGATAGTATAGTGGTAGTGAATGAATAGCGGTAGTGGTAATATAGTGATAGTATTGTGGTAATTCAGTGGTATTATAGTGGTAGTGAATGAATAGCGGTAGTGGTACTATAGTGGTAGTGAATGAATGGCAGTAGTGGTAGTATAGTGGTATTACAGTGGTATTATAGTGGTAGTGAATGAATAGCGGTAGTGGTATTATAGTGGTAGTATAGTGATATTATAGTGGTAGAAAATGAATAGCGGTAGTGGTATAATAGTGGTAGTGGTACTATAGTGGTATTATAGTGATATTATAGTGGTAGTGGTACTATAGTGGTACTATAGTGGTAGTGAATGAATAGCGGTAGTGGTACTATAGTAGTAGTGAATGAATAGCGGTAGTGATAGTATAGTGGCAGTGAATGAATAGCTATAGTGGTAGTATAGTTATATTATAGTGCTAGAAAATGAATAGCGGTAGTGGTACTATACTGGTATTATAGTGGTAGTGTGGTGATATTATAGTGGTAGAAAATGAATAGCGGTAGTGGTATAATAGTGGTAGTGGTACTATAGTGGTATTATAGTGATAGTATAGTGATATTATAGTGGTAGAAAATGAATAGCTGTAGTGGTACTATAGTGGTATTATAGTGGTAGTGAATGAATGGCAGTAGTGGTAGTACAGTGGTAGTATAGTGATATTATAGTGCTAGAAAATGAATAGTGGTAGTGGTACTATAGTGGTATTATAGTGATAGTATTTGTAAGTTGCTCTGGATAAGAGCGTCTGCTAAATGACGTAAATGTAAAAATAGTATAGTGGTAGAAAATGAATAGCGGTAGTGGTACTATAGTGGTATTATAGTGGTAGTGAATTAATAGCGATAGTGGTAGTAAATGAATAGCGGTAGTGGTAGTATAGTGGTATTATAGTGGTAGTGAATGAATAGTGGTATTATAGTGGTAGTGAATGAATAGTGGTAGTGAATGAATAGTGGTAGTGAATGAATAGCGGAAGTGGTTATATAGTGGTAGTGAATGAATAGTGTAGTGATATTATAGTAGTAGTAAATGAGTAGTGGTAGTGAATGAATAGCGTCAGTGGCACTATAGTGGTACTATAGTGGTAGTAAATGAGTAGTGGTAGTATAGTGGTAGTAAATGAGTAGTGGTAGTATAGTGATAGTAAATTAGTAGTGGTAGTATACTGATAGTATAGTGGCAGTACATTAATAGTGACAGTGGTAGTAAATGTATAGTGATAGTAAATTAATAGTGGTAGTGGTACTATAGTGGTAGGGGTAGTATACTGATCGTATAGTGATGGGGTAGTATAGTGGTAGAACAGTGATGGGGTAGTGGTAGTAAATTAATAGTGATAGTGCAGTGATGGGGTAGTGGTAGTAAATTAATAGTGGTAGTGGTAGTTTAGTGATATTATAGTGGTAGTAAATGAATCGAATCAAATCAAGGTTTAGTTGTCACGTGCGCCGAATAAGTGAAATGCTTACTTACAGGCTCTAACGAATAGTGCAAAAAAGGTGTTAGGGGAACAATGGGTAAGTAAAGAAATAAAACAACAGTAAAAAGACAGGCTATATACAGTAGCGAGGCTATAAAAGTAGCGAGGCTACATACAGACACCGGTTTGTCAGGCTGATGAGGTAGTATGTACATGTAGATATGGTTAAAGTGACTATGCATATATGATGGACAGAGAGTAGCAGTAGCGTAAAAGAGGGGTTGGCGGGTGGTGGGTGGGACACAATGCAGATAGCCCGGTTAGCCAATGTGCGGGAGCACTGGTTGGTCGGCCCAATTGAGGTAGTACACTGCTCAAAAAAATAAAGGGAACACTTAAACAACACAATGTAACTCCAAGTCAATCACACTTCTGTGAAATCAAACTGTCCACTTAGGAAGCAACACTGATTGATAATAAATTTCACATGCTGTTGTGCAAATGGAATAGACAACAGGTGGAAATTATAGGCAATTAGCAAGACACCCCCAATAAAGGAGTGGTTCTGCAGGTGGAGACCACAGACCACTTCTCAGTTCCTATGCTTCCTGGCTGATGTCTTGGTCACTTTTGAATGCTGGCGGTGCTTTCACTCTAGTGGTAGCATGAGACGGAGTCTACAACCCACACAAGTGGCTCAGGTAGTGCAGCTCATCCAGGATGGCACATCAATGCGAGCTATGGCAAGAAGCTTTGCTGTGTCTGTCAGCGTAGTGTCCAGAGCATGGAGGCGCACCCAGGAGACAGGCCAGTACATCAGGAGACGTGGAGGAGGCCGTAGGAGGGCAACAACCCAGCAGCAGGACCGCTACCTCCGCCTTTGTGCAAGGAGGAGCAGGAGAAGCACTGCCAGAGCCCTGCAAAATGACCTCCAGCAGGTCACAAATGTGCATGTGTCTGCTCAAACGGTCAGAAACAGACTCCATGAGGGTGGTATGAGGGCCCGACGTCCACAGGTGGGGGTTGTGCTTTACAGCCCAACACCGTGCAGGACGTTTGGCATTTGCCAGAGAACACCAAGATTGGCAAATTCGCCACTGGCGCCCTGTGCTCTTCACAGATGAAAGCAGGTTCACACTGAGCATGTGACAGACGTGACAGAGTCTGGAGACGCCGTGGAGAACGTTCTGCTGCCTGCAACATCCTCCAGCATGACCGGTTTGGCGGTGGGTCAGTCATGGTGTGGGGTGGCATTTCTTTGGGGGGCCGCACAGCCCTCCATGTGCTCGCCAGAGATAGCCTGACTGCCATTAGGTACCGAGATGAGATCCTCAGACCCCTTGTGAGACCATATGCTGGTGCGGTTGGCCCTGGGTTCCTCCTAATGCAAGACAATGCTAGACCTCATGTGGCTGGAGTGTGTCAGCAGTTCCTGCAAGAGCAAGGCATTGATGCTATGGACTGGCCCGCCCGTTCCCCAGACCTGAATCCAATTGAGCACATCTGGGACATCATGCCTCGCTCCATCCGACTGTCTAGGAGTTGGTGGATGCTTTAGGATGGCAGTCAGATCTTAGTGCCGCTTTTGATACCATCGATCACCACATTCTTTTGGAGAGATTGGAAACCCAAATTGGTCTACATGGACAAGTTCTGGCCTGGTTTAGATCTTATCTGTCGGAAAGATATCAGTTTGTCTCTGTGAATGGTTTGTCCTCTGACAAATCAATTGTAAATTTCGGTGTTCCTCAAGGTTCCGTTTTAGGACCACTATTGTTTTCACTATATATTTTACCTCTTGGGGATGTCATTCGAAAACATAATGTTAAATTTCACTGCTATGCAGACGACACACAGCTGTACATTTCAATGAAACATGGTGAAGCCCCAAAATTGCCCTCGCTAGAAGCCTGTGTTTCAGACATAAAGAAGTGGATGGCTGCAAACTTTCTACTTTTAAACTCGGACAAAACAGAGATGCTTGTTCTAGGTCCCAAGAAACAAAGAGATCTTCTGTTGAATCTGACAATTAATCTGGATGGTTGTACAGTCGTCTCAAATAAAACTGTGAAGGACCTCGGCGTTACTCTGGACCCTGATCTCTCTTTTGAAGAACATATCAAGACTGTTTCAAGGACAGCTTTTTTCCATCTACGTAACATTGCAAAAATCAGAAATTTTCTGTCCAAAAATGACGCAGAAAAATTAATCCATGCTTTTGTTACTTCTAGGCTGGACTACTGCAATGCTCTACTTTCCGGCTACCCGGATAAAGCACTAAATAAACTTCAGTTAGTGCTAAATACGGCTGCTAGAATCCTGACTAGAACCAAAAAATTTGATCATATTACTCCAGTGTTAGCCTCCCTACACTGGCTTCCTGTTAAGGCAAGGGCTGATTTCAAGGTTTTACTGCTAACCTACAAAGCATTACATGGGCTTGCTCCTACCTATCTTTCCGATTTGGTCCTGCCGTACATACCTACACGTACGCTACGGTCACAAGACGCAGGCCTCCTAATTGTCCCTAGAATTTCTAAGCAAACGGCTGGAGGTAGGGCTTTCTCCTATAGAGCTCCATTTTTATGGAATGGTCTGCCTACCAATGTGAGAGACGCAGACTCAGTCTCAACCTTTAAGTCTTTACTGAAGACTTATCTCTTCAGTAGGTCCTATGATTAAGTATAGTCTGGCCCAGGAGTGTGAAGGTGAACGGAAAGGCTGGAGCAACGAACCGCCCTTGCTGTCTCTGCCTTGCCGGTTCCCCTCTTTCCACTGGGATTCTCTGCCTCTAACCCTTTTACAGAGGCTGAGTCACTGGCCTACTGGTGTTCTTCCATGCCGTCCATGGGAGGGGTGCGTCACTTGAGTGGGTTGAGTCACTGACGTGGTCTTCCTGTCTGGGTTGGCGCCCCCCCCCCCCCCCCCCCCTTGGGTTGTGCCATGGCGGAGATCGTTGTGGGCTATACTCGGCCTTGTCTTAGGACGGTAAGTTGGTGGTTGGAGACATCCCTCTAGTGGTGTGGGGGCTGTGCTTTGGCAAAGTGGGTGGGGTTATATCCTGCCTGTTTGGCCCTGTCCGGGGGTATCATCGGATGGGGCCACAGTGTCTTCTGATCCCTCCTGTCTCAGCCTCCAGTATTTATGCTGCAGTAGTTTATGTGTCGGGGGGCTAGGGTCAGTCTGTTACATCTGGAGTATTTCTCTTGTCTTATCCGGTGTCCTGTGTGTATTTAAATATGCTCTCTCTAATTCTCTCTTTCTCTCTTTCTGTCTTTCTCTCGGAGGACCTGAGCCCTAGGACCATGCCTCAGGACTACCTGGTATGATGACTCCTTGCTGTCCCCAGTCCACCTGGCCGTGCTGCTGCTCCAGTTTCAACTGTTCTGCCTGCGGCTATGGAACCCTGACCTGTTCACCGGACGTGCTTGTTGCACCCTCGACAACTACTATGATTATTATTATTTGACCATGCTGGTCATTTATGAACATTTTAACATTTTAACATTTTGACCATGTTCTGTTTTAATATCCACCCTGCACAGCCAGAAGAGGACTGGCCACCCCTCATAGCCTGGTTCCTCTCTAGGTTTCTTCCTAGGTTTTTGGCCTTTCTAGGGAGTTTTTCCTAGGGAGTTTTTCCTAGCCACCGTGCTTCTTTCACATGCTTTGCTTGCTGTTTGGGGTTTTAGGCTGGGTTTCTGTACAGCACTTTGAGAATATCAGCTGATGTACGAAGGGCTATATAAAAATAAATTTGATTTGATTTGATTTGATTTAGTCCAGGTCTGGGAGGAGATCCCTCAGGAGACCATCCGCCACCTCATCAGGAGCATGCCCAGGCGTTGTAGGGAGGTCATACAGGCACATGGAGGCCACACACACTACTGAGCCTCATTTTGACTTGTTTTAAGGACATTACATCAAAGTTGGATCAGCCTGTAATGTGGTTTTCCACTTTAATTTTGAGTGTGACTCCAAATCCAGACCTCCATGGGTTGATAAATTGGATTTCCATTGATTATTTTTGTGTGATTTTGTTGTCAGCACATTCAACTATGTAAAGAAAAAAGTATTTAATAAGATTATTTCTTTCATTCAGATCTAGGATGTGTTTTTTAAGTGTTCCCTTTATTTTTTTGAGCAGTGTATGTACATGAATGTATAGTTAAAGTGACTATGCACATATGATAAACAGAGAGTAGCAGCAGTGTGAAAAGAGGGGTTGAGGGGGGCACACAATGCAACTAGTCCAGGTAGCCATTTGATTACCTGTTCAGGAGTCTTAGGGGTAAAAACTGTTGAGAAGCTTTTTTGTCCTAGACTTGGCACTCTGGGTACCGCTTGCCATGCGGTAGTAGAGAGAACAGTCTATGACTGGGGTGGCTGGAGTCTTTGACAATTTTTAGGGCCTTCCTCTGACACCGCCTGGTGTAGAGGTCCTGGATGGCAGGCGCTTAGCCCGAGTGATGTACTGGGCCGTACGCACTACCCTCTGTAGTGCCTTGCGGTCAGAGGCCAAGCAATTGCCGTACCAGGCAGTGATGCAACCAGTCAGGATGCTCTTGATGTTGCAGCTGTAGAACCTTTTGAGGATCTCAGGACCCATGCCAAATCTTTTTCGTTTCCTGAGGGGGAATAGGCTTTGTCGTGCCCTCTTCACGACTGCCTTGGTGTGTTTGGACCATTCTAGTTTGTTGTTGATGTGAACACCAAGGAACTTGAAGCTCTCAACCTGCTCCACTACAGCCCCGTCGATGAGAATGGGGGCGTGCTCGGTACTCCTTTTCCTGTAGTCCACAATCATCTCCTTAGTCTTGGTTACGTTGAGGGATTGGTTGTTATTCTGGCACCACACGGCCAGGTCTCTGACCTCCTCCCTATAGGCTGTCTCGTCATTGTCTGTGATCAGGTCTACCACTGTTGTGTCGTCTGCAAACTTAATGATGGTGTTGGAGTCGTGCCTGGCCATGCAGTCGTGGGTGAACATGGAGTACAGGAGGGGACTGAGCACGCACCCCAGTGGAGCTCCAGTGTTGAGGATCAGCGTGGCTGATGTGTTGCTACTTACCCTCACCACCTGGGGGCAGCCCGTCAGGAAGTCCAGGATCCAGTTGCAGAGGGAGGTGTTTCGTCCCAGGATCCTTAGCTTAGTGATGAGCATTGAGGGTACTATGGTGTTGAACGCTGAGCTGTAGTCAATGAATAGCATTCTCACATAAGTGTTCCTTCTGTCCAGGTGGGAAAGGCAGTGTGGAGTGCAATAGAGATTGCATCATCTGTGGATCTGTTTGGGCGGTATGTAAATTGGAGTGGGTCTAGGGTTTCTGGGATAATGGTGTTGCTGTGAGTCATTTACCAACCTTTCAAAGCACTTCATGGCTACGGATGTGAGTTCTACGGGTCTGTAGTCATTTAGGCAGGTTGCCTTTGTGTTCTTGGGCACATGGACTATGGTAGTCTGCTTGAAACATGGTGGTATTACAGACTCA